>NC_072373.2:103160000-104410000 GCF_028885625.2 Pongo pygmaeus | reverse complement strand
TCACCTCACAGACTTGAACCCTCCTTTCGATAGAGCAGTTTGGAAACACTCCTTTTGTAGAATCTGCAAGTGTTTATTTGGAGCGCTCAGAGGCCTATGCTGGAAAAGGAAATATATTCACATAAAAACTAGACAGAAGCATTCTCAGAAACTTCTGTGTGATGAGCTCATTCAACTCTCAAAGTTGAACGTTCCTTTTGGTAGGACAGTTTTGAACCACTCTTTTAGTAGAATCTGCAAGTGTTTATTTCGAGCCCTTTGAGGAAAACGATGGAAAAGAAAATGTCTTCAAATAACAACTACACAGAAGCATTCTGAGAAACTTCTTTGTGATGAGTTCATTCAACTCACAGACATGAACCTTCCTTTTGAAAGAGCAGTTTTGAAACACTCTTTTTGTAGAATCTGCAAGTAGACATTTGGAGCGCTTTGAGGCCTATGCTGGGAAATGAAATATCTTCATCTAAAAACAAGACAGAAGCATTCTCAGAAACTTCTGTGTGATGAGTGCATTCAACTCACAGACTTGAACATTCCTTTCGATAGAGCAGTTTGGAAACTCTCCTTTTGTAGTATCTGCAAGTTTTATTAGGAGTGCTTTGAGGCCTGTGCTGGAAAAGGAAATATCTTCACATAAAAATTACACAGAAGAATTCTGAGATACTTCCTGGGGATGAGTGCATTCAACTCACAGACTTGAACCTTCCTTTTGAAAGAGCAGTTTTGAAACACTCTTTTTGTAGAATCCACAAGTAGATATTTGGAGCGCTTTGAGGCCTACGATGGGAAATGAAATATCTTCACCTAAAAACAAGACAGAAGCATTCTCAGAAACTTCTGTGTGATGAGTGCATTGAACTCACGGACTTGAACATTCCTTTCGATAGAGCAGTTTGGAAACACTCCTTTTGTAGAATCTGCAAGTGTTTATTTGGAGCGCTCTGAGGCCTATGCTGGAAAAGGAAATATCTTCACATAAAAACTAGAAAGAAGCATTCTCAGAAACTTCTGTGTGATGAGTTCATTCAACTCACAAAGTTGAACGTTCCTTTCTATAGGACAGTTTTGAAACACTCCTTTAGTAGAATCTGCAAGTGTTTATTTCGAGCCCTTTGAGGCCAATGATGGAAAAGGAAATGTCTTCAAATAACAACTACACAGAAGCATTCTGAGATACTTCCTGGTGATGAATGCATTCAACTCACAGACTTGAACCTTCGTTTTGAAAGAGCAGTTCTGAAACACTCTTTTTGTAGAATCTGCAAGTAGACATTTGGAGCGCTTTGAGGCCTATGCTGGGAAAAGAAATATCTTCACCTAAAAACAAGAGAGAAACATTCTCAGAAACTTCTGTGTGATGAGTGCATTCAACTCACAGACTTGAACATTCCTTTCGATAGAGCAGTTTGGAAACACTCCTTTTGTAGAATCTGCAAGTGTTTATTTGGAGTGCTTTGAGGCCTATGCTGGAAAAGGAAATATCTTCACATAAAAACTACACAGAAGCATTCTGAGATACTCCTTGGTGATGAGTGCATTCAACTCACAGACGTGAACCTTCCTTTTGAAAGAGCAGTTTTGAAACACTCTTTTTGTAGAATCTGCAAGTAGATATTTGGAGCGCTTTGAGGCCTATGCTGGGAAATGAAATATCTTCACCTAAAAACAAGAGAGCAGCATTCTCAGAAACTTCTGTGTGATGAGTGCATTCAACTCACAGACTTGAACATTCCTTTCGATAGAGCAGTTTGGAAACACTCCTTTTGTAGAATCTGCAAGTGTTTTTTAGGAGCGCTCAGAGGCCTATGCTGGAAAAGGAAATATCTTCACATAAAAACTAGACAGAAGCATTCTCAGAAACTTCTGTGTGATGAGTTCATTCAACTCACAAAGTTGAACGTTCCCTTCTATAGGACAGTTTTGAAACACTCCTTTAGTAGAATCTGCAAGTGTTTATTTCGAGCCCTTTGAGGCCAATGATGGAAAAGGAAATGTCTTCAAATAACAACTACACGGAAGCATTCTCAGAAACTTCTTTGTGATGAGTGCATTCAACTCACAGAGATGAACGTTCATTTCGAAAGAGCAGTTTTAACACACTCTTTTTGTAGAAACTGCAATTAGATATTTGGAGCGCTTTGAGGCGTATGCTGGGAAATGAAATATCTTCACCTAAAAAGAAGAGAGAAGTATTCTCAGAAACTTCTGTGTGATGAGTGCATTCAACTCACAGACTTGAACCTTCCTTTCGATAGAGCAGTTTGGAAACACTCCTTTTGTAGAATCTCCAAATGTTTATTTGGAGTGCTCTGAGGCCTATGCTGGAAAAGGAAATATCTTCACATAAAAACTACACAGAAGCATTCTGAGATACTTCTTGGTGATGAGTGCATTCAACTCACAGACTTGAACCTGCCTTTTGAAAGTGCAGTTCTGAAGCACTCTTTTTGTAGAATGTGCAAGTACATATTTGGAGCGCTTTGAGGCCTATGCAGGGAAATGAAATATCTTCATGTAAAAACAATAGAGAAGCATTCTCAGAAACTTCTGTGTGATGAGTGCATTCAACTCACAGACTTGAACATTCCTTTCGATAGAGCAGTTTGGAAACACTCCTTTTGTAGAATCTGCAAGTGTTTATTTGGAGCGCTCAGAGGCCTATGCTGGAAAAGGAAATATCTTCACATAAAAACTAGACAGAAGCATTATCAGAAACTTCTGTGTGATGAGCTCATTCAACTCTCAAAGTTGAACGTTCCTTTTGATAGGACAGCTTTGAAACACTCTTTTAGTAGAATCTGCAAGTGTTTATTTCGAGCCCTTTGAGGAAAACGATGGAAAAGAAAATGTCTTCAAATAACAACTATACAGAAGCATTCTGAGAAACTTCTTTGTGATGAGTTCATTCAACTCACAGACTTGAACCTTCCTTTTGAAAGAGCAGTTTTGAAACACTCTTTTTGCAGAATCTGCAAGTAGACATTTGGAGCGCTTTGAGTCCTACGCTGGGAAATGAAATATCTTCACCTAAAGACAAGAGAGAAGCATTCTCAGAAACTTCTTTGTGATGAGTGCATTCAACTCACAGACTTGAACATTCCTTTCAATAGAGCAGTTTGGAAACTCTCCTTTTGCAGAATCTGCAAGTGTTTACTTGGAGTGCTTTGAGGCCTATGCTGGAAAAGGAAATATCTTCACATAAAAACTACGTAGAAGCATTCTGAGATACTTCCTGGTGATGAGTGCATTCAACTCACAGACTTGAACCTTCCTTTTGAAAGAGCAGATTTGAAACACTCTTTTTGTAGAATCCGCAAGTAGATATTTGGAGCGATTTGAGGCGTATGCTGGGAAATGAAATATCTTCACCTAAAAACAAGAGAGAAGCATTCTCAGAAACTTCTGTGTGATGAGTGCATTCAACTCACAGACTTGAACATTCCTTTCGATAGAGCAGTTTGGAAACACTCCTTTTGTGGAATCTGCAAGTGTTTATTTGGAGCGCTCTGAGGCCTATGCTGGAAAAGGAAACATCTTCACATAAAAACTAGACAGAAGCATTCTCAGAAACTTCTGTGTGATGAGTTCATTCAACTCACAAACTTGAACGTTCCTTTCGATATGACAGGTTTGAAACACTCCTTTAGTAGAATCTGCAAGTGTTTATTTCGAGCCCTTTGAGGCCAAAGATGGAAAAGGAAATGTCTTCAAATGACAACTACACAGAAGCATTCTCAGAAACTTCTTTGTGATGAGTGCATTCAACTCACAGACTTGAACCTTCGTTTTGAAAGAGCAGTTTTGAAACACTCTTTTTGTAGAATCTGCAAGCAGACATTTGGAGCGCTTTGAGGCCTATGCTGGGAAAAGAAATATATTCACCTAAAAACAAGAGAGAAACATTCTCAGAAACTTCTGTGTGATGAGTGCATTCAACTCACAGACTTCAACATTCCTTTCGGTAGAGCAATTTGGAAACCCTCCTTTTGTAGAATCTGCAAGTGTTAATTTGGAGTGCTTTGAGGCCTATGCTGGAAAAGGAAATATCTTCACATAAAAACTACACAGAAGCATTCAGAGATACTTCTTGGTGATGAGTGCATTCAACTCACAGACTTGAACCTTCCTTCTGAAAGAGCAGTTTTGAAACACTCTTTTTGTAGAATCCGCAAGTAGATATTTGGAGCGCTTTGAGGCCTACGATGGGAAATGAAATATCTTCACCTAAAAAAAAGACAGAAGCATTCTCAGAAACTTCTGTGTGATGAGTGCATTGAACTCACAGACTTGAATATTCCTTTCGATAGAGCAGTTTGGAAACACTCCTTTTGTAGAATCTGCATGTGTTTATTTGGAGCGCTCTGAAGCCTATGCTGGAAAAGGAAACATCTTCACATAAAAACTAGACAGAAGCATTCTCAGAAACTTCTGTGTGATGAGTTCATTCAACTCACAAAGTTGAACGTTCCTTTCTATAGGACAGTTTTGAAACACTCCTTTAGTAGAATCTGCAAGTGTTTATTTCGAGCCCTTTGAGGCCAATGATGGAAAAGGAAATGTCTTCAAATAACAACTACACAGAAGCATTCTGAGATACTTCCTGGCGATGAGTGCATTCAACTCACAGACTTGAACCTTCGTTTTGAAAGAGCAGTTTTGAAACACTCTTTTTGTAGAATCTGCAAGTAGACATTTGGAGCGCTTTGAGGCCTATGCTGGGAAAAGAAATATCTTCACCTAAAAACAAGAGAGAAACATTCTCAGAAACTTCTGTCTGATGAGTGCATTCAACTCACAGACTTGAACATTCCTTTCGATAGAGCAGTTTGGAAACACTCCTTTTGTGGAATCTGCAGGTGTTTATTGGAGCGCTCTGAGGCCTATGCTGGAAAAGGAAATATCTTCACATAAAAACTAGACAGAAGCATTCTCAGAAACTTCTGTGTGATGAGTTCATTCAACTCACAAACTTGAACGTTCCCTTTGATAGGACAGTTTTGAAACACTCCTTTAGTAGAATCAGCAAGTGTTTATTTTGAGATCTTTGAGGCCGATGATGGAAAAGGAAATGTCATCAAATAACAGCTACACAGAAGCATTCTGAGATACTTCCTGGGATGAGTGCATTCAACTCACAGACTTGAACCTTCCTTTTGAAAGAGCAGTTTTGAAACACTCTTTTTGTAGAATCTGCAAGTAGACATTTGGAGCGCTTTGAAGCCTATGCTGGGAAATGAAATATCTTCACCTAAAAACAAGAGAGAAACATTCTCAGAAACTTCTGTATGATGAGTGCATTCAACTCACAGACTTGAACATTCCTTTCGATAGAGCAGTTTGGAAACATTCCTTTTGTAGAATCTGCAAGTGTTTATTTGGAGCGCTCTGAGGCCTATGCTGGAAAAGGAAATATCTTCACATAAAAACTAGACAGAAGCATTCTCAGAAACTTCTGTGTGATGAGTTCATTCAACTCAAAAACTTGAACGTTCCTTTTGATAGGACAGTTTTGAAACACTCCTTTAGTAGAATCTGCAAGTGTTTATTTCGAGAACTTTGAGGCCGATGATGGAAAAGGAAATGTCATCAAATAAGAGCTACACAGAAGCATTCTGAGATACTTCCTGGGATGAGTGCATTCAACTCACAGACTTGAACCTTCCTTTTGAAAGAGCAGTTTTGAAACACTCTTTTTCTAGAATCTGCAATTAGATATTTGGAACGCATTGAGGCCTAGGCTGGGAAATGAAATATCTTCATCTAAAAACAAGAGAGAAGCATTCTCAGAAACTTCTGTGTGATGAGTGCATTCAACTCACAGACTTGAACATTCCTTTCGATAGAGCAGTTTGGAAACACTCCTTTTGTAGAATCTTCAAGTGTTTATTTGGAGCGCTCTGAGGCCTATGCTGGAAAAGGAAACATCTTCACATAAAAAGTAGACAGAAGCATTCTCAGAAACTTCTGTGTGATGACTTCATTCAACTCACAAACTTGAACTTTCCTTTTGATATGACAGATTTGAAACACTCCTTTAGTAGAATCTGCAAGTGGTTATTTCGAGGCTTTGAGGCCAACGTTGGAAAAGGAAATGTCTTCAAATAACAACTACACAGAAGCATTCTCAAAAACTTCTTTGGGATGAGTGCATTCAACTCCCAGACTTGAACGTTCCTTTTGAAAGAGCAGTTCTGAAACACTCTTTTTGTGGAATCTGCAGGTAGATATTTGGAGCGCTTTGAGGCCTTTGCTGGGAAATGAAATATCTTCACCTAAGAAAAAGAGAGAAGCATTCTCAGAAACTTCTGTGTGATGAGTGCATTCAACTCACAGACTTGAACATTCCTTTCGGTAGAGCAGTTTGGGAACACTCCGTTTGTAGAGTCTGCAAGTGTTTATTTAGAGCGCTTTGAAGCCTATGCTGGAAAAGTAAATATCTTCAAATAAAAACTAGACAGAAGCATTTTCAGAAACTTCTGTGTGATCAGTTCATTCAACTCACAGACATGAACGTTCCCTTTGAACGAGCGGTTTTCAAACACTCTTTTTGTAGAATCTGCAAGTAGATAATTGGTGCGCTTTGAGGCCTATACTGGGAAATGAAATATCCTCACCTAAAAACAAGACAGAAGCATTCACAGAAACTTCTGTGTGATGAGTGCATTCAGCTCAGAGACTTGAACGTTCCTTTTGATAGAGGAGTTGGGAAACACTCCTTTTGCAGAACCTGCAAGGGTTTATTTGGAGCGCTTTGATTCGTACGCTGGAAAAGGAAATATCTTCACATAAAAACTAGACAGAAGCATTCTGAGAAACTTCTTTGGGATGAGTGCATTCTAATCACAGAGTTGAACCTTCTTTATGATAGAAGAGTTTTGAAACTCTCTTTTCGTAGAATCTTCAAGTGCACATTTGGAGATGTTTCAGGCCAATGCTGGAAAAGGAAACATCTTCAAGTAAAAACTAGACAGAAGCATTCTCAGAAACTTGCTTGTGATGAGTGCATTCAACTCACGGACTTGAACCTTTCTTTTGTAGGAGCAGTTTTGAAACACGCTTTTTGTAGACTCTCCTAGTGTTTACGGAGCGCTGTGAGGCCTATCCCGGGAAATGAAATATCTTCACCTAAAAACAAGAGAGAAGCATTATCAGAAACTTCTGTGGGACGAGTGTATTCAACTCACAGACTTGAACATTCCTTTCGATAGAGCAGTTTGGAAACACTCCTTTTGTAGAATCTGCAAGTGTTTATTTGGTGCGCTTTGAGGCCTATGCTGGAAAAAGAAATATCTTCACATAAAAACTAGACAGAAGCATTCTGAGAAACTTCTGTGTGATGAGTGCATTCAACTCACAGCCTTGAACGTTCCTTTGGATAGGACTGTTTTGAAAAACTCCTTTTGTAGAATCTGCAAGTGTTTATTCCGAGCGCTTTGAGGCCAACGGTGGAAAAGGAAATGTCTACAAATAAAAACTACAGAGAAGCATTCTCAAAAACTTCTTTGTGATGAGTGCATTCAACTCACAGACTTGAACATTCTTTTCGATAGAGCAGTTTGGAAACACTCCTTTTGTAGAATCTGCAAGTGTTTATTTCGAGCGCTTTGAGGGCAACTTTGGAAAAGGAAATGTCTTCAAATAACAACTACACAGAAGCATTCTCAAAAACTTCTTTGTGATGAGTGCATTCAACTCCCAGACTTGAACGTTCCTTTTGAAAGAGCAGTTCTGAAACCCTCTTTTTGTGGAATCTGCAGGTAGATATTTGGAGCGCTTTGAGGCCTATGCTGGGAAATGAAATATCTTCACCTAAAAACAAGACAGAAGCATTCTCAGAAACTTCTGCGTGATGAGTGCATTCAACTCACAGACTTGAACATTCCTGTCGATAGAGCAGTTTGGAAACACTCCTTTTGTAGAATCTGCAAGTGTTTATTTAGAGCGCTTTGAGGCCTATGCTGGAAAAGGAAATATCTTCAAATAAAAACTAGACAGAAGCATTCTGAGAAACTTCTGTGTGATGAGTGCATTCAACTCACAGCCTTGAACGTTCCTTTGGATATTACTGTTTTGAAAAACTCCTTTTGTAAAATCTGCAAGTGTTTATTTGGAGCGCTTTGATGCCTACACTGGAAAAGGAAATAACTTCTCATAAAAACTACACAGAAGCATTGTCAGAAAGTTCTGTGTGATGAATGCATTCAACCTAGAGACTTGAACGTTCCTTTTGATAGGACAGCTTGGAAACACTCCTTTAGTAGAATCTGCAAGTGTTTATTTCGAGCGCTTTGAGGCCAACGTTGGAAAAGGAAATGTCTTCAAATAACAACTACACAGAAGCATTCTCAAAAACTTCTTTGTGATGAGTGCATTCAACTCACAGTCTTGAACGTTCCTTTTGAAAGAGTAGTACTGAAACACTCTTTTTGCGGAATTCGCAAGTGAATATTTGGAACGCTTTGAAGCGTATGCTGGGAAATGAAATGTCTTCATCTAAAAACTAGACAGAGGCATTCTCAGAAATTTCTTTGTGATAAGAGCATTCAACTCACAGACTTGAACATTCCTTTTGATAGAGCAGTTTGGAAACACTCCTTTTGCAGAATCTGCAAGGGTTTATTTGGAGCGCTTTGTGGCATATGATGGAAAAGGAAATATCTTCACATAACAACTAGACAGAAGCATTCTGAGAAACTTCTTTGGGATGAGTGCATTCTACTCACAGAGTTGAACCTTCTTTTTGATAGAAGAGTTTTGAAACTCTCTTTTTGTAGAATCTGCAAGTGCACATTTGGAGCTGTTTGAGGCCAAAGCTGGAAAAGGAAATATCTTCACGTAAAAACTAGATAGAAGCATTTTCAGAAACTTCTTTGTGATGAGTGCATTCAACTCACAGACTTGAACATTTCTTTGGAAGGAGCAGTTTTGAAACACGCTTTTTGTAGAATCTGCTAGTGTAAACTTGGAGCGCTTTTAGGTCTGTGCTGGGAAATGAAATATCTTCACCTAAAAACAAGAGACAAGCATTCTCAGAAACTTCTGTGTGATGAGTGCATTCAACTCACAGACTTGAACATTCCTTTTGATAGAGCAGTTTGGGAACACTCCGTTTGTAGAGTCTGCAAGTGTTTATTTAGAGCACTTTGAGGCCTATGCTGGAAAAGTAAATATCTTCAAATAAAAACTAGACAGAAGCATTTTCAGAAACTTCTGTGTGATCAGTGCATTCAACTCACAGACGTGAAAGTTCCTTTGAAAGAGCAGTTTTCAAACACTCTTTTTGTAGAATCTGCAAGTAGATAATTGGTGCGCTTTGAGGCCTAAGCTGGAAAAGGAAATATCTTCACATAAAAACTAGACAGAAGCATTCTGAGAAACTTCTGTGTGATGAGTGCATTCTACTCACAGCCCTGAACGTTCCTTTGGATATGACAGTTTTGAAACACTCCTTTGTAGAATCTGCAAGTGTTTATTTCGATCGCTTTGAAGCCAACGGTGGAAAAGGAAATGTCTTCAAATAACAACTACACAGAAGCATTCTCAAAAGCTTCTTTGTGATGAGTGCATTCAACTCACAGACTTGAACGTTCCCTTTGAAAGAGCAGTTCTGAAACACTCTTTTTGCAGAATCCACAAGTGGATAGTTGGAACGCTTTGAAGCGTATGTTGGGAAATGAAATATTTTCACCTAAAAACTAGACAGAGGCATTCTCAGAAACTTCTGTGTGATGAGTGCATTCAACTCACAGACTTGAACACTCCTTTTGATAGAGGAGTTTGGAAACTCTCCTTTTGCAGAACCTGCAAGGTTTTATTTTGAGCGCTTTGAGGCGTATGCTGGAAAAGGAAATATCTTCACATAAAAACTAGACAGAAGCATTCTGAGAAACTTCTTTGGGATGAGTGCATTCTAATCACAGAGTTGAACCTTTTTTATGCTAGAAGAGTTTTGAAACTCTCTTTTCGTAGAATCTTCAAGTGCACATTTCGAGATGTTTCAGGCCAATGCTGGAAAAGGAAACATCTTCACGTAAAAACTAGACAGAAGCATTCTCAGAAACTTGCTTGTGATGAGTGCATTCAACTCACGGACTTGAACCTTTCTTTTGTAGGAGCAGTTTTGAAACACGCTTTTTGTAGAATCTCCTAGCGTATACTTGGAGCGCTGTGAGGCCTATCCTGGGAAATGAAATATCTTCACCTAAAAACAAGAGAGAAGCATTATCAGAAACTTCTGTGGGATGAGTGCATTCAACTCAAAGACTTGAACATTCCTTTCGATAGAGCAGTTTGGAAACACTCCTTTTGTAGAATCTGCAAGTGTTTATTTGGTGCGCTTTGAGGCCTATGCTGGAAAAGGAAATATCTTCACATAAAAACTAGACAGAAGCATTCTCAGAAACTTCTGTGTGATGAGTTCATTCAACTCACCGACTTCAACGTTCCTTTTGATAGGACAGTTTTGAAACACTCCTTTTGTAGAATCTGCAAGTGTTTATTTCGAGCGCTTTGAGGCCAACGTTGGAAAAGGAAATGTCTTCAAACAACAACTACACAGAAGCATTCTCAAAAACTTCTTTGTGATGAGTGCATTCAACTCCCAGACTTGAACGTTCCTTTTGAAAGAGCAGTTCTGAAACCCTCTTTTTGTGGAATCTGCAGGTAGATATTTGGAGCGCTTTGAGGCCTATGCTGGGAAATGAAATATCTTCACCTAAAAACAAGACAGAAGCATTCTCAGAAACTTCTGTGTGATGAGTGCATTCAACACACAGACTTGAACATTCCTGTCAATACAGCAGTTTGGAAACACTCCTTTTGTAGAATCTGCAAGTGTTTATTTAGAGCGCTTTGAGGCCTATGCTGGAAAAGGAAATATCTTCAAATAAAAACTAGACAGAAGCATTCTGAGAAACTTCTGTGTGATGAGTGCATTCAACTCACAGCCTTGAACGTTCCTTTGGATAGGACTGTTTTGAACAACTCCTTTTGTAGAATCTGCAAGTGTTTATTCCGAGCGCTTTGAGGCCAACGGTGGAAAAGGAAATGTCTACAAATAACAACTACAGAGAAGCATTCTCAAAAACTTCTTTGTGATGAGTGCATTCAACTCACAGAGTTGAACCTTCTTTTTGATAGAAGAGATTTGAAACTCTCTTTTTGTAGAATCTGCAAGTGCACATTTGGAGCTGTTTGAGGCCAAAGCTGGAAAAGGAAATATCTTCACGTAAAAACTAGACAGAAGCATTCTCAGAAACTTCTTTGTGATGAGTGCATTCAACTCACAGACTTGAACTTTTCTTTTGAAGGAGCAGTTTTGAAACACGCTTTTTGTAGGATCTGCTAGTGTATACTTGGAGCGCTTTGAGGTCTGTGCTGGGAAATGAAATATCTTCACCTAAAAACAAGAGAGAAGCATTCTCAGAAACTTCTGTGTGATGAGTGCATTCAACTCACAGACTTGAACGTTCCTTTTGAAAGACGAGTAGTGAAACACTCTGTTTGCAGAATTCGCAAGTGAATATTTGGAACGCTTTGAAGCGTATGCTGGGAAATGAATTGTCTTCACCTAAAAACTAGACAGAGTCATTCTCAGAAATTTCTGTGTGATGAGAGCATTCAACTCACAGACTTGAACATTCCTTTTGATAGAGTAGTTTGGATACACTCCTTTTGCAGAATCTGCAAGGGTTTATTTGGAGCGCTTTGGGGCGTATGCTGGAAAAGGAAGTATCTTCACATAAAAACTAGACAGAAGCATTCTGAGAAACTTCTTTGGGATGAGTGCATTCTACTCACAGAATTGAACCTTCTTTTTGATAGAAGAGTTTTGAAACTCTCTTTTTGTAGAATCTGCAAGTGCACATTTGGAGCTGTTTGAGGCCAAAGCTGGAAAAGGAAATCTCTTCACGTAAAAACTAGACAGAAGCATTCTCAGAAACTTCTTTGTGATGAGTGCATTCAACTCACAGACTTGAACTTTTCTTTGGAAGGAGCAGTTTTGAAACACGCTTTTTGTACAATCTGCTAGTGTATACTTGGAGCGCTTTGAGGTCAATGCTGGGAAATGAAATATCTTCACCTAAAAACAAGAGACAAGCATTCTCAGAAACTTCTGTGTGATGAGTGCATTCAACTCACAGACTTGAACATTCCTTTCGATAGAGCAGTTTGGGAACACCCCGTTTGTAGAGTCTGCAAGTGTTTATTTAGATCACTTTGAGGCCTAAGCTGGAAAAGTAAATATCTTCAAATAAAAACTAGACAGAAGCATTTTCAGAAACTTCTGTGTGATCAGTGCATTCAACTCACAGACGTGAACGTTCCCTTTGAAAGAACAGTTTTCAAATACTCTTTTTGTAGAATCTGCAAGTAGATAATTGGTGCGCTTTGAGGCCTATGCTGGGAAATGAAATATCCTCATTTAAAAACAAGACAGAGGCATTCACAGAAACTTCTGTGTGATGAGTGCATTCAGCTCACAGACTTGAACATTCCTTTCGATAGAGCAGTTTGGAAACACTCCTTTTGTAGAATCTGCAAGTGTTTATTTGGTGCGCTTTGAGGCCAAAGCTGGAAAAGGAAATATCTTCACATAAAAACTAGACAGAAGCATTCTCAGAAACTTCTGTGTGAAAAGTGCATTCAACTCACCGACTTCAACGTTCC
The DNA here is from genome assembly GCF_028885625.2 of Pongo pygmaeus. NCBI lineage: Eukaryota > Metazoa > Chordata > Mammalia > Primates > Hominidae > Pongo > Pongo pygmaeus. The sequence continues at coordinate 104,397,331 of NC_072373.2, read as the reverse complement.
TTTTGATAGGACAGTTTTGAAACACTCCTTTTGTAGAATCTGCAAGTGTTTATTTAGAGCGCTTTGAGGCCTTTGCTGGAAAAGGAAATGTCTTCAAATAAAAACTAGACAGAAGCATTCTGAGAAACTTCTGTGTGATGAGTGCATTCAACTCAGAGACTTGAACGTTCCTTTGGATAGGACAGTTTTGAAACACTCCTTTAGTAGAATCTGCAAGTGTTTATTTCGAGCGCTTTGAGGCCAACGGTGGAAAAGGAAATGTCTACAAATAACAACTACAGAGAAGCATTCTCAAAAACTTCTTTGTGATGAGTGCATTCAACTCACAGACGTGAACATTCCTTTCGATAGAGCAGTTCTGTAACACTCTTTTTGTGGAATCTGCAAGTAGATATTTGGAGCGCTTTGAGGCCTTCGCTGGGAAATGAAATATCTTCACCTAAAAACAAGACAAAAGCATTCTCAAAAACTTCTGTGTGATGAGTGCATTCAACTCACAGACTCGAACATTCCTGTCGATAGAGCTGTTTGGAAACACTCCTTTTGTAGAATCTGCAAGTGTTTATTTAGAGCGCTTTGAGGCCTATGCTGGAAAAGGAAATATCTTCAAATAAAAACTAGACAGAAGCATTCTGAGAAACTTCTGTGTGATGAGTGCTTTCAACTCACAGCCTTGAACGTTCCTTTGTATAGGACAGTTTTGAAGCACTCCTTCTGTAGAATCTGCAAGTGTTTATTTCGATCGCTTTGAAGCCAACGTTGGAAAAGGAAATGTCTTCAAATAACAATTACACAGAAGCATTCTCAAAAGCTTCTTTGTGATGAGTGCATTCAACTCACAGACTTGAACGTTCCCTTTGAAAGACCAGTTCTGAAACACTCTTTTCGCAGAATCCGCAAGTGGATATTTGGAACGCTTTGAAGCGTATGCTGGGAAATGAAATATCTTCACCTAAAAAGTAGACAGAGGCATTCTCAGAAACTTCTGTGTGATGAGTGCATTCAACTCACAGACTTGAACATTCCTTTTGATAGAGGAGTTTGGAAACACTCCTTTTGCAGAACCTGCATGGGTTTATTTGGAGCGCTTTGAGGCGTATGCTGGAAAAGGAAATATCTTCACATAAAAACTAGACGGAAGCATTCTGAGAAACTTCCTTGGGATGAGTGCATTCTAATCACAGTGTTGAACCTTCTTTATGATAGAAGAGTTTTGAAACTCTCTTTTCGTAGAATCTTCAAGTACACATTTGGAGATGTTTCAGGCCAATGCTGGAAAAGGAAACATCTTCACGTAAAAACTAGACAGAAGCATTCTCAGAAACTTGTTTGTGATGAGTGCATTCAACTCACAGACTTGAACCTTTCTTTTGTAGGAGCAGTTTTGAAACACGCTTTTTGTAGAATCTCCTAGTGTATACTTGGAGCGCTGTGAGGCCTATCCTGGGAAATGAAATATCTTCACCTAAAAACAAGAGAGAAGCATTATCAGAAACTTCTGTGGGATGAGTGCATTCAACTCACAGACATGAACATTCCTTTCAATAGAGCAGTTTGGAAACACTCCTTTTGTAGAATCTGCAAGTGTTTATTTGGTGCGCTTTGAGGCCTATGCTGGAAAAGGAAATATCTTCACATAAAAACTAGACAGAAGCATTCTCAGAAACTTCTGTGTGATGAGTGCATTCAACTCACAGAGTTGAACATTGCTGTCAATAGAGCAGTTTGGAAACACTCCTTTTGTAGAATCTGCAAGTGTTTATTTCGAACTCCTTGAGGCCAACGGTGGAAAAGGAAATGTCTAAAAATAACAACTACAGAGAAGAATTCTCAAAAACTTCTTTGTGATTAGTGCATTCAACTCACAGACTTGAACATTCCTTTCGATAGAACAGTTTGGAAACACTCCTTTTGTAGAATCTGCAAGTGTTTATTTGGAGCGCTTTGATGCCTATACTGGAAAAGGAAATAACTTCCCATAAAAACTACACAGAAGCATTGTCAGAAACTTCTGTGTGATGAACGCATTCAACTCAGAGACTTGAACGTTCCTTTTGATAGGACAGTTTGGAAACACTCCTTTAGTAGAATCTGCAAGTGTTTATTTCGAGGGCTTTGAGGCCAACGTTGGAAAAGGAAATGTCTTCAAAAAACAACTACACAGAAGCATTCTCAAAAACTTCTTTGTGATGAGTGCATTCAACTCACAGACTTGAACGTTCCTTTTGAAAGAGTAGTACTGAAAGACTCTTTTTGCGGAATTCGCAAGTGAATATTTGTAACGCTTTGAAGCGTATGCTGGGAAATGAAATGTCTTCACCTAAAAACTAGACAGAGGCATTCTCAGAAATTTCTGTGTGATGAGAGCATTCAACTCACAGACTTGAACATTCCTTTTGATAGAGCAGTTTGGAAACACTCCTTTTGCAGAATCTGCAAGGGTTTATTTGGAGCGCTTTGGGGCTTATGCTGGAAAAGGAAATATCTTCACATAAAAACTAGACAGAAGCATTCTGAGAAACTTCTTTGGGATGAGTGCATTCAACTCACAGCCTTGAACGTTCCTCTGGATAGGACAGTTTTGAAACACTCCTTTTGTAGAATCTGCAAGTGTTTATTTCGATCGCTTTGAAGACAACGGTGGAAAAGGAAATGTCTTCAAATAACAACTACACAGAAGCATTCTCAAAAGCTTCTTTGTGATGAGTGCATTCAACTCACAGACTTGAACGTTCCCTTTGAAAGAGCAGTTCTGAAACACTCTTTCTGCAGAATCCGCAAGTGGATAGTTGGAACGCTTTAAAGCGTATGCTGGTAAATGAAATATCTTCACCTAAAAACTAGACAGAGGCATTCTCAGAAAATTCTGTGTGATGAGTGCATTCAACTCACAGACTTGAACTTTTCTTTTGAAGGGGCAGTTTTGAAACACGCTTTTTGTAGAATCTGCTAGTGTATACTTGGAGCGCTTTGAGGTCAACGCTGGGAAATGAAATATCTTCACCTAAAAACAAGAGAGAAGCATTCTCAGAAACTTCTGTGTGATGAGTGCATTCAACTCACAGACTTGAACATTCCTTTCGATAGAGCAGTTTGGGAACACTCCGTTTGTAGAGTCTGCAAGTGTTTATTTAGAGCACTTTGAGGCCTATGCTGCAAAAGGAAATATCTTCAAATAAAAACTAGACAGTAGCATTTTCAGAAAATTCTGTGTGATCAGTGCATTCAACTCACAGACGTGAACGTTCCCTTTGAAAGAGCAGTTTTCAAACACTCTTTTTGTAGAATCTGCAAGTAGATAATTGGTGCGCTTTGAGTCCTATGCTGGGAAATGAAATATCCTCACCTAAAAACAAGACAGAAGCATTCACAGAAACGTCTGTGTAATGAGTGCATTCAGCTCACAGACTTGAACATTCCTTTCGATAGAGCAGTTTGGAAACACTCCTTTTGTAGAATCTGAAAGTGTTTATTTGGTGCGCTTTGAGGCCTAAGCTGGAAAAGGAAACATCTTCACATAAAAACTAGACAGAAGCATTCTCAGAAACTTCTGTGTGATGAGTGCACTCAACTCAGAGACTTGAACGTTCCTTTTGATAGGACAGTTTTGAAACACTCCTTTTGTAGAATCTGCAAGTGTTTATTTCGATCGCTTTGAAGACAAAGGTGGAAAAGGAAATGTCTTCAAATAACAACTACACAGAAGCATTCTCAAAAGCTTCTTTGTGATGAGTGCATTCAACTCCCAGACTTGAACGTTCCCTTTGAAAGAGCAGTTCTGAAACACTCTTTTTGCAGAATCCGCAAGTGGATAGTTGGAACGCCTTAAAGCGTATGCTGGGAAATGAAATATCTTCACCTAAAAACTAGACAGAGGCATTCTCAGAAAATTCTGTGTGATGAGTGCATTCAACTCACAGACTTGAACATTCCTTTTGATAGAGGAGTTTGGAAACACTCCTTTTGCAGAACCTGCAAGGGTTTATTTGGAGCGCTTTGAGGCGTATGCTGGAAAAGGAAATATCTTCACATAAAAACTAGACAGAAGCATTCTGAGAAACTTCTTTGGGATGAGTGCATTCTAATCACAGAGTTGAACCTTCTTTATGATAGAAGAGTTTTGAAACTCTCTTTTCGTAGAATCTTCAAGTGCACATTTGGAGATGTTTCAGGCCAATGCTGGAAAAGGAAACATCTTCACGTAAAAACTAGACAGAAGCATTCTCAGAAACTTGCTTGTGATGAGTGCATTCAACTCACAGACTTGAACCTTTCTCTTGTAGGAGCAGTTTTGAAACACGCTTTTTGTAGACTCTCCTAGTGTATACTTGGAGCGCTGTGAGGCCTATCCTGCGAAATGAAATATCTTCACCTAAAAACAAGAGAGAAGCATTATCGGAAACTTCTGTGGAACGAGTGCATTCAACTCACAGACTTGAACATTCCTTTCGATAGAGCAGTTTGGAAACACTCCTTTTGTAGAATCTGCAAGTGTTTATTTGGTGCGCTTTGAGGCCTATGCTGGAAAAGGAAATATCTTCACATAAAAACTAGACAGAAGCATTCTCAGAAACTTCTGTGTGATGAGTTCATTCAACTCAAAGACTTCAACGTTCCTTTTGATAGGACAGTTTTGAAACACTCCTTTTGTAGAATCTGCAAGTGTTTATTTCGAGCGCTTTGAGGCCAACGTTGGAAAAGGAAATGTCTTCAAATAACAACTACACAGAAGCATTCTCAAAAACTTCTTTGTGATGAGTGCATTCAACTCCCAGACTTGAACGTTCCTTTTCAAAGAGCAGTTCTGAAACCTTCTTTTTGTGGAATCTGCAAGTAGATATTTGGAGCGCTTTGAGGCCTATGCTGGGAAATGAAATATCTTCACCTAAAAACAAGACAGAAGCATTCTCAGAAACTTCTGTGTGATGAGTGCATTCAACTCACAGACTTGAACACTGCTGTCGATAGAGCAGTTTGGAAACACTCCTTTTGTAGAATCTGCAAGTGTTTATTTAGAGCGCTTTGAGGCCTATGCTGGAAAAGGAAATATCTGCAAATAAAAACTAGACAGAAGCATTCTGAGAAACTTCTGTGTGATGAGTGCATTCAACTCATAGCCTTGAACGTTCCTTTGGATAGGACTGTTTTGAAAAACTCCTTTTGTAGAATCTGCAAGTGTTTATTTCGAACTCTTTGAGGCCAACGGTGGAAAAGGAAATGTCTAAAAATAACAACTACACAGAAGCATTCTCAAAAACTTCTTTGTGATGAGTGCATTCAACTCACAGACTTCAACGTTCCTTTTGAAAGTGTAGTACTGAAACACTCTTTTTGCAGAATTCGCAAGTGAATATTTGGAACGCTTTGAAGCGTATGCTGGGAAATGAAATGTCTTCACCTAAAAACTAGACAGAGGCATTCTCAGAAATTTCTGTGTGATGAGAGCATTCAACTCACAGACTTGAACATTCCTTTTGATAGAGCAGTTTGGAAACACACCTTTTGCAGAATCTGCAAGGGTTTATTTGGAGCGCTTTGGGGCTTATGCTGGAAAAGGAAATATCTTCATATAAAAACTAGACAGAAGCATTCTGAGAAACTTCTTTGGGATGAGTGCATTCTACTCACAGAGTTGAACCTTCTTTTTGATATAAGAGTTTTGAAACTCTCTTTTTGTAGAATCTGCAAGTGCACATTTGGAGCTGTTTGAGGCCAAAGCTGGAAAAGGAAATATCTTCACGTAAAAACTAGACAGAAGCATTCTCAGAAACTTCTTTGTGATGAGTGCATTCAACTCACAGACTTGAACTTTTCTTTTGAAGGGGCAGTTTTGAAACACGCTTTTTGTAGAATCTGCTAGTGTATACCTGGAGCGCTTTGAGGTCAATGCTGGGAAATGAAATATCTTCACCTAAAAACAAGAGAGAAGCATTCTCAGAAACTTCTGTGTGATGAGTGCATTCAACTCACAGACTTGAACATTCCTTTCAATAGAGCAGTTTGGGAACACTCCGTTTGTAGAGTCTGCAAGTGTTTATTTAGAGCACTTTGAGGCCTATGCTGGAAAAGTAAATATCTTCAAATAAAAACTAGACAGTAGCATTTTCAGAAACTTCTGTGTGATCAGTGCATTCAACTCACAGACGTGAACGTTCCCTTTGAAAGAGCAGTTTTCAAACACTCTTTTTGTAGAATCTGCAAGTAGATAATTGGTGCGCTTTTAGGCCTAAGCTGGGAAATGTAATATCCTCACCTAAAAACAAGACAGAAGCATTCACAGAAACTTCTGTGTGATGAGTGCATTCAGCTCACAGACTTGAACATTCCTTTCGATAGAGCAGTTTGGAAACACTCCTTTTGTAGAATCTGAAAGTGTTTATTTGGTGCGCTTTGAGGAGTAAGCTGGAAAAGGAAATATCTTCACATAAAAACTAGACAGAAGCATTCTCAGAAACTTCTGTGTGATGAGTGCATTCAACTCAGAGACTTGAACGTTCCTTTTGATAGGACAGTTTTGAAACACTCCTTTAGTAGAATCTCCAAGTGTTTATTTCGAGCGCTTTGAGGCCAACGTTGGAAAAGGAAATGTCTTCACATAACAACTACACAGAAGCATTCTCAAAAACTTCTTTGTGATGAGGGCATTCAACTCCTAGACTTGAACGTTCCTTTTGAAAGAGCAGTTCTGAAACACTCTTTTTGTGGAATCTGCAAGTAGATATCTGGAGCGCTTTGAGGCCTACGCTGGGAAATGAAATATCTTCACCTAAAAACAAGACAGAAGCATTCTCAGAAACTTCTGTCGGATGAGTGCATTCGACTCACAGACTTGAACATTCCTGTCGATAGAGCCGTTTGGAAACACTCCTTTTGTAGAATCTGCAAGTGTTTATTTAGAGCGCTTTGAGGCCTATGCTGGAAAAGGAAATATCTTCAAATAAAAACTAGACAGAAGGATTCTGAGAAACTTCTGTGTGATGAGTGCATTCAACTCACAGCCTTGAACGTTCCTTTGGATAGGACAGTTTTGAAACACTCCTTTTGTAGAATCTGCAAGTGTTTATTTCGATCGCTTTGAAGCCAACGGTGGAAAAGGAAATGTCTTCAAATAACAACCACACAGAAGCATTCCCAAAAGCTTCTTTGTGATGAGTGCATTCAACTCACAGACTTGAACGTTCCCTTTGAAAGAGCAGTTCTGAAACACTCTTTTTGCAGAATCCGCAAGTGGATAGTTGGAACGCTTTAAAGCGTATGATGGGAAATGAAATATCTTCACCTAAAAACTAGACAGAGGTATTCTCAGAAACTTTTTTGTGATGAGTGCATTCAACTCACAGACTTGAACTTTTCTTTTGAAGGGGCAGTTTTGAAACACGCTTTTTGTAGAATCTGCTAGTGTATACTTGGAGCGCTTTGAGGTCAATGCTGGGAAATGAAATAACTTCACATAAAAACAAGAGAGAAGGATTCTCAGAAACTTCTGTGTGATGAGTGCATTCAACTCACAGACTTGAACATTCCTTTTGATAGAGGAGTTTGGAAACACTCCTTTTGCAGAACCTGCAAGGGTTTATTTGGAGCGCTTTGAGGCGTATGCTGGAAAAGGAAATATCTTCACATAAAAACTACACAGAAGCATTCTGAGAAACTTCTTTGGGATGAGTGCATTCTAATCACACAGTTGAACCTTCTTTATGATAGAAGAGTTTTGAAACTCTCTTTTCGTAGAATCTTCAAGTGCACATTTGGAGATGTTTCAGGCCAATGCTGTAAAAGGAAACAACTTCACGTAAAAACTAGACAGAAGCATTCTCAGAAACTTGCTTGTGATGAGTGCATTCAACTCACAGACTTGAACCTTTCTTTTGTAGGAGCAGTTTTGAAACACGCTTTTTGTAGACTCTCCTAGTGTGTACTTGGAGCGCTGTGAGGCCTATCCTGGGAAATGAAATATCTTCACCTAAAAACAAGAGAGAAGCATTATCGGAAACTTCTGTGGAACGAGTGCATTCAACTCACAGACTTGAACACTCCTTTCGATAGAGCAGTTTGGAAACACTCCTTTTGTAGAATCTGCAAGTGTTTATTTGGTGCGCTTTGAGGCCTATGCTGGAAAAGGAAATATCTTCACATAAAAACTAGACAGAAGCATTCTCAGAAACTTCTGTGTGATGAGTTCATTCAACTCAAAGACTTCAACGTTCCTTTTGATAGGACAGTTTTGAAACACTCCTTTTGTAGAATCTGCAAGTGTTTATTTCGAGCGCTTTGAGGCCAACGTTGGAAAAGGAAATGTCTTCAAATAACAACTACACAGAAGCATTCTCAAAAACTTCTTTGTGATGAGTGCATTCAACTCTCAGACTTGAACGTTCCTTTTGAAAGAGCAGTTCTGAAACCTTCTTTTTGTGGTATCTGCAAGTAGATATTTGGAGCGCTTTGAGGCCTATGCTGGGAAATGAAATATCTTCACCTAAAAACAAGACAGAAGCATTCTCAGAAACTTCTGTGTGATGAGTGCATTCAACTCACAGACTTGAACACTGCTGTCGATAGAGCAGTTTGGAAACACTCCTTTTGTAGAATCTGCAAGTGTTTATTTAGAGCGCCTTGAGGCCAATGCTGGAAAAGGAAATATCTTCAAATAAAAACTAGACAGAAGCATTCTGAGAAACTTCTGTGTGATGAGTGCATTCAACTCATAGCCTTGAACGTTCCTTTAGATAGGACTGTTTTGAAAAACTCCTTTTGTAGAATCTGCAAGTGTTTATTTCGAACTCATTGAGGCCAACTGTGGAAAAGGAAATGTCTAAAAATAATAACTACAGAGAAGCATTCTCAAAAACTTCTTTGTGATTAGTGCATTCAACTCACAGACTTGAACATTCCTTTCGATAGAGCAGTTTGGAAACACCCCTTTTGTAGAATCTGCAAGTGTTTATTTGGAGCGCTTTGATGCCTATACTGGAAAAGGAAATAACTTCTCATAAAAACTACACAGAAACATTGTCAGAAACTTCTGTGTGATGAACGCATTCAACTCAGAGACTTGAACGTTCCTTTTGATAGGACAGTTTGGAAACACTCCTTTAGTAGAATCTGCAAGTGTTTATTTCGAGCGCTTTGAGGCCAACGTTGGAAGAGGAAATGTCTTCAAATAACAACTACACAGAAGCATTCTCAAAAACTTCTTTGTGATGAGTGCATTCAACTCACAGACTTGAACGTTCCTTTTGAAAGAGTAGTACTGAAACACTCTTTTTGTGGAATTCGCAAGTGAATATTTGGAACGCTTTGAAGCGTATGCTGGGAAATGAAATGTCTTCACCTAAAAACTAGACAGAGGCATTCTCAGAAATTTCTGTGTGATGAGAGCATTCAACTCACAGACTTGAACATTCCTTTTGATAGAGCAGTTTGGAAACACTCCTTTTGCAGAATCTGCAAGGGTTTATTTGGAGCGCTTTGGGGCTTATGCTGGAAAAGGAAATATCTTCACATAAAAACTAGACAGAAGCATTCTGAGAAACTTCTTTGGGATGAGTGCATTCAACTCACAGCCTTGAAGGTTCCTCTGGATAGGACAGTTTTGAAACACTCCTTTTGTAGAATCTGCAAGTGTTTATTTCGATCGCTTTGAAGACAACGGTGGAAAAGGAAATGTCTTCAAATAACAACTACACAGAAGCATTCTCAAAAGCTTCTTTGTGATGAGTGCATTCAACTCACAGACTTGAACGTTCCTTTTGAAAGAGTAGTACTGAAACACTCTTTTTGCGGAATTCGCAAGTGAATATTTGGAACGCTTTGAAGCGTATGCTGGGAAATGAAATGTCTTCACCTAAAAACTAGACAGAGGCATTCTCAGAAATTTCTGTGTGATGAGAGCATTCAACTCACAGACTTGAACATTCCTTTTGATAGAGCAGTTTGGAAACACTCCTTTTGCAGAATCTGCAAGGGTTTATTTGGAGCGCTTTGGGGCTTATGCTGGAAAAGGAAATATCTTCACATAAAAACTAGACAGAAGCATTCTGAGAAACTTCTTTGGGATGAGTGCATTCAACTCACAGCCTTGAACGTTCCTCTGGATAGGACAGTTTTGAAACACTCCTTTTGTAGAATCTGCAAGTGTTTATTTCGATCGCTTTGAAGACAACGGTGGAAAAGGAAATGTCTTCAAATAACAACTACACAGAAGCATTCTCAAAAGCTTCTTTGTGATGAGTGCATTCAACTCACAGACTTGAACGTTCCCTTTGAAAGAGCAGTTCTGAAACACTCTTTTTGCTGAATCCGCAAGTGGATAGTTGGAACGCTTTAAAGCGTATGCTGGGAAATGAAATATCTTCACCTAAAAACTAGACAGAGGCATTCTCAGAAAATTCTGTGTGATGAGTGCATTCAACTCACAGACTTGAACATTCCTTTTGATAGAGGAGTTTGGAAACACTCCTTTTGCAGATCCTGCAAGGGTTTATTTGGAGCGCTTTGAGGCGTATGCTGGAAAAGGAAATATCTTCACATAAAAACTAGACAGAAGCATTCTGAGAAACTTCTTTGGGATGAGTGCATTCTAATCACAGAGTTGAACCTTCTTTATGATAGAAGAGTTTTGAAACTCTCTTTTCATAGAATTTTCAAGTGCACATTTGGAGATGTTTCAGGCCAATGCTGGAAAAGGAAACATCTTCACGTAAAAACTAGACAGAAGCATTCTCAGAAACTTGCTTCTGATGAGTGCATTCAACTCACAGACTTGAACCTTTCTTTTTTAGGAGCAGTTTTGAAACACGCTTTTTGTAGACTCTCCTAGTGTATACTTGGAGCGCGGTGAGGCCTATCCTGGGAAATGAAATATCTTCACCTAAAAACGAGAGAGAAGCATTATCGGAAACTTCTGTGGGACGAGTGCATTCAACTAACAGACTTGAACATTCCTGTCAATAGAGCAGTTTGGAAACACTCCTTTTGTAGAAGCTGCAATTGTTTATTTGGTGCGCTTTGAGGCCTATGCTGGAAAAGGAAATATCTTCACATAAAAACTAGACAGAAGCATTCTGAGAAACTTCTGTGTGATGAGTTCATTCAACTCAAAGACTTCAACGTTCCTTTTGATAGGACAGTTTTGAAACACTCATTTTGTAGAATCTTCAAGTGTTTATATTGAGCGCTTTGAGGCCAACGTTGGAAAAGGAAATGTCTTCAAATAACAACTACACAGAAGCATTCTCAAAAACTTCTTTTTGATGAGTGCATTCAACACCCAGACTTGAACGTTCCTTTTGAAAGAGCAGTTCTGAAACCTTCTTTTTGTGCAATCTGCAAGTAGATATTTGGAGCGCTTTGAGGCCTATGCTGGGAAATGAAATATCTTCACCTAAAAACAAGACAGAAGCATTCTCAGAAACTTCTGTGTGATGAGTGCATTCAACTCACAGACTTGAACATTCCTGTCAATAGAGCAGTTTGGAAACACTCCTTTTGTAGAATCTGCAAGTGTTTATTTAGAGCGCTTTGAGGCCTATGCTGGAAAAGGAAATATCTTCAAATAAAAACTAGACAGAAGCATTCTGAGAAACTTCTGTGTGATGAGCGCATTCAACTCACAGCCTTGAACGTTCCTTTGGATAGGACTGTTTTGAAAAACTCCTTTTGTAGAATCTGCAAGTGTTTATTCCGAGCGCTTTGAGGCCAACATTGGAAAAGGAAATGTCCACAAATAACAACTACACAGAAGCATTCTCAAAAACTTCTTTGTGATGAGTGCATTCAACTCACAGACTTGAACATTCCTTTCGATAGAGCAGTTTGGAAACACTCCTTTTGTAGAATCTGCAAGTGTTTATTTGGAGCGCTTTGATGCCTATACTGGAAAAGGAAATAACTTCTCATAAAAACTACACAGAAGCATTGTCAGAAACTTCTGTGTGATGAGTGCATTCAACTCAGAGACTTGAACGTTCCTTTTGATAGGACAGTTTTGAAACACTCCTTTTGTAGAATCTGAAAGTGTTTTTTCGAGCGCTTTGAGGCCAACGTTGGAAAAGGAAATGTCTTCAAATAACAACTACTCAGAAGCATTCTCAAAAACTTCTTTGTGATGAGTGCATTCAACTCACAGACTTGAATGTTCCTTTTGAAAGAGCAGTTCTGAAACACTCTTTTTGCAGAATCCGCAAATGGATATTTGGAACGCTTTCAAACGTATGCTAGGAAATGAAATATCTTCACCTAAAAACTAGACAGAGGCATTCTCAGAATCTTCTGTCTGATGAGAGCATTCAACTCACACACTTGATCATTCTTTTTGTAGAGCAGTTTCGAAATACTCCTTTTGCAGAATCTGCAAGGGTTTATTTGGAGCGATTTGAGGTGTATGCTGGAAAAGGAAATATCATCACACAAAAACTAGACAGAAGCATTCTGAGAAACTTCTTTAGGAAGAGTGCATTCTACTCACAGAGTTGAACCTTATTTTTGATGGAAGAGTTTTGAAACTCTCTTTTTGTAGAATCTGAAAGTGCACATTTCCAGCTGTTTGAGGCCAATGCTCGAAAAGTAAATATCTTCACGTAAAAACTAGACAGAAACATTCTCAGAAACTTCTTTGTGATGAGTGCATTCAACTCATAGACTTGAACGTATCTTTTGAAGGTGCAGTTTTGAAACACGCTTTTTGTAGAATCTGCTAGTGTATACTTGGAGCGCTTTGAGGTCTATGCTGGGAAATGAAATATCTTCACCTAAAAACAAGAGAGAAGCATTCTCAGAAACTTCTGTGTGATGAGTGCATTCAACTCACAGACTTGAACATTCCTTTCACTAGAGCTGTTTGGAAACACTCCGTTTGTAGAGTCTGCAAGTGTTTATTTAGAGCGCTATGAGGCCTATGCTGGAAAAGGAAATATCTTCACATAAAAACTAGACAGAAGCATTTTCAGAAACTTCTGTGTGATCAGTGCATTCAACTCACAGACTTGAACGTTCCCTATGATAGAGCAGTTTTCAAGCACTCTTTTTGTAGAATCTGCAAGTAGATATTTGGTGCTCTTTGAGGCCTACGATGGGAAATGAAATATCCTCACCTAAAAACAAGACAGAAGCATTCACAGAAACTTCTGTGTGACGAGTGCATTCAGATCACAGACTTGAACATTCCTTTCCATAGAGCAGTTTGGAAACACTCCTTTTGTAGAATCTGCAAGTGTTTATTTGGAGTGCTTTGAGACCTGTGCTGGAAAAGGGAATATCTTCACATAAAAACTACACAGAAGCATTCTCAGAAACTTCTGTGTGATAAGTGCATTCAACTCACGGACTTGAACGTTCCTTTTGATAGGACAGTTTTGAAACACTCCTTTTGTAGAATCTGCAAGTGTTTATTTCGAGCGCTTTGAAGCCAACGGTGGGAAAGGAAATGTCTTCAAATAACAACTACACAGAAGCATTCTAAAAAGCTTCTTTGTGATGAGTGCATTCAACTCCCAGACTTGAACGTTCGCTTTGAAAGAGCAGTTCTGAAAAACTCTTTTTGCAGAATCCGCAAGTGGATATTGGGAACGCTTTCAAGCGTATGCTAGGAAATGAAATATCTTCACCTAAAAACTAGACAGAGGCATTCTCAGAAACTTCTGTGTGATGAGTGCATTCAACTCACAGACTTGAACATTCCTTTTGATAGAGCAGTTTGGAAACACTCCTTTTGCAGAATCTGCAAGTGTTTATTTGGAGCGCTTTGAGGCGTATGCTGGAAAAGGAAGTATCTTCACATAAAAACTAGACAGAAGCATTCTGAGAAACTTCTTTCAGGTGAGTGCATTCTACTCACAGAGTTGAACCTTCTTTATGATAGAAGAGTTTTGAAACTCTCTTTTCGTAGAATCTTCAAGTGCACATTGGAGATGTTTCAGGCCAATGCTGGAAAAGGAAATATCTTCACGTAAAAACCAGACAGAAGCATTCTCAGAAACTTGTTTGTGATGCATGCATTCAACTCACAGACTTGAAGCTTTCTTTTGAAGGAGCAGTTTTCAAACACGCTTTTTGGAGAATCTGCTAGTGTATACTTGGAGCGCTGTGAGGACTTTGTTGGGAAATGAAATATCCTCACCTAAAAACAAGACAGAGGCATTCTCAGTAACTTCTGTGTGGTGAGTGCATTCAACTCACAGACTTGAACATTCCTGTCGATAGAGCAGTTTCGAAACCCTCCTTTTGTAGAATCTGCAAGTGTTTATTTAGAGCGCTTTGAGGCCTATGCTGGAAAAGTAAATATCTTCAAATAAACACTAGACAGAAGCATTTTCAGAAACTTCTTTGGATAAGTGCATTCAACTCACAGACTTGAACGTTCCTTTTGAAAGAGCAGTTTTGCAACACTCTTTTTGTGGAATCTGCAAGTAGATATTTGGAGCGCTTTGAGGCCTATGCTGGGAAATGAAATATCGTCACCTAAAAACAAGACAGAAGCATTCTCAGAAACTTCTGTGTGATGAGTGCATTCAACTCACAGACTTGAACATTCCTTTCTATAGAGCAGTTTGGAAACAATCCTTTTGTAGAATCTGCAAGTGTTTATTTGTCGCGCGAAGAGACCTATGCTGGAAAAGGAAATATCTTCACATAAAAACTACACAGAAGCATTCTCAGAAACTTCTGTGTGACGAGTGCATTCAACTCAGAGTCTTGAACGTTGCTTTTGATAGGACAGTTTTGAAACACTCCTTTTGTAGAATCTGCAAGTGTTTATTTCGAGCGCTTTGAGGCCAACGGTAGAAAAGGGAATGTCTTCAAATAACAACTACACAGAAGCATTCCCAAAAACTTCTTTTGATGAGTGCATTCAACTCACAGAATTGAACGATCCTTTTGAAAGAGCAGTTCTGAAACACTCTTTTTGCAGAATCCGCAAGTGGATATTTGGAACGCTATGATGCGTATGCTGGGAAATGAAATATCTTCACCTAAAAACTAGACAGAGGCATTCTCAGAAACCTCTGTGTGATGAGAGCATTCAACTCACAGATTTGAACGTTCCTTTCAATAGAGCAGATTGGAAACACTCCTTTTGTAGGATCTGCAAGGGTTTATTTGGAGCGCTTTGATGCCTATGCTGGAAAAGGAAATAACTTCTAATAAAAACTAGACAGAGGCATTCTCAGAAACTTCTGTGTGATGAGTGCATTCAACTCAGAGACCTGAACGTTCCTTTTGTAAGAGCAGTTTTGAAACACTCTTTTTGTGGAATCTGCAAGGAGATATTTGGAGCGCTTTGAGGCCTATGCTGCAAATGAAATATCTTTACCTAAAAACAAGATAGAAGCATTCTCAGAAACTTCTGCGAGATGAGTGCATTCAACTCACAGACTTGAACATTCCTTTCGATAGAGTAGTTTGGAAACACTCCTGTTGTAGAATCTGCAAGTGTTTATTTGGAGCGCCTTGAGACCTATGCTGGAAAAGGAAATATCTTCACATAAAAACTAGACAGAAGCATTCTCAGAAACTTCTGTATGATGACTTCATTCAACTGACAGACTTGAACTTTCCTTTTGACAGGACAGCTTTGAAACACTCCTTTTGTAGAATCTGCAAGTGTTTATTTTGAGCGCTTTGAGGCCACTGGTGGAAAAGGAAATGTCTTCAAATAACAACTACACAGAAGCATTCTCAAAAACTTCTTTGTGATGAGTGCATTCAACTCACAGACTTGAACGTTCCTTTTGGAAGAGCAGTTTTGAAACACTCTTTTTGTGGAATCTGCAAGTAGATATTTGGAGAGTTTTGAGGCCTATGCTGGGAAATGAAATATCTTCACCTCAATACAAGACAGAAGCATTCTCAGAAACTTCTGTGGGATGAGTGCATTCAACTCACAGACTTGAACATTCCTTTTGAAAGAGCAGTTTGGAAACACTCCTTTTGTAGAATCTGCAAGTGTTTATTTGGAGCGCTTTGAGACCTATGCTGGAAAAGGAAATATCTTCACATAAAAACTACACAGAAGCATTCTGAGAAACTTCTGTGTGATGAGTGCATTCAACTCACAGCCTTGAACTTTCCTTTTGATAGGTCTGTTTTGAAAAACTCCTTTTGTAGAATCTGCAAGTGTTTATTTCGAGCGCTTTGAGGCCAACTTTGGAAAACGAAATGTCTACAAATAACAACTGCACAGAAGCATTCTCAAAAAATTCTTTGTGATGAGTGCATTCAACTCACAGACTTGAACATTCCTTTCGATAGAGCAGTTTGGAAACACTCCTTTTGTAGAGTCTGCAAGTGTTTAATTGGAGCGCTTTGATGCCTATACTGGAAAAGGAAATAACATCTCATAAAAACTACACAGAAGCATTGTCAGAAACTTCTGTGTGATGAGTGCATTCAACTCAGAGACTTGAACGTTCCTTTTGATAGGACAGTTTTGAAACACTCCTTTAGTAGAATCTGAAAGTGTTTATTTGGAGCGCTTTGAGGCCAACGTTGGAAAAGGAAATGTCTTCAAATAACAACTACACAGAAGAATTCTCAAAAACTTCTTTGTGATGAGTGCATTCAACTAACAGACTTGAATGTTCCTTTTGAAAGAGCAGTTCTGAAACACTCTTTTTGCAGAATCCGCAAATGGATATTTGGAACGCTTTGAAGCGTATGCTAGGAAATGAAATATCTTCACCTAAAAACTAGACAGAGGCATTCTCAGAAACTTCTGTGTGATGAGAGCATTCAACTCACAGACTTGATCATTATTTTTGATAGAGCAGTTTCGAAATACTCCTTTTGCAGAATCTGCAACGGTTTATTTGGAGCGCTTTGAGGTGTATGCTGGAAAAGGAAATATCTTCACATAAAAACTAGAAAGAAGCATTCTGAGAAACTTCTTTGGGTTGAGTGCATTCTACTCATAGAGTTGAACCTTCTTTTTGATGGAAGAGTTCTGAAACCCTCTTTTTGTAGAATCTGTAATTGCACATTTGGAGCTGTTTGAGGCCAAGGCTGGAAAAGGAAATATCTTCACGTTAAAACTGGACAGAAGCATTCTCAGAAACTTGTTTATGATGAGTGCATTCACCTCAAAGGCATGAACCTTTGTTTTGAAGGAGCAGTTCTGAAACACGCTTTTTGTAGAATCTGCTATTGTATACTTGGAGCGCTGTAAGGCCTCTGCTGGGAAATGAAATATCTTCACCTAAAAACAAGAGAGAAGCATTCTCAGAAACTTCTGTGTGATGAGTGCATTCAAATGACAGACTTGAACATTCCTTTCGATAGAACAGTTTGGAAACACTCCTTTTGTAGAATCTGCAAGTGTTTATTTCGAGCGCTTTGAGGCCTATGCTGGAAAAGGAAATATCTTCACATAAAAACTACACAGAAGTATTTTCAGAAACTTCTGTGTGATGAGTGCATTCAACTCACAGACTTGAACGTTCCTTTTGAAAGAGCAGTTTTGAAACACTCTTTTTATAGAATCTTCAAGTAGATATTTGGAACGCTTTCAGGCCTATCCTGGGAAATGAAATATCTTCACCTAAAAACAAGACAGAAGCATTCTCAGAAACCTCTGTGTCATGAGGGCATTCAACTCGCGTACTCGAACGTTCCTTTTGATAGGACAGTTTTGAAACACTCGTTTTGTAGAATCTGCAAGTATTCATTTCGAGCGCCTTGAGGCCAACGGTGGAAAAGGAAATGTGTTCAAATAACTACTACACAGAAGCATTCTCAAAAACTTCTTTGTGATGAATGCATTCAACTCACAGACCTCAACGTTCCTTTTGAAAGAGCAGTTCTGAAGCACTCTTTTTGCAGAATCCGCAAGTGGATATTTGGAACGCTTTCAAGCGTATGCTGGGAAATGAAATGTCTTCACCTAAAAACTAGACAGAGGCATTCTCAGAAATTTCTGTGTGATGAGAGCATTCAACTCACAGACTTGAACATTCCTTTTGATAGAGCAGTTTGGAAACACTCCTTTTGCAGAATCTGCAAGGGTTTATTTGGAGCGCTTTGAGGCGTATGCTGGAAAAGGAAATATCTTCACATAAAAACTAGACAGAAGCATTCTGAGAAACTTCTTTGGGATGCGTGTATTCTACTCACAGAGTTGAACCTTCTTTTTGATAGAAGAGTTTTGAAACTCTCTTTTTGTAGAATCTGCAAGTGAACATTTGGAGCTGTTTGAGGCCAAAGCTGGAAAAGGAAATATCTTCACGTAAAAACTAGATAGAAGCATTCTCAGAAACTTCTTTGTGATGAGTGCATTCAACTCACAGACTTGAATTTTTCTTTTGAAGGAGCAGTTTTGATACACGGTTTTTGTAGACTCTGCTAGTGTATACTTGGAGAGTTTGAGGTCTATGCTGGGAAATGAAATATCTTCACCTAAAAACAAGAGAGAAGCATTCTCAGAAACTTCTGTGTGATGAGTGCATTCAACTCACAGACTTGAACATTCCTTTCGATAGAGCAGTTTGGGAACACTCCGTTTGTAGAGTCTGCAAGTGTTTATTTAGAGCACTTTGAGGCCTATGCTGGAAAAGTAAATATCTTCAAATAAAAACTAGACAGTAGCATTTTCAGAAACTTCTGTGTGATCAGTGCATTCAACTCACAGACATGAACGTTCCCTTTGAAAGAGCAGTTTTCAAACACTCTTTTTGTAGAATCTGCAAGTAGATAATTGTTGCGCTTTGAGGCCTACGCTGGGAAATGAAATATCCTCACCTAAAAACAAGACAGAAGCATTGTCAGAAACTTCTGTGTGATGAGTGCATTCAACTGACAGACTTGAACATTCCTGTCGATAGAGCAGTTTGGAAACACTCCTTTTGTAGAATCTGCAAGTGTTTATTTAGAGCGCTTTGAGGCCTATGCTGGAAAAGGAAATATCTTCAAATAAAAACTAGACAGAAGCATTCTGAGAAACATCTGTGTGATGAGTGCATTCAACTCACAGCCTTGAACGTTCCTTTGGATAGGACAGTTTTGAAACACTCCTTTTGTAGAATCTGCAAGTGTTTATTTCGATCGCTTTGAAGCCAACGGAGGAAAAGGAAATGTCTTCAAATAACAACTACACAGAAGCATTCTCAAAAGCTGCTTTGTGATGAGTGCATTCAACTCACAGACTTGAACGTTCCCTTTGAAAGAGCAGTTTTGAAACACTCTTTTTGCAGAATCCGCAAGTGGATATTTGGAACGCTTTGAAGCGTATGCTGGGAAATGAAATATCTTCACCTAAAAACTAGACAGAGGCATTCTCAGAAACTTCTGTGTGATGAGTGCATTCAACTCACAGACTTGAACATTCCTTTTGATAGAGGAGTTTGGAAACACTCCTTTTGCAGAACCTGCAAGGGTTTATTTGGAGCGCTTTGAGGCGTATGCTGGAAAAGGAAATATCTTCACATAAAAACTAGACAGAAGCATTCTGAGAAACTTCTTTGGGATGAGTGCATTCTAATCACAGAGTTGAACCTTCTTTATGATAGAAGAGTTTTGAAACTCTCTTTTCGTAGAATCTTCAAGTGCACATTTGGAGATGTTTCAGGCCAATGCTGGAAAAGGAAACATCTTCACGTAAAAACTAGACAGAAGCATTCTCAGAAACTTGTTTGTGATGAGTGCATTCAACTCACACACTTGAACCTTTCTTTTGTAGGAGCAGTTTTGAAACACTCTTTTTGTAGAATCTCCTAGTGTATACTTGGAGCGCTGTGAGGCCTATCCTGGGAAATGAAATATCTTCACCTAAAAACAAGAGAGAAGCATTATCGGAAACTTCTGTGGGATGAGTGCATTCAACTCACAGACTTGAACATTCCTTTTGATAGAGCAGTTTGGAAACACTCCTTTTGTAGGATCTGCAAGTGTTTATTTGGTGCGCTTTGAGGCCTATGCTGGAAAAGAAAATATCTTCACATAAAAACTAGACAGAAGCATTCTCAGAAGCTTCTGCGTGATGAGTTCATTCAACTCACCGACTTCAACGTTCCTTTTGATAGGACAGTTTTGAAACACTCCTTTTGTAGAATCTGCAGGTGTTTATTTCGAGCGCTTTGAGGCCAACGCTGGAAAAGGAAATGTCTTCAAATAACAACTACACAGAAGCATTCTCAAAAACTTCTTTGTGATGAGTGCATTCAACTCCCAGACTTGAACGTTCCTTTTGAAAGAGCAGTTCTGAACCCCTCTTTTTGTGGAATCTGCAGGTAGATATTTGGAGCGCTTTGAGGCCTATGCTGGGAAATGAAATATCTTCACCTAAAAACAAGACAGAAGCATTCTCAGAAACTTCTTGTGATGAGTGCATTCAACTCACAGACTTGAACATTCCTGTCGATAGAGCAGTTTGGAAACACTCCTTTTGTAGAATCTGCAAGTGTTTATTTAGAGCGCTTTGAGGCCTATGCTGGAAAGGTAAATATCTTCAAATAAAAACTAGACAGAAGCATTCTGAGAAACTTCTTTGTGATGAGTGCATTCAACTCACAGCCTTGAACGTTCCTTTGGATAGGACAGTTTTGAAAAACTCCTTTTGTAGAATCTGCAAGTGTTTATTTCGAGCGCTTTGAGGCCAATGGTGGAAAAGGAAATGTCTACAAATAACAACTACAGAGAAGCATTCTCAAAAACTTCTTTGTGATGAGTGCATTCAACTCACAGACTTGAACATTCCTTTCGATAGAGCAGTTTGGAAACACTCCTTTTGTAGAATCTGCAAGTGTTTATTTGGAGCGCTTTGATGCCTATACTGGAAAAGGAAATAACTTCTCATAAAAACTACACAGAAGCATTGTCAGAAACTTCTGTGTGATGAATGCATTCAACTCAGAGACTTGAACGTTCCTTATGATAGGACAGTTTAGAAACACTCCTTTAGTTGAATCTGCAAGCGTTTATTTCGAGCGCTTTGAGGCCAACGTTGGAAAAGGAAATGTCTTCAAATAACAACTACACAGAAGCATTCTCAAAAACTTCTTTGTGATGAGTGCATTCAACTCACAGACTTGACCGTTCCTTTTGAAAGAGTAGTACTGAAACACCCTTTTGGCGGAATTCGCAAGTGAATATTTGGAACGCTTTGAAGCGTATGCTGGGAAATGAAATGTCTTCACCTAAAAACTAGACAGAGGCATTCTCAAAAATTTCTGTGTGATGAGAGCATTCAACTCACAGACTTGAACATTTCTTTTGATAGAGCAGTTTGGAAACACTCCTTTTGCAGAATCTGCAAGTGTTTATTTGGAGCGCTTTGGGGCTTATGCTGGAAAAGGAAATATCTTCACATAAAAACTAGACAGAAGCATTCTGAGAAACTTCTTTGGGATGAGTGCATTCTACTCACAGAGTTGAACCTTCTTTTTGATAGAAGAGTTTTGAAACACTCTTTCTGTAGAATCTGCAAGTGGATATTTGGAGCGCTTTGAGGCCTATGCTGGGAAATGTAATATCTTCACCTAAAAACAAGACAGAAACATTCTCAGAAAATTCTGTGTGATGAGTGCATTCAACTCACAGACTTGAACATTTCTTTCGATACAGCAGTTTGGAAACACTCCTTTTGTAGAATCTGCAAGTGTTTATTTAGTGCGCTTTGAGGTCTATGCTTGAAAAGGAAATATCTTCACATAAAAACTAGACAGAAGCATTCTCAGAAACTTATGTGTGATGAGTGCATTCTACTCACAGAGTTGAACCTTCTTTTTGATGGAAGAGTTTTGAAACTCTCTTTTTGTAGAATCTGCAATTGCATATTTGTAGCTGTTTCAGGCCAATGCTGGAAAAGGAAATATCTTCACATAAAAACTAGACAGAAGGATTCTCAGAAATTACTCTGTGATGACTGCATTCAACTCACAGACTTGAACCTTTCTTTTGAAAGAGCAGTTTTGAAACACTCTTTTTGTATAATCTTCTGGTGTATATTTGGAGCGCTGTGAGGCCTATGTTGGGAAATGAAATATCTTCTCCAAAAAACTAGATAGAAGCATTCTCAGAAACTTCTGTGTGATGAGTGCATTCAATTCACGGACTTGAACCTTCCTTTTGAAAGAACAGTTTTGAAACAAACTCTTTGTAGAATCTGCAAGTGGATAATTGGAGCGCTTTGAGGCCTATGCTGGGAAATGAAAGACCTGTAACTAAAAACTAGAAAGAAGCATTCTCAGAAACTTCTGTGTGAAGAGTGTATTCAACTCACAGACTTGAACATTCCTTTTGATAGAGCAGTTTGGAAACTCTCCTTTTGCAGAATCTGCAAGGGTTTATTTGGAGCGCTTTGAGGCCTATGCTGGCAAAGGAAATATCTTCATATAAAAACTAGACAGAAGCATTCTCAGAAAATTCTTTGTGATTAGTGCATTCTACTCACAGAGTTGAACCTTCTTTTTGATAGAAGAGTTTTGAAACTCTCTTTTTGTAGAATCTGCAAGAGCACATTTTGAGCTGTTTGAGGCCAATGCTGGAAAAGGAAATATCTTCACATAAGAACTAGACAGAAGCATTCTCAGAAACTTGTTTCTGATGAGTGCATTCAACTCACAGACTTGAATCTTTCTATTGAAGGAGCAGTTTTGAAACACTCTTTTTGTAGTACTTGCTAGTGTATACTTGGGGCGCAGTGGGGCCTATTCTGGGAAAAATAGCATCTTCACCTAAAAACTAGACAGAAGCATTCTCAGAATCTTCTGTGTGATGAGTGCGTTCAACTCACAGATTTGAACTTTCCTTTTGATAGGACAGTTTTGAAACACTCCTTTTGTAGAATCTGCAAGTGTTTATTTCGAGCGCTTTGAGGCCAATGCTGGAAAAGGAAATGTCTTCAAATAAAAACAACACAGAAGCATTCTCAAAAACTTCTTTGTGATGAGTGCATTCAACTCGCAGACTTGAAACTTCCTTTTGAAAGAGCAGTTTTGAAACATTCTTTTTGCAGAATCCGCAAGTGGATATTTGGAACGCTTTGAAGCGTATGCTGGGAAATGAAATATCTTCACCTAAAAAGTAGACCGAAGCATTCTCAGAATCTTTTTTCAGATGAGTGCATTCATCTCACAGACTTGAACGTTCCTTTTCAAAGAGGAGTTTTGAAACACTCTTTTTGTACCATCTGCAGGTGGTTATTTGGAGCTCTTTGAGGCCTATGCAGGGAAATGAAATATCTTCAGCTAAAAACTAGACAGAAGAATTCTCAGAAACTTCTTTGCGATGTGTGCACTCAACTCACAGAGCAGAAACTGACTTTTGATAGAGTAGTTTGGAAACACTCTTTTTGTAATTTCTGCAAGTGGATATTTGGAGCAACGGCGGCATCTAGTGGGAAAGGAAATACATGCAGATGAAAACTAGATAGAACCATTCTCAGAAACCTCTTTCTGATGATTGCGTTCAACTCACAGAATTGAACGTTCCTTTGGAAAGAGCAGTTTTGAAACACTCTTTTTGTAGAATCTGCAAGTGAATATTTGGAGAGCTCTGAGGCCTATGCAGGAAAAGGAAATGTCTTCACATCACTAGACGGAAACATTTTCAGAAACTTCTTTGCGATGAGTGCTTTCAACTCACAGACTTGAACCTTCCCTTTGAAAGAGCAGGTTTGAAACACTCTTTTTGTACAATCTGCAAGTAGACATTTGGAGCGCTTTGAAGCCTATGCTGGGAAATGAAATATCTTCACCTAAAAACAAGAGAGAAACATTCTCAGAAACTTCTGTATGATGAGTGCATTCAACTCAAAGAATTGAACATTCCTTTCGATAGAGCAGTTTGGAAACATTCCTTTTGTAGAATCTGCAAGTGTTTATTTGGAGCGCTCTGAGGCCTATGCTGGAAAAGGAAATATCTTCACATAAAAACTAGACAGAAGCATTCTCAGAAACTTCTGTGTGATGAGTTCATTCAACTCACAAACTTGAACGTTCCCTTTGATAGGACAGTTTTGAAACACTCCTTTAGTAGAATCTGCAAGTGTTTATTTCGAGATCGTTGAGGCCGATGATGGAAAAGGAAGTGTCATCAAATAACAGCTACACAGAAGCATTCTGAGATACTTCCTGGGATGAGTGCATTCAACTCACAGACTTGAACCTTCCTTTTGAAAGAGCAGTTTTGAAACACTCTTTTTGTAGAATCTGCAATTAGATATTTGGAGCGCATTGAGGCCTAGGCTGGGAAATGAAATATCTTCATCTAAAAACAAGAGAGAAGGATTCTCAGAAACTTCTGTGTGATGAGTGCATTCAACTCACAGACTTGAACATTCCTTTCGATAGAGCAGTTTGGAAACACTCCTTTTGTAGAATCTGCAAGTGTTTATTTGGAGCGCTCTGAGGCCTATGCTGGAAAAGGAAACATCTTCACATAAAAAGTAGACAGAAGCATTCTCAGAAACTTCTGTGTGATGAGTTCATTCAACTCACAAACTTGAGCTTTCCTTTCGATATGACAGATTTGAAACACTCCTTTAGTAGAATCTGCAAGTGTTTATTTCGAGGCTTTGAGGCCAAAGATGGAAAAGGAAATGTCTTCAAATAACAACTACACAGAAGCATTCTCAGAAACTTCTTTGTGATGAGTGCATTCAACTCACAGACTTGAACCTTCCTTTTGAAAGAGCAGTTTTGAAACACTCTTTTTGTAGAATCTGCAAGTAGACATTTGGAGCGCTTTGAGGCCTATGCTGGGAAATGAAATATCTTCATCTAAAAACAAGACAGAAGCATTCTCAGAAACTTCTGTGTGATGAGTGCATTCAACTCACAGACCTGAACATTCCTTTCGATAGAGCAGTTTGGAAACTCTCCTTTTGTAGTATCTGCAAGTGTTTATTTGGAGTGCTTTGAGGCCTGTGCTGGAAAAGGAAACATCTTCACATAAAAATTACACAGAAGAATTCTGAGATACTTCCTGGGGATGAGTGCATTCAACTCACAGACTTGAACCTTCCTTTTGAAAGAGCAGTTTTGAAACACTCTTTTTGTAGAATCCGCAAGTAGATATTTGGAGCGCTTTGAGGCCTACGATGGGAAATGAAATATCTTCACCTAAAAACAAGACAGAAGCATTCTCAGAAACTTCTGTGTGATGAGTGCATTGAACTCACGGACTTGAACATTCCTTTCGATAGAGCAGTTTGGAAACACTCCTTTTGTAGAATCTGCAAGTGTTTATTTGGAGCGCTCTGAGGCCTATGCTGGAAAAGGAAATATCTTCACATAAAAACTAGACAGAAGCATTCTCAGAAACTTCTGTGTGATGAGTTCATTCAACTCACAAAGTTGAACGTTCCTTTCTATAGGACAGTTTTGAAACACTCCTTTAGTAGAATCTGCAAGTGTTTATTTCGAGCCCTTTGAGGCCAATGATGGAAAAGGAAATGTCTTCAAATAACAACTACACAGAAGCATTCTGAGATACTTCCTGGTGATGAGTGCATTCAACTCACAGACTTGAACCTTCGTTTTGAAAGAGCAGTTCTGAAACACTCTTTTTGTAGAATCTGCAAGTAGACATTTGGAGCGCTTTGAGGCCTTTGCTGGGAAAAGAAATATCTTCACCTAAAAACAAGAGAGAAACATTCTCAGAAACTTCTGTGTGATGAGTGAATTCAACTCACAGACTTGAACATTCCTTTCGATAGAGCAGTTTGGAAACACTCCTTTTGTAGAATCTGCAAGTGTTTATTTGGAGTGCTTTGTGGCCTACGCTGGAAAAGGAAATATCTTCACATAAAAACTACACAGAAGCATTCTGAGATACTTCTTGGTGATGAGTGCATTCAACTCACAGACGTGAACCTTCCTTTTGAAAGAGCAGTTTTGAAACACTCTTTTTGTAGAATGTGCAAGTAGATATTTGGAGCGCTTTGAGGCCTATGCTGGGAAATGAAATATCTTCACCTAAAAACAAGAGAGAAGCATTCTCAAAAACTTCTGTGTGATGAGTGCATTCAACTCTCAGACTTGAACATTCCTTTCGATAGAGCAGTTTGGAAACACTCCTTTTGTAGAATCTGCAAGTGTTTATTAGGAGCGCTCAGAGGCCTATGCTGGAAAAGGAAATATCTTCACATAAAAACTACACAGAAGCATTCTCAGAAACCTCTGTGTGATGAGTTCATTCAACTCACAAAGTTGAACGTTCCCTTCTATAGGACAGTTTTGAAACACTCCTTTAGTAGAATCTGCAAGTGTTTATTTCGAGCCCTTTGAGGCCAATGATGGAAAAGGAAATGTCTTCAAATAACAACTACACAGAAGCATTCTCAGAAACTTCTTTGTGATGAGTGCATTCAACTCACAGAGATGAACGTTCATTTCGAAAGAGCAGTTTTGACACACTCTTTTTGTAGAAACTGCAATTAGATATTTGGAGCGCTTTGAGGCCTATGCTGGGAAATGAAATATCTTCATCTAAAAACAAGACAGAAGCATTCTCAGAAACTTCTGTGTGATGAGTGCATTCAACTCACAGACTTGAACATTCCTTTCGATAGAGCAGTTTGGAAACTCTCCTTTTGTAGTATCTGCAAGTTTTTATTTGGAGTGCTTTGAGGCCTGTGCTGGAAAAGGAAATATCTTCACATAAAAATTACACAGAAGAATTCTGAGATACTTCCTGGGGATGAGTGCATTCAACTCACAGACTTGAACCTTCCTTTTGAAAGAGCAGTTTTGAAACACTCTTTTTGTAGAGTCCGCAAGTAGATATTTGGAGCGCTTTGAGGCCTACGATGGGAAATGAAATATCTTCACCTAAAAACAAGACAGAAGCATTCTCAGAAACTTCTGTGTGATGAGTGCATTGAACTCACGGACTTGAACATTCCTTTCGATAGAGCAGTTTGGAAACACTCCTTTTGTAGAATCTGCAAGTGTTTATTTGGTGCGCTCTGAGGCCTATGCTGGAAAAGGAAATATCTTCACATAAAAACTAGACAGAAGCATTCTCAGAAACTTCTGTGTGATGAGTTCAGTCAACTCACAAAGTTGAACGTTCCTTTCTATAGGACAGTTTTGAAACACTCCTTTAGTAGAATCTGCCAGTGTTTATTTCGAGATCTTTGAGGCCGATGATGGAAAAGGAAATGTCATCAAATAACAACTACACAGAAGCATTCTGAGATACTTCCTGGGATGAGTGCATTCAACTCACAGACATGAACCTTCCTTTTGAAAGAGCAGTTTTGAAACACCCTTTTTGTAGAATCTGCAATTAGATATTTGGAGCGCATTGAGGCCTACGCTGGGAAATGAAATATCTTCATCTAAAAACAAGAGAGAAGCATTCTCAGAAACTTCTGTGTGATGAGTGCATTCAACTCACAGACTTGAACATTCCTTTCGATAGAGCAGTTTGGAAACACTCCTTTTGTAGAATCTGCAATTGTTTATTTGGAGAGCTCAGAGGCCTGTGCTGGAAAAGGAAATATCTTCACATAAAAACTAGAGAGAAGCATTCTCAGAAACTTCTGTGTGATGAGCTCATTCAACTCTCAAACTTGAACTTTCCCTTTGATAGGACAGTTTTGAAACACTCTTTTAGTAGAATCTGCAAGTGTTTATTTCGAACCCTTTGAGGCCAACGATGGAAATGTCTTCAAATAACAACTACGCAGAAGCATTCTCAGAAACTTCTTTGTGATGAGTGCATTCAACTCACAGACTTGAACCTTCCTTTTGAAAGAGCAGTTTTGAAACACTCTTTTTGTAGAATCTGCAAGTAGACATTTGGAGCGCTTTGAGGCCTATGCTGGGAAATGAAATATCTTCACCTAAAGACAAGAGAGAAGCATTCTCAGAAACTTCTTTGAGATGAGTGCATTCAACTCACAGACTTGAACATTCCTTTCGATAGAGCAGTTTGGAAACTCTCCTTTTGTAGAATCTGCAAGTGTTTATTTGGACTGCTTTGAGGACTATGCTGGAAAAGGTAACACCTTCACATAAAAACTAGACAGAAGCATTCTCAGAAACTTCTGTGTGATGAGTTCATTCAACTCACAAACTTGAACGTTCCTTTTGATATGACAGTTTTGAAATACTCCTTTAGTAGAATCTGCAAGTGTTTATTTCGAGCCCTTTGAGGCCAAAGATGGAAAAGGAAATGTCTTCAAATAACAACTACACAGAAGCATTCTCAGAAACTTCTTTGTGATGAGTACATTCACCTCACAGACTTCAACCTTCCTTTGGAAAGAGCAGTTTTGAAACACTCTTTTTGTAGAATCTGCAAGTAGATATTTGGAGCGCTTTGAGGCCTATGCTGGGAAATGTAATATCTTCACCTAAAAACAAGAGAGAAGCATTCTCAGAAACTACTGTGTGATGAGTGCATTCAACTCACAGACTTGAATATTCCCTTCGATAGAGCAGTTTGGAAACACTCCTTTTGTAGAATCTGCAAGTGTTTATTTGGAGTGCTTTGAGGCCTATGCTGGAAAAGGAAATATCTTCACATAAAAACTAGACAGAAGCATTCTCAGAAACTTCTGCGTGATGAGTACATTCAACTCACAAAGTTGAACGTTCCTTTCTATTTGACACTTTTGAAACACTCCTTTAGTAGAATCTGCAAGTGTTTATTTCGAGCCCTTTGAGGCCAAAGATTGAAAAGGAAATGTATTCAAATAACAACTCCACACAAGCATTCTCAGAAACTTCTTTGTGATGAGTGCATTCAACTCACAGACTTGAACCTTCCTTTGGAAAGAGCAGTTTTGAAACACTCTTTTTGTAGAATCTGCAAGTAGACATTTGGAGCGCTTTGAGGCCTATGCTGGGAAATGAAATATCTTCACCTAAAAACAGGAGAGAAGCATTCTCAGAAACTTCTGTGTGATGAGTGCATTCAACTCACAGACTTGAACATTCCTTTCGATAGAGCAGTTTGGAAACACTCCTTTTGTAGAATCTGCAAGTGTTTATTTGGAGTGCTTTGAGGCCTATGCTGGAAAAGGAAATATCTTCACATACAAACTACACAGAAGCATTCTGAGATACTTCTTGGTGATGAGTGCATTCAACTCACAGACTTCAACCTTCCTTTTGAAAGAGCAGTTTTGAAACACTCTTTTTGTAGAATCTGCAAGTAGATATTTGGAGCGCTTTGAGGCCTATGCTGGGAAATGAAATATCTTCACCTAAAAACAAGAGAGAAGCATTCTCAGAAACTTCTGTGTGATGAGTGCATTCAACTCACAGACTTGAATATTCCCCTTCGATAGAGCAGTTTGGAAACACTCCTTTTGTAGAATCTGCAAGTGTTTATTTGGAGCGCTCTGAGGCCTATGCTGTAAAGGAAATATCTTCACATAAAAACTAGACAGAAGCATTCTCAGAAACTTCTGCGTGATGAGTTCATTCAACTCACAAAGTTGAACATTCCTTTCTATAGGACACTTTTGAAACACTCCTTTAGTAGAATCTGCAAGTGTTTATTTCGAGTCCTTTGAGACCAAAGATGGAAAAGGAAATGTCTTCAAATAACAACTACACAGAAGCATTCTCAGAAACTTCTTTGTGATGAGTGCATTCAACTCACAGACTTGAACCTTCCGTTGGAAAGAGCAGTTTTGAAACACTCTTTTTGTAGAATCTGCAAGTAGACATTTGGAGCGCTTTGAGGCCTATGCTGGGAAATGTAATATCTTCACCTAAAAACAAGAGAGAAACATTCTCAGAAACTTCTGTGTGATGAGGGCATTCAACTCACAGACTTGAACATTACTTTCGATAGAGCAGTTTGGAAACACTCCTTTTGTAGAATCTGAAAGTGTTTATTTCTAGTGCTTTGAGGCCTATGCTGGAAAAGGAAGTATCTTCACATACAAACTACACAGAAGCATTCTGAGATACTTCTGCGTGATGAGTTCATTCAACTCACAAAGTTGAACGTTCCTTTCTATAGGACACTTTTGAAACACTCCTTTAGTAGAATCTGCAAGTGTTTATTTCGAGCCATTTGAGGCCAAAGATTGAAAAGGAAATGTCTTCAAATAACAACTACACAGAAGCATTCTCAGAAACTTCTTTGTGATGAGTGCATTCAACTCACAGACTTGAACCTTCCTTTGGAAAGAGCAGTTTTGAAACACTCTTTTTGTAGAATCTGCAAGTAGACATTTGGAGCGCTTTGAGGCCTATGCTGGGAAATGAAATATCTTCACCTAAAAACAAGAGAGAAACATTCTCAGAAACTTCTGTGTGATGAGTGCATTCAACTCACAGACTTGAACATTCCTTTCGATAGAGCAGTTTGGAAACACTCCTTTTGTAGAATCTGCAAGTGTTTATTTGGAGTGCTTTGAGGCCTATCCTGGAAAAGCAATTATCTTCACATACAAACTACACAGAATCATTCTGAGATACTTCTTGGTGATGAGTGCATTCAAGTCACAGACTTCAACCTTCCTTTTGAAAGAGCAGTTTTGAAACACTCTTTTTGTAGAATCTGCAAGTAGATAGTTGGAGCGCTTTGAGACCTATGCTGGGAAATGAAATATCTTCACCTAAAAACAAGAGAGAAGCATTCTCAGAAACTTCTGTGTGATGAGTGCATCCAACTCACAGACTTGAAAACTCCTATCGATAGAGCAGTTTGGAAACACTCCTTTTGTAGAATCTGCAAGGGTTTATTTGGAGCGCTCTGAGGCCTATGCCTGAAAAGGAAATATCTTCACATAAAAACTAGACAGAAGCATTCTCAGAAACTTCTGTGTGATGAGTGCATTCAACTCACAGACTTGAACATTTCTTTCGATAGAGCAGTTTGGGAACACTCCTTTTGGAGAATCTGCTAGTGTTTGTTTGGAGTGCTCTGAGGCCTATGCTGGAAAAGGAAATCTCTTCACATAAAAACTAGACAGAAGCATTCTCAGAAACTTCTGTGTGATGAGCTCATTCAACTCTCAAACTTGAACGTTCCTTTTGATAGGACAGTTTTGAAACACTCTTTCAGTAGAATCTGCAAGTGTTTATTTCGAGCCCTTTGAGGCCAATGATGGAAAAGGAAATGTCTTCAAATAACAACTCCACACAAGCATTCTCAGAAACTTCTTTGTGATGAGTGCATTCAACTCACAGACTTGAACCTTCCTTTGGAAAGAGCAGTTTTGAAACACTCTTTTTGTAGAATCTGCAAGTAGACATTTGGAGCGCTTTGAGGCCTATGGTGGGAAATGAAATATCTTCACCTAAAAACAGGAGAGAAGCATTCTCAGAAACTTTTGTGTGATGAGTGCATTCAACTCACAGACTTGAACGTTCCTTTCGATAGAGCAGTTTGGAAACACTCCTTTTGTAGAATCTGCAGGTGTTTATTTGGAGAGCTTTGAGGCCTATGCTGGAAAAGGAAATATCTTCACATACAAACTGCACAGAAGCATTCTGAGATACTTCTTGGTGATGAGTGCATTCAACTCACAGACTTCAACCTTCCTTTTGAAAGAGCAGTTTTGAAACACTCTTTTTGTAGAATCTGCAAGTAGATATTTGGAGCGCTTTGTGGCCTATGCTGGGAAATGAAATATCTTCACCTAAAAACAAGAGAGAAGCATTCTCAGAAGCTTCTTTGTGATGAGTGCATTCAACTCACAGACTTGAATATTCCCCTTCGATAGAGCAGTTTGGAAACACTGCTTTTGTAGAATCTGCAAGTGTTTATTTGGAGCGCTCTGAGGCCTATGCTGGAAAAGGAAATATCTTCACATAAAAACTAGACAGAAGCATTCTCAGAAACTTCTGCGTGATGAGTTCATTCAACTCACAAAGTTGAACATTCCTTTCTATAGGACACTTTTGAAACACTCCTTTAGTAGAATCTGCAAGTGTTTATTTCGAGTCCTTTGAGACCAAAGATGGAAAAGGAAATGTCTTCAAATAACAACTACACAGAAGCATTCTCAGAAACTTCTTTGTGATGAGTGCATTCAACTCACAGACTTGAAACTTCCTTTGGAAAGAGCAGTTTTGAAACACTCTTTTTGTAGAATCTGCAAGTAGACATTTGGAGCGCTTTGAGGCCTATGCTGGGAAATGAAATATCTTCACCTAAAAACAAGAGAGAAACATTCTCAGAAACTTCTGTGTGATGAGTGCATTCAACTCACAGACTTGAACATTCCTTTCGATAGAGCAGTTTGGAAACACTCCTTTTGTAGAATCTGCAAGTGTTTATTTGGAGTGCTTTGAGGCCTATGCTGGAAAAGCAAATATCTTCACATACAAACTACACAGAATCATTCTGAGATACTTCTTGGTGATGAGTGCATTCAAGTCACAGACTTCAACCTTCCTTTTGAAAGAGCAGTTTTGAAACACTCTTTTTGTAGAATCTGCAAGTAGATAGTTGGAGCGCTTTGAGACCTATGCTGGGAAATGAAATATCTTCACCTAAAAACAAGAGAGAAGCATTCTCAGAAACTTCTGTGTGATGAGTGCATCCAACTCACAGACTTGAAAACTCCTATCGATAGAGCAGTTTGGAAACACTCCTTTTGTAGAATCTGCAAGTGTTTATTTGGAGCGCTCTGAGGCCTATGCCCGAAAAGGAAATATCTTCACATAAAAACTAGACAGAAGCATTCTCAGAAACTTCTGTGTGATGAGTGCATTCAACTCACAGACTTGAACATTTCTTTCGATAGAGCAGTTTGGGAACACTCCTTTTGGAGAATCTGCAAGTGTTTATTTGGAGCGCTCTGAGGCCTATGCTGGAAAAGGAAATCTCTTCACATAAAAACTAGACAGAAGCATTCTCAGAAACTTCTGTGTGATGAGCTCATTCAGCTCTCAAACTTGAACGTTCCTTTTGATAGGACAGTTTTGAAACACTCTTTCAGTAGAATCTGCAAGTGTTTATTTCGAGCCCTTTGATGCCAATGATGGAAAAGGAAATATCTTCAAATAACAACTACACAGAAGCATTCTCAGAAACTTCTTTGTGATGAGTGCATTCAACTCACAGACTTGAACTTTCCTTTTGAAAGAGCAGTTTTGAAACACTCTTTTTGTGGAATCTGCAAGTAGACATTTGGAGCGCTTTGAGGCCTATGCTGGGAAATGGAATATCTTCACCTAAAAACAAGAGAGAAACATTCTCAGAAACTTCTGTGTGATGAGCGCATTCAACTCACAGACTTGAACATTCCTTTCCATAGAGCAGTTTGGAAACACTCCTTTTGTAGAATCTGCAAGTGTTTATTTCTAGTGCTTTGAGGCCTATGCTGGAAAAGAAAATATCTTCACATAAAAACTAGACAGAAGTATTCTCAGAAACTTCTTCGTGATGAGTTCATTCAACTCACAAAGTTGAACGTTCCTTTCTATAGGACACTTTTGAAACACTCCTTTAGTAGAATCTTCAAGTGTTTATTTGGAGTGCTTTGAGGCCTATGCTGGAAAAGGAAATCTCTTCTCATAAAAACTACACAGAAGCATTCTGAGATACTTCTTCGTGATGAGTTCATTCAACTCACAGACTTGAACCTTCCTTTTGAAAGAGCAGTTTTGAAACACTCTTTTTGTAGAATCTGCAAGTAGATATTTGGAGCGCTTTGAGGCCTATGCTGGGAAATGAAATATCTTCACCTAAAAACAAGAGAGAAGGATTCTCAGAAAGTATTGTGTGATGAGTGCATTCAACTCACAGACTTGAATATTCCCTTCGATAGAGCAGTTTGGAAACACTCCTTTTGTATAATCTGCAAGTGTTTATTTGGAGCGCTCTGAGGCCCATGCTGGAAAAGGAAATGTCTTCATATACAAACTGGACAGACGCATTCTCAGAAACTTCTGTGTGATGAGCTCATTCAACTCTCAAACTTGAACGTTCTTTTCATAGGACAGTTTTGAAACACTCTTTTAGTAGAATGTGCAAGTGTTTATTTCGAGCCCTTTGAGGCCAATGATGGAAAAGGAAATATCTTCAAATAACAACTACACAGAAGCATTCTCAGAAACTTCTTTGGGATGAGTGCATTCAACTCACAGACTTCAACCTTCCTTTTGAAAGAGTAGTTTTGAAACACTCTTTTTGTAGAATCTGCAAGTAGATATTTGGAGCGCTTTGAGGCCTACGCTGGGAAATGATATATCTTCACATAAAAACAAGAGAGAAGCATTCTCAGAAACTACTGTGTGATGATTGCATTCAACTCACAGACTTGAATATTCCCTTCGATAGAGCAGTTTGGAAACACTCCTTTTGTAGAATCTGCAAGTGTTTATTTGCAGCGCTCTGAGACCTAAGCTGGAAAAGGAAATATCTTCACATAAAGTCTAGACAGAAGCATTCTCAGAAACTTCTGCGTGATGTGTACATTCAACTCACAAAGTTGAACGTTCCTTTCCATAGGACACTTTTGAAACACTCCTTTAGTAGAATCTGCAAGTGTTTATTTGGAGCCCTTTGAGGCCAAAGATTGAAAAGGAAATGTCTTCAAATAACAACTCCACACAAGCATTCTCAGAAACTTCTTTGTGATGAGTGCATTCGAATCACAGACTTAAACCTTCCTTTGGAAAGAGCAGTTTTGAAACACTCTTTTTGTAGAATCTGCAAGTAGACATTTGGAGCGCTTTGAGGCCTATGCTGGGAAATGAAATATCTTCACCTAAAAACAGGAGAGAAGCAATCTCAGAAACTTCTGTGTGATGAGTGCATTCAACTCACAGACTTGAACATTCCTTTCGATAGAGCAGTTTGGAAACACCCCTTTTGTAGAATCTGCAAGTGATTATTTGGAGTGCTTTGAGGCCTATGCTGGAAAAGGAAATATCTTCACATAAAAACTACACAGAAGCATTCTGAGATACTTCTTGGGATGAGTGCATTCAACTCATGGACTTCAACCTTCCTTTTGAAAGAGCAGTTGTGAAACACTCTTTTAGTAGAATCTGCAAGTGTTTATTTCGAGCCCTTTGAGGCCAATGATGGAAAAGGAAATGTCTTCAAATAACAACTACACAGAAGCATTCTCAGAAACTTCTTTGTGATGAGTGCATTCAACTCACAGACTTGAACCTTCCTTTTGAAAGAGCAGTTTTGAAACACTCTTTTTGTAGAATCTGCAAGTAGACATTTGGAGCGCTTTCAGGCCTATGCTGGGAAATGAAATATCTTCACCTAAAAACAAGAGAGAAACATTCTCAGAAACTTCTGTGTGATGAGTGCATTCAACTCACAGACTTGAACATTCCTTTCGATAGAGCAGTTTGGAAACACTCCTTTTGTAGAATCTGCAAGTGTTTATTTGGAGTGCTTTGAGGCCTATGCTGGAAAAGCAAATATCTTCACATACAAACTACACAGAATCATTCTGAGATACTTCTTGGTGATGAGTGCATTCAAGTCACAGACTTGAAAATTCCTATTGAAAGAGCAGTTTTGAAACACTCTTTTTGTAGAATCTGCAAGTAGATAGTTGGAGCGCTTTGAGACCTATGCTGGGAAATGAAATATCTTCCCCTAAAAACAAGAGAGAAGCATTCTCAGAAACTTCTGTGTGATGAGTGCATTCAACTCGCAGACTTCAACCTTCCTTTAGAAAGACCAGTTTTGAAACACTCTTTTAGTAGAATCTGCAAGTAGATATTTGCAGCGCTTTGAGGCCTATGCTGAGAAATGAAATATCTTCAGCTAAAAACAAGAGAGAAGCATTCTCAGAAACTTCTGTGTGATGAGTGCATTCAACTCACAGACTTGAACATTCCTTTTGATGGAGCAGTTTGAAAACACTCCTTTTGTGGAATCTCCAAGTGTTTATTTGGAGCCCTCTGAGGCCTATGCTGGAAAAGGAAATATCTTCACATAAAAACTAGACAGAAGCATTCTCAGAAACTTCGGTGTGATGAGTTCATTGAACTCACAGACTTGAACGTTACTTTTGATAGGACAGTTTTGAAACACTCCTTTAGTAGAATCTGCAACTGTTTATTTCGAGCACTTTGAGGCCAATGATGGAAAAGGAAATGTCTTCAAATGAAAACTACAAAGAAGCATTGTCAGAAACTTCTTTGCAAAGAGTGCATTCAACTCACAGACTTGAACCTTCCTTTTGAAAGAGCAGTTTTGAAACACTCTTTTTGTTGAATCTGCAAGTAGACATTTTGAGCGCTTTGAGGCCTATGCTGGGAAATGAAATATCTTCACCTAAAAACAAGAGAGAAACATTCTCAGAAACTTCTGGATGATGGGTGCATTCAACTCACAGACTGGAACATTCCTTTCGATAGAGCAGTTTGGAAACACAACTTTTGTAGAATCTGCAAGTGTTTATTTGGAGTGCTTTGAGGCTTATGCTGGAAAGGAAATATCTTCACATAAAAACTACACAGAAGCATTCTGAGATACTTCTTGGTGATGAGTGAATTCAACTCACGGACCTGAACTTTCCTTTTGAAAGAGCAGTTTTGAAACACTCTTTTTGTAGAATCTGCAAGTAGATATTTCGAGCGCTTTGAGGCCTATGCTGGGAAATGAAATATCTTCACCTAAAAACAAGAGAGAGGCATTCTCGGAAACTACTTTGTGATGAGGGCATTCAACTCAGAGACTTCAACCTTCCTTTTGAAAGAGGAGTTTTGAAACACTCTTTTTCTAGAATCTGCAAGTGTTTATTTGGAGTGCTTTGAGGCCTATGCTGGAAAAGGAAATATCTTCACATGAAAACTACACAGAAGTATTCTGAGATACTTCTTGGTGATGAGTGCATTCAACTCAGAGACCTGAACTTTCCTTTTGAAAGAGAAGTTTTGAAACACTCTTTTTGTAGAATCTCCATGTAGATATTTGGAGCGCTTTGAGGCCTATGCTGGGAAATGAAATATCTTCACCTAAAAACAAGAGAGAGGCATTCTCGGAAACTTCTTTGTGATGAGGGCATTCAACTCAGAGACTTGAGGCTTACTTTTGAAAGAGGAGTTTTGAAACACTCTTTTTGTAGAATCTGCATGGGGACATTTGGAGGGCTTTGAGGCCTAAGCTGGGAAATGAAATATCTTCACCTAAAAACAAGAGAGAAACATTCTCAGAAACTCCTTTGTGATGAGTGCATTCAACTCACAGACTTGAAGATTCCCTTCGATAGAGCAGTTTGGAAACACTCCTTTTGTAGAATCTGCAAGTGTTTATTTGCCGCGCTCTGAGGCCTATGCTGGAAAAGGAAATATCTTCACATAAAAACTAGACAGAAGCATTCTCAGAAACTTCTGTGTGATGAGCTCATTCAACTCTGAAACTTGAACGTTCTTTTCATAGGACAGTTTTGAAACACTCTTTTAGTGGAATCTGAAAGTGCTTATTTCGAGCCCTTTGAGGCCAATGATGGAAAAGGAAATCTCTTCAAATAACAACTACACAGAAGCATTCTCAGAAACTTCTTTGTGATGAGTGCTTTCAACTCACAGACTTGAACCTTCCTTTTGAAAGAGCAGTTTTGAAACACTCTTTTTGTAGAATCTGCAAGTAGACATTTGGAGCGCTTTGAGGCCTATGCTGGGAAATGAAATATCTTCACCTAAAAACAAGAGAGAAGCATTCTCAGAAACTTCTGTGTGATGATTGCATTCAACTCACAGACTTGAACATTCCTTTCGATAGAGCAGTTTGGAGACACTCCTTTTATAGAATCTCCAAGTGTTTATTTGGATTGCTTTGAGGCCTATGCTGGAAAAGGAAATATCTTCACATAAAAACTACACAGAAGCATTCTGAGATACTTCTTGGTGATGAGTGCATTCACCTCACAGACTGGAACCTTCCTTTTGAAAAAGCAGTTTTGAAACACTCTTTTTGTAGAATCTGCAAGTAGACATATGGAGCACTTAGTGGCCTATGTTGGGAAATGAAATAAATTCACCTAAAAACAAGAGAGAAACATTCTCAGAAACTTCTGTGTGATGAGTGCATTCAACTCACAGACTTGAACATTCCTTTCGATAGAGAAGTTTGGAAAAACTCCCTTTGTAGAATCTGCAAGTTTTTACTTGGAGTCCTTTGAGGCCTATGCTGGAGAAGGAAATATCTTCACATAAAAACTAGACAGAAGCATTCTCAGAAACTTCTGTGTGATGAGCTCATTCAACTCTCAAACTTGAACGTTCTCTTGATAGGACCGTTTTGAAACACTCTTTTAGTAGAATCTGCAAGTGTTTATTTCGAGCCCTTTGAGGACAATGATGGAAAAGGAAATGTCTTCAAATAACAACTACACAGAAGCATTCTCAGAAACTTCTTTGTGATGAGTGCATTCAACTCACAGACTTGAACCTTCCTTTGGAAAGAGCAGTTTTGAAAAACTCTTTTTGTAAAATCTGCAAGTAGACATTTGGAGCCCTTTGAGGCCTATGCTGGGAAATGAAATATCTTCACCTAAAAACAAGAGAGAAGCATTCTCAGAAACTTCTGTGTGATGAGTGCATTCAACTCACAGACTTGAACATTCCTTTCGATAGAGCAGTTTGGAAACACTCCTTTTGTAGAATCTACAAGTCTTTATTTGGAGTGCTTTGAGGCCTAAGCTGGAAAAGGAAATATCTTCACATAAAAACTACACCGAAGCATTCTGAGATACTTCTTGGTGATGAGTGCATTCAACTCACGGACCTGAACTTTCCTTTTGAGAGACCAGTTTTGAAACACTCTTTTTGTAGAATGTGCAAGTAGATATTTGGAGCGCTTTGTGGCCTATGCTGGGAAATGAAATATCTTCACCTAAAAACAAGAGAGAGGCATTCTCAGAAACTTCTTTGTGATGAGGGCATTCAACTCACAGACTAGAACCTTCCTTTGGAAAGAGGAGTTTTGAAACACTCTTTTTGTAGAATCTGCAAGGAGACATTTGGAGGGCTTTGAGGCCTATGCTGGGAAATGAAATATCTTCAACAAAAAACAAGAGAGAAGCATTCTCAGAAACTTCTGTGTGATGAGGGCATTCAACTCACAGCCTTGAACTTTCCTTTCGATAGAGCAGTTTGGAAACACTCCTTTTGTAGAATCTGCAAGTGTTTATTTGGGGTGTTTTGAGGCCTATGATGGAAAAGGAAATATCTTCACATAAAAACTACACAGAAGCATTCTGAGATACTTCCTGGTGATGAGTGCATTCAACTCACAGACTTGAACCTTCCTTTAAAAAGAGCAGTTTTGAAACACTCTTTTTGTAGAGTCCGCAATTAGATATTTGGAGCGCTTTGAGGCCTATGTTGGCAAATGACACATCTTCACCTAAAAACAAGAGAGAAGCATTCTCAGAAACTTCTGTGTGATGAGTGCATTCAACTCACAGACTTGAACATTCCTTTCGATAGAACAGTTTGGAAACACTCCTTTTGTAGAATCTGCAAGTGTTTATTTGTAGCGCTCTGAGGCCTATGCTGGAAAAGGAAATATCTTCACATAAAAACTACACAGAAGCATTCTGAGACACTTCTTGGGATGAGTGCATTCAACTCATAGACTTCAACCTTCCTTTTGAAAGAGCAGTTGTGAAACACTCTTTTAGTAGAATCTGCAAGTGTTTATTTCGAGCCCTTTGAGGCCAATGATGGAAGAGGAATTGTCTTCAAATAACAACTACACAGAAGCATTCTCAGAAACTTCTTTGTGATGAGTGCATTCAACTCACAGACTTGAACCTTCCTTTGGAAAGAGCAGTTTTGAAACACTCTTTTTGTAGAATCTGCAAGTAGACATTTGGAGCGCTTTCAGGCCTATGCTGGGAAATGACATATCTTCACCTAAAAACAAGAGACAAGCATTCTCCGAAACATCTGTGTGATGAGTGCATTCAACTCACAGACTTGAACATTCCTTTCGATAGAGCAGTTTGGAAACACTCCTTTTGTAGAATCTGCAAGTGTTTATTTGCAGCGCTCTGAGGCCTATGCTGGAAAAGGAAATATCTTCACATAAAAACTAGACAGAAGCATTCTCAGAAACTTCTGCGTGATGAGTTCATTCAACTCACAAAGTTGAACGTTCCTTTCTATAGGACACTTTTGAAACACTCCTTTAGTAGAATCTGCAAGTGTTTATTTCGAGCCCTTTGAGGCCGAAGATTGAAAAGGAAATGTCTTCAAATAACAACTAGACAGAAGCATTCTCAGAAACTTCTTTGTGATGAGTGCATTCAACTCACAGACTTGAACATTCCTTTCGATAGAGCAGTTTGGAAACACTCCTTTTGTAGAATCTGCAAGTGTTTATTTCTAGTGCTTTGAGGCCTATGCTGGAAAAGGAAATATCTTCACATACAAACTACACAGAAGCATTCTGAGATACTTCTTGGTGATGAGTGCATTCAACTCACAGACTTCAACCTTCCTTTTGAAAGAGTAGTTTTGAAACACTCTTTTTGTAGAATCTGCAAGTAGATATTTGGAGCGCTTTGAGGCCTATGCTGGGAAATGAAATATCTTCACCTAAAAACAAGAGAGAAGCATTCTCAGAAACTTCTGTGTGATGAGTGCATTCAACTCGCAGACTTCAACCTTCCTTTAGAAAGACCAGTTTTGAAACACTCTTTTAGTAGAATCTGCAAGTAGATATTTGCAGCGCTTTGAGGCCTATGCTGAGAAATGAAATATCTTCAGCTAAAAACAAGAGAGAAGCATTCTCAGAAACTTCTGTGTGATGAGTGCATTCAAC
Source organism: Pongo pygmaeus (assembly GCF_028885625.2). Lineage (NCBI taxonomy): Eukaryota > Metazoa > Chordata > Mammalia > Primates > Hominidae > Pongo > Pongo pygmaeus. The sequence goes on along the minus strand of NC_072373.2, from coordinate 104,356,678 downwards.
TCACAGACTTGAACATTCCTTTTGATGGAGCAGTTTGAAAACACTCCTTTTGTGGAATCTCCAAGTGTTTATTTGGAGCCCTCTGAGGCCTATGCTGGAAAAGGAAATATCTTCACATAAAAACTAGACAGAAGCATTCTCAGAAACTTCGGTGTGATGAGTTCATTCAACTCACAGACTTGAACGTTACTTTTGATAGGACAGTTTTGAAACACTCCTTTAGTAGAATCTGCAACTGTTTATTTCGAGCACTTTGAGGCCAATGATGGAAAAGGAAATGTCTTCAAATGAAAACTACAAAGAAGCATTGTCAGAAACTTCTTTGCAAAGAGTGCATTCAACTCACAGACTTGAACCTTCCTTTTGAAAGAGCAGTTTTGAAACACTCTTTTTGTTGAATCTGCAAGTAGACATTTTGAGCGCTTTGAGGCCTATGCTGGGAAATGAAATATCTTCACCTAAAAACAAGAGAGAAACATTCTCAGAAACTTCTGGATGATGGGTGCATTCAACTCACAGACTGGAACATTCCTTTCGATAGAGCAGTTTGGAAACACAACTTTTGTAGAATCTGCAAGTGTTTATTTGGAGTGCTTTGAGGCTTATGCTGGAAAGGAAATATCTTCACATAAAAACTACACAGAAGCATTCTGAGATACTTCTTGGTGATGAGTGCATTCAACTCACGGACCTGAACTTTCCTTTTGAAAGAGCAGTTTTGAAACACTCTTTTTGTAGAATCTGCAAGTAGATATTTCGAGCGCTTTGAGGCCTATGCTGGGAAATGAAATATCTTCACCTAAAAACAAGAGAGAGGCATTCTCAGAAACTTCTTTGTGATGAGGGCATTCAACTCAGAGACTTCAACCTTCCTTTTGAAAGAGGAGTTTTGAAACACTCTTTTTCTAGAATCTGCAAGTGTTTATTTGGAGTGCTTTGAGGCCTATGCTGGAAAAGGAAATATCTTCACATGAAAACTACACAGAAGTATTCTGAGATACTTCTTGGTGATGAGTGCATTCAACTCAGAGACCTGAACTTTCCTTTTGAAAGAGCAGTTTTGAAACACTCTTTTTGTAGAATCTCCAAGTAGATATTTGGAGCGCTTTGAGGCCTATGCTGGGAAATGAAATATCTTCACCTAAAAACAAGAGAGAGGCATTCTCGGAAACTTCTTTGTGATGAGGGCATTCAACTCAGAGACTTGAGGCTTACTTTTGAAAGAGGAGTTTTGAAACACTCTTTTTGTAGAATCTGCATGGGGACATTTGGAGGGCTTTGAGGCCTAAGCTGGGAAATGAAATATCTTCACCTAAAAACAAGAGAGAAACATTCTCAGAAACTCCTTTGTGATGAGTGCATTCAACTCACAGACTTGAATATTCCCTTCGATAGAGCAGTTTGGAAACACTCCTTTTGTAGAATCTGCAAGTGTTTATTTGCCGCGCTCTGAGGCCTATGCTGGAAAAGGAAATATCTTCACATAAAAACTAGACAGAAGCATTCTCAGAAACTTCTGCGTGATGAGTTCATTCAACTCACAAAGTTGAACGTTCCTTTCTATAGGACACTTTTGAAACACTCCTTTAGTAGAATCTGCAAGTGTTTATTTCGAGTCCTTTGAGACCAAAGATGGAAAAGGAAATGTCTTCAAATAACAACTACACAGAAGCATTCTCAGAAACTTCTTTGTGATGAGTGCATTCAACTCACAGACTTGAACCTTCCTTTGGAAAGAGCAGTTTTGAAACACTCTTTTTGTAGAATCTGCAAGTAGACATTTGGAGCGCTTTGAGGCCTATGCTGGGAAATGAAATATCTTCACCTAAAAACAAGAGAGAGGCATTCTCAGAAACTTCTTTGTGATGAGGGCATTCAACTCAGAGACTTCAACCTTCCTTTTGAAAGAGGAGTTTTGAAACACTCTTTTTCTAGAATCTGCAAGTGTTTATTTGGGGTGCTTTGAGGTCTATGGTGGAAAAGGAAATATCTTCACATAAAAACCACACAGAATCATTCTGAGATACTTCCTGGTGATGAGTGCATTCAACTTACAGACTTGAACCTTCCTTTAGAAAGAGCAGTTTTGAAACACTCTTTTTGTAGAATCTGCAAGGAGATATTTGGAGCGCTTTGAGGCCTATGCTGGGAAATGAAATATCTTCACCTAAAAACAAGAGAGAAGCATTCTCAGAAACTTCTGTGTGATGAGTGCATTCAACTCACAGACTTGAACACACCTATCGATAGAGCAGTTTGAAAACACTCCTTTTGTAGAATCTGCAAGTGTTTATTTGGAGCGCTCTGAGGCCTATGCCTGAAAAGGAAATATCTTCACATAAAAACTAGACAGAAGCATTCTCAGAAACTTCTGTGTGATGAGTGCATTCAACTCACAGACTTGAATATTCCCCTACGATAGAGCAGTTTGGAAACACTGCTTTTGTAGAATCTGCAAGTGTTTATTTGGAGCGCTCTGAGGCCTACGCTGGAAAAGGAAATATCTTCACATAAAAACTAGACAGAAGCATTCTCAGAAACTTCTGCACGATGAGTTCATTCAACTCACAAAGTTGAACGTTCCTTTCTATAGGACACTTTCGAAACACTCCTTTAGTAGAATCTGCAAGTGTTTATTTCGAGCCCTTTGAGGCCAAAGATTGAAAAGGAAATGTCTTCAAATAACAACTACACAGAAGCATTCTCAGAAACTTCTTTGTGATGAGTGCATTCAACTCACAGACTTGAACCTTCCTTTTGAAAGAGCAGTTTTGAAACACTCTTTTTGTAGAATCTGCAAGTAGACATTTGGAGCGCTTTGAGGCCTACGCTGGGAAATGAAATATCTTCACCTAAAAACAAGAGAGAAACATTCTCAGAAACTTCTGTGTGATGAGTGCATTCAACTCACAGACTTGAACATTCCTTTCGATAGAGCAGTTTGGAAACACTCCTTTTGTAGAATCTGAAAGTGTTTATTTGGAGTGCTTTGAGGCCTATGCTGGAAAAGCAAATATCTTCACATACAAACTACACAGAATCATTCTGAGATACTTCTTGGTGATGAGTGCATTCAAGTCACAGACTTGAAAATTCCTTTTGAAAGAGCAGTTTTGAAACACTCTTTTTGTAGAATTTGCAAGTAGATAGTTGGAGCGCTTTGAGACCTATGCTGGGAAATGAAATATCTTCCCCTAAAAACAAGAGAGAAGCATTCTCAGAAACTTCTGTGTGATGAGTGCATTCAACTCGCAGACTTCAACCTTCCTTTAGAAAGACCAGTTTTGAAACACTCTTTTAGTAGAATCTGCAAGTAGATATTTGCAGCGCTTTGAGGCCTATGCTGAGAAATGAAATATCTTCAGCTAAAAACAAGAGAGAAGCATTCTCAGAAACTTCTGTGTGATGAGTGCATTCAACTCACAGACTTGAACATTCCTTTTGATGGAGCAGTTTGAAAACACTCCTTTTGTGGAATCTCCAAGTGTTTATTTGGAGCCCTCTGAGGCCTATGCTGGAAAAGGAAATATCTTCACATAAAAACTACACAGAAGCATTCTCAGAAACTTCGGTGTGATGAGTTCATTCAACTCACAGACTTGAACGTTCCTTTTGATAGGACAGTTTTGAAACACTCCTTTAGTAGAATCTGCAACTGTTTATTTCGAGCCCTTTGAGGCCAATGATGGAAAAGGAAATGTCTTCAAATGAAAACTACAAAGAAGCATTGTCAGAAACTTCTTTGCGAAGAGTGCATTCAACTCACAGACTTGAACCTTCCTTTGGAAAGAGCAGTTTTGAAACACTCTTTTTGTTGAATCTGCAAGTAGACATTTTGAGCGCTTTGAGGCCTATGCTGGGAAATGAAATATCTTCACCTAAAAACAAGAGAGAAACATTCTCAGAAACTTCTGGATGATGGGTGCATTCAACTCACAGACTGGAACATTCCTTTCGATAGAGCAGTTTGGAAACACACCTTTTGTAGAATCTGCAAGTGTTTATTTGGAGTGCTTTGAGGCTTACGCTGGAAAGGAAATATCTTCACATAAAAACTACACAGAAGCATTCTGAGATACTTCTTGGTGATGAGTGCATTCAACTCACGGACCTGAACTTTCCTTTCGAAAGAGCAGTTTTGAAACACTCTTTTTGTAGAATCTGCAAGTAGATATTTCGAGCGCTTTGAGGCCTATGCAGGGAAATGAAATATCTTCACCTAAAAACAAGACAGAGGCATTCTCAGAAACTTCTTTGTGATGAGGGCATTCAACTCAGAGACTTGAACCTTCCTTTTGAAAGAGGAGTTTTGAAACACTCTTTTTCTAGAATCTGCAAGTGTTTATTTGGAGTGCTTTGAGGCCTATGCTGGAAAAGGAAATATCTTCACATGAAAACTACACAGAAGTATTCTGAGATACTTCTTGGTGATGAGTGCATTCAACTCAGAGACCTGAACTTTCCTTTTGAAAGAGCAGTTTTGAAACACTCTTTTTGTAGAATCTCCAAGTAGATATTTGGAGCGCTTTGAGGCCTATGCTGGGAAATGAAATATCTTCACCTAAAAACAAGAGAGAGGCATTCTCGGAAACTTCTTTGTGATGAGGGCATTCAACTCACAGACTTGAGCCTTACTTTTGAAAGAGGAGTTTTGAAACACTCTTTTTGTAGAATCTGCAACGGAACATTTGGAGGGCTTTGAGGCCTAAGCTGGGAAATGAAATATCTTCACGTAAAAACAAGACAGAAGCATTCTCAGAAACTTCTGTGTGATGAGTGCATTCAACTCACAGCCTTGAACATTCCTTTCGATAGAGCAGTTTGGAAACACTCCTTTTGTAGAATCTGCAAGTGTTTATTTGGGGTGCTTTCAGGCCTATGGTGGAAAAGGAAATATCTTCACATAAAAACCACGCAGAATCATTCTGAGATGCTTCCTGGTGATGAGTGCATTCAACTCACAGACTTGAACCTTCCTTTAGAAAGAGCAGTTTTGAAACACTCTTTTTGTAGAATCCGCAAGTAGATATTTGGAGCGCTTTGAGGCCTATGCTGGTAAATGAAATATCTTCACCTAAAAACAAGAGAGAAGCATTCTCAGAAACTTCTGTGCGATGAGTGCATTCAACTCACAGACTTGAACACTCCTATCGATAGAGCAGTTTGAAAACACTCCTTTTGTAGAATCTGCAAGTGTTTATTTGGAGCGCTCTGAGGCCTATGCTGGAAAAGGAAATGTCTTCACATAAAAACTAGACAGAAGCATTCTCAGAAACTTCTGTGTGATGAGTGCATTCAACTCTCAAACTTGAACGTTCTTTTCATAGGACTGTTTTGAAACACTCTTTTAGTAGAATCTGCAAGTGTTTATTTCGAGCCCTTTGAGGCCAATGATGGAAAAGGAAATATCTTCAAATAACAACTACACAGAAGCATTCTCAGAAACTTCTTTGTGATGAGTGCATTCAACTCACAGACTTCAACCTTCCTTTTGAAAGAGCAGTTTTGAAACACTCTTTTTGTAGAATCTGCAAGTAGATATTTGGAGCGCTTTGAGGCCTATGCTGGGAAATGAAATATCTTCACCTAAAAACGAGAGAAGCATTCTCAGAAACTTCTGCGTGATGAGTACATTCAAGTCACAAAGTTGAACGTTCCTTTCCATAGGACACTTTTGAAACACTCCTTTAGTAGAATCTGCAAGTGTTTATTTCGAGCCCTTTGAGGCCAAAGATTGAAAAGGAAATGTCTTCAAATAACAACTCCACACAAGCATTCTCAGAAACTTCTTTGTGATGAGTGCATTCAACTCACAGACTTGAACCTTCCTTTGGAAAGAGCAGTTTTGAAACACTCTTTTTGAAGAATCTGCAAGTAGACATTTGGAGCGCTTTGAGGCCTATGCTGGGAAATGAAATATCTTCACCTAAAAACAGGAGAGAAGCAATCTCAGAAACTTCTGTGTGATGAGTGCATTCAACTCACAGACTTGAACATTCCTTTCGATAGAGCAGTTTGGAAACACTCCTTTTGTAGAATCTGCAAGTGTTTATTTGGAGTGCTTTGAGGCCAATGCTGGAAAAGGAAATATCTTCACATAAAAACTACACAGAAGCATTCTGAGATACTTCTTGGTGATGAGTGCATTCAACTCACAGACCTGAACTTTCCTTTTGAAAGAGCAGTTTTGAAACTCTCTTTTTGTAGAATCTGCAAGTAGATATTTCAAGCGCATTGAGGCGTATGCTGGGAAATGAAATATCTTCACCTAAAAACAAGAGAGAGGTATTCTCAGAAACTACTTTGTGATGAGTGCATTCAACTCACAGACTTGAACACTCCTTTCGATAGAGCAGTTTTGAAACACTCTTTTTGTAGAATCTGCAAGTGTTTATTTCGAGCCCTTTGAGGCCAATGATGGAAAAGGAAATATCTTCAAATAACAACTACCCAGAGGCATTCTCAGAAACTTCTTTGTGATGAGTGCATTCAACTCACAGACTTCAACCTTCCTTTGGAAAGAGCAGTTTTGAAACACTCTTTTTGTAGAATCTGCAAGTAGATAGTTGGAGCGCTTTGAGACCTATGCTGGGAAATGAAATATCTTCACCTAAAAACAAGAGAGAAGCATTCTCAGAAACTTCTGTGTGATGAGTGCATCCAACTCACAGACTTGAAAACTCCTATCGATAGAGCAGTTTGGAAACACTCCTTTTGTAGAATCTGCAAGTGTTTATTTGGAGCGCTCTCAGGCCTATGCCTGAAAAGGAAATATCTTCACATAAAAACTAGACAGAAGCATTCTCAGAAACTTCTGTGTGATGAGTGCATTCAACTCACAGACTTGAACATTTCTTTCGATAGAGCAGTTTGGGAACACTCCTTTTGGAGAATCTGCAAGTGTTTATTTCTAGTGCTTTGAGGCCTATGCTGGAAAAGGAAATATCTTCACATAAAAGCTAGACAGAATTATTCTCAGAAACTTCTTCGTGATGAGTTCATTCAACTCACAAAGTTGAACGTTCCTTTCTATAGGACACTTTTGAAACACTCCTTTAGTAGAATCTGCAAGTGTGTATTTCGAGCCCTTTGAGGCCAAAGATTGAAAAGGAAATATCTTCAAATAACAACTACACAGAAGCATTCTCAGAAACTTCTTTGTGATGAGTGCATTCAACTCACAGACTTGAACCTTCCTTTGGAAAGAGCAGTTTTGAAACACTCTTTTTGTAGAATCTGCAAGTAGACCTTTGGAGCGCTTTGAGGCCTATTCTGGGAAATGGAATATCTTCACCTAAAAACAAGAGAGAAAGATTCTCAGAAACTTCTGTGTGATGAGTGCATTCAACTCACAGACTTGAACATTCCTTTCGATAGAGCAGTTTGGAAACACTCCTTTTGTAGAATCTGCAAGTGTTTATTTCTAGTGCTTTGAGGCCTATGCGGGAAAAGGAAATATCTTCACATAAAAACTAGACAGAAGTATTCTCAGAAACTTCTTCGTGATGAGTTCATTCAACTCACAAAGTTGAACGTTCCTTTCTATAGGACACTTTTGAAACACTCCTTTAGTAGAATCTGCAAGTGTGTATTTCGAGCCCTTTGAGGCCAAAGATTGAAAAGGAAATATCTTCAAATAACAACTACACAGAAGCATTCTCAGAAACTTCTTTGTGATGAGTGCATTCAACTCACAGACTTGAACCTTCCTTTTGAAAGGGCAGTTTTGAAACACTCTTTTTGTAGAATCTGCAAGTAGACATTTAGAGCGCTTTGAGGCCTATGCTGGGAAATGAAATATCTTCACCTAAAAACAAGAGAGAAACATTCTCAGAAACTTCTGTGTGATGAGTGCATTCAACTCACAGACTTGAACCTTCCTTTTGAAAGAGCAGTTTTGAAACACTCTTTTTGTAGAATCTGCAAGTAGACATTTGGAGCGCTTTGAGGCCTATGCTGGGAAATGAAATATCTTCACCTAAAAACAAGAGAGAAGCATTCTCAGAAACTTCTGTGTGATGAGTGCATTCACCTCACAGACTTGAACATTCCTTTCGATAGAGCAGTTTGGAAACACTCCTTTTATAGAATCTGCAAGTGTTTATTTGGAGTGCTTTGAGGCCTATGCTGGAAAAGGAAATATCTTCACATAAAAACTACACAGAAGCATTCTGAGATACTTCTTGGTGATGAGTGCATTCACCTCACAGACTGGAACCTTCCTTTTGAAAAAGCAGTTTTGAAACACTCTTTTTGTAGAATCTGCAAGTAGACATATGGAGCACTTAGTGGCCTATGTTGGGAAATGAAATAAATTCATGTAAAAACAAGAGAGAAACATTCTCAGAAACTTCTGTGTGATGAGTGCATTCAACTCACAGTCTTGAACATTCCTTTCGATAGAGCAGTTTGGAAAAACTCCCTTTGTAGAATCTGCAATTGTTTATTTGGAGTGCTTTGAGGCCTACGCTGGAAAAGGAAATATCTTCACATAAAAACTAGACAGAAGCATTCTCAGAATCTTCTGTGTGATGAGCTCATTCAACTCTCAAACTTGAACGTTCTCTTGATAGGACAGTTTTGAAACACTCTTTTAGTAGAATCTGCAAGTGTTTATTTCGAGCCCTTTGAGGCCAATGATGTAAAAGGAAATGTCTTCAAATAACAACTACACAGAAGCATTCTCAGAAACTTCTTTGGATGAGTGCATTCAACTCACAGACTTGAACCTTCCTTTGGAAAGAGCAGTTTTGAAACACTGTTTTTGTAGAATCTGCAAGTAGACATTTGGAGCGCTTTGCGGCCTATGCTGGGAAATGAAATATCTTCACCTAAAAACAAGAGAGAAGCATTCTCAGAAACTTCTGTGTGATGAGTGCATTCAACTCACAGACTTGAACATTCCTTTCGATAGAGCAGTTTGGAAACACTCCTTTTGTAGAACCTACAAGTGTTTATTTGGAGTGCTTTGAGGCCTATGCTGGAAAAGGAAATATCTTCACATAAAAACTACACCGAAGCATTCTGAGATACTTCTTGGTGATGAGTGCATTCAACTCACAGACCTGAACTTTCCTTTTGAAAGACCAGTTTAGAAACACTCTTTTTGTAGAATCTGCAAGTAGATATTTGGAGCGCTTTGAGGCCTATGCTGGGAAATGAAATATCATCACCTAAAAACAAGAGAGAGGCATTCTCAGAAACTTCTTTGTGATGAGGGTATTCAACTCACAGACTTGAACCTTCCTTTGGAAAGAGCAGTTTTGAAACACTCTTTTTGTAGAATCTGCAAGTAGACATTTGGAGCGCTTTGAGGCCTATGCTGGGAAATGAAATATCTTCACCTAAAAACAGGAGAGAAGCATTCTCAGAAACTTCTGTGTGATGAGTGCGTTCAACTCACAGACTTGAACATTCCTTTCGATAGAGCAGTTTGGAAACACTCCTTTGTTGAATCTGCAAGTGTTTATTTGGCGTGCTTTGAGGCCTATGCTGGAAAAGGAAATCTCTTCACATAAAAGCTACACAGAAGCATTCTGAGATACTTCTTGGTGATGAGTGCATTCAACTCACAGACTTCAACCTTCCTTTTGAAAGAGCAGTTTTGAAACACTCTTTTTGTAGAATCTGCAAGTAGATATTTGGAGCGCTTTGAGACCTATGCTGGGAAATGAAATATCTTCACCTAAAAACAAGAGAGAAGCATTCTCAGAAACTACTGTGTGATGAGTGCATTCAACTGACAGACTTGAATATTCCCTTCGATAGAGCAGTTTGGAAACACTCCTTTTGTAGAATCTGCAAGAGTTTATTTGCAGCGCTCTGAGGCCTATCCTGGAAAAGGAAATATCTTCACATAAAAACTAGACAGAAGCATTCTCAGAAACTTCTGCGTGATGAGTTCATTCAACTCACAAGGTTGAACGTTCCTTTCTATAGGACACTTTTGAAACACTCCTTTAGTAGAATCTGCAAGTGTATATTTCGAGTCCTTTGAGACCAAAGATGGAAAAGGAAATGTCTTCAAATAACAACTACACAGAAGCATTCTCAGAAACTTCTTTGTGATGAGTGCATTCAACTCACAGACTTGAAACTTCCTTTGGAAAGAGCAGTTTTGAAACACTCTTTTTGTAGAATCTGCAAGTAGACATTTGGAGCGCTTTGAGGCCTATGCTGGGAAATGGAATATCTTCACTTAAAAACAAGAGAGAAACATTCTCAGAAACTTCTGTGTGATGACTGCATTCAACTCACAGACTTGAACATTCCTTTCGATAGAGCAGTTTGGAAACACTCCTTTTGTAGAATCTGCAAGTGTTTATTTCTAGTGCTTTGAGGCCTATGCTGGAAAAGGAAATATCTTCACATAAAAACTAGACAGAAGTATTCTCAGAAACTTCTTTGTGATGAGTTCATTCAACTCACAAAGTTGAACGTTCCTTTCTATAGGACACTTTTGAAACACTCCTTTAGTAGAATCTTCAAGTTTTTATTTCGAGCCCTTTGAGGCAAAAGATTGAAAAGGAAATGTCTTCAAATAACAACTACACAGAAGCATTCTCAGAAACTTCTTTGTGATGAGTGCATTCAACTCACAGACTTGAACCTTCCTTTGGAAAGAGCAGTTTTGAAACACTCTTTTTGTAGAATCTGCAAGTAGACATTTGGAGTGCTTTGAGGCCTATGCTTTGAAATGAAATATCTTCACCTAAAAACAGGAGAGAAGCATTCTCAGAAACTTCTTTGTGATGAGTGCATTCAACTCACAGACTTGAACATTCCTTTCGATAGAGCAGTTTGGAAACACTCCTTTTGTAGAATCTGCAAGTGTTTACTTGGAGTGTTTTGAGGCCTATGCTGGAAAAGGAAATCTCTTCTCATAAAAACTACACAGAAGCATTCTGAGATACTTCTTGGTGATGAGTTCATTCAACTCACAGACTTGAACCTTCCTTTTGAAAGAGCAGTTTTGAAACACTCTTTTTGTAGAATCTGCAAGTAGATATTTGCAGCGCTTTGAGGCCTATGCTGGGAAATGAAATATCTTCACCTAAAAACAGGAGAGAAGCAATCTCAGAAACTTCTGTGTAATGAGTGCATTCAACTCACAGACTTGAACATTCCTTTCGATAGAGTAGTTTGGAAACACCCCTTTTGTAGAATCTGCAAGTGTTTATTTGGAGTGCTTTGAGGCCTATGCTGGAAAAGGAAATATCTTCACATAAAAACTACACAGAAGCATTCTGACATACTTCTTGGTGATGAGCGCATTCAACTCACAGACTTCAACCTTCCTTTTGAAAGAGCAGTTTTGAAACACTCTTTAGTAGAATCTGCAAGTGTTTATTTCGAGCCCTTTGAGGCCAATGATGGAAAAGGAAATGTCTTCAAATAACAACTACACAGAAGCATTCTCAGAAACTTCTTTGTGATGAGTGCATTCAAATCACAGACTTGAACCTTCCTTTGGAAAGAGCAGTTTTGAAACACTCTTTTTGTAGAATCTGCAAGTAGGCATTTGGAGCGATTTGAGGCCTATGCTGGGAAATGGAATATCTTCACCTAAAAACAAGAGAGAAACATTTTCAGAAACTTCTGTGTGATGAGTTCATTCAACTCACAAAGTTGAACATTCCTTTCTATAGGACACTTTTGAAACACTCCTTTAGTAGAATCTGCAAGTGTATATTTCGAGTCCTTTGAGACCAAAGATGGAAAAGGAAATATCTTCAAATAACAACTACACAGAAGCATTCTCAGAAACTTCTTTGTGATGAGTGCATTGAACTCACAGACTTGAACCTTCCTTTAGAAAGAGCAGTTTTGAAACCCTCTTTTTGTCCGCAATTAGATATTTGGAGCGCTTTGAGGCCTATGTTGGGAAATGACATATCTTCACCTAAAAACAAGAGAGAAGCATTCCCAGAAACTATTGTGTGATGAGTGCATTCAACTCACAGACTTGAATATTCCCCTTCGAAAGAGCAGTTTGGAAACACTCCTTTTGTGGAATCTCCAAGTGTTTATTTGGAGCCCTCTGAGGCCTATCCTGGAAAAGGAAATATCTTCACATAAAAACTAGACAGAAGCATTCTCAGAAACTTCGGTGTGATGAGTTCATTCAACTCACAGACTTGAACGTTCCTTTTGATAGGACAGTTTTGAAACACTCCTTTAGTAGAATCTGCAACTGTTTATTTCGAGCCCTTTGAGGCCAATGATGGAAAAGGAAATGTCTTCAAATGAAAACTACAAAGAAGCATTATCAGAAACTTCTTTGCGAAGAGTGCATTCAACTCACAGACTTGAACCTTCCTTTTGAAAGAGCAGTTTTGAAACACTCTTTTTGTTGAATCTGCAAGTAGACATTTTGAGCGCTTTGAGCCCTATGCTGGGAAATGAAATATCTTCACCTAAAAACAAGAGAGAAACATTCTCAGAAACTTCAGGATGATGGGTGCATTCAACTCACAGACTTGAACATTCCTTTCGATAGAGCAGTTTGGAAACACTCCTTTTGTAGAATCTGCAAGTGTTTATTTCTATGGCTTTGAGGCCTATGCTGGAAAAGGAAATATCTTCACATACAAACTACACAGAAGCATTCTCAGATACTTTTTGGTGATGAGTGCATTCAACTCACAGACTTCAACCTTCCTTTTGAAAGAGCAGTTTTGAAACACTCTTTTTGTAGAATCTGCAAGTAGATATTTCGAGCGCTTTGAGGCCTATGCTGGGAAATGAAATATCTTCACCTAAAAACAAGAGAGAAGCATTCTCAGAAACTTCTGTGTGATGAGTGCATTCAACTCACAGACTTGAATATTCCCTTCGATAGAGCAGTTTGGAAACACTCCTTTTGTAGAATCTGCAAGTGTTTATTTCTAGTGCTTTGAGGCCTATGCTGGAAAAGGAAATATCTTCACATAAAAACTAGACAGAAGCATTCTCAGAAACTTCTTCGTGATGAGTTCATTCAACTCACAAAGTTGAACGTTCCTTTCTATAGGACACTTTTGAAACACTCCTTTAGTAGAATCTGCAAGTGTTTATTTCGAGCCCTTTGAGGCCGAAGATTGAAAAGGAAATGTCTTCAAATAACAACTAGACAGAAGAATTCTCAGAAACTTCTTTGTGATGAGTGCATTCAACTCACAGACTTGAACATTCCTTTCGATAGAGCAGTTTGGAAACACTCCTTTTGTAGAATCTGCAAGTGTTTATTTCTAGTGCTTTGAGGCCTATGCTGGAAAAGGAAATATCTTCACATACAAACTACACAGAAGCATTCTGAGATACTTCTTGGTGATGAGTGCATTCAACTCACAGACTTCAACCTTCCTTTTGAAAGAGTAGTTTTGAAACACTCTTTTTGTAGAATCTGCAAGTAGATATTTGGAGCGCTTTGAGGCCTATGCTGGGAAATGAAATATCTTCACCTAAAAACAAGAGAGAAGCATTCTCAGAAACTTCTGTGTGATGAGTGCATTCAACTCGCAGACTTCAACCTTCCTTTAGAAAGACCAGTTTTGAAACACTCTTTTAGTAGAATCTGCAAGTAGATATTTGCAGCGCTTTGAGGCCTATGCTGAGAAATTAAATATCTTCAGCTAAAAACAAGAGAGAAGCATTCTCAGAAACTTCTGTGTGATGAGTGCATTCAACTCACAGACTTGAACATTCCTTTTGATGGAGCAGTTTGAAAACACTCCTTTTGTGGAATCTCCAAGTGTTTATTTGGAGCCCTCTGAGGCCTATGCTGGAAAAGGAAATATCTTCACATAAAAACTAGACAGAAGCATTCTCAGAAACTTCGGTGTGATGAGTTCATTCAACTCACAGACTTGAACGTTACTTTTGATAGGACAGTTTTGAAACACTCCTTTAGTAGAATCTGCAACTGTTTATTTCGAGCACTTTGAGGCCAATGATGGAAAAGGAAATGTCTTCAAATGAAAACTACAAAGAAGCATTGTCAGAAACTTCTTTGCAAAGAGTGCATTCAACTCACAGACTTGAACCTTCCTTTTGAAAGAGCAGTTTTGAAACACTCTTTTTGTTGAATCTGCAAGTAGACATTTTGAGCGCTTTGAGGCCTATGCTGGGAAATGAAATATCTTCACCTAAAAACAAGAGAGAAACATTCTCAGAAACTTCTGGATGATGGGTGCATTCAACTCACAGACTGGAACATTCCTTTCGATAGAGCAGTTTGGAAACACAACTTTTGTAGAATCTGCAAGTGTTTATTTGGAGTGCTTTGAGGCTTATGCTGGAAAGGAAATATCTTCACATAAAAACTACACAGAAGCATTCTGAGATACTTCTTGGTGATGAGTGCATTCAACTCACGGACCTGAACTTTCCTTTTGAAAGAGCAGTTTTGAAACACTCTTTTTGTAGAATCTGCAAGTAGATATTTCGAGCGCTTTGAGGCCTATGCTGGGAAATGAAATATCTTCACCTAAAAACAAGAGAGAGGCATTCTCAGAAACTTCTTTGTGATGAGGGCATTCAACTCAGAGACTTCAACCTTCCTTTTGAAAGAGGAGTTTTGAAACACTCTTTTTCTAGAATCTGCAAGTGTTTATTTGGAGTGCTTTGAGGCCTATGCTGGAAAAGGAAATATCTTCACATGAAAACTACACAGAAGTATTCTGAGATACTTCTTGGTGATGAGTGCATTCAACTCAGAGACCTGAACTTTCCTTTTGAAAGAGCAGTTTTGAAACACTCTTTTTGTAGAATCTCCAAGTAGATATTTGGAGCGCTTTGAGGCCTATGCTGGGAAATGAAATATCTTCACCTAAAAACAAGAGAGAGGCATTCTCGGAAACTTCTTTGTGATGAGGGCATTCAACTCAGAGACATGAGGCTTACTTTTGAAAGAGGAGTTTTGAAACACTCTTTTTGTAGAATCTGCATGGGGACATTTGGAGGGCTTTGAGGCCTAAGCTGGGAAATGAAATATCTTCACCTAAAAACAAGAGAGAAACATTCTCAGAAACTCCTTTGTGATGAGTGCATTCAACTCACAGACTTGAATATTCCCTTCGATAGAGCAGTTTGGAAACACTCCTTTTGTAGAATCTGCAAGTGTTTATTTGCCGCGCTCTGAGGCCTATGCTGGAAAAGGAAATATCTTCACATAAAAACTAGACAGAAGCATTCTCAGAAACTTCTGCGTGATGAGTTCATTCAACTCACAAAGTTGAACGTTCCTTTCTATAGGACACTTTTGAAACACTCCTTTAGTAGAATCTGCAAGTGTTTATTTCGAGTCCTTTGAGACCAAAGATGGAAAAGGAAATGTCTTCAAATAACAACTACACAGAAGCATTCTCAGAAACTTCTTTGTGATGAGTGCATTCAACTCACAGACTTGAACCTTCCTTTGGAAAGAGCAGTTTTGAAACACTCTTTTTCTAGAATCTGCAAGTAGACATTTGGAGCGCTTTGAGGCCTATGCTGGGAAATGAAATATCTTCACCTAAAAACAAGAGAGAGGCATTCTCAGAAACTTCTTTGTGATGAGGGCATTCAACTCAGAGACTTCAACCTTCCTTTTGAAAGAGGAGTTTTGAAACACTCTTTTTCTAGAATCTGCAAGTGTTTATTTGGAGTGCTTTGAGGCCTATGCTGGAAAAGGAAATATCTTCACATGAAAACTACACAGAAGTATTCTGAGATACTTCTTGGTGATGAGTGCATTCAACTCAGAGACCTGAACTTTCCTTTTGAAAGAGCAGTTTTGAAACACTCTTCTTGTAGAATTTCCAAGTAGATATTTGGAGCGCTTTGAGGCTTATGCTGGGAAATGAAATATCTTCACCTAAAAACAAGAGAGAGGCATTCTCGTAAACTTCTTTGTGATGAGGGCATTCAACTCACAGACTTGAGGCTTACTTTTGAAAGAGGAGTTTTGAAACACTCTTTTTGTAGAATCTGCATGGGGACATTTGGAGGGCTTTGAGGCCTAAGCTGGGAAATGAAATATCTTCACCTAAAAACAAGAGAGAAGCATTCTCAGAAACTTCTGTGTGATGAGTGCATTCAACTCACAGCCTTGAACATTCCTTTCGATAGAGCAGTTTGGAAACACTCCTTTTGTAGAATCTGCAAGTGTTTATTTGGGGTGCTTTGAGGTCTATGGTGGAAAAGGAAATATCTTCACATAAAAACCACACAGAATCATTCTGAGATACTTCCTGGAGATGAGTGCATTCAACTTACAGACTTGAACCTTCCTTTAGAAAGAGCAGTTTTGAAACACTCTTTTTGTAGAATCTGCAAGGAGATATTTGGAGCGCTTTGAGGCCTATGCTGGGAAATGAAATATCTTCACCTAAAAACAAGAGAGAAGCATTCTCAGAAACTTCTGTGTGATGAGTGCATTCAACTCACAGACTTGAACACACCTATCGATAGAGCAGTTTGAAAACACTCCTTTTGTAGAATCTGCAAGTGTTTATTTGGAGCGCTCTGAGGCCTATGCCTGAAAAGGAAATATCTTCACATAAAAACTAGACAGAAGCATTCTCAGAAACTTCTGCGTGATGAGTTCATTCAACTCACAAAGTTGAACGTTCCTTTCTATAGGACACTTTTGAAACACTCCTTTAGTAGAATCTGCAAGTGTTTATTTCGAGCCCTTTGAGGCCAAAGTTTGAAAAGGAAATGTCTTCAAATAACAACTACCCAGAAGCATTCTCAGAAACTTCTTTGTGATGAGTGCATTCAACTCACAGACTTGAACCTTCCTTTTGAAAGAGCAGTTTTGAAACACTCTTTTGGTAGAATCTGCAAGTAGACATTTGGAGCGCTTTGAGGCCTATGCTGGGAAATGAAATATCTTCACCTAAAAACAAGAGAGAAACATTCTCAGAAACTTCTGTGTGATGAGTGCATTCAACTCACAGACTTGAACATTCCTTTCGATAGAGCAGTTTGGAAACACTCCTTTTGTAGAATCTGCAAGTGTTTATTTGGAGTGCTTTGAGGCCTACGCTGGAAAAGCAAATATCTTCACATACAAACTACACAGAATCATTCTGAGATACTTCTTGGTGATGAGTGCATTCAAGTCACAGACTTGAAAATTCCTTTTGAAAGAGCAGTTTTGAAACACTCTTTTTGTAGAACCTGCAAGTAGATAGTTGGAGCGCTTTGAGACCTATGCTGGGAAATGAAATATCTTCACCTAAAAACAAGAGAGAAGCATTCTCAGAAACTTCTGTGTGATGAGTGCATTCAACTCGCAGACTTCAACCTTCCTTTAGAAAGACCAGTTTTGAAACACTCTTTTAGTAGAATCTGCAAGTAGATATTTGGAGCGCTTTGAGGCCTATGCTGAGAAATGAAATATCTTCCCCTAAAAACAAGAGAGAAGCATTCTCAGAAACTTCTGTGTGATGAGAGCACTCAACTCACGGACTTGAACATTCCTTTTGATGGAGCAGTTTGAAAACACTCCTTTTGTGGAATCTCCAAGTGTTTATTTGGAGCCCTCTGAGGCCTATGCTGGAAAAGGAAATATCTTCACATAAAAACTAGACAGAAGCATTCTCAGAAACTTCGGTGTGATGAGTTCATTCAACTCACAGACTTGAACGTTCCTTTTGATAGGACAGTTTTGAAACACTCCTTTAGTAGAATCTGCAACTGTTTATTTCGAGCCCTTTGAGGCCAATGATGGAAAAGGAAATGTCTTCAAATGAAAACTACAAAGAAGCATTATCAGAAACTTCTTTGCGAAGAGTGCATTCAACTCACAGACTTGAACCTTCCTTTTGAAAGAGCAGTTTTGAAACACTCTTTTTGTTGAATCTGCAAGTAGACATTTTGAGCGCTTTGAGGCCTATGCTGGGAAATGAAATATCTTCACCTAAAAACAAGAGAGAAACATTCTCAAAACTTCAGGATGATGGGTGCATTCAACTCACAGACTGGAACATTCCTTTCGATAGAGCAGTTTGGAAACACTCCTTTTGTAGAATCTGCAAGTGTTTATTTCTATGGCTTTGAGGCCTATGCGGGAAAAGGAAATATCTTCACATAAAAACTAGACAGAAGTATTCTCAGAAACTTCTTCGTGATGAGTTCATTCAACTCACAAAGTTGAACGTTCCTTTCTATAGGACACTTTTGAAACACTCCTTTAGTAGAATCTGCAAGTGTGTATTTCGAGCCCTTTGAGGCCAAAGATTGAAAAGGAAATATCTTCAAATAACAACTACACAGAAGCATTCTCAGAAACTTCTTTGTGATGAGTGCATTCAACTCACAGACTTGAACCTTCCTTTTGAAAGGGCAGTTTTGAAACACTCTTTTTGTAGAATCTGCAAGTAGACATTTAGAGCGCTTTGAGGCCTATGCTGGGAAATGAAATATCTTCACCTAAAAACAAGAGAGAAACATTCTCAGAAACTTCTGTGTGATGAGTGCATTCAACTCACAGACTTGAACCTTCCTTTTGAAAGAGCAGTTTTGAAACACTCTTTTTGTAGAATCTGCAAGTAGACATTTGGAGCGCTTTGAGGCCTATGCTGGGAAATGAAATATCTTCACCTAAAAACAAGAGAGAAGCATTCTCAGAAACTTCTGTGTGATGAGTGCATTCACCTCACAGACTTGAACATTCCTTTCGATAGAGCAGTTTGGAAACACTCCTTTTATAGAATCTGCAAGTGTTTATTTGGAGTGCTTTGAGGCCTATGCTGGAAAAGGAAATATCTTCACATAAAAACTACACAGAAGCATTCTGAGATACTTCTTGGTGATGAGTGCATTCACCTTACAGACTGGAACCTTCCTTTTGAAAAAGCAGTTTTGAAACACTCTTTTTGTAGAATCTGCAAGTAGACATATGGAGCACTTAGTGGCCTATGTTGGGAAATGAAATAAATTCATGTAAAAACAAGAGAGAAACATTCTCAGAAACTTCTGTGTGATGAGTGCATTCAACTCACAGACTTGAACATTCCTTTCGATAGAGCAGTTTGGAAAAACTCCCTTTGTAGAATCTGCAATTGTTTATTTGGAGTGCTTTGAGGCCTATGCTGGAAAAGGAAATATCTTCACATAAAAACTAGACAGAAGCATTCTCAGAATCTTCTGTGTGATGAGCTCATTCAACTCTCAAACTTGAACGTTCTCTTGATAGGACAGTTTTGAAACACTCTTTTAGTAGAATCTGCAAGTGTTTATTTCGAGCCCTTTGAGACCAATGATGTAAAAGGAAATGTCTTCAAATAACAACTACACAGAAGCATTCTCAGAAACTTCTTTGGATGAGTGCATTCAACTCACAGACTTGAACCTTCCTTTGGAAAGAGCAGTTTTGAAACACTGTTTTTGTAGAATCTGCAAGTAGACATTTGGAGCGCTTTGCGGCCTATGCTGGGAAATGAAATATCTTCACCTAAAAACAAGAGAGAAGCATTCTCAGAAACTTCTGTGTGATGAGTGCATTCAACTCACAGACTTGAACATTCCTTCCGATAGAGCAGTTTGGAAACACTCCTTTTGTAGAACCTACAAGTGTTTATTTGGAGTGCTTTGAGGCCTATGCTGGAAAAGGAAATATCTTCACATAAAAACTACACCGAAGCATTCTGAGATACTTCTTGGTGATGAGTGCATTCAACTCACAGACCTGAACTTTCCTTTTGAAAGACCAGTTTAGAAACACTCTTTTTGTAGAATCTGCAAGTAGATATTTGGAGCGCTTTGAGGCCTATGCTGGGAAATGAAATATCATCACCTAAAAACAAGAGAGAGGCATTCTCAGAAACTTCTTTGTGATGAGGGTATTCAACTCACAGACTTGAACCTTCCTTTGGAAAGAGCAGTTTTGAAACACTCTTTTTGTAGAATCTGCAAGTAGACATTTGGAGCGCTTTGAGGCCTATGCTGGGAAATGAAATATCTTCACCTAAAAACAGGAGAGAAGCATTCTCAGAAACTTCTGTGTGATGAGTGCGTTCAACTCACAGACTTGAACATTCCTTTCGATAGAGCAGTTTGGAAACACTCCTTTGTTGAATCTGCAAGTGTTTATTTGGCGTGCTTTGAGGCCTATGCTGGAAAAGGAAATCTCTTCACATAAAAGCTACACAGAAGCATTCTGAGATACTTCTTGGTGATGAGTGCATTCAACTCACAGACTTCAACCTTCCTTTTGAAAGAGCAGTTTTGAAACACTCTTTTTGTAGAATCTGCAAGTAGATATTTGGAGCGCTTTGAGACCTATGCTGGGAAATGAAATATCTTCACCTAAAAACAAGAGAGAAGCATTCTCAGAAACTACTGTGTGATGAGTGCATTCAACTGACAGACTTGAATATTCCCTTCGATAGAGCAGTTTGGAAACACTCCTTTTGTACAATCTGCAAGAGTTTATTTGCAGCGCTCTGAGGCCTATCCTGGAAAAGGAAATATCTTCACATAAAAACTAGACAGAAGCATTCTCAGAAACTTCTGCGTGATGAGTTCATTCAACTCACAAGGTTGAACGTTCCTTTCTATAGGACACTTTTGAAACACTCCTTTAGTAGAATCTGCAAGTGTATATTTCGAGTCCTTTGAGACCAAAGATGGAAAAGGAAATGTCTTCAAATAACAACTACACAGAAGCATTCTCAGAAACTTCTTTGTGATGAGTGCATTCAACTCACAGACTTGAAACTTCCTTTGGAAAGAGCAGTTTTGAAACACTCTTTTTGTAGAATCTGCAAGTAGACATTTGGAGCGCTTTGAGGCCTATGCTGGGAAATGGAATATCTTCACTTAAAAACAAGAGAGAAACATTCTCAGAAACTTCTGTGTGATGACTGCATTCAACTCACAGACTTGAACATTCCTTTCGATAGAGCAGTTTGGAAACACTCCTTTTGTAGAATCTGCAAGTGTTTATTTCTAGTGCTTTGAGGCCTATGCTGGAAAAGGAAATATCTTCACATAAAAACTAGACAGAAGTATTCTCAGAAACTTCTTTGTGATGAGTTCATTCAACTCACAAAGTTGAACGTTCCTTTCTATAGGACACTTTTGAAACACTCCTTTAGTAGAATCTTCAAGTTTTTATTTCGAGCCCTTTGAGGCAAAAGATTGAAAAGGAAATGTCTTCAAATAACAACTACACAGAAGCATTCTCAGAAACTTCTTTGTGATGAGTGCATTCAACTCACAGACTTGAACCTTCCTTTGGAAAGAGCAGTTTTGAAACACTCTTTTTGTAGAATCTGCAAGTAGACATTTGGAGTGCTTTGAGGCCTATGCTTTGAAATGAAATATCTTCACCTAAAAACAGGAGAGAAGCATTCTCAGAAACTTCTTTGTGATGAGTGCATTCAACTCACAGACTTGAACATTCCTTTCGATAGAGCAGTTTGGAAACACTCCTTTTGTAGAATCTGCAAGTGTTTACTTGGAGTGTTTTGAGGCCTATGCTGGAAAAGGAAATCTCTTCTCATAAAAACTACACAGAAGCATTCTGAGATACTTCTTGGTGATGAGTTCATTCAACTCACAGACTTCAACCTTCCTTTTGAAAGAGCAGTTTTGAAACACTCTTTTTGTAGAATCTGCAAGTAGATATTTGCAGCGCTTTGAGGCCTATGCTGGGAAATGAAATATCTTCACCTAAAAACAGGAGAGAAGCAATCTCAGAAACTTCTGTGTAATGAGTGCATTCAACTCACAGACTTGAACATTCCTTTCGATAGAGTAGTTTGGAAACACCCCTTTTGTAGAATCTGCAAGTGTTTATTTGGAGTGCTTTGAGGCCTATGCTGGAAAAGGAAATATCTTCACATAAAAACTACACAGAAGCATTCTGACATACTTCTTGGTGATGAGCGCATTCAACTCACAGACTTCAACCTTCCTTTTGAAAGAGCAGTTTTGAAACACTCTTTAGTAGAATCTGCAAGTGTTTATTTCGAGCCCTTTGAGGCCAATGATGGAAAAGGAAATGTCTTCAAATAACAACTACACAGAAGCATTCTCAGAAACTTCTTTGTGATGAGTGCATTCAAATCACAGACTTGAACCTTCCTTTGGAAAGAGCAGTTTTGAAACACTCTTTTTGTAGAATCTGCAAGTAGGCATTTGGAGCGATTTGAGGCCTATGCTGGGAAATGGAATATCTTCACCTAAAAACAAGAGAGAAACATTTTCAGAAACTTCTGTGTGATGAGTTCATTCAACTCACAAAGTTGAACATTCCTTTCTATAGGACACTTTTGAAACACTCCTTTAGTAGAATCTGCAAGTGTATATTTCGAGTCCTTTGAGACCAAAGATGGAAAAGGAAATGTCTTCAAATAACAACTACACAGAAGCATTCTCAGAAACTTCTTTGTGATGAGTGCATTGAACTCACAGACTTGAACCTTCCTTTAGAAAGAGCAGTTTTGAAACCCTCTTTTTGTCCGCAATTAGATATTTGGAGCGCTTTGAGGCCTATGTTGGGAAATGACATATCTTCACCTAAAAACAAGAGAGAAGCATTCCCAGAAACTATTGTGTGATGAGTGCATTCAACTCACAGACTTGAATATTCCCCTTCGAAAGAGCAGTTTGGAAACACTCCTTTTGTGGAATCTCCAAGTGTTTATTTGGAGCCCTCTGAGGCCTATCCTGGAAAAGGAAATATCTTCACATAAAAACTAGACAGAAGCATTCTCAGAAACTTCGGTGTGATGAGTTCATTCAACTCACAGACTTGAACGTTCCTTTTGATAGGACAGTTTTGAAACACTCCTTTAGTAGAATCTGCAACTGTTTATTTCGAGCCCTTTGAGGCCAATGATGGAAAAGGAAATGTCTTCAAATGAAAACTACAAAGAAGCATTATCAGAAACTTCTTTGCGAAGAGTGCATTCAACTCACAGACTTGAACCTTCCTTTTGAAAGAGCAGTTTTGAAACACTCTTTTTGTTGAATCTGCAAGTAGACATTTTGAGCGCTTTGAGCCCTATGCTGGGAAATGAAATATCTTCACCTAAAAACAAGAGAGAAACATTCTCAGAAACTTCAGGATGATGGGTGCATTCAACTCACAGACTTGAACATTCCTTTCGATAGAGCAGTTTGGAAACACTCCTTTTGTAGAATCTGCAAGTGTTTATTTCTATGGCTTTGAGGCCTATGCTGGAAAAGGAAATATCTTCACATACAAACTACACAGAAGCATTCTCAGATACTTTTTGGTGATGAGTGCATTCAACTCACAGACTTCAACCTTCCTTTTGAAAGAGCAGTTTTGAAACACTCTTTTTGTAGAATCTGCAAGTAGATATTTCGAGCGCTTTGAGGCCTATGCTGGGAAATGAAATATCTTCACCTAAAAACAAGAGAGAAGCATTCTCAGAAACTTCTGTGTGATGAGTGCATTCAACTCACAGACTTGAATATTCCCTTCGATAGAGCAGTTTGGAAACACTCCTTTTGTAGAATCTGCAAGTGTTTATTTCTAGTGCTTTGAGGCCTATGCTGGAAAAGGAAATATCTTCACATAAAAACTAGACAGAAGCATTCTCAGAAACTTCTTCGTGATGAGTTCATTCAACTCACAAAGTTGAACGTTCCTTTCTATAGGACACTTTTGAAACACTCCTTTAGTAGAATCTGCAAGTGTTTATTTCGAGCCCTTTGAGGCCGAAGATTGAAAAGGAAATGTCTTCAAATAACAACTAGACAGAAGAATTCTCAGAAACTTCTTTGTGATGAGTGCATTCAACTCACAGACTTGAACATTCCTTTCGATAGAGCAGTTTGGAAACACTCCTTTTGTAGAATCTGCAAGTGTTTATTTCTAGTGCTTTGAGGCCTATGCTGGAAAAGGAAATATCTTCACATACAAACTACACAGAAGCATTCTGAGATACTTCTTGGTGATGAGTGCATTCAACTCACAGACTTCAACCTTCCTTTTGAAAGAGTAGTTTTGAAACACTCTTTTTGTAGAATCTGCAAGTAGATATTTGGAGCGCTTTGAGGCCTATGCTGGGAAATGAAATATCTTCACCTAAAAACAAGAGAGAAGCATTCTCAGAAACTTCTGTGTGATGAGTGCATTCAACTCGCAGACTTCAACCTTCCTTTAGAAAGACCAGTTTTGAAACACTCTTTTAGTAGAATCTGCAAGTAGATATTTGCAGCGCTTTGAGGCCTATGCTGAGAAATTAAATATCTTCAGCTAAAAACAAGAGAGAAGCATTCTCAGAAACTTCTGTGTGATGAGTGCATTCAACTCACAGACTTGAACATTCCTTTTGATGGAGCAGTTTGAAAACACTCCTTTTGTGGAATCTCCAAGTGTTTATTTGGAGCCCTCTGAGGCCTATGCTGGAAAAGGAAATATCTTCACATAAAAACTAGACAGAAGCATTCTCAGAAACTTCGGTGTGATGAGTTCATTCAACTCACAGACTTGAACGTTACTTTTGATAGGACAGTTTTGAAACACTCCTTTAGTAGAATCTGCAACTGTTTATTTCGAGCACTTTGAGGCCAATGATGGAAAAGGAAATGTCTTCAAATGAAAACTACAAAGAAGCATTGTCAGAAACTTCTTTGCAAAGAGTGCATTCAACTCACAGACTTGAACCTTCCTTTTGAAAGAGCAGTTTTGAAACACTCTTTTTGTTGAATCTGCAAGTAGACATTTTGAGCGCTTTGAGGCCTATGCTGGGAAATGAAATATCTTCACCTAAAAACAAGAGAGAAACATTCTCAGAAACTTCTGGATGATGGGTGCATTCAACTCACAGACTGGAACATTCCTTTCGATAGAGCAGTTTGGAAACACAACTTTTGTAGAATCTGCAAGTGTTTATTTGGAGTGCTTTGAGGCTTATGCTGGAAAGGAAATATCTTCACATAAAAACTACACAGAAGCATTCTGAGATACTTCTTGGTGATGAGTGCATTCAACTCACGGACCTGAACTTTCCTTTTGAAAGAGCAGTTTTGAAACACTCTTTTTGTAGAATCTGCAAGTAGATATTTCGAGCGCTTTGAGGCCTATGCTGGGAAATGAAATATCTTCACCTAAAAACAAGAGAGAGGCATTCTCAGAAACTTCTTTGTGATGAGGGCATTCAACTCAGAGACTTCAACCTTCCTTTTGAAAGAGGAGTTTTGAAACACTCTTTTTCTAGAATCTGCAAGTGTTTATTTGGAGTGCTTTGAGGCCTATGCTGGAAAAGGAAATATCTTCACATGAAAACTACACAGAAGTATTCTGAGATACTTCTTGGTGATGAGTGCATTCAACTCAGAGACCTGAACTTTCCTTTTGAAAGAGCAGTTTTGAAACACTCTTTTTGTAGAATCTCCAAGTAGATATTTGGAGCGCTTTGAGGCCTATGCTGGGAAATGAAATATCTTCACCTAAAAACAAGAGAGAGGCATTCTCGGAAACTTCTTTGTGATGAGGGCATTCAACTCAGAGACATGAGGCTTACTTTTGAAAGAGGAGTTTTGAAACACTCTTTTTGTAGAATCTGCATGGGGACATTTGGAGGGCTTTGAGGCCTAAGCTGGGAAATGAAATATCTTCACCTAAAAACAAGAGAGAAACATTCTCAGAAACTCCTTTGTGATGAGTGCATTCAACTCACAGACTTGAATATTCCCTTCGATAGAGCAGTTTGGAAACACTCCTTTTGTAGAATCTGCAAGTGTTTATTTGCCGCGCTCTGAGGCCTATGCTGGAAAAGGAAATATCTTCACATAAAAACTAGACAGAAGCATTCTCAGAAACTTCTGCGTGATGAGTTCATTCAACTCACAAAGTTGAACGTTCCTTTCTATAGGACACTTTTGAAACACTCCTTTAGTAGAATCTGCAAGTGTTTATTTCGAGTCCTTTGAGACCAAAGATGGAAAAGGAAATGTCTTCAAATAACAACTACACAGAAGCATTCTCAGAAACTTCTTTGTGATGAGTGCATTCAACTCACAGACTTGAACCTTCCTTTGGAAAGAGCAGTTTTGAAACACTCTTTTTCTAGAATCTGCAAGTAGACATTTGGAGCGCTTTGAGGCCTATGCTGGGAAATGAAATATCTTCACCTAAAAACAAGAGAGAGGCATTCTCAGAAACTTCTTTGTGATGAGGGCATTCAACTCAGAGACTTCAACCTTCCTTTTGAAAGAGGAGTTTTGAAACACTCTTTTTCTAGAATCTGCAAGTGTTTATTTGGAGTGCTTTGAGGCCTATGCTGGAAAAGGAAATATCTTCACATGAAAACTACACAGAAGTATTCTGAGATACTTCTTGGTGATGAGTGCATTCAACTCAGAGACCTGAACTTTCCTTTTGAAAGAGCAGTTTTGAAACACTCTTCTTGTAGAATTTCCAAGTAGATATTTGGAGCGCTTTGAGGCTTATGCTGGGAAATGAAATATCTTCACCTAAAAACAAGAGAGAGGCATTCTCGTAAACTTCTTTGTGATGAGGGCATTCAACTCACAGACTTGAGGCTTACTTTTGAAAGAGGAGTTTTGAAACACTCTTTTTGTAGAATCTGCATGGGGACATTTGGAGGGCTTTGAGGCCTAAGCTGGGAAATGAAATATCTTCACCTAAAAACAAGAGAGAAGCATTCTCAGAAACTTCTGTGTGATGAGTGCATTCAACTCACAGCCTTGAACATTCCTTTCGATAGAGCAGTTTGGAAACACTCCTTTTGTAGAATCTGCAAGTGTTTATTTGGGGTGCTTTGAGGTCTATGGTGGAAAAGGAAATATCTTCACATAAAAACCACACAGAATCATTCTGAGATACTTCCTGGAGATGAGTGCATTCAACTTACAGACTTGAACCTTCCTTTAGAAAGAGCAGTTTTGAAACACTCTTTTTGTAGAATCTGCAAGGAGATATTTGGAGCGCTTTGAGGCCTATGCTGGGAAATGAAATATCTTCACCTAAAAACAAGAGAGAAGCATTCTCAGAAACTTCTGTGTGATGAGTGCATTCAACTCACAGACTTGAACACACCTATCGATAGAGCAGTTTGAAAACACTCCTTTTGTAGAATCTGCAAGTGTTTATTTGGAGCGCTCTGAG
The DNA here is from genome assembly GCF_028885625.2 of Pongo pygmaeus. Taxonomy (NCBI): domain Eukaryota; kingdom Metazoa; phylum Chordata; class Mammalia; order Primates; family Hominidae; genus Pongo; species Pongo pygmaeus. Next base: position 104,329,596 of record NC_072373.2, on the reverse strand, counting down.
GCCTATGCCTGAAAAGGAAATATCTTCACATAAAAACTAGACAGAAGCATTCTCAGAAACTTCTGCGTGATGAGTTCATTCAACTCACAAAGTTGAACGTTCCTTTCTATAGGACACTTTTGAAACACTCCTTTAGTAGAATCTGCAAGTGTTTATTTCGAGCCCTTTGAGGCCAAAGTTTGAAAAGGAAATGTCTTCAAATAACAACTACCCAGAAGCATTCTCAGAAACTTCTTTGTGATGAGTGCATTCAACTCACAGACTTGAACCTTCCTTTTGAAAGAGCAGTTTTGAAACACTCTTTTGGTAGAATCTGCAAGTAGACATTTGGAGCGCTTTGAGGCCTATGCTGGGAAATGAAATATCTTCACCTAAAAACAAGAGAGAAACATTCTCAGAAACTTCTGTGTGATGAGTGCATTCAACTCACAGACTTGAACATTCCTTTCGATAGAGCAGTTTGGAAACACTCCTTTTGTAGAATCTGCAAGTGTTTATTTGGAGTGCTTTGAGGCCTACGCTGGAAAAGCAAATATCTTCACATACAAACTACACAGAATCATTCTGAGATACTTCTTGGTGATGAGTGCATTCAAGTCACAGACTTGAAAATTCCTTTTGAAAGAGCAGTTTTGAAACACTCTTTTTGTAGAACCTGCAAGTAGATAGTTGGAGCGCTTTGAGACCTATGCTGGGAAATGAAATATCTTCACCTAAAAACAAGAGAGAAGCATTCTCAGAAACTTCTGTGTGATGAGTGCATTCAACTCGCAGACTTCAACCTTCCTTTAGAAAGACCAGTTTTGAAACACTCTTTTAGTAGAATCTGCAAGTAGATATTTGGAGCGCTTTGAGGCCTATGCTGAGAAATGAAATATCTTCCCCTAAAAACAAGAGAGAAGCATTCTCAGAAACTTCTGTGTGATGAGAGCACTCAACTCACGGACTTGAACATTCCTTTTGATGGAGCAGTTTGAAAACACTCCTTTTGTGGAATCTCCAAGTGTTTATTTGGAGCCCTCTGAGGCCTATGCTGGAAAAGGAAATATCTTCACATAAAAACTAGACAGAAGCATTCTCAGAAACTTCGGTGTGATGAGTTCATTCAACTCACAGACTTGAACGTTCCTTTTGATAGGACAGTTTTGAAACACTCCTTTAGTAGAATCTGCAACTGTTTATTTCGAGCCCTTTGAGGCCAATGATGGAAAAGGAAATGTCTTCAAATGAAAACTACAAAGAAGCATTATCAGAAACTTCTTTGCGAAGAGTGCATTCAACTCACAGACTTGAACCTTCCTTTTGAAAGAGCAGTTTTGAAACACTCTTTTTGTTGAATCTGCAAGTAGACATTTTGAGCGCTTTGAGGCCTATGCTGGGAAATGAAATATCTTCACCTAAAAACAAGAGAGAAACATTCTCAAAACTTCAGGATGATGGGTGCATTCAACTCACAGACTGGAACATTCCTTTCGATAGAGCAGTTTGGAAACACTCCTTTTGTAGAATCTGCAAGTGTTTATTTCTATGGCTTTGAGGCCTATGCGGGAAAAGGAAATATCTTCACATAAAAACTAGACAGAAGTATTCTCAGAAACTTCTTCGTGATGAGTTCATTCAACTCACAAAGTTGAACGTTCCTTTCTATAGGACACTTTTGAAACACTCCTTTAGTAGAATCTGCAAGTGTGTATTTCGAGCCCTTTGAGGCCAAAGATTGAAAAGGAAATATCTTCAAATAACAACTACACAGAAGCATTCTCAGAAACTTCTTTGTGATGAGTGCATTCAACTCACAGACTTGAACCTTCCTTTTGAAAGGGCAGTTTTGAAACACTCTTTTTGTAGAATCTGCAAGTAGACATTTAGAGCGCTTTGAGGCCTATGCTGGGAAATGAAATATCTTCACCTAAAAACAAGAGAGAAACATTCTCAGAAACTTCTGTGTGATGAGTGCATTCAACTCACAGACTTGAACCTTCCTTTTGAAAGAGCAGTTTTGAAACACTCTTTTTGTAGAATCTGCAAGTAGACATTTGGAGCGCTTTGAGGCCTATGCTGGGAAATGAAATATCTTCACCTAAAAACAAGAGAGAAGCATTCTCAGAAACTTCTGTGTGATGAGTGCATTCACCTCACAGACTTGAACATTCCTTTCGATAGAGCAGTTTGGAAACACTCCTTTTATAGAATCTGCAAGTGTTTATTTGGAGTGCTTTGAGGCCTATGCTGGAAAAGGAAATATCTTCACATAAAAACTACACAGAAGCATTCTGAGATACTTCTTGGTGATGAGTGCATTCACCTTACAGACTGGAACCTTCCTTTTGAAAAAGCAGTTTTGAAACACTCTTTTTGTAGAATCTGCAAGTAGACATATGGAGCACTTAGTGGCCTATGTTGGGAAATGAAATAAATTCATGTAAAAACAAGAGAGAAACATTCTCAGAAACTTCTGTGTGATGAGTGCATTCAACTCACAGACTTGAACATTCCTTTCGATAGAGCAGTTTGGAAAAACTCCCTTTGTAGAATCTGCAATTGTTTATTTGGAGTGCTTTGAGGCCTATGCTGGAAAAGGAAATATCTTCACATAAAAACTAGACAGAAGCATTCTCAGAATCTTCTGTGTGATGAGCTCATTCAACTCTCAAACTTGAACGTTCTCTTGATAGGACAGTTTTGAAACACTCTTTTAGTAGAATCTGCAAGTGTTTATTTCGAGCCCTTTGAGACCAATGATGTAAAAGGAAATGTCTTCAAATAACAACTACACAGAAGCATTCTCAGAAACTTCTTTGGATGAGTGCATTCAACTCACAGACTTGAACCTTCCTTTGGAAAGAGCAGTTTTGAAACACTGTTTTTGTAGAATCTGCAAGTAGACATTTGGAGCGCTTTGCGGCCTATGCTGGGAAATGAAATATCTTCACCTAAAAACAAGAGAGAAGCATTCTCAGAAACTTCTGTGTGATGAGTGCATTCAACTCACAGACTTGAACATTCCTTCCGATAGAGCAGTTTGGAAACACTCCTTTTGTAGAACCTACAAGTGTTTATTTGGAGTGCTTTGAGGCCTATGCTGGAAAAGGAAATATCTTCACATAAAAACTACACCGAAGCATTCTGAGATACTTCTTGGTGATGAGTGCATTCAACTCACAGACCTGAACTTTCCTTTTGAAAGACCAGTTTAGAAACACTCTTTTTGTAGAATCTGCAAGTAGATATTTGGAGCGCTTTGAGGCCTATGCTGGGAAATGAAATATCATCACCTAAAAACAAGAGAGAGGCATTCTCAGAAACTTCTTTGTGATGAGGGTATTCAACTCACAGACTTGAACCTTCCTTTGGAAAGAGCAGTTTTGAAACACTCTTTTTGTAGAATCTGCAAGTAGACATTTGGAGCGCTTTGAGGCCTATGCTGGGAAATGAAATATCTTCACCTAAAAACAGGAGAGAAGCATTCTCAGAAACTTCTGTGTGATGAGTGCGTTCAACTCACAGACTTGAACATTCCTTTCGATAGAGCAGTTTGGAAACACTCCTTTGTTGAATCTGCAAGTGTTTATTTGGCGTGCTTTGAGGCCTATGCTGGAAAAGGAAATCTCTTCACATAAAAGCTACACAGAAGCATTCTGAGATACTTCTTGGTGATGAGTGCATTCAACTCACAGACTTCAACCTTCCTTTTGAAAGAGCAGTTTTGAAACACTCTTTTTGTAGAATCTGCAAGTAGATATTTGGAGCGCTTTGAGACCTATGCTGGGAAATGAAATATCTTCACCTAAAAACAAGAGAGAAGCATTCTCAGAAACTACTGTGTGATGAGTGCATTCAACTGACAGACTTGAATATTCCCTTCGATAGAGCAGTTTGGAAACACTCCTTTTGTACAATCTGCAAGAGTTTATTTGCAGCGCTCTGAGGCCTATCCTGGAAAAGGAAATATCTTCACATAAAAACTAGACAGAAGCATTCTCAGAAACTTCTGCGTGATGAGTTCATTCAACTCACAAGGTTGAACGTTCCTTTCTATAGGACACTTTTGAAACACTCCTTTAGTAGAATCTGCAAGTGTATATTTCGAGTCCTTTGAGACCAAAGATGGAAAAGGAAATGTCTTCAAATAACAACTACACAGAAGCATTCTCAGAAACTTCTTTGTGATGAGTGCATTCAACTCACAGACTTGAAACTTCCTTTGGAAAGAGCAGTTTTGAAACACTCTTTTTGTAGAATCTGCAAGTAGACATTTGGAGCGCTTTGAGGCCTATGCTGGGAAATGGAATATCTTCACTTAAAAACAAGAGAGAAACATTCTCAGAAACTTCTGTGTGATGACTGCATTCAACTCACAGACTTGAACATTCCTTTCGATAGAGCAGTTTGGAAACACTCCTTTTGTAGAATCTGCAAGTGTTTATTTCTAGTGCTTTGAGGCCTATGCTGGAAAAGGAAATATCTTCACATAAAAACTAGACAGAAGTATTCTCAGAAACTTCTTTGTGATGAGTTCATTCAACTCACAAAGTTGAACGTTCCTTTCTATAGGACACTTTTGAAACACTCCTTTAGTAGAATCTTCAAGTTTTTATTTCGAGCCCTTTGAGGCAAAAGATTGAAAAGGAAATGTCTTCAAATAACAACTACACAGAAGCATTCTCAGAAACTTCTTTGTGATGAGTGCATTCAACTCACAGACTTGAACCTTCCTTTGGAAAGAGCAGTTTTGAAACACTCTTTTTGTAGAATCTGCAAGTAGACATTTGGAGTGCTTTGAGGCCTATGCTTTGAAATGAAATATCTTCACCTAAAAACAGGAGAGAAGCATTCTCAGAAACTTCTTTGTGATGAGTGCATTCAACTCACAGACTTGAACATTCCTTTCGATAGAGCAGTTTGGAAACACTCCTTTTGTAGAATCTGCAAGTGTTTACTTGGAGTGTTTTGAGGCCTATGCTGGAAAAGGAAATCTCTTCTCATAAAAACTACACAGAAGCATTCTGAGATACTTCTTGGTGATGAGTTCATTCAACTCACAGACTTCAACCTTCCTTTTGAAAGAGCAGTTTTGAAACACTCTTTTTGTAGAATCTGCAAGTAGATATTTGCAGCGCTTTGAGGCCTATGCTGGGAAATGAAATATCTTCACCTAAAAACAGGAGAGAAGCAATCTCAGAAACTTCTGTGTAATGAGTGCATTCAACTCACAGACTTGAACATTCCTTTCGATAGAGTAGTTTGGAAACACCCCTTTTGTAGAATCTGCAAGTGTTTATTTGGAGTGCTTTGAGGCCTATGCTGGAAAAGGAAATATCTTCACATAAAAACTACACAGAAGCATTCTGACATACTTCTTGGTGATGAGCGCATTCAACTCACAGACTTCAACCTTCCTTTTGAAAGAGCAGTTTTGAAACACTCTTTAGTAGAATCTGCAAGTGTTTATTTCGAGCCCTTTGAGGCCAATGATGGAAAAGGAAATGTCTTCAAATAACAACTACACAGAAGCATTCTCAGAAACTTCTTTGTGATGAGTGCATTCAAATCACAGACTTGAACCTTCCTTTGGAAAGAGCAGTTTTGAAACACTCTTTTTGTAGAATCTGCAAGTAGGCATTTGGAGCGATTTGAGGCCTATGCTGGGAAATGGAATATCTTCACCTAAAAACAAGAGAGAAACATTTTCAGAAACTTCTGTGTGATGAGTTCATTCAACTCACAAAGTTGAACATTCCTTTCTATAGGACACTTTTGAAACACTCCTTTAGTAGAATCTGCAAGTGTATATTTCGAGTCCTTTGAGACCAAAGATGGAAAAGGAAATGTCTTCAAATAACAACTACACAGAAGCATTTTCAGAAACTTCTTTGTGATGAGTGCATTCAACTCACAGACTTGAACCTTCCTTTGGAAAGAGCAGTTTTGAAACACTCGTTTTGTAGAATATGCAAGTAGACATTTGGAGGGCTTTGAGGCCTAGGCGGGGAAATGAAATATCTTCACCTAAAAACAAGAGAGAAACATTCTCAGAAACTTCTTTGTGATGAGTGCATTCAACTCACAGACTTGAACATTCCTTTCGATAGAGCAGTTTGGAAACACTCCTTTTGTAGAATCTGCAAGTGTTTATTTCTAGTGCTTTGAGGCCTATGCTGGAAAAGGAAATATCTTCACATGCAAACTACACAGAAGCATTCTGAGATACTTCTTGGTGATGAGTGCATTCAACTCACAGACTTCAACCTTCCTTTTGAAAGAGCAGTCTTGAAACACTCTTTTTGTAGATTCTGCAGGTAGATATTTGGAGCGCTTTGAGGCCTATGCTGGGAAATGAAATATCTTCACCTAAAAACAAGAGAGAAGCATTCTCAGAAACTTCTGTGTGATGAGTGCATTCAACTCACAGACTTGAATATTCCCCTTCGATAGAGCAGTTTGGAAACACTCCTTTTGTGGAATCTATAAGTGTTTATTTGGAGCCCTCTGAGGCCTATGCTGGAAAAGGAAATATCTTCACATAAAAACTAGACAGAAGCATTCTCAGAAACTTCGGTGTGATGAGTTCATTCAACTCACAGACTTGAACGTTCCTTTTGATAGGACAGTTTTGAAACACTCCTTTAGTAGAATCTGCAACTGTTTATTTCGAGCCCTTTGAGGCCAATGATGGAAAAGGAAATGTCTTCAAATAACAACTACACAGAAGCATTCTCAGAAACTTCTTTGTGATGAGTGCATTCAACTCACAGACTTGAACCTTCCTTTGGAAAGAGCAGTTTTGAAACACTCTTTTTGTAGAATCTGCAAGTAGACATTTGGAGTGCTTTGAGGCCTATGCTTTGAAATGAAATATCTTCACCTAAAAACAGGAGAGAAGCATTCTCAGAAACTTCTTTGTGATGAGTGCATTCAACTCACAGACTTGAACATTCCTTTCAATAGAGCAGTTTGGAAACACTCCTTTTGTAGAATCTGCAAGTGTTTACTTGGAGTGTTTTGAGGCCTATGCTGGAAAAGGAAATCTCTTCTCATAAAAACTACACAGAAGCATTCTGAGATACTTCTTGGTGATGAGTTCATTCAACTCACAGACTTCAACCTTCCTTTTGAAAGAGCAGTTTTGAAACACTCTTTTTGTAGAATCTGCAAGTAGATATTTGCAGCGCTTTGAGGCCTATGCTGGGAAATGAAATATCTTCACCTAAAAACAGGAGAGAAGCAATCTCAGAAACTTCTGTGTAATGAGTGCATTCAACTCACAGACTTGAACATTCCTTTCGATAGAGTAGTTTGGAAACACCCCTTTTGTAGAATCTGCAAGTGTTTATTTGGAGTGCTTTGAGGCCTATGCTGGAAAAGGAAATATCTTCACATAAAAACTACACAGAAGCATTCTGACATACTTCTTGGTGATGAGTGCATTCAACTCACAGACTTCAACCTTCCTTTTGAAAGAGCAGTTTTGAAACACTCTTTAGTAGAATCTGCAAGTGTTTATTTCGAGCCCTTTGAGGCCAATGATGGAAAAGGAAATATCTTCAAATAACAACTACACAGAAGCATTCTCAGAAACTTCTTTGTGATGAGTGCATTGAACTCACAGACTTGAACCTTCCTTTAGAAAGAGCAGTTTTGAAACACTCTTTTTGTAGAGTCCGCAATTAGATATTTGGAGCGCTTTGAGGCCTATGTTGGGAAATGACATATCTTCACCTAAAAACAAGAGAGAAGCATTCTCAGAAACTACTGTGTGATGAGTGCATTCAACTCACAGACTTGAACATTCCTTTCGATAGAGCAGTTTGGAAACACTCCTTTTGTAGAATCTGCAAGTGTTTATTTGGAGCGCTCTGAGGCCTATGCTGGAAAAGGAAATATCTTCACATAAAAACTAGACAGAAGCATTCTCAGAAACTTCTGCGTGATGAGTTCATTCAACTCACAAAGTTGAACGTTCCTTTCTATAGGACACTTTTGAAACACCCCTTTAGTAGAATCTGCAAGTGTATATTTCGAGTCCTTTGAGACCAAAGATGGAAAAGGAAATGTCTTCAAATAACAACTACACAGAAGCATTTTCAGAAACTTCTTTGTGATGAGTGCATTCAACCCACAGACTTGAAACTTCCTTTGGAAAGAGCAGTTTTGAAACACTCGTTTTGTAGAATATGCAAGGAGACATTTGGAGCGCTTTGAGGCCTAGGCGGGGAAATGAAATATCTTCACCTACAAACAAGAGAGAAACATTCTCAGAAACTTCTTTGTGATGAGTGCATTCAACTCACAGACTTGAACATTCCTTTCAATAGAGCAGTTTGGAAACACTCCTTTTGTAGAATCTGCAAGTGTTTATTTCTAGTGCTTTGAGGCCTATGCTGGAAAAGGAAATATCTTCACATGCAAACTACACAGAAGCATTCTGAGATACTTCTTGGTGATGAGTGCATTCAACTCACAGACTTCAACCTTCCTTTTGAAAGAGCAGTCTTGAAACACTCTTTTTGTAGAATCTGCAGGTAGATATTTGGAGCGCTTTGATGCCTATGCTGGGAAATGAAATATCTTCACCTAAAAACAAGAGAGAAGCATTCTCAGAAACTTCTGTGTGATGAGTGCATTCAACTCACAGACTTGAATATTCCCCTTCGATAGAGCAGTTTGGAAACATTGCTTTTGTAGAATCTGCAAGTGTTTATTTGGAGCGCTCTGAGGCCTATGCTGGAAAAGGAAATATCTTCACATAAAAACTAGACAGAAGCATTCTCAGAAACTTCTGCGTGATGAGTTCATTCAACTCACAAAGTTGAACGTTCCTTTCTATAGGACACTTTTGAAACACTCCTTTAGTAGAATCTGCAAGTGTTTATTTCGAGCCCTTTGAGGCCAAAGTTTGAAAAGGAAATGTCTTCAAATAACAACTACCCAGAAGCATTCTCAGAAACTTCTTTGTGATGAGTGCATTCAACTCACAGACTTGAACCTTCCTTTTGAAAGAGCAGTTTTGAAACACTCTTTTGGTAGAATCTGCAAGTAGACATTTGGAGCGCTTTGAGGCCTATGCTGGGAAATGAAATATCTTCACCTAAAAACAAGAGAGAAACATTCTCAGAAACTTCTGTGTGATGAGTGCATTCAACTCACAGACTTGAACATTCCTTTCGATAGAGCAGTTTGGAAACACTCCTTTTGTAGAATCTGCAAGTGTTTATTTGGAGTGCTTTGAGGCCTACGCTGGAAAAGCAAATATCTTCACATACAAACTACACAGAATCATTCTGAGATACTTCTTGGTGATGAGTGCATTCAAGTCACAGACTTGAAAATTCCTTTTGAAAGAGCAGTTTTGAAACACTCTTTTTGTAGAATCTGCAAGTAGATAGTTGGAGCGCTTTGAGACCTATGCTGGGAAATGAAATATCTTCACCTAAAAACAAGAGAGAAGCATTCTCAGAAACTTCTGTGTGATGAGTGCATTCAACTCGCAGACTTCAACCTTCCTTTAGAAAGACCAGTTTTGAAACACTCTTTTAGTAGAATCTGCAAGTAGATATTTGGAGCGCTTTGAGGCCTATGCTGAGAAATGAAATATCTTCCCCTAAAAACAAGAGAGAAGCATTCTCAGAAACTTCTGTGTGATGAGAGCACTCAACTCACGGACTTGAACATTCCTTTTGATGGAGCAGTTTGAAAACACTCCTTTTGTGGAATCTCCAAGTGTTTATTTGGAGCCCTCTGAGGCCTATGCTGGAAAAGGAAATATCTTCACATAAAAACTAGACAGAAGCATTCTCAGAAACTTCGGTGTGATGAGTTCATTCAACTCACAGACTTGAACGTTCCTTTTGATAGGACAGTTTTGAAACACTCCTTTAGTAGAATCTGCAACTGTTTATTTCGAGCCCTTTGAGGCCAATGATGGAAAAGGAAATGTCTTCAAATGAAAACTACAAAGAAGCATTATCAGAAACTTCTTTGCGAAGAGTGCATTCAACTCACAGACTTGAACCTTCCTTTTGAAAGAGCAGTTTTGAAACACTCTTTTTGTTGAATCTGCAAGTAGACATTTTGAGCGCTTTGAGGCCTATGCTGGGAAATGAAATATCTTCACCTAAAAACAAGAGAGAAACATTCTCAGAAACTTCAGGATGATGGGTGCATTCAACTCACAGACTGGAACATTCCTTTCGATAGAGCAGTTTGGAAACACTCCTTTTGTAGAATCTGCAAGTGTTTATTTCTATGGCTTTGAGGGATATGCTGGAAAAGGAAATATCTTCACATACAAACTACACAGAAGCATTCTCAGATACTTTTTGGTGATGAGTGCATTCAACTCACAGACTTCAACCTTCCTTTTGAAAGAGCAGTTTTGAAACACTCTTTTTGTAGAATCTGCAAGTAGATATTTGGAGCGCTTTGAGGCCTATGCTGGGAAATGAAATATCTTCACCTAAAAACAAGAGAGAAGCATTCTCAGAAACTTCTGTGTGATGAGTGCATTCAACTCACAGACTTGAATATTCCCTTCGATAGAGCAGTTTGGAAACACTCCTTTTGTAGAATCTGCAAGTGTTTATTTCTAGTGCTTTGAGGCCTATGCTGGAAAAGGAAATATCTTCACATAAAAACTAGACAGAAGTATTCTCAGAAACTTCTTCGTGATGAGTTCATTCAACTCACAAAGTTGAACATTCCTTTCTATAGGACAATTTTGAAACACTCCTTTAGTAGAATCTTCAAGTGTTTATTTCGAGCCCTTTGAGGCAAAAGATTGAAAAGGAAATGTCTTCAAATAACAACTACACAGAAGCATTCTCAGAAACTTCTTTGTGATGAGTGCATTCAACTCACAGACTTGAACATTCCTTTCGATAGAGCAGTTTGGAAACACTCCTTTTGTAGGATCTGCGAGTGTTTATTTGGAGTGCTTTGAGGCCTATGCTGGAAAAGGAAATCTCTTCACATAAAAACTACACAGAAGCATTCTGAGATACTACTTGTTGATGAGTTCATTCAACTCACAGACTTCAACCTTCCTTTTGAAAGAGCAGTTTTGAAACACTCTTTTAGTAGAATCTGCAAGTGTTTATTTCGAGCCCTTTGAGGCCAATGATGGAAAAGGAAATATCTTCAAATAACAACTACACAGAAGCATTCTCAGAAACTTCTTTGTGATGAGTGCATTGAACTCACAGACTTGAACCTTCCTTTAGAAAGAGCAGTTTTGAAACCCTCTTTTTGTAGAGTCCGCAATTAGATATTTGGAGCGCTTTGAGGCCTATGTTGGGAAATGACATATCTTCACCTAAAAACAAGAGAGAAGCATTCTCAGAAACTATTGTGTGATGAGTGCATTCAACTCACAGACTTGAATATTCCCTTCGATAGAGCAGTTTGGAAACACTCCTTTTGTAGAATCTGCAAGTGTTTATTTGCCGCGCTCTGAGGCCTATGCTGGAAAAGGAAATATCTTCACATAAAAACTAGACAGAAGCATTCTCAGAAACTTCTGTGTGATGAGCTCATTCAACTCTCAAACTTGAACGTTCTTTTCATAGGACAGTTTTGAAACACTCTTTTAGTAGAATCTGCAAGTGTTTATTTCGAGCCCGTTGAGGCCAATGATGGAAAAGGAAATGTCTTCAAATAACAACTACACAGAAGCATTCTCAGAAACTTCTTTGTGATGAGTGCATTCAACTCACAGACTTGAACCTTCCTTTTGAAAGAGCAGTTTTGAAACACTCTTTTTGTAGAATCTGCAAGTAGACATTTGGAGCGCTTTGAGGCCTACGCTGGGAAATGAAATATCTTCACCTAAAAACAAGAGAGAAACATTCTCAGAAACTTCTGTGTGATGAGTGCATTCAACTCACAGACTTGAACATTCCTTTCGATAGAGCAGTTTGGAAACACTCCTTTTGTAGAATCTGCAAGTGTTTATTTGGAGTGCTTTGAGGCCTATGCTGGAAAAGCAAATATCTTCACATACAAACTACACAGAATCATTCTGAGATACTTCTTGGTGATGAGTGCATTCAAGTCACAGACTTGAAAATTCCTTTTGAAAGAGCAGTTTTGAAACACTCTTTTTGTAGAATCTGCAAGTAGATAGTTGGAGCGATTTGAGACCTATGCTGGGAAATGAAATATCTTCACCTAAAAACAAGAGAGAAGCATTCTCAGAAACTTCTGTGTGATGAGTGCATTCAACTCGCAGACTTCAACCTTCCTTTAGAAAGACCAGTTTTGAAACACTCTTTTAGTAGAATCTGCAAGTAGATATTTGGAGCGCTTTGAGGCCTATGCTGAGACATGAAATATCTTCCCCTAAAAACAAGAGAGAAGCATTCTCAGAAACTTCTGTGTGATGAGTGCACTCAACTCACACACTTGAACATTCCTTTTGATGGAGCAGTTTGAAAACACTCCTTTTGTGGAATCTCCAAGTGTTTATTTGGAGCCCTCTGAGGCCTATGCTGGAAAAGGAAATATCTTCACATAAAAACTAGACAGAAGCATTCTCAGAAACTTCGGTGTGATGAGTTCATTCAACTCACAGACTTGAACGTTCCTTTTGATAGGACAGTTTTGAAACACTCCTTTAGTAGAATCTGCAACTGTTTATTTCGAGCCCTTTGAGGCCAATGATGGAAAAGGAAATGTCTTCAAATGAAAACTACAAAGAAGCATTGTCAGAAACTTCTTTGTGAAGAGTGCATTCAACTCACAGACTTGAATCTTCCTTTTGAAAGAGCAGTTTTGAAACACTCTTTTTGTTGAATCTGCAAGTAGACATTTTGAGCGCTTTGAGGCCTATGCTGGGAAATGAAATATCTTCACCTAAAAACAAGAGAGAAACATTCTCAGAAACTTCTGGATGATGGGTGCATTCAACTCACAGACTGGAACATTCCTTTCGATAGAGCAGTTTGGAAACACACCTTTTGTAGAATCTGCAAGTGTTTATTTGGAGTGCTTTGAGGCTTATGCTGGAAAGGAAATATCTTCACATAAAAACTACACAGAAGCATTCTGAGATACTTCTTGGTGATGAGTGCATTCAACTCACGGACCTGAACTTTCCTTTTGAAAGAGCAGTTTTGAAACACTCTTTGTGTAGAATCTGCAAGTAGATATTTCGAGCGCTTTGAGGCCTATGCTGGGAAATGAAATATCTTCACCTAAAAACAAGAGAGAGGCATTCTCAGAAACTTCTTTGTGGTGAGGGCATTCAACTCAGAGACTTGAACCTTCCTTTTGAAAGAGGAGTTTTGAAACACTCTTTTTCTAGAATCTGCAAGTGTTTATTTGGAGTGCTTTGAGGCCTATGCTGGAAAAGGAAATATCTTCACATGAATACTACACAGAAGTATTCTGAGATACTTCTTGGTGATGAGTGCATTCAACTCAGAGACCTGAACTTTCCTTTTGAAAGAGCAGTTTTGAAACACTCTTTTTGTAGAATCTCCAAGTGTTTAATTCTAGCCCTTTGAGGCCAAAGATGGAAAAGGAAATGTCCTCAAATAACAACTACACAGAAGCATTCTCAGAAACTTCTTTGTGATGAGTGCATTCAACTCACAGACTTGAACCTTCCTTTTGAAAAGCAGTTTTGAAACACAGTTTTTGTAGAATCTGCAAGTAGACATATGGAGCACTTAGTGGCCTATGTTGGGAAATGAAATAAATTCACCTAAAAACAAGAGAGAAACATTCTCAGAAACTTCTGTGTGATGAGTGCATTCAACTCACAGACTTGAAAATTCCTTTCGATAGAGCAGTTTGGAAAAACTCCCTTTGTAGAATCTGCAAGTGTTTATTTGGAGTGCTTTGAGGCCTATGCTGGAAAAGGAAATTTCTTCACATAAAAACTAGACAGAAGCATTCTCGGAATCTTCTGTGTGATGAGTTCATTCAACTCTCAAACTTGAACGTTCTCTTGATAGGACAGTTTTGAAACACTCTTTTAGTAGAATCTGCAAGTGTTTATTTCGAGCCCTTTGAGGCCAATGATGGAAAAGGAAATGTCTTCAAATAACAACTACACAGAAGCATTCTCAGAAACTTCTTTGTGATGAGTGCATTCAACTCACAGACTTGAACATTCCTTTGGAAAGAGCAGTTTTGAAACACTGTTTTTGTAGAATCTGCAAGTAGACATTTGGAGCGCTTTGAGGCCTATGCTGGGAAATGAAATATCTTCACCTAAAAACAAGAGAGAAGCATTCTCAGAAACTTCTGTGTGATGAGTGCATTCAACTCACAGACTTGAACATTCCTTTCGATAGAGCAGTTTGGAAACACTCCTTTTGTAGAATCTACAAGTGTTTATTTGGAGTGCTTTGAGGCCTATGCTGGAAAAGGAAATATCTTCACATAAAAACTACACCGAAGCATTCTGAGATACTTCTTGGTGATGAGTGCATTCAACTCACAGACCTGAACTTTCCTTTTGAAAGACCAGTTTAGAAACACTCTTTTTGCAGAATCTGCAAGTAGATATTTGGAGCGCTTTGAGGCCTATGCTGGGAAATGAAATATCTTCACCTAAAAACAAGAGAGAGGCATTCTCAGAAACTTCTTTGTGATGAGGGCATTCAACTCACAGACTTGAACCTTCCTTTGCAAAGAGCAGTTTTGAAAGACTCTTTTTGTAGAATCTGCAGGTAGACATTTGGAGCGCTTTGAGGTCTATGCTGGGAAATGAAATATCTTCACCTAAAAACAGGAGAGAAGCATTCTCAGAAACTTCTGTGTGATGAGTGCGTTCAACTCACAGACTTGAACATTCCTTTCGATAGAGCAGTTTGGAAACACTCCTTTGTAGAATCTGCAAGTGTTTATTTGGCGTGCTTTGAGGCCTATGCTGGAAAAGGAAATCTCTTCACATAAAAACTACACAGAAGCATTCTGAGATACTTCTTGGTGACGAGTACATTCAACTGACAGACTTCAACCTTCCTTTTGAAAGAGCAGTTTTGAAACACTCTTTTTGTAGAATCTGCAAGTAGATATTTGGAGCGCTTTGAGGCCTATGCTGGGAAATGAAATATCTTCACCTAAAAACAAGAGAGAAGCATTCTCAGAAACTACTGTGTGATGAGTGCATTCAACTCACAGACTTGAATATTCCCTTCGATAGAGCAGTTTGGAAACACTCCTTTTGTAGAATCTGCAAGAGTTTATTTGCAGCGCTCTGAGGCCTATGCTGGAAAAGGAAATATCTTCACATAAAAACTAGACAGAAGCATTCTCAGAAACTTCTGCGTGATGAGTTCATTCAACTCACAAGGTTGAACGTTCCTTTCTATAGGACACTTTTGAAACACTCCTTTAGTAGAATCTGCAAGTGTATATTTCGAGTCTTTTGAGACCAAAGATGGAAAAGGAAATGTCTTCAAATAACAACTACACAGAAGCATTCTCAGAAACTTCAATGTGATGAGTGCATTCAACTCACAGACTTGAAACTTCCTTTGGAAAGAGCAGTTTTGAAACACTCTTTTTGTAGAATCTGCAAGTAGACTTTTGGAGCGCTTTGAGGCCTATGCTGGGAAATGGAATATCTTCACCTAAAAACAAGAGAGAAACATTCTCAGAAACTTCTGTGTGATGAGTGCATTCAACTCACAGACTTGAACATTCCTTTCGATAGAGCAGTTTGGAAACACTCCTTTTGTAGAATCTGCAAGTGTTTATTTCTAGGGCTTTGAGGCCTATGCTGGAAAAGGAAATATCTTCACATACAAACTACACAGAAGCATTCTCAGATACTTTTTGGTGATGAGTGCATTCAACTCACAGACTTCAACTTTCCTTTTGAAAGAGCAGTTTTGAAACACTCTTTTTGTAGAATCTGCAAGTAGATATTTGGAGAGCTTTGAGGCCTATGCTGGGAAATGAAATATCTTCACCTAAAAACAAGAGAGAAGCATTCTCAGAAACTTCTGTGTGATGAGTGCATTCAACTCACGGACTTGAATATTCCCTTCGATAGAGCAGTTTGGAAACACTCCTTTTGTAGAATCTGCAAGTGTTTATTTCTAGTGCTTTGAGGCCTATGCTGGAAAAGGAAATATCTTCACATAAAAACTAGACAGAAGTATTCTCAGAAACTTCTTCGTGATGAGTTCATTCAACTCACAAAGTTGAACGTTCCTTTATATAGGACACTTTTGAAACACTCCTTTAGTAGAATCTTCAAGTGTTTATTTCGAGCCCTTTGAGGCAAAAGATTGAAAAGGAAATGTCTTCAAATAACAACTACACAGAAGCATTCTCAGAAACTTCTTTGTGATGAGTGCATTCAACTCACAGACTTGAACATTCCTTTCTATAGAGCAGTTTGGAAACACTCCTTTTGTAGGATCTGCAAGTGTTTATTTGGAGTGCTTTGAGGCCTATGCTGGAAAAGGAAATCTCTTCACATAAAAACTACACAGAAGCATTCTGAGATACTACTTTTCGATGAGTTCATTCAACTCACAGTCTTCAACCTTCCTTTTGAAAGAGCAGTTTTGAAACACTCTTTTTGTAGAATCTGCAAGTAGATATTTGGAGCGCTTTGAGGCCTATGCTGGGAAATGAAATATCTTCACCTAAAAACAAGAGAGAAGCATTCTCAGAAACTATTGTGTGATGAGTGCATTCAACTCACAGACTTGAATATTCCCTTCGATAGAGCAGTTTGGAAACACTCCTTTTGTAGAATCTGCAAATGTTTATTTGCCGCGCTCTGAGGCCTATGCTGGAAAAGGAAATATCTTCACATAAAAACTAGACAGAAGCATTCTCAGAAACTTCTGTGTGATGAGCTCATTCAACTCTCAAACTTGAACGTTCTTTTCATAGGACAGTTTTGAAACACTCTTTTAGTAGAATCTGCAAGTGTTTATTTCGAGCCCTTTGAGGCCAATGATGGAAAAGGAAATATCTTCAAATAACAACTACACAGAAGCATTCTCAGAAACTTCTTTGTGATGAGTGCATTCAACTCACAGACTTGAACCTTCCTTTGGAAAGAGCAGTTTTGAAACACTTGTTTTGTAGAATCTGCAAGTAGACATTTGGAGCGCTTTGAGGCCTATGCTGGGAAATGAAATATCTTCACCTAAAAACAGGAGAGAAGCATTCTCAGAAACTTCTTTGTGATGAGTGCATTCAACTCACAGACTTGAACATTCCTTTCGATAGAGCAGTTTGGAAACACTCCTTTTGTAGAATCTGCAAGTGTTTATTTGGAGTGCTTTGAGGCCTAGGCTGGAAAAGCAAATCTCTTCACATAAAAACTACACAGAAGCATTCTGAGATACTTCTTGGTGATGAGTTCATTCAACTCACAGACTTCAACCTTCCTTTTGAAAGAGCAGTTTTGAAACACACTTTTTGTAGAATCTGCAAGTAGATATTTGGAGCGCTTTGAGGCCTTTGCTGGGAAATGAAATATCTTCAACTAAAAACAAGAGAGAAGCATTCTCAGAAACTATTGTGTGATGAGTGCATTCAACTCACAGACTTGAATATTCCCTTCGATAGAGCAGTTTGGAAACACTCCTTTTGTAGAATCTGCAAGTGTTTATTTGGAGCGCTCTGAGGCCTATGCTGGAAAAGGAAATGTCTTCATATAAAAACTAGACAGAAGCATTCTCAGAAACTTCTGTGTGATGAGCTCATTCAACTCTCAAACTTGAACGTTCTTTTCATAGGACAGTTTTGAAACACTCTTTTAGTAGAATCTGCAAGTGTTTATTTCGAGCCCTTTGAGGCCAATGATGGAAAAGGAAATATCTTCAAATAACAACTACACAGAAGCATTCTCAGAAACTTCTTTGTGATGAGTGCATTCAACTCACAGACTTCAACCTTCCTTTTGAAAGAGTAGTTTTGAAACACTCTTTTTGTAGAATCTGCAAGTAGATATTTGGAGCGCTTTGAGGCCTATGCTGGGAAATGATATATCTTCACCTAAAAACAAGAGAGAAGCATTCTCAGAAACTACTGTGTGATGAGTGCATTCAACTCACAGACTTGAATATTCCCTTCGATAGAGCAGTTTGGAAACACTCCTTTTGTAGAATCTGCAAGTGTTTATTTGCAGCGCTCTGAGGCCTATGCTAGAAAAGGAAATATCTTCACATAAAAACTAGACAGAAGCATTCTCAGAAACTACTGTGTGATGAGTGCATTCAACTCACAGACTTGATCATTCCTTTCAATAGAGCAGTTTGGAAACACCCCTTTTGTAGAATCTGCAAGTGTTTATTTGGAGTCCTTTGAGGCCTATGCTGGAAAAGGAAATATCTTCACATAAAAACTACACAGAAGCATTCTGAGATACTTCATGTTGATGAGTGCATTCAACTCACAGACTTCAACCTTCCTTTTGAAAGAGCAGTTTTGAAACACTCTTTTAGTAGAATCTGCAAGTGTTTATTACGAGCCCTTTGAGGCCAATGATGGAAAAGTAAATGTCTTCAAATAACAACTACACAGAAGCATTCTGAGAAACTTCTTGGTGATGAGTGCATTCAACTCACGACTTGAACCTTCCTTTGGAAAGAGCAGTTTTGAAACACTCTTTTTGTAGAATCTGCAAGTAGGCATTTTGAGCGCTTTGAGGCTTATGCTGGGAAATGGAATATCTTCACCTAAAAACAAGGGAGAAACATTCTCAGAAACTTCTGTGTGATGAGTGCATTCAACTCACAGACTTGAACATTCCTTTTGATAGAGCAGTTTGGAAACACTCCTTTTGTAGAATCTGCAAGTGTTTATTTGGAGTGCTGTGAGGCCTATGCTGGAAAAGGAAATATCTTCACATAAAAACTACACAGAAGCATTCTGAGATACTTCTTGTTGGTGAGTTCATTCAACTCACAGACTTCAACCTTCCTTTTGAAAGAGCAGTTTTGAAACACTCTTTTTGTAGAATCTGCAAGTAGATATTTGGAGCGCTTTGAGGCATATGTTGGGAAATGAAATATCTTCACCTAAAAACAAGAGAGAAGCATTCTCAGAAACTATTTTGTGATGAGTGCATTCAACTCACAGACTTGAATATTCCCTTCGATAGAGCAGTTTGGAAACACTCCTTTTGTAGAATCTGCAAGTGTTTATTTGCCGGGCTCTGAGGCCTATGCTGGAAAAGGAAATATCTTCACATAAAAACTAGACAGAAGCATTCTCAGAAACTTCTGTGTGATGAGCTCATTCCACCCTCAAACGTGAACGTTCTTTTCATAGGACAGTTTTGAAACACTCTTTTAGTAGAATCTGCAAGTGTTTATTTCGAGACCTTTGAGGCCAATGATGGAAAAGGAAATATCTTCAAATAACAACTACACAGAAGCATTCTCAGAAACTTATTTGTGATGAGTGCATTCAACTCACAGACTTGAACCTTCCTTTAGAAAGAGCAGTTTTGAAACACTCTTTTTGTAGAGTCCGCAATTAGATATTTGGAGCGCTTTGAGGCCTATTTTGGGAAATGACATATCTTCACCTAAAAACAAGAGAGAAGCATTCTCAGAAACTTCTGTGTGATGAGTGCATTCAACTCACAGACGTGAATATTCCCCTTCGATAGAGCAGTTTGGAAACACTGCTTTTGTAGAATCTGCAAATGTTTATTTGGAGCGCTCTGATGCCTATGCTGGAAAAGGAAATATCTTCACATAAAAACTAGACAGTAGCATTCTCAGAAACTTCTGCATGATGAGTTCATTCAACTCACAAAGTTGAACGTTCCTTTCTATAGGACACTTTTGAAACACTCCTTTAGTAGAATCTGCAAGTGTTTATTTCGAGCCCTTTGAGGCCAAAGTTTGAAAAGGAAATGTCTTCAAATAACAACTACACGGAAGCATTCTCAGAAACTTCTTTGTGATGAGTGCATTCAACTCACAGACTTGAACCTTCCTTTTGAAAGAGCAGTTTTGAAACACTCTTTTTGTAGAATCTGCAAGTAGACATTTGGAGCGCTTTGAGGCCTATGCTGGGAAATGAAATATCTTCACCTAAAAACAAGAGAGAAATATTCTCAGAAACTTCTGTGTGATGAGTGCATTCAACTCACAGACTTGAACATTCCTTTCGATAGAGCAGTTTGGAAACACTCCTTTTGTAGAATCTGCAAGTGTTTATTTGGAGTGCTTTGAGGCCTATGCTGGAAAAGCAAATACCTTCACATACAAACTACACAGAATCATTCTGACATACTTCTTGGTGATGAGTGCATTCAAGTCACAGACTTGAAAATTCCTTTTGAAAGAGCAGTTTTGAAACACTCTTTTTGTAGAATCTGCAAGTAGATAGTTGGAGCGCTTTGAGACCTATGCTGGGAAATGAAATATCTTCACCTAAAAACAAGAGAGAAGCATTCTCAGAAACTTCTGTGTGATGAGTGCATTCACCTCGCAGACTTCAACCTTCCTTTAGAAAGACCAGTTTTGAAACACTCTTTTAGTAGAATCTGCAAGTAGATGTTTGGAGCGCTTTGAGGCCTATGCTGAGAAATGAAATATCTTCCCCTAAAAACAAGAGAGAAGCATTCTCAGAAACTTCTGTGTAATGAGTGCATTCAACTCACAGACTTGAACATTCCTTTTGATGGAGCAGTTTGAAAACACTCCTTTTGTGGAATCTCCAAGTGTTTACTTGGAGCCCTCTGAGGCCTATGCTGGAAAAGGAAATATCTTCACATAAAAACTAGACAGAAACATTCTCAGAAACTTCGGTGTGATGAGTTCATTCAACTCACAGACTTAAACGTTCCTTTTGATAGGACAGTTTTGAAACACTCCTTTAGTAGAATCTGCAACTGTTTATTTCGAGCCCTTTGAGGCCAATGATGGAAAAGGAAATGTCTTCAAATGAAAACTACAAAGAAGCATTGTCAGAAACTTCTTTGCGAAGAGTGCATTCAACTCACAGACTTGAACCTTCCTTTTGAAAGAGCAGTTTTGAAACACTCTTTTTGTTGAATCTGCAAGTGGACATTTTGAGCGCTTTGAGGCCTATGCTGGGAAATGAAATATCTTCACCTAAAAACAAGAGAGAAACATTCTCAGAAACTTCTGGATGATGGGTGCATTCAACTCACAGACTGGAACATTCCTTTCGATAGAGCAGTTTGGAAACACACCTTTTGTAGAATCTGGAAGTATTTATTTGGAGTGCTTTGAGGCTTATGCTGGAAAGGAAATATCTTCACATAAAAACTACACAGAAGCATTCTGAGATACTTCTTGGTGATGAGTGCATTCAACTCACGGACCTGAACTTTCCTTTTGAAAGAGCAGTTTTGAAACACTCTTTTTGTAGAATCTGCAAGTAGATATTTCGAGCGCTTTGAGGCCTATGCTGGGAAATGAAATATCTTCACCTAAAAACAAGAGAGAGGCATTCTCAGAAACTTCTTTGTGATGAGGGCATTCAACTCAGAGACTTGAACCTTCCTTTTGAAAGAGGAGTTTTGAAACACTCTTTTTCTAGAATCTGAAAGTGTTTATTTGGAGTGCTTTGAGGCCTATGCTGGAAAAGGAAATATCTTCACATGAAAACTACACAGAAGTATTCTGAGATACTTCTTGGTGATGAGTGCATTCAACTCAGAGACCTGAACTTTCCTTTTGAAAGAGCAGTTTTGAAACACTCTTTTTGTAGAATCTCCAAGTAGATATTTGGAGCGCTTTGAGGCCTATGCTGGGAAATGAAATATCTTCACCTAAAAACAAGAGAGAGGCATTCTCGGAAACTTCTTTGTGATGAGAGCATTCGACTGACAGACTTGAGCCTTACTTTTGAAAGAGGAGTTTTGAAACACTCTTTTTGTAGAATCTGCAAGGGGACATTTGGAGGGCTTTGAGGCCTATGCTGGGAAATGAAATATCTTCACCTAAAAACAAGAGAGAAGCATTCTCAGAAACTTCTGTGTGATGAGTGCATTCAACTCACAGCCTTGAACATTCCTTTCAATAGAGCAGTTTGGAAACACTCCTTTTGTAGAATCTGCAAGTGTTTATTTGGGGTGCTTTGAGGCCTATGGTGGAAAAGGAAATATCTTCACATAAAAACCACACAGAATCATTCTGAAATACTTCCTGGTGATGAGTGCATTCAACTCACAGACTTGAACCTTCCTTTAGAAAGACCAGTTTTGAAACACTCTTTTTGTAGAATCCGCAAGTAGATATTTGGAGCGCTTTGAGGCCTATGCTGAGAAATGAAATATCTTCCCCTAAAAACAAGAGAGAAGCATTCTCAGAAACTTCTGTGTGATGAGTGCATTCAACTCACAGACTTGAACATTCCTTTTGATGGAGCAGTTTGAAAACACTCCTTTTGTGGAATCTCCAAGTGTTTACTTGGAGCCCTCTGAGGCCTATGCTGGAAAAGGAAATATCTTCACATAAAAACTAGACAGAAGCATTCTCAGAAACTTCGGTGTGATGAGTTCATTCAACTCACAGACTTAAACGTTCCTTTTGATAGGACAGTTTTGAAACACTCCTTTAGTAGAATCTGCAACTGTTTATTTCGAGCCCTTTGAGGCCAATGATGGAAAAGGAAATGTCTTCAAATGAAAACTACAAAGAAGCATTGTCAGAAACTTCTTTGTGAAGAGTGCATTCAACTCACAGACTTGAACCTTCCTTTTGAAAGAGCAGTTTTGAAACACTCTTTTTGTTGAATCTGCAAGTGGACATTTTGAGCGCTTTGAGGCCTATGCTGGGAAATGAAATATCTTCACCTAAAAACAAGAGAGAAACATTATCAGAAACTTCTGGATGATGGGTGCATTCAACTCACAGACTGGAACATTCCTTTCGATAGAGCAGTTTGGAAACACACCTTTTGTAGAATCTGGAAGTATTTATTTGGAGTGCTTTGAGGCTTATGCTGGAAAGGAAATATCTTCACATAAAAACTACACAGAAGCATTCTGAGATACTTCTTGGTGATGAGTGCATTCAACTCACGGACCTGAACTTTCCTTTTGAAAGAGCAGTTTTGAAACACTCTTTTTGTAGAATCTGCAAGTAGATATTTCGAGCGCTTTGAGGCCTATGCTGGGAAATGAAATATCTTCACCTAAAAACAAGAGAGAGGCATTCTCAGAAACTTCTTTGTGATGAGGGCATTCAACTCAGAGACTTGAACCTTCCTTTTGAAAGAGGAGTTTTGAAACACTCTTTTTCTAGAATCTGAAAGTGTTTATTTGGAGTGCTTTGAGGCCTATGCTGGAAAAGGAAATATCTTCACATGAAAACTACACAGAAGTATTCTGAGATACATCTTGGTGATGAGTGCATTCAACTCAGAGACCTGAACTTTCCTTTTGAAAGAGCAGTTTTGAAACACTCTTTTTGTAGAATCTCCAAGTAGATATATGGAGCGCTTTGAGGCCTATGCTGGGAAATGAAATATCTTCACCTAAAAACAAGAGAGAGGCATTCTCAGAAACTTCTTTGTGATGAGGGCATTCGACTCACAGACTTGAGCCTTACTTTTGAAAGAGGAGTTTTGAAACACTCTTTTTGTAGAATCTGCAAGGGAACATTTGGAGGGCTTTGAGGCCTATGCTGGGAAATGAAATATCTTCACCTAAAAACAAGAGAGAAGCATTCTCAGAAACTTCTGTGTGATGAGTGCATTCAACTCACAGCCTTGAACATTCCTTTCGATAGAGCAGTTTGGAAACACTCCTTTTGTAGAATCTGCAAGTGTTTATTTGGGGTGCTTTGAGGCCTATGGTGGAAAAGGAAATATCTTCACATAAAAACCACACAGAATCATTCTGAAATACTTCCTGGTGATGAGTGCATTCAACTCACAGACTTGAACCTTCCTTTAGAAAGAGCAGTTTTGAAACACTCTTTTTGTAGAATCCGCAAGTAGATATTTGGAGCGCTTTGAGGCCTATGCTGAGAAATGAAATATCTTCCCCTAAAAACAAGAGAGAAGCATTCTCAGAAACTTCTGTGTGATGAGTGCATTCAACTCACAGACTTGAACATTCCTTTTGATGGAGCAGTTTGAAAACACTCCTTTTGTGGAATCTCCAAGTGTTTACTTGGAGCCCTCTGAGGCCTATGCTGGAAAAGGAAATATCTTCACATAAAAACTAGACAGAAGCATTCTCAGAAACTTCGGTGTGATGAGTTCATTCAACTCACAGACTTAAACGTTCCTTTTGATAGGACAGTTTTGAAACACTCCTTTAGTAGAATCTGCAACTGTTTATTTCGAGCCCTTTGAGGCCAATGATGGAAAAGGAAATGTCTTCAAATGAAAACTACAAAGAAGCATTGTCAGAAACTTCTTTGCGAAGAGTGCATTCAACTCACAGACTTGAACCTTCCTTTTGAAAGAGCAGTTTTGAAACACTCTTTTTGTTGAATCTGCAAGTGGACATTTTGAGCGCTTTGAGGCCTATGCTGGCAAATGAAATATCTTCACCTAAAAACAAGAGAGAAACATTCTCAGAAACTTCTGGATGATGGGTGCATTCAACTCACAGACTGGAACTTTCCTTTCGATAGAGCAGTTTGGAAACACACCTTTTGTAGAATCTGGAAGTATTTATTTGGAGTGCTTTGAGGCTTATGCTGGAAAGGAAATATCTTCACATAAAAACTACACAGAAGCATTCTGAGATACTTCTTGGTGATGAGTGCATTCAACTCACGGACCTGAACTTTCCTTTTGAAAGAGCAGTTTTGAAACACTCTTTTTGTAGAATCTGCAAGTAGATATTTCGAGCGCTTTGAGGCCTATGCTGGGAAATGAAATATCTTCACCTAAAAACAAGAGAGAGGCATTCTCAGAAACTTCTTTGTGATGAGGGCATTCAACTCAGAGACTTGAACCTTCCTTTTGAAAGAGGAGTTTTGAAACACTCTTTTTCTAGAATCTGAAAGTGTTTATTTGGAGTGCTTTGAGGCCTATGCTGGAAAAGGAAATATCTTCACATGAAAACTACACAGAAGTATTCTGAGATACTTCTTGGTGATGAGTGCATTCAACTCAGAGACCTGAACTTTCCTTTTGAAAGAGCAGTTTTGAAACACTCTTTTTGTAGAATCTCCAAGTAGATATTTGGAGCGCTTTGAGGCCTATGCTGGGAAATGAAATATCTTCACCTAAAAACAAGAGAGAGGCATTCTCGGAAACTTCTTTGTGATGAGGGGATTCAACTCACAGACTTGAGCCTTCCTTTTGAAAGAGGAGTTTTGAAACACTCTTTTTGTAGAATCTGCAAGGGGACATTTGGAGGGCTTTGAGGCCTATGCTGGGAAATGAAATATCTTCACCTAAAAACAAGAGAGAAGCATTCTCAGAAACTTCTGTGTGATGAGTGCATTCAACTCACAGCCTTGAACATTCCTTTCGATAGAGCAGTTTGGAAACACTCCTTTTGTAGAATCTGCAAGTGTTTATTTGGGGTGCTTTGAGGCCTATGGTGGAAAAGGAAATATCTTCACATAAAAACCACACAGAATCATTCTGAGATACTTCCTGGTGATGAGTGCATTCAACTCACAGACTTGAACCTTCCTTTAGAAAGAGCAGTTTTGAAACACTCTTTTTGTAGAATCCGCAAGTAGATATTTGGAGCGCTTTGAGGCCTATGCTGGTAAATGAAATATCTTCACCTAAAAACAAGAGAGAAACATTCTCAGAAACTTCTGTGTGATGAGTGCATTCAACTCACAGACTTGAACACTCCTATCGATAGAGCAGTTTGAAAACACTCCTTTTGTAGAATCTGCAAGTGTTTATTTGGAGCGCTCTGAGGCCTATGCCTGAAAAGGAAATCTCTTCACATAAAAACTAGACAGAAGCATTCTCAGAAACTTCTGTGTGATGAGTGCATTCACCTCACAGACTTGAACATTTCTTTCGATAGAGCAGTTTGGGAACACTCCTTTTGTAGAATCTGCAAGTGTTTATTTGGAGCGCTCTGAGGCCTATGCTGGAAAAGGAAATATCTTCACATAAAAACTAGACAGAAGCATTCTCAGAAACTTCTTTGTGATGAGCTCATTCAACACTCAAACATGAACGTTCTCTTGTTAGGACAGTTTTGAAACACTCTTTTAGTAGAATCTGCAAGTGTTTATTTCGAGCCCTTTGAGGCCAATGATGGAAAAGGAAATGTCTTTAAATAACAACTACACAGAAGCATTCTCAGAAACTTCTTTGTGATGAGTGCATTCACCTCACAGACTTGAACCTTCCTTTTGATAGAGCAGTTTTGAAACACTGTTTTTGTAGAATCTGCAAGTAGACATTTGGAGCGCTTTGAGGCCTATGCTGGGAAATGAAATATCTTCACCTAAAAAGAGGAGAGAAGCATTCTCAGAAACTTCAGTGTGATGAGTGCATTCAGCTCACAGACTTGAACATTCCTTTCGATAGAGCAGTTTGGAAACACTCCTTTTGTAGAATCTGCAAGTGTTTATTTGGAGTGCTTTGAGGCCTATGCTGGAAAAGGAAATATCTTCACATAAAAACTACACAGAAGCATTCTGAGATACTTCTTGCTGATGAGTGCATTCAACTCACAGACTTCAACCTTCCTTTTGAAAGAGCAGTTTTGAAACACTCTTTTTGTAGAATCTGCAAGTAGATATTTGGAGCGCTTTGAGGCCTATGCTGGGAAATGAAATATCTTCACCTAAAAACAAGAGAGAAGCATTCTCAGAAACTACTGTGTGATGAGTGCATTCAACTCACAGACATGAATATTCCCTTCGATAGAGCAGTTTGGAAACACTCCTTTTGTAGAATCTGCAAGTGTTTATTTGCCGCGCTCTGAGGCCTATGCTGGAAAAGGAAATATCTTCACATAAAAACTAGACAGAAGCATTCTCAGAAACTTCTGTGTGATGAGCTCATTCAACTCTGAAACTTGAACGTTCTTTTCATAGGACAGTTTTGAAACACTCTTTTAGTAGAATCTGCAAGTGCTTATTTCGAGCCCTTTGAGGCCAATGATGGAAAAGGAAATGTCTTCAAATAACAACTACACAGAAGCATTCTCAGAAACTTCTTTGTGATGAGTGCTTTCAACTCACGCACTTGAACCTTCCTTTTGAAAGAGCAGTTTTGAAACACTCTTTTTGTAGAATCGGCAAGTAGACATTTGGAGCGCTTTCAGGCCTATGCTGGGAAATGAAATATCTTCACCTAAAAACAAGAGAGAAGCATTCTCAGAAACTTCTGTGTGATGAGTGCATTCAACTCACAGACTTGAACATTCCTTTCGATAGAGCAGTTTGGAAACACTCCTTTTATAGAATCTGCAAGTGTTTATTTGGAGTGCTTTGAGGCCTATGCTGGAAAAGGAAATATCTTCACATAAAAACTACACAGAAGCATTCTGAGATACTTCTTGGTGATGAGTGCATTCAACTCACGGACCTGAACTTTCCTTTTGAAAGAGTAGTTTTGAAACACTCTTTTTATAGAATCTGCAAGTAGATATTTGGAGCGCTTTGAGGCCTATGCTGGGAAATGAAATATCTCCACCTAAAAACAAGAGAGAAACTTTCTCAGAAACTTCTGTGTGATGAGTGCATTCAACTCACAGACTTGAACATTCCTTTCGATAGAGCAGTTTGGAAACACTCCTTTTGTAGAATCTGCAAGTGTTTATTTCTAGTGCTTTGAGGCCTATGCTGGAAAAGGAAATATCTTCACATAAAAACTAGACAGAAGTATTCTCAGAAACTTCTTCGTGATGAGTTCATTCAACTCACAAAGTTGAACGTTCCTTTCTATAGGACACTTTTGAAACACTCCTTTAGTAGAATCTGCAAGTGTGTATTTCGAGCCCTTTGAGGCCAAAGATTGAAAAGGAAATATCTTCAAATAACAACTACACAGAAGCATTCTCAGAAACTTCTTTGTGATGAGTGCATTCAACACACAGACTTGAACCTTCCTTTGTAAAGAGCAGTTTTGAAACACTCGTTTTGTAGAATCTGCAAGTAGACATTTGGAGCGCTTTGAGGCCTATGCTGGGAAATGAAATATCTTCACCTAAAAACAGGAGAGAAGCATTCTCAGAAACTTCTTTGTGATGAGTGCATTCAACTCACAGACATGAACATTCCTTTCGATAGAGCAGTTTGGAAACACTCCTTTTGTAGAATCTGCAAGTGTTTATTTGGAGTGCTTTGAGGCCTAGGCTGGAAAAGGAAATCTCTTCACATAAAAACTACACAGCAGCATTCTGAGATACTTCTTGGTGATGAGTTCATTCAACTCACAGACTTCAACATTCCTTTTGAAAGAGCAGTTTTGAAACACACTTTTTGTAGAATCTGCAAGTAGATATTTGGAGCGCTTTGAGGCCTATGCTGGGAAATGAAATATCTTCACCTAAAAACAAGAGAGAAGCATTCTCAGAAACTATTGTGTGATGAGTGCATTCAACTCACAGACTTGAATATTCCCTTCGATAGAGCAGTTTGGAAACACTCCTTTTGTATAATCTGCAAGTGTTCATTTGGAGAGCTCTGAGGCCTATGCTGGAAAAGGAAATGTCTTCATATAAAAACTAGACAGAAGCATTCTCAGAAACTTCTGTGTGATGAGCTCATTCAACTCTCAAACTTGAACGTTCTTTTCATAGGACAGTTTTGAAACACTCTTTTAGTAGAATGTGCAAGTGTTTATTTCGAGCCCTTTGAGGCCAATGATGGAAAAGGAAATATCTTCAAATAACAACTACACAGAAGCATTCTCAGAAACTTCTTTGTGATGAGTGCATGCAACTCACAGACTTCAACCTTCCTTTGGAAAGAGTAGTTTTGAAACACTCTTTTTTTAGAATCTGCAAGTAGATATTTGGAGCGCTTTGAGGCCTATGCTGGGAAATGATATATCTTCACCTAAAAACAAGAGAGAAGCATTCTCAGAAACTACTGTGTGATGAGTGCATTCAACTCACAGACTTGAATATTCCCTTCAATAGAGCAGTTTGGAAACACTCCTTTTGTAGAATATGCAAGAGTTTATTTCTAGTTCTTTGAGGCCTATGCTGGAAAAGGGAATATCTTCACATAAAAACTAGACAGAAGTATTCTCAGAAACTTCTTCGTGATGAGTTCATTCAACTCACAAAGTTGAACGTTCCTTTCTATAGGACACTTTTGAAACACTCCTTTAGTAGAATCTGCAAGTGTGTATTTCGAGCCCTTTGAGGCCAAAGATTGAAAAGGAAATTTCTTCAAATAACAACTACACAGAAGCATTCTCACAAACTTCTTTGTGATGAGTGCATTCAACTCACAGACTTGAACCTTCCTTTGGAAAGAGCAGTTTTGAAACACTCTTTTTGTTGAATCTGCAAGTAGATATTTCGAGCACTTTGAGGCCTATGCTGGGAAATGAAATATCTTCACCTAAAAACAAGAGAGAGGCATTCTCAGAAACTTCTATGTGATGAGTGCATTCAACTCAGAGACATGAACCTTCCTTTTGAAAGAGGAGTTTTGAAACACTCTTTTTGTAGAATCTGCAAGTGTTTATTTGGAGTGCTTTGAGGCCTATGCTGGAAAAGGAAATATCTTCACATTAAAACTACACAGAAGCATTCTGAGATACTTCTTGGTGATGAGTGCATTCAACTCACAGACGTGAACTTTCCTTTTGAAAGAGCAGTTTTGAAACACTCTTTTTGTAGAATCTGCAAGTAGATATTCGGAGCGCTTTGAGGCCTAGGCTGGGAAATGAAATATCTTCACCTAAAAACAAGAGAGAGGCATTCTCGGAAACTTCTTTGTGATGAGGGCATTCAACTCACAGTCCTGAGCCTTACTTTTGAAAGAGGAGTTTTGAAACACTCTTTTTGTAGAATCTGCAAGGAGACATTTGGAGGGCTTTGAGGCCTATGCTGGGAAATGAAATATCTTCACCTAAAAACAAGAGAGAAGCATTCTCAGAAACTTCTGTGTGATGAGTGCCTTCATCTCACAGCCTTGAACATTCCTTTCGATAGAGCAGTTTGGAAACACTCCTTTTGTAGAATCTGCAAGTGTTTATTTGGGGTGCTTTGAGGCCTATGCTGGAAAAGGATATATCTTCACATAAAAACTACACAGAAGCATTCTCAGAAACTTCTGTGTGATGAGTGCATTCAACCCACAGACTTGAACAGTTCTTCCGATAGAGCAGTTTGGAAACACTCCTTTTGTAGAATCTGCAAGTGTTTATTTGGAGCGCTCTGAGGCCTATGCTGGAAAAGGAAACATCTTCACATAAAAACTAGACAGAAGCATTCTCAGAAACTTCTGTGTGATGATTTCATTCAACTCACAAACTTGAAGGTTCCTTTTGATATGACAGTTTTGAAACCCTCTTTCTGTAGAATCCGCAAGTGTTTAATTCTAGCCCTTTGAGGCCAAAGATGGAAAAGGAAATGTCCTCAAATAACAACTACACAGAAGCATTCTCAGAAACTTCTTTGTGATGAGTGCATTCAACTCACAGACTTGAACCTTCCTTTAGAAAGAGCAGTTTTGAAACACTCTTTTTGTAGAGTCCGCAATTAGATATTTGGAGCGCTTTGAGGCCTATGTTGGGAAATGACATATCTTCACCTAAAAACAAGAGAGAAGCATTCTCAGAAACTTCTCTGTGATGAGTGCATTCAACTCACAGACGTGAATATTCCCCTTCGATAGAGCAGTTTGGAAACACTGCTTTTGTAGAATCTTCAAGTGTTTATTTGGAGCGCTCTGAGGCCTATGCTGGAAAAGGAAATATCTTCACATAAAAACTAGACAGAAGCATTCTCAGAAACTTCTGCATGATGAGTTCATTCAACTCACAAAGTTGAACGTTCCTTTCTATAGGACACTTTTGAAACACTCCTTTAGTAGAATCTGCAAGTGTTTATTTCGAGCCCTTTGATGCCAAAGTTTGAAAAGGAAATGTCTTCAAATAACAACTACACAGAAGCATTCTCAGAAACTTCTTTGTGATGAGTGCATTCAACTCACAGACTTGAACCTTCCTTTTGAAAGAGCAGTTTTGAAACACTCTTTTTGTAGAATCTGCAAGTAGACATTTGGAGCGCTTTGAGGCCTATGCTGGGAAGTGAAATATCTTCACCTAAAAACAAGAGAGAAACATTCTCAGAAACTTCTGTGTGATGAGTGCATTCAACTCACAGACTTGAACATTCCTTTCGATAGAGCAGTTTGGAAACACTCCTTTTGTAGAATCTGCAAGTGTTTATTTGGAGTGCATTGAGGCCTATGCTGGAAAAGCAAATACCTTCACATACAAACTACACAGAATCATTCTGAGATACTTCTTGGTGATGAGTGCATTCAAGTCACAGACTTGAAAATTCCTTTTGAAAGAGCAGTTTTGAAACACTCTTTTTGTAGAATCTGCAAGTAGATAGTTGGAGCGCTTTGAGACCTATGCTGGGAAATGAAATATCTTCACCTAAAAACAAGAGAGAAGCATTCTCAGAAACTTCTGTGTGATGAGTGCATTCACCTCGCAGACTTCAACCTTCCTTTAGAAAGACCAGTTTTGAAACACTCTTTTAGTAGAATCTGCAAGTAGATATTTGCAGCGCTTTGAGGCCTATGCTGAGAAATGAAATATCTTCAGCTAAAAACAAGAGAGAAGCATTCTCAGAAACTACTGTGTGATGAGTGCATTCAACTCACAGACTTGAACATTCCTTTTGATGGAGCAGTTTGAAAACACTCCTTTTGTGGAATCTCCAAGTGTTTATTTGGAGCCCTCTGAGGCCTATGCTGGAAAAGGAAATATCTTCACATAAAAACTAGACAGAAGCATTCTCAGAAACTTCGGTGTGATGAGTTCATTCAACTCACAGACTTGAACGTTACTTTTGATAGGACAGTTTTGAAACACTCCTTTAGTAGAATCTGCAACTGTTTATTTCGAGCACTTTGAGGCCAATGATGGAAAAGGAAATGTCTTCAAATGAAAACTACAAAGAAGCATTGTCAGAAACTTCTTTGCAAAGAGTGCATTCAACTCACAGACTTGAACCTTCCTTTTGAAAGAGCAGTTTTGAAACACTCTTTTTGTTGAATCTGCAAGAAGACATTTTGAGCGCTTTGAGGCCTATGCTGGGAAATGAAATATCTTCACCTAAAAACAAGAGAGAAACATTCTCAGAAACTTCTGGATGATGGGTGCATTCAACTCACAGACTGGAACATTCCTTTCGATAGAGCAGTTTGGAAACACAACTTTTGTAGAATCTGCAAGTGTTTATTTGGAGTGCTTTGAGGCTTATGCTGGAAAGGAAATATCTTCACATAAAAACTACACAGAAGCATTCTGAGATACTTCTTGGTGATGAGTGCATTCAACTCACGGACCTGAACTTTCCTTTTGAAAGAGCAGTTTTGAAACACTCTTTTTGTAGAATCTGCAAGTAGATATTTCGAGCGCTTTGAGGCCTATGCTGGGAAATGAAATATCTTCACCTAAAAACAAGAGAGAGGCATTCTCAGAAACTTCTTTGTGATGAGGGCATTCAACTCAGAGACTTCAACCTTCCTTTTGAAAGAGGAGTTTTGAAACACTCTTTTTATAGAATCTGCAAGTGTTTATTTGGGGTGCTTTGAGGCCTATGCTGGAAAAGGAAATATCTTCACATGAAAACTACACAGAAGTATTCTGAGATACTTCTTGGTGATGAGTGCATTCAACTCAGAGACCTGAACTTTCCTTTTGAAAGAGCAGTTTTGAAACACTCTTTTTGTAGAATCTCCAAGTAGATATTTGGAGCGATTTGAGGCCTATGCTGGGAAATGAAATATCTTCACCTAAAAACAAGAGAGAGGCATTCTCGGAAACTTCTTTGTGATGAGGGCATTCAACTCAGAGACTTGAGGCTTACTTTTGAAAGAGGAGTTTTGAAACACTCTTTTTGTAGAATCTGCATGGGGACATTTGGAGGGCTTTGAGGCCTAAGCTGGGAAATGAAATATCTTCACCTAAAAACAAGAGAGAAACATTCTCAGAAACTCCTTTGTGATGAGTGCATTCAACTCACAGACTTGAATATTCCCTTCGATAGAGCAGTTTGGAAACACTCCTTTTGTAGAATCTGCAAGTGTTTATTTGCCGCGCTCTGAGGCCTATGCTGGAAAAGGAAATATCTTCACATAAAAACTAGACAGAAGCATTCTCAGAAACTTCTGCGTGATGAGTTCATTCAACTCACAAAGTTGAACGTTCCTTTCTATAGGACACTTTTGAAACACTCCTTTAGTAGAATCTGCAAGTGTTTATTTCGAGTCCTTTGAGACCAAAGATGGAAAAGGAAATGTCTTCAAATAACAACTACACAGAAGCATTCTCAGAAACTTCTTTGTGATGAGTGCATTCAACTCACAGACTTGAACCTTCCTTTGGAAAGAGCAGTTTTGAAACACTCTTTTTGTAGAATCTGCAAGTAGACATTTGGAGCGCTTTGAGGCCTATGCTGGGAAATGAAATATCTTCACCTAAAAACAAGAGAGAGGCATTCTCAGAAACTTCTTTGTGATGAGGGCATTCAACTCAGAGACTTCAACCTTCCTTTTGAAAGAGGAGTTTTGAAACACTCTTTTTCTAGAATCTGCAAGTGTTTATTTGGAGTGCTTTGAGGCCTATGCTGGAAAAGGAAATATCTTCACATGAAAACTACACAGAAGTATTCTGAGATACTTCTTGGTGATGAGTGCATTCAACTCAGAGACCTGAACTTTCCTTTTGAAAGAGCAGTTTTGAAACACTCTTCTTGTAGAATTTCCAAGTAGATATTTGGAGCGCTTTGAGGCTTATGCTGGGAAATGAAATATCTTCACCTAAAAACAAGAGAGAGGCATTCTCGGAAACTTCTTTGTGATGAGGGCATTCAACTCACAGACTTGAGGCTTACTTTTGAAAGAGGAGTTTTGAAACACTCTTTTTGTAGAATCTGCATGGGGACATTTGGAGGGCTTTGAGGCCTAAGCTGGGAAATGAAATATCTTCACCTAAAAACAAGAGAGAAGCATTCTCAGAAACTTCTGTGTGATGAGTGCATTCAACTCACAGCCTTGAACATTCCTTTCGATAGAGCAGTTTGGAAACACTCCTTTTGTAGAATCTGCAAGTGTTTATTTGGGGTGCTTTGAGGTCTATGGTGGAAAAGGAAATATCTTCACATAAAAACCACACAGAATCATTCTGAGATACTTCCTGGTGATGAGTGCATTCAACTTACAGACTTGAACCTTCCTTTAGAAAGAGCAGTTTTGAAACACTCTTTTTGTAGAATCTGCAAGGAGATATTTGGAGCGCTTTGAGGCCTATGCTGGGAAATGAAATATCTTCACCTAAAAACAAGAGAGAAGCATTCTCAGAAACTTCTGTGTGATGAGTGCATTCAACTCACAGACTTGAACACACCTATCGATAGAGCAGTTTGAAAACACTCCTTTTGTAGAATCTGCAAGTGTTTATTTGGAGCGCTCTGAGGCCTATGCCTGAAAAGGAAATATCTTCACATAAAAACTAGACAGAAGCATTCTCAGAAACTTCTGTGTGATGAGTGCATTCAACTCACAGACTTGAATATTCCCCTACGATAGAGCAGTTTGGAAACACTGCTTTTGTAGAATCTGCAAGTGTTTACTTGGAGCGCTCTGAGGCCTACGCTGGAAAAGGAAATATCTTCACATAAAAACTAGACAGAAGCATTCTCAGAAACTTCTGCACGATGAGTTCATTCAACTCACAAAGTTGAACGTTCCTTTCTATAGGACACTTTCGAAACACTCCTTTAGTAGAATCTGCAAGTGTTTATTTCGAACCCTTTGAGGCCAAAGATTGAAAAGGAAATGTCTTCAAATAACAACTACACAGAAGCATTCTCAGAAACTTCTTTGTGATGAGTGCATTCAACTCACAGACTTGAACCTTCCTTTTGAAAGAGCAGTTTTGAAACACTCTTTTTGTAGAATCTGCAAGTAGACATTTGGAGCGCTTTGAGGCCTACGCTGGGAAATGAAATATCTTCACCTAAAAACAAGAGAGAAACATTCTCAGAAACTTCTGTGTGATGAGTGCATTCAACTCACAGACTTGAACATTCCTTTCGATAGAGCAGTTTGGAAACACTCCTTTTGTAGAATCTGAAAGTGTTTATTTGGAGTGCTTTGAGGCCTATGCTGGAAAAGCAAATATCTTCACATACAAACTACACAGAATCATTCTGAGATACTTCTTGGTGATGAGTGCATTCAAGTCACAGACTTGAAAATTCCTTTTGAAAGAGCAGTTTTGAAACACTCTTTTTGTAGAATTTGCAAGTAGATAGTTGGAGCGCTTTGAGACCTATGCTGGGAAATGAAATATCTTCCCCTAAAAACAAGAGAGAAGCATTCTCAGAAACTTCTGTGTGATGAGTGCATTCAACTCGCAGACTTCAACCTTCCTTTAGAAAGACCAGTTTTGAAACACTCTTTTAGTAGAATCCGCAAGTAGATATTTGGAGCGCTTTGAGGCCTATGCTGGTAAATGAAATATCTTCACCTAAAAACAAGAGAGAAGCATTCTCAGAAACTTCTGTGCGATGAGTGCATTCAACTCACAGACTTGAACACTCCTATCGATAGAGCAGTTTGAAAACACTCCTTTTGTAGAATCTGCAAGTGTTTATTTGGAGCGCTCTGAGGCCTATGCTGGAAAAGGAAATGTCTTCACATAAAAACTAGACAGAAGCATTCTCAGAAACTTCTGTGTGATGAGTGCATTCAACTCTCAAACTTGAACGTTCTTTTCATAGGACTGTTTTGAAACACTCTTTTAGTAGAATCTGCAAGTGTTTATTTCGAGCCCTTTGAGGCCAATGATGGAAAAGGAAATATCTTCAAATAACAACTACACAGAAGCATTCTCAGAAACTTCTTTGTGATGAGTGCATTCAACTCACAGACTTCAACCTTCCTTTTGAAAGAGCAGTTTTGAAACACTCTTTTTGTAGAATCTGCAAGTAGATATTTGGAGCGCTTTGAGGCCTATGCTGGGAAATGAAATATCTTCACCTAAAAACGAGAGAAGCATTCTCAGAAACTACTGTGTGATGAATGTATTCAACTCACAGACTTGAATATTCCCTTCGATAGAGCAGTTTTTAAACTCTCCTTTTGTAGAATCTGCAAGTGTTTATTTGTAGCGCTCTGAGGCCTATGCTGGAAAAGGAAATATCTTCACATAAAAACTAGACAGAAGCATTCTCAGAAACTTCTGCGTGATGAGTACATTCAAGTCACAAAGTTGAACGTTCCTTTCCATAGGACACTTTTGAAACACTCCTTTAGTAGAATCTGCAAGTGTTTATTTCGAGCCCTTTGAGGCCAAAGATTGAAAAGGAAATGTCTTCAAATAACAACTCCACACAAGCATTCTCAGAAACTTCTTTGTGATGAGTGCATTCAACTCACAGACTTGAACCTTCCTTTGGAAAGAGCAGTTTTGAAACACTCTTTTTGTAGAATCTGCAAGTAGACATTTGGAGCGCTTTGAGGCCTATGCTGGGAAATGAAATATCTTCACCTAAAAACAGGAGAGAAGCTATCTCAGAAACTTCTGTGTGATGAGTGCATTCAACTCACAGACTTGAACATTCCTTTCGATAGAGCAGTTTGGAAACACTCCTTTTGTAGAATCTGCAAGTGTTTATTTGGAGTGCTTTGAGGCCAATGCTGGAAAAGGAAATATCTTCACATAAAAACTACACAGAAGCATTCTGAGATACTTCTTGGTGATGAGTGCATTCAACTCACAGACCTGAACTTTCCTTTTGAAAGAGCAGTTTTGAAACTCTCTTTTTGTAGAATCTGCAAGTAGATATTTCAAGCGCATTGAGGCGTATGCTGGGAAATGAAATATCTTCACCTAAAAACAAGAGAGAGGTATTCTCAGAAACTTCTTTGCGATGAGTGCATTCAACTCACAGACTTGAACACTCCTTTCGATAGAGCAGTTTTGAAACACTCTTTTTGTAGAATCTGCAAGTGTTTATTTCGAGCCCTTTGAGGCCAATGATGGAAAAGGAAATATCTTCAAATAACAACTACCCAGAGGCATTCTCAGAAACTTCTTTGAGATGAGTGCATTCAACTCACAGACTTCAACCTTCCTTTGGAAAGAGCAGTTTTGAAACACTCTTTTTGTAGAATCTGCAAGTAGATAGTTGGAGCGCTTTGAGACCTATGCTGGGAAATGAAGTATCTTCACCTAAAAACAAGAGAGAAGCATTCTCAGAAACTTCTGTGTGATGAGTGCATCCAACTCACAGACTTGAAAACTCCTATCGATAGAGCAGTTTGGAAACACTCCTTTTGTAGAATCTGCAAGTGTTTATTTGGAGCGCTCTCAGGCCTATGCCTGAAAAGGAAATATCTTCACATAAAAACTAGACAGAAGCATTCTCAGAAACTTCTGTGTGATGAGTGCATTCAACTCACAGACTTGAACATTTCTTTCGATAGAGCAGTTTGGGAACACTCCTTTTGGAGAATCTGCTAGTGTTTGTTTGGAGCGCTCTGAGGCCTATGCTGGAAAAGGAAATCTCTTCACATAAAAACTAGACAGAAGCATTCTCAGAAACTTCTGTGTGATGAGCTCATTCAACTCTCAAACTTGAACGTTCCTTTTGATAGGACAGTTTTGAAACACTCTTTCAGTAGAATCTGCAAGTGTTTATTTCGAGCCCTTTGAGGCCAATGATGGAAAAGGAAATGTCTTCAAATAACAACTCCACACAAGCATTCTCAGAAACTTCTTTGTGATGAGTGCAATCAACTCACAGACTTGAACCTTCCTTTGGAAAGAGCAGTTTCGAAACACTCTTTTTGTAGAATCTGCAAGTAGACATTTGGAGCGCTTTGAGGCCTATGCTGGGAAATGAAATATCTTCACCTAAAAACAGGAGAGAAGCATTCTCAGAAACTTCTGTGTGATGAGTGCATTCAACTCACAGACTTGAACATTCCTTTCGATAGAGCAGTTTGCAAACACTCCTTTTGTAGACTCTGCAAGTGTTTATTTGGAGTGCTTTGAGGCCTATGCTGGAAAAGGAAATATCTTCACATACAAACTACACAGAAGCATTCTGAGATACTTCTTGGTGATGAGTGCATTCAACTCACAGACTTCAACCTTCCTTTTGAAAGAGCAGTTTTGAAACACTCTTTTTGTAGAATCTGCAAGTAGATATTTGGAGCGCTTTGAGGCCTATGCTGGGAAATGAAATATCTTCACCTAAAAACAAGAGAGAAG
Organism: Pongo pygmaeus; assembly: GCF_028885625.2. Taxonomy (NCBI): domain Eukaryota; kingdom Metazoa; phylum Chordata; class Mammalia; order Primates; family Hominidae; genus Pongo; species Pongo pygmaeus. The sequence continues at coordinate 104,291,265 of NC_072373.2, read as the reverse complement.
CATTCTCAGAAACTTCTGTGTGATGAGTGCATTCAACTCACAGACTTGAATATTCCCCTTCGATAGAGCAGTTTGGAAACACTGCTTTTGTAGAATCTGCAAGTGTTTATTTGGAGCGCTCTGAGGCCTATGCTGGAAAAGGAAATATCTTCACATAAAAACTAGACAGAAGCATTCTCAGAAACTTCTGCATGATGAGTTCATTCAACTCACAAAGTTGAACGTTCCTTTCTATAGGACACTTTTGAAACACTCCTTTAGTAGAATCTGCAAGTGTTTATTTCGAGTCCTTTGAGACCAAAGATGGAAAAGGAAATGTCTTCAAATAACAACTACACAGAAGCATTCTCAGAAACTTCTTTGTGATGAGTGCATTCAACTCACAGACTTGAACCTTCCTTTCAAAAGAGCAGTTTTGAAACACTCTTTTTGTAGAATCTGCAAGTAGACATTTGGAGCGCTTTGAGGCCTATTCTGGGAAATGGAATATCTTCACCTAAAAACAAGAGAGAAACATTCTCAGAAACTTCTGTGTGATGACTGCATTCAACTCACAGACTTGAACATTCCCTTCGATAGAGCAGTTTGGAAACACTCCTTTTGTAGAATCTGCAAGTGTTTATTTCTAGTGCTTTGAGGCCTATGCTGGAAAAGGAAATATCTTCACATAAAAGCTAGACAGAATTATTCTCAGAAACTTCTTCGTGATGAGTTCATTCAACTCACAAAGTTGAACGTTCCTTTCTATAGGACACTTTTGAAACACTCCTTTAGTAGAATCTGCAAGTGTGTATTTCGAGCCCTTTGAGGCCAAAGATTGAAAAGGAAATATCTTCAAATAACAACTACACAGAAGCATTCTCAGAAACTTCTTTGTGATGAGTGCATTCAACTCACAGACTTGAACCTTCCTTTGGAAAGAGCAGTTTTGAAACACTCTTTTTGTAGAATCTGCAAGTAGACCTTTGGAGCGCTTTGAGGCCTATTCTGGGAAATGGAAAATCTTCACCTAAAAACAAGAGAGAAACATTCTCAGAAACTTCTGTGTGATGAGTGCATTCAACTCACAGACTTGAACATTCCTTTCGATAGAGCAGTTTGGAAACACTCCTTTTGTAGAATCTGCAAGTGTTTATTTCTAGTGCTTTGAGGCCTATGCGGGAAAAGGAAATATCTTCACATAAAAACTAGACAGAAGTATTCTCAGAAACTTCTTCGTGATGAGTTCATTCAACTCACAAAGTTGAACGTTCCTTTCTATAGGACACTTTTGAAACACTCCTTTAGTAGAATCTGCAAGTGTGTATTTCGAGCCCTTTGAGGCCAAAGATTGAAAAGGAAATATCTTCAAATAACAACTACACAGAAGCATTCTCAGAAACTTCTTTGTGATGAGTGCATTCAACTCACAGACTTGAACCTTCCTTTTGAAAGGGCAGTTTTGAAACACTCTTTTTGTAGAATCTGCAAGTAGACATTTAGAGCGCTTTGAGGCCTATGCTGGGAAATGAAATATCTTCACCTAAAAACAAGAGAGAAACATTCTCAGAAACTTCTGTGTGATGAGTGCATTCAACTCACAGACTTGAACCTTCCTTTTGAAAGAGCAGTTTTGAAACACTCTTTTTGTAGAATCTGCAAGTAGACATTTGGAGCGCTTTGAGGCCTATGCTGGGAAATGAAATATCTTCACCTAAAAACAAGAGAGAAGCATTCTCAGAAACTTCTGTGTGATGAGTGCATTCACCTCACAGACTTGAACATTCCTTTCGATAGAGCAGTTTGGAAACACTCCTTTTATAGAATCTGCAAGTGTTTATTTGGAGTGCTTTGAGGCCTATGCTGGAAAAGGAAATATCTTCACATAAAAACTACACAGAAGCATTCTGAGATACTTCTTGGTGATGAGTGCATTCACCTCACAGACTGGAACCTTCCTTTTGAAAAAGCAGTTTTGAAACACTCTTTTTGTAGAATCTGCAAGTAGACATATGGAGCACTTAGTGGCCTATGTTGGGAAATGAAATAAATTCATGTAAAAACAAGAGAGAAACATTCTCAGAAACTTCTGTGTGATGAGTGCATTCAACTCACAGACTTGAACATTCCTTTCGATAGAGCAGTTTGGAAAAACTCCCTTTGTAGAATCTGCAATTGTTTATTTGGAGTGCTTTGAGGCCTATGCTGGAAAAGGAAATATCTTCACATAAAAACTAGACAGAAGCATTCTCAGAATCTTCTGTGTGATGAGCTCATTCAACTCTCAAACTTGAACGTTCTCTTGATAGGACAGTTTTGAAACACTCTTTTAGTAGAATCTGCAAGTGTTTATTTCGAGCCCTTTGAGACCAATGATGTAAAAGGAAATGTCTTCAAATAACAACTACACAGAAGCATTCTCAGAAACTTCTTTGGATGAGTGCATTCAACTCACAGACTTGAACCTTCCTTTGGAAAGAGCAGTTTTGAAACACTGTTTTTGTAGAATCTGCAAGTAGACATTTGGAGCGCTTTGCGGCCTATGCTGGGAAATGAAATATCTTCACCTAAAAACAAGAGAGAAGCATTCTCAGAAACTTCTGTGTGATGAGTGCATTCAACTCACAGACTTGAACATTCCTTCCGATAGAGCAGTTTGGAAACACTCCTTTTGTAGAACCTACAAGTGTTTATTTGGAGTGCTTTGAGGCCTATGCTGGAAAAGGAAATATCTTCACATAAAAACTACACCGAAGCATTCTGAGATACTTCTTGGTGATGAGTGCATTCAACTCACAGACCTGAACTTTCCTTTTGAAAGACCAGTTTAGAAACACTCTTTTTGTAGAATCTGCAAGTAGATATTTGGAGCGCTTTGAGGCCTATGCTGGGAAATGAAATATCATCACCTAAAAACAAGAGAGAGGCATTCTCAGAAACTTCTTTGTGATGAGGGTATTCAACTCACAGACTTGAACCTTCCTTTGGAAAGAGCAGTTTTGAAACACTCTTTTTGTAGAATCTGCAAGTAGACATTTGGAGCGCTTTGAGGCCTATGCTGGGAAATGAAATATCTTCACCTAAAAACAGGAGAGAAGCATTCTCAGAAACTTCTGTGTGATGAGTGCGTTCAACTCACAGACTTGAACATTCCTTTCGATAGAGCAGTTTGGAAACACTCCTTTGTTGAATCTGCAAGTGTTTATTTGGCGTGCTTTGAGGCCTATGCTGGAAAAGGAAATCTCTTCACATAAAAGCTACACAGAAGCATTCTGAGATACTTCTTGGTGATGAGTGCATTCAACTCAAAGACTTCAACCTTCCTTTTGAAAGAGCAGTTTTGAAACACTCTTTTTGTAGAATCTGCAAGTAGATATTTGGAGCGCTTTGAGACCTATGCTGGGAAATGAAATATCTTCACCTAAAAACAAGAGAGAAGCATTCTCAGAAACTACTGTGTGATGAGTGCATTCAACTGACAGACTTGAATATTCCCTTCGATAGAGCAGTTTGGAAACACTCCTTTTGTACAATCTGCAAGAGTTTATTTGCAGCGCTCTGAGGCCTATCCTGGAAAAGGAAATATCTTCACATAAAAACTAGACAGAAGCATTCTCAGAAACTTCTGCGTGATGAGTTCATTCAACTCACAAGGTTGAACGTTCCTTTCTATAGGACACTTTTGAAACACTCCTTTAGTAGAATCTGCAAGTGTATATTTCGAGTCCTTTGAGACCAAAGATGGAAAAGGAAATGTCTTCAAATAACAACTACACAGAAGCATTCTCAGAAACTTCTTTGTGATGAGTGCATTCAACTCACAGACTTGAAACTTCCTTTGGAAAGAGCAGTTTTGAAACACTCTTTTTGTAGAATCTGCAAGTAGACATTTGGAGCGCTTTGAGGCCTATGCTGGGAAATGGAATATCTTCACTTAAAAACAAGAGAGAAACATTCTCAGAAACTTCTGTGTGATGACTGCATTCAACTCACAGACTTGAACATTCCTTTCGATAGAGCAGTTTGGAAACACTCCTTTTGTAGAATCTGCAAGTGTTTATTTCTAGTGCTTTGAGGCCTATGCTGGAAAAGGAAATATCTTCACATAAAAACTAGACAGAAGTATTCTCAGAAACTTCTTTGTGATGAGTTCATTCAACTCACAAAGTTGAACGTTCCTTTGTATAGGACACTTTTGAAACACTCCTTTAGTAGAATCTGCAAGTTTTTATTTCGAGCCCTTTGAGGCAAAAGATTGAAAAGGAAATGTCTTCAAATAACAACTACACAGAAGCATTCTCAGAAACTTCTTTGTGATGAGTGCATTCAACTCACAGACTTGAACCTTCCTTTGGAAAGAGCAGTTTTGAAACACTCTTTTTGTAGAATCTGCAAGTAGACATTTGGAGTGCTTTGAGGCCTATGCTTTGAAATGAAATATCTTCACCTAAAAACAGGAGAGAAGCATTCTCAGAAACTTCTTTGTGATGAGTGCATTCAACTCACAGACTTGAACATTCCTTTCGATAGAGCAGTTTGGAAACACTCCTTTTGTAGAATCTGCAAGTGTTTACTTGGAGTGTTTTGAGGCCTATGCTGGAAAAGGAAATCTCTTCTCATAAAAACTACACAGAAGCATTCTGAGATACTTCTTGGTGATGAGTTCATTCAACTCACAGACTTCAACCTTCCTTTTGAAAGAGCAGTTTTGAAACACTCTTTTTGTAGAATCTGCAAGTAGATATTTGCAGCGCTTTGAGGCCTATGCTGGGAAATGAAATATCTTCACCTAAAAACAGGAGAGAAGCAATCTCAGAAACTTCTGTGTAATGAGTGCATTCAACTCACAGACTTGAACATTCCTTTCGATAGAGTAGTTTGGAAACACCCCTTTTGTAGAATCTGCAAGTGTTTATTTGGAGTGCTTTGAGGCCTATGCTGGAAAAGGAAATATCTTCACATAAAAACTACACAGAAGCATTCTGACATACTTCTTGGTGATGAGTGCATTCAACTCACAGACTTCAACCTTCCTTTTGAAAGAGCAGTTTTGAAACACTCTTTAGTAGAATCTGCAAGTGTTTATTTCGAGCCCTTTGAGGCCAATGATGGAAAAGGAAATGTCTTCAAATAACAACTACACAGAAGCATTCTCAGAAACTTCTTTGTGATGAGTGCATTCAAATCACAGACTTGAACCTTCCTTTGGAAAGAGCAGTTTTGAAACACTCTTTTTGTAGAATCTGCAAGTAGGCATTTGGAGCGATTTGAGGCCTATGCTGGGAAATGGAATATCTTCACCTAAAAACAAGAGAGAAACATTTTCAGAAACTTCTGTGTGATGAGTTCATTCAACTCACAAAGTTGAACATTCCTTTCTATAGGACACTTTTGAAACACTCCTTTAGTAGAATCTGCAAGTGTATATTTCGAGTCCTTTGAGACCAAAGATGGAAAAGGAAATGTCTTCAAATAAAAACTACACAGAAGCATTTTCAGAAACTTCTTTGTGATGAGTGCATTCAACTCACAGACTTGAACCTTCCTTTGGAAAGAGCAGTTTTGAAACACTCGTTTTGTAGAATATGCAAGTAGACATTTGGAGGGCTTTGAGGCCTAGGCGGGGAAATGAAATATCTTCACCTAAAAACAAGAGAGAAACATTCTCAGAAACTTCTTTGTGATGAGTGCATTCAACTCACAGACTTGAACATTCCTTTCAATAGAGCAGTTTGGAAACACTCCTTTTGTAGAATCTGCAAGTGTTTATTTCTAGTGCTTTGAGGCCTATGCTGGAAAAGGAAATATCTTCACATGCAAACTACACAGAAGCATTCTGAGATACTTCTTGGTGATGAGTGCATTCAACTCACAGACTTCAACCTTCCTTTTGAAAGAGCAGTCTTGAAACACTCTTTTTGTAGATTCTGCAGGTAGATATTTGGAGCGCTTTGAGGCCTATGCTGGGAAATGAAATATCTTCACCTAAAAACAAGAGAGAAGCATTCTCAGAAACTTCTGTGTGATGAGTGCATTCAACTCACAGACTTGAATATTCCCCTTCGATAGAGCAGTTTGGAAACACTCCTTTTGTGGAATCTCCAAGTGTTTATTTGGAGCCCTCTGAGGCCTATGCTGGAAAAGGAAATATCTTCACATAAAAACTAGACAGAAGCATTCTCAGAAACTTCGGTGTGATGAGTTCATTCAACTCACAGACTTGAACGTTCCTTTTGATAGGACAGTTTTGAAACACTCCTTTAGTAGAATCTGCAACTGTTTATTTCGAGCCCTTTGAGGCCAATGATGGAAAAGGAAATGTCTTCAAATAACAACTACACAGAAGCATTCTCAGAAACTTCTTTGTGATGAGTGCATTCAACTCACAGACTTGAACCTTCCTTTGGAAAGAGCAGTTTTGAAACACTCTTTTTGTAGAATCTGCAAGTAGACATTTGGAGTGCTTTGAGGCCTATGCTTTGAAATGAAATATCTTCACCTAAAAACAGGAGAGAAGCATTCTCAGAAACTTCTTTGTGATGAGTGCATTCAACTCACAGACTTGAACATTCCTTTCAATAGAGCAGTTTGGAAACACTCCTTTTGTAGAATCTGCAAGTGTTTACTTGGAGTGTTTTGAGGCCTATGCTGGAAAAGGAAATCTCTTCTCATAAAAACTACACAGAAGCATTCTGAGATACTTCTTGGTGATGAGTTCATTCAACTCACAGACTTCAACCTTCCTTTTGAAAGAGCAGTTTTGAAACACTCTTTTTGTAGAATCTGCAAGTAGATATTTGCAGCGCTTTGAGGCCTATGCTGGGAAATGAAATATCTTCACCTAAAAACAGGAGAGAAGCAATCTCAGAAACTTCTGTGTAATGAGTGCATTCAACTCACAGACTTGAACATTCCTTTCGATAGAGTAGTTTGGAAACACCCCTTTTGTAGAATCTGCAAGTGTTTATTTGGAGTGCTTTGAGGCCTATGCTGGAAAAGGAAATATCTTCACATAAAAACTACACAGAAGCATTCTGACATACTTCTTGGTGATGAGTGCATTCAACTCACAGACTTCAACCTTCCTTTTGAAAGAGCAGTTTTGAAACACTCTTTAGTAGAATCTGCAAGTGTTTATTTCGAGCCCTTTGAGGCCAATGATGGAAAAGGAAATATCTTCAAATAACAACTACACAGAAGCATTCTCAGAAACTTCTTTGTGATGAGTGCATTGAACTCACAGACTTGAACCTTCCTTTAGAAAGAGCAGTTTTGAAACACTCTTTTTGTAGAGTCCGCAATTAGATATTTGGAGCGCTTTGAGGCCTATGTTGGGAAATGACATATCTTCACCTAAAAACAAGAGAGAAGCATTCTCAGAAACTACTGTGTGATGAGTGCATTCAACTCACAGACTTGAACATTCCTTTCGATAGAGCAGTTTGGAAACACTCCTTTTGTAGAATCTGCAAGTGTTTATTTGGAGCGCTCTGAGGCCTATGCTGGAAAAGGAAATATCTTCACATAAAAACTAGACAGAAGCATTCTCAGAAACTTCTGCGTGATGAGTTCATTCAACTCACAAAGTTGAACGTTCCTTTCTATAGGACACTTTTGAAACACCCCTTTAGTAGAATCTGCAAGTGTATATTTCGAGTCCTTTGAGACCAAAGATGGAAAAGGAAATGTCTTCAAATAACAACTACACAGAAGCATTTTCAGAAACTTCTTTGTGATGAGTGCATTCAACCCACAGACTTGAAACTTCCTTTGGAAAGAGCAGTTTTGAAACACTCGTTTTGTAGAATATGCAAGGAGACATTTGGAGCGCTTTGAGGCCTAGGCGGGGAAATGAAATATCTTCACCTACAAACAAGAGAGAAACATTCTCAGAAACTTCTTTGTGATGAGTGCATTCAACTCACAGACTTGAACATTCCTTTCAATAGAGCAGTTTGGAAACACTCCTTTTGTAGAATCTGCAAGTGTTTATTTCTAGTGCTTTGAGGCCTATGCTGGAAAAGGAAATATCTTCACATGCAAACTACACAGAAGCATTCTGAGATACTTCTTGGTGATGAGTGCATTCAACTCACAGACTTCAACCTTCCTTTTGAAAGAGCAGTCTTGAAACACTCTTTTTGTAGAATCTGCAGGTAGATATTTGGAGCGCTTTGATGCCTATGCTGGGAAATGAAATATCTTCACCTAAAAACAAGAGAGAAGCATTCTCAGAAACTTCTGTGTGATGAGTGCATTCAACTCACAGACTTGAATATTCCCCTTCGATAGAGCAGTTTGGAAACATTGCTTTTGTAGAATCTGCAAGTGTTTATTTGGAGCGCTCTGAGGCCTATGCTGGAAAAGGAAATATCTTCACATAAAAACTAGACAGAAGCATTCTCAGAAACTTCTGCGTGATGAGTTCATTCAACTCACAAAGTTGAACGTTCCTTTCTATAGGACACTTTTGAAACACTCCTTTAGTAGAATCTGCAAGTGTTTATTTCGAGCCCTTTGAGGACAAAGTTTGAAAAGGAAATGTCTTCAAATAACAACTACCCAGAAGCATTCTCAGAAACTTCTTTGTGATGAGTGCATTCAACTCACAGACTTGAACCTTCCTTTTGAAAGAGCAGTTTTGAAACACTCTTTTGGTAGAATCTGCAAGTAGACATTTGGAGCGCTTTGAGGCCTATGCTGGGAAATGAAATATCTTCACCTAAAAACAAGAGAGAAACATTCTCAGAAACTTCTGTGTGATGAGTGCATTCAACTCACAGACTTGAACATTCCTTTCGATAGAGCAGTTTGGAAACACTCCTTTTGTAGAATCTGCAAGTGTTTATTTGGAGTGCTTTGAGGCCTACGCTGGAAAAGCAAATATCTTCACATACAAACTACACAGAATCATTCTGAGATACTTCTTGGTGATGAGTGCATTCAAGTCACAGACTTGAAAATTCCTTTTGAAAGAGCAGTTTTGAAACACTCTTTTTGTAGAATCTGCAAGTAGATAGTTGGAGCGCTTTGAGACCTATGCTGGGAAATGAAATATCTTCACCTAAAAACAAGAGAGAAGCATTCTCAGAAACTTCTGTGTGATGAGTGCATTCAACTCGCAGACTTCAACCTTCCTTTAGAAAGACCAGTTTTGAAACACTCTTTTAGTAGAATCTGCAAGTAGATATTTGGAGCGCTTTGAGGCCTATGCTGAGAAATGAAATATCTTCCCCTAAAAACAAGAGAGAAGCATTCTCAGAAACTTCTCTGTGATGAGAGCACTCAACTCACGGACTTGAACATTCCTTTTGATGGAGCAGTTTGAAAACACTCCTTTTGTGGAATCTCCAAGTGTTTATTTGGAGCCCTCTGAGGCCTATGCTGGAAAAGGAAATATCTTCACATAAAAACTAGACAGAAGCATTCTCAGAAACTTCGGTGTGATGAGTTCATTCAACTCACAGACTTGAACGTTCCTTTTGATAGGACAGTTTTGAAACACTCCTTTAGTAGAATCTGCAACTGTTTATTTCGAGCCCTTTGAGGCCAATGATGGAAAAGGAAATGTCTTCAAATGAAAACTACAAAGAAGCATTATCAGAAACTTCTTTGCGAAGAGTGCATTCAACTCACAGACTTGAACCTTCCTTTTGAAAGAGCAGTTTTGAAACACTCTTTTTGTTGAATCTGCAAGTAGACATTTTGAGCGCTTTGAGGCCTATGCTGGGAAATGAAATATCTTCACCTAAAAACAAGAGAGAAACATTCTCAGAAACTTCAGGATGATGGGTGCATTCAACTCACAGACTGGAACATTCCTTTCGATAGAGCAGTTTGGAAACACTCCTTTTGTAGAATCTGCAAGTGTTTATTTGGAGTGCTTTGAGGCTTATGCTGGAAAGGAAATATCTTCACATAAAAACTACACAGAAGCATTCTCAGATACTTCTTGGTGATGAGTGCATTCAACTCACGGACCTGAACTTTCCTTTTGAAAGAGCAGTTTTGAAACACTCTTTGTGTAGAATCTGCAAGTAGATATTTCGAGCGCTTTGAGGCCTATGCTGGGAAATGAAATATCTTCACCTAAAAACAAGAGAGAGGCATTCTCAGAAACTTCTTTGTGGTGAGGGCATTCAACTCAGAGACTTGAACCTTCCTTTTGAAAGAGGAGTTTTGAAACACTCTTTTTCTAGAATCTGCAAGTGTTTATTTGGAGTGCTTTGAGGCCTATGCTGGAAAAGGAAATATCTTCACATGAATACTACACAGAAGTATTCTGAGATACTTCTTGGTGATGAGTGCATTCAACTCAGAGACCTGAACTTTCCTTTTGAAAGAGCAGTTTTGAAACACTCTTTTTGTAGAATCTCCAAGTGTTTAATTCTAGCCCTTTGAGGCCAAAGATGGAAAAGGAAATGTCCTCAAATAACAACTACACAGAAGCATTCTCAGAAACTTCTTTGTGATGAGTGCATTCAACTCACAGACTTGAACCTTCCTTTTGAAAAGCAGTTTTGAAACACAGTTTTTGTAGAATCTGCAAGTAGACATATGGAGCACTTAGTGGCCTATGTTGGGAAATGAAATAAATTCACCTAAAAACAAGAGAGAAACATTCTCAGAAACTTCTGTGTGATGAGTGCATTCAACTCACAGACTTGAAAATTCCTTTCGATAGAGCAGTTTGGAAAAACTCCCTTTGTAGAATCTGCAAGTGTTTATTTGGAGTGCTTTGAGGCCTATGCTGGAAAAGGAAATATCTTCACATAAAAACTAGACAGAAGCATTCTCGGAATCTTCTGTGTGATGAGTTCATTCAACTCTCAAACTTGAACGTTCTCTTGATAGGACAGTTTTGAAACACTCTTTTAGTAGAATCTGCAAGTGTTTATTTCGAGCCCTTTGAGGCCAATGATGGAAAAGGAAATGTCTTCAAATAACAACTACACAGAAGCATTCTCAGAAACTTCTTTGTGATGAGTGCATTCAACTCACAGACTTGAACATTCCTTTGGAAAGAGCAGTTTTGAAACACTGTTTTTGTAGAATCTGCAAGTAGACATTTGGAGCGCTTTGAGGCCTATGCTGTGAAATGAAATATCTTCACCTAAAAACAAGAGAGAAGCATTCTCAGAAACTTCTGTGTGATGAGTGCATTCAACTCACAGACTTGAACATTCCTTTCGATAGAGCAGTTTGGAAACACTCCTTTTGTAGAATCTACAAGTGTTTATTTGGAGTGCTTTGAGGCCTATGCTGGAAAAGGAAATATCTTCACATAAAAACTACACCGAAGCATTCTGAGATACTTCTTGGTGATGAGTGCATTCAACTCACAGACCTGAACTTTCCTTTTGAAAGACCAGTTTAGAAACACTCTTTTTGCAGAATCTGCAAGTAGATATTTGGAGCGCTTTGAGGCCTATGCTGGGAAATGAAATATCTTCACCTAAAAACAAGAGAGAGGCATTCTCAGAAACTTCTTTGTGATGAGGGCATTCAACTCACAGACTTGAACCTTCCTTTGCAAAGAGCAGTTTTGAAAGACTCTTTTTGTAGAATCTGCAGGTAGACATTTGGAGCGCTTTGAGGTCTATGCTGGGAAATGAAATATCTTCACCTAAAAACAGGAGAGAAGCATTCTCAGAAACTTCTGTGTGATGAGTGCGTTCAACTCACAGACTTGAACATTCCTTTCGATAGAGCAGTTTGGAAACACTCCTTTGTAGAATCTGCAAGTGTTTATTTGGCGTGCTTTGAGGCCTATGCTGGAAAAGGAAATCTCTTCACATAAAAACTACACAGAAGCATTCTGAGATACTTCTTGGTGAAGAGTACATTCAACTGACAGACTTCAACCTTCCTTTTGAAAGAGCAGTTTTGAAACACTCTTTTTGTAGAATCTGCAAGTAGATATTTGGAGCGCTTTGAGGCCTATGCTGGGAAATGAAATATCTTCACCTAAAAACAAGAGAGAAGCATTCTCAGAAACTACTGTGTGATGAGTGCATTCAACTCACAGACTTGAATATTCCCTTCGATAGAGCAGTTTGGAAACACTCCTTTTGTAGAATCTGCAAGAGTTTATTTGCAGCGCTCTGAGGCCTATGCTGGAAAAGGAAATATCTTCACATAAAAACTAGACAGAAGCATTCTCAGAAACTTCTGCGTGATGAGTTCATTCAACTCACAAGGTTGAACGTTCCTTTCTATAGGACACTTTTGAAACACTCCTTTAGTAGAATCTGCAAGTGTATATTTCGAGTCTTTTGAGACCAAAGATGGAAAAGGAAATGTCTTCAAATAACAACTACACAGAAGCATTCTCAGAAACTTCAATGTGATGAGTGCATTCAACTCACAGACTTGAAACTTCCTTTGGAAAGAGCAGTTTTGAAACACTCTTTTTGTAGAATCTGCAAGTAGACTTTTGGAGCGCTTTGAGGCCTATGCTGGGAAATGGAATATCTTCACCTAAAAACAAGAGAGAAACATTCTCAGAAACTTCTGTGTGATGAGTGCATTCAACTCACAGACTTGAACATTCCTTTCGATAGAGCAGTTTGGAAACACTCCTTTTGTAGAATCTGCAAGTGTTTATTTCTAGGGCTTTGAGGCCTATGCTGGAAAAGGAAATATCTTCACATACAAACTACACAGAAGCATTCTCAGATACTTTTTGGTGATGAGTGCATTCAACTCACAGACTTCAACTTTCCTTTTGAAAGAGCAGTTTTGAAACACTCTTTTTGTAGAATCTGCAAGTAGATATTTGGAGAGCTTTGAGGCCTATGCTGGGAAATGAAATATCTTCACCTAAAAACAAGAGAGAAGCATTCTCAGAAACTTCTGTGTGATGAGTGCATTCAACTCACGGACTTGAATATTCCCTTCGATAGAGCAGTTTTTAAACACTCCTTTTGTAGAATCTGCAAGTGTTTATTTCTAGTGCTTTGAGGCCTATGCTGGAAAAGGAAATATCTTCACATAAAAACTAGACAGAAGTATTCTCAGAAACTTCTTCGTGATGAGTTCATTCAACTCACAAAGTTGAACGTTCCTTTATATAGGACACTTTTGAAACACTCCTTTAGTAGAATCTTCAAGTGTTTATTTCGAGCCCTTTGAGGCAAAAGATTGAAAAGGAAATGTCTTCAAATAACAACTACACAGAAGCATTCTCAGAAACTTCTTTGTGATGAGTGCATTCAACTCACAGACTTGAACATTCCTTTCTATAGAGCAGTTTGGAAACACTCCTTTTGTAGGATCTGCAAGTGTTTATTTGGAGTGCTTTGAGGCCTATGCTGGAAAAGGAAATCTCTTCACATAAAAACTACACAGAAGCATTCTGAGATACTACTTTTCGATGAGTTCATTCAACTCACAGTCTTCAACCTTCCTTTTGAAAGAGCAGTTTTGAAACACTCTTTTTGTAGAATCTGCAAGTAGATATTTGGAGCGCTTTGAGGCCTATGCTGGGAAATGAAATATCTTCACCTAAAAACAAGAGAGAAGCATTCTCAGAAACTATTGTGTGATGAGTGCATTCAACTCACAGACTTGAATATTCCCTTCGATAGAGCAGTTTGGAAACACTCCTTTTGTAGAATCTGCAAATGTTTATTTGCCGCGCTCTGAGGCCTATGCTGGAAAAGGAAATATCTTCACATAAAAACTAGACAGAAGCATTCTCAGAAACTTCTGTGTGATGAGCTCATTCAACTCTCAAACTTGAACGTTCTTTTCATAGGACAGTTTTGAAACACTCTTTTAGTAGAATCTGCAAGTGTTTATTTCGAGCCCTTTGAGGCCAATGATGGAAAAGGAAATATCTTCAAATAACAACTACACAGAAGCATTCTCAGAAACTTCTTTGTGATGAGTGCATTCAACTCACAGACTTGAACCTTCCTTTGGAAAGAGCAGTTTTGAAACACTTGTTTTGTAGAATCTGCAAGTAGACATTTGGAGCGCTTTGAGGCCTATGCTGGGAAATGAAATATCTTCACCTAAAAACAGGAGAGAAGCATTCTCAGAAACTTCTTTGTGATGAGTGCATTCAACTCACAGACTTGAACATTCCTTTCGATAGAGCAGTTTGGAAACACTCCTTTTGTAGAATCTGCAAGTGTTTATTTGGAGTGCTTTGAGGCCTAGGCTGGAAAAGCAAATCTCTTCACATAAAAACTACACAGAAGCATTCTGAGATACTTCTTGGTGATGAGTTCATTCAACTCACAGACTTCAACCTTCCTTTTGAAAGAGCAGTTTTGAAACACACTTTTTGTAGAATCTGCAAGTAGATATTTGGAGCGCTTTGAGGCCTTTGCTGGGAAATGAAATATCTTCAACTAAAAACAAGAGAGAAGCATTCTCAGAAACTATTGTGTGATGAGTGCATTCAACTCACAGACTTGAATATTCCCTTCGATAGAGCAGTTTGGAAACACTCCTTTTGTAGAATCTGCAAGTGTTTATTTGGAGCGCTCTGAGGCCTATGCTGGAAAAGGAAATGTCTTCATATAAAAACTAGACAGAAGCATTCTCAGAAACTTCTGTGTGATGAGCTCATTCAACTCTCAAACTTGAACGTTCTTTTCATAGGACAGTTTTGAAACACTCTTTTAGTAGAATCTGCAAGTGTTTATTTCGAGCCCTTTGAGGCCAATGATGGAAAAGGAAATATCTTCAAATAACAACTACACAGAAGCATTCTCAGAAACTTCTTTGTGATGAGTGCATTCAACTCACAGACTTCAACCTTCCTTTTGAAAGAGTAGTTTTGAAACACTCTTTTTGTAGAATCTGCAAGTAGATATTTGGAGCGCTTTGAGGCCTATGCTGGGAAATGATATATCTTCACCTAAAAACAAGAGAGAAGCATTCTCAGAAACTACTGTGTGATGAGTGCATTCAACTCACAGACTTGAATATTCCCTTCGATAGAGCAGTTTGGAAACACTCCTTTTGTAGAATCTGCAAGTGTTTATTTGCAGCGCTCTGAGGCCTATGCTAGAAAAGGAAATATCTTCACATAAAAACTAGACAGAAGCATTCTCAGAAACTACTGTGTGATGAGTGCATTCAACTCACAGACTTGATCATTCCTTTCAATAGAGCAGTTTGGAAACACCCCTTTTGTAGAATCTGCAAGTGTTTATTTGGAGTCCTTTGAGGCCTATGCTGGAAAAGGAAATATCTTCACATAAAAACTACACAGAAGCATTCTGAGATACTTCATGTTGATGAGTGCATTCAACTCACAGACTTCAACCTTCCTTTTGAAAGAGCAGTTTTGAAACACTCTTTTAGTAGAATCTGCAAGTGTTTATTACGAGCCCTTTGAGGCCAATGATGGAAAAGTAAATGTCTTCAAATAACAACTACACAGAAGCATTCTGAGAAACTTCTTGGTGATGAGTGCATTCAACTCACGACTTGAACCTTCCTTTGGAAAGAGCAGTTTTGAAACACTCTTTTTGTAGAATCTGCAAGTAGGCATTTTGAGCGCTTTGAGGCTTATGCTGGGAAATGGAATATCTTCACCTAAAAACAAGGGAGAAACATTCTCAGAAACTTCTGTGTGATGAGTGCATTCAACTCACAGACTTGAACATTCCTTTCGATAGAGCAGTTTGGAAACACTCCTTTTGTAGAATCTGCAAGTGTTTATTTGGAGTGCTGTGAGGCCTATGCTGGAAAAGGAAATATCTTCACATAAAAACTACACAGAAGCATTCTGAGATACTTCTTGTTGGTGAGTTCATTCAACTCACAGACTTCAACCTTCCTTTTGAAAGAGCAGTTTTGAAACACTCTTTTTGTAGAATCTGCAAGTAGATATTTGGAGCGCTTTGAGGCATATGTTGGGAAATGAAATATCTTCACCTAAAAACAAGAGAGAAGCATTCTCAGAAACTATTTTGTGATGAGTGCATTCAACTCACAGACTTGAATATTCCCTTCGATAGAGCAGTTTGGAAACACTCCTTTTGTAGAATCTGCAAGTGTTTATTTGCCGGGCTCTGAGGCCTATGCTGGAAAAGGAAATATCTTCACATAAAAACTAGACAGAAGCATTCTCAGAAACTTCTGTGTGATGAGCTCATTCCACCCTCAAACGTGAACGTTCTTTTCATAGGACAGTTTTGAAACACTCTTTTAGTAGAATCTGCAAGTGTTTATTTCGAGACCTTTGAGGCCAATGATGGAAAAGGAAATATCTTCAAATAACAACTACACAGAAGCATTCTCAGAAACTTATTTGTGATGAGTGCATTCAACTCACAGACTTGAACCTTCCTTTAGAAAGAGCAGTTTTGAAACACTCTTTTTGTAGAGTCCGCAATTAGATATTTGGAGCGCTTTGAGGCCTATTTTGGGAAATGACATATCTTCACCTAAAAACAAGAGAGAAGCATTCTCAGAAACTTCTGTGTGATGAGTGCATTCAACTCACAGACGTGAATATTCCCCTTCGATAGAGCAGTTTGGAAACACTGCTTTTGTAGAATCTGCAAATGTTTATTTGGAGCGCTCTGAGGCCTATGCTGGAAAAGGAAATATCTTCACATAAAAACTAGACAGTAGCATTCTCAGAAACTTCTGCATGATGAGTTCATTCAACTCACAAAGTTGAACGTTCCTTTCTATAGGACACTTTTGAAACACTCCTTTAGTAGAATCTGCAAGTGTTTATTTCGAGCCCTTTGATGCCAAAGTTTGAAAAGGAAATGTCTTCAAATAACAACTACACGGAAGCATTCTCAGAAACTTCTTTGTGATGAGTGCATTCAACTCACAGACTTGAACCTTCCTTTTGAAAGAGCAGTTTTGAAACACTCTTTTTGTAGAATCTGCAAGTAGACATTTGGAGCGCTTTGAGGCCTATGCTGGGAAATGAAATATCTTCACCTAAAAACAAGAGAGAAATATTCTCAGAAACTTCTGTGTGATGAGTGCATTCAACTCACAGACTTGAACATTCCTTTCGATAGAGCAGTTTGGAAACACTCCTTTTGTAGAATCTGCAAGTGTTTATTTGGAGTGCTTTGAGGCCTATGCTGGAAAAGCAAATACCTTCACATACAAACTACACAGAATCATTCTGAGATACTTCTTGGTGATGAGTGCATTCAAGTCACAGACTTGAAAATTCCTTTTGAAAGAGCAGTTTTGAAACACTCTTTTTGTAGAATCTGCAAGTAGATATTTGGAGCGCTTTGAGGCCTATGCTGGGAAATGAAATATCTTCACCTAAAAACAAGAGAGAAGCATTCTCAGAAACTACTGTGTGATGAGTGCATTCAACTCACAGACTTGAATATTCCCTTCGATAGAGCAGTTTGGAAACACTCCTTTTGTAGAATGTGCAAGAGTTTATTTGCAGCGCTCTGAGGCCTATGCTGGAAAAGGAAATATCTTCACATAAAAACTAGACAGAAGCATTCTCAGAAACTTCTGCGTGATGAGTTCATTCAACTCACAAGGTTGAACGTTCCTTTCTATAGGACACTTTTGAAACACTCCTTTAGTAGAATCTGCAAGTGTATATTTCGAGTCTTTTGAGACCAAAGATGGAAAAGGAAATGTCTTCAAATAACAACTACACAGAAGCATTCTCAGAAACTTCAATGTGATGAGTGCATTCAACTCACAGACTTGAAACTTCCTTTGGAAAGAGCAGTTTTGAAACACTCTTTTTGTAGAATCTGCAAGTAGACTTTTGGAGCGCTTTGAGGCCTATGCTGGGAAATGGAATATCTTCACCTAAAAACAAGAGAGAAACATTCTCAGAAACTTCTGTGTGATGAGTGCATTCAACTCACAGACTTGAACATTCCTTTCGATAGAGCAGTTTGGAAACACTCCTTTTGTAGAATCTGCAAGTGTTTATTTCTAGGGCTTTGAGGCCTATGCTGGAAAAGGAAATATCTTCACATACAAACTACACAGAAGCATTCTCAGATACTTTTTGGTGATGAGTGCATTCAACTCACAGACTTCAACTTTCCTTTTGAAAGAGCAGTTTTGAAACACTCTTTTTGTAGAATCTGCAAGTAGATATTTGGAGAGCTTTGAGGCCTATGCTGGGAAATGAAATATCTTCACCTAAAAACAAGAGAGAAGCATTCTCAGAAACTTCTGTGTGATGAGTGCATTCAACTCACGGACTTGAATATTCCCTTCGATAGAGCAGTTTTTAAACACTCCTTTTGTAGAATCTGCAAGTGTTTATTTCTAGTGCTTTGAGGCCTATGCTGGAAAAGGAAATATCTTCACATAAAAACTAGACAGAAGTATTCTCAGAAACTTCTTCGTGATGAGTTCATTCAAC
Organism: Pongo pygmaeus; assembly: GCF_028885625.2. Taxonomy (NCBI): domain Eukaryota; kingdom Metazoa; phylum Chordata; class Mammalia; order Primates; family Hominidae; genus Pongo; species Pongo pygmaeus. The sequence goes on along the minus strand of NC_072373.2, from coordinate 104,272,940 downwards.
TCACAAAGTTGAACGTTCCTTTATATAGGACACTTTTGAAACACTCCTTTAGTAGAATCTTCAAGTGTTTATTTCGAGCCCTTTGAGGCAAAAGATTGAAAAGGAAATGTCTTCAAATAACAACTACACAGAAGCATTCTCAGAAACTTCTTTGTGATGAGTGCATTCAACTCACAGACTTGAACATTCCTTTCTATAGAGCAGTTTGGAAACACTCCTTTTGTAGGATCTGCAAGTGTTTATTTGGAGTGCTTTGAGGCCTATGCTGGAAAAGGAAATCTCTTCACATAAAAACTACACAGAAGCATTCTGAGATACTACTTTTCGATGAGTTCATTCAACTCACAGTCTTCAACCTTCCTTTTGAAAGAGCAGTTTTGAAACACTCTTTTTGTAGAATCTGCAAGTAGATATTTGGAGCGCTTTGAGGCCTATGCTGGGAAATGAAATATCTTCACCTAAAAACAAGAGAGAAGCATTCTCAGAAACTATTGTGTGATGAGTGCATTCAACTCACAGACTTGAATATTCCCTTCGATAGAGCAGTTTGGAAACACTCCTTTTGTAGAATCTGCAAATGTTTATTTGCCGCGCTCTGAGGCCTATGCTGGAAAAGGAAATATCTTCACATAAAAACTAGACAGAAGCATTCTCAGAAACTTCTGTGTGATGAGCTCATTCAACTCTCAAACTTGAACGTTCTTTTCATAGGACAGTTTTGAAACACTCTTTTAGTAGAATCTGCAAGTGTTTATTTCGAGCCCTTTGAGGCCAATGATGGAAAAGGAAATATCTTCAAATAACAACTACACAGAAGCATTCTCAGAAACTTCTTTGTGATGAGTGCATTCAACTCACAGACTTGAACCTTCCTTTGGAAAGAGCAGTTTTGAAACACTTGTTTTGTAGAATCTGCAAGTAGACATTTGGAGCGCTTTGAGGCCTATGCTGGGAAATGAAATATCTTCACCTAAAAACAGGAGAGAAGCATTCTCAGAAACTTCTTTGTGATGAGTGCATTCAACTCACAGACTTGAACATTCCTTTCGATAGAGCAGTTTGGAAACACTCCTTTTGTAGAATCTGCAAGTGTTTATTTGGAGTGCTTTGAGGCCTAGGCTGGAAAAGCAAATCTCTTCACATAAAAACTACACAGAAGCATTCTGAGATACTTCTTGGTGATGAGTTCATTCAACTCACAGACTTCAACCTTCCTTTTGAAAGAGCAGTTTTGAAACACACTTTTTGTAGAATCTGCAAGTAGATATTTGGAGCGCTTTGAGGCCTTTGCTGGGAAATGAAATATCTTCAACTAAAAACAAGAGAGAAGCATTCTCAGAAACTATTGTGTGATGAGTGCATTCAACTCACAGACTTGAATATTCCCTTCGATAGAGCAGTTTGGAAACACTCCTTTTGTAGAATCTGCAAGTGTTTATTTGGAGCGCTCTGAGGCCTATGCTGGAAAAGGAAATGTCTTCATATAAAAACTAGACAGAAGCATTCTCAGAAACTTCTGTGTGATGAGCTCATTCAACTCTCAAACTTGAACGTTCTTTTCATAGGACAGTTTTGAAACACTCTTTTAGTAGAATCTGCAAGTGTTTATTTCGAGCCCTTTGAGGCCAATGATGGAAAAGGAAATATCTTCAAATAACAACTACACAGAAGCATTCTCAGAAACTTCTTTGTGATGAGTGCATTCAACTCACAGACTTCAACCTTCCTTTTGAAAGAGTAGTTTTGAAACACTCTTTTTGTAGAATCTGCAAGTAGATATTTGGAGCGCTTTGAGGCCTATGCTGGGAAATGATATATCTTCACCTAAAAACAAGAGAGAAGCATTCTCAGAAACTACTGTGTGATGAGTGCATTCAACTCACAGACTTGAATATTCCCTTCGATAGAGCAGTTTGGAAACACTCCTTTTGTAGAATCTGCAAGTGTTTATTTGCAGCGCTCTGAGGCCTATGCTAGAAAAGGAAATATCTTCACATAAAAACTAGACAGAAGCATTCTCAGAAACTACTGTGTGATGAGTGCATTCAACTCACAGACTTGATCATTCCTTTCAATAGAGCAGTTTGGAAACACCCCTTTTGTAGAATCTGCAAGTGTTTATTTGGAGTCCTTTGAGGCCTATGCTGGAAAAGGAAATATCTTCACATAAAAACTACACAGAAGCATTCTGAGATACTTCATGTTGATGAGTGCATTCAACTCACAGACTTCAACCTTCCTTTTGAAAGAGCAGTTTTGAAACACTCTTTTAGTAGAATCTGCAAGTGTTTATTACGAGCCCTTTGAGGCCAATGATGGAAAAGTAAATGTCTTCAAATAACAACTACACAGAAGCATTCTGAGAAACTTCTTGGTGATGAGTGCATTCAACTCACGACTTGAACCTTCCTTTGGAAAGAGCAGTTTTGAAACACTCTTTTTGTAGAATCTGCAAGTAGGCATTTTGAGCGCTTTGAGGCTTATGCTGGGAAATGGAATATCTTCACCTAAAAACAAGGGAGAAACATTCTCAGAAACTTCTGTGTGATGAGTGCATTCAACTCACAGACTTGAACATTCCTTTCGATAGAGCAGTTTGGAAACACTCCTTTTGTAGAATCTGCAAGTGTTTATTTGGAGTGCTGTGAGGCCTATGCTGGAAAAGGAAATATCTTCACATAAAAACTACACAGAAGCATTCTGAGATACTTCTTGTTGGTGAGTTCATTCAACTCACAGACTTCAACCTTCCTTTTGAAAGAGCAGTTTTGAAACACTCTTTTTGTAGAATCTGCAAGTAGATATTTGGAGCGCTTTGAGGCATATGTTGGGAAATGAAATATCTTCACCTAAAAACAAGAGAGAAGCATTCTCAGAAACTATTTTGTGATGAGTGCATTCAACTCACAGACTTGAATATTCCCTTCGATAGAGCAGTTTGGAAACACTCCTTTTGTAGAATCTGCAAGTGTTTATTTGCCGGGCTCTGAGGCCTATGCTGGAAAAGGAAATATCTTCACATAAAAACTAGACAGAAGCATTCTCAGAAACTTCTGTGTGATGAGCTCATTCCACCCTCAAACGTGAACGTTCTTTTCATAGGACAGTTTTGAAACACTCTTTTAGTAGAATCTGCAAGTGTTTATTTCGAGACCTTTGAGGCCAATGATGGAAAAGGAAATATCTTCAAATAACAACTACACAGAAGCATTCTCAGAAACTTATTTGTGATGAGTGCATTCAACTCACAGACTTGAACCTTCCTTTAGAAAGAGCAGTTTTGAAACACTCTTTTTGTAGAGTCCGCAATTAGATATTTGGAGCGCTTTGAGGCCTATTTTGGGAAATGACATATCTTCACCTAAAAACAAGAGAGAAGCATTCTCAGAAACTTCTGTGTGATGAGTGCATTCAACTCACAGACGTGAATATTCCCCTTCGATAGAGCAGTTTGGAAACACTGCTTTTGTAGAATCTGCAAATGTTTATTTGGAGCGCTCTGAGGCCTATGCTGGAAAAGGAAATATCTTCACATAAAAACTAGACAGTAGCATTCTCAGAAACTTCTGCATGATGAGTTCATTCAACTCACAAAGTTGAACGTTCCTTTCTATAGGACACTTTTGAAACACTCCTTTAGTAGAATCTGCAAGTGTTTATTTCGAGCCCTTTGATGCCAAAGTTTGAAAAGGAAATGTCTTCAAATAACAACTACACGGAAGCATTCTCAGAAACTTCTTTGTGATGAGTGCATTCAACTCACAGACTTGAACCTTCCTTTTGAAAGAGCAGTTTTGAAACACTCTTTTTGTAGAATCTGCAAGTAGACATTTGGAGCGCTTTGAGGCCTATGCTGGGAAATGAAATATCTTCACCTAAAAACAAGAGAGAAATATTCTCAGAAACTTCTGTGTGATGAGTGAATTCAACTCACAGACTTGAACATTCCTTTCGATAGAGCAGTTTGGAAACACTCCTTTTGTAGAATCTGCAAGTGTTTATTTGGAGTGCTTTGGGGCCTATGCTGGAAAAGCAAATACCTTCACATACAAACTACACAGAATCATTCTGAGATACTTCTTGGTGATGAGTGCATTCAAGTCACAGACTTGAAAATTCCTTTTGAAAGAGCAGTTTTGAAACACTCTTTTTGTAGAATCTGCAAGTAGATAGTTGGAGCGCTTTGAGACCTATGCTGGGAAATGAAATATCTTCACCTAAAAACAAGAGAGAAGCATTCTCAGAAACTTCTGTGTGATGAGTGCATTCACCTCGCAGACTTCAACCTTCCTTTAGAAAGACCAGTTTTGAAACACTCTTTTAGTAGAATCTGCAAGTAGATGTTTGGAGCGCTTTGAGGCCTATGCTGAGAAATGAAATATCTTCCCCTAAAAACAAGAGAGAAGCATTCTCAGAAACTTCTGTGTAATGAGTGCATTCAACTCACAGACTTGAACATTCCTTTTGATGGAGCAGTTTGAAAACACTCCTTTTGTGGAATCTCCAAGTGTTTACTTGGAGCCCTCTGAGGCCTATGCTGGAAAAGGAAATATCTTCACATAAAAACTAGACAGAAACATTCTCAGAAACTTCGGTGTGATGAGTTCATTCAACTCACAGACTTAAACGTTCCTTTTGATAGGACAGTTTTGAAACACTCCTTTAGTAGAATCTGCAACTGTTTATTTCGAGCCCTTTGAGGCCAATGATGGAAAAGGAAATGTCTTCAAATGAAAACTACAAAGAAGCATTGTCAGAAACTTCTTTGCGAAGAGTGCATTCAACTCACAGACTTGAACCTTCCTTTTGAAAGAGCAGTTTTGAAACACTCTTTTTGTTGAATCTGCAAGTGGACATTTTGAGCGCTTTGAGGCCTATGCTGGGAAATGAAATATCTTCACCTAAAAACAAGAGAGAAACATTCTCAGAAACTTCTGGATGATGGGTGCATTCAACTCACAGACTGGAACATTCCTTTCGATAGAGCAGTTTGGAAACACACCTTTTGTAGAATCTGGAAGTATTTATTTGGAGTGCTTTGAGGCTTATGCTGGAAAGGAAATATCTTCATATAAAAACTACACAGAAGCATTCTGAGATACTTCTTGGTGATGAGTGCATTCAACTCACGGACCTGAACTTTCCTTTTGAAAGAGCAGTTTTGAAACACTCTTTTTGTAGAATCTGCAAGTAGATATTTCGAGCGCTTTGAGGCCTATGCTGGGAAATGAAATATCTTCACCTAAAAACAAGAGAGAGGCATTCTCAGAAACTTCTTTGTGATGAGGGCATTCAACTCAGAGACTTGAACCTTCCTTTTGAAAGAGGAGTTTTGAAACACTCTTTTTCTAGAATCTGAAAGTGTTTATTTGGAGTGCTTTGAGGCCTATGCTGGAAAAGGAAATATCTTCACATGAAAACTACACAGAAGTATTCTGAGATACTTCTTGGTGATGAGTGCATTCAACTCAGAGACCTGAACTTTCCTTTTGAAAGAGCAGTTTTGAAACACTCTTTTTGTAGAATCTCCAAGTAGATATATGGAGCGCTTTGAGGCCTATGCTGGGAAATGAAATATCTTCACCTAAAAACAAGAGAGAGGCATTCTCGGAAACTTCTTTGTGATGAGGGCATTCGACTCACAGACTTGAGCCTTACTTTTGAAAGAGGAGTTTTGAAACACTCTTTTTGTAGAATCTGCAAGGGGACATTTGGAGGGCTTTGAGGCCTATGCTGGGAAATGAAATATCTTCACCTAAAAACAAGAGAGAAGCATTCTCAGAAACTTCTGTGTGATGAGTGCATTCAACTCACAGCCTTGAACATTCCTTTTGATAGAGCAGTTTGGAAACACTCCTTTTGTAGAATCTGCAAGTGTTTATTTGGGGTGCTTTGAGGCCTATGGTGGAAAAGGAAATATCTTCACATAAAAACCACACAGAATCATTCTGAAATACTTCCTGGTGATGAGTGCATTCAACTCACAGACTTGAACCTTCCTTTAGAAAGACCAGTTTTGAAACACTCTTTTTGTAGAATCCGCAAGTAGATATTTGGAGCGCTTTGAGGCCTATGCTGAGAAATGAAATATCTTCCCCTAAAAACAAGAGAGAAGCATTCTCAGAAACTTCTGTGTGATGAGTGCATTCAACTCACAGATTTGAACATTCCTTTTGATGGAGCAGTTTGAAAACACTCCTTTTGTGGAATCTCCAAGTGTTTACTTGGAGCCCTCTGAGGCCTATGCTGGAAAAGGAAATATCTTCACATAAAAACTAGACAGAAGCATTCTCAGAAACTTCGGTGTGATGAGTTCATTCAACTCACAGACTTAAACGTTCCTTTTGATAGGACAGTTTTGAAACACTCCTTTAGTAGAATCTGCAACTGTTTATTTCGAGCCCTTTGAGGCCAATGATGGAAAAGGAAATGTCTTCAAATGAAAACTACAAAGAAGCATTGTCAGAAACTTCTTTGCGAAGAGGGCATTCAACTCACAGACTTGAACCTTCCTTTTGAAAGAGCAGTTTTGAAACACTCTTTTTGTTGAATCTGCAAGTGGACATTTTGAGCGCTTTGAGGCCTATGCTGGGAAATGAAATATCTTCACCTAAAAACAAGAGAGAAACATTCTCAGAAACTTCTGGATGATGGGTGCATTCAACTCACAGACTGGAACATTCCTTTCGATAGAGCAGTTTGGAAACACACCTTTTGTAGAATCTGGAAGTATTTATTTGGAGTGCTTTGAGGCTTATGCTGGAAAGGAAATATCTTCACATAAAAACTACACAGAAGCATTCTGAGATACTTCTTGGTGATGAGTGCATTCAACTCACGGACCTGAACTTTCCTTTTGAAAGAGCAGTTTTGAAACACTCTTTTTGTAGAATCTGCAAGTAGATATTTCGAGCGCTTTGAGGCCTATGCTGGGAAATGAAATATCTTCACCTAAAAACAAGAGAGAGGCATTCTCAGAAACTTCTTTGTGATGAGGGCATTCAACTCAGAGACTTGAACCTTCCTTTTGAAAGAGGAGTTTTGAAACACTCTTTTTCTAGAATCTGAAAGTGTTTATTTGGAGTGCTTTGAGGCCTATGCTGGAAAAGGAAATATCTTCACATGAAAACTACACAGAAGTATTCTGAGATACTTCTTGGTGATGAGTGCATTCAACTCAGAGACCTGAACTTTCCTTTTGAAAGAGCAGTTTTGAAACACTCTTTTTGTAGAATCTCCAAGTAGATATATGGAGCGCTTTGAGGCCTATGCTGGGAAATGAAATATCTTCACCTAAAAACAAGAGAGAGGCATTCTCGGAAACTTCTTTGTGATGAGAGCATTCGACTGACAGACTTGAGCCTTACTTTTGAAAGAGGAGTTTTGAAACACTCTTTTTGTAGAATCTGCAAGGGGACATTTGGAGGGCTTTGAGGCCTATGCTGGGAAATGAAATATCTTCACCTAAAAACAAGAGAGAAGCATTCTCAGAAACTTCTGTGTGATGAGTGCATTCAACTCACAGCCTTGAACATTCCTTTCAATAGAGCAGTTTGGAAACACTCCTTTTGTAGAATCTGCAAGTGTTTATTTGGGGTGCTTTGAGGCCTATGGTGGAAAAGGAAATATCTTCACATAAAAACCACACAGAATCATTCTGAAATACTTCCTGGTGATGAGTGCATTCAACTCACAGACTTGAACCTTCCTTTAGAAAGACCAGTTTTGAAACACTCTTTTAGTAGAATCCGCAAGTAGATATTTGGAGCGCTTTGAGGCCTATGCTGAGAAATGAAATATCTTCCCCTAAAAACAAGAGAGAAGCATTCTCAGAAACTTCTGTGTGATGAGTGCATTCAACTCACAGACTTGAACATTCCTTTTGATGGAGCAGTTTGAAAACACTCCTTTTGTGGAATCTCCAAGTGTTTACTTGGAGCCCTCTGAGGCCTATGCTGGAAAAGGAAATATCTTCACATAAAAACTAGACAGAAGCATTCTCAGAAACTTCGGTGTGAAGAGTTCATTCAACTCACAGACTTAAACGTTCCTTTTGATAGGACAGTTTTGAAACACTCCTTTAGTAGAATCTGCAACTGTTTATTTCGAGCCCTTTGAGGCCAATGATGGAAAAGGAAATGTCTTCAAATGAAAACTACAAAGAAGCATTGTCAGAAACTTCTTTGTGAAGAGTGCATTCAACTCACAGACTTGAACCTTCCTTTTGAAAGAGCAGTTTTGAAACACTCTTTTTGTTGAATCTGCAAGTGGACATTTTGAGCGCTTTGAGGCCTATGCTGGGAAATGAAATATCTTCACCTAAAAACAAGAGAGAAACATTCTCAGAAACTTCTGGATGATGGGTGCATTCAACTCACAGACTGGAACATTCCTTTCGATAGAGCAGTTTGGAAACACACCTTTTGTAGAATCTGGAAGTATTTATTTGGAGTGCTTTGAGGCTTATGCTGGAAAGGAAATATCTTCACATAAAAACTACACAGAAGCATTCTGAGATACTTCTTGGTGATGAGTGCATTCAACTCACGGACCTGAACTTTCCTTTTGAAAGAGCAGTTTTGAAACACTCTTTTTGTAGAATCTGCAAGTAGATATTTCGAGCGCTTTGAGGCCTATGCTGGGAAATGAAATATCTTCACCTAAAAACAAGAGAGAGGCATTCTCAGAAACTTCTTTGTGATGAGGGCATTCAACTCAGAGACTTGAACCTTCCTTTTGAAAGAGGAGTTTTGAAACACTCTTTTTCTAGAATCTGAAAGTGTTTATTTGGAGTGCTTTGAGGCCTATGCTGGAAAAGGAAATATCTTCACATGAAAACTACACAGAAGTATTCTGAGATACTTCTTGGTGATGAGTGCATTCAACTCAGAGACCTGAACTTTCCTTTTGAAAGAGCAGTTTTGAAACACTCTTTTTGTAGAATCTCCAAGTAGATATTTGGAGCGCTTTGAGGCCTATGCTGGGAAATGAAATATCTTCACCTAAAAACAAGAGAGAGGCATTCTCGGAAACTTCTTTGTGATGAGGGCATTCGACTCACAGACTTGAGCCTTACTTTTGAAAGAGGAGTTTTGAAACACTCTTTTTGTAGAATCTGCAAGGGGACATTTGGAGGGCTTTGAGGCCTATGCTGGGAAATGAAATATCTTCACCTAAAAACAAGAGAGAAGCATTCTCAGAAACTTCTGTGTGATGAGTGCATTCAACTCACAGCCTTGAAAATTCCTTTTGATAGAGCAGTTTGGAAACACTCCTTTTGTAGAATCTGCAAGTGTTTATTTGGGGTGCTTTGAGGCCTATGGTGGAAAAGGAAATATCTTCACATAAAAACCACACAGAATCATTCTGAGATACTTCCTGGTGATGAGTGCATTCAACTCACAGACTTGAACCTTCCTTTAGAAAGAGCAGTTTTGAAACACTCTTTTTGTAGAATCCGCAAGTAGATATTTGGAGCGCTTTGAGGCCTATGCTGGTAAATGAAATATCTTCACCTAAAAACAAGAGAGAAGCATTCTCAGAAACTTCTGTGTGATGAGTGCATTCACCTCGCAGATTTCAACCTTCCTTTAGAAAGACCAGTTTTGAAACACTCTTTTAGTAGAATCTGCAAGTAGATATTTGGAGCGCTTTGAGGCCTATGCTGAGAAATGAAATATCTTCCCCTAAAAACAAGAGAGAAGCATTCTCAGAAACTTCTGTGTGATGAGTGCATTCAACTCACAGACTTGAACATTCCTTTTGATGGAGCAGTTTGAAAACACTCCTTTTGTGGAATCTCCAAGTGTTTACTTGGAGCCCTCTGAGGCCTATGCTGGAAAAGGAAATATCCTCACATAGAAACTAGACAGAAGCATTCTCAGAAACTTCGGTGTGATGAGTTCATTCAACTCACAGACTTAAACGTTCCTTTTGATAGGACAGTTTTGAAACACTCCTTTAGTAGAATCTGCAACTGTTTATTTCGAGCCCTTTGAGGCCAATGATGGAAAAGGAAATGTCTTCAAATGAAAACTACAAAGAAGCATTGTCAGAAACTTCTTTGCGAAGAGTGCATTCAACTCACAGACTTGAACCTTCCTTTTGAAAGAGCAGTTTTGAAACACTCTTTTTGTAGAATCTCCAAGTAGATATTTGGAGCGCTTTGAGGCCTATGCTGGGAAATGAAATATCTTCACCTAAAAACAAGAGAGAGGCATTCTCGGAAACTTCTTTGTGATGAGGGCATTCAACTCACAGACTTGAGCCTTACTTTTGAAAGAGGAGTTTTGAAACACTCTTTTTGTAGAATCTGCAAGGGGACATTTGGAGGGCTTTGAGGCCTATGCTGGGAAATGAAATATCTTCACCTAAAAACAAGAGAGAAGCATTCTCAGAAACTTCTGTGTGATGAGTGCATTCACCTCACAGACTTGAACATTTCTGTCGATAGAGCAGTTTGGGAACACTCCTTTTGTAGAATCTGCAAGTGTTTATTTGGAGCGCTCTGAGGCCTATGCTGGAAAAGGAAATATCTTCACATAAAAACTAGACAGAAGCATTCTCAGAAACTTCTTTGTGATGAGCTCATTCAACACTCAAACATGAACGTTCTCTTGTTAGGACAGTTTTGAAACACTCTTTTAGTAGAATCTGCAAGTGTTTATTTCGAGCCCTTTGAGGCCAATGATGGAAAAGGAAATGTCTTTAAATAACAACTACACAGAAGCATTCTCAGAAACTTCTTTGTGATGAGTGCATTCAACTCACAGACTTGAACCTTCCTTTTGATAGAGCAGTTTTGAAACACTGTTTTTGTAGAATCTGCAAGTAGACATTTGGAGCGCTTTGAGGCCTATGCTGGGAAATGAAATATCTTCACCTAAAAAGAGGAGAGAAGCATTCTCAGAAACTTCAGTGTGATGAGTGCATTCAGCTCCCAGACTTGAACATTCCTTTCGATAGAGCAGTTTGGAAACACTCCTTTTGTAGAATCTGCAAGTGTTTATTTGGAGTGCTTTGAGGCCTATGCTGGAAAAGGAAATATCTTGACATAAAAACTACACAGAAGCATTCTGAGATACTTCTTGCTGATGAGTGCATTCAACTCACGGACTTCAACCTTCCTTTTGAAAGAGCAGTTTTGAAACACTCTTTTTGTAGAATCTGCAAGTAGATATTTGGAGCGCTTTGAGGCCTATGCTGGGAAATGAAATATCTTCACCTAAAAACAAGAGAGAAGCATTCTCAGAAACTACTGTGTGATGAGTGCATTCAACTCACAGACATGAATATTCCCTTCGATAGAGCAGTTTGGAAACACTCCTTTTGTAGAATCTGCAAGTGTTTATTTGCCGCGCTCTGAGGCCTATGCTGGAAAAGGAAATATCTTCACATAAAAACTAGACAGAAGCATTCTCAGAAACTTCTGTGTGATGAGCTCATTCAACTCTGAAACTTGAACGTTCTTTTCATAGGACAGTTTTGAAACACTCTTTTAGTAGAATCTGCAAGTGCTTATTTCGAGCCCTTTGAGGCCAATGATGGAAAAGGAAATGTCTTCAAATAACAACTACACAGAAGCATTCTCAGAAACTTCTTTGTGATGAGTGCTTTCAACTCACAGACTTGAACCTTCCTTTTGAAAGAGCAGTTTTGAAACACTCTTTTTGTAGAATCGGCAAGTAGACATTTGGAGCGCTTTGAGGCCTATGCTGGGAAATGAAATATCTTCACCTAAAAACAAGAGAGAAGCATTCTCAGAAACTTCTGTGTGATGAGTGCATTCAACTCACAGACTTGAACATTCCTTTCGATAGAGCAGTTTGGAAACACTCCTTTTATAGAATCTGCAAGTGTTTATTTGGAGTGCTTTGAGGCCTATGCTGGAAAAGGAAATATCTTCACATAAAAACTACACAGAAGCATTCTGAGATACTTCTTGGTGATGAGTGCATTCAACTCACGGACCTGAACTTTCCTTTTGAAAGAGTAGTTTTGAAACACTCTTTTTATAGAATCTGCAAGTAGATATTTGGAGCGCTTTGAGGCCTATGCTGGTAAATGAAATATCTCCACCTAAAAACAAGAGAGAAACTTTCTCAGAAACTTCTGTGTGATGAGTGCATTCAACTCACAGACTTGAACATTCCTTTCGATAGAGCAGTTTGGAAACACTCCTTTTGTAGAATCTGCAAGTGTTTATTTCTAGTGCTTTGAGGCCTATGCTGGAAAAGGAAATATCTTCACATAAAAACTAGACAGAAGTATTCTCAGAAACTTCTTCGTGATGAGTTCATTCAACTCACAGAGTTGAACGTTCCTTTCTATAGGACACTTTTGAAACACTCCTTTAGTAGAATCTGCAAGTGTGTATTTCGAGCCCTTTGAGGCCAAAGATTGAAAAGGAAATATCTTCAAATAACAACTACACAGAAGCATTCTCAGAAACTTCTTTGTGATGAGTGCATTCAACTCACAGACTTCAACCTTCCTTTGGAAAGAGCAGTTTTGAAACACTCGTTTTGTAGAATCTGCAAGTAGACATTTGGAGCGCTTTGAGGCCTATGCTGGGAAATGAAATATCTTCACCTAAAAACAGGAGAGAAGCATTCTCAGAAACTTCTTTGTGATGAGTGCATTCAACTCACAGACTTGAACATTCCTTTCGATAGAGCAGTTTGGAAACACTCCTTTTGCAGAATCCGCAAGTGTTTATTTGGAGTGCTTTGAGGCCTAGGCTGGAAAAGGAAATCTCTTCACATAAAAACTACACAGCAGCATTCTGAGATACTTCTTGGTGATGAGTTCATTCAACTCACAGACTTCAACATTCCTTTTGAAAGAGCAGTTTTGAAACACACTTTTTGTACAATCTGCAAGTAGATATTTGGAGCGCTTTGAGGCCTATGCTGGGAAATGAAATATCTTCTCCTAAAAACAAGAGAGAAGCATTCTCAGAAACTATTGTGTGATGAGTGCATTCAACTCACAGACTTGAATATTCCCTTCGATAGAGCAGTTTGGAAACACTCCTTTTGTATAATCTGCAAGTGTTCATTTGGAGAGCTCTGAGGCCTATGCTGGAAAAGGAAATGTCTTCATATAAAAACTAGACAGAAGCATTCTCAGAAACTTCTGTGTGATGAGCTCATTCAACCCTCAAACTTGAACGTTCTTTTCATAGGACAGTTTTGAAACACTCTTTTAGTAGAATGTGCAAGTGTTTATTTCGAGCCCTTTGAGGCCAATGATGGAAAAGGAAATATCTTCAAATAACAACTACACAGAAGCATTCTCAGAAACTTCTTTGTGATGAGTGCATGCAACTCACAGACTTCAACCTTCCTTTGGAAAGAGTAGTTTTGAAACACTCTTTTTTTAGAATCTGCAAGTAGATACTTGGAGCGCTTTGAGGCCTATGCTGGGAAATGATATATCTTCACCTAAAAACAAGAGAGAAGCATTCTCAGAAACTACTGTGTGATGAGTGCATTCAACTCACAGACTTGAATATTCCCTTCAATAGAGCAGTTTGGAAACACTCCTTTTGTAGAATCTGCAAGTGTTTATTTCTAGTGCTTTGAGGCCTATGCTGGAAAAGGAAATATCTTCACATAAAAACTAGACAGAAGTATTCTCAGAAACTTCTTCGTGATGAGTTCATTCAACTCACAAAGTTGAACGTTCCTTTCTATAGGACACTTTTGAAACACTCCTTTAGTAGAATCTGCAAGTGTGTATTTCGAGCCCTTTGAGGCCAAAGATTGAAAAGGAAATTTCTTCAAATAACAACTACACAGAAGCATTCTCAGAAACTTCTTTGTGATGAGTGCATTCAACTCACAGACTTGAACCTTCCTTTGGAAAGAGGAGTTTTGAAACACTCTTTTTGTTGAATCTGCAAGTAGATATTTCGAGCACTTTGAGGCCTATGCTGGGAAATGAAATATCTTCACCTAAAAACAAGAGAGAGGCATTCTCAGAAACTTCTATGTGATGAGTGCATTCAACTCAGAGACATGAACCTTCCTTTTGAAAGAGGAGTTTTGAAACACTCTTTTTGTAGAATCTGCAAGTGTTTATTTGGAGTGCTTTGAGGCCTATGCTGGAAAAGGAAATATCTTCACATTAAAACTACACAGAAGCATTCTGAGATACTTCTTGGTGATGAGTGCATTCAACTCACAGACGTGAACTTTCCTTTTGAAAGAGCAGTTTTGAAACACTCTTTTTGTAGAATCTGCAAGTAGATATTCGGAGCGCTTTGAGGCCAAGGCTGGGAAATGAAATATCTTCACCTAAAAACAAGAGAGAGGCATTCTCGGAAACTTCTTTGTGATGAGGGCATTCAACTCACAGACCTGAGCCTTACTTTTGAAAGAGGAGTTTTGAAACACTCTTTTTGTAGAATCTGCAAGGAGACATTTGGAGGGCTTTGAGGCCTATGCTGGGAAATGAAATATCTTCACCTAAAAACAAGAGAGAAGCATTCTCAGAAACTTCTGTGTGATGAGTGCCTTCAACTCACAGCCTTGAACATTCCTTTCGATAGAGCAGTTTGGAAACACTCCTTTTGTAGAATCTGCAATTGTTTATTTGGGGTGCTTTGAGGCCTATGCTGGAAAAGGATATATCTTCACATAAAAACTACACAGAAGCATTCTCAGAAACTTCTGTGTGATGAGTGCATTCAACCCACAGACTTCAACAGTTCTTCCGATAGAGCAGTTTGGAAACACTCCTTTTGTAGAATCTGCAAGTGTTTATTTGGAGCGCTCTGAGGCCTATGCTGGAAAAGGAAACATCTTCACATAAAAACTAGACAGAAGCATTCTCAGAAACTTCTGTGTGATGATTTCATTCAACTCACAAACTTGAAGGTTCCTTTTGATATGACAGTTTTGAAACCCTCTTTCTGTAGAATCCGCAAGTGTTTAATTCTAGCCCTTTGAGGGCAAAGATGGAAAAGGAAATGTCCTCAAATAACAACTACACAGAAGCATTCTCAGAAACTTCTTTGTGATGAGTGCATTCAACTCACAGACTTGAACCTTCCTTTAGAAAGAGCAGTTTTGAAACACTCTTTTTGTAGAGTCCGCAATTAGATATTTGGAGCGCTTTGAGGCCTATGTTGGGAAATGACATATCTTCACCTAAAAACAAGAGAGAAGCATTCTCAGAAACTTCTCTGTGATGAGTGCATTCAACTCACAGACGTGAATATTCCCCTTCGATAGAGCAGTTTGGAAACACTGCTTTTGTAGAATCTTCAAGTGTTTATTTGGAGCGCTCTGAGGCCTATGCTGGAAAAGGAAATATCTTCACATAAAAACTAGACAGAAGCATTCTCAGAAACTTCTGCATGATGAGTTCATTCAACTCACAAAGTTGAACGTTCCTTTCTATAGGACAATTTTGAAACACTCCTTTAGTAGAATCTGCAAGTGTTTATTTCGAGCCCTTTGATGCCAAAGTTTGAAAAGGAAATGTCTTCAAATAACAACTACACAGAAGCATTCTCAGAAACTTCTTTGTGATGAGTGCATTCAACTCACAGACTTGAACCTTCCTTTTGAAAGAGCAGTTTTGAAACACTCTTTTTGTAGAATCTGCAAGTAGACATTTGGAGCGCTTTGAGGCCTATGCTGGGAAGTGAAATATCTTCACCTAAAAACAAGAGAGAAACATTCTCAGAAACTTCTGTGTGATGAGTGCATTCAACTCACAGACTTGAACATTCCTTTCGATAGAGCAGTTTGGAAACACTCCTTTTGTAGAATCTGCAAGTGTTTATTTGGAGTGCTTTGAGGCCTATGCTGGAAAAGCAAATACCTTCACATACAAACTACACAGAATCATTCTGAGATACTTCTTGGTGATGAGTGCATTCAAGTCACAGACTTGAAAATTCCTTTTGAAAGAGCAGTTTTGAAACACTCTTTTTGTAGAATCTGCAAGTAGATAGTTGGAGCGCTTTGAGACCTATGCTGGGAAATGAAATATCTTCACCTAAAAACAAGAGAGAAGCATTCTCAGAAACTTCTGTGTGATGAGTGCATTCACCTCGCAGACTTCAACCTTCCTTTAGAAAGACCAGTTTTGAAACACTCTTTTAGTAGAATCTGCAAGTAGATATTTGGAGCGCTTTGAGGCCTATGCTGAGAAATGAAATATCTTCCCCTAAAAACAAGAGAGAAGCATTCTCAGAAACTTCTGTGTGATGAGTGCATTCAACTCACAGACTTGAACATTCCTTTTGATGGAGCAGTTTGAAAACACTCCTTTTGTGGAATCTCCAAGTGTTTACTTGGAGCCCTCTGAGGCCTATGCTGGAAAAGGAAATATCTTCACATAAAAACTAGACAGAAGCATTCTCAGAAACTTCGGTGTGATGAGTTCATTCAACTCACAGACTTAAACGTTCCTTTTGATAGGACAGTTTTGAAACACTCCTTTAGTAGAATCTGCAACTGTTTATTTCGAGCCCTTTGAGGCCAATGATGGAAAAGGAAATGTCTTCAAATGAAAACTACAAAGAAGCATTGTCAGAAACTTCTTTGTGAAGAGTGCATTCAACTCACAGACTTGAACCTTCCTTTTGAAAGAGCAGTTTTGAAACACTCTTTTTGTTGAATCTGCAAGTGGACATTTTGAGCGCTTTGAGGCCTATGCTGGGAAATGAAATATCTTCACCTAAAAACAAGAGAGAAACATTCTCAGAAACTTCTGGATGATGGGTGCATTCAACTCACAGACTGGAACATTCCTTTCGATAGAGCAGTTTGGAAACACACCTTTTGTAGAATCTGGAAGTATTTATTTGGAGTGCTTTGAGGCTTATGCTGGAAAGGAAATATCTTCACATAAAAACTACACAGAAGCATTCTGAGATACTTCTTGCTGATGAGTGCATTCAACTCACGGACCTGAACTTTCCTTTTGAAAGAGCAGTTTTGAAACACTCTTTTTGTAGAATCTGCAAGTAGATATTTCGAGCGCTTTGAGGCCTATGCTGGGAAATGAAATATCTTCACCTAAAAACAAGAGAGAGGCATTCTCAGAAACTTCTTTGTGATGAGGGCATTCAACTCAGAGACTTGAACCTTCCTTTTGAAAGAGGAGTTTTGAAACACTCTTTTTCTAGAATCTGAAAGTGTTTATTTGGAGTGCTTTGAGGCCTATGCTGGAAAAGGAAATATCTTCACATGAAAACTACACAGAAGTATTCTGAGATACTTCTTGGTGATGAGTGCATTCAACTCAGAGACCTGAACGTTCCTTTTGAAAGAGCAGTTTTGAAACACTCTTTTTGTAGAATCCCCAAGTAGATATTTGGAGCGCTTTGAGGCCTATGCTGGGAAATGAAATATCTTCACCTAAAAACAAGAGAGAGGCATTCTCGGAAACTTCTTTGTGATGAGGGCATTCAACTCACAGACTTGAGCCTTACTTTTGAAAGAGGAGTTTTGAAACACTCTTTTTGTAGAATCTGCAAGGGGACATTTGGAGGGCTTTGAGGCCTATGCTGGGAAATGAAATATCTTCACCTAAAAACAAGAGAGAAGCATTCTCAGAAACTTCTGTGTGATGAGTGCATTCAACTCACAGCCTTGAACATTCCTTTTGATAGAGCAGTTTGGAAACACTCCTTTTGTAGAATCTGCAAGTGTTTATTTGGGGTGCTTTGAGGCCTATGGTGGAAAAGGAAATATCTTCACATAAAAACCACACAGAATCATTCTGAGATACTTCCTGGTGATGAGTGCATTCAACTCACAGACTTGAACCTTCCTTTAGAAAGAGCAGTTTTGAAACACTCTTTTTGTAGAATCCGCAAGTAGATATTTGGAGCGCTTTGAGGCCTATGCTGGTAAATGAAATATCTTCACCTAAAAACAAGAGAGAAGCATTCTCAGAAACTTCTGTGTGATGAGTGCATTCACCTCACAGACTTCAACCTTCCTTTAGAAAGACCAGTTTTGAAACACTCTTTTAGTAGAATCTGCAAGTAGATATTTGGAGCGCTTTGAGGCCTATGCTGAGAAATGAAATATCTTCCCCTAAAAACAAGAGAGAAGCATTCTCAGAAACTTCTGTGTGATGAGTGCATTCAACTCACAGACTTGAACATTCCTTTTGATGGAGCAGTTCGAAAACACTCCTTTTGTGGAATCTCCAAGTGTTTACTTGGAGCCCTCTGAGGCCTATGCTGGAAAAGGAAATATCCTCACATAAAAACTAGACAGAAGCATTCTCAGAAACTTCGGTGTGATGAGTTCATTCAACTCACAGACTTAAACGTTCCTTTTGATAGGACAGTTTTGAAACACTCCTTTAGTAGAATCTGCAACTGTTTATCTCGAGCCCTTTGAGGCCAATGATGGAAAAGGAAATGTCTTCAAATGAAAACTACAAAGAAGCATTGTCAGAAACTTCTTTGTGAAGAGTGCATTCAACTCACAGACTTGAACCTTCCTTTTGAAAGAGCAGTTTTGAAACACTCTTTTTGTAGAATCTCCAAGTAGATATTTGGAGCGCTTTGAGGCCTATGCTGGGAAATGAAATATCTTCACCTAAAAACAAGAGAGAGGCATTCTCGGAAACTTCTTTGTGATGAGGGCATTCAACTCACAGACTTGAGCCTTACTTTTGAAAGAGGAGTTTTGAAACACTCTTTTTGTAGAATCTGCAAGGGGACATTTGGAGGGCTTTGAGGCCTATGCTGGGAAATGAAATATCTTCACCTAAAAACAAGAGAGAAGCATTCTCAGAAACATCTGTGTGATGAGTGCATTCACCTCACAGACTTGAACATTTCTTTCGATAGAGCAGTTTGGGAACACTCCTTTTGTAGAATCTGCAAGTGTTTATTTGGAGCGCTCTGAGGCCTATGCTGGAAAAGGAAATATCTTCACATGAAAACTAGACAGAAGCATTCTCAGAAACTTCTTTGTGATGAGCTCATTCAACACTCAAACATGAACGTTCTCTTGTTAGGACAGTTTTGAAACACTCTTTTAGTAGAATCTGCAAGTGTTTATTTCGAGCCCTTTGAGGCCAATGATGGAAAAGGAAATGTCTTTAAATAACAACTACACAGAAGCATTCTCAGAAACTTCTTTGTGATGAGTGCATTCAACTCACAGACTTGAACCTTCCTTTTGATAGAGCAGTTTTGAAACACTGTTTTTGTAGAATCTGCAAGTAGACATTTGGAGCGCTTTGAGGCCTATGCTGGGAAATGAAATATCTTCACCTAAAAAGAGGAGAGAAGCATTCTCAGAAACTTCAGTGTGATGAGTGCATTCAGCTCCCAGACTTGAACATTCCTTTCGATAGAGCAGTTTGGAAACACTCCTTTTGTAGAATCTGCAAGTGTTTATTTGGAGTGCTTTGAGGCCTATGCTGGAAAAGGAAATATCTTGACATAAAAACTACACAGAAGCATTCTGAGATACTTCTTGCTGATGAGTGCATTCAACTCACGGACTTCAACCTTCCTTTTGAAAGAGCAGTTTTGAAACACTCTTTTTGTAGAATCTGCAAGTAGATATTTGGAGCGCTTTGAGGCCTATGCTGGGAAATGAAATATCTTCACCTAAAAACAAGAGAGAAGCATTCTCAGAAACTACTGTGTGATGAGTGCATTCAACTCACAGACATGAATATTCCCTTCGATAGAGCAGTTTGGAAACACTCCTTTTGTAGAATCTGCAAGTGTTTATTTGCCGCGCTCTGAGGCCTATGCTGGAAAAGGAAATATCTTCACATAAAAACTAGACAGAAGCATTCTCAGAAACTTCTGTGTGATGAGCTCATTCAACTCTGAAACTTGAACGTTCTTTTCATAGGACAGTTTTGAAACACTCTTTTAGTAGAATCTGCAAGTGCTTATTTCGAGCCCTTTGAGGCCAATGATGGAAAAGGAAATGTCTTCAAATAACAACTACACAGAAGCATTCTCAGAAACTTCTTTGTGATGAGTGCTTTCAACTCACAGACTTGAACCTTCCTTTTGAAAGAGCAGTTTTGAAACACTCTTTTTGTAGAATCGGCAAGTAGACATTTGGAGCGCTTTGAGGCCTATGCTGGGAAATGAAATATCTTCACCTAAAAACAAGAGAGAAGCATTCTCAGAAACTTCTGTGTGATGAGTGCATTCAACTCACAGACTTGAACATTCCTTTCGATAGAGCAGTTTGGAAACACTCCTTTTATAGAATCTGCAAGTGTTTATTTGGAGTGCTTTGAGGCCTATGCTGGAAAAGGAAATATCTTCACATAAAAACTACACAGAAGCATTCTGAGATACTTCTTGGTGATGAGTGCATTCAACTCACGGACCTGAACTTTCCTTTTGAAAGAGTAGTTTTGAAACACTCTTTTTATAGAATCTGCAAGTAGATATTTGGAGCGCTTTGAGGCCTATGCTGGTAAATGAAATATCTCCACCTAAAAACAAGAGAGAAACTTTCTCAGAAACTTCTGTGTGATGAGTGCATTCAACTCACAGACTTGAACATTCCTTTCGATAGAGCAGTTTGGAAACACTCCTTTTGTAGAATCTGCAAGTGTTTATTTCTAGTGCTTTGAGGCCTATGCTGGAAAAGGAAATATCTTCACATAAAAACTAGACAGAAGTATTCTCAGAAACTTCTTCGTGATGAGTTCATTCAACTCACAGAGTTGAACGTTCCTTTCTATAGGACACTTTTGAAACACTCCTTTAGTAGAATCTGCAAGTGTGTATTTCGAGCCCTTTGAGGCCAAAGATTGAAAAGGAAATATCTTCAAATAACAACTACACAGAAGCATTCTCAGAAACTTCTTTGTGATGAGTGCATTCAACTCACAGACTTCAACCTTCCTTTGGAAAGAGCAGTTTTGAAACACTCGTTTTGTAGAATCTGCAAGTAGACATTTGGAGCGCTTTGAGGCCTATGCTGGGAAATGAAATATCTTCACCTAAAAACAGGAGAGAAGCATTCTCAGAAACTTCTTTGTGATGAGTGCATTCAACTCACAGACTTGAACATTCCTTTCGATAGAGCAGTTTGGAAACACTCCTTTTGTAGAATCCGCAAGTGTTTATTTGGAGTGCTTTGAGGCCTAGGCTGGAAAAGGAAATCTCTTCACATAAAAACTACACAGCAGCATTCTGAGATACTTCTTGGTGATGAGTTCATTCAACTCACAGACTTCAACATTCCTTTTGAAAGAGCAGTTTTGAAACACACTTTTTGTACAATCTGCAAGTAGATATTTGGAGCGCTTTGAGGCCTATGCTGGGAAATGAAATATCTTCTCCTAAAAACAAGAGAGAAGCATTCTCAGAAACTATTGTGTGATGAGTGCATTCAACTCACAGACTTGAATATTCCCTTCGATAGAGCAGTTTGGAAACACTCCTTTTGTATAATCTGCAAGTGTTCATTTGGAGAGCTCTGAGGCCTATGCTGGAAAAGGAAATGTCTTCATATAAAAACTAGACAGAAGCATTCTCAGAAACTTCTGTGTGATGAGCTCATTCAACCCTCAAACTTGAACGTTCTTTTCATAGGACAGTTTTGAAACACTCTTTTAGTAGAATGTGCAAGTGTTTATTTCGAGCCCTTTGAGGCCAATGATGGAAAAGGAAATATCTTCAAATAACAACTACACAGAAGCATTCTCAGAAACTTCTTTGTGATGAGTGCATGCAACTCACAGACTTCAACCTTCCTTTGGAAAGAGTAGTTTTGAAACACTCTTTTTTTAGAATCTGCAAGTAGATACTTGGAGCGCTTTGAGGCCTATGCTGGGAAATGATATATCTTCACCTAAAAACAAGAGAGAAGCATTCTCAGAAACTACTGTGTGATGAGTGCATTCAACTCACAGACTTGAATATTCCCTTCAATAGAGCAGTTTGGAAACACTCCTTTTGTAGAATCTGCAAGTGTTTATTTCTAGTGCTTTGAGGCCTATGCTGGAAAAGGAAATATCTTCACATAAAAACTAGACAGAAGTATTCTCAGAAACTTCTTCGTGATGAGTTCATTCAACTCACAAAGTTGAACGTTCCTTTCTATAGGACACTTTTGAAACACTCCTTTAGTAGAATCTGCAAGTGTGTATTTCGAGCCCTTTGAGGCCAAAGATTGAAAAGGAAATTTCTTCAAATAACAACTACACAGAAGCATTCTCAGAAACTTCTTTGTGATGAGTGCATTCAACTCACAGACTTGAACCTTCCTTTGGAAAGAGGAGTTTTGAAACACTCTTTTTGTTGAATCTGCAAGTAGATATTTCGTGCACTTTGAGGCCTATGCTGGGAAATGAAATATCTTCACCTAAAAACAAGAGAGAGGCATTCTCAGAAACTTCTATGTGATGAGTGCATTCAACTCAGAGACATGAACCTTCCTTTTGAAAGAGGAGTTTTGAAACACTCTTTTTGTAGAATCTGCAAGTGTTTATTTGGAGTGCTTTGAGGCCTATGCTGGAAAAGGAAATATCTTCACATTAAAACTACACAGAAGCATTCTGAGATACTTCTTGGTGATGAGTGCATTCAACTCACAGACGTGAACTTTTCTTTTGAAAGAGCAGTTTTGAAACACTCTTTTTGTAGAATCTGCAAGTAGATATTCGGAGCGCTTTGAGGCCTAGGCTGGGAAATGAAATATCTTCACCTAAAAACAAGAGAGAGGCATTCTCGGAAACTTCTTTGTGATGAGGGCATTCAACTCACAGACCTGAGCCTTACTTTTGAAAGAGGAGTTTTGAAACACTCTTTTTGTAGAATCTGCAAGGAGACATTTGGAGGGCTTTGAGGCCTATGCTGGGAAATGAAATATCTTCACCTAAAAACAAGAGAGAAGCATTCTCAGAAACTTCTGTGTGATGAGTGCCTTCAACTCACAGCCTTGAACATTCCTTTCGATAGAGCAGTTTGGAAACACTCCTTTTGTAGAATCTGCAATTGTTTATTTGGGGTGCTTTGAGGCCTATGCTGGAAAAGGATATATCTTCACATAAAAACTACACAGAAGCATTCTCAGAAACTTCTGTGTGATGAGTGCATTCAACCCACAGACTTGAACAGTTCTTCCGATAGAGCAGTTTGGAAACACTCCTTTTGTAGAATCTGCAAGTGTTTATTTGGAGCGCTCTGAGGCCTATGCTGGAAAAGGAAACATCTTCACATAAAAACTAGACAGAAGCATTCTCAGAAACTTCTGTGTGATGATTTCATTCAACTCACAAACTTGAAGGTTCCTTTTGATATGACAGTTTTGAAACCCTCTTTCTGTAGAATCCGCAAGTGTTTAATTCTAGCCCTTTGAGGGCAAAGATGGAAAAGGAAATGTCCTCAAATAACAACTACACAGAAGCATTCTCAGAAACTTCTTTGTGATGAGTGCATTCAACTCACAGACTTGAACCTTCCTTTAGAAAGAGCAGTTTTGAAACACTCTTTTTGTAGAGTCCGCAATTAGATATTTGGAGCGCTTTGAGGCCTATGTTGGGAAATGACATATCTTCACCTAAAAACAAGAGAGAAGCATTCTCAGAAACTTCTCTGTGATGAGTGCATTCAACTCACAGACGTGAATATTCCCCTTCGATAGAGCAGTTTGGAAACACTGCTTTTGTAGAATCTTCAAGTGTTTATTTGGAGCGCTCTGAGGCCTATGCTGGAAAAGGAAATATCTTCACATAAAAACTAGACAGAAGCATTCTCAGAAACTTCTGCATGATGAGTTCATTCAACTCACAAAGTTGAACGTTCCTTTCTATAGGACAATTTTGAAACACTCCTTTAGTAGAATCTGCAAGTGTTTATTTCGAGCCCTTTGATGCCAAAGTTTGAAAAGGAAATGTCTTCAAATAACAACTACACAGAAGCATTCTCAGAAACTTCTTTGTGATGAGTGCATTCAACTCACAGACTTGAACCTTCCTTTTGAAAGAGCAGTTTTGAAACACTCTTTTTGTAGAATCTGCAAGTAGACATTTGGAGCGCTTTGAGGCCTATGCTGGGAAGTGAAATATCTTCACCTAAAAACAAGAGAGAAACATTCTCAGAAACTTCTGTGTGATGAGTGCATTCAACTCACAGACTTGAACATTCCTTTCGATAGAGCAGTTTGGAAACACTCCTTTTGTAGAATCTGCAAGTGTTTATTTGGAGTGCTTTGAGGCCTATGCTGGAAAAGCAAATACCTTCACATACAAACTACACAGAATCATTCTGAGATACTTCTTGGTGATGAGTGCATTCAAGTCACAGACTTGAAAATTCCTTTTGAAAGAGCAGTTTTGAAACACTCTTTTTGTAGAATCTGCAAGTAGATAGTTGGAGCGCTTTGAGACCTATGCTGGGAAATGAAATATCTTCACCTAAAAACAAGAGAGAAGCATTCTCAGAAACTTCTGTGTGATGAGTGCATTCACCTCGCAGACTTCAACCTTCCTTTAGAAAGACCAGTTTTGAAACACTCTTTTAGTAGAATCTGCAAGTAGATATTTGGAGCGCTTTGAGGCCTATGCTGAGAAATGAAATATCTTCCCCTAAAAACAAGAGAGAAGCATTCTCAGAAACTTCTGTGTGATGAGTGCATTCAACTCACAGACTTGAACATTCCTTTTGATGGAGCAGTTTGAAAACACTCCTTTTGTGGAATCTCCAAGTGTTTACTTGGAGCCCTCTGAGGCCTATGCTGGAAAAGGAAATATCTTCACATAAAAACTAGACAGAAGCATTCTCAGAAACTTCGGTGTGATGAGTTCATTCAACTCACAGACTTAAACGTTCCTTTTGATAGGACAGTTTTGAAACACTCCTTTAGTAGAATCTGCAACTGTTTATTTCGAGCCCTTTGAGGCCAATGATGGAAAAGGAAATGTCTTCAAATGAAAACTACAAAGAAGCATTGTCAGAAACTTCTTTGTGAAGAGTGCATTCAACTCACAGACTTGAACCTTCCTTTTGAAAGAGCAGTTTTGAAACACTCTTTTTGTTGAATCTGCAAGTGGACATTTTGAGCGCTTTGAGGCCTATGCTGGGAAATGAAATATCTTCACCTAAAAACAAGAGAGAAACATTCTCAGAAACTTCTGGATGATGGGTGCATTCAACTCACAGACTGGAACATTCCTTTCGATAGAGCAGTTTGGAAACACACCT
The DNA here is from genome assembly GCF_028885625.2 of Pongo pygmaeus. NCBI lineage: Eukaryota > Metazoa > Chordata > Mammalia > Primates > Hominidae > Pongo > Pongo pygmaeus. The sequence continues at coordinate 104,247,766 of NC_072373.2, read as the reverse complement.
TTTGTAGAATCTGGAAGTATTTATTTGGAGTGCTTTGAGGCTTATGCTGGAAAGGAAATATCTTCACATAAAAACTACACAGAAGCATTCTGAGATACTTCTTGCTGATGAGTGCATTCAACTCACGGACCTGAACTTTCCTTTTGAAAGAGCAGTTTTGAAACACTCTTTTTGTAGAATCTGCAAGTAGATATTTCGAGCGCTTTGAGGCCTATGCTGGGAAATGAAATATCTTCACCTAAAAACAAGAGAGAGGCATTCTCAGAAACTTCTTTGTGATGAGGGCATTCAACTCAGAGACTTGAACCTTCCTTTTGAAAGAGGAGTTTTGAAACACTCTTTTTCTAGAATCTGAAAGTGTTTATTTGGAGTGCTTTGAGGCCTATGCTGGAAAAGGAAATATCTTCACATGAAAACTACACAGAAGTATTCTGAGATACTTCTTGGTGATGAGTGCATTCAACTCAGAGACCTGAACTTTCCTTTTGAAAGAGCAGTTTTGAAACACTCTTTTTGTAGAATCCCCAAGTAGATATTTGGAGCGCTTTGAGGCCTATGCTGGGAAATGAAATATCTTCACCTAAAAACAAGAGAGAGGCATTCTCGGAAACTTCTTTGTGATGAGGGCATTCAACTCACAGACTTGAGCCTTACTTTTGAAAGAGGAGTTTTCAAACACTCTTTTTGTAGAATCTGCAAGGGGACATTTGGAGGGCTTTGAGGCCTATGCTGGGAAATGAAATATCTTCACCTAAAAACAAGAGAGAAGCATTCTCAGAAACTTCTGTGTGATGAGTGCATTCAACTCACAGCCTTGAACATTCCTTTTGATAGAGCAGTTTGGAAACACTCCTTTTGTAGAATCTGCAAGTGTTTATTTGGGGTGCTTTGAGGCCTATGGTGGAAAAGGAAATATCTTCACATAAAAACCACACAGAATCATTCTGAGATACTTCCTGGTGATGAGTGCATTCAACTCACAGACTTGAACCTTCCTTTAGAAAGAGCAGTTTTGAAACACTCTTTTTGTAGAATCCGCAAGTAGATATTTGGAGCGCTTTGAGGCCTATGCTGGTAAATGAAATATCTTCACCTAAAAACAAGAGAGAAGCATTCTCAGAAACTTCTGTGTGATGAGTGCATTCACCTCGCAGACTTCAACCTTCCTTTAGAAAGACCAGTTTTGAAACACTCTTTTAGTAGAATCTGCAAGTAGATATTTGGAGCGCTTTGAGGCCTATGCTGAGAAATGAAATATCTTCCCCTAAAAACAAGAGAGAAGCATTCTCAGAAACTTCTGTGTGATGAGTGCATTCAACTCACAGACTTGAACATTCCTTTTGATGGAGCAGTTCGAAAACACTCCTTTTGTGGAATCTCCAAGTGTTTACTTGGAGCCCTCTGAGGCCTATGCTGGAAAAGGAAATATCCTCACATAAAAACTAGACAGAAGCATTCTCAGAAACTTCGGTGTGATGAGTTCATTCAACTCACAGACTTAAACGTTCCTTTTGATAGGACAGTTTTGAAACACTCCTTTAGTAGAATCTGCAACTGTTTATCTCGAGCCCTTTGAGGCCAATGATGGAAAAGGAAATGTCTTCAAATGAAAACTACAAAGAAGCATTGTCAGAAACTTCTTTGCGAAGAGTGCATTCAACTCACAGACTTGAACCTTCCTTTTGAAAGAGCAGTTTTGAAACACTCTTTTTGTAGAATCTCCAAGTAGATATTTGGAGCGCTTTGAGGCCTATGCTGGGAAATGAAATATCTTCACCTAAAAACAAGAGAGAGGCATTCTCGGAAACTTCTTTGTGATGAGGGCATTCAACTCACAGACTTGAGCCTTACTTTTGAAAGAGGAGTTTTGAAACACTCTTTTTGTAGAATCTGCAAGGGGACATTTGGAGGGCTTTGAGGCCTATGCTGGGAAATGAAATATCTTCACCTAAAAACAAGAGAGAAGCATTCTCAGAAACATCTGTGTGATGAGTGCATTCACCTCACAGACTTGAACATTTCTTTCGATAGAGCAGTTTGGGAACACTCCTTTTGTAGAATCTGCAAGTGTTTATTTGGAGCGCTCTGAGGCCTATGCTGGAAAAGGAAATATCTTCACATAAAAACTAGACAGAAGCATTCTCAGAAACTTCTTTGTGATGAGCTCATTCAACACTCAAACATGAACGTTCTCTTGTTAGGACAGTTTTGAAACACTCTTTTAGTAGAATCTGCAAGTGTTTATTTCGAGCCCTTTGAGGCCAATGATGGAAAAGGAAATGTCTTTAAATAACAACTACACAGAAGCATTCTCAGAAACTTCTTTGTGATGAGTGCATTCAACTCACAGACTTGAACCTTCCTTTTGATAGAGCAGTTTTGAAACACTGTTTTTGTAGAATCTGCAAGTAGACATTTGGAGCGCTTTGAGGCCTATGCTGGGAAATGAAATATCTTCACCTAAAAAGAGGAGAGAAGCATTCTCAGAAACTTCAGTGTGATGAGTGCATTCAGCTCCCAGACTTGAACATTCCTTTCGATAGAGCAGTTTGGAAACACTCCTTTTGTAGAATCTGCAAGTGTTTATTTGGAGTGCTTTGAGGCCTATGCTGGAAAAGGAAATATCTTGACATAAAAACTACACAGAAGCATTCTGAGATACTTCTTGCTGATGAGTGCATTCAACTCACGGACTTCAACCTTCCTTTTGAAAGAGCAGTTTTGAAACACTCTTTTTGTAGAATCTGCAAGTAGATATTTGGAGCGCTTTGAGGCCTATGCTGGGAAATGAAATATCTTCACCTAAAAACAAGAGAGAAGCATTCTCAGAAACTACTGTGTGATGAGTGCATTCAACTCACAGACATGAATATTCCCTTCGATAGAGCAGTTTGGAAACACTCCTTTTGTAGAATCTGCAAGTGTTTATTTGCCGCGCTCTGAGGCCTATGCTGGAAAAGGAAATATCTTCACATAAAAACTAGACAGAAGCATTCTCAGAAACTTCTGTGTGATGAGCTCATTCAACTCTGAAACTTGAACGTTCTTTTCATAGGACAGTTTTGAAACACTCTTTTAGTAGAATCTGCAAGTGCTTATTTCGAGCCCTTTGAGGCCAATGATGGAAAAGGAAATGTCTTCAAATAACAACTACACAGAAGCATTCTCAGAAACTTCTTTGTGATGAGTGCTTTCAACTCACAGACTTGAACCTTCCTTTTGAAAGAGCAGTTTTGAAACACTCTTTTTGTAGAATCGGCAAGTAGACATTTGGAGCGCTTTGAGGCCTATGCTGGGAAATGAAATATCTTCACCTAAAAACAAGAGAGAAGCATTCTCAGAAACTTCTGTGTGATGAGTGCATTCAACTCACAGACTTGAACATTCCTTTCGATAGAGCAGTTTGGAAACACTCCTTTTATAGAATCTGCAAGTGTTTATTTGGAGTGCTTTGAGGCCTATGCTGGAAAAGGAAATATCTTCACATAAAAACTACACAGAAGCATTCTGAGATACTTCTTGGTGATGAGTGCATTCAACTCACGGACCTGAACTTTCCTTTTGAAAGAGTAGTTTTGAAACACTCTTTTTATAGAATCTGCAAGTAGATATTTGGAGCGCTTTGAGGCCTATGCTGGTAAATGAAATATCTCCACCTAAAAACAAGAGAGAAACTTTCTCAGAAACTTCTGTGTGATGAGTGCATTCAACTCACAGACTTGAACATTCCTTTCGATAGAGCAGTTTGGAAACACTCCTTTTGTAGAATCTGCAAGTGTTTATTTCTAGTGCTTTGAGGCCTATGCTGGAAAAGGAAATATCTTCACATAAAAACTAGACAGAAGTATTCTCAGAAACTTCTTCGTGATGAGTTCATTCAACTCACAGAGTTGAACGTTCCTTTCTATAGGACACTTTTGAAACACTCCTTTAGTAGAATCTGCAAGTGTGTATTTCGAGCCCTTTGAGGCCAAAGATTGAAAAGGAAATATCTTCAAATAACAACTACACAGAAGCATTCTCAGAAACTTCTTTGTGATGAGTGCATTCAACTCACAGACTTCAACCTTCCTTTGGAAAGAGCAGTTTTGAAACACTCGTTTTGTAGAATCTGCAAGTAGACATTTGGAGCGCTTTGAGGCCTATGCTGGGAAATGAAATATCTTCACCTAAAAACAGGAGAGAAGCATTCTCAGAAACTTCTTTGTGATGAGTGCATTCAACTCACAGACTTGAACATTCCTTTCGATAGAGCAGTTTGGAAACACTCCTTTTGTAGAATCCGCAAGTGTTTATTTGGAGTGCTTTGAGGCCTAGGCTGGAAAAGGAAATCTCTTCACATAAAAACTACACAGCAGCATTCTGAGATACTTCTTGGTGATGAGTTCATTCAACTCACAGACTTCAACATTCCTTTTGAAAGAGCAGTTTTGAAACACACTTTTTGTACAATCTGCAAGTAGATATTTGGAGCGCTTTGAGGCCTATGCTGGGAAATGAAATATCTTCTCCTAAAAACAAGAGAGAAGCATTCTCAGAAACTATTGTGTGATGAGTGCATTCAACTCACAGACTTGAATATTCCCTTCGATAGAGCAGTTTGGAAACACTCCTTTTGTATAATCTGCAAGTGTTCATTTGGAGAGCTCTGAGGCCTATGCTGGAAAAGGAAATGTCTTCATATAAAAACTAGACAGAAGCATTCTCAGAAACTTCTGTGTGATGAGCTCATTCAACCCTCAAACTTGAACGTTCTTTTCATAGGACAGTTTTGAAACACTCTTTTAGTAGAATGTGCAAGTGTTTATTTCGAGCCCTTTGAGGCCAATGATGGAAAAGGAAATATCTTCAAATAACAACTACACAGAAGCATTCTCAGAAACTTCTTTGTGATGAGTGCATGCAACTCACAGACTTCAACCTTCCTTTGGAAAGAGTAGTTTTGAAACACTCTTTTTTTAGAATCTGCAAGTAGATACTTGGAGCGCTTTGAGGCCTATGCTGGGAAATGATATATCTTCACCTAAAAACAAGAGAGAAGCATTCTCAGAAACTACTGTGTGATGAGTGCATTCAACTCACAGACTTGAATATTCCCTTCAATAGAGCAGTTTGGAAACACTCCTTTTGTAGAATCTGCAAGTGTTTATTTCTAGTGCTTTGAGGCCTATGCTGGAAAAGGAAATATCTTCACATAAAAACTAGACAGAAGTATTCTCAGAAACTTCTTCGTGATGAGTTCATTCAACTCACAAAGTTGAACGTTCCTTTCTATAGGACACTTTTGAAACACTCCTTTAGTAGAATCTGCAAGTGTGTATTTCGAGCCCTTTGAGGCCAAAGATTGAAAAGGAAATTTCTTCAAATAACAACTACACAGAAGCATTCTCAGAAACTTCTTTGTGATGAGTGCATTCAACTCACAGACTTGAACCTTCCTTTGGAAAGAGGAGTTTTGAAACACTCTTTTTGTTGAATCTGCAAGTAGATATTTCGAGCACTTTGAGGCCTATGCTGGGAAATGAAATATCTTCACCTAAAAACAAGAGAGAGGCATTCTCAGAAACTTCTATGTGATGAGTGCATTCAACTCAGAGACATGAACCTTCCTTTTGAAAGAGGAGTTTTGAAACACTCTTTTTGTAGAATCTGCAAGTGTTTATTTGGAGTGCTTTGAGGCCTATGCTGGAAAAGGAAATATCTTCACATTAAAACTACACAGAAGCATTCTGAGATACTTCTTGGTGATGAGTGCATTCAACTCACAGACGTGAACTTTCCTTTTGAAAGAGCAGTTTTGAAACACTCTTTTTGTAGAATCTGCAAGTAGATATTCGGAGCGCTTTGAGGCCTAGGCTGTGAAATGAAATATCTTCACCTAAAAACAAGAGAGAGGCATTCTCGGAAACTTCTTTGTGATGAGGGCATTCAACTCACAGACCTGAGCCTTACTTTTGAAAGAGGAGTTTTGAAACACTCTTTTTGTAGAATCTGCAAGGAGACATTTGGAGGGCTTTGAGGCCTATGCTGGGAAATGAAATATCTTCACCTAAAAACAAGAGAGAAGCATTCTCAGAAACTTCTGTGTGATGAGTGCCTTCAACTCACAGCCTTGAACATTCCTTTCGATAGAGCAGTTTGGAAACACTCCTTTTGTAGAATCTGCAATTGTTTATTTGGGGTGCTTTGAGGCCTATGCTGGAAAAGGATATATCTTCACATAAAAACTACACAGAAGCATTCTCAGAAACTTCTGTGTGATGAGTGCATTCAACCCACAGACTTGAACAGTTCTTCCGATAGAGCAGTTTGGAAACACTCCTTTTGTAGAATCTGCAAGTGTTTATTTGGAGCGCTCTGAGGCCTATGCTGGAAAAGGAAACATCTTCACATAAAAACTAGACAGAAGCATTCTCAGAAACTTCTGTGTGATGATTTCATTCAACTCACAAACTTGAAGGTTCCTTTTGATATGACAGTTTTGAAACCCTCTTTCTGTAGAATCCGCAAGTGTTTAATTCTAGCCCTTTGAGGGCAAAGATGGAAAAGGAAATGTCCTCAAATAACAACTACACAGAAGCATTCTCAGAAACTTCTTTGTGATGAGTGCATTCAACTCACAGACTTGAACCTTCCTTTAGAAAGAGCAGTTTTGAAACACTCTTTTTGTAGAGTCCGCAATTAGATATTTGGAGCGCTTTGAGGCCTATGTTGGGAAATGACATATCTTCACCTAAAAACAAGAGAGAAGCATTCTCAGAAACTTCTCTGTGATGAGTGCATTCAACTCACAGACGTGAATATTCCCCTTCGATAGAGCAGTTTGGAAACACTGCTTTTGTAGAATCTTCAAGTGTTTATTTGGAGCGCTCTGAGGCCTATGCTGGAAAAGGAAATATCTTCACATAAAAACTAGACAGAAGCATTCTCAGAAACTTCTGCATGATGAGTTCATTCAACTCACAAAGTTGAACGTTCCTTTCTATAGGACAATTTTGAAACACTCCTTTAGTAGAATCTGCAAGTGTTTATTTCGAGCCCTTTGATGCCAAAGTTTGAAAAGGAAATGTCTTCAAATAACAACTACACAGAAGCATTCTCAGAAACTTCTTTGTGATGAGTGCATTCAACTCACAGACTTGAACCTTCCTTTTGAAAGAGCAGTTTTGAAACACTCTTTTTGTAGAATCTGCAAGTAGACATTTGGAGCGCTTTGAGGCCTATGCTGGGAAGTGAAATATCTTCACCTAAAAACAAGAGAGAAACATTCTCAGAAACTTCTGTGTGATGAGTGCATTCAACTCACAGACTTGAACATTCCTTTCGATAGAGCAGTTTGGAAACACTCCTTTTGTAGAATCTGCAAGTGTTTATTTGGAGTGCTTTGAGGCCTATGCTGGAAAAGCAAATACCTTCACATACAAACTACACAGAATCATTCTGAGATACTTCTTGGTGATGAGTGCATTCAAGTCACAGACTTGAAAATTCCTTTTGAAAGAGCAGTTTTGAAACACTCTTTTTGTAGAATCTGCAAGTAGATAGTTGGAGCGCTTTGAGACCTATGCTGGGAAATGAAATATCTTCACCTAAAAACAAGAGAGAAGCATTCTCAGAAACTTCTGTGTGATGAGTGCATTCACCTCGCAGACTTCAACCTTCCTTTAGAAAGACCAGTTTTGAAACACTCTTTTAGTAGAATCTGCAAGTAGATATTTGGAGCGCTTTGAGGCCTATGCTGAGAAATGAAATATCTTCCCCTAAAAACAAGAGAGAAGCATTCTCAGAAACTTCTGTGTGATGAGTGCATTCAACTCACAGACTTGAACATTCCTTTTGATGGAGCAGTTTGAAAACACTCCTTTTGTGGAATCTCCAAGTGTTTACTTGGAGCCCTCTGAGGCCTATGCTGGAAAAGGAAATATCTTCACATAAAAACTAGACAGAAGCATTCTCAGAAACTTCGGTGTGATGAGTTCATTCAACTCACAGACTTAAACGTTCCTTTTGATAGGACAGTTTTGAAACACTCCTTTAGTAGAATCTGCAACTGTTTATTTCGAGCCCTTTGAGGCCAATGATGGAAAAGGAAATGTCTTCAAATGAAAACTACAAAGAAGCATTGTCAGAAACTTCTTTGTGAAGAGTGCATTCAACTCACAGACTTGAACCTTCCTTTTGAAAGAGCAGTTTTGAAACACTCTTTTTGTTGAATCTGCAAGTGGACATTTTGAGCGCTTTGAGGCCTATGCTGGGAAATGAAATATCTTCACCTAAAAACAAGAGAGAAACATTCTCAGAAACTTCTGGATGATGGGTGCATTCAACTCACAGACTGGAACATTCCTTTCGATAGAGCAGTTTGGAAACACACCTTTTGTAGAATCTGGAAGTATTTATTTGGAGTGCTTTGAGGCTTATGCTGGAAAGGAAATATCTTCACATAAAAACTACACAGAAGCATTCTGAGATACTTCTTGCTGATGAGTGCATTCAACTCACGGACCTGAACTTTCCTTTTGAAAGAGCAGTTTTGAAACACTCTTTTTGTAGAATCTGCAAGTAGATATTTCGAGCGCTTTGAGGCCTATGCTGGGAAATGAAATATCTTCACCTAAAAACAAGAGAGAGGCATTCTCAGAAACTTCTTTGTGATGAGGGCATTCAACTCAGAGACTTGAACCTTCCTTTTGAAAGAGGAGTTTTGAAACACTCTTTTTCTAGAATCTGAAAGTGTTTATTTGGAGTGCTTTGAGGCCTATGCTGGAAAAGGAAATATCTTCACATGAAAACTACACAGAAGTATTCTGAGATACTTCTTGGTGATGAGTGCATTCAACTCAGAGACCTGAACTTTCCTTTTGAAAGAGCAGTTTTGAAACACTCTTTTTGTAGAATCCCCAAGTAGATATTTGGAGCGCTTTGAGGCCTATGCTGGGAAATGAAATATCTTCACCTAAAAACAAGAGAGAGGCATTCTCGGAAACTTCTTTGTGATGAGGGCATTCAACTCACAGACTTGAGCCTTACTTTTGAAAGAGGAGTTTTGAAACACTCTTTTTGTAGAATCTGCAAGGGGACATTTGGAGGGCTTTGAGGCCTATGCTGGGAAATGAAATATCTTCACCTAAAAACAAGAGAGAAGCATTCTCAGAAACTTCTGTGTGATGAGTGCATTCAACTCACAGCCTTGAACATTCCTTTTGATAGAGCAGTTTGGAAACACTCCTTTTGTAGAATCTGCAAGTGTTTATTTGGGGTGCTTTGAGGCCTATGGTGGAAAAGGAAATATCTTCACATAAAAACCACACAGAATCATTCTGAGATACTTCCTGGTGATGAGTGCATTCAACTCACAGACTTGAACCTTCCTTTAGAAAGAGCAGTTTTGAAACACTCTTTTTGTAGAATCCGCAAGTAGATATTTGGAGCGCTTTGAGGCCTATGCTGGTAAATGAAATATCTTCACCTAAAAACAAGAGAGAAGCATTCTCAGAAACTTCTGTGTGATGAGTGCATTCACCTCGCAGACTTCAACCTTCCTTTAGAAAGACCAGTTTTGAAACACTCTTTTAGTAGAATCTGCAAGTAGATATTTGGAGCGCTTTGAGGCCTATGCTGAGAAATGAAATATCTTCCCCTAAAAACAAGAGAGAAGCATTCTCAGAAACTTCTGTGTGATGAGTGCATTCAACTCACAGACTTGAACATTCCTTTTGATGGAGCAGTTCGAAAACACTCCTTTTGTGGAATCTCCAAGTGTTTACTTGGAGCCCTCTGAGGCCTATGCTGGAAAAGGAAATATCCTCACATAAAAACTAGACAGAAGCATTCTCAGAAACTTCGGTGTGATGAGTTCATTCAACTCACAGACTTAAACGTTCCTTTTGATAGGACAGTTTTGAAACACTCCTTTAGTAGAATCTGCAACTGTTTATCTCGAGCCCTTTGAGGCCAATGATGGAAAAGGAAATGTCTTCAAATGAAAACTACAAAGAAGCATTGTCAGAAACTTCTTTGCGAAGAGTGCATTCAACTCACAGACTTGAACCTTCCTTTTGAAAGAGCAGTTTTGAAACACTCTTTTTGTAGAATCTCCAAGTAGATATTTGGAGCGCTTTGAGGCCTATGCTGGGAAATGAAATATCTTCACCTAAAAACAAGAGAGAGGCATTCTCGGAAACTTCTTTGTGATGAGGGCATTCAACTCACAGACTTGAGCCTTACTTTTGAAAGAGGAGTTTTGAAACACTCTTTTTGTAGAATCTGCAAGGGGACATTTGGAGGGCTTTGAGGCCTATGCTGGGAAATGAAATATCTTCACCTAAAAACAAGAGAGAAGCATTCTCAGAAACATCTGTGTGATGAGTGCATTCACCTCACAGACTTGAACATTTCTTTCGATAGAGCAGTTTGGGAACACTCCTTTTGTAGAATCTGCAAGTGTTTATTTGGAGCGCTCTGAGGCCTATGCTGGAAAAGGAAATATCTTCACATAAAAACTAGACAGAAGCATTCTCAGAAACTTCTTTGTGATGAGCTCATTCAACACTCAAACATGAACGTTCTCTTGTTAGGACAGTTTTGAAACACTCTTTTAGTAGAATCTGCAAGTGTTTATTTCGAGCCCTTTGAGGCCAATGATGGAAAAGGAAATGTCTTTAAATAACAACTACACAGAAGCATTCTCAGAAACTTCTTTGTGATGAGTGCATTCAACTCACAGACTTGAACCTTCCTTTTGATAGAGCAGTTTTGAAACACTGTTTTTGTAGAATCTGCAAGTAGACATTTGGAGCGCTTTGAGGCCTATGCTGGGAAATGAAATATCTTCACCTAAAAAGAGGAGAGAAGCATTCTCAGAAACTTCAGTGTGATGAGTGCATTCAGCTCCCAGACTTGAACATTCCTTTCGATAGAGCAGTTTGGAAACACTCCTTTTGTAGAATCTGCAAGTGTTTATTTGGAGTGCTTTGAGGCCTATGCTGGAAAAGGAAATATCTTGACATAAAAACTACACAGAAGCATTCTGAGATACTTCTTGCTGATGAGTGCATTCAACTCACGGACTTCAACCTTCCTTTTGAAAGAGCAGTTTTGAAACACTCTTTTTGTAGAATCTGCAAGTAGATATTTGGAGCGCTTTGAGGCCTATGCTGGGAAATGAAATATCTTCACCTAAAAACAAGAGAGAAGCATTCTCAGAAACTACTGTGTGATGAGTGCATTCAACTCACAGACATGAATATTCCCTTCGATAGAGCAGTTTGGAAACACTCCTTTTGTAGAATCTGCAAGTGTTTATTTGCCGCGCTCTGAGGCCTATGCTGGAAAAGGAAATATCTTCACATAAAAACTAGACAGAAGCATTCTCAGAAACTTCTGTGTGATGAGCTCATTCAACTCTGAAACTTGAACGTTCTTTTCATAGGACAGTTTTGAAACACTCTTTTAGTAGAATCTGCAAGTGCTTATTTCGAGCCCTTTGAGGCCAATGATGGAAAAGGAAATGTCTTCAAATAACAACTACACAGAAGCATTCTCAGAAACTTCTTTGTGATGAGTGCTTTCAACTCACAGACTTGAACCTTCCTTTTGAAAGAGCAGTTTTGAAACACTCTTTTTGTAGAATCGGCAAGTAGACATTTGGAGCGCTTTGAGGCCTATGCTGGGAAATGAAATATCTTCACCTAAAAACAAGAGAGAAGCATTCTCAGAAACTTCTGTGTGATGAGTGCATTCAACTCACAGACTTGAACATTCCTTTCGATAGAGCAGTTTGGAAACACTCCTTTTATAGAATCTGCAAGTGTTTATTTGGAGTGCTTTGAGGCCTATGCTGGAAAAGGAAATATCTTCACATAAAAACTACACAGAAGCATTCTGAGATACTTCTTGGTGATGAGTGCATTCAACTCACGGACCTGAACTTTCCTTTTGAAAGAGTAGTTTTGAAACACTCTTTTTATAGAATCTGCAAGTAGATATTTGGAGCGCTTTGAGGCCTATGCTGGTAAATGAAATATCTCCACCTAAAAACAAGAGAGAAACTTTCTCAGAAACTTCTGTGTGATGAGTGCATTCAACTCACAGACTTGAACATTCCTTTCGATAGAGCAGTTTGGAAACACTCCTTTTGTAGAATCTGCAAGTGTTTATTTCTAGTGCTTTGAGGCCTATGCTGGAAAAGGAAATATCTTCACATAAAAACTAGACAGAAGTATTCTCAGAAACTTCTTCGTGATGAGTTCATTCAACTCACAGAGTTGAACGTTCCTTTCTATAGGACACTTTTGAAACACTCCTTTAGTAGAATCTGCAAGTGTGTATTTCGAGCCCTTTGAGGCCAAAGATTGAAAAGGAAATATCTTCAAATAACAACTACACAGAAGCATTCTCAGAAACTTCTTTGTGATGAGTGCATTCAACTCACAGACTTCAACCTTCCTTTGGAAAGAGCAGTTTTGAAACACTCGTTTTGTAGAATCTGCAAGTAGACATTTGGAGCGCTTTGAGGCCTATGCTGGGAAATGAAATATCTTCACCTAAAAACAGGAGAGAAGCATTCTCAGAAACTTCTTTGTGATGAGTGCATTCAACTCACAGACTTGAACATTCCTTTCGATAGAGCAGTTTGGAAACACTCCTTTTGTAGAATCCGCAAGTGTTTATTTGGAGTGCTTTGAGGCCTAGGCTGGAAAAGGAAATCTCTTCACATAAAAACTACACAGCAGCATTCTGAGATACTTCTTGGTGATGAGTTCATTCAACTCACAGACTTCAACATTCCTTTTGAAAGAGCAGTTTTGAAACACACTTTTTGTACAATCTGCAAGTAGATATTTGGAGCGCTTTGAGGCCTATGCTGGGAAATGAAATATCTTCTCCTAAAAACAAGAGAGAAGCATTCTCAGAAACTATTGTGTGATGAGTGCATTCAACTCACAGACTTGAATATTCCCTTCGATAGAGCAGTTTGGAAACACTCCTTTTGTATAATCTGCAAGTGTTCATTTGGAGAGCTCTGAGGCCTATGCTGGAAAAGGAAATGTCTTCATATAAAAACTAGACAGAAGCATTCTCAGAAACTTCTGTGTGATGAGCTCATTCAACCCTCAAACTTGAACGTTCTTTTCATAGGACAGTTTTGAAACACTCTTTTAGTAGAATGTGCAAGTGTTTATTTCGAGCCCTTTGAGGCCAATGATGGAAAAGGAAATATCTTCAAATAACAACTACACAGAAGCATTCTCAGAAACTTCTTTGTGATGAGTGCATGCAACTCACAGACTTCAACCTTCCTTTGGAAAGAGTAGTTTTGAAACACTCTTTTTTTAGAATCTGCAAGTAGATACTTGGAGCGCTTTGAGGCCTATGCTGGGAAATGATATATCTTCACCTAAAAACAAGAGAGAAGCATTCTCAGAAACTACTGTGTGATGAGTGCATTCAACTCACAGACTTGAATATTCCCTTCAATAGAGCAGTTTGGAAACACTCCTTTTGTAGAATCTGCAAGTGTTTATTTCTAGTGCTTTGAGGCCTATGCTGGAAAAGGAAATATCTTCACATAAAAACTAGACAGAAGTATTCTCAGAAACTTCTTCGTGATGAGTTCATTCAACTCACAAAGTTGAACGTTCCTTTCTATAGGACACTTTTGAAACACTCCTTTAGTAGAATCTGCAAGTGTGTATTTCGAGCCCTTTGAGGCCAAAGATTGAAAAGGAAATTTCTTCAAATAACAACTACACAGAAGCATTCTCAGAAACTTCTTTGTGATGAGTGCATTCAACTCACAGACTTGAACCTTCCTTTGGAAAGAGGAGTTTTGAAACACTCTTTTTGTTGAATCTGCAAGTAGATATTTCGTGCACTTTGAGGCCTATGCTGGGAAATGAAATATCTTCACCTAAAAACAAGAGAGAGGCATTCTCAGAAACTTCTATGTGATGAGTGCATTCAACTCAGAGACATGAACCTTCCTTTTGAAAGAGGAGTTTTGAAACACTCTTTTTGTAGAATCTGCAAGTGTTTATTTGGAGTGCTTTGAGGCCTATGCTGGAAAAGGAAATATCTTCACATTAAAACTACACAGAAGCATTCTGAGATACTTCTTGGTGATGAGTGCATTCAACTCACAGACGTGAACTTTCCTTTTGAAAGAGCAGTTTTGAAACACTCTTTTTGTAGAATCTGCAAGTAGATATTCGGAGCGCTTTGAGGCCTAGGCTGGGAAATGAAATATCTTCACCTAAAAACAAGAGAGAGGCATTCTCGGAAACTTCTTTGTGATGAGGGCATTCAACTCACAGACCTGAGCCTTACTTTTGAAAGAGGAGTTTTGAAACACTCTTTTTGTAGAATCTGCAAGGAGACATTTGGAGGGCTTTGAGGCCTATGCTGGGAAATGAAATATCTTCACCTAAAAACAAGAGAGAAGCATTCTCAGAAACTTCTGTGTGATGAGTGCCTTCAACTCACAGCCTTGAACATTCCTTTCGATAGAGCAGTTTGGAAACACTCCTTTTGTAGAATCTGCAATTGTTTATTTGGGGTGCTTTGAGGCCTATGCTGGAAAAGGATATATCTTCACATAAAAACTACACAGAAGCATTCTCAGAAACTTCTGTGTGATGAGTGCATTCAACCCACAGACTTGAACAGTTCTTCCGATAGAGCAGTTTGGAAACACTCCTTTTGTAGAATCTGCAAGTGTTTATTTGGAGCGCTCTGAGGCCTATGCTGGAAAAGGAAACATCTTCACATAAAAACTAGACAGAAGCATTCTCAGAAACTTCTGTGTGATGATTTCATTCAACTCACAAACTTGAAGGTTCCTTTTGATATGACAGTTTTGAAACCCTCTTTCTGTAGAATCCGCAAGTGTTTAATTCTAGCCCTTTGAGGGCAAAGATGGAAAAGGAAATGTCCTCAAATAACAACTACACAGAAGCATTCTCAGAAACTTCTTTGTGATGAGTGCATTCAACTCACAGACTTGAACCTTCCTTTAGAAAGAGCAGTTTTGAAACACTCTTTTTGTAGAGTCCGCAATTAGATATTTGGAGCGCTTTGAGGCCTATGTTGGGAAATGACATATCTTCACCTAAAAACAAGAGAGAAGCATTCTCAGAAACTTCTCTGTGATGAGTGCATTCAACTCACAGACGTGAATATTCCCCTTCGATAGAGCAGTTTGGAAACACTGCTTTTGTAGAATCTTCAAGTGTTTATTTGGAGCGCTCTGAGGCCTATGCTGGAAAAGGAAATATCTTCACATAAAAACTAGACAGAAGCATTCTCAGAAACTTCTGCATGATGAGTTCATTCAACTCACAAAGTTGAACGTTCCTTTCTATAGGACAATTTTGAAACACTCCTTTAGTAGAATCTGCAAGTGTTTATTTCGAGCCCTTTGATGCCAAAGTTTGAAAAGGAAATGTCTTCAAATAACAACTACACAGAAGCATTCTCAGAAACTTCTTTGTGATGAGTGCATTCAACTCACAGACTTGAACCTTCCTTTTGAAAGAGCAGTTTTGAAACACTCTTTTTGTAGAATCTGCAAGTAGACATTTGGAGCGCTTTGAGGCCTATGCTGGGAAGTGAAATATCTTCACCTAAAAACAAGAGAGAAACATTCTCAGAAACTTCTGTGTGATGAGTGCATTCAACTCACAGACTTGAACATTCCTTTCGATAGAGCAGTTTGGAAACACTCCTTTTGTAGAATCTGCAAGTGTTTATTTGGAGTGCTTTGAGGCCTATCCTGGAAAAGCAAATACCTTCACATACAAACTACACAGAATCATTCTGAGATACTTCTTGGTGATGAGTGCATTCAAGTCACAGACTTGAAAATTCCTTTTGAAAGAGCAGTTTTGAAACACTCTTTTTGTAGAATCTGCAAGTAGATAGTTGGAGCGCTTTGAGACCTATGCTGGGAAATGAAATATCTTCACCTAAAAACAAGAGAGAAGCATTCTCAGAAACTTCTGTGTGATGAGTGCATTCACCTCGCAGACTTCAACCTTCCTTTAGAAAGACCAGTTTTGAAACACTCTTTTAGTAGAATCTGCAAGTAGATATTTGGAGCGCTTTGAGGCCTATGCTGAGAAATGAAATATCTTCCCCTAAAAACAAGAGAGAAGCATTCTCAGAAACTTCTGTGTGATGAGTGCATTCAACTCACAGACTTGAACATTCCTTTTGATGGAGCAGTTTGAAAACACTCCTTTTGTGGAATCTCCAAGTGTTTACTTGGAGCCCTCTGAGGCCTATGCTGGAAAAGGAAATATCTTCACATAAAAACTAGACAGAAGCATTCTCAGAAACTTCGGTGTGATGAGTTCATTCAACTCACAGACTTAAACGTTCCTTTTGATAGGACAGTTTTGAAACACTCCTTTAGTAGAATCTGCAACTGTTTATTTCGAGCCCTTTGAGGCCAATGATGGAAAAGGAAATGTCTTCAAATGAAAACTACAAAGAAGCATTGTCAGAAACTTCTTTGTGAAGAGTGCATTCAACTCACAGACTTGAACCTTCCTTTTGAAAGAGCAGTTTTGAAACACTCTTTTTGTTGAATCTGCAAGTGGACATTTTGAGCGCTTTGAGGCCTATGCTGGGAAATGAAATATCTTCACCTAAAAACAAGAGAGAAACATTCTCAGAAACTTCTGGATGATGGGTGCATTCAACTCACAGACTGGAACATTCCTTTCGATAGAGCAGTTTGGAAACACACCTTTTGTAGAATCTGGAAGTATTTATTTGGAGTGCTTTGAGGCTTATGCTGGAAAGGAAATATCTTCACATAAAAACTACACAGAAGCATTCTGAGATACTTCTTGCTGATGAGTGCATTCAACTCACGGACCTGAACTTTCCTTTTGAAAGAGCAGTTTTGAAACACTCTTTTTGTAGAATCTGCAAGTAGATATTTCGAGCGCTTTGAGGCCTATGCTGGGAAATGAAATATCTTCACCTAAAAACAAGAGAGAGGCATTCTCAGAAACTTCTTTGTGATGAGGGCATTCAACTCAGAGACTTGAACCTTCCTTTTGAAAGAGGAGTTTTGAAACACTCTTTTTCTAGAATCTGAAAGTGTTTATTTGGAGTGCTTTGAGGCCTATGCTGGAAAAGGAAATATCTTCACATGAAAACTACACAGAAGTATTCTGAGATACTTCTTGGTGATGAGTGCATTCAACTCAGAGACCTGAACTTTCCTTTTGAAAGAGCAGTTTTGAAACACTCTTTTTGTAGAATCCCCAAGTAGATATTTGGAGCGCTTTGAGGCCTATGCTGGGAAATGAAATATCTTCACCTAAAAACAAGAGAGAGGCATTCTCGGAAACTTCTTTGTGATGAGGGCATTCAACTCACAGACTTGAGCCTTACTTTTGAAAGAGGAGTTTTGAAACACTCTTTTTGTAGAATCTGCAAGGGGACATTTGGAGGGCTTTGAGGCCTATGCTGGGAAATGAAATATCTTCACCTAAAAACAAGAGAGAAGCATTCTCAGAAACTTCTGTGTGATGAGTGCATTCAACTCACAGCCTTGAACATTCCTTTTGATAGAGCAGTTTGGAAACACTCCTTTTGTAGAATCTGCAAGTGTTTATTTGGGGTGCTTTGAGGCCTATGGTGGAAAAGGAAATATCTTCACATAAAAACCACACAGAATCATTCTGAGATACTTCCTGGTGATGAGTGCATTCAACTCACAGACTTGAACCTTCCTTTAGAAAGAGCAGTTTTGAAACACTCTTTTTGTAGAATCCGCAAGTAGATATTTGGAGCGCTTTGAGGCCTATGCTGGTAAATGAAATATCTTCACCTAAAAACAAGAGAGAAGCATTCTCAGAAACTTCTGTGTGATGAGTGCATTCACCTCGCAGACTTCAACCTTCCTTTAGAAAGACCAGTTTTGAAACACTCTTTTAGTAGAATCTGCAAGTAGATATTTGGAGCGCTTTGAGGCCTATGCTGAGAAATGAAATATCTTCCCCTAAAAACAAGACAGAAGCATTCTCAGAAACTTCTGTGTGATGAGTGCATTCAACTCACAGACTTGAACATTCCTTTTGATGGAGCAGTTCGAAAACACTCCTTTTGTGGAATCTCCAAGTGTTTACTTGGAGCCCTCTGAGGCCTATGCTGGAAAAGGAAATATCCTCACATAAAAACTAGACAGAAGCATTCTCAGAAACTTCGGTGTGATGAGTTCATTCAACTCACAGACTTAAACGTTCCTTTTGATAGGACAGTTTTGAAACACTCCTTTAGTAGAATCTGCAACTGTTTATCTCGAGCCCTTTGAGGCCAATGATGGAAAAGGAAATGTCTTCAAATGAAAACTACAAAGAAGCATTGTCAGAAACTTCTTTGCGAAGAGTGCATTCAACTCACAGACTTGAACCTTCCTTTTGAAAGAGCAGTTTTGAAACACTCTTTTTGTAGAATCTCCAAGTAGATATTTGGAGCGCTTTGAGGCCTATGCTGGGAAATGAAATATCTTCACCTAAAAACAAGAGAGAGGCATTCTCGGAAACTTCTTTGTGATGAGGGCATTCAACTCACAGACTTGAGCCTTACTTTTGAAAGAGGAGTTTTGAAACACTCTTTTTGTAGAATCTGCAAGGGGACATTTGGAGGGCTTTGAGGCCTATGCTGGGAAATGAAATATCTTCACCTAAAAACAAGAGAGAAGCATTCTCAGAAACATCTGTGTGATGAGTGCATTCACCTCACAGACTTGAACATTTCTTTCGATAGAGCAGTTTGGGAACACTCCTTTTGTAGAATCTGCAAGTGTTTATTTGGAGCGCTCTGAGGCCTATGCTGGAAAAGGAAATATCTTCACATAAAAACTAGACAGAAGCATTCTCAGAAACTTCTTTGTGATGAGCTCATTCAACACTCAAACATGAACGTTCTCTTGTTAGGACAGTTTTGAAACACTCATTTAGTAGAATCTGCAAGTGTTTATTTCGAGCCCTTTGACGCCAATGATGGAAAAGGAAATGTCTTTAAATAACAACTACACAGAAGCATTCTCAGAAACTTCTTTGTGATGAGTGCATTCAACTCACAGACTTGAACCTTCCTTTTGATAGAGCAGTTTTGAAACACTGTTTTTGTAGAATCTGCAAGTAGACATTTGGAGCGCTTTGAGGCCTATGCTGGGAAATGAAATATCTTCACCTAAAAAGAGGAGAGAAGCATTCTCAGAAACTTCAGTGTGATGAGTGCATTCAGCTCCCAGACTTGAACATTCCTTTCGATAGAGCAGTTTGGAAACACTCCTTTTGTAGAATCTGCAAGTGTTTATTTGGAGTGCTTTGAGGCCTATGCTGGAAAAGGAAATATCTTGACATAAAAACTACACAGAAGCATTCTGAGATACTTCTTGCTGATGAGTGCATTCAACTCACGGACTTCAACCTTCCTTTTGAAAGAGCAGTTTTGAAACACTCTTTTTGTAGAATCTGCAAGTAGATATTTGGAGCGCTTTGAGGCCTATGCTGGGAAATGAAATATCTTCACCTAAAAACAAGAGAGAAGCATTCTCAGAAACTACTGTGTGATGAGTGCATTCAACTCACAGACATGAATATTCCCTTCGATAGAGCAGTTTGGAAACACTCCTTTTGTAGAATCTGCAAGTGTTTATTTGCCGCGCTCTGAGGCCTATGCTGGAAAAGGAAATATCTTCACATAAAAACTAGACAGAAGCATTCTCAGAAACTTCTGTGTGATGAGCTCATTCAACTCTGAAACTTGAACGTTCTTTTCATAGGACAGTTTTGAAACACTCTTTTAGTAGAATCTGCAAGTGCTTATTTCGAGCCCTTTGAGGCCAATGATGGAAAAGGAAATGTCTTCAAATAACAACTACACAGAAGCATTCTCAGAAACTTCTTTGTGATGAGTGCTTTCAACTCACAGACTTGAACCTTCCTTTTGAAAGAGCAGTTTTGAAACACTCTTTTTGTAGAATCGGCAAGTAGACATTTGGAGCGCTTTGAGGCCTATGCTGGGAAATGAAATATCTTCACCTAAAAACAAGAGAGAAGCATTCTCAGAAACTTCTGTGTGATGAGTGCATTCAACTCACAGACTTGAACATTCCTTTCGATAGAGCAGTTTGGAAACACTCCTTTTATAGAATCTGCAAGTGTTTATTTGGAGTGCTTTGAGGCCTATGCTGGAAAAGGAAATATCTTCACATAAAAACTACACAGAAGCATTCTGAGATACTTCTTGGTGATGAGTGCATTCAACTCACGGACCTGAACTTTCCTTTTGAAAGAGTAGTTTTGAAACACTCTTTTTATAGAATCTGCAAGTAGATATTTGGAGCGCTTTGAGGCCTATGCTGGTAAATGAAATATCTCCACCTAAAAACAAGAGAGAAACTTTCTCAGAAACTTCTGTGTGATGAGTGCATTCAACTCACAGACTTGAACATTCCTTTCGATAGAGCAGTTTGGAAACACTCCTTTTGTAGAATCTGCAAGTGTTTATTTCTAGTGCTTTGAGGCCTATGCTGGAAAAGGAAATATCTTCACATAAAAACTAGACAGAAGTATTCTCAGAAACTTCTTCGTGATGAGTTCATTCAACTCACAAAGTTGAACGTTCCTTTCTATAGGACACTTTTGAAACACTCCTTTAGTAGAATCTGCAAGTGTGTATTTCGAGCCCTTTGAGGCCAAAGATTGAAAAGGAAATATCTTCAAATAACAACTACACAGAAGCATTCTCAGAAACTTCTTTGTGATGAGTGCATTCAACTCACAGACTTCAACCTTCCTTTGGAAAGAGCAGTTTTGAAACACTCGTTTTGTAGAATCTGCAAGTAGACATTTGGAGCGCTTTGAGGCCTATGCTGGGAAATGAAATATCTTCACCTAAAAACAGGAGAGAAGCATTCTCAGAAACTTCTTTGTGATGAGTGCATTCAACTCACAGACTTGAACATTCCTTTCGATAGAGCAGTTTGGAAACACTCCTTTTGTAGAATCCGCAAGTGTTTATTTGGAGTGCTTTGAGGCCTAGGCTGGAAAAGGAAATCTCTTCACATAAAAACTACACAGCAGCATTCTGAGATACTTCTTGGTGATGAGTTCATTCAACTCACAGACTTCAACATTCCTTTTGAAAGAGCAGTTTTGAAACACACTTTTTGTACAATCTGCAAGTAGATATTTGGAGCGCTTTGAGGCCTATGCTGGGAAATGAAATATCTTCTCCTAAAAACAAGAGAGAAGCATTCTCAGAAACTATTGTGTGATGAGTGCATTCAACTCACAGACTTGAATATTCCCTTCGATAGAGCAGTTTGGAAACACTCCTTTTGTATAATCTGCAAGTGTTCATTTGGAGAGCTCTGAGGCCTATGCTGGAAAAGGAAATGTCTTCATATAAAAACTAGACAGAAGCATTCTCAGAAACTTCTGTGTGATGAGCTCATTCAACCCTCAAACTTGAACGTTCTTTTCATAGGACAGTTTTGAAACACTCTTTTAGTAGAATGTGCAAGTGTTTATTTCGAGCCCTTTGAGGCCAATGATGGAAAAGGAAATATCTTCAAATAACAACTACACAGAAGCATTCTCAGAAACTTCTTTGGGATGAGTGCATGCAACTCACAGACTTCAACCTTCCTTTGGAAAGAGTAGTTTTGAAACACTCTTTTTTTAGAATCTGCAAGTAGATACTTGGAGCGCTTTGAGGCCTATGCTGGGAAATGATATATCTTCACCTAAAAACAAGAGAGAAGCATTCTCAGAAACTACTGTGTGATGAGTGCATTCAACTCACAGACTTGAATATTCCCTTCAATAGAGCAGTTTGGAAACACTCCTTTTGTAGAATCTGCAAGTGTTTATTTCTAGTGCTTTGAGGCCTATGCTGGAAAAGGAAATATCTTCACATAAAAACTAGACAGAAGTATTCTCAGAAACTTCTTCGTGATGAGTTCATTCAACTCACAAAGTTGAACGTTCCTTTCTATAGGACACTTTTGAAACACTCCTTTAGTAGAATCTGCAAGTGTGTATTTCGAGCCCTTTGAGGCCAAAGATTGAAAAGGAAATTTCTTCAAATAACAACTACACAGAAGCATTCTCAGAAACTTCTTTGTGATGAGTGCATTCAACTCACAGACTTGAACCTTCCTTTTGAAAGAGCAGTTTTGAAACACTCTTTTTGTAGAATCTGCAAGTAGACATTTAGAGCGCTTTGAGGCCTATGCTGGGAAATGAAATATCTTCACCTAAAAACAAGAGAGAAACATTCTCAGAAACTTCTGTGTGATGAGTGCATTCAACTCACAGACTTGAACATTCCTTTCGATAGAGCAGTTTGGAAACACTCCTTTTGTAGAATCTGCAAGTGTTTATTTGGAGTGCTTTGAGGCCTATGCTGGAAAAGGAAATATCTTCACATAAAAACTACACAGAAGCATTCTGAGATACTTCTTGGTGATGAGTGCATTCAACTCACAGACTTGAACCTTCCTTTTGAAAGAGCAGTTTTGAAACACTCTTTTTGTTGAATGTGCAAGTAGATATTTCGAGCACTTTGAGGCCTATGCTGGGAAATGAAATATCTTCACCTAAAAACAAGAGAGAGGCATTCTCAGAAACTTCTATGTGATGAGTGCATTCAACTCAGAGACATGAACCTTCCTTTTGAAAGAGGAGTTTTGAAACACTCTTTTTGTAGAATCTGCAAGTGTTTATTTGGAGTGCTTTGAGGCCTATGCTGGAAAAGGAAATATCTTCACATTAAAACTACACAGAAGCATTCTGAGATACTTCTTGGTGATGAGTGCATTCAACTCACAGACGTGAACTTTCCTTTTGAAAGAACAGTTTTGAAACACTCTTTTTGTAGAATCTGCAAGTAGATATTCGGAGCGCTTTGAGGCCTAGGCTGGGAAATGAAATATCTTCACCTAAAAACAAGAGAGAGGCATTCTCGGAAACTTCTTTGTGATGAGGGCATTCAACTCACAGACCTGAGCCTTACTTTTGAAAGAGGAGTTTTGAAACACTCTTTTCGTAGAATCTGCAAGGAGACATTTGGAGGGCTTTGAGGCCTATGCTGGGAAATGAAATATCTTCACCTAAAAACAAGAGAGAAGCATTCTCAGAAACTTCTGTGTGATGAGTGCATTCAACTCACAGCCTTGAACATTCCTTTCGATAGAGCAGTTTGGAAACACTCCTTTTGTAGAATCTGCAAGTGTTTATTTGGGGTGCTTTGAGGCCTATGCTGGAAAAGGATATATCTTCACATAAAAACTACACAGAAGCATTCTGAGAAACTTCTGTGTGATGAGTGCATTCAACCCACAGACTTGAACAGTTCTTCCAATAGAGCAGTTTGGAAACACTCCTTTTGTAGAATCTGCAAGTGTTTATTTGGAGCGCTCTGAGGCCTATGCTGGAAAAGGAAACATCTTCACATAAAAACTAGACAGAAGCATTCTCAGAAACTTCTGTGTGATGAGTTCATTCAACTCACATACTTGAAGGTTCCTTTTGATATGACAGTTTTGAAACCCTCTTTCTGTAGAATCCGCAAGTGTTTAATTCTAGCCCTTTGAGGCCAAAGATGGAAAAGGAAATGTCCTCAAATAACAACTACACAGAAGCATTCTCAGAAACTTCTTTGTGATGAGTGCATTCAACTCACAGACTTGAACCTTCTTTTAGAAAGAGCAGTTTTGAAACACTCTTTTTGTAGAGTCCGCAATTAGATATTTGGAGCGCTTTGAGGCCTATGTTGGGAAATGACATATCTTCACCTAAAAACAAGAGAGAAGCATTCTCAGAAACTTCTGTGTGATGAGTGCATTCAACTCACAGACGTGAATATTCCCCTTCGATAGAGCAGTTTGGAAACACTGCTTTTGTAGAATCTGCAAGTGTTTATTTGGAGCGCTCTGAGGCCTATGCTGGAAAAGGAAATATCTTCACATAAAAACTAGACAGAAGCATTCTCAGAAACTTCTGCATGATGAGTTCATTCAACTCACAAAGTTGAACGTTCCTTTCTATAGGACACTTTTGAAACACTCCTTTAGTAGAATCTGCAAGTGTTTATTTCGAGCCCTTTGATGCCAAAGTTTGAAAAGGAAATGTCTTCAAATAACAACTACACAGAAGCATTCTCAGAAACTTCTTTGTGATGAGTGCATTCAACTCACAGACTTGAACCTTCCTTTTGAAAGAGCAGTTTTGAAACACTCTTTTTGTAGAATCTGCAAGTAGACATTTGGAGCGCTTTGAGGCCTATGCTGGGAAGTGAAATATCTTCACCTAAAAACAAGAGAGAAACATTCTCAGAAACTTCTGTGTGATGAGTGCATTCAACTCACAGACTTGAACATTCCTTTCGATAGAGCAGTTTGGAAACACTCCTTTTGTAGAATCTGCAAGTGTTTATTTGGAGTGCTTTGAGGCCTATGCTGGAAAAGCAAATACCTTCACATACAAACTACACAGAATCATTCTGAGATACTTCTTGGTGATGAGTGCATTCAAGTCACAGACTTGAAAATTCCTTTTGAAAGAGCAGTTTTGAAACACTCTTTTTGTAGAATCTGCAAGTAGATAGTTGGAGCGCTTTGAGACCTACGCTGGGAAATAAAATATCTTCACCTAAAAACAAGAGAGAAGCATTCTCAGAAACTTCTGTGTGATGAGTGCATTCACCTCGCAGACTTCAACCTTCCTTTAGAAAGACCAGTTTTGAAACACTCTTTTAGTAGAATCTGCAAGTAGATATTTGGAGCGCTTTGAGGCCTATGCTGAGAAATGAAATATCTTCCCCTAAAAACAAGAGAGAAGCATTCTCAGAAACTTCTGTGTGATGAGTGCATTCAACTCACAGACTTGAACATTCCTTTTGATGGAGCAGTTTGAAAACACTCCCTTTGTGGAATCTCCAAGTGTTTACTTGGAGCCCTCTGAGGCCTATGCTGGAAAAGGAAATATCTTCACATAAAAACTAGACAGAAGCATTCTCAGAAACTTCGGTGTGATGAGTTCATTCAACTCACAGACTTAAACGTTCCTTTTGATAGGACAGTTTTGAAACACTCCTTTAGTAGAATCTGCAACTGTTTATTTCGAGCCCTTTGAGGCCAATGATGGAAAAGGAAATGTCTTCAAATGAAAACTACAAAGAAGCATTGTCAGAAACTTCTTTGCGAAGAGTGCATTCAACTCACAGACTTGAACCTTCCTTTTGAAAGAGCAGTTTTGAAACACTCTTTTTGTTGAATCTGCAAGTGGACATTTTGAGCGCTTTGAGGCCTATGCTGGCAAATGAAATATCTTCACCTAAAAACAAGAGAGAAACATTCTCAGAAACTTCTGGATGATGGGTGCATTCAACTCACAGACTGGAACATTCCTTTCGATAGAGCAGTTTGGAAACACACCTTTTGTAGAATCTGGAAGTATTTATTTGGAGTGCTTTGAGGCTTATGCTGGAAAGGAAATATCTTCACATAAAAACTACACAGAAGCATTCTGAGATACTTCTTGGTGATGAGTGCATTCAACTCACGGACCTGAACTTTCCTTTTGAAAGAGCAGTTTTGAAACACTCTTTTTGTAGAATCTGCAAGTAGATATTTCGAGCGCTTTGAGGCCTATGCTGGGAAATGAAATATCTTCACCTAAAAACAAGAGAGAGGCATTCTCAGAAACTTCTTTGTGATGAGGGCATTCAACTCAGAGACTTGAACCTTCCTTTTGAAAGAGGAGTTTTGAAACACTCTTTTTCTAGAATCTGAAAGTGTTTATTTGGAGTGCTTTGAGGCCTATGCTGGAAAAGGAAATATCTTCACATGAAAACTACACAGAAGTATTCTGAGATACTTCTTGGTGATGAGTGCATTCAACTCAGAGACCTGAACTTTCCTTTTGAAAGAGCAGTTTTGAAACACTCTTTTTGTAGAATCTCCAAGTAGATATTTGGAGCGCTTTGAGGCCTATGTTGGGAAATGAAATATCTTCACCTAAAAACAAGAGAGAGGCATTCTCGGAAACTTCTTTGTGATGAGGGGATTCAACTCACAGACTTGAGCCTTCCTTTTGAAAGAGGAGTTTTGAAACACTCTTTTTGTAGAATCTGCAAGGGGACATTTGGAGGGCTTTGAGGCCTATGCTGGGAAATGAAATATCTTCACCTAAAAACAAGAGAGAAGCATTCTCAGAAACTTCTGTGTGATGAGTGCATTCAACTCACAGCCTTGAACATTCCTTTCGATAGAGCAGTTTGGAAACACTCCTTTTGTAGAATCTGCAAGTGTTTATTTGGGGTGCTTTGAGGCCTATGGTGGAAAAGGAAATATCTTCACATAAAAACCACACAGAATCATTCTGAGATACTTCCTGGTGATGAGTGCATTCAACTCACAGACTTGAACCTTCCTTTAGAAAGAGCAGTTTTGAAACACTCTTTTTGTAGAATCCGCAAGTAGATATTTGGAGCGCTTTGAGGCCTATGCTGGTAAATGAAATATCTTCACCTAAAAACAAGAGAGAAGCATTCTCAGAAACTTCTGTGTGATGAGTGCATTCAACTCACAGACTTGAACACTCCTATCGATAGAGCAGTTTGAAAACACTCCTTTTGTAGAATCTGCAAGTGTTTATTTGGAGCGCTCTGAGGCCTATGCCTGAAAAGGAAATCTCTTCACATAAAAACTAGACAGAAGCATTCTCAGAAACTTCTGTGTGATGAGTGCATTCACCTCACAGACTTGAACATTTCTTTCGATAGAGCAGTTTGGGAACACTCCTTTTGTAGAATCTGCAAGTGTTTATTTGGAGCGCTCTGAGGCCTATGCTGGAAAAGGAAATATCTTCACATAAAAACTAGACAGAAGCATTCTCAGAAACTTCTTTGTGATGAGCTCATTCAACACTCAAACATGAACGTTCTCTTGTTAGGACAGTTTTGAAACACTCTTTTAGTAGAATCTGCAAGTGTTTATTTCGAGCCCTTTGAGGCCAATGATGGAAAAGGAAATGTCTTTAAATAACAACTACACAGAAGCATTCTCAGAAACTTCTTTGTGATGAGTGCATTCAACTCACAGACTTGAACCTTCCTTTTGATAGAGCAGTTTTGAAACACTGTTTTTGTAGAATCTGCAAGTAGACATTTGGAGCGCTTTGAGGCCTATGCTGGGAAATGAAATATCTTCACCTAAAAAGAGGAGAGAAGCATTCTCAGAAACTTCAGTGTGATGAGTGCATTCAGCTCACAGACTTGAACATTCCTTTCGATAGAGCAGTTTGGAAACACTCCTTTTGTAGAATCTGCAAGTGTTTATTTGGAGTGCTTTGAGGCCTATGCTGGAAAAGGAAATATCTTCACATAAAAACTACACAGAAGCATTCTGAGATACTTCTTGCTGATGAGTGCATTCAACTCACAGACTTCAACCTTCCTTTTGAAAGAGCAGTTTTGAAACACTCTTTTTGTAGAATCTGCAAGTAGATATTTGGAGCGCTTTGAGGCCTATGCTGGGAAATGAAATATCTTCACCTAAAAACAAGAGAGAAGCATTCTCAGAAACTACTGTGTGATGAGTGCATTCAACTCACAGACATGAATATTCCCTTCGATAGAGCAGTTTGGAAACACTCCTTTTGTAGAATCTGCAAGTGTTTATTTGCCGCGCTCTGAGGCCTATGCTGGAAAAGGAAATATCTTCACATAAAAACTAGACAGAAGCATTCTCAGAAACTTCTGTGTGATGAGCTCATTCAACTCTGAAACTTGAACGTTCTTTTCATAGGACAGTTTTGAAACACTCTTTTAGTAGAATCTGCAAGTGCTTATTTCGAGCCCTTTGAGGCCAATGATGGAAAAGGAAATGTCTTCAAATAACAACTACACAGAAGCATTCTCAGAAACTTCTTTGTGATGAGTGCTTTCAACTCACGGACTTGAACCTTCCTTTTGAAAGAGCAGTTTTGAAACACTCTTTTTGTAGAATCGGCAAGTAGACATTTGGAGCGCTTTGAGGCCTATGCTGGGAAATGAAATATCTTCACCTAAAAACAAGAGAGAAGCATTCTCAGAAACTTCTGTGTGATGAGTGCATTCAACTCACAGACTTGAACATTCCTTTCGATAGAGCAGTTTGGAAACACTCCTTTTATAGAATCTGCAAGTGTTTATTTGGAGTGCTTTGAGGCCTATGCTGGAAAAGGAAATATCTTCACATAAAAACTACACAGAAGCATTCTGAGATACTTCTTGGTGATGAGTGCATTCAACTCACGGACCTGAACTTTCCTTTTGAAAGAGTAGTTTTGAAACACTCTTTTTATAGAATCTGCAAGTAGATATTTGGAGCGCTTTGAGGCCTATGCTGGGAAATGAAATATCTCCACCTAAAAACAAGAGAGAAACTTTCTCAGAAACTTCTGTGTGATGAGTGCATTCAACTCACAGACTTGAACATTCCTTTCGATAGAGCAGTTTGGAAACACTCCTTTTGTAGAATCTGCAAGTGTTTATTTCTAGTGCTTTGAGGCCTATGCTGGAAAAGGAAATATCTTCACATAAAAACTAGACAGAAGTATTCTCAGAAACTTCTTCGTGATGAGTTCATTCAACTCACAAAGTTGAACGTTCCTTTCTATAGGACACTTTTGAAACACTCCTTTAGTAGAATCTGCAAGTGTGTATTTCGAGCCCTTTGAGGCCAAAGATTGAAAAGGAAATATCTTCAAATAACAACTACACAGAAGCATTCTCAGAAACTTCTTTGTGATGAGTGCATTCAACACACAGACTTGAACCTTCCTTTGTAAAGAGCAGTTTTGAAACACTCGTTTTGTAGAATCTGCAAGTAGACATTTGGAGCGCTTTGAGGCCTATGCTGGGAAATGAAATATCTTCACCTAAAAACAGGAGAGAAGCATTCTCAGAAACTTCTTTGTGATGAGTGCATTCAACTCACAGACATGAACATTCCTTTCGATAGAGCAGTTTGGAAACACTCCTTTTGTAGAATCTGCAAGTGTTTATTTGGAGTGCTTTGAGGCCTAGGCTGGAAAAGGAAATCTCTTCACATAAAAACTACACAGCAGCATTCTGAAATACTTCTTGGTGATGAGTTCATTCAACTCACAGACTTCAACATTCCTTTTGAAAGAGCAGTTTTGAAACACACTTTTTGTAGAATCTGCAAGTAGATATTTGGAGCGCTTTGAGGCCTATGCTGGGAAATGAAATATCTTCACCTAAAAACAAGAGAGAAGCATTCTCAGAAACTATTGTGTGATGAGTGCATTCAACTCACAGACTTGAATATTCCCTTCGATAGAGCAGTTTGGAAACACTCCTTTTGTATAATCTGCAAGTGTTCATTTGGAGAGCTCTGAGGCCTATGCTGGAAAAGGAAATGTCTTCATATAAAAACTAGACAGAAGCATTCTCAGAAACTTCTGTGTGATGAGCTCATTCAACTCTCAAACTTGAACGTTCTTTTCATAGGACAGTTTTGAAACACTCTTTTAGTAGAATGTGCAAGTGTTTATTTCGAGCCCTTTGAGGCCAATGATGGAAAAGGAAATATCTTCAAATAACAACTACACAGAAGCATTCTCAGAAACTTCTTTGTGTTGAGTGCATGCAACTCACAGACTTCAACCTTCCTTTGGAAAGAGTAGTTTTGAAACACTCTTTTTTTAGAATCTGCAAGTAGATATTTGGAGCGCTTTGAGGCCTATGCTGGGAAATGATATATCTTCACCTAAAAACAAGAGAGAAGCATTCTCAGAAACTACTGTGTGATGAGTGCATTCAACTCACAGACTTGAATATTCCCTTCAATAGAGCAGTTTGGAAACACTCCTTTTGTAGAATATGCAAGTGTTTATTTCTAGTTCTTTGAGGCCTATGCTGGAAAAGGAAATATCTTCACATAAAAACTAGACAGAAGTATTCTCAGAAACTTCTTCGTGATGAGTTCATTCAACTCACAAAGTTGAACGTTCCTTTCTATAGGACACTTTTGAAACACTCCTTTAGTAGAATCTGCAAGTGTGTATTTCGAGCCCTTTGAGGCCAAAGATTGAAAAGGAAATTTCTTCAAATAACAACTACACAGAAGCATTCTCAGAAACTTCTTTGTGATGAGTGCATTCAACTCACAGACTTGAACCTTCCTTTGGAAAGAGCAGTTTTGAAACACTCTTTTTGTTGAATCTGCAAGTAGATATTTCGAGCACTTTGAGGCCTATGCTGGGAAATGAAATATCTTCACCTAAAAACAAGAGAGAGGCATTCTCAGAAACTTCTATGTGATGAGTGCATTCAACTCAGAGACATGAACCTTCCTTTTGAAAGAGGAGTTTTGAAACACTCTTTTTGTAGAATCTGCAAGTGTTTATTTGGAGTGCTTTGAGGCCTATGCTGGAAAAGGAAATATCTTCACATTAAAACTACACAGAAGCATTCTGAGATACTTCTTGGTGATGAGTGCATTCAACTCACAGACGTGAACTTTCCTTTTGAAAGAGCAGTTTTGAAACACTCTTTTTGTAGAATCTGCAAGTAGATATTCGGAGCGCTTTGAGGCCTAGGCTGGGAAATGAAATATCTTCACCTAAAAACAAGAGAGAGGCATTCTCGGAAACTTCTTTGTGATGAGGGCATTCAACTCACAGACCTGAGCCTTACTTTTGAAAGAGGAGTTTTGAAACACTCTTTTTGTAGAATCTGCAAGGAGACATTTGGAGGGCTTTGAGGCCTATGCTGGGAAATGAAATATCTTCACCTAAAAACAAGAGAGAAGCATTCTCAGAAACTTCTGTGTGATGAGTGCCTTCAACTCACAGCCTTGAACATTCCTTTCGATAGAGCAGTTTGGAAACACTCCTTTTGTAGAATCTGCAAGTGTTTATTTGGGGTGCTTTGAGGCCTATGCTGGAAAAGGATATATCTTCACATAAAAACTACACAGAAGCATTCTCAGAAACTTCTGTGTGATGAGTGCATTCAACCCACAGACTTGAACAGTTCTTCCGATAGAGCAGTTTGGAAACACTCCTTTTGTAGAATCTGCAAGTGTTTATTTGGAGCGCTCTGAGGCCTATGCTGGCAAAGGAAACATCTTCACATAAAAACTAGACAGAAGCATTCTCAGAAACTTCTGTGTGATGATTTCATTCAACTCACAAACTTGAAGGTTCCTTTTGATATGACAGTTTTGAAACCCTCTTTCTGTAGAATCCGCAAGTGTTTAATTCTAGCCCTTTGAGGCCAAAGATGGAAAAGGAAATGTCCTCAAATAACAACTACACAGAAGCATTCTCAGAAACTTCTTTGTGATGAGTGCATTCAACTCACAGACTTGAACCTTCCTTTAGAAAGAGCAGTTTTGAAACACTCTTTTTGTAGAGTCCGCAATTAGATATTTGGAGCGCTTTGAGGCCTATGTTGGGAAATGACATATCTTCACCTAAAAACAAGAGAGAAGCATTCTCAGAAACTTCTCTGTGATGAGTGCATTCAACTCACAGACGTGAATATTCCCCTTCGATAGAGCAGTTTGGAAACACTGCTTTTGTAGAATCTTCAAGTGTTTATTTGGAGCGCTCTGAGGCCTATGCTGGAAAAGGAAATATCTTCACATAAAAACTAGACAGAAGCATTCTCAGAAACTTCTGCATGATGAGTTCATTCAACTCACAAAGTTGAACGTTCCTTTCTATAGGACACTTTTGAAACACTCCTTTAGTAGAATCTGCAAGTGTTTATTTCGAGCCCTTTGATGCCAAAGTTTGAAAAGGAAATGTCTTCAAATAACAACTACACAGAAGCATTCTCAGAAACTTCTTTGTGATGAGTGCATTCAACTCACAGACTTGAACCTTCCTTTTGAAAGAGCAGTTTTGAAACACTCTTTTTGTAGAATCTGCAAGTAGACATTTGGAGCGCTTTGAGGCCTATGCTGGGAAGTGAAATATCTTCACCTAAAAACAAGAGAGAAACATTCTCCGAAACTTCTGTGTGATGAGTGCATTCAACTCACAGACTTGAACATTCCTTTCGATAGAGCAGTTTGGAAACACTCCTTTTGTAGAATCTGCAAGTGTTTATTTGGAGTGCTTTGAGGCCTATGCTGGAAAAGCAAATACCTTCACATACAAACTACACAGAATCATTCTGAGATACTTCTTGGTGATGAGTGCATTCAAGTCACAGACTTGAAAATTCCTTTTGAAAGAGCAGTTTTGAAACACTCTTTTTGTAGAATCTGCAAGTAGATAGTTGGAGCGCTTTGAGACCTATGCTGGGAAATGAAATATCTTCACCTAAAAACAAGAGAGAAGCATTCTCAGAAACTTCTGTGTGATGAGTGCATTCACCTCGCAGACTTCAACCTTCCTTTAGAAAGACCAGTTTTGAAACACTCTTTTAGTAGAATCTGCAAGTAGATATTTGGAGCGCTTTGAGGCCTATGCTGAGAAATGAAATATCTTCCCCTAAAAACAAGAGAGAAGCATTCTCAGAAACTTCTGTGTGATGAGTGCATTCAACTCACAGACTTGAACATTCCTTTTGATGGAGCAGTTTGAAAACACTCCTTTTGTGGAATCTCCAAGTGTTTACCTGGAGCCCTCTGAGGCCTATGCTGGAAAAGGAAATATCTTCACATAAAAACTAGACAGAAGCATTCTCAGAAACTTCGGTGTGATGAGTTCATTCAACTCACAGACTTAAACGTTCCTTTTGATAGGACAGTTTTGAAACACTCCTTTAGTAGAATCTGCAACTGTTTATTTCGAGCCCTTTGAGGCCAATGATGGAAAAGGAAATGTCTTCAAATGAAAACTACAAAGAAGCATTGTCAGAAACTTCTTTGTGAAGAGTGCATTCAACTCACAGACTTGAACCTTCCTTTTGAAAGAGCAGTTTTGAAACACTCTTTTTGTTGAATCTGCAAGTGGACATTTTGAGCGCTTTGAGGCCTATGCTGGGAAATGAAATATCTTCACCTAAAAACAAGAGAGAAACATTCTCAGAAACTTCTGGATGATGGGTGCATTCAACTCACAGACTGGAACATTCCTTTCGATAGAGCAGTTTGGAAACACACCTTTTGTAGAATCTGGAAGTATTTATTTGGAGTGCTTTGAGGCTTATGCTGGAAAGGAAATATCTTCACATAAAAACTACACAGAAGCATTCTGAGATACTTCTTGGTGATGAGTGCATTCAACTCACGGACCTGAACTTTCCTTTTGAAAGAGCAGTTTTGAAACACTCTTTTTGTAGAATCTGCAAGTAGATATTTCGAGCGCTTTGAGGCCTATGCTGGGAAATGAAATATCTTCACCTAAAAACAAGAGAGAGGCATTCTCAGAAACTTCTTTGTGATGAGGGCATTCAACTCAGAGACTTGAACCTTCCTTTTGAAAGAGGAGTTTTGAAACACTCTTTTTCTAGAATCTGAAAGTGTTTATTTGGAGTGCTTTGAGGCCTATGCTGGAAAAGGAAATATCTTCACATGAAAACTACACAGAAGTATTCTGAGATACTTCTTGGTGATGAGTGCATTCAACTCAGAGACCTGAACTTTCCTTTTGAAAGAGCAGTTTTGAAACACTCTTTTTGTAGAATCTCCAAGTAGATATTTGGAGCGCTTTGAGGCCTATGCTGGGAAATGAAATATCTTCACCTAAAAACAAGAGAGAGGCATTCTCGGAAACTTCTTTGTGATGAGGGCATTCAACTCACAGACTTGAGCCTTCCTTTTGAAAGAGGAGTTGTGAAACACTCTTTTTGTAGAATCTGCAAGGGGACATTTGGAGGGCTTTGAGGCCTATGCTGGGAAATGAAATATCTTCACCTAAAAACAAGAGAGAAGCATTCTCAGAAACTTCTGTGTGATGAGTGCATTCAACTCACAGCCTTGAACATTCCTTTCGATAGAGCAGTTTGGAAACACTCCTTTTGTAGAATCTGCAAGTGTTTATTTGGGGTGCTTTGAGGCCTATGGTGGAAAAGGAAATATCTTCACATAAAAACCACACAGAATCATTCTGAGATACTTCATGGTGATGAGTGCATTCAACTCACAGACTTGAACCTTCCTTTTGAAAGAGCAGTTTTGAAACACTCTTTTTGTAGAATCCGCAAGTAGATATTTGGAGCGCTTTGAGGCCTATAATGAGAAATGAAATATCTTCACCTAAAAACAAGAGAGAAACATTCTCAGAAACTTCTGTGTGATGAGTGCATTCAACTCACAGACTTGAACATTCCTTTCGATAGAGCAGTTTGGAAACATTCCTTTTGTAGAATCTGCAACGGTTTATTTGGAGCGCTCTGAGGCCTATGCTGGAAAAGGAAATATCTTCACATAAAAACTAGACAGAAGCATTCTGAGAAACTTCTGTGTGATGAGTTCGTTCAACTCACAAACTTGAACGTTCCCTTTGATGGGACAGTTTTGAAACACTCCTTTCGTAGAATCTGCAAGTGTTTATTTCGAGATCTTTGAGGCCGATGATGGAAAAGGAAATGTCATCAAATAACAACTACACAGAAGCATTCTGAGATACTTCCTGGGATGAGTGCATTCAACTCACAGACATGAACCTTTCTTTTGAAAGAGCAGTTTTGAAACACTCTTTTTGTAGAATCTGCAATTAGATATTTGGAGCGCATTGAGGCCTACGCTGGGAAATGAAATATCTTCATCTAAAAACAAGAGAGAAGCATTCTCAGAAACTTCTGTGTGATGAGTGCATTCAACTCACAGACTTGAGCATTCATTTCGATAGAGAAGTTTGGAAGCACTCCTTTTGTAGAATCCGCAAGTGTTTATTTGGAGCGCTCTGAGGCCTATGCTGGAAAAGGAAACATCTTCACATAAAAACTAGACAGAAGCATTCTCAGAAACTTCTGGATGATGAGTTCATTCAACTCACAAACTTGAACTTTCCTTTTGATATGACAGATTTGAAACACTCCTTTAGTAGAATCTGCAAGTGTTTATTTCGAGCCCTTTGTGGCCAAAGATGGAAAAGGAAATGTCTTCAAATACCAACTACACAGAAGCATTCTCAGAAACTTCTTTGTGATGAGTGCATTCAACTCACAGACTTGAACCTTCCTTTTGAAAGAGCAGTTTTGAAACACTCTTTTTGTAGAATCTGCAAGTAGACATTTGGAGCGCTTTGAGGCCTATGCTGGGAAATGAAATATCTTCACCTAAAAACAAGAAAGAAGCATTCTCAGAAACTTCTGTGTGATGAGTGCATTCAACTCACAGACTTTAACATTCGTTTCGATAGAGCATTTTGGAAACTCTCCTTTTGTAGAATCTGCAAGTTTTCATTTGGAGTGCTTTGAGGCCTATGCCGGAAAAGGAAATACCTTCACATAAAAACTACACAGAAGAATTCTGAGATACTTCCTGGGGATGAGTGCATTCTACTCACAGACTTGAACCTTCCTTTTGAAAGAGCAGTTTTGAAACACTCTTTTTGTAGAATCCGCAAGTAGATATTTGGAGCGCTTTGAGGCCTACGATGGGAAATGAAATATCTTCACCTAAAAACAAGACAGAAGCATTCTCAGAAACTTCTGTGTGATGAGTGCATTGAACTCACGGACTTGAACATTCCTTTCGATAGAGCAGTTTGGAAACACTCCTTTTGTAGAATCTGCAAGTGTTTATTTGGAGCGCTCTGAGGCCTATGCTGGAAAAGGAAATATCTTCAAATAAAAACTAGACAGAAGCATTCTCAGAAACTTCTGTGTGATGAGTTCATTCAACTCACAAAGTTGAACGTTCCTTTCTATAGGACAGTTTTGAAACACTCCTTTAGTAGAATCTGCAAGTGTTTATTTCGAGCCCTTTGAGGCCAATGATGGAAAAGGAAATGTCTTCAAATAACAACTACACACAAGCATTCTCAGAAACTTCTTTGTGATGAGCGCATTCAACTGACAGAGATGAACCTTCGTTTCGAAAGAGCAGTTTTGAAACACTCTTTTTGTAGAAACTGCAATTAGATATTTGGAGCGATTTGAGGCGTATGCTGGGAAATGAAATATCTTCACCTAAAAACAAGAGAGAAGCATTCTCAGAAACTTCTGTGTGATGAGTGCATTCAACTCACAGACTTGAATATTCCTTTGGATAGAGCAGTTTGGAAACACTCCTTTTGTGGAATCTGCAAGTGTTTATTTAGAGCGCTCTGACGCCTATGCTGGAAAAGGAAATATCTTCACATAAAAACTAGACAGAAGCATTCTCAGAAACTTCTGTGTGATGAGTTCATTCAACTCACAAACTTGAACGTTCCTTTTGATATGACAGTTTTGAAACACTCCTTTAGTAGAATCTACAAGTGTTTATTTCGAGCCCTTTGAGGCCAAAGATGGAAAAGGAAATGTCTTCAAATAACAACTACACAGAAGCATTCTCAGAAACTTCTTTGTAATGAGTGCATTCAACTCACAGACTTGAACCTTCGTTTTGAAAGAGCAGTTTTGAAACACTCTTTTTGTAGAATCTGCAAGCAGACATTTGGAGCGCTTTGAGGCCTATGCTGGGAAAAGAAATATCTTCACCTAAAAACAAGAGAGAAACATTCTCAGAAACTTCTGTGTGATGAGTGCATTCAACTCAGTCACTGGAACATTCCTTTCGGTAGAGCAATTTGGAAACCCTCCTTTTGTAGAATCTGCAAGTGTTTATTTGGAGTGCTTTGAGGCCTATGCTGGAAAAGGAAATATCTTCACATAAAAACTACGCAGAAGCATTCTGAGATACCTCTTGGTGATGAGTGCATTCACCTCACAGACTTGAACCTTCCTTTTGAAAGAGCAGTTTTGAAACACTCTTTTTGTAGAATCTGCAAGTAGACATTTGGAGCGCTTTGAGGCCTATAATGAGAAATGAAATATCTTCACCTAAAAACAAGAGAGAAACATTCTCAGAAACTTCTGTGTGATGAGTGCATTCAACTCACAGACTTGAACATTCCTTTCGATAGAGCAGTTTGGAAACATTCCTTTTGTAGAATCTGCAAGTGTTTATTTGGAGCGCTCTGAGGCCTATGCTGGAAAAGGAAATATCTTCACATAAAAACTAGACAGAAGCATTCTGAGAAACTTCTGTGTGATGAGTTCGTTCAACTCACAAACTTGAACGTTCCCTTTGATAGGACAGTTTTGAAACACTCCTTTCGTAGAATCTGCAAGTGTTTATTTCGAGATCTTTGAGGCCGATGATGGAAAAGGAAATGTCATCAAATAACAACTACACAGAAGCATTCTGAGATACTTCCTGGGATGAGTGCATTCAACTCACAGACATGAACCTTTCTTTTGAAAGAGCAGTTTTGAAACACTCTTTTTGTAGAATCTGCAATTAGATATTTGGAGCGCATTGAGGCCTACGCTGGGAAATGAAATATCTTCATCTAAAAACAAGAGAGAAGCATTCTCAGAAACTTCTGTGTGATGAGTGCATTCAACTCACAGACTTGAACATTCCTTTCGATAGAGCAGTTTGGAAGCACTCCTTTTGTAGAATCCGCAAGTGTTTATTTGGAGCGCTCTGAGGCCTATGCTGGAAAAGGAAACATCTTCACATAAAAACTAGACAGAAGCATTCTCAGAAACTTCTGGATGATGAGTTCATTCAACTCACAAACTTGAACTTTCCTTTTGATATGACAGATTTGAAACACTCCTTTAGTAGAATCTGCAAGTGTTTATTTCGAGCCCTTTGTGGCCAAAGATGGAAAAGGAAATGTCTTCAAATACCAACTACACAGAAGCATTCTCAGAAACTTCTTTGTGATGAGTGCATTCAACTCACAGACTTGAACCTTCCTTTTGAAAGAGCAGTTTTGAAACACTCTTTTTGTAGAATCTGCAAGTAGACATTTGGAGCGCTTTGAGGCCTATGCTGGGAAATGAAATATCTTCACCTAAAAACAAGAGAGAAGCATTCTCAGAAACTTCTGTGTGATGAGTGCATTCAACTCACAGACTTTAACATTCGTTTCGATAGAGCAGTTTGGAAACTCTCCTTTTGTAGAATCTGCAAGTTTTCATTTGGAGTGCTTTGAGGCCTATGCCGGAAAAGGAAATACCTTCACATAAAAACTACACAGAAGAATTCTGAGATACTTCCTGGGGTTGAGTGCATTCTACTCACAGACTTGAACCTTCCTTTTGAAAGAGCAGTTTTGAAACACACTTTTTGTAGAATCCGCAAGTAGATATTTGGAGCGCTTTGAGGCCTACGATGGGAAATGAAATATCTTCACCTAAAAAAGACAGAAGCATTCTCAGAAACTTCTGTGTGATGAGTGCATTGAACTCACAGACTTGAACATTCCTTTCGATAGAGCAGTTTGGAAACACTCCTTTTATAGAATCTGCAAGTGTTTATTTGGAGCGCTCTGAGGCCTATGCTGGAAAAGGAAACATCTTCACATAAAAACTAGACAGAAGCATTCTCAGAAACTTCTGGGTGATGAGTTCATTCAACTCACAAAGTTGAACGTTCCTTTCTATAGGACAGTTTTGAAACACTCCTTTAGTAGAATCTGCAAGTGTTTATTTCGAGCCCTTTGAGGCCAATGATGGAAAAGGAAATGTCTTCAAATAACAACTACACAGAAGCATTCTGAGATACTTCCTGGTGATGAGTGCATTCAACTCACAGACTTGAACATTCCTTTCGATAGAGCAGTTTGGAAGCACTCCTTTTGTAGAATCCGCAAGTGTTTATTTGGAGTGCTCTGAGGCCTATGCTGGAAAAGGAAACATCTTCACATAAAAACTAGACAGAAGCATTCTCAGAAACTTCTGGATGATGAGTTCATTCAACTCACAAACTTGAACTTTCCTTTTGATATGACAGATTTGAAACACTCCTTTAGTAGAATCTGCAAGTGTTTATTTCGAGCCCTTTTTGGCCAAAGATGGAAAAGGAAATGTCTTCAAATACCAACTACACAGAAGCATTCTCAGAAACTTCTTTGTGATGAGTGCATTCAACTCACAGACTTGAACCTTCCTTTTGAAAGAGCAGTTTTGAAACACTCTTTTTGTAGAATCTGCAAGTAGACATTTGGAGCGCTTTGAGGCCTATGCTGGGAAATGAAATATCTTCACCTAAATACAAGAAAGAAGCATTCTCAGAAACTTCTGTGTGATGAGTGCATTCAACTCACAGACTTTAACATTCGTTTCGATAGAGCAGTTTGGAAACACTCCTTTTGTAGAATCTGCAAGTTTTCATTTGGAGTGCTTTGAGGCCTATGCCGGAAAAGGAAATACCTTCACATAAAAACTACACAGAAGAATTCTGAGATACTTCCTGGGGATGAGTGCATTCTACTCACAGACTTGAACCTTCCTTTTGAAAGAGCAGTTTTGAAACACTCTTTTTGTAGAATCCGCAAGTAGATATTTGGAGCGCTTTGAGGCCTACGATGGGAAATGAAATATCTTCACCTAAAAACAAGACAGAAGCATTCTCAGAAACTTCTGTGTGATGAGTGCATTGAACTCACGGACTTGAACATTCCTTTCGATAGAGCAGTTTGGAAACACTCCTTTTGTAGAATCTGCAAGTGTTTATTTGGAGCGCTCTGAGGCCTATGCTGGAAAAGGAAATATCTTCAAATAAAAACTAGACAGAAGCATTCTCAGAAACTTCTGTGTGATGAGTTCATTCAACTCACAAAGTTGAACGTTCCTTTCTATAGGACAGTTTTGAAACACTCCTTTAGTAGAATCTGCAAGTGTTTATTTCGAGCCCTTTGAGGCCAATGATGGAAAAGGAAATGTCTTCAAATAACAACTACACACAAGCATTCTCAGAAACTTCTT
Source organism: Pongo pygmaeus (assembly GCF_028885625.2). Classification (NCBI taxonomy): domain Eukaryota; kingdom Metazoa; phylum Chordata; class Mammalia; order Primates; family Hominidae; genus Pongo; species Pongo pygmaeus. Next base: position 104,207,836 of record NC_072373.2, on the reverse strand, counting down.
TGTGATGAGTGCATTCAACTGACAGAGATGAACCTTCGTTTCGAAAGAGCAGTTTTGAAACACTCTTTTTGTAGAAACTGCAATTAGATATTTGGAGCGATTTGAGGCGTATGCTGGGAAATGAAATATCTTCACCTAAAAACAAGAGAGAAGCATTCTCAGAAACTTCTGTGTGATGAGTGCATTCAACTCACAGACTTGAACATTCCTTTGGATAGAGCAGTTTGGAAACACTCCTTTTGTGGAATCTGCAAGTGTTTATTTAGAGCGCTCTGAGGCCTATGCTGGAAAAGGAAATATCTTCACATAAAAACTAGACAGAAGCATTCTCAGAAACTTCTGTGTGATGAGTTCATTCAACTCACAAACTTGAACGTTCCTTTTGATATGACAGTTTTGAAACACTCCTTTAGTAGAATCTGCAAGTGTTTATTTCGAGCCCTTTGAGGCCAAAGATGGAAAAGGAAATGTCTTCAAATAACAACTACACAGAAGCATTCTCAGAAACTTCTTTGTAATGAGTGCATTCAACTCACAGACTTGAACCTTCGTTTTGAAAGAGCAGTTTTGAAACACTCTTTTTGTAGAATCTGCAAGCAGACATTTGGAGCGCTTTGAGGCCTATGCTGGGAAAAGAAATATCTTCACCTAAAAACAAGAGAGAAACATTCTCAGAAACTTCTGTGTGATGAGTGCATTCAACTCACTGACTGGAACATTCCTTTCGGTAGAGCAATTTGGAAACCCTCCTTTTGTAGAATCTGCAAGTGTTTATTTGGAGTGCTTTGAGGCCTATGCTGGAAAAGGAAATATCTTCACATAAAAACTACGCAGAAGAATTCTGAGATACCTCTTGGTGATGAGTGCATTCAACTCACAGACTTGAACCTTCCTTTTGAAAGAGCAGTTTTGAAACACTCTTTTTGTAGAATCTGCAAGTAGACATTTGGAGCGCTTTGAGGCCTATAATGAGAAATGAAATATCTTCACCTAAAAACAAGAGAGAAACATTCTCAGAAACTTCTGTGTGATGAGTGCATTCAACTCACAGACTTGAACATTCCTTTCGATAGAGCAGTTTGGAAACATTCCTTTTGTAGAATCTGCAAGTGTTTATTTGGAGCGCTCTGAGGCCTATGCTGGAAAAGGAAATATCTTCACATAAAAACTAGACAGAAGCATTCTGAGAAACTTCTGTGTGATGAGTTCGTTCAACTCACAAACTTGAACGTTCCCTTTGATAGGACAGTTTTGAAACACTCCTTTCGTAGAATCTGCAAGTGTTTATTTCGAGATCTTTGAGGCCGATGATGGAAAAGGAAATGTCATCAAATAACAACTACACAGAAGCATTCTGAGATACTTCCTGGGATGAGTGCATTCAACTCACAGACATGAACCTTTCTTTTGAAAGAGCAGTTTTGAAACACTCTTTTTGTAGAATCTGCAATTAGATATTTGGAGCTCATTGAGGCCTACGCTGGGAAATGAAATATCTTCATCTAAAAACAAGAGAGAAGCATTCTCAGAAACTTCTGTGTGATGAGTGCATTCAACTCACAGACTTGAACATTCCTTTCGATAGAGCAGTTTGGAAGCACTCCTTTTGTAGAATCCGCAAGTGTTTATTTGGAGCGCTCTGAGGCCTATGCTGGAAAAGGAAACATCTTCACATAAAAACTAGACAGAAGCATTCTCAGAAACTTCTGGATGATGAGTTCATTCAACTCACAAACTTGAACTTTCCTTTTGATATGACAGATTTGAAACACTCCTTTAGTAGAATCTGCAAGTGTTTATTTCGAGCCCTTTGTGGCCAAAGATGGAAAAGGAAATGTCTTCAAATACCGACTACACAGAAGCATTCTCAGAAACTTCTTTGTGATGAGTGCATTCAACTCACAGACTTGAACCTTCCTTTTGAAAGAGCAGTTTTGAAACACTCTTTTTGTAGAATCTGCAAGTAGACATTTGGAGCGCTTTGAGGCCTATGCTGGGAAATGAAATATCTTCACCTAAAAACAAGAGAGAAGCATTCTCAGAAACTTCTGTGTGATGAGTGCATTGAACTCACAGACTTTAACATTCGTTTCGATAGAGCAGTTTGGAAACTCTCCTTTTGTAGAATCTGCAAGTTTTCATTTGGAGTGCTTTGAGGCCTATGCCGGAAAAGGAAATACCTTCACATAAAAACTACACAGAAGAATTCTGAGATACTTCCTGGGGTTGAGTGCATTCTACTCACAGACTTGAACCTTCCTTTTGAAAGAGCAGTTTTGAAACACACTTTTTGTAGAATCCGCAAGTAGATATTTGGAGCGCTTTGAGGCCTACGATGGGAAATGAAATATCTTCACCTAAAAAAGACAGAAGCATTCTCAGAAACTTCTGTGTGATGAGTGCATTGAACTCACAGACTTGAACATTCCTTTCGATAGAGCAGTTTGGAAACACTCCTTTTATAGAATCTGCAAGTGTTTATTTGGAGCGCTCTGAGGCCTATGCTGGAAAAGGAAACATCTTCCAATAAAAACTAGACAGAAGCATTCTCAGAAACTTCTGGGTGATGAGTTCATTCAACTCACAAAGTTGAACGTTCCTTTCTATAGGACAGTTTTGAAACACTCCTTTAGTAGAATCTGCAAGTGTTTATTTCGAGCCCTTTGAGGCCAATGATGGAAAAGGAAATGTCTTCAAATAACAACTACACAGAAGCATTCTGAGATACTTCCTGGTGATGAGTGCATTCAACTCACAGACTTGAACATTCCTTTCGATAGAGCAGTTTGGAAGCACTCCTTTTGTAGAATCCGCAAGTGTTTATTTGGAGCGCTCTGAGGCCTATGCTGGAAAAGGAAACATCTTCACATAAAAACTAGACAGAAGCATTCTCAGAAACTTCTGGATGACGAGTTCATTCAACTCACAAACTTGAACTTTCCTTTTGATATGACAGATTTGAAACACTCCTTTAGTAGAATCTGCAAGTGTTTATTTCGAGCCCTTTTTGGCCAAAGATGGAAAAGGAAATGTCTTCAAATACCAACTACACAGAAGCATTCTCAGAAACTTCTTTGTGATGAGTGCATTCAACTCACAGACTTGAACCTTCCTTTTGAAAGAGCAGTTTTGAAACACTCTTTTTGTAGAATCTGCAAGTAGACATTTGGAGCGCTTTGAGGCCTATGCTGGGAAATGAAATATCTTCACCTAAATACAAGAAAGAAGCATTCTCAGAAACTTCTGTGTGATGAGTGCATTCAACTCACAGACTTTAACATTCGTTTCGATAGAGCAGTTTGGAAACACTCCTTTTGTAGAATCTGCAAGTTTTCATTTGGAGTGCTTTGAGGCCTATGCCGGAAAAGGAAATACCTTCACATAAAAACTACACAGAAGAATTCTGAGATACTTCCTGGGGATGAGTGCATTCTACTCACAGACTTGAACCTTCCTTTTGAAAGAGCAGTTTTGAAACACTCTTTTTGTAGAATCCGCAAGTAGATATTTGGAGCGCTTTGAGGCCTACGATGGGAAATGAAATATCTTCACCTAAAAACAAGACAGAAGCATTCTCAGAAACTTCTGTGTGATGAGTGCATTGAACTCACGGACTTGAACATTCCTTTCGATAGAGCAGTTTGGAAACACTCCTTTTGTAGAATCTGCAAGTGTTTATTTGGAGCGCTCTGAGGCCTATGCTGGAAAAGGAAATATCTTCAAATAAAAACTAGACAGAAGCATTCTCAGAAACTTCTGTGTGATGAGTTCATTCAACTCACAAAGTTGAACGTTCCTTTCTATAGGACAGTTTTGAAACACTCCTTTAGTAGAATATGCAAGTGTTTATTTCGAGCCCTTTGAGGCCAATGATGGAAAAGGAAATGTCTTCAAATAACAACTACACACAAGCATTCTCAGAAACTTCTTTGTGATGAGTGCATTCAACTGACAGAGATGAACCTTCGTTTCGAAAGAGCAGTTTTGAAACACTCTTTTTGTAGAAACTGCAATTAGATATTTGGAGCGATTTGAGGCGTATGCTGGGAAATGAAATATCTTCACCTAAAAACAAGAGAGAAGCATTCTCAGAAACTTCTGTGTCATGAGTGCATTCAACTCACAGACTTGAACATTCCTTTGGATAGAGCAGTTTGGAAACACTCCTTTTGTGGAATCTGCAAGTGTTTATTTAGAGCGCTCTGAGGCCTATGCTGGAAAAGGAAACATCTTCACATAAAAACTAGACAGAAGCATTCTCAGAAACTTCTGTGTGATGAGTTCATTCAACTCACAAACTTGAACGTTCCTTTTCATATGACAGTTTTGAAACACTCCTTTAGTAGAATCTGCAAGTGTTTATTTCGAGCCCTTTGAGGCCAAAGATGGAAAAGGAAATGTCTTCAAATAACAACTACACAGAAGCATTCTCAGAAACTTCTTTGTAATGAGTGCATTCAACTCACAGACTTGAACCTTCGTTTTGAAAGAGCAGTTTTGAAACACTCTTTTTGTAGAATCTGCAAGCAGACATTTGGAGCGCTTTGAGGCCTATGCTGGGAAAAGAAATATCTTCACCTAAAAACAAGAGAGAAACATTCTCAGAAACTTCTGTGTGATGAGTGCATTCAACTCACTGACTGGAACATTCCTTTCGGTAGAGCAATTTGGAAACCCTCCTTTTGTAGAATCTGCAAGTGTTTATTTGGAGTGCTTTGAGGCCTATGCTGGAAAAGGAAATATCTTCACATAAAAACTACGCAGAAGCATTCTGAGATACCTCTTGGTGATGAGTGCATTCAACTCACAGACTTGAACCTTCCTTTTGAAAGAGCAGTTTTGAAACACTCTTTTTGTAGAATCTGCAAGTAGACATTTGGAGCGCTTTGAGGCCTATAATGAGAAATGAAATATCTTCACCTAAAAACAAGAGAGAAACATTCTCAGAAACTTCTGTGTGATGAGTGCATTCAACTCACAGACTTGAACATTCCTTTCGATAGAGCAGTTTGGAAACATTCCTTTTGTAGAATCTGCAAGTGTTTATTTGGAGCGCTCTGAGGCCTACGCTGGAAAAGGAAATATCTTCACATAAAAACTAGACAGAAGCATTCTGAGAAACTTCTGTGTGATGAGTTCGTTCAACTCACAAACTTGAACGTTCCCTTTGATAGGACAGTTTTGAAACACTCCTTTCGTAGAATCTGCAAGTGTTTATTTCGAGATCTTTGAGGCCGATGATGGAAAAGGAAATGTCATCAAATAACAACTACACAGAAGCATTCTGAGATACTTCCTGGGATGAGTGCATTCAACTCACAGACATGAACCTTTCTTTTGAAAGAGCAGTTTTGAAACACTCTTTTTGTAGAATCTGCAATTAGATATTTGGAGCGCATTGAGGCCTACGCTGGGAAATGAAATATCTTCATCTAAAAACAAGAGAGAAGCATTCTCAGAAACTTCTGTGTGATGAGTGCATTCAACTCACAGACTTGAACATTCCTTTCGATAGAGCAGTTTGGAAGCACTCCTTTTGTAGAATCCGCAAGTGTTTATTTGGAGCGCTCTGAGGCCTATGCTGGAAAAGGAAACATCTTCACATAAAAACTAGACAGAAGCATTCTCAGAAACTTCTGGATGATGAGTTCATTCAACTCACAAACTTGAACTTTCCTTTTGATATGACAGATTTGAAACACTCCTTTAGTAGAATCTGCAAGTGTTTATTTCGAGCCCTTTGTGGCCAAAGATGGAAAAGGAAATGTCTTCAAATACCAACTACACAGAAGCATTCTCAGAAACTTCTTTGTGATGAGTGCATTCAACTCACAGACTTGAACCTTCCTTTTGAAAGAGCAGTTTTGAAACACTCTTTTTGTAGAATCTGCAAGTAGACATTTGGAGCGCTTTGAGGCCTATGCTGGGAAATGAAATATCTTCACCTAAAAACAAGAGAGAAGCATTCTCAGAAACTTCTGTGTGATGAGTGCATTCAACTCACAGACTTTAACATTCGTTTCGATAGAGCAGTTTGGAAACTCTCCTTTTGTAGAATCTGCAAGTTTTCATTTGGAGTGCTTTGAGGCCTATGCCGGAAAAGGAAATACCTTCACATAAAAACTACACAGAAGAATTCTGAGATACTTCCTGGGGTTGAGTGCATTCTACTCACAGACTTGAACCTTCCTTTTGAAAGAGCAGTTTTGAAACACACTTTTTGTAGAATCCGCAAGTAGATATTTGGAGCGCTTTGAGGCCTACGATGGGAAATGAAATATCTTCACCTAAAAAAGACAGAAGCATTCTCAGAAACTTCTGTGTGATGAGTGCATTGAACTCACAGACTTGAACATTCCTTTCGATAGAGCAGTTTGGAAACACTCCTTTTATAGAATCTGCAAGTGTTTATTTGGAGCGCTCTGAGGCCTATGCTGGAAAAGGAAACATCTTCACATAAAAACTAGACAGAAGCATTCTCAGAAACTTCTGGGTGATGAGTTCATTCAACTCACAAAGTTGAACGTTCCTTTCTATAGGACAGTTTTGAAACACTCCTTTAGTAGAATCTGCAAGTGTTTATTTCGAGCCCTTTGAGGCCAATGATGGAAAAGGAAATGTCTTCAAATAACAACTACACAGAAGCATTCTGAGATACTTCCTGGTGATGAGTGCATTCAACTCACAGACTTGAACATTCCTTTCGATAGAGCAGTTTGGAAGCACTCCTTTTGTAGAATCCGCAAGTGTTTATTTGGAGCGCTCTGAGGCCTATGCTGGAAAAGGAAACATCTTCACATAAAAACTAGACAGAAGCATTCTCAGAAACTTCTGGATGATGAGTTCATTCAACTCACAAACTTGAACTTTCCTTTTGATATGACAGATTTGAACCACTCCTTTAGTAGAATCTGCAAGTGTTTATTTCGAGCCCTTTTTGGCCAAAGATGGAAAAGGAAATGTCTTCAAATACCAACTACACAGAAGCATTCTCAGAAACTTCTTTGTGATGAGTGCATTCAACTCACAGACTTGAACCTTCCTTTTGAAAGAGCAGTTTTGAAACACTCTTTTTGTAGAATCTGCAAGTAGACATTTGGAGCGCTTTGAGGCCTATGCTGGGAAATGAAATATCTTCACCTAAATACAAGAAAGAAGCATTCTCAGAAACTTCTGTGTGATGAGTGCATTCAACTCACAGACTTTAACATTCGTTTCGATAGAGCAGTTTGGAAACACTCCTTTTGTAGAATCTGCAAGTTTTCATTTGGAGTGCTTTGAGGCCTATGCCGGAAAAGGAAATACCTTCACATAAAAACTACACAGAAGAATTCTGAGATACTTCCTGGGGATGAGTGCATTCTACTCACAGACTTGAACCTTCCTTTTGAAAGAGCAGTTTTGAAACACTCTTTTTGTAGAATCCGCAAGTAGATATTTGGAGCGCTTTGAGGCCTACGATGGGAAATGAAATATCTTCACCTAAAAACAAGACAGAAGCATTCTCAGAAACTTCTGTGTGATGAGTGCATTGAACTCACGGACTTGAACATTCCTTTCGATAGAGCAGTTTGGAAACACTCCTTTTGTAGAATCTGCAAGTGTTTATTTGGAGCGCTCTGAGGCCTATGCTGGAAAAGGAAATATCTTCAAATAAAAACTAGACAGAAGCATTCTCAGAAACTTCTGTGTGATGAGTTCATTCAACTCACAAAGTTGAACGTTCCTTTCTATAGGACAGTTTTGAAACACTCCTTTAGTAGAATCTGCAAGTGTTTATTTCGAGCCCTTTGAGGCCAATGATGGAAAAGGAAATGTCTTCAAATAACAACTACACACAAGCATTCTCAGAAACTTCTTTGTGATGAGTGCATTCAACTGACAGAGATGAACCTTCGTTTCGAAAGAGCAGTTTTGAAACACTCTTTTTGTAGAAACTGCAATTAGATATTTGGAGCGATTTGAGGCGTATGCTGGGAAATGAAATATCTTCACCTAAAAACAAGAGAGAAGCATTCTCAGAAACTTCTGTGTGATGAGTGCATTCAACTCACAGACTTGAACATTCCTTTGGATGGAGCAGTTTGGAAACACTCCTTTTGGGGAATCTGCAAGTGTTTATTTAGAGCGCTCTGAGGCCTATGCTGGAAAAGGAAACATCTTCACATAAAAACTAGACAGAAGCATTCTCAGAAACTTCTGTGTGATGAGTTCATTCAACTCACAAACTTGAACGTTCCTTTTGATATGACAGTTTTGAAACACTCCTTTAGTAGAATCTGCAAGTGTTTATTTCGAGCCCTTTGAGGCCAAAGATGGAAAAGGAAATGTCTTCAAATAACAACTACACAGAAGCATTCTCAGAAACTTCTTTGTAATGAGTGCATTCAACTCACAGACTTGAACCTTCGTTTTGAAAGAGCAGTTTTGAAACACCCTTTTTGTAGAATCTGCAAGCAGACATTTGGAGCGCTTTGAGGCCTATGCTGGGAAAAGAAATATCTTCACCTAAAAACAAGAGAGAAACATTCTCAGAAACTTCTGTGTGATGAGTGCATTCAACTCACTGACTGGAACATTCCTTTCGGTAGAGCAATTTGGAAACCCTCCTTTTGTAGAATCTGCAAGTGTTTATTTGGAGTGCTTTGAGGCCTATGCTGGAAAAGGAAATATCTTCACATAAAAACTACGCAGAAGCATTCTGAGATACCTCTTGGTGATGAGTGCATTCAACTCACAGACTTGAAACTTCCTTTTGAAAGAGCAGTTTTGAAACACTCTTTTTGTAGAATCTGCAAGTAGACATTTGGAGCGCTTTGAGGCCTATAATGAGAAATGAAATATCTTCACCTAAAAACAAGAGAGAAACATTCTCAGAAACTTCTGTGTGATGAGTGCATTCAACTCACAGACTTGAACATTCCTTTCGATAGAGCAGTTTGGAAACATTCCTTTTGTAGAATCTGCAAGTGTTTATTTGGAGCGCTCTGAGGCCTACGCTGGAAAAGGAAATATCTTCACATAAAAACTAGACAGAAGCATTCTGAGAAACTTCTGTGTGATGAGTTCGTTCAACTCACAAACTTGAACGTTCCCTTTGATAGGACAGTTTTGAAACACTCCTTTCGTAGAATCTGCAAGTGTTTATTTCGAGATCTTTGAGGCCGATGATGGAAAAGGAAATGTCATCAAATAACAACTACACAGAAGCATTCTGAGATACTTCCTGGGATGAGTGCATTCAACTCACAGACATGAACCTTTCTTTTGAAAGAGCAGTTTTGAAACACTCTTTTTGTAGAATCTGCAATTAGATATTTGGAGCGCATTGAGGCCTACGCTGGGAAATGAAATATCTTCATCTAAAAACAAGAGAGAAGCATTCTCAGAAACTTCTGTGTGATGAGTGCATTCAACTCACAGACTTGAACATTCCTTTCGATAGAGCAGTTTGGAAGCACTCCTTTTGTAGAATCCGCAAGTGTTTATTTGGAGCGCTCTGAGGCCTATGCTGGAAAAGGAAACATCTTCACATAAAAACTAGACAGAAGCATTCTCAGAAACTTCTGGATGATGAGTTCATTCAACTCACAAACTTGAACTTTCCTTTTGATATGACAGATTTGAAACACTCCTTTAGTAGAATCTGCAAGTGTTTATTTCGAGCCCTTTGTGGCCAAAGATGGAAAAGGAAATGTCTTCAAATACCAACTACACAGAAGCATTCTCAGAAACTTCTTTGTGATGAGTGCATTCAACTCACAGACTTGAACCTTCCTTTTGAAAGAGCAGTTTTGAAACACTCTTTTTGTAGAATCTGCAAGTAGACATTTGGAGCGCTTTGAGGCCTATGCTGGGAAATGAAATATCTTCACCTAAAAACAAGAGAGAAGCATTCTCAGAAACTTCTGTGTGATGAGTGCATTCAACTCACAGACTTTAACATTCGTTTCGATAGAGCAGTTTGGAAACTCTCCTTTTGTAGAATCTGCAAGTTTTCATTTGGAGTGCTTTGAGGCCTATGCCGGAAAAGGAAATACCTTCACATAAAAACTACACAGAAGAATTCTGAGATACTTCCTGGGGTTGAGTGCATTCTACTCACAGACTTGAACCTTCCTTTTGAAAGAGCAGTTTTGAAACACACTTTTTGTAGAATCCGCAAGTAGATATTTGGAGCGCTTTGAGGCCTACGATGGGAAATGAAATATCTTCACCTAAAAAAGACAGAAGCATTCTCAGAAACTTCTGTGTGATGAGTGCATTGAACTCACAGACTTGAACATTCCTTTCGATAGAGCAGTTTGGAAACACTCCTTTTATAGAATCTGCAAGTGTTTATTTGGAGCGCTCTGAGGCCTATGCTGGAAAAGGAAACATCTTCACATAAAAACTAGACAGAAGCATTCTCAGAAACTTCTGGGTGATGAGTTCATTCAACTCACAAAGTTGAACGTTCCTTTCTATAGGACAGTTTTGAAACACTCCTTTAGTAGAATCTGCAAGTGTTTATTTCGAGCCCTTTGAGGCCAATGATGGAAAAGGAAATGTCTTCAAATAACAACTACACAGAAGCATTCTGAGATACTTCCTGGTGATGAGTGCATTCAACTCACAGACTTGAACATTCCTTTCGATAGAGCAGTTTGGAAGCACTCCTTTTGTAGAATCCGCAAGTGTTTATTTGGAGCGCTCTGAGGCCTATGCTGGAAAAGGAAACATCTTCACATAAAAACTAGACAGAAGCATTCTCAGAAACTTCTGGATGATGAGTTCATTCAACTCACAAACTTGAACTTTCCTTTTGATATGACAGATTTGAAACACTCCTTTAGTAGAATCTGCAAGTGTTTATTTCGAGCCCTTTTTGGCCAAAGATGGAAAAGGAAATGTCTTCAAATACCAACTACACAGAAGCATTCTCAGAAACTTCTTTGTGATGAGTGCATTCAACTCACAGACTTGAACCTTCCTTTTGAAAGAGCAGTTTTGAAACACTCTTTTTGTAGAATCTGCAAGTAGACATTTGGAGCGCTTTGAGGCCTATGCTGGGAAATGAAATATCTTCACCTAAATACAAGAAAGAAGCATTCTCAGAAACTTCTGTGTGATGAGTGCATTCAACTCACAGACTTTAACATTCGTTTCGATAGAGCAGTTTGGAAACACTCCTTTTGTAGAATCTGCAAGTTTTCATTTGGAGTGCTTTGAGGCCTATGCCGGAAAAGGAAATACCTTCACATAAAAACTACACAGAAGAATTCTGAGATACTTCCTGGGGATGAGTGCATTCTACTCACAGACTTGAACCTTCCTTTTGAAAGAGCAGTTTTGAAACACTCTTTTTGTAGAATCCGCAAGTAGATATTTGGAGCGCTTTGAGGCCTACGATGGGAAATGAAATATCTTCACCTAAAAACAAGACAGAAGCATTCTCAGAAACTTCTGTGTGATGAGTGCATTGAACTCACGGACTTGAACATTCCTTTCGATAGAGCAGTTTGGAAACACTCCTTTTGTAGAATCTGCAAGTGTTTATTTGGAGCGCTCTGAGGCCTATGCCGGAAAAGGAAATATCTTCAAATAAAAACTAGACAGAAGCATTCTCAGAAACTTCTGTGTGATGAGTTCATTCAACTCACAAAGTTGAACGTTCCTTTCTATAGGACAGTTTTGAAACACTCCTTTAGTAGAATCTGCAAGTGTTTATTTCGAGCCCTTTGAGGCCAATGATGGAAAAGGAAATGTCTTCAAATAACAACTACACACAAGCATTCTCAGAAACTTCTTTGTGATGAGTGCATTCAACTGACAGAGATGAACCTTCGTTTCGAAAGAGCAGTTTTGAAACACTCTTTTTGTAGAAATTGCAATTAGATATTTGGAGCGATTTGAGGCGTATGCTGGGAAATGAAATATCTTCACCTAAAAACAAGAGAGAAGCATTCTCAGAAACTTCTGTGTGATGAGTGCATTCAACTCACAGACTTGAACATTCCTTTGGATAGAGCAGTTTGGAAACACTCCTTTTGTGGAATCTGCAAGTGTTTATTTAGAGCGCTCTGAGGCCTATGCTGGAAAAGGAAACATCTTCACATAAAAACTAGACAGAAGCATTCTCAGAAACTTCTGTGTGATGAGTTCATTCAACTCACAAACTTGAACGTTCCTTTTGATATGACAGTTTTGAAACACTCCTTTAGTAGAATCTGCAAGTGTTTATTTCGAGCCCTTTGAGGCCAAAGTTGGAAAAGGAAATGTCTTCAAATAACAACTACACAGAAGCATTCTCAGAAACTTCTTTGTAATGAGTGCATTCAACTCACAGACTTGAACCTTCGTTTTGAAAGAGCAGTTTTGAAACACTCTTTTTGTAGAATCTGCAAGCAGACATTTGGAGCGCTTTGAGGCCTATGCTGGGAAAAGAAATATCTTCACCTAAAAACAAGAGAGAAACATTCTCAGAAACTTCTGTGTGATGAGTGCATTCAACTCACTGACTGGAACATTCCTTTCGGTAGAGCAATTTGGAAACCCTCCTTTTGTAGAATCTGCAAGTGTTTATTTGGAGTGCTTTGAGGCCTATGCTGGAAAAGGAAATATCTTCACATAAAAACTACGCAGAAGCATTCTGAGATACCTCTTGGTGATGAGTGCATTCAACTCACAGACTTGAACCTTCCTTTTGAAAGAGCAGTTTTGAAACACTCTTTTTGTAGAATCTGCAAGTAGACATTTGGAGCGCTTTGAGGCCTATAATGAGAAATGAAATATCTTCACCTAAAAACAAGAGAGAAACATTCTCAGAAACTTCTGTGTGATGAGTGCATTCAACTCATAGACTTGAACATTCCTTTCGATAGAGCAGTTTGGAAACATTCCTTTTGTAGAATCTGCAAGTGTTTATTTGGAGCGCTCTGAGGCCTACGCTGGAAAAGGAAATATCTTCACATAAAAACTAGACAGAAGCATTCTGAGAAACTTCTGTGTGATGAGTTCGTTCAACTCACAAACTTGAACGTTCCCTTTGATAGGACAGTTTTGAAACACTCCTTTCGTAGAATCTGCAAGTATTTATTTCGAGATCTTTGAGGCCGATGATGGAAAAGGAAATGTCATCAAATAACAACTACACAGAAGCATTCTGAGATACTTCCTGGGATGAGTGCATTCAACTCACAGACATGAACCTTTCTTTTGAAAGAGCAGTTTTGAAACACTCTTTTTGTAGAATCTGCAATTAGATATTTGGAGCGCATTGAGGCCTACGCTGGGAAATGAAATATCTTCATCTAAAAACAAGAGAGAAGCATTCTCAGAAACTTCTGTGTGATGAGTGCATTCAACTCACAGACTTGAACATTCCTTTCGATAGAGCAGTTTGGAAGCACTCCTTTTGTAGAATCCGCAAGTGTTTATTTGGAGCGCTCTGAGGCCTATGCTGGAAAAGGAAACATCTTCACATAAAAACTAGACAGAAGCATTCTCAGAAACTTCTGGATGATGAGTTCATTCAACTCACAAACTTGAACTTTCCTTTTGATATGACAGATTTGAAACACTCCTTTAGTAGAATCTGCAAGTGTTTATTTCGAGCCCTTTGTGGCCAAAGATGGAAAAGGAAATGTCTTCAAATACCAACTACACAGAAGCATTCTCAGAAACTTCTTTGTGATGAGTGCATTCAACTCACAGACTTGAACCTTCCTTTTGAAAGAGCAGTTTTGAAACACTCTTTTTGTAGAATCTGCAAGTAGACATTTGGAGCGCTTTGAGGCCTATGCTGGGAAATGAAATATCTTCACCTAAAAACAAGAGAGAAGCATTCTCAGAAACTTCTGTGTGATGAGTGCATTCAACTCACAGACTTTAACATTCGTTTCGATAGAGCAGTTTGGAAACTCTCCTTTTGTAGAATCTGCAAGTTTTCATTTGGAGTGCTTTGAGGCCTATGCCGGAAAAGGAAATACCTTCACATAAAAACTACACAGAAGAATTCTGAGATACTTCCTGGGGTTGAGTGCATTCTACTCACAGACTTGAACCTTCCTTTTGAAAGAGCAGTTTTGAAACACACTTTTTGTAGAATCCGCAAGTAGATATTTGGAGCGCTTTGAGGCCTACGATGGGAAATGAAATATCTTCACCTAAAAAAGACAGAAGCATTCTCAGAAACTTCTGTGTGATGAGTGCATTGAACTCACAGACTTGAACATTCCTTTCGATAGAGCAGTTTGGAAACACTCCTTTTATAGAATCTGCAAGTGTTTATTTGGAGCGCTCTGAGGCCTATGCTGGAAAAGGAAACATCTTCACATAAAAACTAGACAGAAGCATTCTCAGAAACTTCTGGGTGATGAGTTCATTCAACTCACAAAGTTGAACGTTCCTTTCTATAGGACAGTTTTGAAACACTCCTTTAGTAGAATCTGCAAGTGTTTATTTCGAGCCCTTTGAGGCCAATGATGGAAAAGGAAATGTCTTCAAATAACAACTACACAGAAGCATTCTGAGATACTTCCTGGGGATGAGTGCATTCAACTCACAGACTTGAACATTCCTTTCCATAGAGCAGTTTGGAAGCACTCCTTTTGGAGAATCCGCAAGTGTTTATTTGGAGCGCTCTGAGGCCTATGCTGGAAAAGGAAACATCTTCACATAAAAACTAGACAGAAGCATTCTCAGAAACTTCTGGATGATGAGTTCATTCAACTCACAAACTTGAACTTTCCTTTTGATATGACAGATTTGAAACACTCCTTTAGTAGAATCTGCAAGTGTTTATTTCGAGCCCTTTTTGGCCAAAGATGGAAAAGGAAATGTCTTCAAATACCAACTACACAGAAGCATTCTCAGAAACTTCTTTGTGATGAGTGCATTCAACTCACAGACTTGAACCTTCCTTTTGAAAGAGCAGTTTTGAAACACTCTTTTTGTAGAATCTGCAAGTAGACATTTGGAGCGCTTTGAGGCCTATGCTGGGAAATGAAATATCTTCACCTAAATACAAGAAAGAAGCATTCTCAGAAACTTCTGTGTGATGAGTGCATTCAACTCACAGACTTTAACATTCGTTTCGATAGAGCAGTTTGGAAACACTCCTTTTGTAGAATCTGCAAGTTTTCATTTGGAGTGCTTTGAGGCCTATGCCGGAAAAGGAAATACCTTCACATAAAAACTACACAGAAGAATTCTGAGATACTTCATGGGGATGAGTGCATTCTACTCACAGACTTGAACCTTCCTTTTGAAAGAGCAGTTTTGAAACACTCTTTTTGTAGAATCCGCAAGTAGATATTTGGAGCGCTTTGAGGCCTACGATGGGAAATGAAATATCTTCACCTAAAAACAAGACAGAAGCATTCTCAGAAACTTCTGTGTGATGAGTGCATTGAACTCACGGACTTGAACATTCCTTTCGATAGAGCAGTTTGGAAACACTCCTTTTGTAGAATCTGCAAGTGTTTATTTGGAGCGCTCTGAGGCCTATGCTGGAAAAGGAAATATCTTCAAATAAAAACTAGACAGAAGCATTCTCAGAAACTTCTGTGTGATGAGTTCATTCAACTCACAAAGTTGAACGTTCCTTTCTATAGGACAGTTTTGAAACACTCCTTTAGTAGAATCTGCAAGTGTTTATTTCGAGCCCTTTGAGGCCAATGATGGAAAAGGAAATGTCTTCAAATAACAACTACACACAAGCATTCTCAGAAACTTCTTTGTGATGAGTGCATTCAACTGACAGAGATGAACCTTCGTTTCGAAAGAGCAGTTTTGAAACACTCTTTTTGTAGAAACTGCAATTAGATATTTGGAGCGATTTGAGGCGTATGCTGGGAAATGAAATATCTTCACCTAAAAACAAGAGAGAAGCATTCTCAGAAACTTCTGTGTGATGAGTGCATTCAACTCACAGACTTGAACATTCCTTTGGATAGAGCAGTTTGGAAACACTCCTTTTGTGGAATCTGCAAGTGTTTATTTAGAGCGCTCTGAGGCCTATGCTGGAAAAGGAAACATCTTCACATAAAAACTAGACAGAAGCATTCTCAGAAACTTCTGTGTGATGAGTTCATTCAACTCACAAACTTGAACGTTCCTTTTGATATGACAGTTTTGAAACACTCCTTTAGTAGAATCTGCAAGTGTTTATTTCGAGCCCTTTGAGGCCAAAGATGGAAAAGGAAATGTCTTCAAATAACAACTACACAGAAGCATTCTCAGAAACTTCTTTGTAATGAGTGCATTCAACTCACAGACTTGAACCTTCGTTTTGAAAGAGCAGTTTTGAAACACTCTTTTTGTAGAATCTGCAAGCAGACATTTGGAGCGCTTTGAGGCCTATGCTGGGAAAAGAAATATCTTCACCTAAAAACAAGAGAGAAACATTCTCAGAAACTTCTGTGTGATGAGTGCATTCAACTCACTGACTGGAACATTCCTTTCGGTAGAGCAATTTGGAAACCCTCCTTTTGTAGAATCTGCAAGTGTTTATTTGGAGTGCTTTGAGGCCTATGCTGGAAAAGGAAATATCTTCACATAAAAACTACGCAGAAGCATTCTGAGATACCTCTTGGTGATGAGTGCATTCAACTCACAGACTTGAACCTTCCTTTTGAAAGAGCAGTTTTGAAACACTCTTTTTGTAGAATCTGCAAGTAGACATTTGGAGGGCTTTGAGGCCTATGCTGGGAAATGAAATATCTTCACCTAAAAACAAGAGAGAAGCATTCTCAGAAACTTCTGTGTGATGAGTGCATTCAATTCACAGACTTAACATTCCTTTCGATAGAGCAGTTTGGAAACACTCCTTTTGTAGAATCTGCAAGTGTTTATTAGGAGCGCTCAGAGGCCTATGCTGGAAAAGGAAATATCTTCACATAAAAACTAAACAGAAGCATTCTCAGAAACTTCTGTGTGATGAGTTCATTCAACTCAAAAAGTTGAACGTTCCCTTCTATAGGACAGTTTTGAAACACTCCTTTAGTAGCATCTGCAAGTGTTTATTTCGAGCCCTTTGAGGCCAATGATGGAAAAGGAAGTGTCTTCAAATGACAACTACAAAGAAGAATTCTCAGAAACTTCTGTGTGATGTGTGCATTCAACTCACAGACTTTAACATTCGTTTCGATAGAGCAGTTTTGAAACTCTCCTTTTGTAGAATCTGCGTTTTAATTTGGCGTGCTTTGAGGCCTATGCTGGAAAAGGAAATACCTTCACATAAAAACTACACAGAAGAATTCTGAGATACTTCCTGGGGATGAGTGCATTCAACTCACAGACTTGAACCTTCCTTTTGAAAGAGCAGTTTTGAAACACTCTTTTTGTAGAATCCGCAAGTAGATATTTGGAGCGCTTTGAGGCCTACGATGGGAAATGAAATATCTTCACCTAAAAAAAAGACAGAAGCATTCTCAGAAACTTCTGTGTGATGAGTGCATTGAACTCACTGACTTGAACATTCCTTTCGATAGAGCAGTTTGGAAACACTCCTTCTGTAGAATCTGCAAGTGTTTATTTGGAGCGCTCTGAGGCCTATGCTGGAAAAGGAAATATCTTCACATAAAAACTAGACAGAAGCATTCTCAGAAACTTCTGTGTGATGAGTTCATTCAACTCACAAACTTGAAGATTCCTTTTGATATGACAGTTTTGAAACCCTCTTTCTGTAGAATCTGCAAGTGTTTAAATCTAGCCCTTTGAGGCCAAAGATGGAAAAGGAAATGTCCTCAAATAACAACTCCACACAAGCATTCTCAGAAACTTCTTTGTGATGAGTGCATTCAACTCACAGACTTGAACCTTCCTTTTGAAAGAGCAGTTTTGAAACACTCTTTTTGTAGAATCTGCAAGTAGACATTTGGAGCGCTTTGAGGCCTATGCTGGGAAATGTAATATCTTCACCTAAAAACAAGAGAGAAGCATTCTCAGAAACTTCTGTGTGATGAGTGCATTCAACTCACAGACTTGAACATTCCTTTCGATAGAGCAGTTTGGAAACACACCTTTTGCAGAATCTGCAAGTGTTTATTTGGAGTGCTTTGGGGCCTATGCTGGAAAAGGAAATATCTTCACATAAAAACTACACAGAAGCATTCTGAGATACTTCTTGGTGATGAGTGCATTCAACTCACAGTCTTCAACCTTCCTTTTGAAAGAGCAGTTTTGAAACACTCTTTTTGTAGAATCTGCGAGTAGATATTTGGAGCGCTTTGAGGCCTATGCTGGGAAATGAAATATCTTCACCTAAAAACAAGAGAGAAGAATTCTCAGAAACTACTGTGTGATGAGTGCATTCAACTCACAGACTTGAATATTCCTTCGATAGAGCAGTTTGGAAACACTCTTTTTGTAGAATCTCCAAGTGTTTATTTGCAGCGCTCTGAGGCCTATGCTGGAAAAGGAAATATGTTCACATAAAAACTAGACAGAAGCATTCTCAGAAACTTCTGGGTGATGAGTTCATTCAACTCACAAAGTTGAACGTTCCTTTCTATAGGACACTTTTGAAACACTCCTTTAGTAGAATCTGCAAGTGTAGATTTCGAGTCCTTTGAGACCAAAGATGGAAAAGGAAATGTCTTCAAATAACAACTACACAGAAGCATTCTCAGAAACTTCTTGGTGATGAGTGCATTCAACTCACAGACTTGAACCTTCCTTTGGAAAGAGCAGTTTTGAAACTCTCTTTTTGTAGAATCTGCAAGTAGACATTTGGAGCGCTTTGAGGCCTATGCTGGGAAATGGAATATCTTCACCTAAAAACAAGAGAGAAACATTCTCAGAAACTTCTGTGTGATGAGTGCTTTCAACTCACAGACTTGAACATTCCTTTCGATAGAGCAGTTTGGAAACACTCCTTTTGTAGAATCTGCAAGTGTTTATTTGGCGTGCTTTGAGGCCTGGAAAAGGAAATATCTTCACATACAAACTACACAGAAGCATTCTGAGATACTTCTTGGTGATTAGTGCATTCAACTCACAGACTTCAACCTTCCTTTTGAAAGAGCAGTTTTGAAACACTCTTTTTGTAGAATCTGCAAGTAGATATTTGGAGCGCTTTGAGGCCTATGTTGGGAAATGAAATATCTTCACCTAAAAACAAGAGAGAAGCGTTCTCAGAAACTTCTGTGTGATGAGTGCATTCAACTCACAGACTTGAACATTTCTTTCCATAGAGCAGTTTGGGAACACTCCTTTTGTAGAATCTGCATGTGTTTATTTGGAGCGCTCTGAGGCCTATGCTGGAAAAGGAAATATCTTCACATAAAAACTAGACAGAAGCATTCTCAGAAACTTCTGTGTGATGAGCTCATTCAACTCTCAAACTTCAACGTTCTCTTGATAGGACAGTTTTGAAACACTCTTTTAGTAGAATCTGCAAGTGTTTATTTCGAGCCCTTTGAGGCCAATGATGGAAAAGGAAATGTCTTCAAATAACAACTACACAGAAGCATTCTCAGAAACTTCTTTGTGATGAGTGCATTCAACTCACAGACTTCAACCTTCCTTTGGAAAGAGCAGTTTTGAAACACTGTTTTTGTAGAATCTGCAAGTAGACATTTGGAGCGCTTTGAGGCCTATGCTGGGAAATGAAATATCTTCACCTAAAAACAAGAGAGAAGCATTCTCAGAAACTTCTGTGTGATGAGTGCATTCAACTCACAGACTTGAACATTCCTTTCGATAGAGCAGTTTGGAAACACTCATTTTGTAGAATCTACAAGTGTTTATTTGGAGTGCTTTGAGGCCAATGCTGGAAAAGGAAATATCTTCACATAAAAACTACACCGAAGCATTCTGAGATACTTCTTGGTGATGAGTGCATTCAACTCACGGACCTGAACTTTCCTTTTGAGAGACCAGTTTTGAAACACTCTTTTTGTAGAATCTGCAAGTAGATATTTGGAGCGCTTTGAGACCTATGCTGGGAAATGAAATATCTTCACCTAAAAACAAGAGAGAGGCATTCTCAGAAACTTCTTTGTGATGAGGGCATTCAACTCACAGACTTGAACCTTCCTTTGGAAAGAGGAGTTTTGTAACACTCTTTTTGTAGAATCTGCAAGGAGACATTTGGAGGGCTTTGAGGCCTATGCTGGAAATGAAATATCTTCACCTAAAAACAAGAGAGAAGCTTTCTCAGAAACTTCTGTGTGATGAGGGCATTCAGCTCACAGCCTTGAACTTTCCTTTCGATAGAGCAGTTTGGAAACACTCCTTTTGTAGAATCTGCAAGTGTTTATTTGGGGTGTTTTGAGGCCTATGCTGGAAAAGGAAATATCTTCACATAAAAACTACACAGAAGCATTCTGAGATACTTCCTGGTGATGAGTGCATTCAACTCACAGACTTGAACCTTCCTTTAAAAAGAGCAGTTTTGAAACACTCTTTTTGTAGAGTCCGCAATTAGATATTTGGAGCGCTTTGAGGCCTATGTTGGGAAATGACATATCTTCACCTAAAAACAAGAGAGAAGCATTCTCAGAAACTTCTGTGTGATGAGTGCATTCAACTCACAGACTTGAACATTCCTTTCGATAGAGCAGTTTGGAAAAACTCCTTTTGTAGAATCTGCAAGTGTTTATTTGGAGCGCTCTGAGGCCTATGCTGGAAAAGGAAATGTCTTCACATAAAAACTAGAGAGAAGCATTCTCAGAAACCTCTGTGTGATGAGCTCATTCAACTCTCAAACTTGAACGTTCTTTTCATAGGACAGTTTTGAAACACTCTTTTAGTAGAATCTGCAAGTGTTTATTTCGAGCCCTTTGAGGCCAATGATGGAAAAGGAAATATCTTCAAATAACAACTACACAGAAGCATTCTCAGAAACTTCTTTGTGATGAGTTCATTCAACTCATAGACTTCAACCTTCCTTTTGAAAGAGCAGTTTTGAAACACTCTTTTTGTAGAATCTGTAAGTAGATATTTGGAGCGCTTTGAGGCCTAAGCTGGGAAATGAAATATCTTCACCTAAAAACAAGAGAGAAGCATTCTCAGAAACTATTGTGTGATGAGTGCATTCAACTCACAGACTTGAATATTCCCTTCAATAGAGCAGTTTGGAAACACTCCTTTTGTAGAATCTGCAAGTGTTTATTTGCCGCGCTGTGAGGCCAATGCTGGAAAAGGAAATATCTTCACATAAAAACTAGACAGAAGCATTCTCAGAAACTTCTGTGTGATGAGCTCATTCAACTCTCAAACTTGAACGATCTTTTCATAAGAAAGTTTTGAAACACTCTTTTAGTAGAATCTGCAAGTGTTTATTTCGAGACCTTTGAGGCCAATGATGGAAAAGGAAATATCTTCAAATAACAACTACACAGAAGCATTCTCAGAAACTTCTTTGTGATGAGTGCATTCAACTCACAGACTTGAACCTTCCTTTAGAAAGAGCAGTTTTGAAACACTCTTTTTATAGAGTCCGCAATTAGATATTTGGAGAGTTTTGAGGGCTATGTTGGGAAATGACATATCTTCACCTAAAAACAAGAGAGAGGCATTCTCAGAAACTTCTGTGTGATGAGTGCATTCAACTCACAGACTTGAACATTCCTTTCGATAGAGCAGTTTGGAAACACTCCTTTTGTAGAATCTGCAAGTGTTTATTTGGAGCGCTCTGAGGCCTATGCTGGAAAAGGAAATATCTTCACATAAAAACTAGACAGAAGTATTCTCAGAAATTTCTTCATGATGAGTTCATTCAACTCACAAAGTTGAACGTTCCTTTCTATAGGACTCTTTTGAAACACTCCTTTAGTAGAATCTTCAAGTGTTTATTTCGAGCCATTTGAGGCCAATGATGGAAAAGGAAATGTCTTCAAATAACAACTACACAGAAGCATTCTAAGATACTTCTTCGTGATGAGTGCATTCAACTCACAGACCTGAACATTCCTTTGTAAAGAGCAGTTTTGAAACATTCTTTTTGTAGGATCTGCAAGTAGATATTTGGAGCGCTTTGAGGCCTATGCTGGGAAATGAAATATCTTCACCTAAAAACAAGACAGAAGCATTCTCAGAAACTTCTGTGTGATGAGTGCATTCAACTCACAGATTTGAATATTCCCTTCGATAGAGCAGTTCGGAAACACTCCTTTTGTATAATCTGCAAGTGTTCTTTTGGAGCACTTTGAGGCCTATGCTGGGAAATGAAATATCTTCATATAAAAACTAGACAGAAGCATTCTCAGAAACTTCTTTGTGATGAGTGCACTCAACTCACAGACTTGAACATTCCTTTCGATAGAGCAGTTTGGAAACACTCCTTTTGTAGAATCTGCATGTGTTTATTTGGAGTGCTTTGAGGCCTATGCTGGAAAAGGAAATCTCTTCACATAAAAACTACACAGAAGCATTCTGAGATACTTCTTGGTGATGAGTTCATTCAACTCATAGACTTCAACCTTCCTTTTGAAAGAGCAGTTTTGAAACACTCTTTTTGTAGAATCTGCAAGTAGATATTTGGAGCGCTTTGAGGCCTATGCTGGGAAATGAAATGTCTTCACCTAAAAACAAGAGAGAAGCATTCTCAGAAACTTCTGTGTGATGAGTGCATTCAACTCACAGACTTGTACATTCCTTTCGATAGAGCAGTTTGGAAACACTCCTTTTGTAGAATCTGCAAGTGTTTATTTGGAGCGCTCTGAGGCCTATGCTGGAAAAGGAAATATCTTCACATAAAAACTAGACAGAAGCATTCTCAGAAACTTCTGTGTGATGAGTTCATTCAACTCACAAACTTGAAGGTTCCTTTTGGTATGACAGTTTTGAAACCCTCTTTCTGTAGAATCTGCAAGTGTTTAATTCTAGCCCTTTGAGGCCAAAGATGGAAAAGGAAATGTCCTCAAATAACAACTACACAGAAGCATTCTCAGAAACTTCTTTGTGATGAGTGCATTCAACCCACAGACTTGAATCTTCCTTTTGAAAAGCAGTTTTGAAACACTCTTTTAGTAGAATCTGCAAGTGTTTATTTCGAGCCCTTTGAGGCCAATGATGGAAAAGGAAATGTCTTCAAATAACAACTACACAGAAGCATTCTCAGAAACTTCTTTTTGATGAGTGCATTCAAATCACAGACTTGAACATTCCTTTGGAAAGAGCAGTTTTGAAACACTCTTTTTGTAGAATCTGCAAGTAGGCATTTGGAGCGCTTTGAGGCCTATGCTGGGAAATGGAATATCTTCACCTAAAAATAAGAGAGAAACATTCTCAGAAACTTCTGTGTGATGAGTGCATTCAACTCACAGACTTGAACATTCCTTTCAATAGAGCAGTTTGGAAACACTCCTTTTGTAGAATCTGCAAGTGTTTATTTCTAGTGCTTTGAGGCCTATGCTGGAAAAGGAAATATCTTCACATAAAAACTAGACAGAAGCATTCTCAGAAAGTTCTGTGTGATGAGCTCATTCAACTCTCAAACTTGAACGTTCTCTTGATAGGACAGTTTTGAAACACTCTTTTAGTAGAATCTGCAAGTGTTTATTTCGAGCCCTTTGAGGACAATGATGGAAAAGGAAATGTCTTCAAATAACAACTGCACAGAAGCATTCTCAGAAACTTCTTTGTGATGAGTGCATTCAACTCACAGACTTGAACCTTCCTTTGGAAAGAGCAGTTTTGGAACACTGTTTTTGTAGAATCTGCAAGTAGACATTTGGAGCGCTTTGAGGCCTATGCTGGGAAATGAAATATCTTCACCTAAAAACAAGAGAGAAGCATTCTCAGAAACTTCTGTGTGATGAGTGCATTCAACTCACAGACTTGAACATTCCTTTCGATAGAGCAGTTTGGAAACACTCATTTTGTAGAATCTACAAGTGTTTATTTGGAGTGCTTTGGGGCCAATGCTGGAAAAGGAAATATCTTCACATAAAAACTACACCGAAGCATTCTGAGATACTTCTTGGTGATGAGTGCATTTAACTCACGGACCTGAACTTTCCTTTTGAGAGACCAGTTTTGAAACACTCTTTTTGTAGAATCTGCAAGTAGATATTTGGAGCGCTTTGAGACCTATGCTGGGAAATGAAATATCTTCACCTAAAAACAAGAGAGAGGCATTCTCAGAAACTTCTTTGTGATGAGGGCATTCAACTCACAGACTTGAACCTTCCTTTGGAAAGAGGAGTTTTGAAACACTCTTTTTGTAGAATCTGCAAGGAGACATTTGGAGGGCTTTGAGGCCTATGCTGGAAATAAAATATCTTCACCTAAAAACAAGAGAGAAGCCTTCTCAGAAACTTCTGTGTGATGAGGGCATTCAGCTCACAGCCTTGAACTTTCCTTTCGATAGAGGAGTTTGGAAACACTCCTTTTGTAGAATCTGCAAGTGTTTATTTGGGGTGTTTTGAGGCCTATGCTGGAAAAGAAAATATCTTCACATAAAAACTACACAGAAGCATTCTGAGATACTTCCTGGTGATGAGTGCATTCAATTCACAGACTTGAACCTTCCTTTAAAAAGAGCAGTTTTGAAACACTCTTTTTGTAGAGTCCGCAATTAGATATTTGGAGCGCTTTGAGGCCTATGTTGGGAAATGACATATCTTCACCTAAAAACAAGAGAGAAGCATTCTCAGAAACTTCTGTGTGATGAGTGCATTCAACTCACAGACTTGAACATTCCTTTCGATAGAGCAGTTTGGAAAAACTCCTTTTGTAGAATCTGCAAGTGTTTATTTGGAGCGCTCTGAGGCCTATGCTGGAAAAGGAAATGTCTTCACTTAAAAACTAGAGAGAAGCATTCTCAGAAACTTCTGTGTGATGAGCTCATTCAACTCTCAAACTTGAACGTTCTTTTCATAGGACAGTTTTGAAACACTCTTTTAGTAGAATCTGCAAGTGTTTATTTCGAGCCCTTTGAGGCCAATGATGGAAAAGGAAATATCTTCAAATAACAACTACAGAGAAGCATTCTCAGAAACTTCTTTGTGATGAGTGCATTCAACTCACAGACTTCAACCTTCCTTTTGAAAGAGCAGTTTTGAAACACTCTTTTTGTAGAATCTGCAAGTAGATATTTGGAGCGCTTTGAGGCCTATGCTGGCAAATGAAATATCTTCACCTAATAACAAGAGAGAAGCATTCTCAGAAACTATTGTGCGATGAGTGCATTCAACTCACAGACTTGAATATTCCCTTCGATAGAGCAGTTTTTAAACTCTCCTTTTGTAGAATCTGCAAGTGTTTATTTGTAGCGCTCTGAGGCCTATGCTGGAAAAGGAAATATCTTCACATAAAAACTAGACAGAAGCATTCTCAGAAACTTCTGCGTGATGAGTACATTCAACTCACAAAGTTGAACGTTCCTTTCCATAAGACACTTTTGAAACACTCCTTTAGTAGAATCTGCAAGTGTTTATTTCGAGCCATTTGAGGCCAAAGATTGAAAAGGAAATGTCTTCAAATAACAACTAGACAGAAGCATTCTCAGAAACTTCTTTGTGATGAGTGCATTCAACTCACAGACTTGAACCTTCCTATGGAAAGAGCAGTTTTGAAACACTCTTTTTGTAGAATCTGCAAGTAGACATTTGGAGCGCTTTGAGGCCTAAGCTGGGAAATGAAATATATTCACCTAAAAACAGGAGAGAAGCAATCTCAGAAACTTCTGTGTGATGAGTGCATTCAACTCACAGACTTGAACATTCCTTTCGATAGATCAGTTTGGAAACACTCCTTTTGTAGAATCTGCAACTGTTTATTTGGAGTGCTTTGAGGCCAATGCTGGAAAAGGAAATATCTTCACATAAAAACTACACAGAAGCATTCTGAGATACTTCTTGGTGATGAGGGCATTCAACTCACAGACCTGAACTTTCCTTTTGAAAGAGCAGTTTTGAAACTCTCTTTTTGTAGAATCTGCAAGTAGATATTTCAAGCGCATTGAGGCGTATGCTGGGAAATGAAATATCTTCACCTAAAAACAAGAGAGAGGCATTCTCAGAAACTTCTTTGTGATGAGTGCATTCAACTCACAGACTTGAACATTCCTTTCGATAGAGCAGTTTTGAAACACTCTTTTTGTAGAATCTGCAAGTGTTTATTTCGAGCCCTTTGAGGCCAATGATGGAAAAGGAAATATCTTCAAATAACAACTACACAGAAGCATTCTCAGAAACTTCTTTGGGATGACTGCATTCAACTCACAGACTTCAACCTTCCTTTTGAAAGACCAGTTTTGAAACACTCTTTTTGTAGAACCTGCAAATAGATATTTTGAGCGCTTTGAGGCCTATGCTGGGAAATGTAATATCTTCACCTAAAAACAAGAGAGAAGCATTCTCAGAAACTACTGTGTGATGAGTGCATTCAACTCACAGACTTGAATATTCCCTTCGATAGAGCAGTTTGGAAACACTCCTTTTGTAGAATCTGCAAGTGTTTATTTGCAGCGCACTGAGGCCTATGCTGGAAAAGGAAATATCTTCACATAAAAACTAGACAGAAGCATTCTCAGAAACTTCTGCGTGATGAGTACATTCAACTCACAAAGTTGAACGTTCTTTTCTATTTGACACTTTTGAAACACTCCTTTAGTAGAATCTGCAAGTGTTTATTTCTAGCCCTTTGCGCCAAAGATTGAAAAGGAAATGTCTTCAAATAAAAACTCCACACAAGCATTCTCAGAAACATCTTTGTGATGAGTGCATTCAACTCACAGACTTGAACCTTCCTTTTGAAAGAGCAGTTTTGAAACACTCTTTTTGTAGAATCTGCAAGTGGACATTTGGAGCGCTTTGAGGCCTATGCTGGGAAATGAAATATCTTCACCTAAAAACAAGAGAGAAGCATTCTCAGAAACTTCTGTGTGATGAGTGCATTCAACTCACAGACTTGAACATTCCTTTCGATAGAGCAGTTTGGAAACACTCCTTTTGTGGAATCTGCAAGTGTTTATTTGGAGTGCTTTGAGGCCTATGCTGGAAAAGGAAATATCTTCACATAAAAACTACACAGAAGCATTCTGAGATACTTCTTGGTGATGAGTGCATTCAACTCACAGACTTCAACCTTCCTTTTGAAAGAGCAGTTTTGAAACACTCTTTTTGTAGAATCTGCAAGTAGATATTTGGAGCGCTTTGAGGCCTATGCTGGGAAATGAAATATCTTCACCTAAAAACAAGAGAGAAGAATTCTCAGAAACTACTGTGTGATGAGGGCATTCAACTCACAGACTTGAATATTCCTTCGATAGAGCAGTTTGGAAACACTCTTTTTGTAGAATCTCCAAGTGTTTATTTGCAGCGCTCTGAGGCCTATGCTGGAAAAGGAAATATCTTCACATAAAAACTAGACAGAAGCATTCTCAGAAACTTCTGCGTGATGAGTTCATTCAACTCACAAAGTTGAACGTTCCTTTCTATAGGACACTTTTGAAACACTCCTTTAGTAGAATCTGCAAGTGCAGATTTCGAGTCCTTTGAGACCAAAGATGGAAAAGGAAATGTCTTCAAATAACAACTACACAGAAGCATTCTCAGAAACTTCTTTGTGATGAGTGCATTCAACTCACAGACTTGAACCTTCCTTTGGAAAGAGCAGTTTTGAAACTCTCTTTTTGTAGAATCTGCAAGTAGACATTTGGAGCGCTTTGAGGCCTATGCTGGGAAATGGAATATCTTCACCTAAAAACCAGAGAGAAACATTCTCAGAAACTTCTGTGTGATGAGTGCATTCAACTCACAGACTTGAACATTCCTTTCGATAGAGCAGTTTGGAAACACTCCTTTTGTAGAATCTGCAAGTGTTTATTTGGCGTGCTTTGAGGCCTATGCTGGAAAAGGAAATATCTTCACATACAAACTACACAGAAGCATTCTGAGATACTTCTTGGTGATTAGTGCATAAAACTCACAGACTTCAACCTTCCTTTGGAAAGAGCAGTTTTGAAACACTCTTTTTGTAGAATCTGCAAGTAGATATTTGGAGCGCTTTGAGGCCTATGCTGGGAAATGAAATATCTTCACCTAAAAACAAGAGAGAAGCATTCTCAGAAACTTCTGTGTGATGAGTGCATTCAACTCACAGACTTGAACATTTCTTTCGATAGAGCAGTTTGGGAACACTCCTTTTGTAGAATCTGCATGTGTTTATTTGGAGCGCTCTGAGGCCTATGCTGGAAAAGGAAATATCTTCACATAAAAACTAGACAGAAGCATTCTCAGAAACTTCTGTGTGATGAGCTCATTCAACTCTCAAACTTCAACGTTCTCTTGATAGGACAGTTTTGAAACACTCTTTTAGTAGAATCTGCAAGTGTTTATTTCGAGCCCTTTGTGGCCAATGATGGAAAAAGAAATGTCTTCAAATAACAACTACACAGAAGCATTCTCAGAAACTTCTTTGTGATGAGTGCATTCAACTCACAGACTTGAACCTTCCTTTGGAAAGAGCAGTTTTGAAACACTGTTTTTGTAGAATCTGCAAGTAGACATTTGGAGCGCTTTGAGGCCTATGCTGGGAAATGAAATATCTTCACCTAAAAACAAGAGAGAAGCATTCTCAGAAACTTCTGTGTGATGAGTGCATTCAACTCACAGACTTGAACATTCCTTTCGATAGAGCAGTTTGGAAACACTCATTTTGTAGAATCTACAAGTGTTTATTTGGAGTACTTTGAGGCCAATGCTGGAAAAGGAAATATCTTCACATAAAAACTACACCGAAGCATTCTGAGATACTTCTTGGTGATGAGTGGATTCAACTCACGGACCTGAACTTTCCTCTTGAGAGACCAGTTTTGAAACACTCTTTTTGTAGAATCTGCAAGTAGATATTTGGAGCGCTTTGAGACCTATGCTGGGAAATGAAATATCTTCACCTATAAACAAGAGAGAGGCATTCTCAGAAACTTCTTTGTGATGAGGGCATTCAACTCACAGACTTGAACCTTCCTTTGGAAAGAGGAGTTTTGTAACACTCTTTTTGTAGAATCTGCAAGGAGACATTTGGAGGGCTTTGAGGCCTATGCTGGAAATGAAATATCTTCACCTAAAAACAAGAGAGAAGCTTTCTCAGAAACTTCTGTGTGATGAGGGCATTCAGCTCACAGCCTTGAACTTTCCTTTCGATAGAGTAGTTTGGAAACACTCCTTTTGTAGAATCTGCAAGTGTTTATTTGGGGTGTTTTGAGGCCTATGCTGGAAAAGGAAATATCTTCACATTAATACTACACAGAAGCATTCTGAGATACTTCCTGGTGATGAGTGCATTCAACTCACAGACTTGAACCTTCCTTTAAAAAGAGCAGTTTTGAAACACTCTTTTTGTAGAGTCCGCAATTAGATATTTGGAGCGCTTTGAGGCCTATGTTGGGAAATGACATATCTTCAGCTAAAAACAAGAGAGAAGCATTCTCAGAAACTTCTGTGTGATGAGTGCATTCAACTCACAGACTTGAACATTCCTTTCGATAGAGCAGTTTGGAAAAACTCCTTTTGTAGAATCTGCAAGTGTTCATTTGGAGAGCTCTGAGGCCTATGCTGGAAAAGGAAATGTCTTCACATAAAAACTAGACAGAAGCATTCTCAGAAACCTCTGTGTGATGAGCTCATTCAACTCTCAAACTTGAACGTTCTTTTCATAGGACAGTTTTGAAACACTCTTTTAGTAGAATCTGCAAGTGTTTATTTCGAGCCCTTTGAGGCCAATGATGGAAAAGGAAATATCTTCAAATAACAACTACACAGAAGCCTTCTCAGAAACTTCTTTGTGATGAGTTCATTCAACTCACAGACTTCAACCTTCCTTTTGAAAGAGCAGTTTTGAAACACTCTTTTTGTAGAATCTGTAAGTAGATATTTCTAGCGCTTTGAGGCCTATGCTGGGAAATGAAATATCTTCACCTAAAAACAAGAGAGAAGCATTCTCAGAAACTATTGTGTGATGAGTGCACTCAACTCACAGACTTGAATATTCCCTTCAATAGAGCAGTTTGGAAACACTCCTTTTGTAGAATCTGCAAGTGTTTATTTGCCGCGCTGTGAGGCCAATGCTGGAAAAGGAAATATCTTCACATAAAAACTAGACAGAAGCATTCTCAGAAACTTCTGTGTGATGAGCACATTCAACTCTGAAACTTGAACGATCTTTTCATAAGAAAGTTTTGAAACACTCTTTTAGTAGAATCTGCAAGT
Source organism: Pongo pygmaeus (assembly GCF_028885625.2). NCBI lineage: Eukaryota > Metazoa > Chordata > Mammalia > Primates > Hominidae > Pongo > Pongo pygmaeus. Next base: position 104,177,690 of record NC_072373.2, on the reverse strand, counting down.
GTTTATTTCGAGACCTTTGAGGCCAATGATGGAAAAGGAAATATCTTCAAATAACAACTACACAGAAGCATTCTCAGAAACTTCTTTGTGATGAGTGCATTCAACTCACAGACTTGAACCTTCCTTTAGAAAGAGCAGTTTTGAAACACTCTTTTTGTAGAGTCCGCAATTAGATATTTGGAGCGCTTTGAGGGCTATGTTGGGAAATGACATATCTTCACCTAAAAACAAGAGAGAGGCATTCTCAGAAACTTCTGTGTGATGAGTGTATTCAACTCACAGACTTGAACATTCCTTTCAATAGAGCAGTTTGGAAACACTCCTTTTGTAGAATCTGCAAGTGTTTATTTGGAGCGCTCTGAGGCCTATGCTGGAAAAGGAAATATATTCACATACAAACTACACAGAAGCATTCTGAGATACTTCTTGGTGATGAGTGGATTCAACTCACAGACTTCAACCTTCCTTTTGAAAGAGCAGTTTTGAAACACTCTTTTTGTAGAATCTGCAAGTAGATATTTGGAGCGCTTTCAGACTTATGCTGGGAAATGAAATATCTTCACCTAAAAACAAGAGAGAAGCATTTTCAGAAACTTCTCTGTGATGAGTGCATTCAACTCACAGACTTGAATATTCCCTTCGATAGAGCAGTTTGGAAACACTGCTTTTGTAGAATCTGCAAGTGTTTATTTGGAGCGCTCTGAGGCCTATGCTGGAAAAGGAAATATCTTCACATAAAAACTAGACAGAAGCATTCTCAGAAACTTCTGCGTGATGAGTTCATTCAACTCACAAAGTTGAACGTTCCTTTCTATAGGACACTTTTGAAACACTCCTTTAGTAGAATCTGCAAGTGTTTATTTCGAGCCCTTTGAGGCAAAAGATTGAAAAGGAAATGTCTTCAAATAACAACTACACAGAAGCATTCTCAGAAACTTCTTTGTGATGAGTGCATTCAACTCACACAGTTGAACGTTCCTTTCTATAGGACACTTTTGAAACACTCCCTTAGTAGAATCTTCAAGTGTTTATTTCGAGCCCTTTGAGGCAAAAGATTGAAAAGGAAATGTCTTCAAATAACAACTACACAGAAGCATTCTCAGAAACTTCTTTGTGATGAGTGCATTCAACTCACAGACTTGAACCTTCCTTTTGAAAGAGCAGTTTTGAAACACTCTTTTTGTAGAATCTGCAAGTAGACATTTGGAGCGCTTTGAGGCCTATGCTGGGAAATGAAATATCTTTACCTAAAAACAGGAGAGAAGCATTCTCAGAAACTTCTTTGTGATGAGTGCATTCAACACACAGACTTGAACATTCCTTTCGATAGAGCAGTTTGGAAACACTCCTTTTCTAGAATCTGCAAGTGTTTATTTGGAGTGCTTTGAGGCCTATGCTGGAAAAGGAAATCTCTTCACATAAAAACTACACAGAAGCATTCTGAGATACTTCTTGCTGATGAGTTCATTCAACTCACAGACTTCAACCTTCCTTTTGAAAGAGCAGTTTTGAAACACTCTTTTTGTAGAATCTGCAAGTAGATATTTGGAGCGCTTTGAGGCCTATGCTGGGAAATGAAATATCTTCACCTAAAAACAAGAGAGAAGCATTCTCAGAAACTATTATGTGATCAGTGCATTCAACTCACAGACTTGAATATTCCCTTCCATAGAGCAGTTTGGAAACACTCCTTTTGTAGAATCTGCAAGTGTTTATTTGCCGCGCTCTGAGGCCTATGCTGGAAAAGGAAATATCTTCACATAAAAACTAGACAGAAGCATTCTCAGAAACTTCTGCGTGATGAGTTCATTCAACTCACAAAGTTGAACGTTCCTTTCTATAGGACACTTTTGAAACACTCCTTTAGTAGAATCTGCAAGTGTTTATTTCGAGCCCTTTGAGGCCAAATATTGAAAAGGAAATGTCTTCAAATAACAACTACACAGAAGCATTCTCAGAAACTTCTTTGTGATGAGTGCATTCAACTCACAGACTTGAACCTTCCTTTTGAAAGAGCAGTTTTGAAACACTCTTTTTGTAGAATCTGCAAGTAGACATTTGGAGCGCTTTGAGGCCTATGCTGGGAAATGAAATATCTTCACCTAAAAACAAGAGAGAAGCATTCTCAGAAACTTCTGTGTGATGAGTGCATTCAACTCACAGACTTGAACATTCCTTTCGATAGAGCAGTTTGGAAACACTCCTTTTGTAGAATCTACAAGTGTTTATTTGGAGTGCTTTGAGGCCTACGCTGGAAAAGGAAATATCTTCACATAAAAACTACACCGAAGCATTCTGAGATACTTCTTGGTGATGAGTGCATTCAACTCACAGACCTGAACTTTCCTTTTGAAAGACCAGTTTTGAAAAACTCTTTTTGTAGAATCTGCAAGTAGATGTTTGGAGCGCTTTGAGGCCTATGCTGGGAAATGAAATATCTTCACCTAAAAACAAGAGAGAGGCATTCTCAGAAACTTCTTTGTGATGAGGGCATTCAACTCACAGACTGGAACCTTCCTTTGGAAAGAGCAGTTTTGAAACACTCTTTTTGTAGAATCTGCAAGTAGATATTCGGAGCGCTTTGAGGCCTAGGCTGGGAAATGAAATATCTTCACCTAAAAACAAGAGAGAGGCATTCTCGGAAACTTCTTTGTGATGAGGGCATTCAACTCACAGACCTGAGCCTTACTTTTGAAAGAGGAGTTTTGAAACACTCTTTTTGTAGAATCTGCAAGGAGACATTTGGAGGGCTTTGAGGCCTATGCTGGGAAATGAAATATCTTCACCTAAAAACAAGAGAGAAGCATTCTCAGAAACTTCTGTGTGATGAGTGCATTCAACTCACAGCCTTGAACATTCCTTTCGATAGAGCAGTTTGGAAACACTCCTTTTGTAGAATCTGCAAGTGTTTATTTGGGGTGCTTTGAGGCCTATGCTGGAAAAGGAAATATCTTCAAATAAAAACTACACAGAAGCATTCTCAGAAACTTCTGTGTGATGAGTGCATTCAACCCACAGACTTGAACAGTTCTTCCGATAGAGCAGTTTGGAAACACTCCTTTTGTAGAATCTGCAAGTGTTTATTTGGAGCACTCTGAGGCCTATGCTGGAAAAGGAAACATCTTCACATAAAAACTAGACAGAAGCATTCTCAGAAACTTCTGTGTGATGAGTTCATTCAACTCACAAACTTGAAGGTTCCTTTTGATATGACAGTTTTGAAACCCTCTTTCAGTAGAATCTGCAAGTGTTTAATTCTAGCCCTTTGAGGCCAAAGATGGAAAAGGAAATGTCCTCAAATAACAACTACACAGAAGCATTCTCAGAAACTTCTTTGTGATGAGTGCATTCAACTCACAGACTGGAACCTTCCTTTTGAAAGAGCAGTTTTGAAACACTCTTTTTGTAGAATCTGCAAGTAGACATATGGAGCACTTAGTGGCCTATGTTGGGAAATAAAATAAATTCACCTAAAAACAAGAGAGAAACATTCTCAGAAACTTCTGTGTGATGAGTGCATTCAACTCACAGACTTGAACATTCCTTTCGATAGAGCAGTTTGGAAAAACTCCCTTTGTAGAATCTGCAAGTGTTTATTTGGAGTCCTTTGAGACCTATGCTGGAAAAGGAAATATCTTCACATAAAAACTAGACAGAAGCATTCTCAGAAACCTCTGTGTGATGAGCTCATTCAACTCTCAAACTTGAACGTTCTCTTGATAGGACAGTTTTGAAACACTCTTTTAGTAGAATCTGCAAGTGTTTATTTCGAGCCCTTTGAGGCCAATGATGGAAAAGGAAATGTCTTCAAATAACAACTACACAGAAGCATTCTCAGAAACTTCTTTGTGATGAGTGCATTCAACTCACAGACTTGAACCTTCCTTTGGAAAGAGCAGTTTTGGAACACTGTTTTTGTAGAATCTGCAAGTAGACATTTGGAGCGCTTTGAGGCCTATGCTGGGAAATGAAATATCTTCACCTAAAAACAAGAGAGAAGCATTCTCAGAAACTTCTGTGTGATGAGTGCATTCAACTCACAGACTTGAACATTCCTTTCGATAGAGCAGTTTGGAAACACTCCCTTTGTAGAATCTGCAACTGTTTATTTGGAGTGCTTTGACGCCAATGCTGGAAAAGGAAATATCTTCACATAAAAACTACACAGAAGCATTCTGAGATACTTCTTGGTGATGAGGGCATTCAACTCACAGACCTGAACTTTCCTTTTGAAAGAGCAGTTTTGAAACTGTCTTTTTGTAGAATCTGCAAGTAGATATTTCAAGCGCATTGAGGCGTATGCTGGGAAATGAAATATCTTCACCTAAAAACAAGAGAGAGGCATTCTCCGAAACTTCTTTGTGATGAGTGCATTCAACTCACAGACTTGAACATTCCTTTCGATAGAGCAGTTTTGAAACACTCTTTTTGTAGAATCTGCAAGTGTTTATTTCGAGCCCTTTGAGGCCAAAGATGGAAAAGGAAATATCTTCAAATAACAACTACACAGAAGCATTCTCAGAAACTTCTTTGGGATGACTGCATTCAACTCACAGACTTCAACCTTCCTTTTGAAACAGCAGTTTTGAAACACTCTTTTTGTAGAATCTGCAAATAGATATTTGGAGCGCTTTGAGGCCTATGCTGGGAAATGTAATATCTTCACCTAAAAACAAGAGAGAAGCATTCTCAGAAACTACTGTGTGATGAGTGCATTCAACTCACAGACTTGAACATTCCCTTCGATAGAGCAGTTTGGAAACACTCCTTTTGTAGAATCTGCAAGTGTTTATTTGCAGCGCACTGAGGCCTATGCTGGAAAAGGAAATATCTTCACATAAAAATTAGACAGAAGCATTCTCAGAAACTTCTGCGTGATGAGTACATTCAACTCACAAAGTTGAACGTTCGTTTCTATTTGACACTTTTGAAACACTCCTTTAGTAGAATCTGCAAGTGTTTATTTCTAGCCCTTTGAGGCCAAAGATTGAAAAGGAAATGTCTTCAAATAACAACTCCACACAAGCATTCTCAGAAACTTCTTTGTGATGAGTGCATTCAACTCACAGACTTGAACCTTCCTTTGGAAAGAGCAGTTTTGAAACTCTCTTTTTGTAGAATCTGCAAGTAGACATTTGGAGCGCTTTGAGGCCTATGCTGGGAAATGGAATATCTTCACCTAAAAACAAGAGAGAAACATTCTCAGAAACTTCTGTGTGATGAGTGCATTCAACTCACAGACTTGAACATTCCTTTCGATAGAGCAGTTTGGAAACACTCCTTTTGTAGAATCTGCAAGTGTTTATTTGGCGTGCTTTGAGGCCTATGCTGGAAAAGGAAATATCTTCACATACAAACTACACAGAAGCATTCTGAGATACTTCTTGGTGATTAGTGCATTCAACTCACAGACTTCAACCTTCCTTTTGAAAGAGCAGTTTTGAAACACTCTTTTTGTAGAATCTGCAAGTAGATATTTGCAGCGCTTTGAGGCCTATGCTGGGAAATGAAATATCTTCACCTAAAAACAAGACAGAGGCATTCTCAGAAACTTCTGTGTGATGAGTGCATTCAACTCACAGCCTTGAACATTTCTTTCGATAGAGCAGTTTGGGAACACTCCTTTTGTAGAATCTGCATGTGTTTATTTGGAGCGCTCTGAGGCCTATGCTGGAAAAGGAAATATCTTCACATAAAAACTAGACAGAAGCATTCTCAGAAACTTCTGTGTGATGAGCTCATTCAACTCTCAAACTTCAACGTTCTCTTGATAGGACAGTTTTGAAACACTCTTTTAGTAGAATCTGCAAGTGTTTATTTCGAGCCCTTTGAGGCCAATGATGGAAAAGGAAATGTCTTCAAATAACAACTACACAGAAGCATTCTCAGAAACTTCTTTGTGATGAGTGCATTCAACTCACAGACTTGAACCTTCCTTTGGAAAGAGCAGTTTTGAAACACTGTTTTTGTAGAATCTGCAAGTAGACATTTGGAGCGCTTTGAGGCCTATGCTGGGAAATGAAATATCTTCACCTAAAAACAAGAGAGAAGCATTCTCAGAAACTTCTGTGTGATGAGTGCATTCAACTCACAGACTTGAACATTCCTTTCGATAGAGCAGTTTGGAAACACTCATTTTGTAGAATCTACAAGTGTTTATTTGGAGTACTTTGAGGCCAATGCTGGAAAAGGAAATATCTTCACATAAAAACTACACCGAAGCATTCTGAGATACTTCTTGGTGATGAGTGCATTCAACTCACGGACCTGAACTTTCCTTTTGAGAGACCAGTTTTGAAACACTCTATTTGTAGAATCTGCAAGTAGATATTTGGAGCGCTTTGAGACCTATGCTGGGAAAAGAAATATCTTCACCTAAAAACAACAGAGAGGCATTCTCAGAAACTTCTTTGTGATGAGGGCATTCAACTCACAGACTTGAACCTTCCTTTGGAAAGAGGAGTTTTGTAACACTCTTTTTGTAGAATCTGCAAGGAGACATTTGGAGGGCTTTGAGGCCTATGCTGGAAATGAAATATCTTCACCTAAAAACTAGAGAGAAGCTTTCTCAGAAACTTCTGTGTGATGAGGGCATTGAGCTCACAGCCTTGAACTTTCCTTTCGATAGAGCAGTTTGGAAACACTCCTTTTGTAGAATCTGCAAGTGTTTATTTGGGGTGTTTTGAGGCCTATGCTGGAAAAGGAAATATCTTCACATAAATACTACACAGAAGCATTCTGAGATACTTCCTGGTGATGAGTGCATTCAACTCACAGACTTGAACCTTCCTTTAAAAAGAGCAGTTTTGAAACACTCTTTTTGTAGAGTCCGCAATTAGATATTTGGAGCGCTTTGAGGCCTATGTTGGGAAATGACATATCTTCACCTAAAAACAAGAGAGAAGCATTCTCAGAAACTTCTGTGTGATGAGTGCATTCAACTCACAGACTTGAACATTCCTTTCGATAGAGCAGTTTGGAAAAACTCCTTTTGTAGAATCTGCAAGTGTTTATTTGGAGCGCTCTGAGGCCTATGCTGGAAAAGGAAATGTCTTCACATAAAAACTAGAGAGAAGCATTCTCAGAAACCTCTGTGTGATGAGCTCATTCAACTCTCAAACTTGAACGTTCTTTTCATAGGACAGTTTTGAAACACTCTTTTAGTAGAATCTGCAAGTGTTTATTTCGAGCCCTTTGAGGCCAATGATGGAAAAGGAAATATCTTCAAATAACAACTACACAGAAGCCTTCTCAGAAACTTCTTTGTGATGAGTTCATTCAACTCACAGACTTCAACCTTCCTTTTGAAAGAGCAGTTTTGAAACACTCTTTTTGTAGAATCTGTAAGTAGATATTTGGAGCGCTTTGAGGCCTATGCTGGGAAATGAAATATCTTCACCTAAAAACAAGAGAGAAGCATTCTCAGAAACTATTGTGTGATGAGTGCATTCAACTCACAGACTTGAATATTCCCTTCAATAGAGCAGTTTGAAAACACTCCTTTTGTAGAATCTGCAAGTGTTTATTTGCCGCGCTGTGAGGCCAATGCTGGAAAAGGAAATATCTTCACATAAAAACTAGACAGAAGCATTCTCAGAAACTTCTGTGTGATGAGCTCATTCAACTCTGAAACTTGAACGATCTTTTCATAAGAAAGTTTTGAAACACTCTTTTAGTAGAATCTGCAAGTGTTTATTTCGAGACCTTTGAGGCCAATGATGGAAAAGGAAATATCTTCAAATAACAACTACACAGAAGCATTCTCAGAAACTTCTTTGTGATGAGTGCATTCAACTCACAGACTTGAACCTTCCTTTAGAAAGAGCAGTTTTGAAACACTCTTTTTGTAGAGTCCGCAGTTAGATATTTGGAGCGCTTTGAGGGCTATGTTGGGAAATGACATATCTTCACCTAAAAACAAGAGAGAGGCATTCTCAGAAACTTCTGTGTGATGAGTGCATTCAACTCACAGACTTGAACATTCCTTTCGATAGAGCAGTTTGGAAACACTCCTTTTGTAGAATCTGCAAGTGTTTACTTGGAGCGCTCTGAGGCCTATGCTGGAAAAGGAAATATCTTCACATAAAAACTAGACAGAAGTATTCTCCGAAACTTCTTCGTGATGAGTTCATTCAACTCACAAAGTTGAACGTTCCTTTCTATAGGACTCTTTTGAAACACTCCTTTAGTAGAATCTTCAAGTGTTTATTTCGAGCCCTTTGAGGCCAAAGATTGAAAAGGAAATGACTTCAAATAACAACTACTCAGAAGCATTCTCAGAAACTTCTTTGTGATGAGTGCGTTCAACTCACAGACTTGAACCTTCCTTTGGAAAGAGCAGTTTTGAAACACTCGTTTTGTAGAATCTGCAAGTAGACATTTGGAGCGCTTTGAGGCCTATGCTGGGAAATGAAATATCTTCACCTAAAAACAGGAGAGAAGCAATCTCAGAAACTTCTGTGTGATGAGTGCATTCAACTCACAGACTTGAACATTCCTTTCGATAGAGCAGTTTGGAAACACTCCTTTTGTAGAATCTGCAAGTGTTTATTTGGAGTGCTTTGAGGCCAATGCTGGAAAAGGAAATATCTTCACATAAAAACTACACAGAAGCATTCTGAGATACTTCTTGGTGATGAGTGCATTCAGCTCACAGACCTGAACTTTCCTTTTGAAAGAGCACTTTTGAAACTCTCTTTTTGTAGAATCTGCAAGTAGATATTTCGAGCGCATTGAGGCGTATGCTGGGAAGTGAAATATCTTCACCTAAAAACAAGAGAGAGGCATTCTCAGAAACTTCTTTGTGATGAGGGCATTCAACTCAGAGACTTCAACATTCCGTTTGAAAGAGGAGTTTTGAAACACTCTTTTTGTAGAATCTGCTAGTGTTTATTTGGAGTGCTTTGAGGCCTATGCTGGAAAAGGAAATATCTTCACATTAAAACTACACAGAAGCATTCTAAGATAGTTCTTCGTGATGAGTGCATTCAACTCACAGACCTGAACTTTCCTTTGGAAAGAGCAGTTTTGAAACATTCTTTTTGTAGGATCTGCAAGTAGATATTTGGAGCGCTTTGAGGCCTATGCTGGGAAATGAAATATCTTCACCTAAAAACAAGACAGAAGCATTCTCAGAAACTTCTGTGTGATGAGTGCATTCAACTCACAGATTTGAATATTCCCTTCGGTAGAGCAGTTTGGAAACACTCCTTTTGTATAATCTGCAAGTGTTTATTTGGAGCGCTCTGAGGCCTATGCTGGAAAAGGAAATGTCTTCATATAAAAACTAGACAGAAGCATTCTCAGAAACTTCTGTGTGATGAGTGCATTCAACACACAGACTTGAACATTCCTTTCGATAGAGCAGTTTGGAAACACTCCTTTTGTAGAATCTGCAAGTGTTTATTTGGAGCGCTCTGAGGCCTATGCTGGAAAAGGAAATATCTTCACATAAAAACTAGACAGAAGTATTCTCAGAAACTTCTTCGTGATGAGTTCATTCAACTCACAAAGTTGAACGTTCCTTTCTATAGGACACTTTTGAAACACTCCTTTAGTAGAATCTTCAAGTGTTTATTTCGAGCCCTTTGAGGCCAAAGATTGAAAAGGAAATGTCTTCAAATAACAACTACACAGAAGCATTCTCAGAAACTTCTTTGTGATGAGTGCATTCAACTCACACACTTGAACCTTCCTTTGGAAAGAGCAGTTTTGAAACACTCTTTTTGTAGAATCTGCAAGTAGACTTTTGGAGCGCTTTGAGGCCTATGCTGGGAAATGAAATATCTTCACCTAAAAACAGGAGGGAAGCATTCTCAGAAACTTCTTTGTGATGAGTGCATTCAACTCACAGACTTGAACATTCCTTTCGATAGAGCAGTTTGGAAACACTCCTTTTGTAGAACCTGCATGTGTTTATTTGGAGTGCTTTGAGGCCTATGCTGGAAAAGGAAATCTCTTCACATAAAAACTACACAGAAGCATTCTGAGATACTTCTTGGTGATGAGTTCATTCAACTCATAGACTTCAACCTTCCTTTTGAAAGAGCAGTTTTGAAACACTCTTTTTGTAGAATCTGCAAGTAGATATTTGGAGCGCTTTGAGGCCTATGCTGGGAAATGAAATATCTTCACATAAAAACAAGAGAGAAGCATTCTCAGAAACTTCTGTGTGATGAGTGCATTCAACTCACAGACTTGAACATTCCTTTCGATAGAGCAGTTTGGAAACACTCCTTTTGTAGAATCTGCAAGTGTTTATTTGGAGCGCTCTGAGGCCTATGCTGGAAAAGGAAATATCTTCACATAAAAACTAGACAGAAGCATTCTCAGAAACTTCTGCGTGATGAGTGCATTCAACTCACAAAGTTGAACGTTCCTTTCTATAGGACACTTTTGAAACACTCCTTTAGTAGAATCTGCAAGTGTATATTTCGAGTCCTTTGAGACGAAAGATGGAAAAGGAAATGTCCTCAAATAACAACTACACAGAAGCATTCTCAGAAACTTCTTTGTGATGAGTGCATTCAACTCACAGACTTGAACCTTCCTTTGGAAAGAGCAGTTTTGAAACACTCCTTTTGTAGAATCTGCAAGTGTTTATTTCTAGTGCTTTGAGGCCTATGCTGGAAAAGGAAATATATTCACATACAAACTACACAGAAGCATTCTGAGATACTTCTTGGTGATGAGTGCATTCAACTCACAGACTTCAACCTTCCTTTTGAAAGAGCAGTTTTGAAACACTCTTTTTGTAGAATCTGCAAGTAGATATTTGGAGCGCTTTCAGGCCTATGCTGGGAAATGAAATATCTTCACCTAAAAACGAGAGAGAAGCATTTTCAGAAACTTCTCTGTGATGAGTACATTCAACTCACAGACTTGAATATTCCCTTCGATAGAGCAGTTTGGAAACACTGCTTTTGTAGAATCTGCAAGTGTTTATTTGGAGCGCTCTGAGGCCTATGCTGGAAAAGGAAATATCTTCACATAAAAACTAGACAGAAGCATTCTCAGAAACTTCTGCGGATGAGTTCATTCAACTCACAAAGTTGAACGTTCCTTTCTATAGGACAGTTTTGAAACACTCCTTTAGTAGAATCTGCAAGTGTTTATTTCGAGCCCTTTGAGGCAAAAGATTGAAAAGGAAATGTCTTCAAATAACAACTACACAGAAGCATTCTCAGAAACTTCTTTGTGATGAGTGCATTCAACTCACAGACTTGAACCTTCCTATTGAAAGAGCAGTTTTGAAAAACTCTTTTTGTAGAATCTGCAAGTAGATATTTGGAGCGCTTTGAGGCCTAAGCTGGGAAATGAAATATCTTCACCTAAAAACAAGAGAGAGGCATTCTCAGAAACTTCTTTGTGATGAGGGCATTCAACTCACAGACTGGAACCTTCCTTTGGAAAGAGCAGTTTTGAAACACTCTTTTTGTAGAATCTGCAAGTAGACGTTTGGAGCGCATTGAGGCCTATGCTGGGAAATGAAATATCTTCACCTAAAAACAGGAGAGAAGCATTCTCAGAAACTTCTGTGTGATGGGTGCGTTCAACTCACAGACTTGAACATTCCTTTCGATAGAGCAGTTTGGAAACACTCCTTTTGTAGAATCTGCAAGTGTTTATTTGGCGTGCTTTGAGGCCTATGCTGGAAAAGGAAATCTCTTCACATAAAAACTACCCAGAAGCATTCTGAGATACTTCTTGGTGATGAGTGCATTCAACTCGCAGACTTCAACCTTCCTTTTGAAAGAGCAGTTTTGAAACACTCTTTTTGTAGAATCTGCAAGTAGATATTTGGAGCGCTTTGAGGCCTACGCTGGGAAATGAAATATCTTCACCTAAAAACAAGAGAGAAGCATTCTCAGAAACTACTGTGTGATGAGTGCATTCAACTCACAGACTTGAATATTCCCTTCGATAGAGCAGTTTGGAAACACTCCTTTTGTAGAATCTGCAAGAGTTTATTTGCAGCGCTCTGGGGCCTATGCTGGAAAAGGAAATATCTTCACATAAAAACTAGACAGAAGCATTCTCAGAAACTTCTGCGTGATGAGTTCATTCAACTCACAAGGTTGAACGTTCCTTTCCATAGGACACTTTTGAAACACTCCATTAGTAGAATCTGCAAGTGTATATTTCGAGTCCTTTGAGACCAAAGATGGAAAAGGAAATGTCTTCAAATAACAACTAGACAGAAGCATTCTCAGAAACTTCTTTGTGATGAGTGCATTCAACTCACAGACTTGAACCTTCCTTTGGAAAGAGCAGTTTTGAAACACTCTTTTTGTAGAATCTGCAAGTAGACATTTGGAGCGCTTTGAGGCCTATGCTGGGAAATGAAATATCTTCACCTAAAAACAAGAGAGAAGCATTCTCAGAAACTTCTGTGTGATGAGTGCATTCAACTCACAGACTTGAACATTCCTTTCGATAGAGCAGTTTGGAAACACTCCTTTTGTAGAATCTGCAAGTGTTTATTTCTAGTGCTTTGAGGCCTATGCTGGAAAAGGAAATATCTTCACATAAAAACTAGACAGAAGCATTCTCAGAAACTTCTTCGTGATGAGTTCATTCAACTCACAAAGTTGAACGTTCCTTTCTATAGGACACTTTTGAAACACTCCTTTAGTAGAATCTGCAAGTGTGTATTTCGAGCCCTTTGAGGCCAAACATTAAAAAGGAAATATCTTCAAATAACAACTACACAGAAGCATTCCCAGAAACTTCTTTGTGATGAGTGCATTCAACTCACAGACTTGAACCTTCCTTTTGAAAGAGCAGTTTTGAAACACTCTTTTTGTAGAATCTGCAAGTAGACATTTAGAGCGCTTTGAGGCCTAAGCTGGGAAATGAAATATCTTCACCTAAAAACAAGAGAGAAACATTCTCAGAAACTTCTGTGTGATGAGTGCATTCAACTCACAGAATTGAACATTCCTTTCGATAGAGCAGTTTGGAAACACTCTTTTTGTAGAATCTCCAAGTAGATATTTGGAGCGCTTTGAGGCCTATGCTGGGAAATGAAATATCTTCACCTAAAAACAAGAGAGAGGCATTCTCGGAAACTTCTTTGTGATGAGGCCATTCAACTCACAGACTTGAGCCTTACTTTTGAAAGAGGAGTTTTGAAACACTCTTTTTGTAGAATCTGCAAGGGGACATTTGGAGGGCTTTGAGGCCTAAGCTGGGAAATTAAATATCTTCACCTAAAAAGAAGAGAGAAGCATTCTCAGAAACTTCTGTGTGATGAGTGCATTCAACTCACAGCCTTCAACATTCCTTTCGATAGAGCAGTTTGGAAACACTCCTTTTGTAGAATCTGCAAGTGTTTATTTGCCGCGCTCTGAGGCCTATGCTGGAAAAGGAAATATCTTCACATAAAAACTAGACAGAAGCATTCTCAGAAACTTCTGTGTGATGAGCGCATTCAACTCTGAAACTTGAACGTTCTTTTCATAGGATAGTTTTGAAACACTCTTTTAGTAGAATCTGCAAGTGCTTATTTCGAGCCCTTTGAGGCCAATGATGGAAAAGGAAATGTCTTCAAATAACAACTACACAGAAGCATTCGCAGAAACTTCTTTGTGATGAGTGCTTTCAACTCACAGACTTGAACCTTCCTTTTGAAAGAGCAGTTTTGAAACACTCTTTTTGTAGAATCTGCAAGTAGACATTTGGAGCGCTTTGAGGCCTATGCTGGGAAATGAAGTATCTTCACCTAAAAACAAGAGAGAAGCATTCTCAGAAACTTCTGTGTGATGAGTGCATTCAACTCACAGACTTGAACATTCCTTTTGATAGAGCAGTTTGGAAACACTCCTTTTATAGAATCTGCAAGTGTTTATTTGGAGTGCTTTGAGGCCTATGCTGGAAAATGAAATATCTTCACATAAAAACTACACAGAAGCATTCTGAGATACTTCTTGGTGATGAGTGCATTCAACTCACAGACTGGAACATTCCTTTTGAAAGAGCAGTTTTGAAACACTCTTTTTGTAGAATCTGCAAGTAGACATATGGAGCACTTAGTGGCCTATGTTGGGAAATGAAATAAATTCACCTAAAAACAAGAGAGAATCATTCTCAGAAACTTCTGTGTAATGAGTGCATTCAACTCACAGACTTCAACATTCCTTTCGATAGAGCAGTTTTGAAAAACTCCCTTTGTAGAATGTGCAAGTGTTTATTTGGAGTCCTTTGAGGCCTATGCTGGAAAAGGAAATCTCTTCACATAAAAACTACCCAGAAGCATTCTGAGATACTTCTTGGTGATGAGTGCATTCAACTCACAGACTTCAACCTTCCTTTTGAAAGAGCAGTTTTGAAACACTCTTTTTGTAGAATCTGCAAGTAGATATTTGGAGCGCTTTGAGGCCTACGCTGGGAAATGAAATATCTTCACCTAAAAACAAGAGAGAAGCATTCTCAGAAACTACTGTGTGATGAGTGCATTCAACTCACAGACTTGAATATTCCCTTCGATAGAGCAGTTTGGAAACACTCCTTTTGTAGAATCTGCAAGAGTTTATTTGCAGCGCTCTGGGGCCTATGCTGGAAAAGGAAATATCTTCACATAAAAACTAGACAGAAGCATTCTCAGAAACTTCTGCGTGATGAGTTAATTCAACTCACAAGGTTGAACGTTCCTTTCCATAGGACACTTTTGAAACACTCCATTAGTAGAATCTGCAAGTGTATATTTCGAGTCCTTTGAGACCAAAGATGGAAAAGGAAATGTCTTCAAATAACAACTAGACAGAAGCATTCTCAGAAACTTCTTTGTGATGAGTGCATTCAACTCACAGACTTGAACCTTCCTTTGGAAAGAGCAGTTTTGAAACACTCTTTTTGTAGAATCTGCAAGTAGACATTTGGAGCGCTTTGAGGCCTATGCTGGGAAATGGAATATCTTCACCTAAAAACAAGAGAGAAACATTCTCAGAAACTTCTGTGTGATGAGTGCATTCAACTCACAGACTTGAACATTCCTTCCGATAGAGCAGTTTGGAAACACTCCTTTTGTAGAATCTGCAAGTGTTTATTTCTAGTGCTTTGAGGCCTATGCTGGAAAAGGAAATATCTTCACATAAAAACTAGACAGAAGCATTCTCAGAAACTTCTTCGTGATGAGTTCATTCAACTCACAAAGTTGAACGTTCCTTTCTATAGGACACTTTTGAAACACTCCTTTAGTAGAATCTGCAAGTGTGTATTTCGAGCCCTTTGAGGCCAAAGATTGAAAAGGAAATATCTTCAAATAACAACTACACAGAAGCATTCCCAGAAACTTCTTTGTGATGAGTGCATTCAACTCACAGACTTGAACCTTCCTTTTGAAAGAGCAGTTTTGAAACACTCTTTTTGTAGAATCTGCAAGTAGACATTTAGAGCGCTTTGAGGCCTAAGCTGGGAAATGAAATATCTTCACCTAAAAACAAGAGAGAAACATTCTCAGAAACTTCTGTGTGATGAGTGCATTCAACTCACAGAATTGAACATTCCTTTCGATAGAGCAGTTTGGAAACACTCTTTTTGTAGAATCTCCAAGTAGATATTTGGAGCGCTTTGAGGCCTATGCTGGGAAATGAAATATCTTCACCTAAAAACAAGAGAGAGGCATTCTCGGAAACTTCTTTGTGATGAGGCCATTCAACTCACAGACTTGAGCCTTACTTTTGAAAGAGCAGTTTTGAAACACTCTTTTTGTAGAATCTGCAAGGGGACATTTGGAGGGCTTTGAGGCCTAAGCTGGGAAATGAAATATCTTCACCTAAAAAGAAGAGAGAAGCATTCTCAGAAACTTCTGTGTGATGAGTGCATTCAACTCACAGCCTTCAACATTCCTTTCGATAGAGCAGTTTGGAAACACTCCTTTTGTAGAATCTGCAAGTGTTTATTTGCCGCGCTCTGAGGCCTATGCTGGAAAAGGAAATATCTTCACATAAAAACTAGACAGAAGCATTCTCAGAAACTTCTGTGTGATGAGCGCATTCAACTCTGAAACTTGAACGTTCTTTTCATAGGATAGTTTTGAAACACTCTTTTAGTAGAATCTGCAAGTGCTTATTTCGAGCCCTTTGAGGCCAATGATGGAAAAGGAAATGTCTTCAAATAACAACTACACAGAAGCATTCGCAGAAACTTCTTTGTGATGAGTGCTTTCAACTCACAGACTTGAACCTTCCTTTTGAAAGAGCAGTTTTGAAACACTCTTTTTGTAGAATCTGCAAGTAGACATTTGGAGCGCTTTGAGGCCTATGCTGGGAAATGAAATATCTTCACCTAAAAACAAGAGAGAAGCATTCTCAGAAACTTCTGTGTGATGAGTGCATTCAACTCACAGACTTGAACATTCCTTTTGATAGAGCAGTTTGGAAACACTCCTTTTATAGAATCTGCAAGTGTTTATTTGGAGTGCTTTGAGGCCTATGCTGGAAAAGGAAATATCTTCACATAAAAACTACACAGAAGCATTCTGAGATACTTCTTGGTGATGAGTGCATTCAACTCACAGACTGGAACATTCCTTTTGAAAGAGCAGTTTTGAAACACTCTTTTTGTAGAATCTGCAAGTAGACATATGGAGCACTTAGTGGCCTATGTTGGGAAATGAAATAAATTCACCTAAAAACAAGAGAGAATCATTCTCAGAAACTTCTGTGTAATGAGTGCATTCAACTCACAGACTTCAACATTCCTTTCGATAGAGCAGTTTTGAAAAACTCCCTTTGTAGAATGTGCAAGTGTTTATTTGGAGTCCTTTGAGGCCTATGCTGGAAAAGGAAATATCTTCACATAAAAACTTGACAGAAGCATTCTCAGAAACTTCTGTGTGATGAGCTCATTCAACTATCAAACTTCAACGTTCTCTTGATAGGACAGTTTTGAAACACTCTTTTAGTAGAATCTGCAAGTGTTTATTTCGAGCCCTTTGAGGCCAATGATGGAAAAGGAAATGTCTTGAAATAACAACTACACAGAAGCAATCTCAGAAACTTCTTTGTGATGAGTGCATTCAACTCACAGACTTGAACCTTCCTTTGGAAAGAGCAGTTTTGAAACACTGTTTTTGTAGAATCTGCAAGTAGACATTTGGAGCGCTTTGAGGCCTATGCTGGGAAATGAAATATCTTCACCTAAAAACAAGAGAGAAGCATTCTCAGAAACTTCTGTGTGATGAGTGCATTCAACTCACAGACTTGAACATTCCTTTTGATATAGCAGTTTGGAAACTCTCCTTTTGTAGAATCTACAAGTGTTTATTTGGAGTGCTTTGAGGCCTATGCTGGAAAAGGAAATATCTTCACATAAAAACTACACCGAAGCATTCTGAGATACTTCTTGGTGATGAGTGCATTCAACTCACGGACCTGAACTTTCCTTTTGAGAGACCAGTTTTGAAACACTCTTTTTGTAGAATCTGCAAGTAGATAGTTGGAGGGCTTTGAGACCTATGCTTTGAAATGAAATATCTTCACCTATAAACAAGAGAGAAGCATTCTCAGAAACTTCTGTGTGATGAGTGCATCCAACTCACAGACTTGAAAACTCCTATCGATAGAGCAGTTTGTAAACACTCCTTTTGTAGAATCTGCAAGTGTTTATTTGGAGCGCTCTGAGGCCTATGCCTGAAAAGGAAATATCTTCACATAAAAACTAGACAGAAGCATTCTCAGAAACTTCTGTGTGATGAGTGCATTCAACTCACAGACTTGAACATTTCTTTCGATAGAGCAGTTTGGGAACACTCCTTTTGGAGAATCTGCAAGTGTTTATTTGGAGCGCTCTGAGGCCTATGCTGGAAAAGGAAATCTCTTCACATAAAAACTAGAGAGAAGCATTCTCAGAAACTTCTGTGTGATGAGCTCATTCAACTCTCAAACTTGAACGTTCCTTTTGATAGGACAGTTTTGAAACACTCTTTCAGTAGAATCTGCAAGTGTTTATTTCGAGCCCTTTGAGGCCAATGATGGAAAAGGAAATGTCTTCAAATAACAACTACACAGAAGCATTCTCAGAGACTTCTTTGTGATGAGTGCATTCAACTCACAGACTTGAACCTTCCTTTTGAAAGAGCAGTTTTGAAACACTCTTTTTGTAGAATCTGCAAGTAGACATTTGGAGCGCTTTGAGGCCTATGCTGGGAAATGAAGTATCTTCACCTAAAAACAAGAGAGAAGCATTCTCAGAAACTTCTGTGTGATGAGTGCATTCAACTCACAGACTTGAACATTCCTTTTGATAGAGCAGTTTGGAAACACTCCTTTTATAGAATCTGCAAGTGTTTATTTGGAGTGCTTTGAGGCCTATGCTGGAAAATGAAATATCTTCACATAAAAACTACACAGAAGCATTCTGAGATACTTCTTGGTGATGAGTGCATTCAACTCACAGACTGGAACATTCCTTTTGAAAGAGCAGTTTTGAAACACTCTTTTTGTAGAATCTGCAAGTAGACATATGGAGCACTTAGTGGCCTATGTTGGGAAATGAAATAAATTCACCTAAAAACAAGAGAGAATCATTCTCAGAAACTTCTGTGTAATGAGTGCATTCAACTCACAGACTTCAACATTCCTTTCGATAGAGCAGTTTTGAAAAACTCCCTTTGTAGAATGTGCAAGTGTTTATTTGGAGTCCTTTGAGGCCTATGCTGGAAAAGGAAATCTCTTCACATAAAAACTACCCAGAAGCATTCTGAGATACTTCTTGGTGATGAGTGCATTCAACTCACAGACTTCAACCTTCCTTTTGAAAGAGCAGTTTTGAAACACTCTTTTTGTAGAATCTGCAAGTAGATATTTGGAGCGCTTTGAGGCCTACGCTGGGAAATGAAATATCTTCACCTAAAAACAAGAGAGAAGCATTCTCAGAAACTACTGTGTGATGAGTGCATTCAACTCACAGACTTGAATATTCCCTTCGATAGAGCAGTTTGGAAACACTCCTTTTGTAGAATCTGCAAGAGTTTATTTGCAGCGCTCTGGGGCCTATGCTGGAAAAGGAAATATCTTCACATAAAAACTAGACAGAAGCATTCTCAGAAACTTCTGCGTGATGAGTTAATTCAACTCACAAGGTTGAACGTTCCTTTCCATAGGACACTTTTGAAACACTCCATTAGTAGAATCTGCAAGTGTATATTTCGAGTCCTTTGAGACCAAAGATGGAAAAGGAAATGTCTTCAAATAACAACTAGACAGAAGCATTCTCAGAAACTTCTTTGTGATGAGTGCATTCAACTCACAGACTTGAACCTTCCTTTGGAAAGAGCAGTTTTGAAACACTCTTTTTGTAGAATCTGCAAGTAGACATTTGGAGCGCTTTGAGGCCTATGCTGGGAAATGGAATATCTTCACCTAAAAACAAGAGAGAAACATTCTCAGAAACTTCTGTGTGATGAGTGCATTCAACTCACAGACTTGAACATTCCTTCCGATAGAGCAGTTTGGAAACACTCCTTTTGTAGAATCTGCAAGTGTTTATTTCTAGTGCTTTGAGGCCTATGCTGGAAAAGGAAATATCTTCACATAAAAACTAGACAGAAGCATTCTCAGAAACTTCTTCGTGATGAGTTCATTCAACTCACAAAGTTGAACGTTCCTTTCTATAGGACACTTTTGAAACACTCCTTTAGTAGAATCTGCAAGTGTGTATTTCGAGCCCTTTGAGGCCAAAGATTGAAAAGGAAATATCTTCAAATAACAACTACACAGAAGCATTCCCAGAAACTTCTTTGTGATGAGTGCATTCAACTCACAGACTTGAACCTTCCTTTTGAAAGAGCAGTTTTGAAACACTCTTTTTGTAGAATCTGCAAGTAGACATTTAGAGCGCTTTGAGGCCTAAGCTGGGAAATGAAATATCTTCACCTAAAAACAAGAGAGAAACATTCTCAGAAACTTCTGTGTGATGAGTGCATTCAACTCACAGAATTGAACATTCCTTTCGATAGAGCAGTTTGGAAACACTCTTTTTGTAGAATCTCCAAGTAGATATTTGGAGCGCTTTGAGGCCTATGCTGGGAAATGAAATATCTTCACCTAAAAACAAGAGAGAGGCATTCTCGGAAACTTCTTTGTGATGAGGCCATTCAACTCACAGACTTGAGCCTTACTTTTGAAAGAGCAGTTTTGAAACACTCTTTTTGTAGAATCTGCAAGGGGACATTTGGAGGGCTTTGAGGCCTAAGCTGGGAAATGAAATATCTTCACCTAAAAAGAAGAGAGAAGCATTCTCAGAAACTTCTGTGTGATGAGTGCATTCAACTCACAGCCTTCAACATTCCTTTCGATAGAGCAGTTTGGAAACACTCCTTTTGTAGAATCTGCAAGTGTTTATTTGCCGCGCTCTGAGGCCTATGCTGGAAAAGGAAATATCTTCACATAAAAACTAGACAGAAGCATTCTCAGAAACTTCTGTGTGATGAGCGCATTCAACTCTGAAACTTGAACGTTCTTTTCATAGGATAGTTTTGAAACACTCTTTTAGTAGAATCTGCAAGTGCTTATTTCGAGCCCTTTGAGGCCAATGATGGAAAAGGAAATGTCTTCAAATAACAACTACACAGAAGCATTCGCAGAAACTTCTTTGTGATGAGTGCTTTCAACTCACAGACTTGAACCTTCCTTTTGAAAGAGCAGTTTTGAAACACTCTTTTTGTAGAATCTGCAAGTAGACATTTGGAGCGCTTTGAGGCCTATGCTGGGAAATGAAATATCTTCACCTAAAAACAAGAGAGAAGCATTCTCAGAAACTTCTGTGTGATGAGTGCATTCAACTCACAGACTTGAACATTCCTTTTGATAGAGCAGTTTGGAAACACTCCTTTTATAGAATCTGCAAGTGTTTATTTGGAGTGCTTTGAGGCCTATGCTGGAAAAGGAAATATCTTCACATAAAAACTACACAGAAGCATTCTGAGATACTTCTTGGTGATGAGTGCATTCAACTCACAGACTGGAACATTCCTTTTGAAAGAGCAGTTTTGAAACACTCTTTTTGTAGAATCTGCAAGTAGACATATGGAGCACTTAGTGGCCTATGTTGGGAAATGAAATAAATTCACCTAAAAACAAGAGAGAATCATTCTCAGAAACTTCTGTGTAATGAGTGCATTCAACTCACAGACTTCAACATTCCTTTCGATAGAGCAGTTTTGAAAAACTCCCTTTGTAGAATGTGCAAGTGTTTATTTGGAGTCCTTTGAGGCCTATGCTGGAAAAGGAAATATCTTCACATAAAAACTTGACAGAAGCATTCTCAGAAACTTCTGTGTGATGAGCTCATTCAACTCTCAAACTTGAACGTTCTCTTGATAGGACAGTTTTGAAACACTCTTTTAGTAGAATCTGCAAGTGTTTATTTCGAGCCCTTTGAGGCCAATGATGGAAAAGGAAATGTCTTGAAATAACAACTACACAGAAGCAATCTCAGAAACTTCTTTGTGATGAGTGCATTCAACTCACAGACTTGAACCTTCCTTTGGAAAGAGCAGTTTTGAAACACTGTTTTTGTAGAATCTGCAAGTAGACATTTGGAGCGCTTTGAGGCCTATGCTGGGAAATGAAATATCTTCACCTAAAAACAAGAGAGAAGCATTCTCAGAAACTTCTGTGTGATGAGTGCATTCAACTCACAGACTTGAACATTCCTTTTGATATAGCAGTTTGGGAACTCTCCTTTTGTAGAATCTACAAGTGTTTATTTGGAGTGCTTTGAGGCCTATGCTGGAAAAGGAAATATCTTCACATAAAAACTACACCGAAGCATTCTGAGATACTTCTTGGTGATGAGTGCATTCAACTCACGGACCTGAACTTTCCTTTTGAGAGACCAGTTTTGAAACACTCTTTTTGTAGAATCTGCAAGTAGATAGTTGGAGGGCTTTGAGACCTATGCTTTGAAATGAAATATCTTCACCTATAAACAAGAGAGAAGCATTCTCAGAAACTTCTGTGTGATGAGTGCATCCAACTCACAGACTTGAAAACTCCTATCGATAGAGCAGTTTGTAAACACTCCTTTTGTAGAATCTGCAAGTGTTTATTTGGAGCGCTCTGAGGCCTATGCCTGAAAAGGAAATATCTTCACATAAAAACTAGACAGAAGCATTCTCAGAAACTTCTGTGTGATGAGTGCATTCAACTCACAGACTTGAACATTTCTTTCGATAGAGCAGTTTGGGAACACTCCTTTTGGAGAATCTGCAAGTGTTTATTTGGAGCGCTCTGAGGCCTATGCTGGAAAAGGAAATCTCTTCACATAAAAACTAGAGAGAAGCATTCTCAGAAACTTCTGTGTGATGAGCTCATTCAACTCTCAAACTTGAACGTTCCTTTTGATAGGACAGTTTTGAAACACTCTTTCAGTAGAATCTGCAAGTGTTTATTTCGAGCCCTTTGAGGCCAATGATGGAAAAGGAAATGTCTTCAAATAACAACTACACAGAAGCATTCTCAGAGACTTCTTTGTGATGAGTGCATTCAACTCACAGACTTGAACCTTCCTTTTGAAAGAGCAGTTTTGAAACACTCTTTTTGTGGAATCTGCAAGTAGACATTTGGAGCGCTTTGAGGCCTATGCTGGGAAATGGAATATCTTCACCTAAAAACAAGAGAGAAACATTCTCAGAAACTTCTGTGTGATGAGGGCATTCAACTCACACACTTGAACATTCCTTTCGATAGAGCAGTTTGGAAACACTCCTTTTGTAGAATCTGCAAGTGTTTATTTCTAGTGCTTTGAGGCCTATGCTGGAAAAGGAAATATCTTCACATAAAAACTAGACAGAAGTATTCTCAGAAACTTCTTCGTGATGAGTTCATTCAACTCACAAAGTTGAACGTTCCTTTCTATAGGACACTTTTGAAACACTCCTTTAGTAGAATCTGCAAGTGTGTATTTCGAGCCCTTTGAGGCCAAAGATTGAAAAGGAAATATCTTCAAATAACAACTACACAGAAGCATTCTCAGAAACTTCTTTGTGATGAGTGCATTCAACACACAGACTTGAACCTTCCTTTGTAAAGAGCAGTTTTGAAACACTCGTTTTGTAGAATCTGCAAGTAGACATTTGGAGCGCTTTGAGGCCTATGCTGGGAAATGAAATATCTTCACCTAAAAACAGGAGAGAAGCATTCTCAGAAACTTCTTTGTGATGAGTGCATTCAACTCACAGACATGAACATTCCTTTCGATAGAGCAGTTTGGAAACACTCCTTTTGTAGAATCTGCAAGTGTTTATTTGGAGTGCTTTGAGGCCTAGGCTGGAAAAGGAAATCTCTTCACATAAAAACTACACAGCAGCATTCTGAGATACTTCTTGGTGATGAGTTCATTCAACTCACAGACTTCAACATTCCTTTTGAAAGAGCAGTTTTGAAACACACTTTTTGTAGAATCTGCAAGTAGATATTTGGAGCGCTTTGAGGCCTATGCTGGGAAATGAAATATCTTCACCTAAAAACAAGAGAGAAGCATTCTCAGAAACTATTGTGTGATGAGTGCATTCAACTCACAGACTTGAATATTCCCTTCGATAGAGCAGTTTGGAAACACTCCTTTTGTATAATCTGCAAGTGTTCATTTGGAGAGCTCTGAGGCCTATGCTGGAAAAGGAAATGTCTTCATATAAAAACTAGACAGAAGCATTCTCAGAAACTTCTGTGTGATGAGCTCATTCAACTCTCAAACTTGAACGTTCTTTTCATAGGACAGTTTTGAAACACTCTTTTAGTAGAATGTGCAAGTGTTTATTTCGAGCCCTTTGAGGCCAATGATGGAAAAGGAAATATCTTCAAATAACAACTACACAGAAGCATTCTCAGAAACTTCTTTGTGATGAGTGCATGCAACTCACAGACTTCAACCTTCCTTTGGAAAGAGTAGTTTTGAAACACTCTTTTTTTAGAATCTGCAAGTAGATATTTGGAGCGCTTTGAGGCCTATGCTGGGAAATGATATATCTTCACCTAAAAACAAGAGAGAAGCATTCTCAGAAACTACTGTGTGATGAGTGCATTCAACTCACAGACTTGAATATTCCCTTCAATAGAGCAGTTTGGAAACACTCCTTTTGTAGAATATGCAAGTGTTTATTTCTAGTTCTTTGAGGCCTATGCTGGAAAAGGAAATATCTTCACATAAAAACTAGACAGAAGTATTCTCAGAAACTTCTTCGTGATGAGTTCCTTCAACTCACAAAGTTGAACGTTCCTTTCTATAGGACACTTTTGAAACACTCCTTTAGTAGAATCTGCAAGTGTGAATTTCGAGCCCTTTGAGGCAAAAGATTGAAAAGGAAATGTCTTCAAATAACAACTACACAGAAGCATTCTCAGAAACTTCTTTGTGATGAGTGCATTCAACTCACAGACTTGAACCTTCCTTTGGAAAGAGCAGTTTTGAAACACTCTTTTTGTAGAATCTGCAAGTAGACATTTGGAGGGCTTTGAGGCCTATGCTGGGAAATGAAATATCTTCACCTAAAAACAGGAGAGAAGCATTCTCAGAAACTTCTGTGTGATG
Source organism: Pongo pygmaeus (assembly GCF_028885625.2). Classification (NCBI taxonomy): domain Eukaryota; kingdom Metazoa; phylum Chordata; class Mammalia; order Primates; family Hominidae; genus Pongo; species Pongo pygmaeus. The sequence continues at coordinate 104,153,156 of NC_072373.2, read as the reverse complement.
AGTGCATTCAACTCACAGACTTGAACATTCCTTTCGATAGAGCAGTTTGGAAACACTCCTTTTGTAGAATCTGCAAGTGTTTATTTGGAGTGCTTTGAGGCCTATGCTGGAAAAGGAAATCTCTTCACATAAAAACTACACAGAAGCATTCTGAGATACTTCTTGGTGATGAGTTCATTCAACTCACAGACTTCAACCTTCCTTTTGAAAGAGCAATTTTGAAACACTCTTTTTGTAGAATCTGCAAGTAGATATTTGGAGCGCTTTGAGGCCTATGCTGGGAAATGAAATATCTTCACCTAAAAACAAGAGAGAAGCATTCTCAGAAACTACTGTGTGATGAGTGCATTCAACTCACAGACTTGAATATTCCTTTCGATAGAGCAGTTTGGAAACACTCCTTTTGTAGAATCTGCAAGAGTTTATTTGCAGCGCTCTGGGGCCTATGCTGGAAAAGGAAATATCTTCACATAAAAACTCGACAGAAGCATTCTCAGAAACTTCTGCGTGATGAGTTCATTCAACTCACAAGGTTGAACGTTCCTTTCCATAGGACACTTTTGAAACACTCCATTAGTAGAATCTGCAACTGTATATTTCGAGTCCTTTGAGACCAAAGATGGAAAAGCAAATGTCTTCAAATAACAACTACACAGAAGCATTCTCAGAAACTTCTTTGTGATGAGTGCATTCAACTCACAGACTTGAACTTTCCTTTGCCAAGAGCAGTTTTGAAACACTCTTTTTGTAGAATCTGCAAGTAGACATTTGGAGCGCTTTGAGGCCTATGCTGGGAAATGGAATATCTTCACCTAAAAACAAGAGAGAAACATTCTCAGAAACTTCTGTGTGATGAGTGCATTCAACTCACAGACTTGAACATTCCTTTCGATAGAGCAGTTTGGAAACACTCCTTTTGTAGAATCTGCAAGTGTTTATTTCTAGTGCTTTGAGGCCTATGCTGGAAAAGGAAATATCTTCACATAAAAACTAGACAGAAGTATTCTCAGAAACTTCTTCGTGATGAGTTCATTCAACTCACAAAGTTGAACGTTCCTTTCTATAGGACACTTTTGAAACACTCCTTTAGTAGAATCTGCAAGTGTGTATTTCGAGCCCTTTGAGGCCAAAGATTGAAAAGGAAATATCTTCAAATAACAACTACACAGAAGCATTCTCAGAAACTTCTTTGTGATGAGTGCATTCAACTCACAGACCTGAACCTTCCTTTTCAAAGAACAGTTTTGAAACACTCTTTTTGTAGAATCTGCAAGTAGACATTTAGAGCGCTTTGAGGCCTATGCTGGGAAATGAAATATCTTCACCTAAAAACAAGAGAGAAACATTCTCAGAAACTTCTGTGTGATGAGTGCATACAACTCACAGACTTGAACATTCCTTTTGATAGAGCAGTTTGGAAACACTCCTTTTGTAGAATCTGCAAGTGTTTATTTGAAGTGCTTTGAGGCCTATGCTGGAAAAGGAAATATCTTCACATAAAAACTACACAGAAGCATTCTGAGATACTTCTTGGTGATGAGTCCATTCAACTCAGAGACTTGAACCTTCCTTTTGAAAGAGCAGTTTTGAAACACTCTTTTTGTTGAATCTGCAAGTAGATATTTGGAGCGCTTTGAGGCCTATGCTGGGAAATGAAATATCTTCACCTAAAAACAAGAGAGAGGCATTCTCAGAAACTTCTATGTGATGAGGGCATTCAACTCAGAGACATGAACCTTCCTTTTGAAAGAGGAGTTTTGAAACACTCTTTTTGTAGAATCTGCAAGTGTTTATTTGGAGTGCTTTGAGGCCTATGCTGGAAAAGGAAATATCTTCACATTAAAACTACACAGAAGCATTCTGAGATACTTCTTGGTAATGAGTGCATTCACCTCACAGACGTGAACTTTCCTTTTGAAAGAGCAGTTTTGAAACACTCTTTTTGTAGAATCTGCAAGTAGATATTCGGAGCGCTTTGAGGCCTAGGCTGGGAAATGAAATATCTTCATCTAAAAACAAGAGAGAGGCATGCTCGGAAACTTCTTTGTGATGAGGGCATTCAACTCACAGACCTGAGCCTTACTTTTGAAAGAGGAGTTTTGAAACACTCTTTTTGTAGAATCTGCAAGGAGATATTTGGAGGGCTTTGAGGCCTATGCTGGGAAATGAAATATCTTCACCTAAAAACAACAGAGAAGCATTCTCAGAAACTTCGGTGTGATGAGTGCATTCAACTCACAGCCTTGAACATTCCTTTCGATAGAGCAGTTTGGAAACACTCCTTTTGTAGAATCTGCAAGTGTTTATTTGGGGTGCTTTGTGGCCTATGCTGGAAAAGGAAATATCTTCAAATAAAAACTACACAGAAGCATTCTCAGAAACTTCTGTGTGATGAGTGCATTCAACCCACAGACTTGAACAGTTCTTCCGATAGAGCAGTTTGCAAACACTCCTTTTGTAGAATCTGCAAGTGTTTATTTGGAGCGCTCTGAGGCCTACGCTGGAAAAGGAAATATCTTCACATAAAAACTAGACAGAAGCATTCTCAGAAACTTCTGCGTGATGAGTTCATTCAACTCACAAAGTTGAACGTTCCTTTCTATAGGACACTTTTGAAACACTCCTTTAGTAGAATCTGCAAGTGTTTATTTCGAGCCTTTTGAGGCCAAAGATTGAAAAGGAAATGTCTTCAAATAACAACTACACAGAAGCATTCTCAGAAACTTCTTTGTGATGAGTGCATTCAACTCACAGACTTGAACCTTCCTTTTGAAAGAGCAGTTTTGAAACACTCTTTTTGTAGAATCTGCAAGTAGACATTTGGAGCGCTTTGAGGCCTATGCTGGGAAATGAAATATCTTCACCTAAAAACAAGAGAGAAACATTCTCAGAAACTTCTGTGTGATGAGTGCATTCAACTCACAGACTTGAACACTCCTTTCGATAGAGCAGTTTGGAAACACTCCTTTTGTAGAATCTGCAGGTGTTCATTTGGAGTGCTTTGAGGCCTATGCTGGAAAAGCAAATATCTTCACATACAAACTACACAGAATCATTCTGAGATACTTCTTGGTGATGAGTGCATTCAAGTCACAGACTTGAAAATTCCTTTTGAAAGAGCAGTTTTGAAACACTCTTTTTGTAGAATCTGCAAGTAGATAGTTGGAGCGCTTTGAGACCTATGCTGGGAAATGAAATATCTTCACATAAAAACAAGAGAGAAGCATTCTCAGAAACTTCTGTTTGATGAGTGCATTCAACTGGCAGACTTCAACCTTCCTTTAGAAAGACCAGTTTTGAAACACTCTTTTAGTAGAATCTGCAAGTAGATACTTGGAGCGCTTTGAGGCCTATGCTGAGAAATGAAATATCTTCACCTAAAAACAAGAGAGAAGCATTCTCAGAAACTTCTGTGTGATGAGTGCATTCAACTCACAGACTTGAACATTCCTTTTGATGGAGCAGATTGAAAACACTCCTTTTGTGGAATCTCCAAGTGTTTATTTGGTGCCCTCTGAGGCCTATGCTGGAAAAGGAAATATCTTCACATAAAAACTAGACAGAAGCATTCTCAGAAACTTCGGTGTGATGAGTTCATTCAACTCACAGACTTGAACGTTCCTTTTGATAGGACAGTTTTGAAACACTCCTTTAGTAGAATCTGCAACTGTTTATTTCGAGCACTTTGAGGCCAATGATGGAAAACGAAATGTCTTCAAATGAAAACTACAAAGAAGCATTGTCAGAAACTTCTTTGCGAAGAGTGCATTCAACTCACAGACTTGAACCTTCCTTTTGAAAGAGCAGTTTTGAAACACTCTTTTTGTTGAATCTGCAAGTAGACATTTTGAGCGCTTTGAGGCCTATGCTGGGAAATGAAATATCTTCACCTAAAAACAAGAGAGAAACATTCTCAGAAACTTCTGGATGATGGGTGCATTCAACTCACAGACTGGAACATTCCTTTCGATAGAGCAGTTTGGAAACATACCTTTTGTAGAATCTGCAAGTGTTTATTTGGAGTGCTTTGAGGCTTATGCTGGAAAGGAAATATATTCACATAAAAACTACACAGAAGCATTCTGAGATACTTCTTGCTGATGAGTGCATTCAACTCACGGACCTGAACTTTCCTTTTTAAAGAGCAGTTTTGAAACACTCTTTTTGTAGAATCTGCAAGTAGATAATTCGAGCGCTTTGAGGCCTATGCTGGGAAATGAAATATCTTCACCTAAAAACAAGAGAGAGGCATTCTCAGAAACTTCTTTGTGATGAGGGCATTCAACTCAGAGACTTGAACCTTCCTTTTGAAAGAGGAGTTTTGAAACACTCTTTTTCTAGAATCTGCAAGTGTTTATTTGGAGTGCTTTGAGGCCTATGCTGGAAAAGGAAATATCTTCACATGAAAACTACACAGAAGTATTCTGAGATACCACTTGGTGATGAGTGCATTCAACTCAGAGACATGAAATTCCTTTTGAAAGAGCAGTTTTGAAACACTCTTTTTGTAGAATCTCCAAGTAGATATTTGGAGCGCTTTGAGGCCTATGCTGGGAAATGAAATATCTTCACCTAAAAACAAGAGAGAGGCATTCTCGGAAACTTCTTTGTGATGAGGCCATTCAACTCACAGACTTGAGCCTTACTTTTGAAAGAGGAGTTTTGAAACACTCTTTTTGTAGAATCTGCAAGGGGACATTTGGAGGGCTTTGAGGCCTAAGCTGGGAAATGAAATATCTTCACCTAAAAAGAAGAGAGAAGCATTCTCAGAAACTTCTGTGTGATGAGTGCATTCAACTCACAGCCTTCAACATTCCTTTCGATAGAGCAGTTTGGAAACACTCCTTTTGTAGAATCTGCAAGTGTTTATTTGGGGTGCTTTGAGGCCTATGGTGGAAAAGGAAATATCTTCACATAAAAACCACACAGAATCATTCTGAGATACTTCCTGGTGATGAGTGCATTCAACTCACAGACTTGAACCTTCCTTTAGAAAGAGCAGTTTTGAAACACTCTTTTTGTAGAATCCGCAAGTAGATATTTGGAGCGCTTTGAGGCCTATGCTGGTAAATGAAATATCTTCACCTAAAAACAAGAGAGAAGCATTCTCAGAAACTTCTGTGTGATGTGTGCATTCAACTCACAGACTTGAACACTCCTATCGATAGAGCAGTTTGAAAACACTGCTTTTGTAGAATCTGCAAGTGTTTATTTGGAGCGCTCTGAGGCCTATGCCTGAAAAGGAAATATCTTCACATAAAAACTAGAGAGAAGCATTCTCAGAAACTTCTGTGTGATGAGTGCATTCAACTCACAGACTTGAACATTTCCTTCGATAGAGCAGTTTGGGAACACTCCTTTTGTAGAATCTGCAAGTGTTTATTTGGAGCGCTCTGAGGCCTATGCTGGAAAAGGAAATATCTTCACATAAAAACTAGACAGAAGCATTCTCAGAAACTTCTTTGTGATGAGCTCATTCAACTCTCAAACATGAACGTTCTCTTGATAGGACAGTTTTGAAACACTCTTTTAGTAGAATCTGCAAGTGTTTATTTCGAGCCCTTTGAGGCCAATGATGGAAAAGGAAATGTCTTCAAATAACAACTACACAGAAGCATTCTCAGAAACTTCTCTGTGATGAGTGCATTCAACTCACAGACTTGAACCTTCCTTTGGAAAGAGCAGTTTTGAAGCACTGTTTTTGTAGAATCTGCAAGTAGACATTTGGAGCGCTTTGAGGCCTATGCTGGGAAATGAAATATCTTCACCTAAAAAGAGGAGAGAAGCATTCTCACAAACTTCAGTGTGATGAGTGCATTCAACTCACAGACTTGAACATTCCTTTCGATAGAGCAGTTTGGAAACACTCCTTTTGTAGAATCTGCAAGTGTTTATTTGGAGTGCTTTGAGGCCTATGCTGGAAAAGGAACTATCTTCACATAAAAACTACACAGAAGCATTCTGAGATACTTCTTGCTGATGAGTGCATTCAAGCCACAGACTTCAACCTTCCTTTCGAAAGAGCAGTTTTGAAACACTCTTTTTGTAGAATCTGTAAGTAGATATTTGGAGCGTTTTGAGGCCTATGCTGGGAAATGAAATATCTTCACGTAAAAACAAGAGAGAAGCATTCTCAGAAACTACTTTGTGATGAGTGCATTCAACTCACAGACTTGAATATTCCCTTCGATAGAGCAGTTAGGAAACACTCCTTTTGTAGAATCTGCAAGTGTTTATTTGCCGCGCTCTGAGGCCTATGCTGGAAAAGGAAATATCTTCACATAAAAACTAGACAGAAGCATTCTCAGAAACTTCTGTGTGATGAGCTCATTCAACTCTGAAACTTGAACGTTCTTTTCATAGGATAGTTTTGAAACACTCTTTTAGTAGAATCTGCAAGTGCTTATTTCGAGCCCTTTGAGGCCAATGATGGAAAAGGAAATGTCTTCAAATAACAACTACACAGAAGCATTCGCAGAAACTTCTTTGTGATGAGTGCTTTCAACTCACAGACTTGAACCTTCCTTTTGAAAGAGCAGTTTTGAAACACTCTTTTTGTAGAATCTGCAAGTAGACATTTGGAGCGCTTTGAGGCCTATGCTGGGAAATGTAATATCTTCACCTAAAAACAAGAGAGAAGCATTCTCAGAAACTTCTGTGTGATGAGTGCATTCAACTCACAGCCTTGAACATTCCTTTCGATAGAGCAGTTTGGAAACACTCCTTTTGTAGAATCTGCAAGTGTTTATTTGGGGTGCTTTGAGGCCTATGCTGGAAAAGGAACTATCTTCACATAAAAACTACACAGAAGCATTCTCAGAAACTTCTGTGTGATGAGTGCATTCAACCCACAGACTTGAACAGTTCTTCCGATAGAGCAGTTTGCAAACACTCCTTTTGTAGAATCTGCAAGTGTTTATTTGGAGCGCTCTGAGGCCTACGCTGGAAAAGGAAATATCTTCACATAAAAACTAGACAGAAGCATTCTCAGAAACTTCTGCGTGATGAGTTCATTCAACTCACAAAGTTGAACGTTCCTTTCTATAGGACACTTTTGAAACACTCCTTTAGTAGAATCTGCAAGTGTTTATTTCGAGCCTTTTGAGGCCAAAGGTTGAAAAGGAAATGTCTTCAAATAACAACTACACAGAAGCATTCTCAGAAACTTCTTTGTGATGAGTGCATTCAACTCACAGACTTGAACCTTCCTTTTGAAAGAGCAGTTTTGAAACACTCTTTTTGTAGAATCTGCAAGTAGACATTTGGAGCGCTTTGAGGCCTATGCTGGGAAATGAAATATCTTCACCTAAAAACAAGAGAGAAACATTCTCAGAAACTTCTGTGTGATGAGTGCATTCAACTCACAGACTTGAACATTCCTTTCGATAGAGCAGTTTGGAAACACTCCTTTTGTAGAATCTGCAGGTGTTTATTTGGAGTGCTTTGAGGCCTATGCTGGAAAAGCAAATATCTTCACATACAAACTACACAGAATCATTCTGAGATACTTCTTGGTGATGAGTGCATTCAAGTCACAGACTTGAAAATTCCTTTTGAAAGAGCAGTTTTTAAACACTCTTTTTGTAGAATCTGCAAGTAGATAGTTGGAGCGCTTTGAGACCTATGCTGGGAAATGAAATATCTTCACATAAAAACAAGAGAGAAGCATTCTCAGAAACTTCTGTTTGATGAGTGCATTCAACTAGCAGACTTCAACCTTCCTTTAGAAAGACCAGTTTTGAAACACTCTTTTAGTAGAATCTGCAAGTAGATACTTGGAGCGCTTTGAGGCCTATGCTGAGAAATGAAATATCTTCACCTAAAAACAAGAGAGAAGCATTCTCAGAAACTTCTGTGTGATGAGTGCATTCAACTCACAGACTTGAACATTCCTTTTGATGGAGCAGTTTGAAAACACTCCTTTTGTGGAATCTCCAAGTGTTTATTTGGTGCCCTCTGAGGCCTATGCTGGAAAAGGAAATATCTTCACATAAAAACTAGACAGAAGCATTCTCAGAAACTTCGGTGTGATGAGTTCATTCAACTCACAGACTTGAACGTTCCTTTTGATAGGACAGTTTTGAAACACTCCTTTAGTAGAATCTGCAACTGTTTATTTCGAGCACTTTGAGGCCAATGATGGAAAACGAAATGTCTTCAAATGAAAACTACAAGGAAGCATTGTCAGAAACTTCTTTGCGAGGAGTGCATTCAACTCACAGACTTGAACCTTCCTTTTGAAAGAGCAGTTTTGAAACACTCTTTTTGTTGAATCTGCAAGTAGACATTTTGAGCGCTTTGAGGCCTATGCTGGGAAATGAAATATCTTCACTTAAAAACAAGAGAGAAACATTCTCAGAAACTTCTGGATGATGGGTGCATTCAACTCACAGACTGGAACATTCCTTTCGATAGAGCAGTTTGGAAACATACCTTTTGTAGAATCTGCAAGTGTTTATTTGGAGTGCTTTGAGGCTTATGCTGGAAAGGAAATATCTTCACATAAAAACTACACAGAAGCATTCTGAGATACTTCTTGGTGATGAGTGCATTCAACTCACGGACCTGAACTTTCCTTTTTAAAGAGCAGTTTTGAAACACTCTTTTTGTAGAATCTGCAAGTAGATAATTCGAGCGCTTTGAGGCCTATGCTGGGAAATGAAATATCTTCACCTAAAAACAAGAGAGAGGCATTCTCAGAAACTTCTTTGTGATGAGGGCATTCAACTCAGAGACTTGAACCTTCCTTTTGAAAGAGGAGTTTTGAAACACTCTTTTTCTAGAATCTGCAAGTGTTTATTTGGAGTGCTTTGAGGCCTGTGCTGGAAAAGGAAATATCTTCACATGAAAACTACACAGAAGTATTCTGAGATACCACTTGGTGATGAGTGCATTCAACTCAGAGACATGAAATTCCTTTTGAAAGAGCAGTTTTGAAACACTCTTTTTGTAGAATCTCCAAGTAGATATTTGGAGCGCTTTGAGGCCTATGCTGGGAAATGAAATATCTTCACCTAAAAACAAGAGAGAGGCATTCTCGGAAACTTCTTTGTGATGAGGCCATTCAACTCACAGACTTGAGCCTTACTTTTGAAAGAGGAGTTTTGAAACACTCTTTTTGTAGAATCTGCAAGGGGACATTTGGAGGGCTTTGAGGCCTAAGCTGGGAAATGAAATATCTTCACCTAAAAAGAAGAGAGAAGCATTCTCAGAAACTTCTGTGTGATGAGTGCATTCAACTCACAGCCTTCAACATTCCTTTCGATAGAGCAGTTTGGAAACACTCCTTTTGTAGAATCTGCAAGTGTTTTTTTGGGGTGCTTTGAGGCCTATGGTGGAAAAGGAAATATCTTCACATAAAAACCACACAGAATCATTCTGAGATACTTCCTGGTGATGAGTGCATTCAACTCACAGACTTGAACCTTCCTTTAGAAAGAGCAGTTTTGAAACACTCTTTTTGTACAATCCGCAAGTAGATATTTGGAGCGCTTTGAGGCCTATGCTGGTAAATGAAATATCTTCACCTAAAAACAAGAGAGAAGCATTCTCAGAAACTTCTGTGTGATGTGTGCATTCAACTCACAGACTTGAACACTCCTATCGATAGAGCAGTTTGAAAACACTGCTTTTGTAGAATCTGCAAGTGTTTATTTGGAGCGCTCTGAGGCCTATGCCTGAAAAGGAAATATCTTCACATAAAAACTAGACAGAAGCATTCTCAGAAACTTCTGTGTGATGAGTGCATTCAACTCACAGACTTGAACATTTCCTTCGATAGAGCAGTTTGGGAACACTCCTTTTGTAGAATCTGCAAGTGTTTATTTGGAGCGCTCTGAGGCCTATGCTGGAAAAGGAAATATCTTCACATAAAAACTAGACAGAAGCATTCTCAGAAACTTCTTTGTGATGAGCTCATTCAACTCTCAAACATGAACGTTCTCTTGATAGGACAGTTTTGAAACACTCTTTTAGTAGAATCTGCAAGTGTTTATTTCGAGCCCTTTGAGGCCAATGATGGAAAAGGAAATGTCTTCAAATAACAACTACACAGAAGCATTCTCAGAAACTTCTTTGTGATGAGTGCATTCAACTCACAGACTTGAACCTTCCTTTGGAAAGAGCAGTTTTGAAGCACTGTTTTTGTAGAATCTGCAAGTAGACATTTGGAGCGCTTTGAGGCCTATGCTGGGAAATGAAATATCTTCACCTAAAAAGAGGAGAGAAGCATTCTCACAAACTTCAGTGTGATGAGTGCATTCAACTCACAGACTTGAACATTCCTTTCGATAGAGCAGTTTGGAAACACTCCTTTTGTAGAATCTGCAAGTGTTTATTTGGAGTGCTTTGAGGCCTATGCTGGAAAAGAAACTATCTTCACATAAAAACTACACAGAAGCATTCTGAGATACTTCTTGCTGATGAGTGCATTCAAGCCACAGACTTCAACCTTCCTTTTGAAAGAGCAGTTTTGAAACACTCTTTTTGTAGAATCTGTAAGTAGATATTTGGAGCGTTTTGAGGCCTATGCTGGGAAATGAAAAATCTTCACGTAAAAACAAGAGAGAAGCATTCTCAGAAACTACTTTGTGATGAGTGCATTCAACTCACAGACTTGAATATTCCCTTCGATAGAGCAGTTTGGAAACACTCCTTTTGTAGAATCTGCAAGTGTTTATTTCTAGTGCTTTGAGGCCTATGCTGGAAAAGGAAATATCTTCACATAAAAACTAGACAGAAGTATTCTCAGAAACTTCTTTGGGATGAGTTCATTCAACTCACAAAGTTGAACGTTCCTTTCTATAGGACACTTTTGAAACACTCCTTTAGTAGAATCTTCAAGTGTTTATTTCTAGCCCTTTGAGGCAAAAGATTGAAAAGGAAATGTCTTCAAATAACAACTACACAGAAGCATTCTCAGAAACTTCTTTGTGATGAGTGCATTCAACTCACAGACTTGAACCTTCCTTTGGAAAGAGCAGTTTTGAAACACTCTTTTTGTAGAATCTGCAAGTAGACATTTGGAGGGCTTTGAGGCCTATGCTGGGAAATGAAATATCTTCACCTAAAAACAGGAGAGAAGCATTCTCAGAAACTTCTGTGTGATGAGTGCATTCAACTCACAGACTTGAACATTCCTTTCGATAGAGCAGTTTGGAAACACTCCTTTTGTAGAATCTGCAAGTGTTTATTTGGAGTGCTTTGAGGCCTATGCTGGAAAAGGAAATCTCTTCACATAAAAACTACACAGAAGCATTCTGAGATACTTCTTGGTGATGAGTTCATTCAACTCACAGACTTCAACCTTCCTTTTGAAAGAGCAATTTTGAAACACTCTTTTTGTAGAATCTGCAAGTAGATATTTGGAGCGCTTTGAGGCCTATGCTGGGAAATGAAATATCTTCACCTAAAAACAAGAGAGAAGCATTCTCAGAAACTACTGTGTGATGAGTGCATTCAACTCACAGACTTGAATATTCCTTTCGATAGAGCAGTTTGGAAACACTCCTTTTGTAGAATCTGCAAGAGTTTATTTGCAGCGCTCTGGGGCCTATGCTGGAAAAGGAAATATCTTCACATAAAAACTCGACAGAAGCATTCTCAGAAACTTCTGCGTGATGAGTTCATTCAACTCACAAGGTTGAACGTTCCTTTCCATAGGACACTTTTGAAACACTCCATTAGTAGAATCTGCAACTGTATATTTCGAGTCCTTTGAGACCAAAGATGGAAAAGCAAATGTCTTCAAATAACAACTACACAGAAGCATTCTCAGAAACTTCTTTGTGATGAGTGCATTCAACTCACAGACTTGAACTTTCCTTTGCCAAGAGCAGTTTTGAAACACTCTTTTTGTAGAATCTGCAAGTAGACATTTGGAGCGCTTTGAGGCCTATGCTGGGAAATGGAATATCTTCACCTAAAAACAAGAGAGAAACATTCTCAGAAACTTCTGTGTGATGAGTGCATTCAACTCACAGACTTGAACATTCCTTTCGATAGAGCAGTTTGGAAACACTCCTTTTGTAGAATCTGCAAGTGTTTATTTCTAGTGCTTTGAGGCCTATGCTGGAAAAGGAAATATCTTCACATAAAAACTAGACAGAAGTATTCTCAGAAACTTCTTCGTGATGAGTTCATTCAACTCACAAAGTTGAACGTTCCTTTCTATAGGACACTTTTGAAACACTCCTTTAGTAGAATCTGCAAGTGTGTATTTCGAGCCCTTTGAGGCCAAAGATTGAAAAGGAAATATCTTCAAATAACAACTACACAGAAGCATTCTCAGAAACTTCTTTGTGATGAGTGCATTCAACTCACAGACCTGAACCTTCCTTTTCAAAGAACAGTTTTGAAACACTCTTTTTGTAGAATCTGCAAGTAGACATTTAGAGCGCTTTGAGGCCTATGCTGGGAAATGAAATATCTTCACCTAAAAACAAGAGAGAAACATTCTCAGAAACTTCTGTGTGATGAGTGCATACAACTCACAGACTTGAACATTCCTTTTGATAGAGCAGTTTGGAAACACTCCTTTTGTAGAATCTGCAAGTGTTTATTTGAAGTGCTTTGAGGCCTATGCTGGAAAAGGAAATATCTTCACATAAAAACTACACAGAAGCATTCTGAGATACTTCTTGGTGATGAGTCCATTCAACTCAGAGACTTGAACCTTCCTTTTGAAAGAGCAGTTTTGAAACACTCTTTTTGTTGAATCTGCAAGTAGATATTTGGAGCGCTTTGAGGCCTATGCTGGGAAATGAAATATCTTCACCTAAAAACAAGAGAGAGGCATTCTCAGAAACTTCTATGTGATGAGGGCATTCAACTCAGAGACATGAACCTTCCTTTTGAAAGAGGAGTTTTGAAACACTCTTTTTGTAGAATCTGCAAGTGTTTATTTGGAGTGCTTTGAGGCCTATGCTGGAAAAGGAAATATCTTCACATTAAAACTACACAGAAGCATTCTGAGATACTTCTTGGTAATGAGTGCATTCACCTCACAGACGTGAACTTTCCTTTTGAAAGAGCAGTTTTGAAACACTCTTTTTGTAGAATCTGCAAGTAGATATTCGGAGCGCTTTGAGGCCTAGGCTGGGAAATGAAATATCTTCATCTAAAAACAAGAGAGAGGCATGCTCGGAAACTTCTTTGTGATGAGGGCATTCAACTCACAGACCTGAGCCTTACTTTTGAAAGAGGAGTTTTGAAACACTCTTTTTGTAGAATCTGCAAGGAGATATTTGGAGGGCTTTGAGGCCTATGCTGGGAAATGAAATATCTTCACCTAAAAACAACAGAGAAGCATTCTCAGAAACTTCGGTGTGATGAGTGCATTCAACTCACAGCCTTGAACATTCCTTTCGATAGAGCAGTTTGGAAACACTCCTTTTGTAGAATCTGCAAGTGTTTATTTGGGGTGCTTTGTGGCCTATGCTGGAAAAGGAAATATCTTCAAATAAAAACTACACAGAAGCATTCTCAGAAACTTCTGTGTGATGAGTGCATTCAACCCACAGACTTGAACAGTTCTTCCGATAGAGCAGTTTGCAAACACTCCTTTTGTAGAATCTGCAAGTGTTTATTTGGAGCGCTCTGAGGCCTACGCTGGAAAAGGAAATATCTTCACATAAAAACTAGACAGAAGCATTCTCAGAAACTTCTGCGTGATGAGTTCATTCAACTCACAAAGTTGAACGTTCCTTTCTATAGGACACTTTTGAAACACTCCTTTAGTAGAATCTGCAAGTGTTTATTTCGAGCCTTTTGAGGCCAAAGATTGAAAAGGAAATGTCTTCAAATAACAACTACACAGAAGCATTCTCAGAAACTTCTTTGTGATGAGTGCATTCAACTCACAGACTTGAACCTTCCTTTTGAAAGAGCAGTTTTGAAACACTCTTTTTGTAGAATCTGCAAGTAGACATTTGGAGCGCTTTGAGGCCTATGCTGGGAAATGAAATATCTTCACCTAAAAACAAGAGAGAAACATTCTCAGAAACTTCTGTGTGATGAGTGCATTCAACTCACAGACTTGAACACTCCTTTCGATAGAGCAGTTTGGAAACACTCCTTTTGTAGAATCTGCAGGTGTTCATTTGGAGTGCTTTGAGGCCTATGCTGGAAAAGCAAATATCTTCACATACAAACTACACAGAATCATTCTGAGATACTTCTTGGTGATGAGTGCATTCAAGTCACAGACTTGAAAATTCCTTTTGAAAGAGCAGTTTTGAAACACTCTTTTTGTAGAATCTGCAAGTAGATAGTTGGAGCGCTTTGAGACCTATGCTGGGAAATGAAATATCTTCACATAAAAACAAGAGAGAAGCATTCTCAGAAACTTCTGTTTGATGAGTGCATTCAACTGGCAGACTTCAACCTTCCTTTAGAAAGACCAGTTTTGAAACACTCTTTTAGTAGAATCTGCAAGTAGATACTTGGAGCGCTTTGAGGCCTATGCTGAGAAATGAAATATCTTCACCTAAAAACAAGAGAGAAGCATTCTCAGAAACTTCTGTGTGATGAGTGCATTCAACTCACAGACTTGAACATTCCTTTTGATGGAGCAGATTGAAAACACTCCTTTTGTGGAATCTCCAAGTGTTTATTTGGTGCCCTCTGAGGCCTATGCTGGAAAAGGAAATATCTTCACATAAAAACTAGACAGAAGCATTCTCAGAAACTTCGGTGTGATGAGTTCATTCAACTCACAGACTTGAACGTTCCTTTTGATAGGACAGTTTTGAAACACTCCTTTAGTAGAATCTGCAACTGTTTATTTCGAGCACTTTGAGGCCAATGATGGAAAACGAAATGTCTTCAAATGAAAACTACAAAGAAGCATTGTCAGAAACTTCTTTGCGAAGAGTGCATTCAACTCACAGACTTGAACCTTCCTTTTGAAAGAGCAGTTTTGAAACACTCTTTTTGTTGAATCTGCAAGTAGACATTTTGAGCGCTTTGAGGCCTATGCTGGGAAATGAAATATCTTCACCTAAAAACAAGAGAGAAACATTCTCAGAAACTTCTGGATGATGGGTGCATTCAACTCACAGACTGGAACATTCCTTTCGATAGAGCAGTTTGGAAACATACCTTTTGTAGAATCTGCAAGTGTTTATTTGGAGTGCTTTGAGGCTTATGCTGGAAAGGAAATATATTCACATAAAAACTACACAGAAGCATTCTGAGATACTTCTTGCTGATGAGTGCATTCAACTCACGGACCTGAACTTTCCTTTTTAAAGAGCAGTTTTGAAACACTCTTTTTGTAGAATCTGCAAGTAGATAATTCGAGCGCTTTGAGGCCTATGCTGGGAAATGAAATATCTTCACCTAAAAACAAGAGAGAGGCATTCTCAGAAACTTCTTTGTGATGAGGGCATTCAACTCAGAGACTTGAACCTTCCTTTTGAAAGAGGAGTTTTGAAACACTCTTTTTCTAGAATCTGCAAGTGTTTATTTGGAGTGCTTTGAGGCCTATGCTGGAAAAGGAAATATCTTCACATGAAAACTACACAGAAGTATTCTGAGATACCACTTGGTGATGAGTGCATTCAACTCAGAGACATGAAATTCCTTTTGAAAGAGCAGTTTTGAAACACTCTTTTTGTAGAATCTCCAAGTAGATATTTGGAGCGCTTTGAGGCCTATGCTGGGAAATGAAATATCTTCACCTAAAAACAAGAGAGAGGCATTCTCGGAAACTTCTTTGTGATGAGGCCATTCAACTCACAGACTTGAGCCTTACTTTTGAAAGAGGAGTTTTGAAACACTCTTTTTGTAGAATCTGCAAGGGGACATTTGGAGGGCTTTGAGGCCTAAGCTGGGAAATGAAATATCTTCACCTAAAAAGAAGAGAGAAGCATTCTCAGAAACTTCTGTGTGATGAGTGCATTCAACTCACAGCCTTCAACATTCCTTTCGATAGAGCAGTTTGGAAACACTCCTTTTGTAGAATCTGCAAGTGTTTATTTGGGGTGCTTTGAGGCCTATGGTGGAAAAGGAAATATCTTCACATAAAAACCACACAGAATCATTCTGAGATACTTCCTGGTGATGAGTGCATTCAACTCACAGACTTGAACCTTCCTTTAGAAAGAGCAGTTTTGAAACACTCTTTTTGTAGAATCCGCAAGTAGATATTTGGAGCGCTTTGAGGCCTATGCTGGTAAATGAAATATCTTCACCTAAAAACAAGAGAGAAGCATTCTCAGAAACTTCTGTGTGATGTGTGCATTCAACTCACAGACTTGAACACTCCTATCGATAGAGCAGTTTGAAAACACTGCTTTTGTAGAATCTGCAAGTGTTTATTTGGAGCGCTCTGAGGCCTATGCCTGAAAAGGAAATATCTTCACATAAAAACTAGAGAGAAGCATTCTCAGAAACTTCTGTGTGATGAGTGCATTCAACTCACAGACTTGAACATTTCCTTCGATAGAGCAGTTTGGGAACACTCCTTTTGTAGAATCTGCAAGTGTTTATTTGGAGCGCTCTGAGGCCTATGCTGGAAAAGGAAATATCTTCACATAAAAACTAGACAGAAGCATTCTCAGAAACTTCTTTGTGATGAGCTCATTCAACTCTCAAACATGAACGTTCTCTTGATAGGACAGTTTTGAAACACTCTTTTAGTAGAATCTGCAAGTGTTTATTTCGAGCCCTTTGAGGCCAATGATGGAAAAGGAAATGTCTTCAAATAACAACTACACAGAAGCATTCTCAGAAACTTCTCTGTGATGAGTGCATTCAACTCACAGACTTGAACCTTCCTTTGGAAAGAGCAGTTTTGAAGCACTGTTTTTGTAGAATCTGCAAGTAGACATTTGGAGCGCTTTGAGGCCTATGCTGGGAAATGAAATATCTTCACCTAAAAAGAGGAGAGAAGCATTCTCACAAACTTCAGTGTGATGAGTGCATTCAACTCACAGACTTGAACATTCCTTTCGATAGAGCAGTTTGGAAACACTCCTTTTGTAGAATCTGCAAGTGTTTATTTGGAGTGCTTTGAGGCCTATGCTGGAAAAGGAACTATCTTCACATAAAAACTACACAGAAGCATTCTGAGATACTTCTTGCTGATGAGTGCATTCAAGCCACAGACTTCAACCTTCCTTTCGAAAGAGCAGTTTTGAAACACTCTTTTTGTAGAATCTGTAAGTAGATATTTGGAGCGTTTTGAGGCCTATGCTGGGAAATGAAATATCTTCACGTAAAAACAAGAGAGAAGCATTCTCAGAAACTACTTTGTGATGAGTGCATTCAACTCACAGACTTGAATATTCCCTTCGATAGAGCAGTTAGGAAACACTCCTTTTGTAGAATCTGCAAGTGTTTATTTGCCGCGCTCTGAGGCCTATGCTGGAAAAGGAAATATCTTCACATAAAAACTAGACAGAAGCATTCTCAGAAACTTCTGTGTGATGAGCTCATTCAACTCTGAAACTTGAACGTTCTTTTCATAGGATAGTTTTGAAACACTCTTTTAGTAGAATCTGCAAGTGCTTATTTCGAGCCCTTTGAGGCCAATGATGGAAAAGGAAATGTCTTCAAATAACAACTACACAGAAGCATTCGCAGAAACTTCTTTGTGATGAGTGCTTTCAACTCACAGACTTGAACCTTCCTTTTGAAAGAGCAGTTTTGAAACACTCTTTTTGTAGAATCTGCAAGTAGACATTTGGAGCGCTTTGAGGCCTATGCTGGGAAATGTAATATCTTCACCTAAAAACAAGAGAGAAGCATTCTCAGAAACTTCTGTGTGATGAGTGCATTCAACTCACAGCCTTGAACATTCCTTTCGATAGAGCAGTTTGGAAACACTCCTTTTGTAGAATCTGCAAGTGTTTATTTGGGGTGCTTTGAGGCCTATGCTGGAAAAGGAACTATCTTCACATAAAAACTACACAGAAGCATTCTCAGAAACTTCTGTGTGATGAGTGCATTCAACCCACAGACTTGAACAGTTCTTCCGATAGAGCAGTTTGCAAACACTCCTTTTGTAGAATCTGCAAGTGTTTATTTGGAGCGCTCTGAGGCCTACGCTGGAAAAGGAAATATCTTCACATAAAAACTAGACAGAAGCATTCTCAGAAACTTCTGCGTGATGAGTTCATTCAACTCACAAAGTTGAACGTTCCTTTCTATAGGACACTTTTGAAACACTCCTTTAGTAGAATCTGCAAGTGTTTATTTCGAGCCTTTTGAGGCCAAAGGTTGAAAAGGAAATGTCTTCAAATAACAACTACACAGAAGCATTCTCAGAAACTTCTTTGTGATGAGTGCATTCAACTCACAGACTTGAACCTTCCTTTTGAAAGAGCAGTTTTGAAACACTCTTTTTGTAGAATCTGCAAGTAGACATTTGGAGCGCTTTGAGGCCTATGCTGGGAAATGAAATATCTTCACCTAAAAACAAGAGAGAAACATTCTCAGAAACTTCTGTGTGATGAGTGCATTCAACTCACAGACTTGAACATTCCTTTCGATAGAGCAGTTTGGAAACACTCCTTTTGTAGAATCTGCAGGTGTTTATTTGGAGTGCTTTGAGGCCTATGCTGGAAAAGCAAATATCTTCACATACAAACTACACAGAATCATTCTGAGATACTTCTTGGTGATGAGTGCATTCAAGTCACAGACTTGAAAATTCCTTTTGAAAGAGCAGTTTTTAAACACTCTTTTTGTAGAATCTGCAAGTAGATAGTTGGAGCGCTTTGAGACCTATGCTGGGAAATGAAATATCTTCACATAAAAACAAGAGAGAAGCATTCTCAGAAACTTCTGTTTGATGAGTGCATTCAACTAGCAGACTTCAACCTTCCTTTAGAAAGACCAGTTTTGAAACACTCTTTTAGTAGAATCTGCAAGTAGATACTTGGAGCGCTTTGAGGCCTATGCTGAGAAATGAAATATCTTCACCTAAAAACAAGAGAGAAGCATTCTCAGAAACTTCTGTGTGATGAGTGCATTCAACTCACAGACTTGAACATTCCTTTTGATGGAGCAGTTTGAAAACACTCCTTTTGTGGAATCTCCAAGTGTTTATTTGGTGCCCTCTGAGGCCTATGCTGGAAAAGGAAATATCTTCACATAAAAACTAGACAGAAGCATTCTCAGAAACTTCGGTGTGATGAGTTCATTCAACTCACAGACTTGAACGTTCCTTTTGATAGGACAGTTTTGAAACACTCCTTTAGTAGAATCTGCAACTGTTTATTTCGAGCACTTTGAGGCCAATGATGGAAAACGAAATGTCTTCAAATGAAAACTACAAGGAAGCATTGTCAGAAACTTCTTTGCGAGGAGTGCATTCAACTCACAGACTTGAACCTTCCTTTTGAAAGAGCAGTTTTGAAACACTCTTTTTGTTGAATCTGCAAGTAGACATTTTGAGCGCTTTGAGGCCTATGCTGGGAAATGAAATATCTTCACTTAAAAACAAGAGAGAAACATTCTCAGAAACTTCTGGATGATGGGTGCATTCAACTCACAGACTGGAACATTCCTTTCGATAGAGCAGTTTGGAAACATACCTTTTGTAGAATCTGCAAGTGTTTATTTGGAGTGCTTTGAGGCTTATGCTGGAAAGGAAATATCTTCACATAAAAACTACACAGAAGCATTCTGAGATACTTCTTGGTGATGAGTGCATTCAACTCACGGACCTGAACTTTCCTTTTTAAAGAGCAGTTTTGAAACACTCTTTTTGTAGAATCTGCAAGTAGATAATTCGAGCGCTTTGAGGCCTATGCTGGGAAATGAAATATCTTCACCTAAAAACAAGAGAGAGGCATTCTCAGAAACTTCTTTGTGATGAGGGCATTCAACTCAGAGACTTGAACCTTCCTTTTGAAAGAGGAGTTTTGAAACACTCTTTTTCTAGAATCTGCAAGTGTTTATTTGGAGTGCTTTGAGGCCTGTGCTGGAAAAGGAAATATCTTCACATGAAAACTACACAGAAGTATTCTGAGATACCACTTGGTGATGAGTGCATTCAACTCAGAGACATGAAATTCCTTTTGAAAGAGCAGTTTTGAAACACTCTTTTTGTAGAATCTCCAAGTAGATATTTGGAGCGCTTTGAGGCCTATGCTGGGAAATGAAATATCTTCACCTAAAAACAAGAGAGAGGCATTCTCGGAAACTTCTTTGTGATGAGGCCATTCAACTCACAGACTTGAGCCTTACTTTTGAAAGAGGAGTTTTGAAACACTCTTTTTGTAGAATCTGCAAGGGGACATTTGGAGGGCTTTGAGGCCTAAGCTGGGAAATGAAATATCTTCACCTAAAAAGAAGAGAGAAGCATTCTCAGAAACTTCTGTGTGATGAGTGCATTCAACTCACAGCCTTCAACATTCCTTTCGATAGAGCAGTTTGGAAACACTCCTTTTGTAGAATCTGCAAGTGTTTTTTTGGGGTGCTTTGAGGCCTATGGTGGAAAAGGAAATATCTTCACATAAAAACCACACAGAATCATTCTGAGATACTTCCTGGTGATGAGTGCATTCAACTCACAGACTTGAACCTTCCTTTAGAAAGAGCAGTTTTGAAACACTCTTTTTGTACAATCCGCAAGTAGATATTTGGAGCGCTTTGAGGCCTATGCTGGTAAATGAAATATCTTCACCTAAAAACAAGAGAGAAGCATTCTCAGAAACTTCTGTGTGATGTGTGCATTCAACTCACAGACTTGAACACTCCTATCGATAGAGCAGTTTGAAAACACTGCTTTTGTAGAATCTGCAAGTGTTTATTTGGAGCGCTCTGAGGCCTATGCCTGAAAAGGAAATATCTTCACATAAAAACTAGACAGAAGCATTCTCAGAAACTTCTGTGTGATGAGTGCATTCAACTCACAGACTTGAACATTTCCTTCGATAGAGCAGTTTGGGAACACTCCTTTTGTAGAATCTGCAAGTGTTTATTTGGAGCGCTCTGAGGCCTATGCTGGAAAAGGAAATATCTTCACATAAAAACTAGACAGAAGCATTCTCAGAAACTTCTTTGTGATGAGCTCATTCAACTCTCAAACATGAACGTTCTCTTGATAGGACAGTTTTGAAACACTCTTTTAGTAGAATCTGCAAGTGTTTATTTCGAGCCCTTTGAGGCCAATGATGGAAAAGGAAATGTCTTCAAATAACAACTACACAGAAGCATTCTCAGAAACTTCTTTGTGATGAGTGCATTCAACTCACAGACTTGAACCTTCCTTTGGAAAGAGCAGTTTTGAAGCACTGTTTTTGTAGAATCTGCAAGTAGACATTTGGAGCGCTTTGAGGCCTATGCTGGGAAATGAAATATCTTCACCTAAAAAGAGGAGAGAAGCATTCTCACAAACTTCAGTGTGATGAGTGCATTCAACTCACAGACTTGAACATTCCTTTCGATAGAGCAGTTTGGAAACACTCCTTTTGTAGAATCTGCAAGTGTTTATTTGGAGTGCTTTGAGGCCTATGCTGGAAAAGAAACTATCTTCACATAAAAACTACACAGAAGCATTCTGAGATACTTCTTGCTGATGAGTGCATTCAAGCCACAGACTTCAACCTTCCTTTTGAAAGAGCAGTTTTGAAACACTCTTTTTGTAGAATCTGTAAGTAGATATTTGGAGCGTTTTGAGGCCTATGCTGGGAAATGAAAAATCTTCACGTAAAAACAAGAGAGAAGCATTCTCAGAAACTACTTTGTGATGAGTGCATTCAACTCACAGACTTGAATATTCCCTTCGATAGAGCAGTTTGGAAACACTCCTTTTGTAGAATCTGCAAGTGTTTATTTCTAGTGCTTTGAGGCCTATGCTGGAAAAGGAAATATCTTCACATAAAAACTAGACAGAAGTATTCTCAGAAACTTCTTTGGGATGAGTTCATTCAACTCACAAAGTTGAACGTTCCTTTCTATAGGACACTTTTGAAACACTCCTTTAGTAGAATCTTCAAGTGTTTATTTCTAGCCCTTTGAGGCAAAAGATTGAAAAGGAAATGTCTTCAAATAACAACTACACAGAAGCATTCTCAGAAACTTCTTTGTGATGAGTGCATTCAACTCACAGACTTGAACCTTCCTTTGGAAAGAGCAGTTTTGAAACACTCTTTTTGTAGAATCTGCAAGTAGACATTTGGAGGGCTTTGAGGCCTATGCTGGGAAATGAAATATCTTCACCTAAAAACAGGAGAGAAGCATTCTCAGAAACTTCTGTGTGATGAGTGCATTCAACTCACAGACTTGAACATTCCTTTCGATAGAGCAGTTTGGAAACACTCCTTTTGTAGAATCTGCAAGTGTTTATTTGGAGTGCTTTGAGGCCTATGCTGGAAAAGGAAATCTCTTCACATAAAAACTACACAGAAGCATTCTGAGATACTTCTTTGTGATGAGTTCATTCAACTCACAGACTTCAACCTTCCTTTTGAAAGAGCAGTTTTGAAACACTCTTTTTGTAGAATCTGCAAGTAGACATTTGGAGCGCTTTGAGGCCTATGCCTGGAAATGAAATATCTTCACCTAAAAACAAGAGAGAAACATTCTCAGAAACTTCTGTGTGATGAGTGCATTCAACTCACAGACTTGAACATTCCTTTCGATAGAGCAGTTTGGAAACAGTCCTTTTGTAGAATCTGCAAGTGTTTATTTGGAGCCCTCTGAGGCCTATGCCGGAAAAGGAAATATCTTCACATAAAAACTAGACAGAGGCATTCTCAGAAACTTCGGTGTGATGAGTTCATTCAACTCACAGACTTGAACGTTCCTTTTGATAGGACAGTTTTGAAACACTCCTTTAGTAGAATCTGCAACTGTTTATTTCGAGCCCTTTGAGGCCAATGATGGAAAAGGAAATGTCTTCAAATAAAAACTACAAAGAAGCATTCACAGAAACTTCTTTGCGATGAGTGCATTCAACTCACAGACTTGATCCTTCCTTTTGAAAGAGCAGTTTTGAAACACTCTTTTTGTTGAATCTGCAAGTAGACATTTTGAGCGCTTTGAGGCCTATGCTTTGAAATGAAATATCTTCACCTAAAAACAAGAGAGAAACATTCTCAGAAACTTCTGGATGATGGGTGCATTCAACTCACAGACTTGAACATTCCTTTTGATAGAGCAGTTTGGAAACACTCGTTTTGTAGAATCTGCAAGTGTTTATTTGGAGTGCTTTGAGGATTATGCTGGAAAGGAAATATCTTCACATAAAAACTACACAGAAGCATTCTGAGATACTTCTTGGTGATGAGTGCATTCAACTCACAAACCTGAACTTTCCTTTTGAAAGAGCAGTTTTGAAACTCTCTTTTTGTAGAATCTGCAAGTAGATATTGAGAGTGCTTTGAGGCCTATGCTGGGAAATGAAATATCTTCACCTAAAAACAAGAGAGAGGCATTCTCAGAAACTTCTTTGTGATGAGGGCATTCAACTCAGAGACTTGAACATTCCTTTTGAAAGAGGAGTTTTGAAACACTCTTTTTGTAGAATCTGCTAGTGTTTATTTGGAGTGCTTTGAGGCCTAAGCTGGAAAAGGAAATATCTTCACAATAAAACTACACAGAAGCATTCTAAGATACTTCTTCGGATGAGTGCATTCAACTCACAGACCTGAACTTTCCTTTGGAAAGAGCAGTTTTGAAACATTCTTTTTGTAGGATCTGCAAGTAGATATTTGGAGCGCTTTGAGGCCTATGATGGGAAATGAAATATCTTCACCTAAAAACAAGACAGAAGCATTCTCAGAAACTTCTGTGTGATGAGTGCATTCAACTCACAGACTTGAATATTCCCTTCGATAGAGCAGTTTGGAAACACTCCTTTTGTAGAATCTGCAAGTGTTTATTTGGAGCGCTCTGAGGCCTATGCTGGAAAAGGAAATATCTTCACATAAAAACTAGACAGAAGCATTCTCAGAAACTTCTGCGTGATGAGTTCATTCAACTCACAAAGTTGAACGTTCCTTTCTATAGGACACTTTTGAAACACTCCTTTAGTAGAATCTGCAAGTGTTTATTTCGAGCCCTTTGAGGCCGAAGATTGAAAAGGAAATGTCTTCAAATAACAACTAGACAGAAGCATTCTCAGAAACTTCTTTGTGATGAGTGCATTCAACTCACAGACTTGAACCTTCCTTTTGAAAGAGCAGTTTTGGAACACTCTTTTTGTAGAATCTGCAAGTAGACATTTGGAGCGCTTTGAGGCCTATCCTGGGAAATGCAATATCTTCACCTAAAAACAAGAGAGAAACATTCTCAGAAACTTCTGTGTGATGAGTGTATTCAACTCACAGACTTGAACATTCCTTTTGATAGAGCAGTTTGGAAACACTCCTTTTGTAGAATCTGCAAGTGTTTATTTGGAGTGCTTTGAGGCCTATGCTGGAAAAGGAAATATCTTCACATACAAACTACACAGAAGCATTCTGAGATACTTCTTGGTGATGAGTGCATTCAACTCACAGACTTCAACCTTCCTTTTGAAAGAGCAGTTTTGAAACACTCTTTTTGTAGACTCTGCAAGTAGATATATGGAGCGCTTTGAGGCCTATGCTTGGAAATGAAATATCTTCACCTAAAAACAAGAGAGAAGCATTCTCAGAAACCTCTGTGTGATGCGTGCATTCAACTCACAGCCTTGAACTTTCCTTTCGATAGAGCAGTTTGGAAACACTCCTTTTGTAGAATCTGCAAGTGTTTATTTGGGGAGCTTTGAGTCCTATGCTGGAAAAGGAAATATCTTCATATAAAAACTACACAGAAGCATTGTGAGATACTTCCTGGTGATGAGTGCATTCAACTCACAGACTTGAACCTTCCTTTAAAAAGAGCAGTTGTGAAACACACTTTTTGTAGAGTCCGCAATTAGATATTTGGAGCGCTTTGAGGCCTATGTTGGGAAATGACATATCTTCACCTAAAAACAAGAGAGAAGCATTCTCAGAAACTTCTGTGTGATGAGTGCATTCAACTCACAGACTTGAACATTCCTTTCGATAGAGCAGTTTGGAAACACTCCTTTTGTAGAATCTGCAAGTGTTTTTTTGGAGCGCTCTGAGGCCTATGCTGGAAAAGGAAATGTCTTCACATAAAAACTAGAGAGAGGCATTCTCAGAAACTTCTTTGTGATGAGGGCATTCAACTCAGAGACTTGAACCTTCCTTTTGAAAGAGGAGTTTTGAAACACTCTTTTTGTAGAATCTGCAAGTGTTTATTTGGAGTGCTTTGAGGCCTATGCTGGAAAAGGAAATATCTTCACATTAAAACTACACAGAAGTATTCTGAGATACTTCTTGGTGATGAGTGCATTCAACTCACAGACCTGAACTTTCCTTTTGAAAGAGCAGTTTTGAAACACTCTTTTTGTAGAATCTGCAAGTAGATATTTGGAGCGCTTTGAGGCCTATGCTGGGAAATGAAGTATCTTCACCTAAAAACAAGAGAGAGGCATTCTCGGAAACTTCTTTGTGATGAGGGCATTCAACTCACAGACTTGAGCCTTACTTTTGAAAGAGGAGTTTTGAAACCCTATTTTTGTAGGATCTGCAAGGAGACATTTGGAGGGCTTTGAGGCCTAAGCTGGGAAATGAAATATCTTCACCTAAAAACAAGAGAGAAGCATTCTCAGAAACTTCTGTTTCATGAGTGCATTCAACTCACAACCTTGAACATTCCTTTCGATAGAGCAGTTTGGAAACACTCCTTTTGTAGAATCTGCAAGTGTTTATTTTGGGTGCTTTGAGGCCTATGGCGGAAAAGGAAATATCTTCACATAAAAACTACACCGAATCGTTCTGAGATACTTCCTGGAGATGAGTGCATTCAACTCACAGACTTGAACCTTCCTTTAGAAAGAGCAGTTTTGAAACACTCTTTTTGTAGAATCCGCAAGTCGATATTTGGAGCGCTTTGAGGCCTATGCTGGTAAATGAAATATCTTCACCTAAAAATAAGAGAGAAGCATTCTCAGAAACTTTTGTGCTATGAGTGCATTCAACTCACAGACTTGAACACTCCTATCGATAGAGCAGTTTGGAAACACTCCTTTTGTAGAATCTGCAAGTGTTTACTTGGAGCGCTCTGAGGCCTATTCTGGAAAAGGAAATGTCTTCACATAAAAACTAGACAGAAGCATTCTCAGAAACTTCTGTGTGATGAGCTCATTCAACTCTCAAACTTGAACGTTCTTTTCATAGGACAGTTTTGAAACACTCTTTTAGTAGAATCTGCAAGTGTTTATTTCGAGCCCTTTGAGGCCAATGATGGAAAAGGAAATATCTTCAAATAACAACTACACAGAAGCATTCTCAGAAACTTCTTTGTGATGAGTGCGTTCAACTCACAGACTTGAACCTTCCTTTGGAAAGAGCAGTTTTGAAACACTCTTTTTGTAGAATCTGCAAGTAGATATTTGGAGCGCTTTGAGTCCTATGCTGGGAAATGAAATATCTTCACCTAAAAACAAGAGAGAAGCATTCTCAGAAACAACTGTGGGATGAGTGCGTTCCACTCACAGACTTGAATATTCCCTTCGATAGAGCAGTTTGGAAACACTCCTTTTGTAGAATCTGCAAGTGTTTATTTGCAGCGCTCTGAGGCCTATGCTGGAAAAGGAAATATCTTCACATAAAAACAAGACAGAAGCATTCTCAGAAACTTCTGCGTGATGAGCACATTCAGCTCACAAAGTTGAACG
The DNA here is from genome assembly GCF_028885625.2 of Pongo pygmaeus. Taxonomy (NCBI): domain Eukaryota; kingdom Metazoa; phylum Chordata; class Mammalia; order Primates; family Hominidae; genus Pongo; species Pongo pygmaeus. The sequence goes on along the minus strand of NC_072373.2, from coordinate 104,126,470 downwards.
TTCCTTTCTATAGGACACTTTTGAAACACTCCTTTAGTAGAATCTGCAAGTGTTTATTTCGAGCCCTTTGAGGCCAAAGATTGAAAAGGAAATGTATTCAAATAACAACTACACAGAAGCATTCTCAGAAATTTCTTTGTGATGAGTGCATTCAAATCACAGACTTGAACCTTCCTTTGGAAAGAGCAGTTTTGAGACACTCTTTTTGTAGAATCTGCAAGTAGACATTTGGAGCGCTTTGAGGCCTATGCTGGGAAATGGAATGTCTTCACCTAAAAACAAGAGAGAAACATTCTCAGGAACTTCTGTGTGATGAGTGCATTCAACTCACAGACTTGAACATTCCTTTCAATAGAGCAGTTTGGAAAAACTCCCTTTGTAGAATCTGCAAGTGTTTATTTGGAGTGCTTTGAGGCCTATGCTAGAAATGGAAATATCTTCACATAAAAACTACACAGAAGCATTCTGAGATACTTCCTGATTCTGAGTGCATTCCACTCACAGACTTGAACGTTCCTTTAGAAAGAGCAGTTTGGAAACACTCTTTTTGTTGAATCCGCAAGTAGATATTTGGAGCGCTTTGAGGCCTATGCTGGGAAATGAAATAACTTCACCTAAAAACAAGAGAGAAACATTCTCAGAAACTTCTGGGTGATGAGTGCATTCAACTCACCGACTTGAACATTCCTTTCGATAGAGCAGTTTGGAAACACTCCTTTTGTAGAATATGCAAGTGTTTATTTGGAGCGCTCTGAAGCCTATGCTGGAAAAGGAAATATCTTCACATAAAAACTAGACAGAAGCGTTCTCAGAACCTTCTGTGTGATGAGCTCATTCAACTCTCAGACTTGAACGTTCCTTTTGATAGGACAGTTTTGAAACACTCTTTTAGGAGAATCCGCAACTGTTTATTTCGAGCCCTTTGAGGCCAATGATGGAAAAGGAAATGTCTTCAAATAACAACTACAAAGAAGCATTCTCAGAAACTTCTTTGTGATGAGTGCATTCAACTCACAGACTTGAACCTTCCTTTTGAAAGAGCAGTTTTGAAACACTCTTTTTGTAGAATCTTCAAGTAGACATTTGGAACGCTTTGAGGCATATGCTAGGAAATGAAATATCTTCACCTAAAAACAAGAGAGAAGCATTCTCAGAAACTTCTGTGTGATGAGTGCATTCAACTCACAGACTTGAAAATTCCTTTCGATAGAGCAGTTTGGAAACACTCCTTTTGTAGAATCTGCAAGTGTTTATTTAGACTGTTTTGAGGCCTATGCTGGAAGAGGAAATATCTTCACATAAAAACTACACAGAAGCATTCTGAAATACTTCCTGGTGATGAGTCCATTCTACTCACAGACTTCAACGTTCCTTTAGAAACAGCAGTTTGGAAATCCTCTTTTTGTAGAATCCGCAAGTAGATATTTGGAGCGCTTTGAGGCCTATGCTGGGAAAAGAAATATCTTCACCTAAAAATAAGACAGAAGCATTTTCAGAAACTTCTTTGTGATGAGTGCATTCAACTCACGGACTTGAACTTTCCTTTTGAAAGAGCAGTTTTGAAACACTCTTTTTGTTGAATCTGCAAGTAGACATTTGGAGCGCTTTGAGGCCTATGCTGGGAAATGAAATATCTTCATCTAAAAACGAGAGAGAAACATTCTCAGAAACTTCTGGGTGATGAGTGCATTCAACTCACAGACTTGAACATTCCTTTTGATAGAGCAGTTTGGAAACACTCCTTTTGTAGAATCTGCAAGGGTTTATTTGGAGTGCTTTGAGGCCTATGCTGGAAAAGGAAATATCTTCACATAAAAACTACACAGAAGCATTCTGAGATACTTCTTGGTGATGAGTGCATTCAACTCACCGACCTGAACTTTCCTTTTCAAAGAGCAGTTTTGAAACACTCTTTTGGTAGAATCTCCAAGTAGATATTTTGAGCGCTTTGAGGCCTATGCTGGGAAATGAAATATCGTCACCTAAAAACAAGAGAGAGGCATTCTCAGAAACTTCTTTGTGATGAGGGCATTCAACTCACAGACTTGAACCTTACATTTGATAGAGGAGTTTTGAAACACTCTTTTTGTGGAATCTGCAATGAGACATTTGGAGGGCTTTGAGGCCTATGCAGGGAAATGAAATATCTTCACCTAAAAACAAGAGAGAAACATTCTCAGAAACTTCTGTGTGATGCGTGCATTCAACTCACAGCCTTGAACATTCCTTTCAATACAGCAGTTTGGAAACTCTCCTTTTGTAGTATCTGCAAGTGTTTATTTGGGGTGCTTTGAGGCCTCTGCTGGAAAAGGAAATATCTTCACCTAAAAACTACACAGAGGCATTCTGAGATACATCCTGGTGATGAGTGCATTCAACTAACAAACTTGAACCTTCCTTTAGAAAGAGCAGTTTTGAAACACACTTTTTGTAGATTCCGCAAGTAGATATTTGGAGCGCTTTGAGGCCTATGCTGGGAAATGATATACCTTCACCTAAAAACAAGAGAGAAGCATTCTCAGAAACTTCTGTGTGATGAGTGCATTCAACTCACAGACTTGAACATTCCTTTCGATAGAGCAGTTTGGAAACACTCCTTTTGTAGAATCTGCTAGTGTTTATTTGGAGCGCTCTGAGGCCTATGCTGGAAAAGGAAATATCTTCACATAAAAACTAGACAGAAGCATTCTCAGAAACTTCTGTGTGATGAGTTCATTCAACTCACAAAGTTGAACGTTCCTTTCTATAGGACACTTTTGAAACACTCCTTTAGTAGAATCTGCAGGTGTTTATTTCGAGCCCTTTGAGGCCAAAGATTGAAAAGGAAATATCTTCAAATAACAACTACACAGAAGTATTCTCAGAAACTTCTTTGTGATGAGTGCATTCAACTCACAGACTTGAACCTTCCTTTGGAAAGAGCAGTTTTGAAACACTCTTTTTGTAGAATCTGCAAGTAGACATTTGGAGCGCTTTGAGGCCTATGCTGGGAAATGAAATATCTTCACCTAAAAACAGGAGAGAAGCAATCTCAGAAACTTCTGTGTGATGAGTGCATTCAACTCACAGACTTGAACATTCCTTTCAATAGAGCAGTTTGGAAACACTCCTTTTGTAAAATCTGCAAGTGTTTATTTGGAGTGCTTTGAGGCCTATGCTGGAAAAGGAAATATCTTCACATACAAACTACACAGAAGCATTCTGAGATACTTCTTGGTGATGAGTGCATTCAACTCACAGACTTCAACCTTCCTTTTGAAAGAGCAGTTTTGAAACACTCTTTTTGTAGAATCTGCTAGTAGAGATTTGGAGCGCTTTGAGGCCTGTGCTGGGAAACGAAATATCTTCACCTAAAAACAAGAGAGAAGCATTCTCAGAAACTACTGTGTGATGAGTGCATTCAACTCACAGACTTGAATATTCCCTTCGATAGAGCAGTTTGGAAACACTCCTTTTGTAGAATCTGCAAGTGTTTATTTGGAGTGCTTTGAGGCCTATGCTGGAAAAGGAAATATCTTCACATAAAATCTACACAGAACCATTCTGAGATACTTCTTGTTGATGAGTGCATTCAACTCACAGACATGAAGTTTCCTTTTGAAAGAGCAGTTTTGAAACACTCTTTTTGTAGAATCTGCAAGTAGATATTTCGAGCGCTTTGAGGCCTAAGCTGGGAAATGAAATATCTTCATCTAAAAACAAGAGAGAGGCATTCTCAGAAACTTCTGTGTGATGAGCTCATTCAACTCTCAAACTTGAACGTTCTTTTCATAGGACAGTTTTGAAACACCCTTTTAGTACAATCTGCAAGTGTTTATTTCGAGCCCTTTGAGGCCAATGATGGAAAAGGAAATATCTTCAAATAACAACTACACAGAAGCATTGTCAGAAACCTCTTTGTGATGAGTGCATTCAACTCAGAGACTTGAACCTTCCTTTGGAAAGAGCAGCTTTGAAACACTCTTTTTGTAGAATCTGCAAGTAGACATTTGGGGCGCTTTGAGGCCTATGCTGGGAAATGAAATATCTTCACCTAAAAACAGGAGAGAAGCATTCTCAGAAACTTCTGTGTGATGAGTGCATTCAACTCACAGACTTGAACATTCCTTTCGATAGAGCAGTTTGGAAACACTCCATGTGTAGAATCTGCAAATGTTTATTTCTAGTGCTTTGAGGCCTATGCTGGAAAAGGAAATATCTTCACATAAAAACTACACAGAACCATTCTGAGATACTTCTTTGTGATGAGTGCACTCAACTCACAGACTTCAACCTTCCTTTTGAAAGAGCAGTTTTGAAAGACTCTTTTTGTAGAATCTGCAGGTAGATATTTGGAGCGCTTTGAGGCCTATGCTGGGAAATGAAATATCTTCACGTAAAAACAACTGAGAAGCATTCTCAGAAACTTCTGTGTGATGAGTGCTTTCAACTCACAGACTTGAATATTCCCTTCGATAGAGCAGTTTGGAAACACTCCTTTTGTAGAATCTGCAAGTGTTTATTTGGAGCGCTCTCAGGCCTATGCCTGAAAAGGAAATATCTTCACATAAAAACTAGACAGAAGCATTCTCAGAAAATTCTGCTTGATGAGTTCATTCAACTCACAAGGTTGAACGTTCCTTTCTATAGGACACTTTTGAAACACTCCTTTAGTAGAATCTGCAAGTGTATATTTCGAGTCCTTTGAGACCAAAGATGGAAAAGGAAATGTCTTCAAATAACAACTACACAGAAGCATTCTCAGAAACTTCTGTGTGATGAGTGCATTCAACTCACAGCCTTGAACATTCCTTTCGATACAGCAGTTTGGAAACACTCCTTTTGTAGAATCTGCAAGTGTTTATTTGGAGTGCTTTGAGGCCTATGGTGGGAAAGGAAATATCTTCACATAAAAACTACACAGAATCATTCTGAGATACTTCCTGGTGATGAGTGCATTAAACTCACAGACTTGAACCTTCCTTTAGAAAGAGCAGTTTTGAAACACTCTTTTTGTAGAATTCGCAAGTAGATATTTGGAGCGCTTTGAGGCCTATGCTGGTAAATGAAATATCTTCACCTAAAAACAAGAGAGAAGCATTCTCAGAAACTACTGTGTGATGAGTGCATTCAACTCACAGACTTGAACACCCCTATCGATAGAGCAGTTTGGAAACACTCCTTTTGTAGAATCTGCAAGTGTTTACTTGGAGCGCTCTGAGGCCAATGCTGGAAAAGGATATGTCTTCACATAAAAACTAGACAGAAGCATTCTCAGAAACTTCTGTGTGATGAGCTCATTCAACTCTCAAACTTGAACGTTCTTTTCATAGGACAGTTTTGAAACACTCTTTTAGTAGAATCTGCAAGTGTTTATTTCGAGCCCTTTGAGGCCAATGATGGAAAAGGAAATATCTTCAAATAACAACTACACAGAAGCATTCTCAAAAACTTCTTTGTGATGAGTGCGTTCAACTCCCAGACTTGAACGTTCCTTTTGAAAGAGCAGTTCTGAAACCCTCTTTTTGTGGAATCTGCAGGTAGATATTTGGAACGCTTTGAGGCCTATGCTGGGAAATGAAACATCTTCACCTAAAAACAAGACAGAAGCATTCTCAGAAACTTCTGTGTGATGAGTGCATTCAACTCACAGACTTGAACATTCCTGTGGATAGAGCAGTTTGGAAACACTCCTTTTGTAGAATCTGCAAGTGTTTATTTAGAGCGCTTTGAGGCCTATGCTGGAAAAGGAAATATCTTCAAATAAAAACTAGACAGAAGCATTCTGAGAAACTTCTGTGTGATGAGTGCATTCAACTCACAGCCTTGAACGTTCCTTTGGATATTACTGTTTTGAAAAACCCTTTTGTAAAATCTGCAAGTGTTTATTTGGAGCGCTTTGATGCCTACACTGGAAAAGGAAATAACTTCTCATAAAAACTACACAGAAGCATTGTCAGAAACTTCTGTGTGATGAATGCATTCAACCTAGAGACTTGAACGTTCCTTTTGATAGGACAGTTTGGAAACACTCCTTTAGTAGAATCTGCAAGTGTTTATTTCGAGCGCTTTGAGGCCAACGTTGGAAAAGGAAATGTCTTCAAATAACAACTACACAGAAGCATTCTCAAAAACTTCTTTGTGATGAGTGCATTCAACTCACAGTCTTGAACGTTGCTTTTGAAAGAGTAGTACTGAAACACTCTTTTTGCGGAATTCGCAAGTGAATATTTGGAACGCTTTGAAGCGTATGCTGGGAAATAAAATGTCTTCATCTAAAAACTAGACAGAGGCATTCTCAGAAATTTCTGTGTGATAAGAGCATTCAACTCACAGACTTGAACATTCCTTTTGATAGAGCAGTTTGGAAACACTCCTTTTGCAGAATCTGCAAGGGTTTATTTGGAGCGCTTTGTGGCATATGATGGAAAAGGAAATATCTTCACATAAAAACTAGACAGAAGCATTCTGAGAAACTTCTTTGGGATGTGTGCATTCTACTCACAGAGTTGAACCTTCTTTTTGATAGAAGAGTTTTGAAACTCTCTTTTTGTAGAATCTGCAAGTGCACATTTGGAGCTGTTTGAGGCCAAAGCTGGAAAAGGAAATATCTTCACGTAAAAACTAGATAGAAGCATTTTCAGAAACTTCTTTGTGATGAGTGCATTCAACTCACAGACTTGAACATTTCTTTGGAAGGAGCAGTTTTGAAACACGCTTTTTGTAGAATCTGCTAGTGTAAACTTGGAGCGCTTTTAGGTCTGTGCTGGGAAATGAAATATCTTCACCTAAAAACAAGAGACAAGCATTCTCAGAAACTTCTGTGTGATGAGTGCATTCAACTCACAGACTTGAACATTCCTTTTGATAGAGCAGTTTGGGAACACTCCGTTTGTAGAGTCTGCAAGTGTTTATTTAGAGCACTTTGAGGCCTAAGCTGGAAAAGTAAATATCTTCAAATAAAAACTAGACAGAAGCATTTTCAGAAACTTCAGTGTGATCAGTGCATTCAACTCACAGACGTGAAAGTTCCTTTGAAAGAGCAGTTTTCAAACACTCTTTTTGTAGAATCTGCAAGTAGATAATTGGTGCGCTTTGAGGCCTATGCTGGGAAATGAAATATCCTCACCTGAAAACAAGACAGAAGCATTCACAGAAACTTCTGTGTGATGAGTGCATTCAGCTCACAGACTTGAACATTTCTTTCGATAGAGCAGTTTGGAAACACTCCTTTTGTAGAATCTGAAAGTGTTTATTTGGTGCGCTTTGAGGCCTAAGCTGGAAAAGGAAATATCTTCACATAAAAACTAGACAGAAGCATTCTCAGAAACTTTTGTGCGATGAGTGCATTCAACTCACTGACTTCAACGTTCCTTTTGATAGGACAGTTTTGAAACACTCCTTTAGTAGAATCTGCAAGTGTTTATTTCGACCGCTTTGAGGCCAAAGTTGGAAAAGGAAATGTCTTCAAATAACAACTACACAGAAGCATTCTCAAAAACTTCCTTGTGAAGAGTGCATTCAACTCCCAGACTCGAACGTTCCTTTTGAAAGAGCAGTTCTGAAACACTCTTTTTGTGGAATCTGCAAGTAGATATTTGGAGCGCTTTGAGGCCTACGCTGGGAAATGAAATATCTTCACCTAAAAACAAGACAGAAGCATTCACAGAAACTTCTGTCTGATGAGTGCATTCGACTGACAGACTTGAACATTCCTGTCGATAGAGCCGTTTGGAAACACTCCTTTTGTAGAATCTGCAAGTGTTTATTTAGAGCGCTTTGAGGCCTATGCTGGAAAAGGAAATATCTTCACATAAAAACTAGACAGAAGCATTCTGAGAAACTTCTGTGTGATGAGTGCATTCTACTCACAGCCTTGAACGTTCCTTTGGATACGACAGTTTTGAAACACTCCTTTTGTAGAATCTGCAAGTGTTTATTTCGATCGCTTTGAAGCCAACGGTGGAAAAGGAAATGTCTTCAAATAACAACTACACAGAAGCATTCTCAAAAGCTTCTTTGTGATGAGTGCATTCAACTCACAGACTTGAACGTTCCCTTTGAAAGAGCAGTTCTGAAACACTCTTTTTGCAGAATCCACAAGTGGATAGTTGGAACGCTTTGAAGCGTATGTTGGGAAATGAAATATTTTCACCTAAAAACTAGACAGAGGCATTCTCAGAAACTTCTGTGTGATGAGTGCATTCAACTCACAGACTTGAACACTCCTTTTGATAGAGGAGTTTGGAAACTCTCCTTTTGCAGAACCTGCAAGGTTTTATTTTGAGCGCTTTGAGGCGTATGCTGGAAAAGGAAATATCTTCACATAAAAACTAGACAGAAGCATTCTGAGAAACTTCTTTGGGATGAGTGCATTCTAATCACAGAGTTGAACCTTTTTTATGCTAGAAGAGTTTTGAAACTCTCTTTTCGTAGAATCTTCAAGTGCACATTTGGAGATGTTTCAGGCCAATGCTGGAAAAGGAAACATCTTCACGTAAAAACTAGACAGAAGCATTCTCAGAAACTTGCTTGTGATGAGTGCATTCAACTCACAGACTTGAACCTTTCTTTTGTAGGAGCAGTTTTGAAACACGCTTTTTGTAGAATCTCCTAGCGTATACTTGGAGCGCTGTGAGGCCTATCCTGGGAAATGAAATATCTTCACCTAAAAACAAGAGAGAAGCATTATCAGAAACTTCTGTGGGATGAGTGCATTCAACTCACAGACTTGAACATTCCTTTCGATAGAGCAGTTTGGAAACACTCCTTTTGTAGAATCTGCAAGTGTTTATTTGGTGCGCTTTGAGGCCTATGCTGGAAAAGGAAATATCTTCACATAAAAACTAGACAGAAGCATTCTCAGAAACTTCTGTGTGATGAGTTCATTCAACTCACCGACTTCAACGTTCCTTTTGATAGGACAGTTTTGAAACACTCCTTTTGTAGAATCTGCAAGTGTTTATTTCGAGCGCTTTGAGGCCAACGTTGGAATAGGAAATGTCTTCAAACAACAACTACACAGAAGCATTCTCAAAAACTTCTTTGTGATGAGTGCATTCAACTCCCAGACTTGAACGTTCCTTTTGAAAGAGCAGTTCTGAAACCCTCTTTTTGTGGAATCTGCAGGTAGATATTTGGAGCGCTTTGAGGCCTATGCTGGGAAATGAAATATCTTCACCTAAAAACAAGACAGAAGCATTCTCAGAAACTTCTGTGTGATGAGTGCATTCAACACACAGACTTGAACATTCCTGTCAATACAGCAGTTTGGAAACACTCCTTTTGTAGAATCTGCAAGTGTTTATTTAGAGCGCTTTGAGGCCTATGCTGGAAAAGGAAATATCTTCAAATAAAAACTAGACAGAAGCATTCTGAGAAACTTCTGTGTGATGAGTGCATTCAACTCACAGCCTTGAACGTTCCTTTGGATAGGACTGTTTTGAACAACTCCTTTTGTAGAATCTGCAAGTGTTTATTCCGAGCGCTTTGAGGCCAACGGTGGAAAAGGAAATGTCTACAAATAACAACTACAGAGAAGCATTCTCAAAAACTTCTTTGTGATGAGTGCATTCAACTCACAGAGTTGAACCTTCTTTTTGATAGAAGAGATTTGAAACTCTCTTTTTGTAGAATCTGCAAGTGCACATTTGGAGCGGTTTGAGGCCAAAGCTGGAAAAGGAAATATCTTCACGTAAAAACTAGACAGAAGCATTCTCAGAAACTTCTTTGTGATGAGTGCATTCAACTCACAGACTTGAACTTTTCTTTTGAAGGAGCAGTTTTGAAACACGCTTTTTGTAGAATCTGCTAGTGTATACTTGGAGCGCTTTGAGGTCTGTGCTGGGAAATGAAATATCTTCACCTAAAAACAAGAGAGAAGCATTCTCAGAAACTTCTGTGTGATGAGTGCATTCAAATCACAGACTTGAACGTTCCTTTTGAAAGAGGAGTACTGAAACACTCTGTTTGCAGAATTCGCAAGTGAATATTTGGAACGCTTTGAAGCGTATGCTGGGAAATGAATTGTCTTCACCTAAAAACTAGACAGAGTCATTCTCAGAAATTTCTGTGTGATGAGAGCATTCAACTCACAGACTTGAACATTCCTTTTGATAGAGTAGTTTGGATACACTCCTTTTGCAGAATCTGCAAGGGTTTATTTGGAGCGCTTTGGGGCGTATGCTGGAAAAGGAAGTATCTTCACATAAAAACTAGACAGAAGCATTCTGAGAAACTTCTTTGGGATGAGTGCATTCTACTCACAGAATTGAACCTTCTTTTTGATAGAAGAGTTTTGAAACTCTCTTTTTGTAGAATCTGCAAGTGCACATTTGGAGCTGTTTGAGGCCAAAGCTGGAAAAGGAAATCTCTTCACGTAAAAACTAGACAGAAGCATTCTCAGAAACTTCTTTGTGATGAGTGCATTCAACTCACAGACTTGAACTTTTCTTTGGAAGGAGCAGTTTTGAAACACGCTTTTTGTACAATCTGCTAGTGTATACTTGGAGCGCTTTGAGGTCAATGCTGGGAAATGAAATATCTTCACCTAAAAACAAGAGACAAGCATTCTCAGAAACTTCTGTGTGATGAGTGCATTCAACTCACAGACTTGAACATTCCTTTCGATAGAGCAGTTTGGGAACACCCCGTTTGTAGAGTCTGCAAGTGTTTATTTAGATCACTTTGAGGCCTAAGCTGGAAAAGTAAATATCTTCAAATAAAAACTAGACAGAAGCATTTTCAGAAACTTCTGTGTGATCAGTGCATTCAACTCACAGACGTGAACGTTCCCTTTGAAAGAACAGTTTTCAAATACTCTTTTTGTAGAATCTGCAAGTAGATAATTGGTGCGCTTTGAGGCCTATGCTGGGAAATGAAATATCCTCATTTAAAAACAAGACAGAGGCATTCACAGAAACTTCTGTGTGATGAGTGCATTCAGCTCACAGACTTGAACATTCCTTTCGATAGAGCAGTTTGGAAACACTCCTTTTGTAGAATCTGCAAGTGTTTATTTGGTGCGCTTTGAGGCCAAAGCTGGAAAAGGAAATATCTTCACATAAAAACTAGACAGAAGCATTCTCAGAAACTTCTGTGTGAAAAGTGCATTCAACTCACCGACTTCAACGTTCCTTTTGATAGGACAGTTTTGAAACACTCCTTTTGTAGAATCTGCAAGTGTTTATTTAGAGCGCTTTGAGGCCTTTGCTGGAAAAGGAAATATCTTCAAATAAAAACTAGACAGAAGCATTCTGAGAAACTTCTGTGTGATGAGTGCATTCAACTCAGAGACTTGAACGTTCCTTTGGATAGGACAGTTTTGAAACACTCCTTTAGTAGAATCTGCAAGTGTTTATTTCGAGCGCTTTGAGGCCAACGGTGGAAAAGGAAATGTCTACAAATAACAACTACAGAGTAGCATTCTCAAAAACTTCTTTGTGATGAGTGCATTCAACTCACAGACGTGAACATTCCTTTCGATAGAGCAGTTCTGTAACACTCTTTTTGTGGAATCTGCAAGTAGATATTTGGAGCGCTTTGAGGCCTTCGCTGGGAAATGAAATATCTTCACCTAAAAACAAGACAAAAGCATTCTCAAAAACTTCTGTGTGATGAGTGCATTCAACTCACAGACTCGAACATTCCTGTCGATAGAGCTGTTTGGAAACACTCCTTTTGTAGAATCTGCAAGTGTTTATTTAGAGCGCTTTGAGGCCTATGCTGGAAAAGGAAATATCTTCAAATAAAAACTAGACAGAAGCATTCTGAGAAACTTCTGTGTGATGAGTGCTTTCAACTCACAGCCTTGAACGTTCCTTTGTATAGGACAGTTTTGAAGCACTCCTTCTGTAGAATCTGCAAGTGTTTATTTCGATCGCTTTGAAGCCAACGTTGGAAAAGGAAATGTCTTCAAATAACAATTACACAGAAGCATTCTCAAAAGCTGCTTTGTGATGAGTGCATTCAACTCACAGACTTGAACGTTCCCTTTGAAAGACCAGTTCTGAAACACTCTTTTCGCAGAATCCGCAAGTGGATATTTGGAACGCTTTGAAGCGTATGCTGGGAAATGAAATATCTTCACCTAAAAACTAGACAGAGGCATTCTCAGAAACTTCTGTGTGATGAGTGCATTCAACTCACAGACTTGAACATTCCTTTTGATAGAGGAGTTTGGAAACACTCCTTTTGCAGAACCTGCATGGGTTTATTTGGAGCGCTTTGAGGCGTATGCTGGAAAAGGAAATATCTTCACATAAAAACTAGACGGAAGCATTCTGAGAAACTTCCTTGGGATGAGTGCATTCTAATCACAGAGTTGAACCTTCTTTATGATAGAAGAGTTTTGAAACTCTCTTTTCGTAGAATCTTCAAGTGCACATTTGGAGATGTTTCAGGCCAATGCTGGAAAAGGAAACATCTTCACGTAAAAACTAGACAGAAGCATTCTCAGAAACTTGTTTGTGATGAGTGCATTCAACTCACAGACTTGAACCTTTCTTTTGTAGGAGCAGTTTTGAAACACGCTTTTTGTAGAATCTCCTAGTGTATACTTGGAGGGCTGTGAGGCCTATCCTGGGAAATGAAATATCTTCACCTAAAAACAAGAGAGAAGCATTATCAGAAACTTCTGTGGGATGAGTGCATTCAACTCACAGACATGAACATTCCTTTCAATAGAGCAGTTTGGAAACACTCCTTTTGTAGAATCTGCAAGTGTTTATTTGGTGGGCTTTGAGGCCTATGCTGGAAAAGGAAATATCTTCACATAAAAACTAGACAGAAGCATTCTCAGAAACTTCTGTGTGATGAGTGCATTCAACTCACAGACTTGAACATTGCTGTCAATAGAGCAGTTTGGAAACACTCCTTTTGTAGAATCTGCAAGTGTTTATTTCGAACTCCTTGAGGCCAACGGTGGAAAAGGAAATGTCTAAAAATAACAACTACAGAGAAGAATTCTCAAAAACTTCTTTGTGATTAGTGCATTCAACTCACAGACTTGAACATTCCTTTCGATAGAGCAGTTTGGAAACACTCCTTTTGTAGAATCTGCAAGTGTTTATTTGGTGCGCTTTGAGGCCTATGCTGGAAAAGGAAATATCTTCACATAAAAACTAGACAGAAGCATTCTCAGAAACTTCTGTGTGATGAGTTCATTCAACTCAAAGACTTCAACGTTCCTTTTGATAGGACAGTTTTGAAACACTCCTTTTGTAGAATCTGCAAGTGTTTATTTCGAGCGCTTTGAGGCCAACGTTGGAAAAGGAAATGTCTTCAAATAACAACTACACAGAAGCATTCTCAAAAACTTCTTTGTGATGAGTGCATTCAACTCCCAGACTTGAACGTTCCTTTTCAAAGAGCAGTTCTGAAACCTTCTTTTTGTGGAATCTGCAAGTAGATATTTGGAGCGCTTTGAGGCCTATGCTGGGAAATGAAATATCTTCACCTAAAAACAAGACAGAAGCATTCTCAGAAACTTCTGTGTGATGAGTGCATTCAACTCACAGACTTGAACACTGCTGTCAATAGAGCAGTTTGGAAACACTCCTTTTGTAGAATCTGCAAGTGTTTATTTAGAGCGCTTTGAGGCCTATGCTGGAAAAGGAAATATCTGCAAATAAAAACTAGACAGAAGCATTCTGAGATACTTCTGTGTGATGAGTGCATTCAACTCATAGCCTTGAACGTTCCTTTGGATAGGACTGTTTTGAAAAACTCCTTTTGTAGAATCTGCAAGTGTTTATTTCGAACTCTTTGAGGCCAACGATGGAAAAGGAAATGTCTAAAAATAACAACTACACAGAAGCATTCTCAAAAACTTCTTTGTGATGAGTGCATTCAACTCACAGACTTGAACGTTCCTTTTGAAAGTGTAGTACTGAAACACTCTTTTTGCAGAATTCGCAAGTGAATATTTGGAACGCTTTGAAGCGTATGCTGGGAAATGAAATGTCTTCACCTAAAAACTAGGCAGAGGCATTCTCAGAAATTTCTGTGTGATGAGAGCATTCAACTCACAGACTTGAACATTCCTTTTGATAGAGCAGTTTGGAAACACACCTTTTGCAGAATCTGCAAGGGTTTATTTGGAGCGCTTTGGGGCTTATGCTGGAAAAGGAAATATCTTCATATAAAAACTAGACAGAAGCATTCTGAGAAACTTCTTTGGGATGAGTGCATTCTACTCACAGAGTTGAACCTTCTTTTTGATAGAAGAGTTTTGAAACTCTCTTTTTGTAGAATCTGCAAGTGCACATTTGGCGCTGTTTGAGGCCAAAGCTGGAAAAGGAAATATCTTCACGTAAAAACTAGACAGAAGCATTCTCAGAAACTTCTTTGTGATGAGTGCATTCAACTCACAGACTTGAACTTTTCTTTTGAAGGGGCAGTTTTGAAACACGCTTTTTGTAGAATCTGCTAGTGTATACTTGGAGCGCTTTGAGGTCAATGCTGGGAAATGAAATATCTTCACCTAAAAACAAGAGAGAAGCATTCTCAGAAACTTCTGTGTGATGAGTGCATTCAACTCACAGACTTGAACATTCCTTTCGATAGAGCAGTTTGGGAACACTCCGTTTGTAGAGTCTGCAAGTGTTTATTTAGAGCACTTTGAGGCCTATGCTGGAAAAGTAAATATCTTCAAATAAAAACTAGACAGTAGCATTTTCAGAAACTTCTGTGTGATCAGTGCATTCAACTCACAGACGTGAACGTTCCCTTTGAAAGAGCAGTTTTCAAACACTCTTTTTGTAGAATCTGCAAGTAGATAATTGGTGCGCTTTTAGGCCTATGCTGGGAAATGTAATATCCTCACCTAAAAACAAGACAGAAGCATTCACAGAAACTTCTGTGTGATGAGTGCATTCAGCTCACAGACTTGAACATTCCTTTCGATAGAGCAGTTTGGAAACACTCCTTTTGTAGAATCTGAAAGTGTTTATTTGGTGCGCTTTGAGGAGTAAGCTGGAAAAGGAAATATCTTCACATAAAAACTAGACAGAAGCATTCTCAGAAACTTCTGTGTGATGAGTGCATTCAACTCAGAGACTTGAACGTTCCTTTTGATAGGACAGTTTTGAAACACTCCTTTAGTAGAATCTCCAAGTGTTTATTTCGAGCGCTTTGAGGCCAACGTTGGAAAAGGAAATGTCTTCACATAACAACTACACAGAAGCATTCTCAAAAACTTCTTTGTGATGAGGGCATTCAACTCCTAGACTTGAACGTTCCTTTTGAAAGAGCAGTTCTGAAACACTCTTTTTGTGGAATCTGCAAGTAGATATCTGGAGCGCTTTGAGGCCTACGCTGGGAAATGAAATATCTTCACCTAAAAACAAGACAGAAGCATTCTCAGAAACTTCTGTCTGATGAGTGCATTCGACTCACAGACTTGAACATTCCTGTCGATAGAGCCGTTTGGAAACACTCCTTTTGTAGAATCTGCAAGTGTTTATTTAGAGCGCTTTGAGGCCTATGCTGGAAAAGGAAATATCTTCAAATAAAAACTAGACAGAAGGATTCTGAGAAACTTCTGTGTGATGAGTGCATTCAACTCACAGCCTTGAACGTTCCTTTGGATAGGACAGTTTTGAAACACTCCTTTTGTAGAATCTGCAAGTGTTTATTTCGAATCGCTTTGAAGCCAACGGTGGAAAAGGAAATGTCTTCAAATAACAACCACACAGAAGCATTCTCAAAAGCTTCTTTGTGATGAGTGCATTCAACTCACAGACTTGAACGTTCCCTTTGAAAGAGCAGTTCTGAAACACTCTTTTTGCAGAATCCGCAAGTGGATAGTTGGAACGCTTTAAAGCGTATGATGGGAAATGAAATATCTTCACCTAAAAACTAGACAGAGGTATTCTCAGAAACTTTTTTGTGATGAGTGCATTCAACTCACAGACTTGAACTTTTCTTTTGAAGGGGCAGTTTTGAAACACGCTTTTTGTAGAATCTGCTAGTGTATACTTGGAGCGCTTTGAGGTCAATGCTGGGAA
Source organism: Pongo pygmaeus (assembly GCF_028885625.2). Classification (NCBI taxonomy): domain Eukaryota; kingdom Metazoa; phylum Chordata; class Mammalia; order Primates; family Hominidae; genus Pongo; species Pongo pygmaeus. Next base: position 104,110,484 of record NC_072373.2, on the reverse strand, counting down.
ATGAAATATCTTCACATAAAAACAAGAGAGAAGCATTCTCAGAAACTTCTGTGTGATGAGTGCATTCAGCTCACAGACTTGAACATTCCTTTCGATAGAGCAGTTTGGAAACACTCCTTTTGTAGAATCTGAAAGTGTTTATTTGGAGCGCTTTGATGCCTATACTGGAAAAGGAAATAACTTCTCATAAAAACTACACAGAAACATTGTCAGAAACTTCTGTGTGATGAATGCATTCAACTCAGAGACTTGAACGTTCCTTTTCATAGGACAGTTTGGAAACACTCCTTTAGTAGAATCTGCAAGTGTTTATTTCGAGCGCTTTGAGGCCAACGTTGGAAAAGGAAATGTCTTCAAATAACAACTACACAGAAGCATTCTCAAAAACTTCTTTGTGATGAGTGCATTCAACTCACAGACTTGAACGTTCCTTTTGAAAGAGTAGTACTGAAACACTCTTTTTGCGGAATTCGCAAGTGAATATTTGGAACGCTTTGAAGCGTATGCTGGGAAATGAAATGTCTTCACCTAAAAACTAGACAGAGGCATTCTCAGAAATTTCTGTGTGATGAGAGCATTCAACTCACAGACTTGAACATTCCTTTTGATAGAGCAGTTTGGAAACACTCCTTTTGCAGAATCTGCAAGGGTTTATTTGGAGCGCTTTGGGGCTTATGCTGGAAAAGGAAATATCTTCACATAAAAACTAGACAGAAGCATTCTGAGAAACTTCTTTGGGATGAGTGCATTCAACTCACAGCCTTGAACGTTCCTCTGGATAGGACAGTTTTGAAACACTCCTTTTGTAGAATCTGCAAGTGTTTATTTCGATCGCTTTGAAGACAACGGTGGAAAAGGAAATGTCTTCAAATAACAACTACACAGAAGCATTCTCAAAAGCTTCTTTGTGATGAGTGCATTCAACTCGCAGACTTGAACGTTCCTTTTGAAAGAGTAGTACTGAAACACTCTTTTTGCGGAATTCGCAAGTGAATATTTGGAACGCTTTGAAGCGTATGCTGGGAAATGAAATGTCTTCAAATAAAAACTAGACAGAGGCATTCTCAGAAATTTCTGTGTGATGAGAGCATTCAACTCAAAGACTTGAACATTTCTTTTGATAGAGCAGTTTGGAAACACTCCTTTTGCAGAATCTGCAAGGGTTTATTTGGAGCGCTTTGGGGCTTATGCTGGAAAAGGAAATATCTTCACATAAAAACTAGACAGAAGCATTCTGAGAAACTTCTTTGGGATGAGTGCATTCAACTCACAGCCTTGAACGTTCCTCTGGATAGGACAGTTTTGAAACACTCCTTTTGTAGAATCTGCAAGTGTTTATTTCGATCGCTTTGAAGACAACGGTGGAAAAGGAAATGTCTTCAATTAACAACTACACAGAAGCATTCTCAAAAGCTTCTTTGTGATGAGTGCATTCAACTCACAGACTTGAACGTTCCCTTTGAAAGAGCAGTTCTGAAACACTCTTTTTGCTGAATCCGCAAGTGGATAGTTGGAACGCTTTGAAGCGTATGCTGGGAAATGAAATATCTTCACCTAAAAACTAGACAGAGGCATTCTCAGAAAATTCTGTGTGATGAGTGCATTCAACTCACAGACTTGAACATTCCTTTTGATAGAGGAGTTTGGAAACACTCCTTTTGCAGATCCTGCAAGGGTTTATTTGGAGCGCTTTGAGGCGTATGCTGGAAAAGGAAATATCTTCACATAAAAACTAGACAGAAGCATTCTGAGAAACTTCTTTGGGATGAGTGCATTCTAATCACAGAGTTGAACCTTCTTTATGATAGAAGAGTTTTGAAACTCTCTTTTCATAGAATTTTCAAGTGCACATTTGGAGATGTTTCAGGCCAATGCTGGAAAAGGAAACATCTTCACGTAAAAACTAGACAGAAGCATTCTCAGAAACTTGCTTCTGATGAGTGCATTCAACTCACAGACTTGAACCTTTCTTTTGTAGGAGCAGTTTTGAAACACGCTTTTTGTAGACTCTCCTAGTGTATACTTGGAGCGCGGTGAGGCCTATCCTGGGAAATGAAATATCTTCACCTAAAAACAAGAGAGAAGCATTATCGGAAACTTCTGTGGGACGAGTGCATTCAACTAACAGACTTGAACATTCCTGTCGATAGAGCAGTTTGGAAACACTCCTTTTGTAGAAGCTGCAATTGTTTATTTGGTGCGCTTTGAGGCCTATGCTGGAAAAGGAAATATCTTCACATAAAAACTAGACAGAAGCATTCTGAGAAACTTCTGTGTGATGAGTTCATTCAACTCAAAGACTTCAACGTTCCTTTTGATAGGACAGTTTTGAAACACTCATTTTGTAGAATCTTCAAGTGTTTATTTCGAGCGCTTTCAGGCCAACGTTGGAAAAGGAAATGTCTTCAAATAACAACTACACAGAAGCATTCTCAAAAACTTCTTTTTGATGAGTGCATTCAACACCCAGACTTGAACGTTCCTTTTGAAAGAGCAGTTCTGAAACCTTCTTTTTGTGCAATCTGCAAGTAGATATTTGGAGCGCTTTGAGGCCTATGCTGGGAAATGAAATATCTTCACCTAAAAACAAGACAGAAGCATTCTCAGAAACTTCTGTGTGATGAGTGCATTCAACTCACAGCCTTGAACGTTCCTTTGGATAGGACTGTTTTGAAAAACTCCTTTTGTAGAATCTGCAAGTGTTTATTCCGAGCGCTTTGAGGCCAACATTGGAAAAGGAAATGTCCACAAATAACAACTACACAGAAGCATTCTCAAAAACTTCTTTGTGATGAGTGCATTCAACTCACAGACTTGAACATTCCTTTCGATAGAGCAGTTTGGAAACACTCCTTTTGTAGGATCTGCAAGTGTTTATTTGGAGCGCTTTGATGCCTATACTGGAAAAGGAAATAACTTCTCATAAAAACTACACAGAAGCATTGTCAGAAACTTCTGTGTGATGAGTGCATTCAACTCAGAGACTTGAACGTTCCTTTTGATAGGACAGTTTTGAAACACTCCTTTTGTAGAATCTGAAAGTGTTTTTTCGAGCGCTTTGAGGCCAACGTTGGAAAAGGAAATGTCTTCAAATAACAACTACTCAGAAGCATTCTCAAAAACTTCTTTGTGATGAGTGCATTCAACTCACAGACTTGAATGTTCCTTTTGAAAGAGCAGTTCTGAAACACTCTTTTTGCAGAATCCGCAAATGGATATTTGGAACGCTTTCAAACGTATGCTAGGAAATGAAATATCTTCACCTAAAAACTAGACAGAGGCATTCTCAGAATCTTCTGTCTGATGAGAGCATTCAATTCACACACTTGATCATTCTTTTTGTAGAGCAGTTTCGAAATACTCCTTTTGCAGAATCTGCAAGGGTTTATTTGGAGCGATTTGAGGTGTATGCTGGAAAAGGAAATATCATCACACAAAAACTAGACAGAAGCATTCTGAGAAACTTCTTTGGGAAGAGTGCATTCTACTCACAGAGTTGAACCTTCTTTTTGATGGAAGAGTTTTGAAACTCTCTTTTTGTAGAATCTGAAAGTGCACATTTCGAGCTGTTTGAGGCCAATGCTCGAAAAGTAAATATCTTCACGTAAAAACTAGACAGAAACATTCTCAGAAACTTCTTTGTGATGAGTGCATTCAACTCATAGACTTGAACGTATCTTTTGAAGGTGCAGTTTTGAAACACGCTTTTTGTAGAATCTGCTAGTGTATACTTGGAGCGCTTTGAGGTCTATGCTGGGAAATGAAATATCTTCACCTAAAAACAAGAGAGAAGCATTCTCAGAAACTTCTGTGTGATGAGTGCATTCAACTCACAGACTTGAACATTCCTTTCACTAGAGCTGTTTGGAAACACTCCGTTTGTAGAGTCTGCAAGTGTTTATTTAGAGCGCTATGAGGCCTATGCTGGAAAAGGAAATATCTTCACATAAAAACTAGACAGAAGCATTTTCAGAAACTTCTGTGTGATCAGTGCATTCAACTCACAGACTTGAACGTTCCCTATGATAGAGCAGTTTTCAAGCACTCTTTTTGTAGAATCTGCAAGTAGATATTTGGTGCTCTTTGAGGCCTACGATGGGAAATGAAATATCCTCACCTAAAAACAAGACAGAAGCATTCACAGAAACTTCTGTGTGACGAGTGCATTCAGATCACAGACTTGAACATTCCTTTCCATAGAGCAGTTTGGAAACACTCCTTTTGTAGAATCTGCAAGTGTTTATTTGGAGTGCTTTGAGACCTGTGCTGGAAAAGGGAATATCTTCACATAAAAACTACACAGAAGCATTCTCAGAAACTTCTGTGTGATAAGTGCATTCAACTCACGGACTTGAACGTTCCTTTTGATAGGACAGTTTTGAAACACTCCTTTTGTAGAATCTGCAAGTGTTTATTTCGAGCGCTTTGAAGCCAACGGTGGGAAAGGAAATGTCTTCAAATAACAACTACACAGAAGCATTCTAAAAAGCTTCTTTGTGATGAGTGCATTCAACTCCCAGACTTGAACGTTCGCTTTGAAAGAGCAGTTCTGAAAAACTCTTTTTGCAGAATCCGCAAGTGGATATTGGGAACGCTTTCAAGCGTATGCTAGGAAATGAAATATCTTCACCTAAAAACTAGACAGAGGCATTCTCAGAAACTTCTGTGTGATGAGTGCATTCAACTCACAGACTTGAACATTCCTTTTGATAGAGCAGTTTGGAAACACTCCTTTTGCAGAATCTGCAAGTGTTTATTTGGAGCGCTTTGAGGCGTATGCTGGAAAAGGAAGTATCTTCACATAAAAACTAGACAGAAGCATTCTGAGAAACTTCTTTCAGGTGAGTGCATTCTACTCACAGAGTTGAACCTTCTTTATGATAGAAGAGTTTTGAAACTCTCTTTTCGTAGAATCTTCAAGTGCACATTGGAGATGTTTCAGGCCAATGCTGGAAAAGGAAATATCTTCACGTAAAAACCAGACAGAAGCATTCTCAGAAACTTGTTTGTGATGCATGCATTCAACTCACAGACTTGAAGCTTTCTTTTGAAGGAGCAGTTTTCAAACACGCTTTTTGGAGAATCTGCTAGTGTATACTTGGAGCGCTGTGAGGACTTTGTTGGGAAATGAAATATCCTCACCTAAAAACAAGACAGAGGCATTCTCAGTAACTTCTGTGTGGTGAGTGCATTCAACTCACAGACTTGAACATTCCTGTCGATAGAGCAGTTTCGAAACCCTCCTTTTGTAGAATCTGCAAGTGTTTATTTAGAGCGCTTTGAGGCCTATGCTGGAAAAGTAAATATCTTCAAATAAACACTAGACAGAAGCATTTTCAGAAACTTCTTTGGATAAGTGCATTCAACTCACAGACTTGAACGTTCCTTTTGAAAGAGCAGTTTTGCAACACTCTTTTTGTGGAATCTGCAAGTAGATATTTGGAGCGCTTTGAGGCCTATGCTGGGAAATGAAATATCTTCACCTAAAAACAAGACAGAAGCATTCTCAGAAACTTCTGTGTGATAAGTGCATTCAACTCACAGACTTCAACATTCCTTTCTATAGAGCAGTTTGGAAACAATCCTTTTGTAGAATCTGCAAGTGTTTATTTGTCGCGCGAAGAGACCTATGCTGGAAAAGGAAATATCTTCACATAAAAACTACACAGAAGCATTCTCAGAAACTTCTGTGTGACGAGTGCATTCAACTCAGAGTCTTGAACGTTGCTTTTGATAGGACAGTTTTGAAACACTCCTTTTGTAGAATCTGCAAGTATTTATTTCGAGCGCTTTGAGGCCAACGGTAGAAAAGGGAATGTCTTCAAATAACAACTACACAGAAGCATTCCCAAAAACTTCTTTTGATGAGTGCATTCAACTCACAGAATTGAACGATCCTTTTGAAAGAGCAGTTCTGAAACACTCTTTTTGCAGAATCCGCAAGTGGATATTTGGAACGCTATGATGCGTATGCTGGGAAATGAAATATCTTCACCTAAAAACTAGACAGAGGCATTCTCAGAAACCTCTGTGTGATGAGAGCATTCAACTCACAGATTTGAACGTTCCTTTCAATAGAGCAGATTGGAAACACTCCTTTTGTAGGATCTGCAAGGGTTTATTTGGAGCGCTTTGATGCCTATGCTGGAAAAGGAAATAACTTCTAATAAAAACTAGACAGACGCATTCTCAGAAACTTCTGTGTGATGAGTGCATTCAACTCAGAGACCTGAACGTTCCTTTTGTAAGAGCAGTTTTGAAACACTCTTTTTGTGGAATCTGCAAGGAGATATTTGGAGCGCTTTGAGGCCTATGCTGCAAATGAAATATCTTTACCTAAAAACAAGATAGAAGCATTCTCAGAAACTTCTGCGAGATGAGTGCATTCAACTCACAGACTTGAACATTCCTTTCGATAGAGTAGTTTGGAAACACTCCTGTTGTAGAATCTGCAAGTGTTTATTTGGAGCGCCTTGAGACCTATGCTGGAAAAGGAAATATCTTCACATAAAAACTAGACAGAAGCATTCTCAGAAACTTCTGTATGATGACTTCATTCAACTGACAGACTTGAACTTTCCTTTTGACAGGACAGCTTTGAAACACTCCTTTTGTAGAATCTGCAAGTGTTTATTTTGAGCGCTTTGAGGCCACTGGTGGAAAAGGAAATGTCTTCAAATAACAACTACACAGAAGCATTCTCAAAAACTTCTTTGTGATGAGTGCATTCAACTCACAGACTTGAACGTTCCTTTTGGAAGAGCAGTTTTGAAACACTCTTTTTGTGGAATCTGCAAGTAGATATTTGGAGAGTTTTGAGGCCTATGCTGGGAAATGAAATATCTTCACCTCAATACAAGACAGAAGCATTCTCAGAAACTTCTGTGGGATGAGTGCATTCAACTCACAGACTTGAACATTCCTTTTGAAAGAGCAGTTTGGAAACACTCCTTTTGTAGAATCTGCAAGTGTTTATTTGGAGCGCTTTGAGACCTATGCTGGAAAAGGAAATATCTTCACATAAAAACTACACAGAAGCATTCTGAGAAACTTCTGTGTGATGAGTGCATTCAACTCACAGCCTTCAACTTTCCTTTTGATAGGTCTGTTTTGAAAAACTCCTTTTGTAGAATCTGCAAGTGTTTATTTCGAGCGCTTTGAGGCCAACTTTGGAAAACGAAATGTCTACAAATAACAACTGCACAGAAGCATTCTCAAAAAATTCTTTGTGATGAGTGCATTCAACTCACAGACTTGAACATTCCTTTCGATAGAGCAGTTTGGAAACACTCCTTTTGTAGAGTCTGCAAGTGTTTAATTGGAGCGCTTTGATGCCTATACTGGAAAAGGAAATAACTTCTCATAAAAACTACACAGAAGCATTGTCAGAAACTTCTGTGTGATGAGTGCATTCAACTCAGAGACTTGAACGTTCCTTTTGATAGGACAGTTTTGAAACACTCCTTTAGTAGAATCTGAAAGTGTTTATTTGGAGCGCTTTGAGGCCAACGTTGGAAAAGGAAATGTCTTCAAATAACAACTACACAGAAGAATTCTCAAAAACTTCTTTGTGATGAGTGCATTCAACTAACAGACTTGAATGTTCCTTTTGAAAGAGCAGTTCTGAAACACTCTTTTTGCAGAATCCGCAAATGGATATTTGGAACGCTTTGAAGCGTATGCTAGGAAATGAAATATCTTCACCTAAAAACTAGACAGAGGCATTCTCAGAAACTTCTGTGTGATGAGAGCATTCAACTCACAGACTTGATCATTATTTTTGATAGAGCAGTTTCGAAATACTCCTTTTGCAGAATCTGCAACGGTTTATTTGGAGCGCTTTGAGGTGTATGCTGGAAAAGGAAATATCTTCACATAAAAACTAGAAAGAAGCATTCTGAGAAACTTCTTTGGGTTGAGTGCATTCTACTCATAGAGTTGAACCTTCTTTTTGATGGAAGAGTTCTGAAACCCTCTTTTTGTAGAATCTGTAATTGCACATTTGGAGCTGTTTGAGGCCAAGGCTGGAAAAGGAAATATCTTCACGTTAAAACTGGACAGAAGCATTCTCAGAAACTTGTTTATGATGAGTGCATTCACCTCAAAGGCATGAACCTTTGTTTTGAAGGAGCAGTTCTGAAACACGCTTTTTGTAGAATCTGCTATTGTATACTTGGAGCGCTGTAAGGCCTCTGCTGGGAAATGAAATATCTTCACCTAAAAACAAGAGAGAAGCATTCTCAGAAACTTCTGTGTGATGAGTGCATTCAAATGACAGACTTGAACATTCCTTTCGATAGAACAGTTTGGAAACACTCCTTTTGTAGAATCTGCAAGTGTTTATTTCGAGCGCTTTGAGGCCTATGCTGGAAAAGGAAATATCTTCACATAAAAACTACACAGAAGCATTTTCAGAAACTTCTGTGTGATGAGTGCATTCAACTCACAGACTTGAACGTTCCTTTTGAAAGAGCAGTTTTGAAACACTCTTTTTATAGAATCTTCAAGTAGATATTTGGAACGCTTTCAGGCCTATCCTGGGAAATGAAATATCTTCACATAAAAACAAGACAGAAGCATTCTCAGAAACCTCTGTGTCATGAGGGCATTCAACTCGCGTACTCGAACGTTCCTTTTGATAGGACAGTTTTGAAACACTCGTTTTGTAGAATCTGCAAGTATTCATTTCGAGCGCCTTGAGGCCAACGGTGGAAAAGGAAATGTGTTCAAATAACTACTACACAGAAGCATTCTCAAAAACTTCTTTGTGATGAATGCATTCAACTCACAGACCTCAACGTTCCTTTTGAAAGAGCAGTTCTGAAGCACTCTTTTTGCAGAATCCGCAAGTGGATATTTGGAACGCTTTCAAGCGTATGCTGGGAAATGAAATGTCTTCACCTAAAAACTAGACAGAGGCATTCTCAGAAATTTCTGTGTGATGAGAGCATTCAACTCACAGACTTGAACATTCCTTTTGATAGAGCAGTTTGGAAACACTCCTTTTGCAGAATCTGCAAGGGTTTATTTGGAGCGCTTTGAGGCGTATGCTGGAAAAGGAAATATCTTCACATAAAAACTAGACAGAAGCATTCTGAGAAACTTCTTTGGGATGCGTGTATTCTACTCACAGAGTTGAACCTTCTTTTTGATAGAAGAGTTTTGAAACTCTCTTTTTGTAGAATCTGCAAGTGAACATTTGGAGCTGTTTGAGGCCAAAGCTGGAAAAGGAAATATCTTCACGTAAAAACTAGATAGAAGCATTCTCAGAAACTTCTTTGTGATGAGTGCATTCAACTCACAGACTTGAACTTTTCTTTTGAAGGAGCAGTTTTGATACACGGTTTTTGTAGACTCTGCTAGTGTATACTTGGAGAGTTTGAGGTCTATGCTGGGAAATGAAATATCTTCACCTAAAAACAAGAGAGAAGCATTCTCAGAAACTTCTGTGTGATGAGTGCATTCAACTCACAGACTTGAACATTCCTTTCGATAGAGCAGTTTGGGAACACACCGTTTGTAGAGTCTGCAAGTGTTTATTTAGAGCACTTTGAGGCCTATGCTGCAAAAGGAAATATCTTCAAATAAAAACTAGACAGTAGCATTTTCAGAAACTTCTGTGTGATCAGTGCATTCAACTCACAGACATGAACGTTCCCTTTGAAAGAGCAGTTTTCAAACACTCCTTTTGTAGAATCTGCAAGTAGATAATTGTTGCGCTTTGAGGCCTACGCTGGGAAATGAAATATCCTCACCTAAAAACAAGACAGAAGCATTGTCAGAAACTTCTGTGTGATGAGTGCATTCAACTGACAGACTTGAACATTCCTGTCGATAGAGCAGTTTGGAAACACTCCTTTTGTAGAATCTGCAAGTGTTTATTTAGAGCGCTTTGAGGCCTATGCTGGAAAAGGAAATATCTTCAAATAAAAACTAGACAGAAGCATTCTGAGAAACATCTGTGTGATGAGTGCATTCAACTCACAGCCTTGAACGTTCCTTTGGATAGGACAGTTTTGAAACACTCCTTTTGTAGAATCTGCAAGTGTTTATTTCGATCGCTTTGAAGCCAACGGTGGAAAAGGAAATGTCTTCAAATAACAACTACACAGAAGCATTCTCAAAAGCTGCTTTGTGATGAGTGCATTCAACTCACAGACTTGAACGTTCCCTTTGAAAGAGCAGTTTTGAAACACTCTTTTTGCAGAATCCGCAAGTGGATATTTGGAACGCTTTGAAGCGTATGCTGGGAAATGAAATATCTTCACCTAAAAACTAGACAGAGGCATTCTCAGAAACTTCTGTGTGATGAGTGCATTCAACTCACAGACTTGAACATTCCTTTTGATAGAGGAGTTTGGAAACACTCCTTTTGCAGAACCTGCAAGGGTTTATTTGGAGCGCTTTGAGGCTTATGCTGGAAAAGGAAATATCTTCACATAAAAACTAGACAGAAGCATTCTGAGAAACTTCTTTGGGATGAGTGCATTCTAATCACAGAGTTGAACCTTCTTTATGATAGAAGTGTTTTGAAACTCTCTTTTCGTAGAATCTTCAAGTGCACATTTTGAGATGTTTCAGGCCACTGCTGGAAAAGGAAACATCTTCACGTAAAAACTAGACAGAAGCATTCTCAGAAACTTGTTTGTGATGAGTGCATTCAACTCACACACTTGAACCTTTCTTTTGTAGGAGCAGTTTTGAAACACTCTTTTTGTAGAATCTCCTAGTGTATACTTGGAGCGCTGTGAGGCCAATACTGGGAAATGAAATATCTTCACCTAAAAACAAGAGAGAAGCATTATCGGAAACTTCTGTGGGATGAGTGCATTCAACTCACAGACTTGAACATTCCTTTTGATAGAGCAGTTTGGAAACACTCCTTTTGTAGGATCTGCAAGTGTTTATTTGGTGCGCTTTGAGGCCTATGCTGGAAAAGAAAATATCTTCACATAAAAACTAGACAGAAGCATTCTCAGAAACTTCTGCGTGATGAGTTCATTCAACTCACCGACTTCAACGTTCCTTTTGATAGGACAGTTTTGAAACACTCCTTTTGTAGAATCTGCAGGTGTTTATTTCGAGCGCTTTGAGGCCAACGCTGGAAAAGGAAATGTCTTCAAATAACAACTACACAGAAGCATTCTCAAAAACTTCTTTGTGATGAGTGCATTCAACTCCCAGACTTGAACGTTCCTTTTGAAAGAGCAGTTCTGAACCCCTCTTTTTGTGGAATCTGCAGGTAGATATTTGGAGCGCTTTGAGGCCTATGCTGGGAAATGAAATATCTTCACCTAAAAACAAGACAGAAGCATTCTCAGAAACTTCTTGTGATGAGTGCATTCAACTCACAGACTTGAACATTCCTGTCGATAGAGCAGTTTGGAAACACTCCTTTTGTAGAATCTGCAAGTGTTTATTTAGCGCGCTTTGAGGCCTATGCTGGAAAGGTAAATATCTTCAAATAAAAACTAGACAGAAGCATTCTGAGAAACTTCTTTGTGATGAGTGCATTCAACTCACAGCCTTGAACGTTCCTTTGGATAGGACAGTTTTGAAAAACTCCTTTTGTAGAATCTGCAAGTGTTTATTTCGAGCGCTTTGAGGCCAACGGTGGAAAAGGAAATGTCTACAAATAACAACTACAGAGAAGCATTCTCAAAAACTTCTTTGTGATGAGTGCATTCAACTCACAGACTTGAACATTCCTTTCGATAGAGCAGTTTGGAAACACTCCTTTTGTAGAATCTGCAAGTGTTTATTTGGAGCGCTTTGATGCCTATACTGGAAAAGGAAATAACTTCTCATAAAAACTACACAGAAGCATTGTCAGAAACTTCTGTGTGATGAATGCATTCAACTCAGAGACTTGAACGTTCCTTATGATAGGACAGTTTAGAAACACTCCTTTAGTTGAATCTGCAAGCGTTTATTTCGAGCGCTTTGAGGCCAACGTTGGAAAAGGAAATGTCTTCAAATAACAACTACACAGAAGCATTCTCAAAAACTTCTTTGTGATGAGTGCATTCAACTCACAGACTTGAACGTTCCTTTTGAAAGAGTAGTACTGAAACACCCTTTTGGCGGAATTCGCAAGTGAATATTTGGAACGCTTTGAAGCGTATGCTGGGAAATGAAATGTCTTCACCTAAAAACTAGACAGAGGCATTCTCAAAAATTTCTGTGTGATGAGAGCATTCAACTCACAGACTTGAACATTTCTTTTGATAGAGCAGTTTGGAAACACTCCTTTTGCAGAATCTGCAAGGGTTTATTTGGAGCGCTTTGGGGCTTATGCTGGAAAAGGAAATATCTTCACATAAAAACTAGACAGAAGCATTCTGAGAAACTTCTTTGGGATGAGTGCATTCTACTCACAGAGTTGAACCTTCTTTTTGATAGAAGAGTTTTGAAACACTCTTTCTGTAGAATCTGCAAGTGGATATTTGGAGCGCTTTGAGGCCTATGCTGGGAAATGTAATATCTTCACCTAAAAACAAGACAGAAACATTCTCAGAAAATTCTGTGTGATGAGTGCATTCAACTCACAGACTTGAACATTTCTTTCGATACAGCAGTTTGGAAACACTACTTTTGTAGAATCTGCAAGTGTTTATTTAGTGCGCTTTGAGGTCTATGCTTGAAAAGGAAATATCTTCACATAAAAACTAGACAGAAGCATTCTCAGAAACTTATATGTGATGAGTGCATTCTACTCACAGAGTTGAACCTTCTTTTTGATGGAAGAGTTTTGAAACTCTCTTTTTGTAGAATCTGCAATTCCATATTTGTAGCTGTTTCAGGCCAATGCTGGAAAAGGAAATATCTTCACATAAAAACTAGACAGAAGGATTCTCAGAAATTTCTCTGTGATGACTGCATTCAACTCACAGACTTGAACCTTTCTTTTGAAAGAGCAGTTTTGAAACACTCTTTTTGTAGAATCTTCTGGTGTATATTTGGAGCGCTGTGAGGCCTATGTTGGGAAATGAAATATCTTCTCCAAAAAACTAGATAGAAGCATTCTCAGAAACTTCTGTGTGATGAGTGCATTCAATTCACGGACTTGAACCTTCCTTTTGAAAGAACAGTTTTGAAACAAACTCTTTGTAGAATCTGCAAGTGGATAATTGGAGCGCTTTGAGGCCTATGCTGGGAAATGAAATACCTGTAACTAAAAACTAGAAAGAAGCATTCTCAGAAACTTCTGTGTGAAGAGTGTATTCAACTCACAGACTTGAACATTCCTTTTGATAGAGCAGTTTGGAAACTCTCCTTTTGCAGAATCTGCAAGGGTTTATTTGGAGCGCTTTGAGGCCTATGCTGGCAAAGGAAATATCTTCATATAAAAACTAGACAGAAGCATTCTCAGAAAATTCTTTGTGATTAGTGCATTCTACTCACAGAGTTGAACCTTCTTTTTGATAGAAGAGTTTTGAAACTCTCTTTTTGTAGAATCTGCAAGAGCACATTTTGAGCTGTTTGAGGCCAATGCTGGAAAAGGAAATATCTTCACATAAGAACTAGACAGAAGCATTCTCAGAAACTTGTTTCTGATGACTGCATTCAACTCACAGACTTGAATCTTTCTATTGAAGGAGCAGTTTTGAAACACTCTTTTTGTAGTACTTGCTAGTGTATACTTGGGGCGCAGTGGGGCCTATTCTGGGAAAAATAGCATCTTCACCTAAAAACTAGACAGAAGCATTCTCAGAATCTTCTGTGTGATGAGTGCGTTCAACTCACAGATTTGAACTTTCCTTTTGATAGGACAGTTTTGAAACACTCCTTTTGTAGAATCTGCAAGTGTTTATTTCGAGCGCTTTGAGGCCAATGCTGGAAAAGGAAATGTCTTCAAATAAAAACAACACAGAAGCATTCTCAAAAACTTCTTTGTGATGAGTGCATTCAACTCGCAGACTTGAAACTTCCTTTTGAAAGAGCAGTTTTGAAACATTCTTTTTGCAGAATCCGCAAGTGGATATTTGGAACGCTTTGAAGCGTATGCTGGGAAATGAAATATCTTCACCTAAAAAGTAGACCGAAGCATTCTCAGAATCTTTTTTCAGATGAGTGCATTCATCTCACAGACTTGAACGTTCCTTTTCAAAGAGGAGTTTTGAAACACTCTTTTTGTACCATCTGCAGGTGGTTATTTGGAGCTCTTTGAGGCCTATGCAGGGAAATGAAATATCTTCAGCTAAAAACTAGACAGAAGAATTCTCAGAAACTTCTTTGCGATGTGTGCACTCAACTCACAGAGCAGAAACTGACTTTTGATAGAGTAGTTTGGAAACACTCTTTTTGTAATTTCTGCAAGTGGATATTTGGAGCAACGGCGGCATCTAGTGGGAAAGGAAATACATGCAGATGAAAACTAGATAGAACCATTCTCAGAAACCTCTTTCTGATGATTGCGTTCAACTCACAGAATTGAACGTTCCTTTGGAAAGAGCAGTTTTGAAACACTCTTTTTGTAGAATCTGCAAGTGAATATTTGGAGAGCTCTGAGGCCTATGCAGGAAAAGGAAATGTCTTCACATCACTAGACGGAAACATTTTCAGAAACTTCTTTGCGATGAGTGCTTTCAACTCACAGACTTGAACCTTCCTTTTGAAAGAGCAGGTTTGAAACACTCTTTTTGTACAATCTGCAAGTAGACATTTGGAGCGCTTTGAAGCCTATGCTGGGAAATGAAATATCTTCACCTAAAAACAAGAGAGAAACATTCTCAGAAACTTCTGTATGATGAGTGCATTCAACTCAAAGACTTGAACATTCCTTTCGATAGAGCAGTTTGGAAACATTCCTTTTGTAGTATCTGCAAGTGTTTATTTGGAGTGCTTTGAGGCCTGTGCTGGAAAAGGAAATATCTTCACATAAAAATTACACAGAAGAATTCTGAGATACTTCCTGGGGATGAGTGCATTCAACTCACAGACTTGAACCTTCCTTTTGAAAGAGCAGTTTTGAAACACTCTTTTTGTAGAATCCGCAAGTAGATATTTGGAGCGCTTTGAGGCCTACGATGGGAAATGAAATATCTTCACCTAAAAACAAGACAGAAGCATTCTCAGAAACTTCTGTGTGATGAGTGCATTGAACTCACGGACTTGAACATTCCTTTCGATAGAGCAGTTTGGAAACACTCCTTTTGTAGAATCTGCAAGTGTTTATTTGGAGCGCTCTGAGGCCTATGCTGGAAAAGGAAATATCTTCACATAAAAACTACACAGAAGCATTCTCAGAAACTTCTGTGTGATGAGTTCATTCAACTCACAAAGTTGAACGTTCCTTTCTATAGGACAGTTTTGAAACACTCCTTTAGTAGAATCTGCAAGTGTTTATTTCGAGCCCTTTGAGGCCAATGATGGAAAAGGAAATGTCTTCAAATAACAACTACACAGAAGCATTCTGAGATACTTCCTGGTGATGACTGCATTCAACTCACAGACTTGAACCTTCGTTTTGAAAGAGCAGTTCTGAAACACTCTTTTTGTAGAATCTGCAAGTAGA
Source organism: Pongo pygmaeus (assembly GCF_028885625.2). Classification (NCBI taxonomy): domain Eukaryota; kingdom Metazoa; phylum Chordata; class Mammalia; order Primates; family Hominidae; genus Pongo; species Pongo pygmaeus. The sequence goes on along the minus strand of NC_072373.2, from coordinate 104,094,967 downwards.
CATTTGGAGCGCTTTGAGGCCTTTGCTGGGAAAAGAAATATCTTCACCTAAAAACAAGAGAGAAACATTCTCAGAAACTTCTGTGTGATGAGTGAATTCAACTCACAGACTGGAACATTCCTTTCGATAGAGCAGTTTGGAAACACTCCTTTTGTAGAATCTGCAAATGTTTATTTGGAGTGCTTTGAGGCCTATGCTGGAAAAGGAAATATCTTCACATAAAAACTACACAGAAGCATTCTGAGATACTTCTTGGTGATGAGTGCATTCAACTCACAGACTTGAACCTGCCTTTTGAAAGAGCAGTTCTGAAGCACTCTTTTTGTAGAATGTGCAAGTACATATTTGGAGCGCTTTGAGGCCTATGCTGGGAAATGAAATATCTTCATGTAAAAACAATAGAGAAGCATTCTCAGAAACTTCTGTGTGATGAGTGCATTCAACTCACAGACTTGAACATTCCTTTCAATAGAGCAGTTTGGAAACACTCCTTTTGTAGAATCTGCAAGTGTTTATTTGGAGCGCTCAGAGGCCTATGCTGGAAAAGGAAATATCTTCACATAAAAACTAGACAGAAGCATTCTCAGAAACTTCTGTGTGATGAGCTCATTCAACTCTCAAAGTTGAACGTTCCTTTTGATAGGACAGCTTTGAAACACTGTTTTAGTAGAATATGCAAGTGTTTATTTCGAGCCCTTTGAGGAAAACGATGGAAAAGAAAATGTCTTCAAATAACAACTACACAGAAGCATTCTGACAAACTTCATTGTGATGAGTTCATTCAACTCACAGACTTGAACCTTCCTTTTGAAAGAGCAGTTTTGAAACACTCTTTTTGTAGAATCTGCAAGTAGACATTTGGAGCGCTTTGAGGCCTATGCTGGGAAATGAAATATCTTCACCTAAAGACAAGAGAGAAGCATTCTCAGAAACTTCTTTGTGATGAGTGCATTCAACTCACAGACTTGAACATTCCTTTCAACAGAGCAGTTTGGAAACTCTCCTTTTGCAGAATCTGCAAGTGTTTACTTGGAGTGCTTTGAGGCCTATGCTGGAAAAGGAAATATCTTCACATAAAAACTACGTAGAAGCATTCTGAGATACTTCCTGGTGATGAGAGCATTCAACTCACAGACTTGAACCTTCGTTTTGAAAGAGCAGTTTTGAAACACTCTTTTTGTAGAATCCGCAAGTAGATATTTGTAGCGATTTGAGGCGTATGCTGGGAAATGAAATATCTTCACATAAAAACAAGAGGGAAGCATTCTCAGAAACTTCTTTGTGATGAGTGCATTCAACACACAGACTTGAACATTCCTTTCGATAGAGCAGTTTGGAAACACTCCTTTTGTGGAATCTGCAAGTGTTTATTTGGAGCGCTCTGAGGCCTATGCTGGAAAAGGAAACATCTTCACATAAAAACTAGACAGAAGCATTCTCAGAAACTTCTGTGTGATGAGTTCATTCAACTCACAAACTTGAACGTTCCTTTCGATATGACAGGTTTGAAACACTCCTTTAGTAGAATCTGCAAGTGTTTATTTCGAGCCCTTTGAGGCCAAAGATGGAAAAGGAAATGTCTTCAAATAACAACTACACAGAAGCATTTTCAGAAACTTCTTTGTGATGAGTGCATTCAACTCACAGACTTGAACCTTCGTTTTGAAAGAGGAGTTTTGAAACACTCTTTTTGTAGAATCTGCAAGCAGACATTTGGAGCGCTTTGAAGCCTATGCTGGGAAAAGAAATATCTTCACCTAAAAACAAGAGAGAAACATTCTCAGAAACTTCTGTGTGATGAGTGCATTCAACTCACAGACTTGAACATTCCTTTCGGTAGAGCAATTTGGAAAACCTCCTTTTGTAGAATCTGCAAGTGTTTATTTGGAGTGCTTTGAGACCTATGCTGGAAAAGGAAATATCTGAACATAAAAACTACACAGAAGCATTCAGAGATACTTCTTGGTGATGAGTGCATTCAACTCACAGACTTGAACCTTCCTTTTGAAAGAGCAGTTTTGAAACACTCTTTTTGTAGAATCTGCAAGTAGACATTAGGAGCGCTTTGAGGCCTATAATGGGAAATGAAATATCTTCCCCTAAAAACAAGAGAGAAACATTCTCAGAAACTTCTGTGTGATGAGTGCATTCAACTCACAGACTTGAACATTCCTTTCGATAGAGCAGTTTGTAAACATTCCTTTTGTAGAATCTGCAAGTGTTTATTTGGAGCGCTCTGAGGCCTATGCTGGAAAAGGAAATATCTTCACATAAAAACTAGACAGAAGCATTCTCAGAAACTTCTGTGTGATGAGTTCGTTCAACTCACAAACTTGAACGTTCCCTTTGATAGGACAGTTTTGAAACACTCCTTTCGTAGAATCTGCAAGTGTTTATTTCGAGATCTTTGAGGCCGATGATGGAAAAGGAAATGTCATCAAATAACAACTACACAGAAGCATTCTGAGATACTTCCTGGGATGAGTGCATTCAACTCACAGACATGAACCTTCCTTTTGAAAGAGCAGTTTTGAAACACTCTTTTTGTACAATCTGCAAGTAGAGATTTGGAACGCTTTGAAGCCTATGCTGGGAAATGAAATATCTTCACCTAAAAACAAGAGAGAAACATTCTCAGAAACTTCTGTATGATGAGTGCATTCAACTCAAAGACTTGAACATTCCTTTCGATAGAGCAGTTTGGAAACATTCCTTTTGTAGAATCTGCAAGTGTTTATTTGGAGCGCTCTGAGGCCTATGCTGGAAAAGGAAATATCTTCACATAAAAACTAGACAGAAGCATTCTCAGAAACTTCTGTGTGATGAGTTCATTCAACTCACAAACTTGAAGGTTCCCTTTGATAGGACAGTTTTGAAACACTCCTTTAGTAGAATCTGCAAGTGTTTATTTCGAGATCGTTGAGGCCGATGATGGAAAAGGAAGTGTCATCAAATAACAGCTACACAGAAGCATTCTGAGATACTTCCTGGGATGAGTGCCTTCAACTCACGGACTTGAACCTTCCTTTTGAAAGAGCAGTTTTGAAACACTCTTTTTGTAGAATCTGCAATTAGATATTTGGAGCGCATTGAGGCCTAGGCTGGGAAATGAAATATCTTCATCTAAAAACAAGAGAGAAGGATTCTCAGAAACTTCTGTGTGATGAGTGCATTCAACTCACAGACTTGAACATTCCTTTCGATAGAGCAGTTTGGAAACACTCCTTTTGTAGAATCTGCAAGTGTTTATTTGGAGCGCTCTGAGGCCTATGCTGGAAAAGGAAACATCTTCACATAAAAAGTAGACAGAAGCATTCTCAGAAACTTCTGTGTGATGAGTTCATTCAACTCACAAACTTGAGCTTTCCTTTCGATATGACAGATTTGAAACACTCCTTTAGTAGAATCTGCAAGTGTTTATTTCGAGGCTTTGAGGCCAAAGATGGAAAAGGATATGTCTTCAAATAACAACTACACAGAAGCATTCTCAGAAACTTCCTTGTGATGAGTGCATTCAACTCACAGACTTGAACCTTCCTTTTGAAAGAGCAGTTTTGAAACACTCTTTTTGTAGAATCTGCAAGTAGACATTTGGAGCGCTTTGAGGCCTATGCTGGGAAATGAAATATCTTCATCTAAAAACAAGACAGAAGCATTCTCAGAAACTTCTGTGTGATGAGTGCATTCAACTCACAGACTTGAACATTCCTTTCGATAGAGCAGTTTGGAAACTCTCCTTTTGTAGTATCTGCAAGTTTTTATTTGGAGTGCTTTGAGGCCTGTGCTGGAAAAGGAAATATCTTCACATAAAAATTACACAGAAGAATTCTGAGATACTTCCTGGGGATGAGTGCATTCAACTCACAGACTTGAACCTTCCTTTTGAAAGAGCAGTTTTGAAACACTCTTTTTGTAGAGTCCGCAAGTAGATATTTGGAGCGCTTTGAGGCCTACGATGGGAAATGAAATATCTTCACCTAAAAACAAGACAGAAGCATTCTCAGAAACTTCTGTGTGATGAGTGCATTGAACTCACGGACTTGAACATTCCTTTCGATAGAGCAGTTTGGAAACACTCCTTTTGTAGAATCTGCAAGTGTTTATTTGGAGCGCTCTGAGGCCTATGCTGGAAAAGGAAATATCTTCACATAAAAACTACACAGAAGCATTCTCAGAAACTTCTGTGTGATGAGTTCATTCAACTCACAAAGTTGAACGTTCCTTTCTATAGGACAGTTTTGAAACACTCCTTTAGTAGAATCTGCAAGTATTTATTTCGAGATCTTTGAGGCCGATGATGGAAAAGGAAATGTCATCAAATAACAACTACACAGAAGCATTCTGAGATACTTCCTGGGATGAGTGCATTCAACTCACAGACATGAACCTTCCTTTTGAAAGAGCAGTTTTGAAACACCCTTTTTGTAGAATCTGCAATTAGATATTTGGAGCGCATTGAGGCCTACGCTGGGAAATGAAATATCTTCATCTAAAAACAAGAGAGAAGCATTCTCAAAAACTTCTGTGTGATGAGTGTATTCAACTCACAGACTTGAACATTCCTTTCGATAGAGCAGTTTGGAAACACTCCTTTTGTAGAATCTGCAAGTGTTTATTTGGAGAGCTCAGAGGCCTGTGCTGGAAAAGGAAATATCTTCACATAAAAACTAGAGAGAAGCATTCTCAGAAACTTCTGTGTGATGAGCTCATTCAACTCTCAAACTTGAACTTTCCTTTTGATAGGACAGTTTTGAAACACTCTTTTAGTAGAATCTGCAAGTGTTTATTTCGAACCCTTTGAGGCCAACGATGGAAATGTCTTCAAATAACAACTACGCAGAAGCATTCTCAGTAACTTCTTTGTGATGAGTGCATTCAACTCACAGACTTGAACCTTCCTTTTGAAAGAGCAGTTTTGAAACACTCTTTTTGTAGAATCTGCAAGTAGACATTTGGAGCGCTTTGAGGCCTATGCTGGGAAATGAAATATCTTCACCTAAAGACAAGAGAGAAGCATTCTCAGAAACTTCTTTGAGATGAGTGCATTCAACTCACAGACTTGAACATTCCTTTCGATAGAGCAGTTTGGAAACTCTCCTTTTGTAGAATCTGCAAATGTTTATTTGGAGTGCTTTGAGGCCTATGCTGGAAAAGGAAATATCTTCACATAAAAACTACGCAGAAGAATTCTGAGATACTTCCTGGTGATGAGTGCATTCAACTCACAGACTTGAAACTTCCTTTTGAAAGAGCAGTTTTGAAACACTCTTTTTGTAGAATCCGCATGTAGATATTTGGAGCGCTTTGAGGCCTACGATGGGAAATGAAATATCTTCACCTAAAAACAAGACAGAAGCATTCTCAGAAACTTCTGTGTGATGAGTGCATTGAACTCACGGACTTGAACATTCCTTTCCATAGAGCAGTTTGGAAACACTCCTTTTGTAGAATCTGCAAGTGTTTATTTGGAGCGCTCTGAGGCCAATGCTGGAAAAGGAAATATCTTTACATAAAAACTAGACAGAAGCATTCTCAGAAACTTCTGTGTGATGAGTTCATTAAACTCACAAAGTTGAACGTTCCTTTCTATAGGACAGTTTTGAAACACTCCTTTAGTAGAATTTGCAAGTGTTTATTTCGAGCCCTTTGAGGCCAATGATGGAAAAGGAAATGTCTTCAAATAACAACTACACAGAAGCATTCTCAGAAACTACTTTGTGATGAGTGCATTCAACTCACAGAGGTGAACCTTCGTTTTGAAAGAGCAGTTTTGAAACCCTCTTTTTGTAGAAACTGCAATTAGATAATTGGAGCGCTTTGAGGACTATGCTGGGAAATGAAATATCTTCACCTAAAAACAAGAGAGAAGCATTCTCAGAAACTTCTCTGTGATGAGTGCATTCAACTCACGGACTTGAACATTCCTTTCGATAGAGCAGTTTGGAAACGCTCCTTTTGTAGAATCTGCAAGTGTTTATTTGGAGTGCTTTGAGGCCTATGCTGGAAAAGGAAATATCTTCACATAAAAACTACACAGAAGAATTCTGAGATACTTCTTGGTGATGAGTGCATTCAACTCACAGACTTGAACCTTCCTTTTGAAAGAGCAGTTTTGAAACACTCTTTTTGTAGAATCTGCAAGTAGACATTTGGAGCGCTTTGAGGCCTATGCTGGGAAATGAAATATCTTCACCTAAAAACAAGAGAGAAACATTCTCAGAGACTTCTGTGTGATGAGTGCATTCAACTCACAAATTTGAAAGTTCCCTTTGATGGGACAGTTTTGAAACACTCCTTTAGTAGAATCTGCAAGCGTTTATTTCGAAATCTTTGAGGCCGATGATGGAAAAGGAAATGTCATCAAATGACAACTACACAGAAGCATTCTGAGATACTTCCTGGTGATGAGTGCATTCAATTCACAGACTTGAACATTCCTTTCAATAGAGCAGTTTGGAAACACTCCTTTTGTAGAATCTGCAAGTGTTTTTTAGGAGCGCTCAGAGGCCTATGCTGGAAAAGGAAATATCTTCACATAAAAACTAGACAGAAGCATTCTCAGAAACCTCTGTGTGATGAGTTCATTCAACTCACAAAGTTGAACGTTCCCTTCTATAGGACAGTTTTGAAACACTCCTTTAGTAGAATCTGCAAGTGTTTATTTCGAGCCCTTTGAGGCCAATGATGGAAAAGGAAATGTCTTCAAATAACAACTACACGGAAGCATTCTCAGAAACTTCTTTGTGATGAGTGCATTCAACTCACAGAGATGAACGTTCATTTCGAAAGAGCAGTTTTAACACACTCTTTTTGTAGAAACTGCAATTAGATATTTGGAGCGCTTTGAGGCGTATGCTGGGAAATGAAATATCTTCACCTAAAAACAAGAGAGAAGTATTCTCAGAAACTTCTGTGTGATGAGTGCATTCAACTCACAGACTTGCACATTCCTTTCGATAGAGCAGTTTGGAAACACTCCTTTTGTAGAATCTGCAAATGTTTATTTGGAGTGCTTTGAGGCCTATGCTGGAAAAGGAAATATCTTCACATAAAAACTACACAGAAGCATTCTGAGATACTTCTTGGTGATGAGTGCATTCAACTCACAGACTTGAACCTGCCTTTTGAAAGAGCAGTTCTGAAGCACTCTTTTTGTAGAATGTGCAAGTACATATTTGGAGCGCTTTGAGGCCTATGCTGGGAAATGAAATATCTTCATGTAAAAACAATAGAGAAGCATTCTCAGAAACTTCTGTGTGATGAGTGCATTCAACTCACAGACTTGAACATTCCTTTCGATAGAGCAGTTTGGAAACACTCCTTTTGTAGAATCTGCAAGTGTTTATTTGGAGCGCTCAGAGGCCTATGCTGGAAAAGGAAATATCTTCACATAAAAACTAGACAGAAGCATTCTCAGAAACTTCTGTGTGATGAGCTCATTCAACTCTCAAAGTTGAACGTTCCTTTTGATAGGACAGCTTTGAAACACTCTTTTAGTAGAATCTGCAAGTGTTTATTTCGAGCCCTTTGAGGAAAACGATGGAAAAGAAAATGTCTTCAAATAACAACTATACAGAAGCATTCTGAGAAAATTCTTTGTGATGAGTTCATTCAACTCACAGACTTGAACCTTTCTTTTGAAAGAGCAGTTTTGAAACACTCTTTTTGTAGAATCTGCAAGTAGACATTTGGAGCGCTTTGAGTCCTACGCTGGGAAATGAAATATCTTCACCTAAAGACAAGAGAGAAGCATTCTCAGAAACTTCTTTGTGATGAGTGCATTCAACTCACAGACTTGAACATTCCTTTCAATAGAGCAGTTTGGAAACTCTCCTTTTGCAGAATCTGCAAGTGTTTACTTGGAGTGCTTTGAGGCCTATGCTGGAAAAGGAAATATCTTCACATAAAAACTACGTAGAAGCATTCTGAGATACTTCCTGGTGATGAGTGCATTCAACTCACAGACTTGAACCTTCCTTTTGAAAGAGCAGTTTTGAAACACTCTTTTTGTAGAATCCGCAAGTAGATATTTGGAGCGATTTGAGGCGTATGCTGGGAAATGAAATATCTTCACCTAAAAACAAGAGAGAAGCATTCTCAGAAACTTCTGTGTGATGAGTGCATTCAACTCACAGACTTGAACATTCCTTTCGATAGAGCAGTTTGGAAACACTCCTTTTGTGGAATCTGCAAGTGTTTATTTGGAGCGCTCTGAGGCCTATGCTGGAAAAGGAAACATCTTCACATAAAAACTAGACAGAAGCATTCTCAGAAACTTCTGTGTGATGAGTGCATTCAACTCACAGACTTGAACATTCCTTTCGGTAGAGCAATTTGGAAACCCTCCTTTTGTAGAATCTGCAAGTGTTAATTTGGAGTGCTTTGAGGCCTATGCTGGAAAAGGAAATATCTTCACATAAAAACTACACAGAAGCATTCAGAGATACTTCTTGGTGATGAGTGCATTCAACTCACAGACTTGAACCTTCCTTTTGAAAGAGCAGTTTTGAAACACTCTTTTTGTAGAATCTGCAAGTAGACATTAGGAGCGCTTTGAGGCCTATAATGGGAAATGAAATATCTTCCCCTAAAAACAAGAGAGAAACATTCTCAGAAACTTCTGTGTGATGAGTGCATTCAACTCACAGACTTGAACATTCCTTTCGATAGAGCAGTTTGGAAACATTCCTTTTGTAGAATCTGCAAGTGTTTATTTGGAGCGCTCTGAGGCCTATGCTGGAAAAGGAAATATCTTCACATAAAAACTAGACAGAAGCATTCTCAAAAACTTCTGTGTGATGAGTTCGTTCAACTCACAAACTTGAACGTTCCCTTTGATAGGACAGTTTTGAAACACTCCTTTCGTAGAATCTGCAAGTGTTTATTTCGAGATCTTTGAGGCCGATGATGGAAAAGGAAATGTCATCAAATAACAACTACACAGAAGCATTCTGAGATACTTCCTGGGATGAGTGCATTCAACTCACAGACATGAACCTTCCTTTTGAAAGAGCAGTTTTGAAACACCCTTTTTGTAGAATCTGCAATTAGATATTTGGAGCGCATTGAGGCCTACGCTGGGAAATGAAATATCTTCATCTAAAAACAAGAGAGAAGCATTCTCAGAAACTTCTGTGTGATGAGTGCATTCAACTCACAGACTTGAACATTCCTTTCGATAGAGCAGTTTGGAAACACTCCTTTTGTAGAATCCGCAAGTGTTTATTTGGAGCGCTCTGAGGCCTATGCTGGAAAAGGAAACATCTTCACATAAAAACTAGACAGAAGCATTCTCAGAAACTTCTGTATGCGGAGTTCATTCAACTCACAAACTTGAACTTTCCTTTTGATATGACAGATTTGAAACACTCCTTTAGTAGAATCTGCAAGTGTTTATTTCGAGGCTTTGAGGCCAAAGATGGAAAAGGAAATGTCTTCAAATAACAACTACACAGAAGCATTCTCAGAAACTTCTTTGTGATGAGTGCATTCAACTCACAGACTTGAATCTTCCTTTTGAAAGAGCAGTTTTGAAACACTCTTTTTGTAGAATCTGCAAGTCGACATTTGGAGCGCTTTGAGGCCTATGCTGGGAAATGAAATATCTTCACCTAAAAACAAGAGAGAAGCATTCTCAGAAACTTCTGTGTGATGAGTGCATTCAACTCACAGACTTGAACCTTCCTTTTGAAAAAGCAGTTTTGAAACACTCTTTTTGTAGAATCTGCAAGTAGACATTTGGAGCGCTTTGAGGCCTATAATGGGAAATGAAATATCTTCACCTAAAAACAAGAGAGAAACATTCTCAGAAACTTCTGTGTGATGAGTGCATTCAACTCACCGACTTGAACATTCCTTTCGATAGAGCAGTTTGGAAACATTCCTTTTGTAGAATCTGCAAATGTTTCTTTGGAGCGCTCTGAGGCCTATGCTGGAAAAGGAAATATCTTCACATAAAAACTAGACAGAAGCATTCTCAAAAACTTCTGTGTGATGAGTTCGTTCAACTCACAAACTTGAACGTTCCCTTTGATAGGATAGTTTTGAAACACTCCTTTCGTAGAATCTGCAAGTGTTTATTTCGAGATTTTGAGGCCGATGATGGAAAAGGAAATGTCATCAAATAACAACTACACAGAAGCATTCTGAGATACTTCCTGGGATGAGTGCATTCAACTCACAGACATGAACCTTCCTTTTGAAAGAGCAGTTTTGAAACACCCTTTTGTAGAATCTGCAATTAGATATTTGGAGCGCATTGAGGCCTACGCTGGGAAATGAAATATCTTCATCTAAAAACAAGAGAGAAGCATTCTCAGAAACTTCTGTGTGATGAGTGCATTCAACTCACAGACTTGAACATTCCTTTCGATAGAGCAGTTTGGAAACACTCCTTTTGTAGAATCCGCAAGTGTTTATTTGGAGCGCTCTGAGGCCTATGCTGGAAAAGGAAACATCTTCACATAAAAACTAGACAGAAGCATTCTCAGAAACTTCTGTAGGATGAGTTCATTCAACTCACAAACTTGAACTTTCCTTTTGATATGACAGATTTGAAACACTCCTTTAGTAGAATCTGCAAGTGTTTATTTCGAGCCCTTGGTGGCCAAAGATGGAAAAGGAAATGTCTTCAAATACCAACTACACAGAAGCATTCTCAGAAACTACTTTCTGATGAGTGCATTCAACTCACAGACTTGAACCTTCCTTTTGAAAGAGCAGTTTTGAAACACTCTTTTTGTAGAATCTGCAAGTAGACATTTGGAGCGCTTTGAGGCCTATGCTGGGAAATGAAATATCTTCACCTAAAAACAAGAAAGAAGCATTCTCAGAAACTTCTGTGTGATGAGTGCATTCAACTCACAGACTTTAACATTCGTTTCGATAGAGCAGTTTGGAAACACTCCTTTTGTAGAATCTGCAAGTGTTTATTTGGAGCGCTCTGAGGCCTATGCTGGAAAAGGAAACATCTTCACATAAAAACTAGACAGAAGCATTCTCAGAAACTTCTGCATGATGAGTTCATTCAACTCACAAAGTTGAACGTTCCTTTCTATAGGACAGTTTTGAAACACTCCTTTAGTAGAATCTGCAAGTGTTTATTTCGAGCCCTTTGAGGCCAAAGATGGAAAAGGAAATGTCTTCAAATAACAACTACACAGAAGCATTCTGAGATACTTCCTGGTGATGAGTGCATTCAACTCACAGACTTGAACCTTCGTTTTGAAAGAGCAGTTTTGAAACACTCTTTTTGTAGAATCTGCAAGTAGACATTTGGAGCGCTTTGGGGCCTATGCTGGGAAAAGAAATATCTTCACCTAAAAACAAGAGAGAAACATTCTCAGAAACTTCTGTGTGATGAGTGCATTCAACTCACAAACTTGAATATTCCTTTCGATAGAGCAGTTTGGAAACACTCCTTTTGTAGAATCTGCAAGTGTTTATTTGGAGTGCTTTGAGGCCTATGCTGGAAAAGGAAATAAATTCACATAAAAACTACACAGAAGCATACTGAGATACTTCTTGGTGATGAGTGCATTCAACTCACAGACTTGAAAATTCCTTTCGATAGAGCAGTTTGGAAACACTCCTTTTGTGGAATCTGCAGGTGTTTATTTGAGCGCTCTGAGGCCTATGCTGGAAAAGGAAATATCTTCACATAAAAACTAGACAGAAGAATTCTCAGAAACTTCTGTGTGATGAGTTCATTCAACTCTCAAACTTGAACGTTCCCTTTGATAGGACAGTTTTGAAACACACCTTTAGTAGAATCTGCAAGTGTTTATTTTGAGATCTTTGAGGCCGATGATGGAAAACGAAATGTCATCAAATAACAGCTACACAGAAGCATTCTGAGATACTTCCTGGGATGAGTGCATTCAACTCACAGACTTGAACCTTCCTTTTGAAAGAGCAGTTTTGAAACACTCTTTTTGTAGAATCTGCAAGTAGACATTTGGAGCGCTTTGAAGCCTATGCTGGGAAATGAAATATCTTCACCTAAAAACAAGAGAGAAACATTCTCAGAAACTTCTGTATGATGAGTGCATTCAACACACAGACTTGAACATTCCTTTCGATAGAGCAGTTTGGAAACATTCCTTTTGTAGAATCTGCAAGTGTTTATTTGGAGCGCTCTGAGGCCTATGCTGGAAAAGGAAATATCTTCACATAAAAACTAGACAGAAGCATTCTCAGAAACTTCTGTGTGATGAGTTCATTCAACTCACAAACTTGAACGTTCCCTTTGATAGGACAGTTTTGAAACACTCCTTTAGTAGAATCTGCAAGTGTTTATTTCGAGATCTTTGAGTCCATTGATGGAAAAGGAAATGTCATCAAATAAGAGCTACACAGAAGCATTCTGAGATACTTCCTGGGATGAGTGCATTCAACTCACAGACTTGAACCTTCCTTTTGAAAGAGCAGTTTTGAAACACTCTTTTTGTAGAATCCGCAAGTAGATATTTGGAGCGCTTTGAGGCCTACGATGGGAAATGAAATATCTTCACCTAAAAACAAGACAGAAGCATTCTCAGAAACTTCTGTGTGATGAGTGCATTGAACTCACGGACTTGAACATTCCTTTCGATAGAGCAGTTTGGAAACACCCCTTTTGTAGAATCTGCATGTGTTTATTAGGAGCGCTCTGAGGCCTATGCTGGAAAAGGAAATATCTTCAAATAAAAACTAGACAGAAGCATTCTCAGAAACTTCTGTGTGATGAGTTCATTCAACTCACAAAGTTGAAAGTTCCTTTCTATAGGACAGTATTGAAACACTCCTTTAGTAGAATCTGCAAGTGTTTATTTCGAGCCCTTTGAGGCCAATGATGGAAAAGGACATGTCTTCAACTAACAACTACACAGAAGCATTCTCAGAAACTTCTTTGTGATGAGTGCATTCAACTGACAGAGATGAACCTTCGTTTCGAAAGAGCAGTTTTGAAACACTCTTTTTGTAGAAACTGCAATTAGATATTTGGAGCGATTTGAGGCGTATGCTGGGAAATGAAATATCTTCACCTAAAAACAAGAGAGAAGCACTCTCAGAAACTTCTGTGTGATGAGTGCATTCAACTCACAGACTTGAACATTCCTTTCGATAGAGCAGTTTGGAAACACTCCTTTTGTAGAATCCGCAAGTGTTTATTTGGAGCGCTCTGAGGCCTATGCTGGAAAAGGAAACATCTTCACATAAAAACTAGACAGAAGCATTCTCAGAAACTTCTGTATGATGAGTTCACTCAACTCACAAACTTGAACTTTCCTTTTGATATGACAGATTTGAAACACTCCTTTAGTAGAATCTGCAAGTGTTTATTTCGAGCCCTTTGTGGCCAAAGATGGAAAAGGAAATGTCTTCAAATAACAACTACACAGAAGCATTCTCAGAAACTTCTTTGTGATGAGTGCATTCAACTCACAGACTTGAACCTTCCTTTTGAAAGAGCAGTTTTGAAACACTCTTTTTGTAGAATGTGCAAGTAGACATTTGGAGCGCTTTGAGGCCTATGTTGGGAAATGAAATATCTTCACCTAAAAACAAGAGAGAAGCATTCTCAGAAACTTCTGTGTGATGAGTGCATTCAACTCACAGACTTTAACATTCGTTTCGATAGAGCAGTTTGGAAACTCTCCTTTTGTAGAATCTGCAAGTTTTAATTTGGAGTGCTTTGAGGCCTATGCTGGAAAAGGAAATACCTTCACATAAAAACTACACAGAAGAATTCTGAGATACTTCCTGGGGATGAGTGCATTCAACTCACAGACTTGAACCTTCGTTTTGAAAGAGCAGTTTTGAAACACACTTTTTGTAGAATCCGCAAGTAGATATTTGGAGCGCTTTGAGGCCTACGATGGGAAATGAAATATCTTCACCTAAAAACAAGACAGAAGCATTCTCAGAAACTTCTGTGTGATGAGTGCATTGAACTCACGGACTTGAACATTCCTTTCCATAGAGCAGTTTGGAAACACTCCTTTTGTAGAATCTGCAAGTGTTTATTTGGAGCGCTCTGAGGCCTATGCTGGAAAAGGAAATATCTTCACATAAAAACTAGACAGAAGCATTCTCAGAAACTTCTCTGTGATGAGTTCATTCAACTCACAAAGTTGAACGTTCCTTTCTATAGGACAGTTTTGAAACACTCCTTTAGTAGAATCTGCAACTGTTTATTTCGAGCCCTTTGAGGCCAATGATACAAAAAGGAAATGTCTTCAAATAACAACTACACAGAAGCATTCTGAGATACTTCCTGGTGATGAGTGCATTCAACTCACAGACTTGAACCTTCGTTTTGAAAGAGCAGTTTTGAAACACTCTTTTTGTAGAATCTGCAAGCAGACATTTGGAGCGCTTTGAGGCCTATGCTGGGAAAAGAAATATCTTCACCTAAAAACAAGAGAGAAACATTCTCAGAAACTTCTGGTGATGAGTGCATTCAACTCACAGACTTGAACATTCCTTTCGATAGAGCAGTTTGGAAACACTCCTTTTGTAGAATCTGCAAGTGTTTATTTGGAGTGCTTTGAGGCCTATGCTGGAAAAGGAAATATCTTCACATAAAAACTACACAGAAGCATTCTGAGATACTTCTTGGTGATGAGTGCATTCAACTCACAGACTTGAAAATTTCTTTCGATAGAGCAGTTTGGAAACACTCCTTTTGTGGAATCTGCAGGTGTTTATTGGAGCGCTCTGAGGCCTATGCTGGAAAAGGAAATATCTTCACATAAAAACTAGACAGAAGCATTCTCAGAAACTTCTGTGTGATGAGTTCATTCAACTCACAAACTTGAACGTTCCCTTTCATAGGACAGTTTTGAAACAGTCCTTTAGTACAATCTGCAAGTGTTTATTTTGAGATCTTTGAGGCCGATGATGGAAAAGGAAATGTCATCAAATAACAGCTACACAGAAGCATTCTGGGATACTTCCTGGGATGAGTGCATTCAACTCACAGACTTGAACCTTCCTTTTGAAAGAGCAGCTTTGAAACACTCTTTTTTTAGAATCTGCAAGTAGACATTTGGAGCGCTTTGAAGCCTATGCTGGGAAATGAAATATCTTCACCTAAAAACAAGAGAGAAACATTCTCAGAAACTTCTGTATGATGAGTGCATTCAACTCACAGACTTGAACATTCCTTTCGATAGAGCAGTTTGGAAACATTCCTTTTGTAGAATCTGCAAGTGTTTATTTGGAGCGCTCTGAGGCCTATGCTGGAAAAGGAAATATCTTCACATAAAAACTAGACAGAAGCATTCTCAGAAACTTCTGTGTGATGAGTTCATTCAACTCACAAACTTGAACGTTCCCTTTGATAGGACAGTTTTGAAACACTCCTTTAGTAGAATCTGCAAGTGTTTATTTCGAGATCTTTGAGGCCGATGATGGAAAAGGAAATGTCATCAAATAACAGCTACACAGAAGCATTCTGAGATACTTCCTGGGATGAGTGCATTCAACTCACAGACTTGAACCTTCCTTTTGAAGGAGCAGTTTTGAAACACTCTTTTTGTAGAATCTGCAATTAGATATTTGGAGCGCATTGAGGCCTAGGCTGGGAAATGAAATATCTTCATCTAAAAACAAGAGAGAAGCATTCTCAGAAACTTCTGTGTGATGAGTGCATTCAACTCACAGACTTGAACATTCCTTTCGATAGAGCAGTTTGGAAACACTCCTTTTGTAGAATCTGCAAGTGTTTATTTGGAGCGCTCTGAGGCCTATGCTGGAAAAGGAAACATCTTCACATAAAAACTAGACAGAAGCATTCTCAGAAACTTCTGTGTGATGAGTTCATTCAACTCACAAACTTGAACTTTCCTTTTGATATGACAGATTTGAAACACTCCTTTAGTAGAATCTGCAAGTGTTTATTTCGAGGCTTTGAGGCCAAAGATGGAAAAGGAAATGTCTTCAAATAACAACTACACAGAAGCATTCTCAGAAACTTCTTTGTGATGAGTGCATTCAACTCACAGACTTGAACCTTCCTTTTGAAAGAGCAGTTTTGAAACACTCTTTTTGTAGCATCTGCAAGTAGACATTTGGAGCGCTTTGAGGCCTATGCTGGGAAATGAAATATCTTCACCTAAAAACAAGAGAGAAACATTCTCAGAAACTTCTGTGTGATGAGTGCATTCAACTCACAGACTTGAACATTCCTTTCAATAGAGCAGTTTGGAAACACTCCTTTTATAGAATCTGCAAGTGTTTATTTGGAGCGCTCAGAGGCCTATGCTGGAAAAGGAAATATCTTCACATAAAAACTAGACAGAAGCATTCTCAGAAACTTCTGTGTGATGAGCTCATTCAACTCTCAAAGTTGAACGTTCTTTTTGATAGGACAGTTTTGAAACACTCTTTTAGTAGAATCTGCAAGTGTTTATTTCGAGCCCTTTGAGGAAAACGATGGAAAACAAAATGTCTTCAAATAACAACTACACAGAAGCATTCTCAGAAAATTCTTCTTGATGAGTGTATTCAACTGACAGAGATGAACCTTTGTTTCGAAAGAGCAGTTTTGAAACACTCTTTTTGTAGAAACTGCAATTAGATATTTGGAGTGATTTGAGGCGTATGCTGGGAAATGAAATATCTTCACCTAAAAACAAGAGAGAAGCATTCTCAGAAACTTCTGTGTGATGAGTGCATTCAACTCACAGACTTGAATATTCCTTTCGATAGAGCAGTTTGGAAACACTCCTTTTGTGGAATCTGCAAGTGTTTATTTGGTGCGCTCTGAGGCCTATGCTGGAAAAGGAAACATCTTCACATAAAAACTAGACAGAAGCATTCTCAGAAACTTCTGTGTGATGAGTTCATTCAACTCACAAACTTGAACGTTCCTTTTGATATGACAGTTTTGAAACACTCCTTTAGTAGAATCTGCAAGTGTTTATTTCGAGCCCTTTGAGGCCAAAGATGGAAAAGGAAATGACTTCAAATAACAACTACACAGAAGCATTCTCAGAAACTTCTTCGTGATGAGTGCATTCAACTCACAGACTTGAACCTTCGTTTTGAAAGAGCAGTTTTGAAACACTCTTTTTGTAGAATCTGCAACTAGACATTTGGAGCGCTTTGAGGCCTATGCTGGGAAAAGAAATATCTTCACCTAAAAACAAGAGAGAAACATTCTCAGAAACTTCTGTGTGATGAGTGCATTCAACTCACAGACTTGAACATTCCTTTCGGTAGAGCAATTTGGAAACGCTGCTTTTGTAGAATCTGCAAGTGTTTATTTGGAGTGCTTTGAGGCCTATGCTGGAAAAGGAAATATCTTCACATAAAAACTACACAGAAGCATTCTGGGATACTTCTTGGTGATGAGTGCATTCAACTCACAGACTTGAAACTGCCTTTTGAAAGAGCAGTTTTGAAACACTCTTTTTGTAGAATGTGAAAGTACATATTTGGAGCGCTTTGAGGCCTACGCTGGGAAATGAAATATCTTCATGTAAAAACAATAGAGAAGCATTCTCAGAAACATCTGTGTGATGAGTGCACTCAACTCCCAGACTTGAACATTCCTTTTGATAGAGCAGTTTGGAAACACTCCTTTTGTAGAATCTGCAAGTGTTTATTTGGAGCGCTCAGAGGCCTATTCTGGAAAAGGAAATGTCTTCACATAAAAACTAGACAGAAGCATTCTCAGAAACTTCTGTGTGATGAGTGCATTCAACTCTCAAAGTTGAACGTTCCTTTTGATAGGACAGTTTTGAAACACTCTTTTAGTAGAATCTGCAAGTGTTTATTTCGAGCCCTTTGAGGAAAAAGATGGAAAAGAAAATGTCTTCAAATAACAACTACACAGAAGCATTCTGAGAAACTTCTTTGTGATGAGTTCATTCAACTCACAGACTTGAACCTTCCTTTTGAAAGAGCAGTTTTGAAACACTCTTTTTGTAGAATCTGCAAGTAGACATTTGGAGCGCTTTGAGGCCTATGCTGGGAAATGAAATATCTTCACCTAAAGACAAGAGAGAAGCATTCTCAGAAACTTCTTTGTGATGAGTGCATTCAACTCATAGACTTGAAAATTCCTTCCAATAGAGCAGTTTGGAAACTCTCCTTTTGCAGAATCTGCAAGTGTTTACTTGGAGTGCTTTGAGGCCTATGCTGGAAAAGGAAATATCTTCACATAAAAACTACGTAGAAGCATTCTGAGATACTTCCTGGTGATGAGTGCATTCACCTCACAGACTTGAACCTTCCTTTTGAAAGAGCAGTTTTGAAACACTCTTTTTGTAGAATCCGCAAGTAGATATTTGGAGCGCTTTGAGGCCTACGATGGGAAATGAAATATCTTCAACTAAAAACAAGACAGAAGCATTCTCAGAAACTTCTGTGTGATGAGTGCATTGAACTCACGGACTTGAACATTCCTTTCCATAGAGCAGTTTGGAAACACTCCTTTTGTAGAATCTGCAAGTGTTTATTTGGAGCGCTCTGAGGCCAATGCTGGAAAAGGAAATATCTTCACATAAAAACTAGACAGAAGCATTCTCAGAAACTTCTGTGTGATGAGTTCATTAAACTCACAAAGTTGAACGTTCCTTTCTATAGGACAGTTTTGAAACACTCCTTTAGTAGAATCTGCAAGTGTTTATTTCGAGCCCTTTGAGGCCAATGATGGAAAAGGAAATGTCTTCAAATAACAACTACACAGAAGCATTCTCAGAAACTACTTTGTGATGAGTGCATTCAACTCACAGAGGTGAACCTTCGTTTTGAAAGAGCAGTTTTGAAACCCTCTTTTTGTAGAAACTGCAATTAGATAATTGGAGCGCTTTGAGGACTATGCTGGGAAATGAAATATCTTCACCTAAAAACAAGAGAGAAGCATTCTCAGAAACTTCTCTGTGATGAGTGCATTCAACTCACGGACTTGAACATTCCTTTCGATAGAGCAGTTTGGAAACGCTCCTTTTGTAGAATCTGCAAGTGTTTATTTGGAGTGCTTTGAGGCCTATGCTGGAAAAGGAAATATCTTCACATAAAAACTACACAGAAGAATTCTGAGATACTTCTTGGTGATGAGTGCATTCAACTCACAGACTTGAACATTCCTTTTGAAAGAGCAGTTTTGAAATACTCTTTTTGTAGAATCTGCAAGTAGACATTTGGAGCGCTTTGAGGCCTATGCTGGGAAATGAAATATCTTCACCTAAAAACAAGAGAGAAACATTCTCAGAGACTTCTGTGTGATGAGTGCATTCAACTCACAAATTTGAAAGTTCCCTTTGATGGGACAGTTTTGAAACACTCCTTTAGTAGAATCTGCAAGTGTTTATTTCGAAATCTTTGAGGCCGATGATGGAAAAGGAAATGTCATCAAATGACAACTACACAGAAGCATTCTGAGATACTTCCTGGTGATGAGTGCATTCAATTCACAGACTTGAACATTCCTTTCAATAGAGCAGTTTGGAAACTCTCCTTTTGTAGAATCTGCAAGTGTTTATTTGGAGCGCTCTGAGGCCTAGGCTGGAAAAGGAAATATCTTCACATAAAAACTAGACAGAAGCATTCTCGGAAACTTCTGTGTGATGAGTTCATTCAACTCACAAAGTTGAACGTTCCTTTCTATAGGACAGTTTTGAAACACTCCTTTAGTAGAATCTGCAAGTGTTTATTTCGAGCCCTTTGAGGCCAATGATGGAAAAGGAAATGTCTTCAAATAACAACTACACAGAAGCATTCTGAGATACTTCCTGTTGATGAGTGCATTCAACTCACAGACTTGAACCTTCGTTTTGAAAGAGCAGTTTTGAAACACTCTTTTTGTAGAATCTGCAAGTAGACATTTGGAGCGCTTTGAGGCCTATGCTGGGAAAAGAAATATCTTCACCTAAAAACAAGAGAGAAACATTCTCAGAAACTTCTGTGTGATGAGTGCATTCAACTCACAGACTTGAACATTCCTTTGGATAGAGCAGTTTGGAAACACTCCTTTTGTAGAATCTGCAAGTGTTTATTTGGAGTGCTTTGAGGCCTATACTGGAAAAGGAAATATCTACACATAAAAACTACACAGAAGCATTCTGAGATACTTCTTGGTGATGAGTGCATTCAACTCACAGACTTGAAAATTCCTTTCGATAGAGCAGTTTGGAAACACTCCTTTTGTGGAATCTCCAGGTGTTTATTGGAGCGCTCTGTGGCCTATGCTGGAAAAGGAAATATCTTCACATAAAAACTAGACAGAAGCATTCTCAGAAACTTCTGTGATCAGTTCGTTCAACTCACAAACTTGAACGTTCCCTTTGATAGGACAGTTTTGAAACACTCCTTTCGTAGAATCTGCAAGTGTTTATTTCGAGATCTTTGAGGCCGATGATGGAAAAGGAAATGTCATCAAATAACAACTACACAGAAGCATTCTGAGATACTTCCTGGGATGAGTGCATTGAACTCACAGACATGAACCTTCCTTTTGAAAGAGCAGTTTTGAAACACTCTTTTTGTACAATCTGCAAGTAGACATTTGCAGCGCTTTGAAGCCTATGCTGGGAAAAGAAATATCTTCACCTAAAAACAAGAGAGAAACATTCTCAGAAACTTCTGTGTGATGAGTGCATTCAACTCAAAGACTTGAACATTCCTTTCGATAGAGCAGTTTGGAAACATTCCTTTTGTAGAATCTGCAAGTGTTTATTTGGAGCGCTCTGAGGCCTATGCTGGAAAAGGAAATATCTTCACATAAAAACTAGACAGAAGCATTCTCAGAAACTTCTGTGTGATGAGTTCATTCAACTCACAAACTTGAACGTTCCCTTTGATAGGACAGTTTTGAAACACTCCTTTAGTAGAATCTGCAAGTGTTTAATTCGAGATCGTTGAGGCCGATGATGGAAAAGGAAGTGTCATCAAATAACAGCTACACAGAAGCATTATGAGATACTTCCTGGGATGAGTGCATTCAACTCACAGACTCGAACCTTCCTTTTGAAAGAGCAGTTTTGAAACACTCTTTTTGTAGAATCTGCAATTAGATATTTGGAGCGCATTGAGGCCTAGGCTGGGAAATGAAATATCTTCATCTAAAAACAAGAGAGAAGGATTCTCAGAAACTTCTGTGTGATGAGTGCATTCAACTCACAGACTTGAACATTCCTTTCGATAGAGCAGTTTGGAAACACTCCTTTTGTAGAATCTGCAAGTGTTTATTTGGAGCGCTCTGAGGCCTATGCTGGAAAAGGAAACATCTTCACATAAAAAGTAGACAGAAGCATTCTCAGAAACTTCTGTGTGATGAGTTCATTCAACTCACAAACTTGAGCTTTCCTTTCGATATGACAGATTTGAAACACTCCTTTAGTAGAATCTGCAAGTGTTTATTTCGAGGCTTTGAGGCCAAAGATGGAAAAGGAAATGTCTTCAAAGAACAACTACACAGAAGCATTCTCAGAAACTTCTTTGTGATGAGTGCATTCAACTCACAGACTTGAACCTTCCTTTTGAAAGAGCAGTTTTGAAACACTCTTTTTGTAGAATCTGTAAGTAGACATTTGGAGCGCTTTGAGGCCTATGCTGGGAAATGAAATATCTTCATCTAAAAACAAGACAGAAGCATTCTCAGAAACTTCTGTGTGATGAGTGCATTCAACTCACAGACTTGAACATTCCTTTCGATAGAGCAGTTTGGAAACTCTCCTTTTGTAGTATCTGCAAGTTTTTATTTGGAGTGCTTTGAGGCCTGTGCTGGAAAAGGAAATATCTTCACATAAAAATTACACAGAAGAATTCTGAGATACTTCCTGGGGATGAGTGCATTCAACTCACAGACTTCAACCTTCCTTTTGAAAGAGCAGTTTTGAAACACTCTTTTTGTAGAATCCGCAAGTAGATATTTGGAGCGCTTTGAGGCCTACGATGGGAAATGAAATATCTTCACCTAAAAACAAGACAGAAGCATTCTCAGAAACTTCTGTGTGATGAGTGCATTGAACTCACGGACTTGAACATTCCTTTCGATAGAGCAGTTTGGAAACACTCCTTTTGTAGAATCTGCAAGTGTTTATTTGGAGCGCTCTGAGGCCTATGCTGGAAAAGGAAATATCTTCACATAAAAACTAGACAGAAGCATTCTCAGAAACTTCTGCGTGATGAGTTCATTCAACTCACAAAGTTGAACGTTCCTTTCTATAGGACAGTTTTGAAACACTCCTTTAGTAGAATCTGCAAGTGTTTATTTCGAGCCCTTTGAGGCCAATGATGGAAAAGGAAATGTCTTCAAATAACAACTACACAGAAGCATTCTGAGATACTTCCTGGTGATGAGTGCATTCAACTCACAGACTTGAACCTTCGTTTTGAAAGAGCAGTTCTGAAACACTCTTTTTGTAGAATCTGCAAGTAGACATTTGGAGCGCTTTGAGGCCTATGCTGGGAAAAGAAATATCTTCACCTAAAAACAAGAGAGAAACATTCTCAGAAACTTCTGTGTGATGAGTGCATTCAACTCACAGACTTGAACATTCCTTTTGATAGAGCAGTTTGGAAACACTCCTTTTCTAGAATCTGCAAGTGTTTATTTGGAGTGCTTTGAGGCATATGCTGGAAAAGGAAATATCTTCACATAAAAACTACACAGAAGCATTCTGAGATACTTCTTGGTGATGAGTGCATTCAACTCACAGACGTGAACCTTCCTTTTGAAAGAGCAGTTTTGAAACACTCTTTTTGTAGAATGTGCAAGTAGATATTTTGAGCGCTTTGAGGCCTATGCTGGGAAATGAAATATCTTCACCTAAAAACAAGAGAGAAGCATTCTCAGAAACTTCTGTGTGATGAGTGCATTCAACTCACAGACTTGAACATTCCTTTCGATAGAGCAGTTTGGAAACACTCCTTTTGTAGAATCTGCAAGTGTTTTTTAGGAGCGCTCAGAGGCCTATGCTGGAAAAGGAAATATCTTCACATAAAAACTAGACAGAAGCATTCTCAGAAACCTCTGTGTGATGAGTTCATTCAACTCACAAAGTTGAACGTTCCCTTCTATAGGACAGTTTTGAAACACTCCTTTAGTAGAATCTGCAAGTGTTTATTTCGAGCCCTTTGAGGCCAATGATGGAAAAGGAAATGTCTTCAAATAACAACTACACGGAAGCATTCTCAGAAACTTCTTTGTGATGAGTGCATTCAACTCACAGAGATGAACGTTCATTTCGAAAGAGCAGTTTTAACACACTCTTTTTGTAGAAACTGCAATTAGATATTTGGAGCGCTTTGAGGCGTATGCTGGGAAATGAAATATCTTCACCTAAAAACAAGAGAGAAGTATTCTCAGAAACTTCTGTGTGATGAGTGCATTCAACTCACAGACTTGCACATTCCTTTCGATAGAGCAGTTTGGAAACACTCCTTTTGTAGAATCTGCAAATGTTTATTTGGAGTGCTTTGAGGCCTATGCTGGAAAAGGAAATATCTTCACATAAAAACTACACAGAAGCATTCTGAGATACTTCTTGGTGATGAGTGCATTCAACTCACAGACTTGAACCTGCCTTTTGAAAGAGCAGTTCTGAAGCACTCTTTTTGTAGAATGTGCAAGTACATATTTGGAGCGCTTTGAGGCCTATGCTGGGAAATGAAATATCTTCATGTAAAAACAATAGAGAAGCATTCTCAGAAACTTCTGTGTGATGAGTGCATTCAACTCACAGACTTGAACATTCCTTTCGATAGAGCAGTTTGGAAACACTCCTTTTGTAGAATCTGCAAGTGTTTATTTGGAGCGCTCAGAGGCCTATGCTGGAAAAGGAAATATCTTCACATAAAAACTAGACAGAAGCATTCTCAGAAACTTCTGTGTGATGAGCTCATTCAACTCTCAAAGTTGAACGTTCCTTTTGATAGGACAGCTTTGAAACACTCTTTTAGTAGAATCTGCAAGTGTTTATTTCGAGCCCTTTGAGGAAAACGATGGAAAAGAAAATGTCTTCAAATAACAACTATACAGAAGCATTCTGAGAAAATTCTTTGTGATGAGTTCATTCAACTCACAGACTTGAACCTTTCTTTTGAAAGAGCAGTTTTGAAACACTGTTTTTGTAGAATCTGCAAGTAGACATTTGGAGCGCTTTGAGTCCTACGCTGGGAAATGAAATATCTTCACCTAAAGACAAGAGAGAAGCATTCTCAGAAACTTCTTTGTGATGAGTGCATTCAACTCACAGACTTGAACATTCCTTTCAATAGAGCAGTTTGGAAACTCTCCTTTTGCAGAATCTGCAAGTGTTTACTTGGAGTGCTTTGAGGCCTATGCTGGAAAAGGAAATATCTTCACATAAAAACTACGTAGAAGCATTCTGAGATACTTCCTGGTGATGAGTGCATTCAACTCACAGACTTGAACCTTCCTTTTGAAAGAGCAGTTTTGAAACACTCTTTTTGTAGAATCCGCAAGTAGATATTTGGAGCGATTTGAGGCGTATGCTGGGAAATGAAATATCTTCACCTAAAAACAAGAGAGAAGCATTCTCAGAAACTTCTGTGTGATGAGTGCATTCAACTCACAGACTTGAACATTCCTTTCGATAGAGCAGTTTGGAAACACTCCTTTTGTGGAATCTGCAAGTGTTTATTTGGAGCGCTCTGAGGCCTATGCTGGAAAAGGAAACATCTTCACATAAAAACTAGACAGAAGCATTCTCAGAAACTTCTGTGTGATGAGTGCATTCAACTCACAGACTTGAACATTCCTTTCGGTAGAGCAATTTGGAAACCCTCCTTTTGTAGAATCTGCAAGTGTTAATTTGGAGTGCTTTGAGGCCTATGCTGGAAAAGGAAATATCTTCACATAAAAACTACACAGAAGCATTCAGAGATACTTCTTGGTGATGAGTGCATTCAACTCACAGACTTGAACCTTCCTTTTGAAAGAGCAGTTTTGAAACACTCTTTTTGTAGAATCTGCAAGTAGACATTAGGAGCGCTTTGAGGCCTATAATGGGAAATGAAATATCTTCCCCTAAAAACAAGAGAGAAACATTCTCAGAAACTTCTGTGTGATGAGTGCATTCAACTCACAGACTTGAACATTCCTTTCGATAGAGCAGTTTGGAAACATTCCTTTTGTAGAATCTGCAAGTGTTTATTTGGAGCGCTCTGAGGCCTATGCTGGAAAAGGAAATATCTTCACATAAAAACTAGACAGAAGCATTCTCAAAAACTTCTGTGTGATGAGTTCGTTCAACTCACAAACTTGAACGTTCCCTTTGATAGGACAGTTTTGAAACACTCCTTTCGTAGAATCTGCAAGTGTTTATTTCGAGATCTTTGAGGCCGATGATGGAAAAGGAAATGTCATCAAATAACAACTACACAGAAGCATTCTGAGATACTTCCTGGGATGAGTGCATTCAACTCACAGACATGAACCTTCCTTTTGAAAGAGCAGTTTTGAAACACCCTTTTTGTAGAATCTGCAATTAGATATTTGGAGCGCATTGAGGCCTACGCTGGGAAATGAAATATCTTCATCTAAAAACAAGAGAGAAGCATTCTCAGAAACTTCTGTGTGATGAGTGCATTCAACTCACAGACTTGAACATTCCTTTCGATAGAGCAGTTTGGAAACACTCCTTTTGTAGAATCCGCAAGTGTTTATTTGGAGCGCTCTGAGGCCTATGCTGGAAAAGGAAACATCTTCATATAAAAACTAGACAGAAGCATTCTCAGAAACTTCTGTATGCGGAGTTCATTCAACTCACAAACTTGAACTTTCCTTTTGATATGACAGATTTGAAACACTCCTTTAGTAGAATCTGCAAGTGTTTATTTCGAGGCTTTGAGGCCAAAGATGGAAAAGGAAATGTCTTCAAATAACAACTACACAGAAGCATTCTCAGAAACTTCTTTGTGATGAGTGCATTCAACTCACAGACTTGAATCTTCCTTTTGAAAGAGCAGTTTTGAAACACTCTTTTTGTAGCATCTGCAAGTCGACATTTGGAGCGCTTTGAGGCCTATGCTGGGAAATGAAATATCTTCACCTAAAAACAAGAGAGAAGCATTCTCAGAAACTTCTGTGTGATGAGTGCATTCAACTCACAGACTTGAACCTTCCTTTTGAAAAAGCAGTTTTGAAACACTCTTTTTGTAGAATCTGCAAGTAGACATTTGGAGCGCTTTGAGGCCTATAATGGGAAATGAAATATCTTCACCTAAAAACAAGAGAGAAACATTCTCAGAAACTTCTGTGTGATGAGTGCATTCAACTCACCGACTTGAACATTCCTTTCGATAGAGCAGTTTGGAAACATTCCTTTTGTAGAATCTGCAAGTGTTTCTTTGGAGCGCTCTGAGGCCTATGCTGGAAAAGGAAATATCTTCACATAAAAACTAGACAGAAGCATTCTCAAAAACTTCTGTGTGATGAGTTCGTTCAACTCACAAACTTGAACGTTCCCTTTGATAGGATAGTTTTGAAACACTCCTTTCGTAGAATCTGCAAGTGTTTATTTCGAGATTTTGAGGCCGATGATGGAAAAGGAAATGTCATCAAATAACAACTACACAGAAGCATTCTGAGATACTTCCTGGGATGAGTGCATTCAACTCACAGACATGAACCTTCCTTTTGAAAGAGCAGTTTTGAAACACCCTTTTGTAGAATCTGCAATTAGATATTTGGAGCGCATTGAGGCCTACGCTGGGAAATGAAATATCTTCATCTAAAAACAAGAGAGAAGCATTCTCAGAAACTTCTGTGTGATGAGTGCATTCAACTCACAGACTTGAACATTCCTTTCGATAGAGCAGTTTGGAAACACTCCTTTTGTAGAATCCGCAAGTGTTTATTTGGAGCGCTCTGAGGCCTATGCTGGAAAAGGAAACATCTTCACATAAAAACTAGACAGAAGCATTCTCAGAAACTTCTGTAGGATGAGTTCATTCAACTCACAAACTTGAACTTTCCTTTTGATATGACAGATTTGAAACACTCCTTTAGTAGAATCTGCAAGTGTTTATTTCGAGCCCTTGGTGGCCAAAGATGGAAAAGGAAATGTCTTCAAATACCAACTACACAGAAGCATTCTCAGAAACTACTTTCTGATGAGTGCATTCAACTCACAGACTTGAACCTTCCTTTTGA
Source organism: Pongo pygmaeus (assembly GCF_028885625.2). Classification (NCBI taxonomy): domain Eukaryota; kingdom Metazoa; phylum Chordata; class Mammalia; order Primates; family Hominidae; genus Pongo; species Pongo pygmaeus. The sequence goes on along the minus strand of NC_072373.2, from coordinate 104,067,855 downwards.
AAGAGCAGTTTTGAAACACTCTTTTTGTAGAATCTGCAAGTAGACATTTGGAGCGCTTTGAGGCCTATGCTGGGAAATGAAATATCTTCACCTAAAAACAAGAAAGAAGCATTCTCAGAAACTTCTGTGTGATGAGTGCATTCAACTCACAGACTTTAACATTCGTTTCGATAGAGCAGTTTGGAAACACTCCTTTTGTAGAATCTGCAAGTGTTTATTTGGAGCGCTCTGAGGCCTATGCTGGAAAAGGAAACATCTTCACATAAAAACTAGACAGAAGCATTCTCAGAAACTTCTGCATGATGAGTTCATTCAACTCACAAAGTTGAACGTTCCTTTCTATAGGACAGTTTTGAAACACTCCTTTAGTAGAATCTGCAAGTGTTTATTTCGAGCCCTTTGAGGCCAAAGATGGAAAAGGAAATGTCTTCAAATAACAACTACACAGAAGCATTCTGAGATACTTCCTGGTGATGAGTGCATTCAACTCACAGACTTGAACCTTCGTTTTGAAAGAGCAGTTTTGAAACACTCTTTTTGTAGAATCTGCAAGTAGACATTTGGAGCGCTTTGGGGCCTATGCTGGGAAAAGAAATATCTTCACCTAAAAACAAGAGAGAAACATTCTCAGAAACTTCTGTGTGATGAGTGCATTCAACTCACAAACTTGAATATTCCTTTCGATAGAGCAGTTTGGAAACACTCCTTTTGTAGAATCTGCAAGTGTTTATTTGGAGTGCTTTGAGGCCTATGCTGGAAAAGGAAATAAATTCACATAAAAACTACACAGAAGCATACTGAGATACTTCTTGGTGATGAGTGCATTCAACTCACAGACTTGAAAATTCCTTTCGATAGAGCAGTTTGGAAACACTCCTTTTGTGGAATCTGCAGGTGTTTATTTGAGCGCTCTGAGGCCTATGCTGGAAAAGGAAATATCTTCACATAAAAACTAGACAGAAGAATTCTCAGAAACTTCTGTGTGATGAGTTCATTCAACTCTCAAACTTGAACGTTCCCTTTGATAGGACAGTTTTGAAACACACCTTTAGTAGAATTTGCAAGTGTTTATTTTGAGATCTTTGAGGCCGATGATGGAAAACGAAATGTCATCAAATAACAGCTACACAGAAGCATTCTGAGATACTTCCTGGGATGAGTGCATTCAACTCACAGACTTGAACCTTCCTTTTGAAAGAGCAGTTTTGAAACACTCTTTTTGTAGAATCTGCAAGTAGACATTTGGAGCGCTTTGAAGCCTATGCTGGGAAATGAAATATCTTCACCTAAAAACAAGAGAGAAACATTCTCAGAAACTTCTGTATGATGAGTGCATTCAACACACAGACTTGAACATTCCTTTCGATAGAGCAGTTTGGAAACATTCCTTTTGTAGAATCTGCAAGTGTTTATTTGGAGCGCTCTGAGGCCTATGCTGGAAAAGGAAATATCTTCACATAAAAACTAGACAGAAGCATTCTCAGAAACTTCTGTGTGATGAGTTCATTCAACTCACAAACTTGAACGTTCCCTTTGATAGGACAGTTTTGAAACACTCCTTTAGTAGAATCTGCAAGTGTTTATTTCGAGATCTTTGAGTCCATTGATGGAAAAGGAAATGTCATCAAATAAGAGCTACACAGAAGCATTCTGAGATACTTCCTGGGATGAGTGCATTCAACTCACAGACTTGAACCTTCCTTTTGAAAGAGCAGTTTTGAAACACTCTTTTTGTAGAATCCGCAAGTAGATATTTGGAGCGCTTTGAGGCCTACGATGGGAAATGAAATATCTTCACCTAAAAACAAGACAGAAGCATTCTCAGAAACTTCTGTGTGATGAGTGCATTGAACTCACGGACTTGAACATTCCTTTCGATAGAGCAGTTTGGAAACACCCCTTTTGTAGAATCTGCATGTGTTTATTAGGAGCGCTCTGAGGCCTATGCTGGAAAAGGAAATATCTTCAAATAAAAACTAGACAGAAGCATTCTCAGAAACTTCTGTGTGATGAGTTCATTCAACTCACAAAGTTGAAAGTTCCTTTCTATAGGACAGTATTGAAACACTCCTTTAGTAGAATCTGCAAGTGTTTATTTCGAGCCCTTTGAGGCCAATGATGGAAAAGGACATGTCTTCAAATAACAACTACACAGAAGCATTCTCAGAAACTTCTTTGTGATGAGTGCATTCAACTGACAGAGATGAACCTTCGTTTCGAAAGAGCAGTTTTGAAACACTCTTTTTGTAGAAACTGCAATTAGATATTTGGAGCGATTTGAGGCGTATGCTGGGAAATGAAATATCTTCACCTAAAAACAAGAGAGAAGCACTCTCAGAAACTTCTGTATGATGAGTGCATTCAACTCACAGACTTGAACATTCCTTTCGATAGAGTAGTTTGGAAACACTCCTTTTGTGGAATCTGCAAGTGTTTATTTGGAGCGCTCTGAGGCCTATGCTGGAAAAGGAAACATCTTCACATAAAAACAAGAGAGAAACATTCTCAGAAACTTCTGTGTGATGACTGCATTCAACTCACAGACTTGAACATTCCTTTCAGTAGAGCAATTTGGAAACCCTCCTTTTGTAGAATCTGCAAGTGTTTATTTGGAGTGCTTTGAGGCCTATGCTGGAAAAGGAAATATCTTCACATAAAAACTACACAGAAGCATTCTGAGATTCTTCTTGGTGATGAGTGCATTCAACTCACAGACTTGAACCTTCCTTTTGAAAGAGCAGTTTTGAAACACTCTTTTTGTAGAATCTGCAAGTAGACATTTGGAGCGCTTTGAGGCCTATAATGGGAAATGAAATATCTTCACCTAAAAACAAGAGAGAAACATTCTCAGAAACTTCTGTGTGATGAGTGCATTCAACTCACAGACTTGAACATTCCTTTCGATAGAGCAGTTTGGAAACATTCCTTTTGTAGAATCTGCAAGTGTTTATTTGGAGCGCTCTGAGGCCTATGCTGGAAAAGGAAATATCTTCACATAAAAACTAGACAGAAGCATTCTCAGAAACTTCTGTGTGATGAGTTCGTTCAACTCACAAACTTGAACGTTCCCTTTGATAGGACAGTTTTGAAACACTCCTTTCGTAGAATCTGCAAGTGTTTATTTCGAGATCTTTGAGGCCGATGATGGAAAAGGAAATGTCATCAAATAACAACTACACACAACCATTCTGAGATACTTCCTGGGATGAGTGCATTCAACTCACAGACATGAACCTTCCTTTTGAAAGAGCAGTTTTGAAACACTCTTTTTGTAGAATCTGCAATTAGATATTTGGAGCGCATTGAGGCCTACGCTGGGAAATGAAATATCTTCATCTAAAAACAAGAGAGAAGCATTCTCAGAAACTTCTGTGTGATGAGTGCATTCAACTCACAGACTTGAACATTCCTTTCGATAGAGCAGTTTGGAAACACTCCTTTTGTAGAATCCGCAAGTGTTTATTTGGAGCGCTCTGAGGCCTATGCTGGAAAAGGAAACATCTTCACATAAAAACTAGACAGAAGCATTCTCAGAAACTTCTGTATGATGAGTTCACTCAACTCACAAACTTGAACTTTCCTTTTGATATGACAGATTTGAAACACTCCTTTAGTAGAATCTGCAAGTGTTTATTTCGAGCCCTTTGTGGCCAAAGATGGAAAAGGAAATGTCTTCAAATAACAACTACACAGAAGCATTCTCAGAAACTTCTTTGTGATGAGTGCATTCAACTCACAGACTTGAACCTTCCTTTTGAAAGAGCAGTTTTGAAACACTCTTTTTGTAGAATGTGCAAGTAGACATTTGGAGCGCTTTGAGGCCTATGTTGGGAAATGAAATATCTTCACCTAAAAACAAGAGAGAAGCATTCTCAGAAACTTCTGTGTGATGAGTGCATTCAACTCACAGACTTTAACATTCGTTTCGATAGAGCAGTTTGGAAACTCTCCTTTTGTAGAATCTGCAAGTTTTAATTTGGAGTGCTTTGAGACCTATGCTGGAAAAGGAAATACCTTCACATAAAAACTACACAGAAGAATTCTGAGATACTTCCTGGGGATGAGTGCATTCAACTCACAGACTTGAACCTTCGTTTTGAAAGAGCAGTTTTGAAACACACTTTTTGTAGAATCCGCAAGTAGATATTTGGAGCGCTTTGAGGCCTACGATGGGAAATGAAATATCTTCACCTAAAAACAAGACAGAAGCATTCTCAGAAACTTCTGTGTGATGAGTGCATTCAACTCACAGACTTGAATATTCCTTTCGATAGAGCAGTTTGGAAACACTCCTTTTGTGGAATCTGCAAGTGTTTATTTGGTGCGCTCTGAGGCCTATGCTGGAAAAGGAAACATCTTCACATAAAAACTAGACAGAAGCATTCTCAGAAACTTCTGTGTGATGAGTTCATTCAACTCACAAACTTGAACGTTCCTTTTGATATGACAGTTTTGAAACACTCCTTTAGTAGAATCTGCAAGTGTTTATTTCGAGCCCTTTGAGGCCAAAGATGGAAAAGGAAATGACTTCAAATAACAACTACACAGAAGCATTCTCAGAAACTTCTTTGTGATGAGTGCATTCAACTCACAGACTTGAACCTTCGTTTTGAAAGAGCAGTTTTGAAACACTCTTTTTGTAGAATCTGCAACTAGACATTTGGAGCGCTTTGAGGCCTATGCTGGGAAAAGAAATATCTTCACCTAAAAACAAGAGAGAAACATTCTCAGAAACTTCTGTGTGATGAGTGCATTCAACTCACAGACTTGAACATTCCTTTCGGTAGAGCAATTTGGAAACGCTGCTTTTGTAGAATCTGCAAGTGTTTATTTGGAGTGCTTTGAGGCCTATGCTGGAAAAGGAAATATCTTCACATAAAAACTACACAGAAGCATTCTGGGATACTTCTTGGTGATGAGTGCATTCAACTCACAGACTTGAAACTGCCTTTTGAAAGAGCAGTTTTGAAACACTCTTTTTGTAGAATGTGAAAGTACATATTTGGAGCGCTTTGAGGCCTATGCTGGGAAATGAAATATCTTCATGTAAAAACAATAGAGAAGCATTCTCAGAAACTTCTGTGTGATGAGTGCACTCAACTCCCAGACTTGAACATTCCTTTTGATAGAGCAGTTTGGAAACACTCCTTTTGTAGAATCTGCAAGTGTTTATTTGGAGCGCTCAGAGGCCTATTCTGGAAAAGGAAATGTCTTCACATAAAAACTAGACAGAAGCATTCTCAGAAACTTCTGTGTGATGAGTGCATTCAACTCTCAAAGTTGAACGTTCCTTTTGATAGGACAGTTTTGAAACACTCTTTTAGTAGAATCTGCAAGTGTTTATTTCGAGCCCTTTGAGGAAAAAGATGGAAAAGAAAATGTCTTCAAATAACAACTACACAGAAGCATTCTGAGAAACTTCTTTGTGATGAGTTCATTCAACTCACAGACTTGAACCTTCCTTTTGAAAGAGCAGTTTTGAAACACTCTTTTTGTAGAATCTGCAAGTAGACATTTGGAGCGCTTTGAGGCCTATGCTGGGAAATGAAATATCTTCACCTAAAGACAAGAGAGAAGCATTCTCAGAAACTTCTTTGTGATGAGTGCATTCAACTCATAGACTTGAAAATTCCTTCCAATAGAGCAGTTTGGAAACTCTCCTTTTGCAGACTCTGCAAGTGTTTACTTGGAGTGCTTTGAGGCCTATGCTGGAAAAGGAAATATCTTCACATAAAAACTACGTAGAAGCATTCTGAGATACTTCCTGGTGATGAGTGCATTCAACTCACACACTTGAACCTTCCTTTTGAAAGAGCAGTTTTGAAACACTCTTTTTGTAGAATCCGCAAGTAGATATTTGGAGCGCTTTGAGGCCTACGATGGGAAATGAAATATCTTCACCTAAAAACAAGACAGAAGCATTCTCAGAAACTTCTGTGTGATGAGTGCATTGAACTCACGGACTTGAACATTCCTTTCGATAGAGCAGTTTGGAAACACTCCTTTTGTAGAATCTGCAAGTGTTTACTTGGAGCGCTCTGAGGCCTATGCTGGAAAAGGAAATATCTTCAAATAAAAACTAGACAGAAGCATTCTCAGAAACTTCTGTGTGATGAGTTCATTCAACTCACAAAGTTGAACGTTCCTTTCTATAGGACAGTTTTGAAACACTCCTTTAGTAGAATCTGCAAGTGTTTATTTCGAGCCCTTTGAGGCCAATGATGGAAAAGGAAATGTCTTCAAATAACAACTACACACAAGCATTCTCAGAAACTTCTTTGTGATGAGTGCATTCAACTGACAGAGATGAACCTTCGTTTCGAAAGAGCAGTTTTGAAACACTCTTTTGGTAGAAACTGCAATTAGATATTTGGAGCGATTTGAGGCGTATGCTGGGAAATGAAATATCTTCACCTAAAAACAAGAGAGAAGCATTCTCAGAAACTTCTGTGTGATGAGTGCATTCAACTCACAGACTTGAACATTCCTTTCGATAGAGCAGTTTGGAAACACTCCTTTTGTGGAATCTGCAAGTGTTTATTTGGAGCGCTCTGAGGCCTATGCTGGAAAAGGAAACACCTTCACATAAAAACTAGACAGAAGCATTCTCAGAAACTTCTGTGTGATGAGTTCATTCAACTCACAAACTTGAACGTTCCTTTTGATATGACAGTTTTGAAATACTCCTTTAGTAGAATCTGCAAGTGTTTATTTCGAGCCCTTTGAGGCCAAAGATGGAAAAGGAAATGTCTTCAAATAACAACTACACAGAAGCATTCTCAGAAACTTCTATCTGATGAGTGCATTCACCTCACAGACTTCAACCTTCCTTTGGAAAGAGCAGTTTTGAAACACTCTTTTTGTAGAATCTGCAAGTAGATATTTGGAGCGCTTTGAGGCCTATGCTGGGAAATGTAATATCTTCACCTAAAAACAAGAGAGAAGCATTCTCAGAAACTACTGTGTGATGAGTGCATTCAACTCACAGACTTGAATATTCCCTTCGATAGAGCAGTTTGGAAACACTCCTTTTGTAGAATCTGCAAGTGTTTATTTGGAGTGCTTTGAGGCGTATGCTGGAAAAGGAAATATCTTCACATAAAAACTAGACAGAAGCATTCTCAGAAACTTCTGCGTGATGAGTACATTCAACTCACAAAGTTGAACGTTCCTTTCTATTTGACACTTTTGAAACACTCCTTTAGTAGAATCTGCAAGTGTTTATTTCGAGCCCTTTGAGGCCAAAGATTGAAAAGGAAATGTCTTCAAATAACAACTCCACACAAGCATTCTCAGAAACTTCTTTGTGATGAGTGCATTCAACTCACAGACTTGAACCTTCCTTTGGAAAGAGCAGTTTTGAAACACTCTTTTTGTAGAATCTGCAAGTAGACATTTGGAGCGCTTTGAGGCCTATGCTGGGAAATGAAATATCTTCACCTAAAAACAGGAGAGAAGCATTCTCAGAAACTTCTGTGTGATGAGTGCATTCAACTCACAGACTTGAACATTCCTTTCGATAGAGCAGTTTGGAAACACTCCTTTTGTAGATTCTGCAAGTGTTTATTTGGAGTGCTTTGAGGCCTATGGTGGAAAAGGAAATATCTTCACATACAAACTACACAGAAGCATTCTGAGATACTTCTTGGTGATGAGTGCATTCAACTCACAGACTTCAACCTTCCTTTTGAAAGAGCAGTTTTGAAACACTCTTTTTGTAGAATCTGCAAGTAGATATTTGGAGCGCTTTGAGGCCTATGCTGGGAAATGAAATATCTTCACCTAAAAACAAGAGAGAAGCATTCTCAGAAACTTCTGTGTGATGAGTGCATTCAACTCACAGACTTGAATATTCCCCTTCGATAGAGCAGTTTGGAAACACTGCTTTTGTAGAATCTGCAAGTGTTTATTTGGAGCGCTCTGAGGCCTATGCTGGAAAAGGAAATATCTTCACATAAAAACTAGACAGAAGCATTCTCAGAAACTTCTGCGTGATGAGTTCATTCAACTCACAAAGTTGAACATTCCTTTCTATAGGACACTTTTGAAACACTCCTTTAGTAGAATCTGCAAGTGTTTATTTCGAGTCCTTTGAGGCCAAAGATGGAAAAGGAAATGTCTTCAAATAACAACTACACAGAAGCATTCTCAGAAACTTCTTTGTGATGAGTGCATTCAACTCACAGACTTGAACCTTCCTTTGGAAAGAGCAGTTTTGAAACACTCTTTTTGTAGAATCTGCAAGTAGACATTTGGAGCGCTTTGAGGCCTATGCTGGGAAATGTAATATCTTCACCTAAAAACAAGAGAGAAACATTCTCAGAAACTTCTGTGTGATGAGGGCATTCAACTCACAGACTTGAACATTACTTTCGATAGAGCAGTTTGGAAACACTCCTTTTGTAGAATCTGCAAGTGTTTATTTCTAGTGCTTTGAGGCCTATGCTGGAAAAGAAAGTATCTTCACATACAAACTACACAGAAGCATTCTGAGATACATCTGCGTGATGAGTTCATTCAACTCACAAAGTTGAACGTTCCTTTCTATAGGACACTTTTGAAACACTCCTTTAGTAGAATCTGCAAGTGTTTATTTCGAGCCCTTTGAGGCCAAAGATTGAAAAGGAAATGTCTTCAAATAACAACTACACAGAAGCATTCTCAGAAACTTCTTTGTGATGAGTGCATTCAACTCACAGACTTGAACCTTCCTTTGGAAAGAGCAGTTTTGAAACACTCTTTTTGTAGAATCTGCAAGTAGACATTTGGAGCGCTTTGAGGCCTATGCTGGGAAATGAAATATCTTCACCTAAAAAGAAGAGAGAAACATTCTCAGAAACTTCTGTGTGATGAGTGCATTCAACTGACAGACTTGAACATTCCTTTCGATAGAGCAGTTTGGAAACACTCCTTTTGTAGAATCTGCAAGTGTTTATTTGGAGTGCTTTGAGGCCTATGCTGGAAAAGCAAATATCTTCACATACAAACTACACAGAATCATTCTGAGATACTTCTTGGTGATGAGTGCATTCAAGTCACAGACTTCAACCTTCCTTTTGAAAGAGCAGTTTTGAAACACTCTTTTTGTAGAATCTGCAAGTAGATAGTTGGAGCGCTTTGAGACCTATGCTGGGAAATGAAATATCTTCACCTAAAAACAAGAGAGAAGCATTCTCAGAAACTTCTGTGTGATGAGTGCATCCAACTCACAGACTTGAAAACTCCTATAGATAGAGCAGTTTGGAAACACTCCTTTTGTAGAATCTGCAAGTGTTTATTTGGAGCGCTCTGAGGCCTATGCCTGAAAAGGAAATATCTTCACATAAAAACTAGACAGAAGCATTCTCAGAAACTTCTGTGTGATGAGTGCATTCAACTCACAGACTTGAACATTTCTTTCGATAGAGCAGTTTGGGAACACTCCTTTTGGAGAATCTGCAAGTGTTTATTTGGAGCGCTCTGAGGCCTATGCTGGAAAAGGAAATCTCTTCACATAAAAACTAGACAGAAGCATTCTCAGAAACTTCTGTGTGATGAGCTCATTCAACTCTCAAACTTGAACGTTCCTTTTGATAGGACAGTTTTGAAACACTCTTTCAGTAGAATCTGCAAGTGTTTATTTCGAGCCCTTTGAGGCCAATGATGGAAAAGGAAATATCTTCAAATAACAACTACACAGAAGCATTCTCAGAAACTTCTTTGTGATGAGTGCATTCAACTCACAGACTTGAACTTTCCTTTTGAAAGAGCAGTTTTGAAACACTCTTTTTGTGGAATCTGCAAGTAGACATTTGGAGCGCTTTGAGGCCTATGCTGGGAAATGAAATATCTTCACCTAAAAACAAGAGAGAAACATTCTCAGAAACTTCTGTGTGATGAGTGCATTCAACTCACAGACTTGAACATTCCTTTCCATAGAGCAGTTTGGAAACACTCCTTTTGTAGAATCTGGAAGTGTTTATTTCTAGTGCTTTGAGGCCTATGCTGGAAAAGAAAATATCTTCACATAAAAGCTAGACAGAAGTATTCTCAGAAACTTCTTCGTGATGAGTTCATTCAACTCACAAAGTTGAACGTTCCTTTCTATAGGACACTTTTGAAACACTCCTTTAGTAGAATCTTCAAGTGTTTATTTGGTGTGCTTTGAGGCCAATGCTGGAAAAGGAAATATCTTCAAATAACAACTACACAGAAGCATTCTCAGAAACTTCTTTGTGATGAGTGCATTCAACTCACAGACTTGAACATTCCTTTGGAAAGAGCAGTTTTGAAACACTCTTTTTGTAGAATCTGCAAGTAGACATTTGGAGCGCTTTGAGGCCTATGCTGGGAAATGAAATATCTTCACCTAAAAACAGGAGAGAAACATTCTCAGAAACTTCTGTGTGATGAGCGCATTTAACTCACAGACTTGAACATTCCTTTCGATAGAGCAGTTTGGAAACACTCCTTTTGTAGAATCTGCAAGTGTTTATTTGGAGTGCTCTGAGCCCTATGCTGGAAAAGGAAATCTCTTCTCATAAAAACTACACAGAAGCATTCTGAGATACTTCTTGGTGATGAGTTCATTCAACTCACAGACTTCAACCTTCCTTTTGAAAGAGCAATTTTGAAACACTCTTTTTGTAGAATCTGCAAGTAGATATTTGGAGCGCTTTGAGGCCTATGCTGGGAAATGAAATATCTTCACCTAAAAACAAGAGAGAAGCATTCTCAGAAACTTCTGTGTGATGAGTGCATTCAACTCACAGACTTGAATATTCCCTTCGATAGAGCAGTTTGGAAACACTCCTTTTGTAGAATCTGCAAGTGTTTATTTGCCGCGCTCTGAGGCCTATGCTGGAAAAGGAAATATCTTCACATAAAAACTAGACAGAAGCATTCTCAGAAACTTCTGTGTGATGAGCTCATTCAACTCTCAAACTTGAACGATCTTTTCATAGGACAGTTTTGAAACACTCTTTTAGTAGAATCTGCAAGGGTTTATTTCGAGACCTTTGAGGCCAATGATGGAAAAGGAAATATCTTCAAATAACAACTACACAGAAGCATTCTCAGAAACTTCTTTGTGATGAGTGCATTCAACTCACAGACTTGAACCTTCCTTTAGAAAGAGCAGTTTTGAAACACTCTTTTTGTAGAGTCCGCAATTAGATATTTGGAGCGCTTTGAGGGCTATGTTGGGAAATGACATATCTTCACCTAAAAACAAGAGAGAAGCATTCTCAGAAACTTCTGTGTGATGAGTGCATTCAACTCACTGACTTGAACATTCCTTTCGATAGAGCAGTTTGTAAACACTCCTTTTGTAGTATCTGCAAGTGTTTATTTGGAGCGCTTTGAGGCCTATGCTGGAAAAGGAAATATCTTCACATAAAAACTAGACAGAAGTATTCTCAGAAACTTCTTCGTGATGAGTTCATTCAACTCACAAAGTTGAACGTTCCTTTCCATAGGACACTTTTGAAACACTCCTTTAGTAGAATCTTCAAGTGTTTATTTCGAGCCCTTTGAGGCCAAAGATTGAAAAGGAAATGTCTTCAAATAACAACTACACAGAAGCATTCTCAGAAACTTCTTTGTGATGAGTGCATTCAACTTACAGACTTGAACCTTCCTTTGGAAAGAGCAGTTTTGAAACACTCGTTTTGTAGAATCTGCAAGTAGACATTTGGAGCGCTTTGAGGCCTATGCTGGGAAATGAAATATCTTCACCTAAAAACAGGAGAGAAGCATTCTCAGAAACTTCTTTGTGATGAGTGCATTCAACTCACAGACTTGAACCTTCCTTTGGAAAGAGCAGTTTGGAAACACTCCTTTTGTAGAATCTGCAAGTGTTTATTTGGAGTGCTTTGAGGCCTATGCTGGAAAAGGAAATCTCTTCTCATAAAAACTACACAGAAGCATTCTGAGATACTTCTTCGTGATGAGTTCATTCAACTCACAGACTTGAACCTTCCTTTTGAAAGAGCAGTTTTGAAACACTCTTTTTGTAGAATCTGCAAGTAGATATTTGGAGCGCTTTGAGGCCTATGCTGGGAAATGAAATATCTTCATCTAAAAACAAGAGAGAAGCATTCTCAGAAACTATTGTGTGATGAGTGCATTCAACTCACAGGCTTGAATATTCCCTTCCATAGAGCAGTTTGGAAACACTCCTTTTGTATAATCTGCAAGTGTTTATTGGGAGCGCTCTGAGGCCCATGCTGGAAAAGGAAATGTCTTCATATACAAACTAGACAGAAGCATTCTCAGAAACTTCTGTGTGATGAGCTCATTCAACTCTCAAACTTGAACGTTCTTTTCATAGGACAGTTTTGAAACACTCTTTTAGTAGAATGTGCAAGTGTTTATTTCGAGCCCTTTGAGGCCAATGATGGAAAAGGAAATATCTTCAAATAACAACTACACAGAAGCATTCTCAGAAACTTCTTTGTGATGAGTGCATTCAACTCACAGACTTCAACCTTCCTTTTGAAAGAGTAGTTTTGAAACACTCTTTTTGTAGAATCTGCAAGTAGATATTTGGAGCGCTTTGAGGCCTACGCTGGGAAATGATATATCTTCACCTAAAAACAAGAGAGAAGCATTCTCAGAAACTACTGTGTGATGATTGCATTCAACTCACAGACTTGAATATTCCCTTCGATAGAGCAGTTTGGAAACACTCCTTTTGTAGAATCTGCAAGTGTTTATTTGCAGCGCTCTGAGGCCTAAGCTGGAAAAGGAAATATCTTCACATAAAGACTAGACAGAAGCATTCTCAGAAACTTCTGCGTGATGTGTACATTCAACTCACAAAGTTGAACGTTCCTTTCCATAGGACACTTTTGAAACACTCCTTTAGTAGAATCTGCAAGTGTTTATTTGGAGCCCTTTGAGGCCAAAGATTGAAAAGGAAATGTCTTCAAATAACAACTCCACACAAGCATTCTCAGAAACTTCTTTGTGATGAGTGCATTCGAATCACAGACTTAAACTTTCCTTTGGAAAGAGCAGTTTTGAAACACTCTTTTTGTAGAATCTGCAAGTAGACATTTGGAGCGCTTTGAGGCCTATGCTGGGAAATGAAATATCTTCACCTAAAAACAGGAGAGAAGCAATCTCAGAAACTTCTGTGTGATGAGTGCATTCAACTCACAGACTTGAACATTCCTTTCGATAGAGCAGTTTGGAAACACCCCTTTTGTAGAATCTGCAAGTGATTATTTGGAGTGCTTTGAGGACTATGCTGGAAAAGGAAATATCTTCACATAAAAACTACACAGAAGCATTCTGAGATACTTCTTGGGATGAGTGCATTCAACCCATAGACTTCAACCTTCCTTTTGAAAGAGCAGTTGTGAAACACTCTTTTAGTAGAATCTGCAAGTGTTTATTTCGAGCCCTTTGAGGCCAATGATGGAAAAGGAAATGTCTTCAAATAACAACTACACAGAAGCATTCTCAGAAACTTCTTTGTGATGAGTGCATTCAACTCACAGACTTGAACCTTCCTTTGGAAAGAGCAGTTTTGAAACACTCTTTTTGTAGAATCTGCAAGTAGACATTTGGAGCGCTTTGAGGCCTATGCTGGGAAATGACATATCTTCACCTAAAAACAAGAGACAAGCATTCTCCGAAACTTCTGTGTGATGAGTGCATTCAACTCACAGACTTGAACATTCCTTTCGACAGAGCAGTTTGGAAACACTCCTTTTGTAGAATCTGCAAGTGTTTATTTGCAGCGCTCTGAGGCCTATGCTGGAAAAGGAAATATCTTCACATAAAAACTAGACAGAAGCATTCTCAGAAACTTCTGCGTGATGAGTTCATTCAACTCACAAAGTTGAACGTTCCTTTCTATAGGACACTTTTGAAACACTCCTTTAGTAGAATCTGCAAGTGTATATTTCGAGTCCTTTGAGACCAAAGATGGAAAAGGAAATGTCTTCAAATAACAACTACACAGAAGCATTCTCAGAAACTTCTTTGTGATGAGTGCATTCAACTCACAGACTTGAACATTCCTTTCTTTAGAGCAGTTTGGAAACACTCCTTTTGTAGAATCTGCAAGTGTTTATTTCTAGTGCTTTGAGGCCTATGCTGGAAAAGGAAATATCTTCACATACAAACTACACAGAAGCATTCTGAGATACTTCTTGGTGATGAGTGCATTCAACTCACAGACTTCAACCTTCCTTTTGAAAGAGCAGTTTTGAAACACTCTTTTTGTAGAATCTGCAAGTAGATATTTGGAGCGCTTTCAGGCCTATGCTGGGAAATGAAATATCTTCACCGAAAAACAAGAGAGAAGCATTCTCAGAAACTTCTGTGTGATGAGTGCATTCAACTCACAGACTTGAATATTCCCCTTCGATAAAGCAGTTACAAACACTGCTTTTGTAGAATCTGCAAGTGTTTATTTGGAGCGCTCTGAGGCCTATGCTGGAAAAGGAAATATCTTCACATAAAAACTAGACAGAAGCATTCTCAGAAACTTCTGCGTGATGAGTTCATTCAACTCACAAAGTGGAACGTTCCTTTCTATAGGACACTTTTGAAACACTCCTTTAGTAGAATCTGCAAGTGTTTATTTCGAGTCCTTTGAGACCAAAGATGGAAAAGGAAATGTCTTCAAATAACAACTACACAGAAGCATTCTCAGAAACTTCTTTGTGATGAGTGCATTCAACTCACAGACTTGAACCTTCCTTTGGAAAGAGCAGTTTTGAAACACTCTTTTTGTAGAATCTGCAAGTAGACATTTGGAGCGCTTTGAGGCCTATTCTGGGAAATGGAATATCTTCACCTAAAAACAAGAGAGAAACATTCTCAGAAACTTCTGTGTGATGAGTGCATTCAACTCACAGACTTGAACATTCCTTTCGATAGAGCAGTTTGGAAACACTCCTTTTGTAGAATCTGCAAGTGTTTATTTCTAGTGCTTTGAGGCCTATGCTGGAAAAGGAAATATCTTCACATAAAAAGTAGACAGAATTATTCTCAGAAACTTCTTCGTGATGAGTTCATTCAACTCACAAAGTTGAACGTTCCTTTCTATAGGACACCTTTGAAACACTCCTTTAGTAGAATCTGCAAGTGTGTATTTCGATCCCTTTGAGGCCAAAGATTGAAAAGGAAATATCTTCAAATAACAACTACACAGAAGCATTCACAGAAACTTCTTTGTGATGAGTGCATTCAACTCACAGACTTGAACATTCCTTTGGAAAGAGCAGTTTTGAAACACTCTTTTTGTAGAATCTGCAAGTAGACATTTGGAGCGCTTTGAGGCCTATTCTGGGAAATGGAATATCTTCACCTAAAAGCAAGAGAGAAACATTCTCAGAAACTTCTGTGTGATGAGTGCATTCAACTCACAGACTTGAACATTCCTTTCGATAGAGCAGTTTGGAAACACTCCTTTTGTAGAATCTGCAAGTGTTTATTTCTAGTGCTTTGAGGCCTATGCTGGAAAAGGAAATATCTTCACATAAAAACTAGACAGAAGTATTCTCAGAAACTTCTTCGTGATGAGTTCATTCAACTCACAAAGTTGAACGTTCCTTTCTATAGGACACTTTTGAAACACTCCTTTAGTAGAATCTGCAAGTGTGTATTTCGAGCCCTTTGAGGCCAAAGATTGAAAAGGGAATATCTTCAAATAACAACTACACAGAAGCATTCTCAGAAACTTCTTTGTGATGAGTGCATTCAACTCACAGACTTGAACCTTCCTTTTGAAAGAGCAGTTTTGAAACACTCTTTTTGTAGAATCTGCAAGTAGACATTTAGAGCGCTTTGAGGCCTATGCTGGGAAATGAAATATCTTCACCTAAAAACAAGAGAGAAACATTCTCAGAAACTTCTGTGTGATGAGTGCATTCAACTCACAGACTTGAACCTTCCTTTTGAAAGAGCAGTTTTGAAACACTCTTTTTGTAGAATCTGCAAGTAGACATTTGGAGCGCTTTGAGGCCTATGCTGGGAAATGAAATATCTTCACCTAAAAACAAGAGAGAAGCATTCTCAGAAACTTCTGTGCGATGAGTGCATTCAACTCACACACTTGAACATTCCTTTCGATAGAGCAGTTTGGAAACACTCCTTTTATAGAATCTGCAAGTGTTTATTTGGAGTGCTTTGAGGCCTATGCTGGAAAAGGAAATATCTTCACATAAAAACTACACAGAAGCATTCTGAGATACTTCTTGGTGATGAGTGCATTCACCTCAGAAACTGGAACCTTCCTTTTGAAAAAGCAGTTTTGAAACACTCTTTTTGTAGAATCTGCAAGTAGACATATGGAGCACTTAATGGCCTATGTTGGGAAATGAAATAAATTCACCTAAAAACAAGAGAGAAACATTCTCAGAAACTTCTGTGTGATGAGTGCATTCAACTCACAGACTTGAACATTCCTTTCGATAGAGCAGTTTGCAAAAACTCCCTTTGTAGAATCTGCAAGTGTTTATTTGGAGTCCTTTGAGGCCTATGCTGGAGAAGGAAATATCTTCACATAAAAACTAGACAGAAGCATTCTCAGAAACTTCTGTGTGATGAGCTCATTCAACTCTCAAACTTGAACGTTCTCTTGATAGGACCGTTTTGAAACACTCTTTTAGTAGAATCTGCAAGTGTTTATTTCGAGCCCTTTGAGGCCAATGATGGAAAAGGAAATGTCTTCAAATAACAACTACACAGAAGCATTCTCAGAAACTTCTTTGTGATGAGTGCATTCAACTCACAGACTTGAACCTTCCTTTGGAAAGAGCAGTTTTGAAACACTCTTTTTGTAGAATCTGCAAGTAGACATTTGGAGCGCTTTGAGGCCTATGCTGGGAAATGAAATATCTTCACCTAAAAACAATAGAGAAGCATTCTCAGAAACTTCTGTGTGATGAGTGCATTCAACTCACAGACTTGAACATTCCTTTCGATAGAGCAGTTTGGAAACACTCGTTTTGTAGAATCTACAAGTCTTTATTTGGAGTGCTTTGAGGCCTATGCTGGAAAAGGAAATATCTTCACATAAAAACTACACCGAAGCATTCTGAGATACTTCTTGGTGATGAGTGCATTCAACTCACGGACCTGAACTTTCCTTTTGAGAGACCAGTTTTGAAACACTCTTTTTGTAGAATCTGCAAGTAGATATTTGGAGCGCTTTGAGGCCTATGCTGGGAAATGAAATATCTTCACCTAAAAACAAGAGAGAGGCATTCTCAGAAACTTCTTTGTGATGAGGGCATTCAACTCACAGACTAGAACCTTCCTTTGGAAAGAGGAGTTTTGAAACACTCTTTTTGTAGAATCTGCAAGGAGACATTTGGAGGGCTTTGAGGCCTATGCTGGGAAATGAAATATCTTCACCAAAAAACAAGAGAGAAGCATTCTCAGAAACTTCTGTGTGATGAGGGCATTCAACTCACAGCCTTGAACTTTCCTTTCGATAGAGCAGTTTGGAAACACTCCTTTTGTAGAATATGCAAGTGTTTATTTGGGGTGTTTTGAGGCCTATGCTGGAAAAGGAAATATCTTCACATAAAAACTACACAGAAGCATTCTGAGATACTTCCTGGTGATGAGTGCATTCAACTCACAGACTTGAACCTTCCTTTAAAAAGAGCAGTTTTGAAACACTCTTTTTGTAGAGTCCGCAGTTAGATATTTGGAGCGCTTTGAGGCCTATGTTGGGAAATGACATATCTTCACCTAAAAACAAGAGAGAAGCATTCTCAGAAACTTCTGTGTGATGAGTGCATTCAACTCACAGACTTGAACATTCCTTTCGATAGAACAGTTTGGAAACACTCCTTTTGTAGAATCTGCAAGTGTTTATTTGTAGCGCTCTGAGGCCTATGCTGGAAAAGGAAATATCTTCACATAAAAACTAGACAGAAGCATTCTCAGAAACTTCTGCGTGATGAGTACATTCAACTCACAAAGTTGAACGTTCCTTTCCCTAGGACACTTTTGAAACACTCCTTTAGTAGGATCTGCAGGTGTTTATTTCGAGCCCTTTGAGGCCAAAGATTGAAAAGGAAATGTCTTCAAATAACAACTCCACACAAGCATTCTCAGAAACTTCTTTGTGATGAGTGCATTCAACTCACAGACTTGAACCTTCCTTTGGAAAGAGCAGTTTTGAAACACTCTTTTTGTAGAATCTGCAAGTAGACATTTGGAGCGCTTTGAGGCCTATGCTGGGAAATGAAATATCTTCACCTAAAAACAGGAGAGAAGCAATCTCAGAAACTTCTGTGTGATGAGTGCATTCAACTCACTGACTTGAACATTCCTTTCGATAGAGCAGTTTGGAAACACTCCTTTTGTAGAATCTGCAAGTGTTTATTTGGAGTGCTTTGAGGCCAATGCTTAGAAAGGAAATATCTTCACATAAAAACTACACAGAAGCATTCTGAGATACTTCTTGCTGATGAGTGCATTCAACTCACAGACCTGAACTTTCCTTTTGAAAGAGCAGTTTTGAAACTCTCTTTTTTAGAATCTGCAAGTAGATAATTCAAGCGCATTGAGGCGTATGCTGGGAAATGAAACATCTTCACCTAAAAACAAGAGAGAGGCATTCTCAGAAACTTCTTTGTGATGAGTGCATTCAACTCACAGACTTGAACATTCCTTTCGATAGAGCAGTTTTGAAACACTCTTTTTGTAGAATCTGCAAGTGTTTATTTCGAGCCCTTTGAGGCCAATGATGGAAAAGGAAATATCTTAAAATAACAACTACACAGAAGCATTCTCAGAAACTTCTTTGTGATGACTGCATTCAACTCACAGACTTCAACCTTCCTTTTGAAAGAGCAGTTTTGAAACACTCTTTTTGTAGAATCTGCAAGTAGATATTTGGAGCGCTTTGAGGCCTATGCTGGGAAATGTAATATCTTCACCTAAAAACAAGAGAGAAGCATTCTCAGAAACTACTGTGTGATGAGTGCATTCACCTCACAGACTTGAATATTCCCTTCGATAGAGCAGTTTGGAAACACTCCTTTTGTAGAATCTGCAAGTGTTTATTTGCAGCGCTCTGAGGCCTATGCTGGAAAAGGAAATATCTTCACATAAAAACTAGACAGAAGCATTCTCAGAAACTTCTGCGTGATGAGTACATTCAACTCACAAAGTTGAACGTTCCTTTCTATTTGACACTTTTGAAACACTCCTTTAGTAGAATCTGCAAGTGTTTATTTCGAGCCCTTTGAGGCCAATGATGGAAAAGGAAATGTCTTCAAATAACAACTCCACACAAGCATTCTCAGAAACTTCTTTGTGATGAGTGCATTCAACACACAGACTTGAACCTTCCTTTGGAAAGAGCAGTTTTGAAACCCTCTTTTTGTAGAATCTGCAAGTAGACATTTGGAGCGCTTTGAGGCCTATGCTGGGAAATGAAATATCTTCACCTAAAAACAAGAGAGAAGCATTCTCAGAAACTTCTGTGTGATGAGTGCATTCAACTCACAGACTTGAACATTCCTTTCGATAGAGCAGTTTGGAAACACTCCTTTTGTAGAATCTGCAAGTGTTTATTTGGAGTGCTTTGAGGCCTATGCTGGAAAAGGAAATATCTTCACATACAAACTACACAGAAGCATTCTGAGATACTTCTTGGTGATGAGTGCATTCAACTCACAGACTTCAACCTTCCTTTTGAAAGAGCAGTTTTGAAACACTCTTTTTGTAGAATCTGCAAGTAGATATTTGGAGCGCTTTCAGGCCTATGCTGGGAAATGAAATATCTTCACCTAAAAACAAGAGAGAAGCATTCTCAGAAACTTCTGTGTGATGAGTGCATTCAACTCACAGACTTGAATATTCCCCTTCGATAGAGCAGTTTGGAAACACTGCTTTTGTAGAATCTGCAAGTGTTTATTTGGAGCGCTCTGAGGCCTATGCCTGAAAAGGAAATATCTTCACATAAAAACTAGACAGAAGCATTCTCAGAAACTTCTGTGTGATGAGTGCATTCAACTCACAGACTTGAACATTTCTTTCGATAGAGCAGTTTGGGAACACTCCTTTTGGAGAATCTGCTAGTGTTTGTTTGGAGCGCTCTGAGGTCTATGCTGGAAAAGGAAATCTCTTCACATAAAAACTAGACAGAAGCATTCTCAGAAACTTCTGTGTGATGAGCTCATTCAACTCTCAAACTTGAACGTTCCTTTTGATAGGACAGTTTTGAAACACTCTTTCAGTAGAATCTGCAAGTGTTTATTTCGAGCCCTTTGAGGCCAATGATGGAAAAGGAAATGTCTTCAAATAACAACTCCACACAAGCATTCTCAGAAACTTCTTTGTGATGAGTGCATTCAACTCACAGACTTGAACCTTCCTTTTGAAAGAGCAGTTTTGAAACACTCTTTTTGTAGAATCTGCAAGTAGACATTTGGAGCGCTTTGAGGCCTATGCTGGGAAATGAAATATCTTCACCTAAAAACAGGAGAGAAGCATTCTCAGAAACTTCTGTGTGATGAGTGCATTCAACTCACAGACTTGAACATTCCTTTCGATAGAGCAGTTTGGAAACACTCCTTTTGTAGAATCTGCAAGTGTTTATTTGGAGTGCTTTGAGGCCTATGCTGGAAAAGGAAATATCTTCACATACAAACTACACAGAAGCATTCTGAGATACTTCTTGGTGATGAGTGCATTCAAGTCACAGACTTCAACCTTCCTTTTGAAAGAGCAGTTTTGAAACACTCTTTTTGTAGAATCTGCAAGTAGATAGTTGGAGCGCTTTGAGACCTATGCTGGGAAATGAAATATCTTCACCTAAAAACAAGAGAGAAGCATTCTCAGAAACTTCTGTGTGATGAGTGCATCCAACTCACAGACTTGAAAACTCCTATCGATAGAGCAGTTTGGAAACACTCCTTTTGTAGAATCTGCAAGTGTTTATTTGGAGCGCTCTGAGGCCTATGCCCGAAAAGGAAATATCTTCACATAAAAACTAGACAGAAGCATTCTCAGAAACTTCTGTGTGATGAGTGCATTCAACTCACAGACTTGAACATTTCTTTCGATAGAGCAGTTTGGGAACACTCCTTTTGGAGAATCTGCAAGTGTTTATTTGGAGCGCTCTGAGGCCTATGCTGGAAAAGGAAATCTCTTCACATAAAAACTAGACAGAAGCATTCTCAGAAACTTCTGTGTGATGAGCTCATTCAACTCTCAAACTTGAACGTTCCTTTTGATAGGACAGTTTTGAAACACTCTTTCAGTAGAATCTGCAAGTGTTTATTTCGAGCCCTTTGAGGCCAATGATGGAAAAGGAAATATCTTCAAATAACAACTACACAGAAGCATTCTCAGAAACTTCTTTGTGATGAGTGCATTCAACTCACAGACTTGAACTTTCCTTTTGAAAGAGCAGTTTTGAAACACTCTTTTTGTGGAATCTGCAAGTAGACATTTGGAGCGCTTTGAGGCCTATGCTGGGAAATGGAATATCTTCACCTAAAAACAAGAGAGAAACATTCTCAGAAACTTCTGTGTGATGAGTGCATTCAACTCACAGACTTGAACATTCCTTTCCATAGAGCAGTTTGGAAACACTCCTTTTGTAGAATCTGCAAGTGTTTATTTCTAGTGCTTTGAGGCCTATGCTGGAAAAGAAAATATCTTCACATAAAAACTAGACAGAAGTATTCTCAGAAACTTCTTCGTGATGAGTTCATTCAACTCACAAAGTTGAACGTTCCTTTCTATAGGACACTTTTGAAACACTCCTTTAGTAGAATCTTCAAGTGTTTATTTGGAGTGCTTTGAGGCCTATGCTGGAAAAGGAAATCTCTTCACATAAAAACTACACAGAAGCATTCTGAGATACTTTTTCGTGATGAGTTCATTCAACTCACAGACTTGAACCTTCCTTTTGAAAGAGCAGTTTTGAAACACTCTTTTTGTAGAATCTGCAAGTAGATATTTGGAGCGCTTTGAGGCCTATGCTGGGAAATGAAATATCTTCACCTAAAAACAAGAGAGAAGGATTCTCAGAAACTATTGTGTGATGAGTGCATTCAACTCACAGACTTGAATATTCCCTTCGATAGAGCAGTTTGGAAACACTCCTTTTGTATAATCTGCAAGTGTTTATTTGGAGCGCTCTGAGGCCCATGCTGGAAAAGGAAATGTCTTCATATACAAACTAGACAGAAGCATTCTCAGAAACTTCTGTGTGATGAGCTCATTCAACTCTCAAACTTGAACGTTCTTTTCATAGGACAGTTTTGAAACACTCTTTTAGTAGAATGTGCAAGTGTTTATTTCGAGCCCTTTGAGGCCAATGATAGAAAAGGAAATATCTTCAAATAACAACTACACAGAAGCATTCTCAGAAACTTCTTTGTGATGAGTGCATTCAACTCACAGACTTCAACCTTCCTTTTGAAAGAGTAGTTTTGAAACACTCTTTTTGTAGAATCTGCAAGTAGATATTTGGAGCGCTTTGAGGTCTACGCTGGGAAATGATATATCTTCACCTAAAAACAAGAGAGAAGCATTCTCAGAAACTACTGTGTGATGATTGCATTCAACTCACAGACTTGAATATTCCCTTCGATAGAGCAGTTTGGAAACACTCCTTTTGTAGAATCTGCAAGTGTTTATTTGCAGCGCTCTGAGGCCTAAGCTGGAAAAGGAAATATCTTCACATAAAGACTAGACAGAAGCATTCTCAGAAACTTCTGCGTGATGTGTACATTCAACTCACAAAGTTGAACGTTCCTTTCCATAGGACACTTTTGAAACACTCCTTTAGTAGAATCTGCAAGTGTTTATTTGGAGCCCTTTGAGGCCAAAGATTGAAAAGGAAATGTCTTCAAATAACAACTCCACACAAGCATTCTCAGAAACTTCTTTGTGATGAGTGCATTCGAATCACAGACTTAAACCTTCCTTTGGAAAGAGCAGTTTTGAAACACTCTTTTTGTAGAATCTGCAAGTAGACATTTGGAGCGCTTTGAGGCCTATGCTGGGAAATGAAATATCTTCACCTAAAAACAAGAGAGAAACATTCTCAGAAACTTCTGTGTGATGAGTGCATTCAACTCACAGACTTGAACATTCCTTTCGATAGAGCAGTTTGGAAACACTCCTTTTGTAGAATCTGCAAGTGTTTATTTGGAGTGCTTTGAGGCCTATGCTGGAAAAGCAAATATCTTCACATACAAACTACACAGAATCATTCTGAGATACTTCTTGGTGATGAGTGCATTCAAGTCACAGACTTGAAAATTCCTTTTGAAAGAGCAGTTTTGAAACACTCTTTTTGTAGAATCTGCAAGTAGATAGTTGGAGCGCTTTGAGACCTATGCTGGGAAATGAAATATCTTCCCCTAAAAACAAGAGAGAAGCATTCTCAGAAACTTCTGTGTGATGAGTGCATTCAACTCGCAGACTTCAACCTTCCTTTAGAAAGACCAGTTTTGAAACACTCTTTTAGTAGAATCTGCAAGTAGATATTTGCAGCGCTTTGAGGCCTATGCTGAGAAATGAAATATCTTCAGCTAAAAACAAGAGAGAAGCATTCTCAGAAACTTCTGTGTGATGAGTGCATTCAACTCACAGACTTGAACATTCCTTTTGATGGAGCAGTTTGAAAACACTCCTTTTGTGGAATCTCCAAGTGTTTATTTGGAGCCCTCTGAGGCCTATGCTGGAAAAGGAAATATCTTCACATAAAAACTAGACAGAAGCATTCTCAGAAACTTCGGTGTGATGAGTTCATTCAACTCACGGACTTGAACGTTACTTTTGATAGGACAGTTTTGAAACACTCCTTTAGTAGAATCTGCAACTGTTTATTTCGAGCACTTTGAGGCCAATGATGGAAAAGGAAATGTCTTCAAATGAAAACTCCAATAAGCATTGTCAGAAACTTCTTTGCAAAGAGTGCATTCAACTCACAGACTTGAACCTTCCTTTTGAAAGAGCAGTTTTGAAACACTCTTTTTGTTGAATCTGCAAGTAGACATTTTGAGCGCTTTGAGGCCTATGCTGGGAAATGAAATATCTTCACCTAAAAACAAGAGAGAAACATTCTCAGAAACTTCTGGATGATGGGTGCATTCAACTCACAGACTGGAACATTCCTTTCGATAGAGCAGTTTGGAAACACAACTTTTGTAGAATCTGCAAGTGTTTATTTGGAGTGCTTTGAGGCTTATGCTGGAAAGGAAATATCTTCACATAAAAACTACACAGAAGCATTCTGAGATACTTCTTGGTGATGAGTGCATTCAACTCACGGACCTGAACTTTCCTTTTGAAAGAGCAGTTTTGAAACACTCTTTTTGTAGAATCTGCAAGTAGATATTTCGAGCGCTTTGAGGCCTATGCTGGGAAATGAAATATCTTCACCTAAAAACAAGAGAGAGGCATTCTCAGAAACTTCTTTGTGATGAGGGCATTCAACTCAGAGACTTCAACCTTCCTTTTGAAAGAGGAGTTTTGAAACACTCTTTTTCTAGAATCTGCAAGTGTTTATTTGGAGTGCTTTGAGGCCTATGCTGGAAAAGGAAATATCTTCACATGAAAACTACACAGAAGTATTCTGAGATACTTCTTGGTGATGAGTGCATTCAACTCAGAGACCTGAACTTTCCTTTTGAAAGAGCAGTTTTGAAACACTCTTTTTGTAGAATCTCCAAGTAGATATTTGGAGCGCTTTGAGGCCTATGCTGGGAAATGAAATATCTTCACCTAAAAACAAGAGAGAGGCATTCTCGGAAACTTCTTTGTGATGAGGGCATTCAACTCAGAGACTTGAGGCTTACTTTTGAAAGAGGAGTTTTGAAACACTCTTTTTGTAGAATCTGCATGGGGACATTTGGAGGGCTTTGAGGCCTAAGCTGGGAAATGAAATATCTTCACCTAAAAACAAGAGAGAAACATTCTCAGAAACTCCTTTGTGATGAGTGCATTCAACTCACAGACTTGAATATTCCCTTCGATAGAGCAGTTTGGAAACACTCCTTTTGTAGAATCTGCAAGTGTTTATTTGCCGCGCTCTGAGGCCTATGCTGGAAAAGGAAATATCTTCACATAAAAACTAGACAGAAGCATTCTCAGAAACTTCTGTGTGATGAGCTCATTCAACTCTGAAACTTGAACGTTCTTTTCATAGGACAGTTTTGAAACACTCTTTTAGTGGAATCTGCAAGTGCTTATTTCGAGCCCTTTGAGGCCAATGATGGAAAAGGAAATCTCTTCTAATAACAACTACACAGAAGCATTCTCAGAAACTTCTTTGTGATGAGTGCTTTCAACTCACAGACTTGAACCTTCCTTTTGAAAGAGCAGTTTTGAAACACTCTTTTTGTAGAATCTGCAAGTAGACATTTGGAGCGCTTTGAGGCCTATGCTGGGAAATGAAATATCTTCACCTAAAAACAAGAGAGAAGCATTCTCAGAAACTTCTGTGTGATGAGTGCATTCAACTCACAGACTTGAACATTCCTTTCGATAGAGCAGTTTGGAAACACTCCTTTTATAGAATCTGCAAGTGTTTATTTGGAGTGCTTTGAGGCCTATGCTGGAAAAGGAAATATCTTCACATGAAAACTACACAGAAGCATTCTGAGATACTTCTTGGTGATGAGTGCATTCACCTCACAGACTGGAACCTTCCTTTTGAAAAAGCAGTTTTGAAACACTCTTTTTGTAGAATCTGCAAGTAGACATATGGAGCACTTAGTGGCCTATGTTGGGAAATGAAATAAATTCACCTAAAAACAAGAGAGAAACATTCTCAGAAACTTCTGTGTAATGAGTGCATTCAACTCACAGACTTGAACATTCCTTTCGATAGAGCAGTTTGGAAAAACTCCCTTTGTAGAATCTGCAAGTGTTTATTTGGAGTCCTTTGAGGCCTATGCTGGAGAAGGAAATATCTTCACGTAAAAACTAGACAGAAGCATTCTCAGAAACTTCTGTGTGATGAGCTCATTCAACTCTCAAACTTGAACGTTCTCTTGATAGGACCGTTTTGAAACACTCTTTTAGTAGAATCTGCAAGTGTTTATTTCGAGCCCTTTGAGGACAATGATGGAAAAGGAAATGTCTTCAAATAACAACTACACAGAAGCATTCTCAGAAACTTCTTTGTGATGAGTGCATTCAACTCACAGACTTGAACCTTCCTTTGGAAAGAGCAGTTTTGAAACACTCTTTTTGTAAAATCTGCAAGTAGACATTTGGAGCGCTTTGAGGCCTATGCTGGGAAATGAAATATCTTCACCTAAAAACAAGAGAGAAGCATTCTCAGAAACTTCTGTGTGATGAGTGCATTCAACTCACAGACTTGAACATTCCTTTCGATAGAGCAGTTTGGAAACACTCCTTTTGTAGAATCTACAAGTCTTTTTTTGGAGTGCTTTGAGGCCTAAGCTGGAAAAGGAAATATCTTCACATAAAAACTACACCGAAGCATTCTGAGATACTTCTTGGTGATGAGTGCATTCAACTCACGGACCTGAACTTTCCTTTTGAGAGACCAGTTTTGAAACACTCTTTTTGTAGAATCTGCAAGTAGATATTTGGAGCGCTTTGAGGCCTATGCTGGGAAATGAAATATCTTCACCTAAAAACAAGAGAGAGGCATTCTCAGAAACTTCTTTGTGATGAGGGCATTCAACTCACAGACTAGAACCTTCCTTTGGAAAGAGGAGTTTTGAAACACTCTTTTTGTAGAATCTGCAAGGAGACATTTGGAGGGCTTTGAGGCCTATGCTGGGAAATGAAATATCTTCACCAAAAAACAAGAGAGAAGCATTCTCAGAAACTTCTGTGTGATGAGGGCATTCAACTCACAGCCTTGAACTTTCCTTTCGATAGAGCAGTTTGGAAACACTCCTTTTGTAGAATCTGCAAGTGTTTATTTGGGGTGTTTTGAGGCCTATGCTGGAAAAGGAAATATCTTCACATAAAAACTACACAGAAGCATTCTGAGATACTTCATGGTGATGAGTGCATTCAACTCACAGACTTGAACCTTCCTTTAAAAAGAGCAGTTTTGAAACACTCTTTTTGTAGAGTCCGCAATTAGATATTTGGAGCGCTTTGAGGCCTATGTTGGGAAATGACATACCTTCACCTAAAAACAAGAGAGAAGCATTCTCAGCAACTTCTGTGTGATGAGTGCATTCAACTCACAGACTTGAACATTCCTTTCGATAGAACAGTTTGGAAACACTCCTTTTGTAGAATCTGCAAGTGTTTATTTGTAGCGCTCTGAGGCCTATGCTGGAAAAGGAAATATCTTCACATAAAAACTAGACAGAAGCATTCTCAGAAACTTCTGCGTGATGAGTACATTCAACTCACAAAGTTGAACGTTCCTTTCCATAGGACACTTTTGAAACACTCCTTTAGTAGAATCTGCAAGTGTTTATTTCGAGCCCTTTGAGGCCAAAGATTGAAAAGGAAATGTCTTCAAATAACAACTCCACACAAGCATTCTCAGAAACTTCTTTGTGATGAGTGCATTCAACTCACAGACTTGAACCTTCCTTTGGAAAGAGCAGTTTTGAAACACTCTTTTTGTAGAATCTGCAAGTAGACATTTGGAGCGCTTTGAGGCCTATGCTGGGAAATGAAATATCTTCACCTAAAAACAGGAGAGAAGCAATCTCAGAAACTTCTGTGTGATGAGTGCATTCAACTCACAGACTTGAACATTCCTTTCGATAGAGCAGTTTGGAAACACTACTTTTGTAGAATCTGCAAGTGTTTATTTAGTGTGCTTTGAGGCCAATGCTGGAAAAGGAAATATCTTCACATAAAAACTACACAGAAGCATTCTGAGATACTTCTTGCTGATGAGTGCATTCAACTCACAGACCTGAACTTTCCTTTTGAAAGAGCAGTTTTGAAACTCTCTTTTTGTAGAATCTGCAAGTAGATATTTCAAGCGCATTGAGGCGTATGCTGGGAAATGAAACATCTTCACCTAAAAACAAGACAGAGGCATTCTCAGAAACTTCTTTGTGATGAGTGCATTCAACTCACAGACTTGAACATTCCTTTTGATAGAGCAGTTTTGAAACACTCTTTTTGTAGAATCTGCAAGTGTTTATTTCGAGCCCTTTGAGGCCAATGATGGAAAAGGAAATATCTTAAAATAACAACTACACAGAAGCATTCTCAGAAACTTCTTTGTGATGACTGCATTCAACTCACAGACTTCAACCTTCCTTTTGAAAGAGCAGTTTTGAAACACTCTTTTTGTAGAATCTGCAAGTAGATATTTGGAGCGCTTTGAGGCCTATGCTGGGAAATGTAATATCTTCACCTAAAAACAAGAGAGAAGCATTCTCAGAAACTACTGTGTGATGAGTGCATTCAACTCACAGACTTGAATATTCCCTTCGATAGAGCAGTTTGGAAACACTCCTTTTGTAGAATCTGCAAGTGTTTATTTGCAGCGCTCTGAGGCCTATGCTGGAAAAGGAAATATCTTCACCTAAAATCTAGACAGAAGCATTCTCAGAAACTTCTGTGAGTTGAGTGCATTCAAGTCACAGACCTGAACGTTCCTTTTGGTAGGACAGTTTTGAAACACTCCTTTTTTAGAATTTGCAAGTGTTTATTTCGAGCGCTTTGAGGCCAATGCTGGAAAAGGAAATGTCTTCAAATAAAAACTACACAGAAGCATTCTCAGAAACTTCTTTGTGATGACTGCATTCAACTCACAGACTTGTACCTTTCTTTTGAAAGAGCAGTTTTGAAACACTCTTTTTGTAGAATCTGCTAGTGTATCTTAGGAGCGCTGTGAGGTCTTTGCTGGGAAATGAAATATCTTCACCTATAAACTAGACAGAAGCATTCTCAAAAACTTCTGTGTGATGAGTGCATTCAACTCACAGACTTGAACGTTCTTTTTGATGGGACAGTTTTCAAACACTCCTTTTGTAGAATCTGCAAGTGTTTATTTCGAGCGCTTTGAGGCCAATGCTGGAAAAGGAAATGTCTTCAAATAACAACTACACAGAAGCATTCTCAGAACCTTTTTGTGATGAGTGCATTCAACTCACAGACTTGAACCTTCCTTTTGAAAGAACAGTTTTGAAACAAACTCTTTGTACAATCTGCAAGTGGATAATTGGAGCGCTTTGAGGCCTATGCTGGGAAATGAAATACCTGTAACTAAAAACTAGAAAGAAGCATTCTCAGAAACTTCTGTGTGATGAGTGTATTCAACGCACAGACTTGAACATTCCTTTTGATAGAGCAGTTTGGAAACTCTCCTTTTGCAGAATCTGCAAGGGTTTATTTGGAGCGCTTTGAGGCCTATGCTGGAAAAGGAAATATCTTCATATAAAAACTAGACAGATGCATTCTCAGAAAATTCTTTGTGATGAGTGCATTCTACGCACAGAGTTGAACCTTCTTTTTGATAGAAGAGTTTTGAAACTCTCTTTTTGTAGAATCTGCAAGAGCCCATTTGGAGCTGTTTGAGGCCAGTGCTGTAAAAGGAAATATCTTCACATAAAAACTAGACAGAAGCATTCTCAGAAACTTGTTTCTGATGAGTGCATTCAACTCACAGACTTGAACCTTTCTTTTGAAGGGGCAGTTTTGAAACACTCTTTTTGTAGTATCTGCTATTGTATATTTGGCGCGCTGTGAGGCCTATGCTGGGAAAAATAGCATCTACACCTAAAAACTAGACAGAAGCATTCTCAGAAACTTCTGTGTGATGAGTGCATTCAACTCACGGACTTGAACGTTCCTTTTGATAGGACAGTTTTGAAACACTCCTTTTGTAGAATCTGCAAGTGTTTATTTCGAGCGCTTTGAGGCCAATGCTGGAAAAGGAAATGTCTTCAAATAACAACTACACAGAAGCATTCTCAGAAACTTCTTTGTGATGAGTGCATTCAACTCACAGACTTGAACCTTCATTTTGAAAAGAGCAGCTTTGAAACACTCTTTTTGTGGAATATGCAAGTGGATACTTGGAGCGCTTTGCCTCCTAGGCTGGGAAATGAAATAACTTCACCTAAATACTAGACAGAGGCATTCTCAGAAACTTCTGTGTGATGAGTGCATTCAACTCACAGACTTGAACATTCCTTTTGATAGAGCAGTTTGGAAGCACTCCTTTTCCAGAATCTGCAAGGGTTTATTTGGAGCGCTCTGAGGCCTATGCTGTAAAAGGAAATATCTTCACGTAAAAACTAGACAGAAGCATTCTGAGAAACTTCTTTGGGATGAGTGCATTCTACTCACAGAGTTGAACCTTCTTTTTGATGGAAGAGTTTTGAAACTCTCTTTTTGTAGAATCTGCAAGTACACATTTGGAGCTGTTTGAGGCCAATGCTGGAAAAGGAACTGTCTTCAAATAACAACTACACAGAAGCATTCTCAAAAACTTGTTTGTGATGAGTGCATTCAACTCACAGACTTGAATCTTTCTTTTGAAGGAGCAGTTTTGAAACACGCTTTTTGTAGAATCTGCTAGTGTATAATTGGGGCGCTGTGAGGCCTATGCTGGGAAATGACATATTTTCACCTAAAAACAAGACAGAAGCATTCTCAGAAACTTCTGTGTGATGAGTGCATTCAACTCACAGAGTTGAACATTCCTCTGGATAGAGCAGTTTGGAAACACTCCTTTTGTAGAATCCGCAAGTGTTTATTTAGAGCGCTTTGAGGCCTATGCCGGAAAAGGAAATATGTTCACATAAAAACTAGACGGAAGCATTCTCAGGAACTTCTTTGGGATGAGTGCATTCTACTTACCGACTTGAACCTTCTTTTTGATAGAAGAGTTTTGAAACTCTCCTTTTGTAGAATCTGCAAGTGCACATTTGGAGCTGTTTGAGGCCAATGCTGGAAAAGGAAATATCTCCACGTAAAAACTAGACAGAAGCATTCTCAGAAACTTGTTTGTGATGAGTGCATTCAACTCACAGACTTGAAACTTTCTTTTGAAGGAGCAGTTTTCAAACACGCTTTTTGTAGAATCTGCTAGTGTATATTTGGAGCGCTGTGAGGCCTATGCTGGGAAATGAAATATCTTCACCTAAAAACTAGACAGAAGCCTTCTCAGAAACTTCTGTGTGATGAGTGCATTCAACTCACAGACTTGAACGCTCCTTTTGATAGCACAGTTTTGAAACACTCCTTTTGTAGAATCTGCAAGTGTTTATTTCGAGCACTTTGAGGCCAATGCTGGAAAAGGAAATGTCTTCAAATAACAACTACACAGAAGCATTCTGAGAAACTTCTTTGTGATGAGTGCATTCAACTTACAGACTTGAACCTTCCTTTTGGAAAGAGCAGTTTTGAAACACTCTTTTTGTAGAATATGCAAGTGGATACTTGGAGCGCTTTGCCTCCAATGCTGGGAAATGAAATACCTTCACCTAAAAACGATACAGAGGCATTCTCAGAAACTTCTTTGTGATGAGTGCATTCAACTCACAGACTTGAACATTCCTTTTGGTAGAGCAGTTTGGAAACACTCCTTTTCCAGAATCTGCAAGTGTTTATTTGGAGCGCTTTGAGGCCTATGCTGGAAAAGGAAATATGTTCACGAAAAAACTAGACAGAAGCATTCTCAGAAACTGTTTTGTGATGAGTGCATTCAACTCACAGACTTGAATCTTTCTTTTGAAGGAGCAGATTTGAAACACGCTTTTTGTAGAATCTCCTAGTGTATACTTTTAGCGCTGTGAGGCCTACGCTGGGAAATGAAATATCTTCACCTAAAAACAAGACAGAAGCATTCTCAGAAACTTCTGTGTGATGAGTGCATTCAACTCACAGGCTTGAACATTCCTTTCGAAAGAGCAGTTTGGAAACACTCCTTTTGTAGAATCTGCAAGTGTTTATTTAGAGCGCTTTGAGGCCTATGACGGAAAAGGAAATATCTTCACATAAAAACTAGACAGAAGCATTCTCAGGAACTTCTTTGGGATGAGTGCATTCTACTCACAGAGTTGAACCTTCTTTTTGATTGGACAGTTTTGAAACACTCCTTTTGTAGAATCTGCAAGTTCACATTTGGAGCTGTTTGAGGCCAATGCCGGAAAAGGAAATGTCTTCAAATAACAACTACACAGAAGCATTCTCAAGAACTTCTTTGTGAAGAGTGCATTCAACTCACAGACTTCAACATGCCTTTTGAAAGAGCAGTTTTGAGACACTCTTTTTGCAGCATCCGCAAGTGGATATTTGGAACGATTTGAAGCGTATGCAGGGAAATGACATATCTTCACCTAAAAACTAGACAGGAGCATTCTCAGAAACTTCGGTATTTTGGGTGAATTCAACTCACAGACTTGAACATTACTTTTGATAGAACAGTTGGAATCACACGTTTTGTAGAATCTGCAAGTGTTTATTTGGGGCGCTTTGAGGCCTATTTTGGGAAAGGAAGTATCTTCCTATAAAAACTAGACAGAAGCATTCTCAGAATCTTGTTTGTGATGTGAGCATTCAACTCACAGACTTGAACGTCCCTTTTGATAGGACAGTTTTGAAACACTCCTTTAGTAGAATCTGCAAGTGTTTATTTCGAGCGCTTTGAGGCCAATGCTGGAAAAGGAAATATCTTCACATAAAAACTAGACAGAAGCATTCTCAAAAACTTCTCTGTGATGAGTGCATTCAACTCACAGCCTTGAACGTTCCTTTTGAAAGAGGAGTTTTGGAACACTCTTTTTGTACAATCTGCAAATGGATATCTGGAGTGCTCTGAGGCCTAGGCTGGGAAATGAAATATCTTCAGCTAAAAACTGGACAGAAGCATTCTCAGAAACTTCTTTGCGATTCGTGCACTCAACTCACAGAGTTGAAACTGACGTTTGATAGAGTAGTTTGGAAACACTCTTTTTGTATTTTCTGCAAGTGGATATTTGGAGCGATTGCGGCATCTAGTGGGAAAGGAAATACATGCAGATGAAAACTAGATAGAATCATTCTCAGAAATCTCTTTCTGATGAGTGCGTTGAAGTCACGGACTTGAACGTTCCCTTAGAAAGAGCAGTTTTCAAACACTCTTTTTGTAGAATCTGCAAGTGGATATTTGGAGCGCTCTGAGGCCTATGCTGGGAAAGGAAATACCTTCACATAAGAACTAGACGGAAGCATTTTCAGAAACTTCTTTTCGATGAGTGCATTCAACTCACAGACTTGAACCTTCCCTTTGAAAGAGCAGTTTTCAAACACTCTTTTTGTAGAATCTGCAAGTAGATATTTGGAGCGCTGTGAGGCCTATGCTGGGAAATGAAATATCTTCACCTAAAAACAAGAGAGAAGCATTCTCAGAAACTTCTGTGTGATGAGTGCATTCAACTCACAGACTTGAAAATTCCTTTCGATAGAGCAGTTTGGAAACACTCCTTTTGTAGAATCTGCAAGTGTTTATTTGGAGCACTTTGAGGCCTATGTTGGAAAAGGAAATATCTTCACATAAAAACTACACAGAAGCATTCTCAGAAACTTCTCTGTGATGAGGGCATTCAACTCACAGACTTGAACCTTCCTTTTGAAAGAGCAGTTTTTTGAAACTTTCTTTTTGTAGAATCTGCAAGTGGATATTTGGAGCGCTTTGAGGACTATGCTGAGAAATGAAATATCTCCACCTAAAAACTAGACAGAGGCATTCTCAGAAACTTCTGTGTGATGAGTGCATTCAACTAACAGACTTGAACATTCCTTTTGATAGAGCAGTTTGGAAACACTCCTTTTGCAGAGTCTGCAAGGGTTTATTTGGAGCGCTTTGAGGCGCATGCTGGAAAAGCAAACATCTTCACGTGAAAACTAGACAGAAGCATTCTGAGAAACTTCTTTGGGATGAGTGCATTCTACTCTCAGAGTTGAACCTTCTTTTTGATAGAAGAGTTTTGAAACTCTCTTTTTGTAGAATCTGCAAGTGCACATTTGGAGCTGTTTGAGGCCAGTGCTGGAAAAGCAAATATCTTCACGTAAAAACTAGACAGAAGCATTCTCAGAAACTTGTTTGTGATGAGTGCATTCAACTCACCGACTTGAACCTTTCTTTTGAAGGAGCAGTTTTGAAACACGCTTTTTGTAGAATCTGCTACTGTATGTTTGGAGCGCTGTGAGGCCTATGCTGGGAAATGAAATATCTTCACCTAAAAACAAGAGAGAAGCATTCTCAGAAACTTCTGTGTGATGAGTGCATTCAACTCACAGACTTGAACATTCCTTTCGATAGAGCAGTTTGGAAACACTCCTTTTGTAGAATCTGCAAGTGTTTATTTGGAGCACTTTGAGGCCTATGTTGGAAAAGTAAATATCTTCAAATAAAAACTACACAGAAGCATTCTCAGAAACTTCTCTGTGATGAGGGCATTCAACTCACAGACTTGAACCTTCCTTTTGAAAGAGCAGTTTTTTGAAACTTTCTTTTTGTAGAATCTGCAAGTGGATATTTGGAGCGCTTTGAGGACTATGCTGAGAAATGAAATATCTCCACCTAAAAACTAGACAGAGGCATTCTCAGAAACTTCTGTGTGATGAGTGCATTCAACTAACAGACTTGAACATTCCTTTTGATAGAGCAGTTTGGAAACACTCCTTTTGCAGAGTCTGCAAGGGTTTATTTGGAGCGCTTTGAGGCGCATGCTGGAAAAGCAAACATCTTCACGTGAAAACTAGACAGAAGCATTCTGAGAAACTTCTTTGGGATGAGTGCATTCTACTCTCAGAGTTGAACCTTCTTTTTGATAGAAGAGTTTTGAAACTCTCTTTTTGTAGAATCTGCAAGTGCACATTTGGAGCTGTTTGAGGCCAGTGCTGGAAAAGCAAATATCTTCACGTAAAAACTAGACAGAAGCATTCTCAGAAACTTGTTTGTGATGAGTGCATTCAACTCACCGACTTGAACCTTTCTTTTGAAGGAGCAGTTTTGAAACACGCTTTTTGTAGAATCTGCTACTGTATGTTTGGAGCGCTGTGAGGCCTATGCTGGGAAATGAAATATCTTCACCTAAAAACAAGAGAGAAGCATTCTCAGAAACTTCTGTGTGATGAGTGCATTCAACTCACAGACTTGAACATTCCTTTCGATAGAACAGTTTGGAAACACTCCGTTTGTAGAGTCTGCAAGTGTTTATTTAGAGCGCTTTGAGGCCTATGCTGGAAAAGTAAATATCTTCAAATAAAAACTAGACAGAAGCATTTTCAGAAACTTCTGCGTGATCAGTGCATTCAACTCACAGAATTGAACGTTCCCTTTGAAAGAGCAGTTTTCAAACCCTCTTTTTGTAGAATCTGCAAGTAGATAATTGGTGCGCTTTGAGGCCTATGCTGGGAAAGAAATATCCTCAGTTAAAAACAAGAAAGAAGCATTCACAGAAACTTCTGTTTGAAGAGTGCATTCAGCTCACAGACTTGAACATTCCTTTCGATAGAGCAGTTTGGAAACACTCCTTTTGTAGAATCTGCAAGGGTTTATTTGGAGCGCTTTGAGACCTATGCTGGAAAAGGGAATATCTTCACATAAAAACTAGACGGAAGCATTTTGAGAAACTTCTTTGTGATGAGTGCATTCTACTCACAGAGTTGAACCTTCTTTATGATAGAAGAGTTTTGAAACTCTCTTTTCGTAAAATCTTCAAGTGCACATTTGGAGATGTTTCAGGCCAATGCTGGAAAAGGAAACAACTTCACGTAAAAACTAGACAGAAGCATTCCAGAAACTTGTTTCTGATGCGTGCATTCAACTCACAGACCTGAACCTTTCTTTTGAAGGAGCAGGTTTCAAACAAGATTTTTGTAGAATCTGCTAGTATATACTTGGAGCGCTGTGAGGACTATGCTGGGAAATGAAATATCTTCACCTAAAAACAAGACAGAGGCATTCTCAGAAACTTCTCTGCGGTGAGTGCATTCAACTCACAGACTTGAACATTCCTGTCGATAGAGCAGTTTGGAAATCCTCCATTTGTAGAGTCTGCAAGTGTTTATTTAGAGCGCTTTGAGGCCTATGCTGGAAAAGGAAATATCTTCAAATAAAAACTAGACAGAAGCGTTTTCAGAAACTTCTGTGTGATAAGTGCATTCAACTCACAGACTTGAACGTTCCTTTTGAAAGAGCAGTTTTGAGACACTCTTTTTGTGGAATCTGCAAGTAGATATTTGGAGCGCTTTGAGGCCTATGCTGGGAAGTGAACTATCTTCGCCTAAAAACAAGACAGAAGCATTCTCAGAAACTTCTGTGTGATGCGTGCAATCAACTCACACACTTCAACATTCCTTTCGATAGAGCACTTTGGAAACACTCCTTTTGTAGAATCTGCTATTGTTTACTTTGAGCGCTTTGAGACCTATGCTGGAAAAGGAAATACCTTCACATAAAAACTACACAGAAGCATTCTCAGAAACTTCTGTGTGATGAGTGCATTCAACTCACAGACTTCAACGTAGCTTTTGATAGGACAATTTGGAAACACTCCTTTTGCAGAATCTGCGAGGAGCGATTTGAGGCGTATGCTGGAAAAGGAAATATCTTCACATAAAAACTACACAGAAGCATTCTGAGAAACTTCTTTGTGATGAGTGCATTCAACTCACAGAGTTGAACCTTCTTTTTGATAGAAGAGATTTGAAACTCTCTTTTTGTAGAATCTGCAAGTGCACATTTGGAGCTGTTTGAGGCCAAAGCTGGAAAAGGAAATATCTTCACGTAAAAACTAGACAGAAGCATTCTCAGAAACTTCTTTGTGATGAGTGCATTCAACTCACAGACTTGAACTTTTCTTTTGAAGGAGCAGTTTTGAAACACGCTTTTTGTAGGATCTGCTAGTGTATACTTGGAGCGCTTTGAGGTCTGTGCTGGGAAATGAAATATCTTCACCTAAAAACAAGAGAGAAGCATTCTCAGAAACTTCTGTGTGATGAGTGCATTCAACTCACAGACTTGAACGTTCCTTTTGAAAGAGGAGTACTGAAACACTCTGTTTGCAGAATTCGCAAGTGAATATTTGGAACGCTTTGAAGCGTATGCTGGGAAATGAATTGTCTTCACCTAAAAACTAGACAGAGTCATTCTCAGAAATTTCTGTGTGATGAGAGCATTCAACTCACAGACTTGAACATTCCTTTTGATAGAGTAGTTTGGATACACTCCTTTTGCAGAATCTGCAAGGGTTTATTTGGAGCGCTTTGGGGCGTATGCTGGAAAAGGAAGTATCTTCACATAAAAACTAGACAGAAGCATTCTGAGAAACTTCTTTGGGATGAGTGCATTCTACTCACAGAATTGAACCTTCTTTTTGATAGAAGAGTTTTGAAACTCTCTTTTTGTAGAATCTGCAAGTGCACATTTGGAGCTGTTTGAGGCCAAAGCTGGAAAAGGAAATCTCTTCACGTAAAAACTAGACAGAAGCATTCTCAGAAACTTCTTTGTGATGAGTGCATTCAACTCACAGACTTGAACTTTTCTTTGGAAGGAGCAGTTTTGAAACACGCTTTTTGTACAATCTGCTAGTGTATACTTGGAGCGCTTTGAGGTCAATGCTGGGAAATGAAATATCTTCACCTAAAAACAAGAGAGAAGCATTCTCAGAAACTTCTGTGTGATGAGTGCATTCAACTCACAGACTTGAACATTCCTTTCGATAGAGCAGTTTGGGAACACCCCGTTTGTAGAGTCTGCAAGTGTTTATTTAGATCACTTTGAGGCCTAAGCTGGAAAAGTAAATATCTTCAAATAAAAACTAGACAGAAGCATTTTCAGAAACTTCTGTGTGATCAGTGCATTCAACTCACAGACGTGAACGTTCCCTTTGAAAGAACAGTTTTCAAATACTCTTTTTGTAGAATCTGCAAGTAGATAATTGGTGCGCTTTGAGGCCTATGCTGGGAAATGAAATATCCTCACTAAAAACAAGACAGAGGCATTCACAGAAACTTCTGTGTGATGAGTGCATTCAGCTCACAGACTTGAACATTCCTTTCGATAGAGCAGTTTGGAAACACTCCTTTTGTAGAATCTGCAAGTGTTTATTTGGTGCGCTTTGAGGCCAAAGCTGGAAAAGGAAATATCTTCACATAAAAACTAGACAGAAGCATTCTCAGAAACTTCTGTGTGAAAAGTGCATTCAACTCACCGACTTCAACGTTCCTTTTGATAGGACAGTTTTGAAACACTCCTTTTGTAGAATCTGCAAGTGTTTATTTAGAGCGCTTTGAGGCCTTTGCTGGAAAAGGAAATATCTTCAAATAAAAACTAGACAGAAGCATTCTGAGAAACTTCTGTGTGATGAGTGCATTCAACTCAGAGACTTGAACGTTCCTTTGGATAGGACAGTTTTGAAACACTCCTTTAGTAGAATCTGCAAGTGTTTATTTCGAGCGCTTTGAGGCCAACGGTGGAAAAGGAAATGTCTACAAATAACAACTACAGAGAAGCATTCTCAAAAACTTCTTTGTGATGAGTGCATTCAACTCACAGACGTGAACATTCCTTTCGATAGAGCAGTTCTGTAACACTCTTTTTGTGGAATCTGCAAGTAGATATTTGGAGCGCTTTGAGGCCTTCGCTGGGAAATGAAATATCTTCACCTAAAAACAAGACAAAAGCATTCTCAAAAACTTCTGTGTGATGAGTGCATTCAACTCACAGACTCGAACATTCCTGTCGATAGAGCTGTTTGGAAACACTCCTTTTGTAGAATCTGCAAGTGTTTATTTAGAGCGCTTTGAGGCCTATGCTGGAAAAGGAAATATCTTCAAATAAAAACTAGACAGAAGCATTCTGAGAAACTTCTGTGTGATGAGTGCTTTCAACTCACAGCCTTGAACGTTCCTTTGTATAGGACAGTTTTGAAGCACTCCTTCTGTAGAATCTGCAAGTGTTTATTTCGATCGCTTTGAAGCCAACGTTGGAAAAGGAAATGTCTTCAAATAACAATTACACAGAAGCATTCTCAAAAGCTTCTTTGTGATGAGTGCATTCAACTCACAGACTTGAACGTTCCCTTTGAAAGACCAGTTCTGAAACACTCTTTTCGCAGAATCCGCAAGTGGATATTTGGAACGCTTTGAAGCGTATGCTGGGAAATGAAATATCTTCACCTAAAAACTAGACAGAGGCATTCTCAGAAACTTCTGTGTGATGAGTGCATTCAACTCACAGACTTGAACATTCCTTTTGATAGAGGAGTTTGGAAACACTCCTTTTGCAGAACCTGCATGGGTTTATTTGGAGCGCTTTGGGGCTTATGCTGGAAAAGGAAATATCTTCATATAAAAACTAGACAGAAGCATTCTGAGAAACTTCTTTGGGATGAGTGCATTCTACTCACAGAGTTGAACCTTCTTTTTGATAGAAGAGTTTTGAAACTCTCTTTTTGTAGAATCTGCAAGTGCACATTTGGAGCTGTTTGAGGCCAAAGCTGGAAAAGGAAATATCTTCACGTAAAAACCAGACAGAAGCATTCTCAGAAACTTCTTTGCGATGAGTGCATTCAACTCACAGACTTGAACTTTTCTTTTGAAGGGGCAGTTTTGAAACACGCTTTTTGTAGAATCTGCTAGTGTATACTTGGAGCGCTTTGAGGTCAATGCTGGGAAATGAAATATCTTCACCTAAAAACAAGAGAGAAGCATTCTCAGAAACTTCTGTGTGATGAGTGCATTCAACTCACAGACTTGAACATTCCTTTCGATAGAGCAGTTTGGGAACACTCCGTTTGTAGAGTCTGCAAGTGTTTATTTAGAGCACTTTGAGGCCTATGCTGGAAAAGTAAATATCTTCAAATAAAAACTAGACAGTAGCATTTTCAGAAACTTCTGTGTGATCGGTGCATTCAACTCACAGACGTGAACGTTCCCTTTGAAAGAGCAGTTTTCAAACACTCTTTTTGTAGAATCTGCAAGTAGATAATTGGTGCGCTTTTAGGCCTATGCTGGGAAATGTAATATCCTCACCTAAAAACAAGACAGAAGCATTCACAGAAACTTCTGTGTGATGAGTGCATTCAGCTCACAGACTTGAACATTCCTTTCGATAGAGCAGTTTGGAAACACTCCTTTTGTAGAATCTGAAAGTGTTTATTTGGTGCGCTTTGAGGAGTAAGCTGGAAAAGGAAATATCTTCACATAAAAACTAGACAGAAGCATTCTCAGAAACTTCTGTGTGATGAGTGCATTCAACTCAGAGACTTGAACGTTCCTTTTGATAGGACAGTTTTGAAACACTCCTTTAGTAGAATCTCCAAGTGTTTATTTCGAGCGCTTTGAGGCCAACGTTGGAAAAGGAAATGTCTTCACATAACAACTACACAGAAGCATTCTCAAAAACTTCTTTGTGATGAGGGCATTCAACTCCTAGACTTGAACGTTCCTTTTGAAAGAGCAGTTCTGAAACACTCTTTTTGTGGAATCTGCAAGTAGATATCTGGAGCGCTTTGAGGCCTACGCTGGGAAATGAAATATCTTCACCTAAAAACAAGACAGAAGCATTCTCAGAAACTTCTGTCTGATGAGTGCATTCGACTCACAGACTTGAACATTCCTGTCGATAGAGCCGTTTGGAAACACTCCTTTTGTAGAATCTGCAAGTGTTTATTTAGAGCGCTTTGAGGCCTATGCTGGAAAAGGAAATATCTTCAAATAAAAACTAGACAGAAGGATTCTGAGAAACTTCTGTGTGATGAGTGCATTCAACTCACAGCCTTGAACGTTCCTTTGGATAGGACAGTTTAGAAACACTCCTTTTGTAGAATCTGCAAGTGTTTATTTCGATCGCTTTGAAGCCAACGGTGGAAAAGGAAATGTCTTCAAATAACAACTACACAGAAGCATTCTCAAAAGCTTCTTTGTGATGAGTGCATTCAACTCACAGACTTGAACGTTCCCTTTGAAAGAGCAGTTCTGAAACACTCTTTTTGCAGAATCCGCAAGTGGATAGTTGGTACGCTTTAAAGCGTATGATGGGAAATGAAATATCTTCACCTAAAAACTAGACAGAGGTATTCTCAGAAACTTTTTTGTGATGAGTGCATTCAACTCACAGACTTGAACTTTTCTTTTGAAGGGGCAGTTTTGAAACACGCTTTTTGTAGAATCTGCTAGTGTATACTTGGAGCGCTTTGAGGTCAATGCTGGGAAATGAAATATCTTCACATAAAAACAAGAGAGAAGCATTCTCAGAAACTTCTGTGTGATGAGTGCATTCAACTCACAGACTTGAACATTCCTTTTGATAGAGGAGTTTGGAAACACTCCTTTTGCAGAACCTGCAAGGGTTTATTTGGAGCGCTTTGAGGCGTATGCTGGAAAAGGAAATATCTTCACATAAAAACTAGACAGAAGCATTCTGAGAAACTTCTTTGGGATGAGTGCATTCTAATCACACAGTTGAACCTTCTTTATGATAGAAGAGTTTTGAAACTCTCTTTTCGTAGAATCTTCAAGTGCACATTTGGAGATGTTTCAGGCCAATGCTGTAAAAGGAAACAACTTCACGTAAAAACTAGACAGAAGCATTCTCAGAAACTTGCTTGTGATGAGTGCATTCAACTCACAGACTTGAACCTTTCTTTTGTAGGAGCAGTTTTGAAACACGCTTTTTGTAGACTCTCCTAGTGTGTACTTGGAGCGCTGTGAGGCCTATCCTGGGAAATGAAATATCTTCACCTAAAAACAAGAGAGAAGCATTATCGGAAACTTCTGTGGAACGAGTGCATTCAACTCACAGACTTGAACACTCCTTTCGATAGAGCAGTTTGGAAACACTCCTTTTGTAGAATCTGCAAGTGTTTATTTGGTGCGCTTTGAGGCCTATGCTGGAAAAGGAAATATCTTCACATAAAAACTAGACAGAAGCATTCTCAGAAACTTCTGTGTGATGAGTTCATTCAACTCAAAGACTTCAACGTTCCTTTTGATAGGACAGTTTTGAAACACTCCTTTTGTAGAATCTGCAAGTGTTTATTTCGAGCGCTTTGAGGCCAACGTTGGAAAAGGAAATGTCTTCAAATAACAACTACACAGAAGCATTCTCAAAAACTTCTTTGTGATGAGTGCATTCAACTCTCAGACTTGAACGTTCCTTTTGAAAGAGCAGTTCTGAAACCTTCTTTTTGTGGAATCTGCAAGTAGATATTTGGAGCGCTTTGAGGCCTATGCTGGGAAATGAAATATCTTCACCTAAAAACAAGACAGAAGCATTCTCAGAAACTTCTGTGTGATGAGTGCATTCAACTCACAGACTTGAACATTGCTGTCGATAGAGCAGTTTGGAAACACTCCTTTTGTAGAATCTGCAAGTGTTTATTTAGAGCGCCTTGAGGCCAATGCTGGAAAAGGAAATATCTTCAAATAAAAACTAGACAGAAGCATTCTGAGAAACTTCTGTGTGATGAGTGCATTCAACTCATAGCCTTGAACGTTCCTTTGGATAGGACTGTTTTGAAAAACTCCTTTTGTAGAATCTGCAAGTGTTTATTTCGAACTCTTTGAGGCCAACTGTGGAAAAGGAAATGTCTAAAAATAATAACTACAGAGAAGCATTCTCAAAAACTTCTTTGTGATTAGTGCATTCAACTCACAGACTTGAACATTCCTTTCGATAGAGCAGCTTGGAAACACTCCTTTTGTAGAATCTGCAAGTGTTTATTTGGAGCGCTTTGATGCCTATACTGGAAAAGGAAATAACTTCTCATAAAAACTACACAGAAACATTGTCAGAAACTTCTGTGTGATGAACGCATTCAACTCAGAGACTTGAACGTTCCTTTTGATAGGACAGTTTTTAAACACTCCTTTAGTAGAATCTGCAAGTGTTTATTTCGAGCGCTTTGAGGCCAACGTTGGAAAAGGAAATGTCTTCAAATAACAACTACACAGAAGCATTCTCAAAAACTTCTTTGTGATGAGTGCATTCAACTCACAGACTTGAACGTTCCTTTTGAAAGAGTAGTACTGAAACACTCTTTTTGCGGAATTCGCAAGTGAATATTTGGAACGCTTTGAAGCGTATGCTGGGAAATGAAATGTCTTCACCTAAAAACTAGACAGAGGCATTCTCAGAAATTTCTGTGTGATGAGAGCATTCAACTCACAGACTTGAACATTCCTTTTGATAGAGCAGTTTGGAAACACTCCTTTTGCAGAATCTGCAAGGGTTTATTTGGAGCGCTTTGGGGCTTATGCTGGAAAAGGAAATATCTTCACATAAAAACTAGACAGAAGCATTCTGAGAAACTTCTTTGGGATGAGTGCATTCAACTCACAGCCTTGAACGTTCCTCTGGATAGGACAGTTTTGAAACACTCCTTTTGTAGAATCTGCAAGTGTTTATTTCGATCGCTTTGAAGACAACGGTGGAAAAGGAAATGTCTTCAAATAACAACTACACAGAAGCATTCTCAAAAGCTTCTTTGTGATGAGTGCATTCAACTCACAGACTTGAACGTTCCCTTTGAAAGAGCAGTTCTGAAACACTCTTTTTGCTGAATCCGCAAGTGGATAGTTGGAACGCTTTAAAGCGTATGCTGGGAAATGAAATATCTTCACCTAAAAACTAGACAGAGGCATTCTCAGAAAATTCTGTGTGATGAGTGCATTCAACTCACAGACTTGAACATTCCTTTTGATAGAGGAGTTTGGAAACACTCCTTTTGCTGATCCTGCAAGGGTTTATTTGGAGCGCTTTGAGGCGTATGCTGGAAAAGGAAATATCTTCACATAAAAACTAGACAG
Source organism: Pongo pygmaeus (assembly GCF_028885625.2). NCBI lineage: Eukaryota > Metazoa > Chordata > Mammalia > Primates > Hominidae > Pongo > Pongo pygmaeus. Next base: position 104,024,166 of record NC_072373.2, on the reverse strand, counting down.
AAGCATTCTGAGAAACTTCTTTGGGATGAGTGCATTCTAATCACAGAGTTGAACCTTCTTTATGATAGAAGAGTTTTGAAACTCTCTTTTCATAGAATTTTCAAGTGCACATTTGGAGATGTTTCAGGCCAATGCTGGAAAAGGAAACATCTTCACGTAAAAACTAGACAGAAGCATTCTCAGAAACTTGCTTCTGATGAGTGCATTCAACTCACAGACTTGAACCTTTCTTTTGTAGGAGCAGTTTTGAAACACGCTTTTTGTAGACTCTCCTAGTGTATACTTGGAGCGCGGTGAGGCCTATCCTGGGAAATGAAATATCTTCACCTAAAAACGAGAGAGAAGCATTATCGGAAACTTCTGTGGGACGAGTGCATTCAACTAACAGACTTGAACATTCCTGTCGATAGAGCAGTTTGGAAACACTCCTTTTGTAGAAGCTGCAATTGTTTATTTGGTGCGCTTTGAGGCCTATGCTGGAAAAGGAAATATCTTCACATAAAAACTAGACAGAAGCATTCTGAGAAACTTCTGTGTGATGAGTTCATTCAACTGAAAGACTTCAACGTTCCTTTTGAAAGGACAGTTTTGAAACACTCATTTTGTAGAATCTTCAAGTGTTTATTTCGAGCGCTTTGAGGCCAACGTTGGAAAAGGAAATGTCTTCAAATAACAACTACACAGAAGCATTCTCAAAAACTTCTTTTTGATGAGTGCATTCAACACCCAGACTTGAACGTTCCTTTTGAAAGAGCAGTTCTGAAACCTTCTTTTTGTGCAATCTGCAAGTAGATATTTGGAGCGCTTTGAGGCCTATGCTGGGAAATGAAATATCTTCACCTAAAAACAAGACAGAAGCATTCTCAGAAACTTCTGTGTGATGAGTGCATTCAACTCAGAGACTTGAACATTCCTGTCAATAGAGCAGTTTGGAAACACTCCTTTTGTAGAATCTGCAAGTGTTTATTTAGAGCGCTTTGAGGCCTATGCTGGAAAAGGAAATATCTTCAAATAAAAACTAGACAGAAGCATTCTGAGAAACTTCTGTGTGATGAGTGCATTCAACTCACAGCCTTGAACGTTCCTTTGGATAGGACTGTTTTGAAAAACTCCTTTTGTAGAATCTGCAAGTGTTTATTCCGAGCGCTTTGAGGCCAACATTGGAAAAGGAAATGTCCACAAATAACAACTACACAGAAGCATTCTCAAAAACTTCTTTGTGATGAGTGCATTCAACTCACAGACTTGAACATTCCTTTCGATAGAGCAGTTTGGAAACACTCCTTTTGTAGGATCTGCAAGTGTTTATTTGGAGCGCTTTGATGCCTATACTGGAAAAGGAAATAACTTCTCATAAAAACTACACGGAAGCATTGTCAGAAACTTCTGTGTGATGAGTGCATTCAACTCAGAGACTTGAACGTTCCTTTTGATAGGACAGTTTTGAAACACTCCTTTTGTAGAATCTGAAAGTGTTTTTTCGAGCGCTTTGAGGCCAACGTTGGAAAAGGAAATGTCTTCAAATAACAACTACTCAGAAGCATTCTCAAAAACTTCTTTGCGATGAGTGCATTCAACTCACAGACTTGAATGTTCCTTTTGAAAGAGCAGTTCTGAAACACTCTTTTTGCAGAATCCGCAAATGGATATTTGGAACGCTTTCAAACGTATGCTAGGAAATGAAATATCTTCACCTAAAAACTAGACAGAGGCATTGTCAGAATCTTCTGTCTGATGAGAGCATTCAACTCACACACTTGATCATTCTTTTTGTAGAGCAGTTTCGAAATACTCCTTTTGCAGAATCTGCAAGGGTTTATTTGGAGCGATTTGAGGTATATGCTGGAAAAGGAAATATCATCACACAAAAACTAGACAGAAGCATTCTGAGAAACTTCTTTGGGAAGAGTGCATTCTACTCACAGAGTTGAACCTTCTTTTTGATGGAAGAGTTTTGAAACTCTCTTTTTGTAGAATCTGAAAGTGCACATTTCGAGCTGTTTGAGGCCAATGCTCGAAAAGTAAATATCTTCACGTAAAAACTAGACAGAAACATTCTCAGAAACTTCTTTGTGATGAGTGCATTCAACTCATAGACTTGAACGTATCTTTTGAAGGTGCAGTTTTGAAACACGCTTTTTGTAGAATCTGCTAGTGTATACTTGGAGCGCTTTGAGGTCTATGCTGGGAAATGAAATATCTTCACCTAAAAACAAGAGAGAAGCATTCTCAGAAACTTCTGTGTGATGAGTGCATTCAACTCACAGACTTGAACATTCCTTTCACTAGAGCTGTTTGGAAACACTCCGTTTGTAGAGTCTGCAAGTGTTTATTTAGAGCGCTATGAGGCCTATGCTGGAAAAGGAAATATCTTCACATAAAAACTAGACAGAAGCATTTTCAGAAACTTCTGTGTGATCAGTGCATTCAACTCACAGACGTGAACGTTCCCTATGATAGAGCAGTTTTCAAGCACTCTTTTTGTAGAATCTGCAAGTAGATATTTGGTGCTCTTTGAGGCCTACGATGGGAAATGAAATATCCTCACCTAAAAACAAGACAGAAGCATTCACAGAAACTTCTGTGTGACGAGTGCATTCAGATCACAGACTTGAACATTCCTTTCCATAGAGCAGTTTGGAAACACTCCTTTTGTAGAATCTGCAAGTGTTTATTTGGAGTGCTTTGAGACCTGTGCTGGAAAAGGGAATATCTTCACATAAAAACTACACAGAAGCATTCTCAGAAACTTCTGTGTGATAAGTGCATTCAACTCACGGACTTGAACGTTCCTTTTGATAGGACAGTTTTGAAACACTCCTTTTGTAGAATCTGAAAGTGTTTATTTCGAGCGCTTTGAAGCCAACGGTGGGAAAGGAAATGTCTTCAAATAACAACTACACAGAAGCATTCTAAAAAGCTTCTTTGTGATGAGTGCATTCAACTCCCAGACTTGAAGGTTCGCTTTGAAAGAGCAGTTCTGAAAAACTCTTTTTGCAGAATCCGCAAGTGGATATTGGGAACGCTTTGAAGCGTATGCTGGGAAATGAAATATCTTCACCTAAAAACTAGACAGAGGCATTCTCAGAAACTTCTGTGTGATGAGTGCATTCAACTCACTGACTTGAACATTCCTTTTGATAGAGCAGTTTGGAAACACTCCTTTTGCAGAATTTGCAAGTGTTTATTTGGAGCGCGTTGAGGCGTATGCTGGAAAAGGAAATATCTTCACATAAAAACTACACAGAAGCATTTTCAGAAACTTCTGTGTGATCAGTGCATTCAACTCAAAGACTTGAACGTTCCCTATGAAAGAGCAGCTTTCAAGCACCCTTTTTGTAGAATCTGCAAGTAGATATTTGGTGCTCTTTGAGGCCTACGATGGGAAATGAAATATACTCACCTAAAAACAAGACAGAAGCATTCACAGAAACTTCTGTGTGACAAGTGCATTCAGCTCACCGACTTGAACATTCCTTTCGATAGAGCAGTTTGGAAACACTCCTTTTGTAGAATCTGCAAGTGTTTATTTGGAGTGCTTTGAGACCTGTGCTGGAAAAGGGAATATCTTCACATAAAAACTACACAGAAGCATTCTCAGAAACTTCTGTGTGATGAGTGCATTCAACTCAGAGACTTGAACGTTCCTTTTGATAGGACAGTTTTGAAACTCTCCTTTTGTAGAATCTGCAAGTGTTTATTTCGAGCGCTTTGAAGCCAACGGTGGGAAAGGAAATGTCTTCAAATAACAACTACACAGAAGCATTCTAAAAAGCTTCTTTGTGATGAGTGCATTCAACTCCCAGACTTGAACGTTCGCTTTGAAAGAGCAGTTCTGAAAAACTCTTTTTGCAGAATCCGCAAGTGGATATTGGGAACGCTTTCAAGCGTATGCTAGGAAATGAAATATCTTCACCTAAAAACTAGACAGAGGCATTCTCAGAAACTTCTGTGTGATGAGTGCATTCAACTCACAGACTTGAACATTCCTTTTGATAGAGCAGTTTGGAAACACTCCTTTTGCAGAATCTGCAAGTGTTTATTTGGAGCGCTTTGAGGCGTATGCTGGAAAAGGAAGTATCTTCACATAAAAACTAGACAGAAGCATTCTGAGAAACTTCTTTCAGGTGAGTGCATTCTACTCACAGAGTTGAACCTTCTTTATGATAGAAGAGTTTGAAACTCTCTTTTCGTAGAATCTTCAAGTGCACATTGGAGATGTTTCAGGCCAATGCTGGAAAAGGAAATATCTTCACGTAAAAACCAGACAGAAGCATTCTCAGAAACTTGTTTGTGATGCATGCATTCAACTCACAGACTTGAAGCTTTCTTTTGAAGGAGCAGTTTTCAAACACGCTTTTTGGAGAATCTGCTAGTGTATACTTGGAGCGCTGTGAGGACTTTGTTGGGAAATGAAATATCCTCACCTAAAAACAAGACAGAGGCATTCTCAGTAACTTCTGTGTGGTGAGTGCATTCAACTCACAGACTTGAACATTCCTGTCGATAGAGCAGTTTCGAAACCCTCCTTTTGTAGAATCTGCAAGTGTTTATTTAGAGCGCTTTGAGGCCTATGCTGGAAAAGTAAATATCTTCAAATCAACACTAGACAGAAGCATTTTCAGAAACTTCTTTGGATAAGTGCATTCAACTCACAGACTTGAACGTTCCTTTTGAAAGAGCAGTTTTGCAACACTCTTTTTGTGGAATCTGCAAGTAGATATTTGGAGCGCTTTGAGGCCTATGCTGGGAAATGAAATATCTTCACCTAAAAACAAGACAGAAGCATTCTCAGAAACTTCTGTGTGATGAGTGCATTCAACTCACAGACTTGAACATTCCTTTCTATAGAGCAGTTTGGAAACAATCCTTTTGTAGAATCTGCAAGTGTTTATTTGTCGCGCGAAGAGACCTATGCTGGAAAAGGAAATATCTTCACATAAAAACTACACAGAAGCATTCTCAGAAACTTCTGTGTGACGAGTGCATTCAACTCAGAGTCTTGAACGTTGCTTTTGATAGGACAGTTTTGAAACACTCCTTTTGTAGAATCTGCAAGTGTTTATTTCGAGCGCTTTGAGGCCAACGGTAGAAAAGGGAATGTCTTCAAATAACAACTACACAGAAGCATTCCCAAAAACTTCTTTTGATGAGTGCATTCAACTCACAGAATTGAACGATCCTTTTGAAAGAGCAGTTCTGAAACACTCTTTTTGCAGAATCCGCAAGTGGATATTTGGAACGCTATGATGCGTATGCTGGGAAATGAAATATCTTCACCTAAAAACTAGACAGAGGCATTCTCAGAAACCTCTGTGTGATGAGAGCATTCAACTCACAGATTTGAACGTTCCTTTCAATAGAGCAGATTGGAAACACTCCTTTTGTAGGATCTGCAAGGGTTTATTTGGAGCGCTTTGATGCCTATGCTGGAAAAGGAAATAACTTCTAATAAAAACTAGACAGAGGCATTCTCAGAAACTTCTGTGTGATGAGTGCATTCAACTCAGAGACCTGAACGTTCCTTTTGTAAGAGCAGTTTTGAAACACTCTTTTTGTGGAATCTGCAAGGAGATATTTGGAGGGCTTTGAGGCCTATGCTGCAAATGAAATATCTTTACCTAAAAACAAGATAGAAGCATTCTCAGAAACTTCTGCGAGATGAGTGCATTCAACTCACAGACTTGAACATTCCTTTCGATAGAGTAGTTTGGAAACACTCCTGTTGTAGAATCTGCAAGTGTTTATTTGGAGCGCCTTGAGACCTATGCTGGAAAAGGAAATATCTTCACATAAAAACTAGACAGAAGCATTCTCAGAAACTTCTGTATGATGACTTCATTCAACTGACAGACTTGAACTTTCCTTTTGACAGGACAGCTTTGAAACACTCCTTTTGTAGAATCTGCAAGTGTTTATTTTGAGCGCTTTGAGGCCACTGGTGGAAAAGGAAATGTCTTCAAATAACAACTACACAGAAGCATTCTCAAAAACTTCTTTGTGATGAGTGCATTCAACTCACAGACTTGAACGTTCCTTTTGGAAGAGCAGTTTTGAAACACTCTTTTTGTGGAATCTGCAAGTAGATATTTGGAGAGTTTTGAGGCCTATGCTGGGAAATGAAATATCTTCACCTCAATACAAGACAGAAGCATTCTCAGAAACTTCTGTGGGATGAGTGCATTCAACTCACAGACTTGAACATTCCTTTTGAAAGAGCAGTTTGGAAACACTCCTTTTGTAGAATCTGCAAGTGTTTATTTGGAGCGCTTTGAGACCTATGCTGGAAAAGGAAATATCTTCACATAAAAACTACACAGAAGCATTCTGAGAAACTTCTGTGTGATAAGTGCATTCAACTCACAGCCTTGAACTTTCCTTTTGATAGGTCTGTTTTGAAAAACTCCTTTTGTAGAATCTGCAAGTGTTTATTTCGAGCGCTTTGAGGCCAACTTTGGAAAACGAAATGTCTACAAATAACAACTGCACAGAAGCATTCTCAAAAAATTCTTTGTGATGAGTGCATTCAACTCACAGACTTGAACATTCCTTTCGATAGAGCAGTTTGGAAACACTCCTTTTGTAGAATCTGCAAGTGTTTAATTGGAGCGCTTTGATGCCTATACTGGAAAAGGAAATAACTTCTCATAAAAACTACACAGAAGCATTGTCAGAAACTTCTGTGTGATGAGTGCATTCAACTCAGAGACTTGAACGTTCCTTTTGATAGGACAGTTTTGAAACACTCCTTTAGTAGAATCTGAAAGTGTTTATTTGGAGTGCTTTGAGGCCAACGTTGGAAAAGGAAATGTCTTCAAATAACAACTACACAGAAGAATTCTCAAAAACTTCTTTGTGATGAGTGCATTCAACTAACAGACTTGAATGTTCCTTTTGAAAGAGCAGTTCTGAAACACTCTTTTTGCAGAATCCGCAAATGGATATTTGGAACGCTTTGAAGCGTATGCTAGGAAATGAAATATCTTCACCTAAAAACTAGACAGAGGCATTCTCAGAAACTTCTGTGTGATGAGAGCATTCAACTCACAGACTTGATCATTATTTTTGATAGAGCAGTTTCGAAATACTCCTTTTGCAGAATCTGCAACGGTTTATTTGGAGCGCTTTGAGGTGTATGCTGGAAAAGGAAATATCTTCACATAAAAACTAGAAAGAAGCATTCTGAGAAACTTCTTTGGGTTGAGTGCATTCTACTCATAGAGTTGAACCTTCTTTTTGATGGAAGAGTTCTGAAACCCTCTTTTTGTAGAATCTGTAATTGCACATTTGGAGCTGTTTGAGGCCAAGGCTGGAAAAGGAAATATCTTCACGTTAAAACTGGACAGAAGCATTCTCAGAAACTTGTTTATGATGAGTGCATTCACCTCAAAGGCATGAACCTTTGTTTTGAAGGAGCAGTTCTGAAACACGCTTTTTGTAGAATCTGCTATTGTATACTTGGAGCGCTGTAAGGCCTCTGCTGGGAAATGAAATATCTTCACCTAAAAACAAGAGAGAAGCATTCTCAGAAACTTCTGTGTGATGAGTGCATTCAAATGACAGACTTGAATATTCCTTTCGATAGAACAGTTTGGAAACACTCCTTTTGTAGAATCTGCAAGTGTTTATTTCGAGCGCTTTGAGGCCTATGCTGGAAAAGGAAATATCTTCACATAAAAACTACACAGAAGCATTTTCAGAAACTTCTGTGTGATGAGTGCATTCAACTCACAGACTTGAACGTTCCTTTTGAAAGAGCAGTTTTGAAACACTCTTTTTATAGAATCTTCAAGTAGATATTTGGAACGCTTTCAGGCCTATCCTGGGAAATGAAATATCTTCACCTAAAAACAAGACAGAAGCATTCTCAGAAACCTCTGTGTCATGAGGGCATTCAACTCGCGTACTCGAACGTTCCTTTTGATAGGACAGTTTTGAAACACTCGTTTTGTAGAATCTGCAAGTATTCATTTCGAGCGCCTTGAGGCCAACGGTGGAAAAGGAAATGTGTTCAAATAACTACTACACAGAAGCATTCTCAAAAACTTCTTTGTGATGAATGCATTCAACTCACAGACCTCAACGTTCCTTTTGAAAGAGCAGTTCTGAAGCACTCTTTTTGCAGAATCCGCAAGTGGATATTTGGAACGCTTTCAAGCGTATGCTGGGAAATGAAATGTCTTCACCTAAAAACTAGACAGAGGCATTCTCAGAAATTTCTGTGTGATGAGAGCATTCAACTCACCGACTTGAACATTCCTTTTGATAGAGCAGTTTGGAAACACTCCTTTTGCAGAATCTGCAAGGGTTTATTTGGAGCGCTTTGAGGCGTATGCTGGAAAAGGAAATATCTTCACATAAAAACTAGACAGAAGCATTCTGAGAAACTTCTTTGGGATGCGTGTATTCTACTCACAGAGTTGAACCTTCTTTTTGATAGAAGAGTTTTGAAACTCTCTTTTTGTAGAATCTGCAAGTGAACATTTGGAGCTGTTTGAGGCCAAAGCTGGAAAAGGAAATATCTTCACGTAAAAACTAGATAGAAGCATTCTCAGAAACTTCTTTGTGATGAGTGCATTCAACCCACAGACTTGAACTTTTCTTTTGAAGGAGCAGTTTTGATACACGGTTTTTGTAGACTCTGCTAGTGTATACTTGGAGAGCTTTGAGGTCTATGCTGGGAAATGAAATATCTTCACCTAAAAACAAGAGAGAAGCATTCTCAGAAACTTCTGTGTGATGAGTGCTTTCAACTCACAGACTTGAACATTCCTTTCGATAGAGCAGTTTGGGAACACTCCGTTTGTAGAGTCTGCAAGTGTTTATTTAGAGCACTTTGAGGCCTATGCTGGAAAAGTAAATATCTTCAAAAAAAACTAGACAGTAGCATTTTCAGAAACTTCTGTGTGATCAGTGCATTCAACTCACAGACGTGAACGTTCCCTTTGAAAGAGCAGTTTTCAAACACTCTTTTTGTAGAATCTGCAAGTAGATAATTGTTGCGCTTTGAGGCCTACGCTGGGAAATGAAATATCCTCACCTAAAAACAAGACAGAAGCATTGTCAGAAACTTCTGTGTGATGAGTGCATTCAACTGACAGACTTGAACATTCCTGTCGATAGAGCAGTTTGGAAACACTCCTTTTGTAGAATCTGCAAGTGTTTATTTAGAGCGCTTTGAGGCCTATGATGGAAAAGGAAATATCTTCAAATAAAAACTAGACAGAAGCATTCTGAGAAACATCTGTGTGATGAGTGCATTCAACTCACAGCCTTGAACGTTCCTTTGGATAGGACAGTTTTGAAACACTCCTTTTGTAGAATCTGCAAGTGTTTATTTCGATCGCTTTGAAGCCAACGGTGGAAAAGGAAATGTCTTCAAATAACAACTACACAGAAGCATTCTCAAAAGCTGCTTTGTGACGAGTGCATTCAACTCACAGACTTGAACGTTCCCTTTGAAAGAGCAGTTTTGAAACACCCTTTTTGCAGAATCCGCAAGTGGATATTTGGAACGCTTTGAAGCGTATGCTGGGAAATGAAATATCTTCACCTAAAAACTAGACAGAGGCATTCTCAGAAACTTCTGTGTGATGAGTGCATTCAACTCACAGACTTGAACATTCCTTTTGATAGAGGAGTTTGGAAACACTCCTTTTGCAGAACCTGCAAGGGTTTATTTGGAGCGCTTTGAGGCGTATGCTGGAAAAGGAAATATCTTCACATAAAAACTAGACAGAAGCATTCTGAGAAACTTCTTTGGGATGAGTGCATTCTAATCACAGAGTTGAACCTTCTTTATGATAGAAGAGTTTTGAAACTCTCTTTTCGTAGAATCTTCAAGTGCACATTTGGAGATGTTTCAGGCCAATGCTGGAAAAGGAAACATCTTCACGCAAAAACTAGACAGAAGCATTCTCAGAAACTTGTTTGTGATGAGTGCATTCAACTCACACACTTGAACCTTTCTTTTGTAGGAGCAGTTTTGAAACACTCTTTTTGTAGAATCTCCTAGTGTATACTTGGAGCGCTGTGAGGCCTATCCTGGGAAATGAAATATCTTCACCTAAAAACAAGAGAGAAGCATTATCGGAAACTTCTGTGGGATGAGTGCATTCAACTCACAGACTTGAACATTCCTTTTGATAGAGCAGTTTGGAAACACTCCTTTTGTAGGATCTGCAAGTGTTTATTTGGTGCGCTTTGAGGCCTATGCTGGAAAAGAAAATATCTTCACATAAAAACTAGACAGAAGCATTCTCAGAAACTTCTGCGTGATGAGTTCATTCAACTCACCGACTTCAACGTTCCTTTTGATAGGACAGTTTTGAAACACTCCTTTTGTAGAATCTGCAGGTGTTTATTTCGAGCGCTTTGAGGCCAACGCTGGAAAAGGAAATGTCTTCAAATAACAACTACACAGAAGCATTCTCAAAAACTTCTTTGTGATGAGTGCATTCAACTCCCAGACTTGAACGTTCCTTTTGAAAGAGCAGTTCTGAACCCCTCTTTTTGTGGAATCTGAAGGTAGATATTTGGAGCGCTTTGAGGCCTATGCTGGGAAATGAAATATCTTCACCTAAAAACAAGACAGAAGCATTCTCAGAAACTTCTTGTGATGAGTGCATTCAACTCACAGACTTGAACATTCCTGTCGATAGAGCAGTTTGGAAACACTCCTTTTGTAGAATCTGCAAGTGTTTATTTAGAGCGCTTTGAGGCCTATGCTGGAAAGGTAAATATCTTCAAATAAAAACTAGACAGAAGCATTCTGAGAAACTTCTTTGTGATGAGTGCATTCAACTCACAGCCTTGAACGTTCCTTTGGATAGGACAGTTTTGAAAAACTCCTTTTGTAGAATCTGCAAGTGTTTATTTCGAGCGCTTTGAGGCCAACGGTGGAAAAGGAAATGTCTACAAATAACAACTACAGAGAAGCATTCTCAAAAACTTCTTTGTGATGAGTGCATTCAACTCACAGACTTGAACATTCCTTTCGATAGAGCAGTTTGGAAACACTCCTTTTGTAGAATCTGCAAGTGTTTATTTGGAGCGCTTTGATGCCTATACTGGAAAAGGAAATAACTTCTCATAAAAACTACACAGAAGCATTGTCAGAAACTTCTGTGTGATGAATGCATTCAACTCAGAGACTTGAACGTTCCTTATGATAGGACAGTTTAGAAACACTCCTTTAGTTGAATCTGCAAGCGTTTATTTCGAGCGCTTTGAGGCCAACGTTGGAAAAGGAAATGTCTTCAAATAACAACTACACAGAAGCATTCTCAAAAACTTCTTTGTGATGAGTGCATTCAACTCACAGACTTGAACGTTCCTTTTGAAAGAGTAGTACTGAAACACCCTTTTGGCGGAATTCGCAAGTGAATATTTGGAACGCTTTGAAGCGTATGCTGGGAAATGAAATGTCTTCACCTAAAAACTAGACAGAGGCATTCTCAAAAATTTCTGTGTGATGAGAGCATTCAACTCACAGACTTGAACATTTCTTTTGATAGAGCAGTTTGGAAACACTCCTTTTGCAGAATCTGCAAGGGTTTATTTGGAGCGCTTTGGGGCTTATGCTGGAAAAGGAAATATCTTCACATAAAAACTAGACAGAAGCATTCTGAGAAACTTCTTTGGGATGAGTGCATTCTACTCACAGAGTTGAACCTTCTTTTTGATAGAAGAGTTTTGAAACACTCTTTCTGTAGAATCTGCATGTGGATATTTGGAGCACTTTGAGGCCTATGCTGGGAAATGTAATATCTTCACCTAAAAACAAGACAGAAACATTCTCAGAAAATTCTGTGTGATGAGTGCATTCAACTCACAGACTTGAACATTTCTTTCGATACAGCAGTTTGGAAACACTACTTTTGTAGAATCTGCAAGTGTTTATTTAGTGTGCTTTGAGGTCTATGCTTGGAAATATCTTGACATAAAAACTAGACAGAAGCATTCTCAGAAACTTATATGTGATGAGTGCATTCTACTCACAGAGTTGAACCTTCTTTTTGATGGAAGAGTTTTGAAACTCTCTTTTTGTAGAATCTGCAATTGCATATTTGTAGCTGTTTCAGGCCAATGCTGGAAAAGGAAATATCTTCACATAAAAACTAGACAGAAGGATTCTCAGAAATTTCTCTGTGATGACTGCATTCAACTCACAGACTTGAACCTTTCTTTTGAAAGAGCAGTTTTGAAACACTCTTTTTGTAGAATCTTCTGGTGTATATTTGGAGCGCTGTGAGGCCTATGTTGGGAAATGAAATATCTTCTCCAAAAAACTAGATAGAAGCATTCTCAGAAACTTCTGTGTGATGAGTGCATTCAATTCACGGACTTGAACCTTCCTTTTGAAAGAACAGTTTTGAAACAAACTCTTTGTAGAATCTGCAAGTGGATAATTGGAGCGCTTTGAGGCCTATGCTGGGAAATGAAATACCTGTAACTAAAAACTAGAAAGAAGCATTCTCAGAAACTTCTGTGTGAAGAGTGTATTCAACTCACAGACTTGAACATTCCTTTTGATAGAGCAGTTTGGAAACTCTCCTTTTGCAGAATCTGCAAGGGTTTATTTGGAGCGCTTTGAGGCCTATGCTGGCAAAGGAAATATCTTCATATAAAAACTAGACAGAAGCATTCTCAGAAAATTCTTTGTGATTAGTGCATTCTACTCACAGAGTTGAACCTTCTTTTTGATAGAAGAGTTTTGAAACTCTCTTTTTGTAGAATCTGCAAAAGCACATTTTGAGCTGTTTGAGGCCAATGCTGGAAAAGGAAATATCTTCACATAAGAACTAGACAGAAGCATTCTCAGAAACTTGTTTCTGATGAGTGCATTCAACTCACAGACTTGAATCTTTCTATTGAAGGAGCAGTTTTGAAACACTCTTTTTGTAGTACTTGCTAGTGTATACTTGGGGCGCAGTGGGGCCTATTCTGGGAAAAATAGCATCTTCACCTAAAAACTAGACAGAAGCATTCTCAGAATCTTCTGTGTGATGAGTGCGTTCAACTCACAGATTTGAACTTTCCTTTTGATAGGACAGTTTTGAAACACTCCTTTTGTAGAATCTGCAAGTGTTTATTTCGAGCGCTTTGAGGCCAATGCTGGAAAAGGAAATGTCTTCAAATAAAAACTACACAGAAGCAATCTCAAAAACTTCTTTGTGATGAGTGCATTCAACTCGCAGACATGAAACTTCCTTTTGAAAGAGCAGTTTTGAAACATTCTTTTTGCAGAATACGCAAGTGGATATTTGGAACGCTTTGAAGCGTATGCTGGGAAATGAAATATCTTCACCTAAAAAGTAGACCGAAGCATTCTCAGAATCTTTTTTCAGATGAGTGCATTCATCTCACAGACTTGAACGTTCCTTTTCAAAGAGGAGTTTTGAAACACTCTTTTTGTACCATCTGCAGGTGGTTATTTGGAGCTCTTTGAGGCCTATGCAGGGAAATGAAATATCTTCAGCTAAAAACTAGACAGAAGAATTCTCAGAAACTTCTTTGCGATGTGTGCACTCAACTCACAGAGCAGAAACTGACTTTTGATAGAGTAGTTTGGACACACTCTTTTTGTAATTTCTGCAAGTGGATATTTGGAGCAACGGCGGCATCTAGTGGGAAAGGAAATACATGCAGATGAAAACTAGATAGAACCATTCTCAGAAACCTCTTTCTGATGATTGCGTTCAACTCACAGAATTGAACGTTCCTTTGGAGAGAGCAGTTTTGAAACACTCTTTTTGTAGAATCTGCAAGTGAATATTTGGAGAGCTCTGAGGCCTATGCAGGAAAAGGAAATGTCTTCACATCACTAGACGGAAACATTTTCAGAAACTTCTTTGCGATGAGTGCTTTCAACTCACAGACTTGAAACTTCCTTTTGAAAGAGCAGGTTTGAAACACTCTTTTTGTACAATCTGCAAGTAGACATTTGGAGCGCTTTGAAGCCTATGCTGGGAAATGAAATATCTTCCCCTAAAAACAAGAGAGAAACATTCTCAGAAACTTCTGTATGATGAGTGCATTCAACTCAAAGACTTGAACATTCCTTTCGATAGAGCAGTTTGGAAACATTCCTTTTGTAGAATCTGCAAGTGTTTATTTGGAGCGCTCTGAGGCCTATGCTGGAAAAGGAAATATCTTCACATAAAAACAAGACAGAAGCATTCTCAGAAACTTCTGTGTGATGAGTTCATTCAACTCACAAACTTGAACGTTCCCTTTGATAGGACAGTTTTGAAACACTCCTTTAGTAGAATCTGCAAGTGTTTATTTCGAGATCGTTGAGGCCGATGATGGAAAAGGAAGTGTCATCAAATAACAGCTACACAGAAGCATTCTGAGATACTTCCTGGGATGAGTGCATTCAACTCACGGACTTGAACCTTCCTTTTGAAAGAGCAGTTTTGAAACACTCTTTTTGTAGAATCTGCAATTAGATATTTGGAGCGCATTGAGGCCTAGGCTGGGAAATGAAATATCTTCATCTAAAAACAAGAGAGAAGGATTCTCAGAAACTTCTGTGTGATGAGTGCACTCAACTCACAGAATTGAACATTCCTTTCGATAGAGCAGTTTGGAAACACTCCTTTTGTAGAATCTGCAAGTGTTTATTTGGAGCGCTCTGAGGCCTATGCTGGAAAAGGAAACATCTTCACATAAAAAGTAGACAGAAGCATTCTCAGAAACTTCTGTGTGATGAGTTCATTCAACTCACAAACTTGAGCTTTCCTTTCGATATGACAGATTTGAAACACTCCTTTAGTAGAATCTGCAAGTGTTTATTTCGAGGCTTTGAGGCCAAAGATGGAAAAGGAAATGTCTTCAAATAACAACTACACAGAAGCATTCTCAGAAACTTCCTTGTGATGAGTGCATTCAACTCACAGACTTGAACCTTCCTTTTGAAAGAGCAGTTTTGAAACACTCTTTTTGTAGAATCTGCAAGTAGACATTTGGAGCGCTTTGAGGCCTATGCTGGGAAATGAAATATCTTCATCTAAAAACAAGACAGAAGCATTCTCAGAAACTTCTGTGTGATGAGTGCATTCAACTCACAGACTTGAACATTCCTTTCGATAGAGCAGTTTGGAAACTCTCCTTTTGTAGTATCTGCAAGTTTTTATTTGGAGTGCTTTGAGGCCTGTGCTGGAAAAGGAAATATCTTCACATAAAAATTACACAGAAGAATTCTGAGATACTTCCTGGGGATGAGTGCATTCAACTCACAGACTTGAACCTTCCTTTTGAAAGAGCAGTTTTGAAATACTCTTTTTGTAGAGTCCGCAAGTAGATATTTGGAGCGCTTTGAGGCCTACGATGGGAAATGAAATATCTTCACCTAAAAACAAGACAGAAGCATTCTCAGAAACTTCTGTGTGATGAGTGCATTGAACTCACGGACTTGAACATTCCTTTCGATAGAGCAGTTTGGAAACACTCCTTTTGTAGAATCTGCAAGTGTTTATTTGGAGCGCTCTGAGGCCTATGCTGGAAAAGGAAATATCTTCACATAAAAACTAGACAGAAGCATTCTCAGAAACTTCTGTGTGATGAGTTCATTCAACTCACAAAGTTGAACGTTCCTTTCTATAGGACAGTTTTGAAACACTCCTTTAGTAGAATCTGCAAGTGTTTATTTCGAGATCTTTGAGGCCGATGATGGAAAAGGAAATGTCATCAAATAACAACTACACAGAAGCATTCTGAGATACTTCCTGGGATGAGTGCATTCAACTCACAGACATGACCCTTCCTTTTGAAAGAGCAGTTTTGAAACACCCTTTTTGTAGAATCTGCAATTAGATATTTGGAGCGCATTGAGGCCTACGCTGGGAAATGTAATATCTTCATCTAAAAACAAGAGAGAAGCATTCTCAGAAACTTCTGTGTGATGAGTGCATTCAACTCACAGACTTGAACATTCCTTTCGATAGAGCAGTTTGGAAACACTCCTTTTGTAGAATCTGCAAGTGTTTATTTGGAGAGCTCAGAGGCCTATGCTGGAAAAGGAAATATCTTCACATAAAAACTAGAGAGAAGCATTCTCAGAAACTTCTGTGTGATGAGCTCATTCAACTCTCAAACTTGAACTTTCCTTTTGATAGGACAGTTTTGAAACACTCTTTTAGTAGAATCTGCAAGTGTTTATTTCGAGCCCTTTGAGGCCAACGATGGAAATGTCTTCAAATAACAACTACGCAGAAGCATTCTCAGAAACTTCTTTGTGATGAGTGCATTCAACTCACAGACTTGAACCTTCCTTTTGAAAGAGCAGTTTTGAAACACTCTTTTTGTAGAATCTGCAAGTAGACATTTGGAGCGCTTTGAGGCCTATGCTGGGAAATGAAATATCTTCACCTAAAGACAAGAGAGAAGCATTCTCAGAAACTTCTTTGAGATGAGTGCATTCAACTCACAGACTTGAACATTCCTTTCGATAGAGCAGTTTGGAAACTCTCCTTTTGTAGAATCTGCAAGTGTTTATTTGGAGTGCTTTGAGGCCTATGCTGGAAAAGGAAATATCTTCACATAAAAACTACGCAGAAGAATTCTGAGATACTTCCTGGTGATGAGTGCATTCAACTCACAGACTTGAAACTTCCTTTTGAAAGAGCAGTTTTGAAACACTCTTTTTGTAGAATCCGCATGTAGATATTTGGAGCGCTTTGAGGCCTACGATGGGAAATGAAATATCTTCACCTAAAAACAAGACAGAAGCATTCTCAGAAACTTCTGTGTGATGAGTGCATTGAACTCACGGACTTGAACATTCCTTTCCATAGAGCAGTTTGGAAACACTCCTTTTGTAGAATCTGCAAGTGTTTATTTGGAGCGCTCTGAGGCCAATGCTGGAAAAGGAAATATCTTCACATAAAAACTAGACAGAAGCATTCTCAGAAACTTCTGTGTGATGAGTTCATTAAACTCACAAAGTTGAACGTTCCTTTCTATAGGACAGTTTTGAAACACTCCTTTAGTAGAATCTGCAAGTGTTTATTTCGAGCCCTTTGAGGCCAATGATGGAAAAGGAAATGTCTTCAAATAACAACTACACAGAAGCATTCTCAGAAACTACTTTGTGATGAGTGCATTCAACTCACAGAGGTGAACCTTCGTTTTGAAAGAGCAGTTTTGAAACCCTCTTTTTGTAGAAACTGCAATTAGATATTTGGAGCGCTTTGAGGACTATGCTGGGAAATGAAATATCTTCACCTAAAAACAAGAGAGAAGCATTCTCAGAAACTTCTGTGTGATGAGTGCATTCAACTCACGGACTTGAACATTCCTTTCGATAGAGCAGTTTGGAAACGCTCCTTTTGTAGAATCTGCAAGTGTTTATTTGGAGTGCTTTGAGGCCTATGCTGGAAAAGGAAATATCTTCACATAAAAACTACACAGAAGAATTCTGAGATACTTCTTGGTGATGAGTGCATTCAACTCGCAGACTTGAACCTTCCTTTTGAAAGAGCAGTTTTGAAACACTCTTTTTGTAGAATCTGCAAGTAGACATTTGGAGCGCTTTGAGGCCTATGCTGGGAAATGAAATATCTTCACCTAAAAACAAGAGAGAAACATTCTCAGAGACTTCTGTGTGATGAGTGCATTCAACTCAGAAATTTGAAAGTTCCCTTTGATGGGACAGTTTTGAAACACTCCTTTAGTAGAATCTGCAAGTGCTTATTTCGAAATCTTTGAGGCCGATGATGGAAAAGGAAATGTCATCAAATGACAACTACACAGAAGCATTCTGAGATACTTCCTGGTGATGAGTGCATTCAATTCACAGACTTGAACATTCCTTTCAATAGAGCAGTTTGGAAACTCTCCTTTTGTAGAATCTGCAAGTGTTTATTTGGAGTGCTTTGAGGCCTTGCTGGAAAAGGAAATATCTTCACATAAAAACTACACAGAAGAATTCTGAGATACTTCCTGGGGATGAGCGCATTCAACTCACAGACTTGAACCTTCCTTTTAAAAGAGCAGTTTTGAAACACTCTTTTTGTAGAATCTGCAATTAGATATTTGGAGCGCATTGAGGCCTATGCTGGGAAATGAAATATCCTCATCTAAAAACAAGAGAGAAGCATTCTCAGAAACTTCTGTGAGATGAGTGCATTCAACTCACAGACTTGAACCTTCCTTTTGAAAGAGCAGTTTTGAAACACTCTTTTTGTAGAATCTGCAAGTAGACATTTGGAGCGCTTTGTGGCCTATGCTGGGAAAAGAAATGTCTTCACCTAAAAAAAAGAGAGAAACATTCTCAGAAACTTCTGTGTGATGAGTGCATTCAACTCACAGACTTGAACATTCCTTTCGATAGAGCAGTTTGGAAACACTCCTTTTGTAGAATCTGCAAGTGTTTATTTGGAGTGCTTTGAGGCCTATGCTGGAAAAGGAAATATCTTCACATAAAAACTACACAGAAGCATTCTGAGATACCCCTTGGTGATGAGTGCATTCAACTCACAGACTTGAACCTTCCTTTTGAAAGAGCAGTTTTGAAACACTCTTTTTGTAGAATGTGCAAGTAGATATTTAGAGCGCTTTGAGGCCTATGCTGGGAAATGAAATATCTTCACCTAAAAACAAGAGAGAAGCATTCTCAGAAACTTCTGTGTGATGAGTGCATTCAACTCACAGACTTGAACATTCCTTTCGATAGAGCAGTTTGGAAACACTCCTTTTGTAGAATCTGCAAGTGTTTATTAGGAGCGCTCAGAGGCCTATGCTGGAAAAGGAAATATCTTCACATAAAAACTAGACAGAAGCATACTCAGAAACTTCTGTGTGATGAGTTCATTCAACTCACAAAGTTGAACGTTCCCTTCTATAGGACAGTTTTGAAATACTCCTTTAGTAGAATCTGCACGTGTTTATTTCGAGCCCTTTGAGGCCAATGATGGAAAAGGAAATGTCTTCAAATAACAACTACACAGAAGCATTCTCAGAAACTTCTTTATGATGAGTGCATTCAACTCACAGAGATGAACCTTCGTTTCGAAAGAGCAGTTTTGAAACACTCTTTTTGTAGAAACTGCAATTTGATATTTGGAGCGCTTTGAGGCGTATGCTGGGAAATGAAATATCTTCACCTAAAAACAAGATAGAAGCATTCTCAGAAACTTCTGTGTGATGAGTGCATTCAACTCACAGACTTGAACATTCCTTTTGATAGAGCAGTTTGGAAACACTCCTTTTGTAGAATCTGCCAGTGTTTATTTGGAGTGCTTTGAGGCCTATGCTGGAAAAGGAAATATCTTCACATAAAAACTACACAGAAGCATTCTGAGATACCACTTGGTGATGAGTGCATTCAACTCACAGACTTGAACCTGCCTTTTGAAAGAGCAGTTTTGAAACACTCTTTTTGTAGAATGTGCATGTAGATATTTGGAGCGCTTTGAGGCCAATGCTGGGAAATGAAATATCTTCATGAAAAACAATAGAGAAGCATTCTCAGAAACTTCTGTGTGATGAGTGCATTCAACTCACAGACTTGAACACTCCTTTCGATAGAGCAGTTTGGAAACACTCCTTTTGTAGAATCTGCAAGTGTTTATTTGGAGCGCTCAGAGGCCTATGCTGGAAAAGGAAATATCTTCACATAAAAACTAGACAGAAGCATTCTCAGAAACTTCTGTGTGATGAGCTCATTCAACTCTCAAAGTTGAACGTTCCTTTTGGTAGGACAGTTTTGAACCACTCTTTTAGTAGAATCTGCAAGTGTTTATTTCGGGCCCTTTGAGGAAAACGATGGAAAAGAAAATGTCTTCAAATAACAACTACACAGACGCATTCTGAGAAACTTCTTTGTGATGAGTTCATTCAACTCACAGACATGAACCTTCCTTTTGAAAGAGCAGTTTTGAAACACTCTTTTTGTAGAATCTGCAAGTAGACATTTGGAGCGCTTTGAGGCCTATGCTGGGAAATGAAATATCTTCACCTAAAGACAAGAGAGAAGCATTCTCAGAAACTTCTTTGTGATGAGTGCATTCAACTCACAGACTTGAAAATTCCTTTCAATAGAGCAGTTTGGAAACTCTCCTTTTGCAGACTCTGCAAGTGTTTACTTGGAGTGCTTTGAGGCCTACGCTGGAAAAGGAAATATCTTCACATAAAAACTACGTAGAAGCATTCTGAGATACTTCCTGGTGATGAGTGCGTTCAACTCACAGACTTGAACCTTCCTTTTGAAAGAGCAGTTTTGAAACACTCTTTTTGTAGAATCCGCAAGTAGATATTTGGAGCGCTTTGAGGCCTACGATGGGAAATGAAATATCTTCACCTAAAAACAAGACAGAAGCATTCTCAGAAACTTCTGTGTGATGAGTGCATTGAACTCACGGACTTGAACATTCCTTTCCATAGAGCAGTTTGGAAACACTCCTTTTGTAGAATCTGCAAGTGTTTATTTGGAGCGTTCTGAGGCCTATGCTGGAAAAGGAAATATCTTCACATAAAAACTAGACAGAAGCATTCTCAGAAACTTCTGTGTGATGAGTTCATTCAACTCACAAACTTGAGCTTTCCTTTCGATATGACAGATTTGAAACACTCCTTTAGTAGAATCTGCAAGTGTTTATTTCGAGGCTTTGAGGCCAAAGATGGAAAAGGAAATGTCTTCAAATAACAACTACACAGAAGCATTCTCAGAAACTTCCTTGTGATGAGTGCATTCAACTCACAGACTTGAACCTTCCTTTTGAAAGAGCAGTTTTGAAACACTCTTTTTGTAGAATCTGCAAGTAGACATTTGGAGCGCTTTGAGGCCTATGCTGGGAAATGAAATATCTTCATCTAAAAACAAGACAGAAGCATTCTCAGAAACTTCTGTGTGATGAGTGCATTCAACTCACAGACTTGAACATTCCTTTCGATAGAGCAGTTTGGAAACTCTCCTTTTGTAGTATCTGCAAGTTTTTATTTGGAGTGCTTTGAGGCCTGTGCTGGAAAAGGAAATATCTTCACATAAAAATTACACAGAAGAATTCTGAGATACTTCCTGGGGATGAGTGCATTCAACTCACAGACTTGAACCTTCCTTTTGAAAGAGCAGTTTTGAAATACTCTTTTTGTAGAGTCCGCAAGTAGATATTTGGAGCGCTTTGAGGCCTACGATGGGAAATGAAATATCTTCACCTAAAAACAAGACAGAAGCATTCTCAGAAACTTCTGTGTGATGAGTGCATTGAACTCACGGACTTGAACATTCCTTTCGATAGAGCAGTTTGGAAACACTCCTTTTGTAGAATCTGCAAGTGTTTATTTGGAGCGCTCTGAGGCCTATGCTGGAAAAGGAAATATCTTCACATAAAAACTAGACAGAAGCATTCTCAGAAACTTCTGTGTGATGAGTTCATTCAACTCACAAAGTTGAACGTTCCTTTCTATAGGACAGTTTTGAAACACTCCTTTAGTAGAATCTGCAAGTGTTTATTTCGAGATCTTTGAGGCCGATGATGGAAAAGGAAATGTCATCAAATAACAACTACACAGAAGCATTCTGAGATACTTCCTGGGATGAGTGCATTCAACTCACAGACATGAACCTTCCTTTTGAAAGAGCAGTTTTGAAACACCCTTTTTGTAGAATCTGCAATTAGATATTTGGAGCGCATTGAGGCCTACGCTGGGAAATGAAACATCTTCATCTAAAAACAAGAGAGAAGCATTCTCAGAAACTTCTGTGTGATGAGTGCATTCAACTCACAGACTTGAACATTCCTTTCGATAGAGCAGTTTGGAAACACTCCTTTTGTAGAATCTGCAAGTGTTTATTTGGAGAGCTCAGAGGCCTATGCTGGAAAAGGAAATATCTTCACATAAAAACTAGAGAGAAGCATTCTCAGAAACTTCTGTGTGATGAGCTCATTCAACTCTCAAACTTGAACTTTCCTTTTGATAGGACAGTTTTGAAACACTCTTTTAGTAGAATCTGCAAGTGTTTATTTCGAGCCCTTTGAGGCCAACGATGGAAATGTCTTCAAATAACAACTACGCAGAAGCATTCTCAGAAACTTCTTTGTGATGAGTGCATTCAACTCACAGACTTGAACCTTCCTTTTGAAAGAGCAGTTTTGAAACACTCTTTTTGTAGAATCTGCAAGTAGACCTTTGGAGCGCTTTGAGGCCTATGCTGGGAAATGAAATATCTTCACCTAAAGACAAGAGAGAAGCATTCTCAGAAACTTCTTTGAGATGAGTGCATTCAACTCACAGACTTGAACATTCCTTTCGATAGAGCAGTTTGGAAACTCTCCTTTTGTAGAATCTGCAAGTGTTTATTTGGAGTGCTTTGAGGCCTATGCTGGAAAAGGAAATATCTTCACATAAAAACTACGCAGAAGAATTCTGAGATACTTCCTGGTGATGAGTGCATTCAACTCACAGACTTGAAACTTCCTTTTGAAAGAGCAGTTTTGAAACACTCTTTTTGTAGAATCCGCATGTAGATATTTGGAGCGCTTTGAGGCCTACGATGGGAAATGAAATATCTTCACCTAAAAACAAGACAGAAGCATTCTCAGAAACTTCTGTGTGATGAGTGCATTGAACTCACGGACTTGAACATTCCTTTCCATAGAGCAGTTTGGAAACACTCCTTTTGTAGAATCTGCAAGTGTTTATTTGGAGCGCTCTGAGGCCAATGCTGGAAAAGGAAATATCTTCACATAAAAACTAGACAGAAGCATTCTCAGAAACTTCTGTGTGATGAGTTCATTAAACTCACAAAGTTGAACGTTCCTTTCTATAGGACAGTTTTGAAACACTCCTTTAGTAGAATCTGCAAGTGTTTATTTCGAGCCCTTTGAGGCCAATGATGGAAAAGGAAATGTCTTCAATTAACAACTACACAGAAGCATTCTCAGAAACTACTTTGTGATGAGTGCATTCAACTCACAGAGGTGAACCTTCGTTTTGAAAGAGCAGTTTTGAAACCCTCTTTTTGTAGAAACTGCAATTAGATATTTGGAGCGCTTTGAGGACTATGCTGGGAAATGAAATATCTTCACCTAAAAAAAAGAGAGAAGCATTCTCAGAAACTTCTGTGTGATGAGTGCATTCAACTCACGGACTTGAACATTCCTTTCAATAGAGCAGTTTGGAAACGCTCCTTTTGTAGAATCTGCAAGTGTTTATTTGGAGTGCTTTGAGGCCTATGCTGGAAAAGGAAATATCTTCACATAAAAACTACACAGAAGAATTCTGAGATACTTCTTGGTGATGAGTGCATTCAACTCGCAGACTTGAACCTTCCTTTTGAAAGAGCAGTTTTGAAACACTCTTTTTGTAGAATCTGCAAGTAGACATTTGGAGCGCTTTGAGGCCTATGCTGGGAAATGAAATATCTTCACCTAAAAACAAGAGAGAAACATTATCAGAGACTTCTGTGTGATGAGTGCATTCAACTCAGAAATTTGAAAGTTCCCTTTGATGGGACAGTTTTGAAACACTCCTTTAGTAGAATCTGCAAGTGTTTATTTCGAAATCTTTGAGGCCGATGATGGAAAAGGAAATGTCATCAAATGACAACTACACAGAAGCATTCTGAGATACTTCCTGGTGATGAGTGCATTCAATTCACAGACTTGAACATTCCTTTCAATAGAGCAGTTTGGAAACTCTCCTTTTGTAGAATCTGCAAGTGTTTATTTGGAGTGCTTTGAGGCCTTGCTGGAAAAGGAAATATCTTCACATAAAAACTACACAGAAGAATTCTGAGATACTTCCTGGGGATGAGTGCATTCAACTCACAGACTTGAACCTTCCTTTTAAAAGAGCAGTTTTGAAACACTCTTTTTGTAGAATCTGCAATTAGATATTTGGAGCGCATTGAGGCCTATGCTGGGAAATGAAATATCCTCATCTAAAAACAAGAGAGAAGCATTCTCAGAAACTTCTGTGTGATGAGTGCATTCAACTCACAGACTTGAACCTTCCTTTGGAAAGAGCAGTTTTGAAACACTCTTTTTGTAGAATCTGCAAGTAGACATTTGGAGCGCTTTGTGGCCTATGCTGGGAAAAGAAATATCTTCACCTAAAAACAAGAGAGAAACATTCTCAGAAACTTCTGTGTGATGAGTGCATTCAACTCACAGACTTGAACATTCCTTTCGATACAGCAGTTTGGAAACACTCCTTTTGTAGAATCTGCAAGTGTTTATTTGGAGTGCTTTGAGGCCTATGCTGGAAAAGGAAATATCTTCACATAAAAACTACACAGAAGCATTCTGAGATACTCCTTGGTGATGAGTGCATTCAACTCACAGACTTGAACCTTCCTTTTGAAAGGGCAGTTTTGAAACACTCTTTTTGTAGAATGTGCAAGTAGATATTTGGAGCGCTAAGAGGCCTATGCTGGGAAATGAAATATCTTCACCTAAAAACAAGAGAGAATCATTCTCAGGAACTTCTGTGTGATGAGTGCATTCAACTCACAGACTTGAACATTCCTTTCGATAGAACAGTTTGGAAACACTCCTTTTGTAGAATCTGCAAGTGTTTATTTGGAGCGCTCAGAGGCCTATGCTGGAAAAGGAAATATCTTCACATAAAAACTAGACAGAAGCATTCTCAGAAACTTCTGTGTGATGAGTGCATTCAACTCAGAGACTTGAACGTTCCTTTTGATAGGACAGTTTTGAAACTCTCCTTTTGTAGAATCTGCAAGTGTTTATTTCGAGCGCTTTGAAGCCAACTGTGGGAAAGGAAATGTCTTCAAATAACAACTACACAGAAGCATTCTAAAAAGCTTCTTTGTGATGAGTGCATTCAACTCCCAGACTTGAACGTTCGCTTTGAAAGAGCAGTTCTGAAAAACTCTTTTTGCAGAATCCGCAAGTGGATATTGGGAACGCTTTCAAGCGTATGCTAGGAAATGAAATATCTTCACCTAAAAACTAGACAGAGGCATTCTCAGAAACTTCTGTGTGATGAGTGCATTCAACTCACAGACTTGAACATTCCTTTTGATAGAGCAGTTTGGAAACACTCCTTTTGCAGAATCTGCAAGTGTTTATTTGGAGCGCTTTGAGGCGTATGCTGGAAAAGGAAGTATCTTCACATAAAAACTAGACAGAAGCATTCTGAGAAACTTCTTTCAGGTGAGTGCATTCTACTCACAGAGTTGAACCTTCTTTATGATAGAAGAGTTTTGAAACTCTCTTTTCGTAGAATCTTCAAGTGCACATTGGAGATGTTTCAGGCCAATGCTGGAAAAGGATATATCTTCACGTAAAAACCAGACAGAAGCATTCTCAGAAACTTGTTTGTGATGCATGCATTCAACTCACAGACTTGAAGCTTTCTTTTGAAGGAGCAGTTTTCAAACACGCTTTTTGGAGAATCTGCTAGTGTATACTTGGAGCGCTGTGAGGACTTTGTTGGGAAATGAAATATCCTCACCTAAAAACAAGACAGAGGCATTCTCAGTAACTTCTGTGTGGTGAGTGCATTCAACTCACAGACTTGAACATTCCTGTCGATAGAGCAGTTTCGAAACCCTCCTTTTGTAGAATCTGCAAGTGTTTATTTAGAGCGCTTTGAGGCCTATGCTGGAAAAGTAAATATCTTCAAATAAACACTAGACAGAAGCATTTTCAGAAACTTCTTTGGATAAGTGCATTCAACTCACAGACTTGAACGTTCCTTTTGAAAGAGCAGTTTTGCAACACTCTTTTTGTGGAATCTGCAAGTAGATATTTGGAGCGCTTTGAGGCCTATGCTGGGAAATGAAATATCTTCACCTAAAAACAAGACAGAAGCATTCTCAGAAACTTCTGTGTGATGAGTGCATTCAACTCACAGACTTGAACATTCCTTTCTATAGAGCAGTTTGGAAACAATCCTTTTGTAGAATCTGCAAGTGTTTATTTGTCGCGCGAAGAGACCTATGCTGGAAAAGGAAATATCTTCACATAAAAACTACACAGAAGCATTCTGAGAAACTTCTGTGTGACGAGTGCATTCAACTCAGAGTCTTGAACGTTGCTTTTGATAGGACAGTTTTGAAACACTCCTTTTGTAGAATCTGCAAGTGTTTATTTCGAGCGCTTTGAGGCCAACGGTAGAAAAGGGAATGTCTTTAAATAACAACTACACAGAAGCATTCCCAAAAACTTCTTTTGATGAGTGCATTCAACTCACAGAATTGAACGATCCTTTTGAAAGAGCAGTTCTGAAACACTCTTTTTGCAGAATCCGCAAGTGGATATTTGGAACGCTATGATGCGTATGATGGGAAATGAAATATCTTCACCTAAAAACTAGACAGAGGCATTCTCAGAAACCTCTGTGTGATGAGAGCATTCAACTCACAGATTTGAACGTTCCTTTCAATAGAGCAGATTGGAAACACTCCTTTTGTAGGATCTGCAAGGGTTTATTTGGAGCGCTTTGATGCCTATGCTGGAAAAGGAAATAACTTCTAATAAAAACTAGACAGAGGCATTCTCAGAAACTTCTGTGTGATGAGTGCATTCAACTCAGAGACCTGAACGTTCCTTTTGTAAGAGCAGTTTTGAAACACTCTTTTTGTGGAATCTGCAAGGAGATATTTGGAGCGCTTTGAGGCCTATGCTGCAAATGAAATATCTTTACCTAAAAACAAGATAGAAGCATTCTCAGAAACTTCTGCGAGATGAGTGCATTCAACTCACAGACTTGAACATTCCTTTCGATAGAGTAGTTTGGAAACACTCCTGTTGTAGAATCTGCAAGTGTTTATTTGGAGCGCCTTGAGACCTATGCTGGAAAAGGAAATATCTTCACATAAAAACTAGACAGAAGCATTCTCAGAAACTTCTGTATGATGACTTCATTCAACTGACAGACTTGAACTTTCCTTTTGACAGGACAGCTTTGAAACACTCCTTTTGTAGAATCTGCAAGTGTTTATTTTGAGCTCTTTGAGGCCACTGGTGGAAAAGGAAATGTCTTCAAATAACAACTACACAGAAGCATTCTCAAAAACTTCTTTGTGATGAGTGCATTCAACTCACAGAATTGAACGTTCCTTTTGGAAGAGCAGTTTTGAAACACTCTTTTTGTGGAATCTGCAAGTAGATATTTGGAGAGTTTTGAGGCCTATGCTGGGAAATGAAATATCTTCACCTCAATACAAGACAGAAGCATTCTCAGAAACTTCTGTGGGATGAGTGCATTCAACTCACAGACTTGAACATTCCTTTTGAAAGAGCAGTTTGGAAACACTCCTTTTGTAGAATCTGCAAGTGTTTATTTGGAGCGCTTTGAGACCTATGCTGGAAAAGGAAATATCTTCACATAAAAACTACACAGAAGCATTCTGAGAAACTTCTGTGTGATGAGTGCATTCAACTCACAGCCTTGAACTTTCCTTTTGATAGGTCTGTTTTGAAAAACTCCTTTTGTAGAATCTGCAAGTGTTTATTTCGAGCGCTTTGAGGCCAACTTTGGAAAACGAAATGTCTACAAATAACAACTGCACAGAAGCATTCTCAAAAAATTCTTTGTGATGAGTGCATTCAACTCACAGACTTGAACATTCCTTTCGATAGAGCAGTTTGGAAACACTCCTTTTGTAGAGTCTGCAAGTGTTTAATTGGAGCGCTTTGATGCCTATACTGGAAAAGGAAATAACTTCTCATAAAAACTACACAGAAGCATTGTCAGAAACTTCTGTGTGATGAGTGCATTCAACTCAGAGACTTGAACGTTCCTTTTGATAGGACAGTTTTGAAACACTCCTTTAGTAGAATCTGAAAGTGTTTATTTGGAGCGCTTTGAGGCCAACGTTGGAAAAGGAAATGTCTTCAAATAACAACTACACAGAAGAATTCTCAAAAACTTCTTTGTGATGAGTGCATTCAACTAACAGACTTGAATGTTCCTTTTGAAAGAGCAGTTCTGAAACACTCTTTTTGCAGAATCCGCAAATGGATATTTGGAACGCTTTGAAGCGTATGCTAGGAAATGAAATATCTTCACCTAAAAACTAGACAGAGGCATTCTCAGAAACTTCTGTGTGATGAGAGCATTCAACTCACAGACTTGATCATTATTTTTGATAGAGCAGTTTCGAAATACTCCTTTTGCAGAATCTGCAACGGTTTATTTGGAGCGCTTTGAGGTGTATGCTGGAAAAGGAAATATCTTCACATAAAAACTAGAAAGAAGCATTCTGAGAAACTTCTTTGGGTTGAGTGCATTCTACTCATAGAGTTGAACCTTCTTTTTGATGGAAGAGTTCTGAAACCCTCTTTTTGTAGAATCTGTAATTGCACATTTGGAGCTGTTTGAGGCCAAGGCTGGAAAAGGAAATATCTTCACGTTAAAACTGGACAGAAGCATTCTCAGAAACTTGTTTATGATGAGTGCATTCACCTCAAAGGCATGAACCTTTGTTTTGAAGGAGCAGTTCTGAAACACGCTTTTTGTAGAATCTGCTATTGTATACTTGGAGCGCTGTAAGGCCTCTGCTGGGAAATGAAATATCTTCACCTAAAAACAAGAGAGAAGCATTCTCAGAAACTTCTGTGTGATGAGTGCATTCAAATGACAGACTTGAACATTCCTTTCGATAGAACAGTTTGGAAACACTCCTTTTGTAGAATCTGCAAGTGTTTATTTCGAGCGCTTTGAGGCCTATGCTGGAAAAGGAAATATCTTCACATAAAAACTACACAGAAGCATTTTCAGAAACTTCTGTGTGATGAGTGCATTCAACTCACAGACTTGAACGTTCCTTTTGAAAGAGCAGTTTTGAAACACTCTTTTTATAGAATCTTCAAGTAGATATTTGGAACGCTTTCAGGCCTATCCTGGGAAATGAAATATCTTCACCTAAAAACAAGACAGAAGCATTCTCAGAAACCTCTGTGTCATGAGGGCATTCAACTCGCGTACTCGAACGTTCCTTTTGATAGGACAGTTTTGAAACACTCGTTTTGTAGAATCTGCAAGTATTCATTTCGAGCGCCTTGAGGCCAACGGTGGAAAAGGAAATGTGTTCAAATAACTACTACACAGAAGCATTCTCAAAAACTTCTTTGTGATGAATGCATTCAACTCACAGACCTCAACGTTCCTTTTGAAAGAGCAGTTCTGAAGCACTCTTTTTGCAGAATCCGCAAGTGGATATTTGGAACGCTTTCAAGCGTATGCTGGGAAATGAAATGTCTTCACCTAAAAACTAGACAGAGGCATTCTCAGAAATTTCTGTGTGATGAGAGCATTCAACTCACCGACTTGAACATTCCTTTTGATAGAGCAGTTTGGAAACACTCCTTTTGCAGAATCTGCAAGGGTTTATTTGGAGCGCTTTGAGGCGTATGCTGGAAAAGGAAATATCTTCACATAAAAACTAGACAGAAGCATTCTGAGAAACTTCTTTGGGATGCGTGTATTCTACTCACAGAGTTGAACCTTCTTTTTGATAGAAGAGTTTTGAAACTCTCTTTTTGTAGAATCTGCAAGTGAACATTTGGAGCTGTTTGAGGCCAAAGCTGGAAAAGCAAATATCTTCACGTAAAAACTAGATAGAAGCATTCTCAGAAACTTCTTTGTGATGAGTGCATTCAACTCACAGACTTGAACTTTTCTTTCGAAGGAGCAGTTTTGATACACGGTTTTTGTAGACTCTGCTAGTGTATACTTGGAGAGCTTTGAGGTCTATGCTGGGAAATGAAATATCTTCACCTAAAAACAAGAGAGAAGCATTCTCAGAAACTTCTGTGTGATGAGTGCATTCAACTCACAGACTTGAACATTCCTTTCGATAGAGCAGTTTGGGAACACTCCGTTTGTAGAGTCTGCAAGTGTTTATTTAGAGCACTTTGAGGCCTATGCTGGAAAAGTAAATATCTTCAAATAAAAACTAGACAGAAGCATTTTCAGAAACTTCTGTGTGATCAGTGCATTCAACTCACAGACGTGAACGTTCCCTTTGAAAGAGCAGTTTTCAAACACTCTTTTTGTAGAATCTGCAAGTAGATAATTGTTGCGCTTTGAGGCCTACGCTGGGAAATGAAATATCCTCACCTAAAAACAAGACAGAAGCATTGTCAGAAACTTCTGTGTGATGAGTGCATTCAACTGACAGACTTGAACATTCCTGTCGATAGAGCAGTTTGGAAACACTCCTTTTGTAGAATCTGCAAGTGTTTATTTAGAGCGCTTTGAGACCTATGCTAGAAAAGGAAATATCTTCAAATAAAAACTAGACAGAAGCATTCTGAGAAACATCTGTGTGATGAGTGCATTCAACTCACAGCCTTGAACGTTCCTTTGGATAGGACAGTTTTGAAACACTCCTTTTGTAGAATCTGCAAGTGTTTATTTCGATCGCATTGAAGCCAACGGTGGAAAAGCAAATGTCTTCAAATAACAACTACACAGAAGCATTCTCAAAAGCTGCTTTGTGATGAGTGCATTCAACTCACAGACTTGAACGTTCCCTTTGAAAGAGCAGTTTTGAAACACTCTTTTTGCAGAATCCGCAAGTGGATATTTGGAACGCTTTGAAGCGTATGCTGGGAAATGAAATATCTTCACCTAAAAACTAGACAGAGGCATTCTCAGAAACTTCTATGTGATGAGTGCATTCAACTCACAGACTTGAACATTCCTTTTGATAGAGGAGTTTGGAAACACTCCTTTTGCAGAACCTGCAAGTGTTTATTTGGAGCGCTTTGAGGCGTATGCTGGAAAAGGAAATATCTTCACATAAAAACTAGACAGAAGCATTCTGAGAAACTTCTTTGGGATGAGTGCATTCTAATCACAGAGTTGAACCTTCTTTATGATAGAAGAGTTTTGAAACTCTCTTTTCGTAGAATCTTCAAGTGCACATTTGAAGATGTTTCAGGCCAATGCTGGAAAAGGAAACATCTTCACGTAAAAACTAGACAGAAGCATTCTCAGAAACTTGTGTGTGATGAGTGCATTCAACTCACAGACTTGAACATTTCTTTCGATACAGCAGTTTGGAAACACTACTTTTGTAGAATCTGCAAGTGTTTATTTAGTGCGCTTTGAGGTCTATGCTTGAAAAGGAAATATCTTCACATAAAAACTAGACAGAAGCATTCTCAGAAACTTATATGTGATGAGTGCATTCTACTCACAGAGTTGAACCTTCTTTTTGATGGAAGAGTTTTGAAACTCTCTTTTTGTAGAATCTGCAATTGCATATTTGTAGCTGTTTCAGGCCAATGCTGGAAAAGGAAATATCTTCACATAAAAACTAGACAGAAGGATTCTCAGAAATTTCTCTGTGATGACTGCATTCAACTCACAGACTTGAACCTTTCTTTTGAAAGAGCAGTTTTGAAACACTCTTTTTGTAGAATCTTCTGGTGTATATTTGGAGCGCTGTGAGGCCTATGTTGGGAAATGAAATATCTTCTCCAAAAAACTAGATAGAAGCATTCTCAGAAACTTCTGTGTGATGAGTGCATTCAATTCACGGACTTGAACCTTCCTTTTGAAAGAACAGTTTTGAAACAAACTCTTTGTAGAATCTGCAAGTGGATAATTGGAGCGCTTTGAGGCCTATGCTGGGAAATGAAATACCTGTAACTAAAAACTAGAAAGAAGCATTCTCAGAAACTTCTGTGTGAAGAGTGTATTCAACTCACAGACTTGAACATTCCTTTTGATAGAGCAGTTTGGAAACTCTCCTTTTGCAGAATCTGCAAGGGTTTATTTGGAGCGCTTTGAGGCCTATGCTGGCAAAGGAAATATCTTCATATAAAAACTAGACAGAAGCATTCTCAGAAAATTCTTTGTGATTAGTGCATTCTACTCACAGAGTTGAACCTTCTTTTTGATAGAAGAGTTTTGAAACTCTCTTTTTGTAGAATCTGCAAGAGCACATTTTGAGCTGTTTGAGGCCAATGCTGGAAAAGGAAATATCTTCACATAAGAACTAGACAGAAGCATTCTCAGAAACTTGTTTCTGATGACTGCATTCAACTCACAGACTTGAATCTTTCTATTGAAGGAGCAGTTTTGAAACACTCTTTTTGTAGTACTTGCTAGTGTATACTTGGGGCGCAGTGGGGCCTATTCTGGGAAAAATAGCATCTTCACCTAAAAACTAGACAGAAGCATTCTCAGAATCTTCTGTGTGATGAGTGCGTTCAACTCACAGATTTGAACTTTCCTTTTGATAGGACAGTTTTGAAACACTCCTTTTGTAGAATCTGCAAGTGTTTATTTCGAGCGCTTTGAGGCCAATGCTGGAAAAGGAAATGTCTTCAAATAAAAACTACACAGAAGCATTCTCAAAAACTTCTTTGTGATGAGTGCATTCAACTCGCAGACTTGAAACTTCCTTTTGAAAGAGCAGTTTTGAAACATTCTTTTTGCAGAATCCGCAAGTGGATATTTGGAACGCTTTGAAGCGTATGCTGGGAAATGAAATATCTTCACCTAAAAAGTAGATCGAAGCATTCTCAGAATCTTTTTTCAGATGAGTGCATTCATCTCACAGACTTGAACGTTCCTTTTCAAAGAGGAGTTTTGAAACACTCTTTTTGTACCATCTGCAGGTGGTTATTTGGAGCTCTTTGAGGCCTATGCAGGGAAATGAAATATCTTCAGCTAAAAACTAGACAGAAGAATTCTCAGAAACTTCTTTGCGATGTGTGCACTCAACTCACAGAGCAGAAACTGACTTTTGATAGAGTAGTTTGGAAACACTCTTTTTGTAATTTCTGCAAGTGGATATTTGGAGCAACGGCGGCATCTAGTGGGAAAGGAAATACATGCAGATGAAAACTAGATAGAACCATTCTCAGAAACCTCTTTCTGATGATTGCGTTCAACTCACAGAATTGAACGTTCCTTTGGAAAGAGCAGTTTTGAAACACTCTTTTTGTAGAATCTGCAAGTGAATATTTGGAGAGCTCTGAGGCCTATGCAGGAAAAGGAAATGTCTTCACATCACTAGACGGAAACATTTTCAGAAACTTCTTTGCGATGAGTGCTTTCAACTCACAGACTTGAAACTTCCTTTTGAAAGAGCAGGTTTGAAACACTCTTTTTGTACAATCTGCAAGTAGACATTTGGAGCGCTTTGAAGCCTATGCTGGGAAATGAAATATCTTCACCTAAAAACAAGAGAGAAACATTCTCAGAAACTTCTGTATGATGAGTGCATTCAACTCAAAGACTTGAACATTCCTTTCGATAGAGCAGTTTGGAAACATTCCTTTTGTAGAATCTGCAAGTGTTTATTTGGAGCGCTCTGAGGCCTATGCTGGAAAAGGAAATATCTTCACATAAAAACTAGACAGAAGCATTCTCAGAAACTTCTGTGTGATGAGTTCATTCAACTCACAAACTTGAACGTTCCCTTTGATAGGACAGTTTTGAAACACTCCTTTAGTAGAATCTGCAAGTGTTTATTTCGAGATCGTTGAGGCCGATGATGGAAAAGGAAGTGTCATCAAATAACAGCTACACAGAAGCATTCTGAGATACTTCCTGGGATGAGTGCATTCAACTCACAGACTTGAACCTTCCTTTTGAAAGAGCAGTTTTGAAACACTCTTTTTGTAGAATCTGCAATTAGATATTTGGAGCGCATTGAGGCCTAGGCTGGGAAATGAAATATCTTCATCTAAAAACAAGAGAGAAGGATTCTCAGAAACTTCTGTGTGATGAGTGCATTCAACTCACAGACTTGAACATTCCTTTCGATAGAGCAGTTTGGAAACACTCCTTTTGTAGAATCTGCAAGTGTTTATTTGGAGCGCTCTGAGGCCTATGCTGGAAAAGGAAACATCTTCACATAAAAAGTAGACAGAAGCATTCTCAGAAACTTCTGTGTGATGAGTTCATTCAACTCACAAACTTGAGCTTTCCTTTCGATATGACAGATTTGAAACACTCCTTTAGTAGAATCTGCAAGTGTTTATTTCGAGGCTTTGAGGCCAAAGATGGAAAAGGAAATGTCTTCAAATAACAACTACACAGAAGCATTCTCAGAAACTTCCTTGTGATGAGTGCATTCAACTCACAGACTTGAACCTTCCTTTCGAAAGAGCAGTTTTGAAACACTCTTTTTGTAGAATCTGCAAGTAGACATTTGGAGCGCTTTGAGGCCTATGCTGGGAAATGAAATATCTTCATCTAAAAACAAGACAGAAGCATTCTCAGAAACTTCTGTGTGATGAGTGCATTCAACTCACAGACTTGAACATTCCTTTCGATAGAGCAGTTTGGAAACTCTCCTTTTGTAGTATCTGCAAGTTTTTATTTGGAGTGCTTTGAGGCCTGTGCTGGAAAAGGAAATATCTTCACATAAAAATTACACAGAAGAATTCTGAGATACTTCCTGGGGATGAGTGCATTCAACTCACAGACTTGAACCTTCCTTTTGAAAGAGCAGTTTTGAAACACTCTTTTTGTAGAGTCCGCAAGTAGATATTTGGAGCGCTTTGAGGCCTACGATGGGAAATGAAATATCTTCACCTAAAAACAAGACAGAAGCATTCTCAGAAACTTCTGTGTGATGAGTGCATTGAACTCACGGACTTGAACATTCCTTTCGATAGAGCAGTTTGGAAACACTCCTTTTGTAGAATCTGCAAGTGTTTATTTGGAGTGCTCTGAGGCCTATGCTGGAAAAGGAAATATCTTCACATAAAAACTAGACAGAAGCATTCTCAGAAACTTCTGTGTGATGAGTTCATTCAACTCACAAAGTTGAACGTTCCTTTCTATAGGACAGTTTTGAAACACTCCTTTAGTAGAATCTGCAAGTGTTTATTTCGAGATCTTTGAGGCCGATGATGGAAAAGGAAATGTCATCAAATAACAACTACACAGAAGCATTCTGAGATACTTCCTGGGATGAGTGCATTCAACTCACAGACATGAACCTTCCTTTTGAAAGAGCAGTTTTGAAACACCCTTTTTGTAAAATCTGCAATTAGATATTTGGAGCGCATTGAGGCCTACGCTGGGAAATGAAATATCTTCATCTAAAAACAAGAGAGAAGCATTCTCAGAAACTTCTGTGTGATGAGTGCATTCAACTCACAGACTTGAACATTCCTTTCGATAGAGCAGTTTGGAAACACTCCTTTTTTAGAATCTGCAAGTGTTTATTTGGAGAGCTCAGAGGCCTATGCTGGAAAAGGAAATATCTTCACATAAAAACTAGAGAGAAGCATTCTCAGAAAGTTCTGTGTGATGAGCTCATTCAACTCTCAAACTTGAACTTTCCTTTTGATAGGACAGTTTTGAAACACTCTTTTAGTAGAATCTGCAAGTGTTTATTTCGAGCCCTTTGAGGCCAACGATGGAAATGTCTTCAAATAACAACTACGCAGAAGCATTCTCAGAAACTTCTTTGTGATGAGTGCATTCAACTCACAGACTTGAACCTTCCTTTTGAAAGAGCAGTTTTGAAACACTCTTTTTGTAGAATCTGCAAGTAGACATTTGGAGCGCTTTGAGGCCTATGCTGGGAAATGAAATATCTTCACCTAAAGACAAGAGAGAAGCATTCTCAGAAACTTCTTTGAGATGAGTGCATTCAACTCACAGACTTGAACATTCCTTTCGATAGAGCAGTTTGGAAACTCTCCTTTTGTAGAATCTGCAAGTGTTTATTTGGAGTGCTTTGAGGCCTATGCTGGAAAAGGAAATATCTTCACATAAAAACTACGCAGAAGAATTCTGAGATACTTCCTGGTGATGAGTGCATTCAACTCACAGACTTGAAACTTCCTTTTGAAAGAGCAGTTTTGAAACACTCTTTTTGTAGAATCCGCATGTAGATATTTGGAGCGCTTTGAGGCCTACGATGGGAAATGAAATATCTTCACCTAAAAACAAGACAGAAGCATTCTCAGAAACTTCTGTGTGATGAGTGCATTGAACTCACGGACTTGAACATTCCTTTCCATAGAGCAGTTTGGAAACACTCCTTTTGTAGAATCTGCAAGTGTTTATTTGGAGCGCTCTGAGGCCTATGCTGGAAAAGGAAATATCTTCACATAAAAACTAGACAGAAGCATTCTCAGAAACTTCTGTGTGATGAGTTCATTAAACTCACAAAGTTGAACGTTCCTTTCTATAGGACAGTTTTGAAACACTCCTTTAGTAGAATCTGCAAGTGTTTATTTCGAGCCCTTTGAGGCCAATGATGGAAAAGGAAATGTCTTCAATTAACAACTACACAGAAGCATTCTCAGAAACTACTTTGTGATGAGTGCATTCAACTCACAGAGGTGAACCTTCGTTTTGAAAGAGCAGTTTTGAAACCCTCTTTTTGTAGAAACTGCAATTAGATATTTGGAGCGCTTTGAGGACTATGCTGGGAAATGAAATATCTTCACCTAAAAAAAAGAGAGAAGCATTCTCAGAAACTTCTGTGTGATGAGTGCATTCAACTCACGGACTTGAACATTCCTTTCGATAGAGCAGTTTGGAAACGCTCCTTTTGTAGAATCTGCAAGTGTTTATTTGGAGTGCTTTGAGGCCTATGCTGGAAAAGGAAATATCTTCACATAAAAACTACACAGAAGAATTCTGAGATACTTCTTGGTGATGAGTGCATTCAACTCGCAGACTTGAACCTTCCTTTTGAAAGAGCAGTTTTGAAACACTCTTTTTGTAGAATCTGCAAGTAGACATTTGGAGCGCTTTGAGGCCTATGCTGGGAAATGAAATATCTTCACCTAAAAACAAGAGAGAAACATTCTCAGAGACTTCTGTGTGATGAGTGCATTCAACTCAGAAATTTGAAAGTTCCCTTTGATGGGACAGTTTTGAAACACTCCTTTAGTAGAATCTGCAAGTGTTTATTTCGAAATCTTTGAGGCCGATGATGGAAAAGGAAATGTCATCAAATGACAACTACACAGAAGCATTCTGAGATACTTCCTGGTGATGAGTGCATTCAATTCACAGACTTGAACATTCCTTTCAATAGAGCAGTTTGGAAACTCTCCTTTTGTAGAATCTGCAAGTGTTTATTTGGAGTGCTTTGAGGCCTTGCTGGAAAAGGAAATATCTTCACATAAAAACTACACAGAAGAATTCTGAGATACTTCCTGGGGATGAGTGCATTCAACTCACAGACTTGAACCTTCCTTTTAAAAGAGCAGTTTTGAAACACTCTTTTTGTAGAATCTGCAATTAGATATTTGGAGCGCATTGAGGCCTATGCTGGGAAATGAAATATCCTCATCTAAAAACAAGAGAGAAGCATTCTCAGAAACTTCTGTGTGATGAGTGCATTCAACTCACAGACTTGAACCTTCCTTTTGAAAGAGCAGTTTTGAAACACTCTTTTTGTAGAATCTGCAAGTAGACATTTGGAGCGCTTTGTGGCCTATGCTGGGAAAAGAAATATCTTCACCTAAAAACAAGAGAGAAACATTCTCAGAAACTTCTGTGTGATGAGTGTATTCAACTCACAGACTTGAACATTCCTTTCGATACAGCAGTTTGGAAACACTCCTTTTGTAGAATCTGCAAGTGTTTATTTGGAGTGCTTTGAGGCCTATGCTGGAAAAGGAAATATCTTCACATAAAAACTACACAGAAGCATTCTGAGATACTCCTTGGTGATGAGTGCATTCAACTCACAGACTTGAACCTTCCTTTTGAAAGGGCAGTTTTGAAACACTCTTTTTGTAGAATGTGCAAGTAGATATTTGGAGCGCTAAGAGGCCTATGCTGGGAAATGAAATATCTTCACCTAAAAACAAGAGAGAATCATTCTCAGGAACTTCTGTGTGATGAGTGCATTCAACTCACAGACTTGAACATTCCTTTCGATAGAGCAGTTTGGAAACACTCCTTTTGTAGAATCTGCAAGTGTTTATTTGGAGCGCTCAGAGGCCTATGCTGGAAAAGGAAATATCTTCACATAAAAACTAGACAGAAGCATTCTCAGAAACTTCTGTGTGATGAGTGCATTCAACTCAGAGACTTGAACGTTCCTTTTGATAGGACAGTTTTGAAACACTCCTTTTGTAGAATCTGCAAGTGTTTATTTCGAGCGCTTTGAAGCCAACGGTGGGAAAGGAAATGTCTTCAAATAACAACTACACAGAAGCATTCTAAAAAGCTTCTTTGTGATGAGTGCATTCAACTCCCAGACTTGAACGTTCGCTTTGAAAGAGCAGTTCTGAAAAACTCTTTTTGCAGAATCCGCAAGTGGATATTGGGAACGCTTTCAAGCGTATGCTAGGAAATGAAATATCTTCACCTAAAAACTAGACAGAGGCATTCTCAGAAACTTCTGTGTGATGAGTGCATTCAACTCACAGACTTGAACATTCCTTTTGATAGAGCAGTTTGGAAACACTCCTTTTGCAGAATCTGCAAGTGTTTATTTGGAGCGCTTTGAGGCGTATGCTGGAAAAGGAAGTATCTTCACATAAAAACTAGACAGAAGCATTCTGAGAAACTTCTTTCAGGTGAGTGCATTCTACTCACAGAGTTGAACCTTCTTTATGATAGAAGAGTTTTGAAACTCTCTTTTCGTAGAATCTTCAAGTGCACATTGGAGATGTTTCAGGCCAATGCTGGAAAAGGAAATATCTTCACGTAAAAACCAGACAGAAGCATTCTCAGAAACTTGTTTGTGATGCATGCATTCAACTCACAGACTTGAAGCTTTCTTTTGAAGGAGCAGTTTTCAAACACGCTTTTTGGAGAATCTGCTAGTGTATACTTGGAGCGCTGTGAGGACTTTGTTGGGAAATGAAATATCCTCACCTAAAAACAAGACAGAGGCATTCTCAGTAACTTCTGTGTGGTGAGTGCATTCAACTCACAGACTTGAACATTCCTGTCGATAGAGCAGTTTCGAAACCCTCCTTTTGTAGAATCTGCAAGTGTTTATTTAGAGCGCTTTGAGGCCTATGCTGGAAAAGTAAATATCTTCAAATAAACACTAGACAGAAGCATTTTCAGAAACTTCTTTGGATAAGTGCATTCAACTCACAGACTTGAACGTTCCTTTTGAAAGAGCAGTTTTGCAACACTCTTTTTGTGGAATCTGCAAGTAGATATTTGGAGCGCTTTGAGGCCTATGCTGGGAAATGAAATATCTTCACCTAAAAACAAGACAGAAGCATTCTCAGAAACTTCTGTGTGATGAGTGCATTCAACTCACAGACTTGAACATTCCTTTCTATAGAGCAGTTTGGAAACAATCCTTTTGTAGAATCTGCAAGTGTTTATTTGTCGCGCGAAGAGACCTATGCTGGAAAAGGAAATATCTTCACATAAAAACTACACAGAAGCATTCTGAGAAACTTCTGTGTGACGAGTGCATTCAACTCAGAGTCTTGAACGTTGCTTTTGATAGGACAGTTTTGAAACACTCCTTTTGTAGAATCTGCAAGTGTTTATTTCGAGCGCTTTGAGGCCAACGGTAGAAAAGGGAATGTCTTTAAATAACAACTACACAGAAGCATTCCCAAAAACTTCTTTTGATGAGTGCATTCAACTCACAGAATTGAACGATCCTTTTGAAAGAGCAGTTCTGAAACACTCTTTTTGCAGAATCCGCAAGTGGATATTTGGAACGCTATGATGCGTATGATGGGAAATGAAATATCTTCACCTAAAAACTAGACAGAGGCATTCTCAGAAACCTCTGTGTGATGAGAGCATTCAACTCACAGATTTGAACGTTCCTTTCAATAGAGCAGATTGGAAACACTCCTTTTGTAGGATCTGCAAGGGTTTATTTGGAGCGCTTTGATGCCTATGCTGGAAAAGGAAATAACTTCTAATAAAAACTAGACAGAGGCATTCTCAGAAACTTCTGTGTGATGAGTGCATTCAACTCAGAGACCTGAACGTTCCTTTTGTAAGAGCAGTTTTGAAACACTCTTTTTGTGGAATCTGCAAGGAGATATTTGGAGCGCTTTGAGGCCTATGCTGCAAATGAAATATCTTTACCTAAAAACAAGATAGAAGCATTCTCAGAAACTTCTGCGAGATGAGTGCATTCAACTCACAGACTTGAACATTCCTTTCGATAGAGTAGTTTGGAAACACTCCTGTTGTAGAATCTGCAAGTGTTTATTTGGAGCGCCTTGAGACCTATGCTGGAAAAGGAAATATCTTCACATAAAAACTAGACAGAAGCATTCTCAGAAACTTCTGTATGATGACTTCATTCAACTGACAGACTTGAACTTTCCTTTTGACAGGACAGCTTTGAAACACTCCTTTTGTAGAATCTGCAAGTGTTTATTTTGAGCTCTTTGAGGCCACTGGTGGAAAAGGAAATGTCTTCAAATAACAACTACACAGAAGCATTCTCAAAAACTTCTTTGTGATGAGTGCATTCAACTCACAGACTTGAACGTTCCTTTTGGAAGAGCAGTTTTGAAACACTCTTTTTGTGGAATCTGCAAGTAGATATTTGGAGAGATTTGAGGCCTATGCTGGGAAATGAAATATCTTCACCTCAATACAAGACAGAAGCATTCTCAGAAACTTCTGTGGGATGAGTGCATTCAACTCACAGACTTGAACATTCCTTTTGAAAGAGCAGTTTGGAAACACTCCTTTTGTAGAATCTGCAAGTGTTTATTTGGAGCGCTTTGAGACCTATGCTGGAAAAGGAAATATCTTCACATAAAAACTACACAGAAGCATTCTGAGAAACTTCTGTGTGATGAGTGCATTCAACTCACAGCCTTGAACTTTCCTTTTGATAGGTCTGTTTTGAAAAACTCCTTTTGTAGAATCTGCAAGTGTTTATTTCGAGCGCTTTGAGGCCAACTTTGGAAAACGAAATGTCTACAAATAACAACTGCACAGAAGCATTCTCAAAAAATTCTTTGTGATGAGTGCATTCAACTCACAGACTTGAACATTCCTTTCGATAGAGCAGTTTGGAAACACTCCTTTTGTAGAGTCTGCAAGTGTTTAATTGGAGCGCTTTGATGCCTATACTGGAAAAGGAAATAACTTCTCATAAAAACTACACAGAAGCATTGTCAGAAACTTCTGTGTGATGAGTGCATTCAACTCAGAGACTTGAACGTTCCTTTTGATAGGACAGTTTTGAAACACTCCTTTAGTAGAATCTGAAAGTGTTTATTTGGAGCGCTTTGAGGCCAACGTTGGAAAAGGAAATGTCTTCAAATAACAACTACACAGAAGAATTCTCAAAAACTTCTTTGTGATGAGTGCATTCAACTAACAGACTTGAATGTTCCTTTTGAAAGAGCAGTTCTGAAACACTCTTTTTGCAGAATCCGCAAATGGATATTTGGAACGCTTTGAAGCGTATGCTAGGAAATGAAATATCTTCACCTAAAAACTAGACAGAGGCATTCTCAGAAACTTCTGTGTGATGAGAGCATTCAACTCACAGACTTGATCATTATTTTTGATAGAGCAGTTTCGAAATACTCCTTTTGCAGAATCTGCAACGGTTTATTTGGAGCGCTTTGAGGTGTATGCTGGAAAAGGAAATATCTTCACATAAAAACTAGAAAGAAGCATTCTGAGAAACTTCTTTGGGTTGAGTGCATTCTACTCATAGAGTTGAACCTTCTTTTTGATGGAAGAGTTCTGAAACCCTCTTTTTGTAGAATCTGTAATTGCACATTTGGAGCTGTTTGAGGCCAAGGCTGGAAAAGGAAATATCTTCACGTTAAAACTGGACAGAAGCATTCTCAGAAACTTGTTTATGATGAGTGCATTCACCTCAAAGGCATGAACCTTTGTTTTGAAGGAGCAGTTCTGAAACACGCTTTTTGTAGAATCTGCTATTGTATACTTGGAGCGCTGTAAGGCCTCTGCTGGGAAATGAAATATCTTCACCTAAAAACAAGAGAGAAGCATTCTCAGAAACTTCTGTGTGATGAGTGCATTCAAATGACAGACTTGAACATTCCTTTCGATAGAACAGTTTGGAAACACTCCTTTTGTAGAATCTGCAAGTGTTTATTTCGAGCGCTTTGAGGCCTATGCTGGAAAAGGAAATATCTTCACATAAAAACTACACAGAAGCATTTTCAGAAACTTCTGTGTGATGAGTGCATTCAACTCACAGACTTGAACGTTCCTTTTGAAAGAGCAGTTTTGAAACACTCTTTTTATAGAATCTTCAAGTAGATATTTGGAACGCTTTCAGGCCTATCCTGGGAAATGAAATATCTTCACCTAAAAACAAGACAGAAGCATTCTCAGAAACCTCTGTGTCATGAGGGCATTCAACTCGCGTACTCGAACGTTCCTTTTGATAGGACAGTTTTGAAACACTCGTTTTGTAGAATCTGCAAGTATTCATTTCGAGCGCCTTGAGGCCAACGGTGGAAAAGGAAATGTGTTCAAATAACTACTACACAGAAGCATTCTCAAAAACTTCTTTGTGATGAATGCATTCAACTCACAGACCTCAACGTTCCTTTTGAAAGAGCAGTTCTGAAGCACTCTTTTTGCAGAATCCGCAAGTGGATATTTGGAACGCTTTCAAGCGTATGCTGGGAAATGAAATGTCTTCACCTAAAAACTAGACAGAGGCATTCTCAGAAATTTCTGTGTGATGAGAGCATTCAACTCACAGACTTGAACATTCCTTTTGATAGAGCAGTTTGGAAACACTCCTTTTGCAGAATCTGCAAGGGTTTATTTGGAGCGCTTTGAGGCGT
Organism: Pongo pygmaeus; assembly: GCF_028885625.2. Taxonomy (NCBI): domain Eukaryota; kingdom Metazoa; phylum Chordata; class Mammalia; order Primates; family Hominidae; genus Pongo; species Pongo pygmaeus. Next base: position 103,981,516 of record NC_072373.2, on the reverse strand, counting down.
ATGCTGGAAAAGGAAATATCTTCACATAAAAACTAGACAGAAGCATTCTGAGAAACTTCTTTGGGATGCGTGTATTCTACTCACAGAGTTGAACCTTCTTTTTGATAGAAGAGTTTTGAAACTCTCTTTTTGTAGAATCTGCAAGTGAACATTTGGAGCTGTTTGAGGCCAAAGCTGGAAAAGCAAATATCTTCACGTAAAAACTAGATAGAAGCATTCTCAGAAACTTCTTTGTGATGAGTGCATTCAACTCACAGACTTGAACTTTTCTTTCGAAGGAGCAGTTTTGATACACGGTTTTTGTAGACTCTGCTAGTGTATACTTGGAGAGCTTTGAGGTCTATGCTGGGAAATGAAATATCTTCACCTAAAAACAAGAGAGAAGCATTCTCAGAAACTTCTGTGTGATGAGTGCATTCAACTCACAGACTTGAACATTCCTTTCGATAGAGCAGTTTGGGAACACTCCGTTTGTAGAGTCTGCAAGTGTTTATTTAGAGCACTTTGAGGCCTATGCTGGAAAAGTAAATATCTTCAAATAAAAACTAGACAGAAGCATTTTCAGAAACTTCTGTGTGATCAGTGCATTCAACTCACAGACGTGAACGTTCCCTTTGAAAGAGCAGTTTTCAAACACTCTTTTTGTAGAATCTGCAAGTAGATAATTGTTGCGCTTTGAGGCCTACGCTGGGAAATGAAATATCCTCACCTAAAAACAAGACAGAAGCATTGTCAGAAACTTCTGTGTGATGAGTGCATTCAACTGACAGACTTGAACATTCCTGTCGATAGAGCAGTTTGGAAACACTCCTTTTGTAGAATCTGCAAGTGTTTATTTAGAGCGCTTTGAGGCCTATGCTAGAAAAGGAAATATCTTCAAATAAAAACTAGACAGAAGCATTCTGAGAAACATCTGTGTGATGAGTGCATTCAACTCACAGCCTTGAACGTTCCTTTGGATAGGACAGTTTTGAAACACTCCTTTTGTAGAATCTGCAAGTGTTTATTTCGATCGCATTGAAGCCAACGGTGGAAAAGCAAATGTCTTCAAATAACAACTACACAGAAGCATTCTCAAAAGCTGCTTTGTGATGAGTGCATTCAACTCACAGACTTGAACGTTCCCTTTGAAAGAGCAGTTTTGAAACACTCTTTTTGCAGAATCCGCAAGTGGATATTTGGAACGCTTTGAAGCGTATGCTGGGAAATGAAATATCTTCACCTAAAAACTAGACAGAGGCATTCTCAGAAACTTCTATGTGATGAGTGCATTCAACTCACAGACTTGAACATTCCTTTTGATAGAGGAGTTTGGAAACACTCCTTTTGCAGAACCTGCAAGGGTTTATTTGGAGCGCTTTGAGGCGTATGCTGGAAAAGGAAATATCTTCACATAAAAACTAGACAGAAGCATTCTGAGAAACTTCTTTGGGATGAGTGCATTCTAATCACAGAGTTGAACCTTCTTTATGATAGAAGAGTTTTGAAACTCTCTTTTCGTAGAATCTTCAAGTGCACATTTGAAGATGTTTCAGGCCAATGCTGGAAAAGGAAACATCTTCACGTAAAAACTAGACAGAAGCATTCTCAGAAACTTGTTTGTGATGAGTGCATTCAACTCACACACTTGAACCTTTCTTTTGTAGGAGCAGTTTTGAAACACTCTTTTTGTAGAATCTCCTAGTGTATAATTGGAGCGCTGTGAGGCCTATCCAGGGAAATGAAATATCTTCACCTAAAAACAAGAGAGAAGCATTATCGGAAACTTCTGTGGGATGAGTGCATTCAACTCACAGACTTGAACATTCCTTTTGATAGAGCAGTTTGGAAACACTCCTTTTGTAGGATCTGCAAGTGTTTATTTGGTGCGCTTTGAGGCCTATGCTGGAAAAGAAAATATCTTCACATAAAAACTAGACAGAAGCATTCTCAGAAACTTCTGTGTGATGAGTTCATTCAACTCACCGACTTCAACGTTCCTTTTCATAGGACAGTTTTGAAACACTCCTTTTGTAGAATCTGCAGGTGTTTATTTCGAGCGCTTTGAGGTCAACGCTGGAAAAGGAAATTTCTTCAAATAACAACTACACAGAAGCATTCTCAAAAACTTCTTTGTGATAAGTGCATTCAACTCCCAGACTTGAACGTCCCTTTTGAAAGAGCAGTTCTGAACCCCTCTTTTTGTGGAATCTGCAGGTAGATATTTGGAGCGCTTTGAGGCCTATGCAGGGAAATGAAATATCTTCACCTAAAAACAAGACAGAAGCATTCTCAGAAACTTCTTGTGATGAGAGCATTCAACTCACAGACTTGAACATTCCTGTCGATAGAGCAGTTTGGAAACACTCCTTTTGTAGAATCTGCAAGTGTTTATTTAGAGCGCTTTGAGGCCTATTCTGGAAAGGTAAATATCTTCAAATAAAAACTAGACAGAAGGATTCTGAGAAACTTCTTTGTGATGAGTGCATTCAACCCACAGCCTTGAACGTTCCTTTTTATAGGACAGTTTTGAAAAACTCCTTTTGTAGAATCTGCAAGTGTTTATTTCGAGCGCTTTGAGGCCAACGGTGGAAAAGGAAATATCTACAAATAACAACTACAGAGAAGCATTCTCAAAAACTTCTTTGTGATGAGTGCATTCAACTCACAGACTTGAACATTCCTTTCGATAGAGCAGTTTGGAAACACTCCTTTTGTAGAATCTGCAAGTGTTTATTTGGAGCGCTTTGATGCCTATACTGGAAAAGGAAATAACTTCTCATAAAAACTACACAGAAGCATTGTCAGAAACTTCTGTGTGATGAATGCATTCAACTCAGAGACTTGAACGTTCCTTTTGATAGGACAGTTTAGAAACACTCCTTTAGTTGAATCTGCAAGCGTTTATTTCGAGCGCTTTGAGGCCAACTTTTGAAAAGGAAATGTCTTCAAATAACAACTACACAGAAGCATTCTCAAAAACTTCTTTGTGATGAGTGCATTCAACTCACAGACTTGAACGTTCCTTTTGAAAGAGTAGTACTGAAACACCCTTTTGGCGGAATTCGCAAGTGAATATTTGGAACGCTTTGAAGCGTATGCTGGGAAATGAAATGTCTTCACCTAAAAACTAGACAGAGGCATTCTCAAAAATTTCTGTGTGATGAGAGCATTCAACTCACAGACTTGAACATTTCTTTTGATAGAGCAGTTTGGAAACACTCCTTTTGCAGAATCTGCAAGGGTTTATTTGGAGCGCTTTGGGGCTTATGCTGGAAAAGGAAATATCTTCACATAAAAACTAGACAGAAGCATTCTGAGAAACTTCTTTGGGATGAGTGCATTCTACTCACAGAGTTGAACCTTCTTTTTGATAGAAGAGTTTTGAAACACTCTTTCTGTAGAATCTGCAAGTGGATATTTGGAGCGCTTTGAGGCCTATGCTGGGAAATGTAATATCTTCACCTAAAAACAAGACAGAAACATTCTCAGAAAATTCTGTGTGATGAGTGCATTCAACTCACAGACTTGAACATTTCTTTCGATACAGCAGTTTGGAAACACTACTTTTGTAGAATCTGCAAGTGTTTATTTAGTGCGCTTTGAGGTCTATGCTTGAAAAGGAAATATCTTCACATAAAAACTAGACAGAAGCATTCTCAGAAACTTATATGTGATGAGTGCATTCTACTCACAGAGTTGAACCTTCTTTTTGATGGAAGAGTTTTGAAACTCTCTTTTTGTAGAATCTGCAATTGCATATTTGTAGCTGTTTCAGGCCAATGCTGGAAAAGGAAATATCTTCACATAAAAACTAGACAGAAGGATTCTCAGAAATTTCTCTGTGATGACTGCATTCAACTCACAGACTTGAACCTTTCTTTTGAAAGAGCAGTTTTGAAACACTCTTTTTGTAGAATCTTCTGGTGTATATTTGGAGCGCTGTGAGGCCTATGTTGGGAAATGAAATATCTTCTCCAAAAAACTAGATAGAAGCATTCTCAGAAACTTCTGTGTGATGAGTGCATTCAATTCACGGACTTGAACCTTCCTTTTGAAAGAACAGTTTTGAAACAAACTCTTTGTAGAATCTGCAAGTGGATAATTGGAGCGCTTTGAGGCCTATGCTGGGAAATGAAATACCTGTAACTAAAAACTAGAAAGAAGCATTCTCAGAAACTTCTGTGTGAAGAGTGTATTCAACTCACAGACTTGAACATTCCTTTTGATAGAGCAGTTTGGAAACTCTCCTTTTGCAGAATCTGCAAGGGTTTATTTGGAGCGCTTTGAGGCCTATGCTGGCAAAGGAAATATCTTCATATAAAAACTAGACAGAAGCATTCTCAGAAAATTCTTTGTGATTAGTGCATTCTACTCACAGAGTTGAACCTTCTTTTTGATAGAAGAGTTTTGAAACTCTCTTTTTGTAGAATCTGCAAGAGCACATTTTGAGCTGTTTGAGGCCAATGCTGGAAAAGGAAATATCTTCACATAAGAACTAGACAGAAGCATTCTCAGAAACTTGTTTCTGATGAGTGCATTCAACTCACAGACTTGAATCTTTCTATTGAAGGAGCAGTTTTGAAACACTCTTTTTGTAGTACTTGCTAGTGTATACTTGGGGCGCAGTGGGGCCTATTCTGGGAAAAATAGCATCTTCACCTAAAAACTAGACAGAAGCATTCTCAGAATCTTCTGTGTGATGAGTGCGTTCAACTCACAGATTTGAACTTTCCTTTTGATAGGACAGTTTTGAAACACTCCTTTTGTAGAATCTGCAAGTGTTTATTTCGAGCGCTTTGAGGCCAATGCTGGAAAAGGAAATGTCTTCAAATAAAAACTACACAGAAGCATTCTCAAAAACTTCTTTGTGATGAGTGCATTCAACTCGCAGACTTGAAACTTCCTTTTGAAAGAGCAGTTTTGAAACATTCTTTTTGCAGAATCCGCAAGTGGATATTTGGAACGCTTTGAAGCGTATGCTGGGAAATGAAATATCTTCACCTAAAAAGTAGACCGAAGCATTCTCAGAATCTTTTTTCAGATGAGTGCATTCATCTCACAGACTTGAACGTTCCTTTTCAAAGAGGAGTTTTGAAACACTCTTTTTGTACCATCTGCAGGTGGTTATTTGGAGCTCTTTGAGGCCTATGCAGGGAAATGAAATATCTTCAGCTAAAAACTAGACAGAAGAATTCTCAGAAACTTCTTTGCGATGTGTGCACTCAACTCACAGAGCAGAAACTGACTTTTGATAGAGTAGTTTGGAAACACTCTTTTTGTACTTTCTGCAAGTGGATATTTGGAGCAACGGCGGCATCTAGTGGGAAAGGAAATACATGCAGATGAAAACTAGATAGAACCATTCTCAGAAACCTCTTTCTGATGATTGCGTTCAACTCACAGAATTGAACGTTCCTTTGGAAAGAGCAGTTTTGAAACACTCTTTTTGTAGAATCTGCAAGTGAATATTTGGAGAGCTCTGAGGCCTATGCAGGAAAAGGAAATGTCTTCACATCACTAGACGGAAACATTTTCAGAAACTTCTTTGCGATGAGTGCTTTCAACTCACAGACTTGAAACTTCCTTTTGAAAGAGCAGGTTTGAAACACTCTTTTTGTACAATCTGCAAGTAGACATTTGGAGCGCTTTGAAGCCTATGCTGGGAAATGAAATATCTTCACCTAAAAACAAGAGAGAAACATTCTCAGAAACTTCTGTATGATGAGTGCATTCAACTCAAAGACTTGAACATTCCTTTCGATAGAGCAGTTTGGAAACATTCCTTTTGTAGAATCTGCAAGTGTTTATTTGGAGCGCTCTGAGGCCTATGCTGGAAAAGGAAATATCTTCACATAAAAACTAGACAGAAGCATTCTCAGAAACTTCTGTGTGATGAGTTCATTCAACTCACAAACTTGAACGTTCCCTTTGATAGGACAGTTTTGAAACACTCCTTTAGTAGAATCTGCAAGTGTTTATTTCGAGATCGTTGAGGCCGATGATGGAAAAGGAAGTGTCATCAAATAACAGCTACACAGAAGCATTCTGAGATACTTCCTGGGATGAGTGCATTCAACTCACAGACTTGAACCTTCCTTTTGAAAGAGCAGTTTTGAAACACTCTTTTTGTAGAATCTGCAATTAGATATTTGGAGCGCATTGAGGCCTAGGCTGGGAAATGAAATATCTTCATCTAAAAACAAGAGAGAAGGATTCTCAGAAACTTCTGTGTGATGAGTGCATTCAACTCACAGACTTGAAAATTCCTTTCGATAGAGCAGTTTGGAAACACTCCTTTTGTAGAATCTGCAAGTGTTTATTTGGAGCGCTCTGAGGCCTATGCTGGAAAAGGAAACATCTTCACATAAAAAGTAGACAGAAGCATTCTCAGAAACTTCTGTGTGATGAGTTCATTCAACTCACAAACTTGAGCTTTCCTTTCGATATGACAGATTTGAAACACTCCTTTAGTAGAATCTGCAAGTGTTTATTTCGAGGCTTTGAGGCCAAAGATGGAAAAGGAAATGTCTTCAAATAACAACTACACAGAAGCATTCTCAGAAACTTCCTTGTGATGAGTGCATTCAACTCACAGACTTGAACCTTCCTTTCGAAAGAGCAGTTTTGAAACACTCTTTTTGTAGAATCTGCAAGTAGACATTTGGAGCGCTTTGAGGCCTATGCTGGGAAATGAAATATCTTCATCTAAAAACAAGACAGAAGCATTCTCAGAAACTTCTGTGTGATGAGTGCATTCAACTCACAGACTTGAACATTCCTTTCGATAGAGCAGTTTGGAAACTCTCCTTTTGTAGTATCTGCAAGTTTTTATTTGGAGTGCTTTGAGGCCTGTGCTGGAAAAGGAAATATCTTCACATAAAAATTACACAGAAGAATTCTGAGATACTTCCTGGGGATGAGTGCATTCAACTCACAGACTTGAACCTTCCTTTTGAAAGAGCAGTTTTGAAACACTCTTTTTGTAGAGTCCGCAAGTAGATATTTGGAGCGCTTTGAGGCCTACGATGGGAAATGAAATATCTTCACCTAAAAACAAGACAGAAGCATTCTCAGAAACTTCTGTGTGATGAGTGCATTGAACTCACGGACTTGAACATTCCTTTCGATAGAGCAGTTTGGAAACACTCCTTTTGTAGAATCTGCAAGTGTTTATTTGGAGTGCTCTGAGGCCTATGCTGGAAAAGGAAATATCTTCACATAAAAACTAGACAGAAGCATTCTCAGAAACTTCTGTGTGATGAGTTCATTCAACTCACAAAGTTGAACGTTCCTTTCTATAGGACAGTTTTGAAACACTCCTTTAGTAGAATCTGCAAGTGTTTATTTCGAGATCTTTGAGGCCGATGATGGAAAAGGAAATGTCATCAAATAACAACTACACAGAAGCATTCTGAGATACTTCCTGGGATGAGTGCATTCAACTCACAGACATGAACCTTCCTTTTGAAAGAGCAGTTTTGAAACACCCTTTTTGTAAAATCTGCAATTAGATATTTGGAGCGCATTGAGGCCTACGCTGGGAAATGAAATATCTTCATCTAAAAACAAGAGAGAAGCATTCTCAGAAACTTCTGTGTGATGAGTGCATTCAACTCACAGACTTGAACATTCCTTTCGATAGAGCAGTTTGGAAACACTCCTTTTTTAGAATCTGCAAGTGTTTATTTGGAGAGCTCAGAGGCCTATGCTGGAAAAGGAAATATCTTCACATAAAAACTAGAGAGAAGCATTCTCAGAAACTTCTGTGTGATGAGCTCATTCAACTCTCAAACTTGAACTTTCCTTTTGATAGGACAGTTTTGAAACACTCTTTTAGTAGAATCTGCAAGTGTTTATTTCGAGCCCTTTGAGGCCAACGATGGAAATGTCTTCAAATAACAACTACGCAGAAGCATTCTCAGAAACTTCTTTGTGATGAGTGCATTCAACTCACAGACTTGAACCTTCCTTTTGAAAGAGCAGTTTTGAAACACTCTTTTTGTAGAATCTGCAAGTAGACATTTGGAGCGCTTTGAGGCCTATGCTGGGAAATGAAATATCTTCACCTAAAGACAAGAGAGAAGCATTCTCAGAAACTTCTTTGAGATGAGTGCATTCAACTCACAGACTTGAACATTCCTTTCGATAGAGCAGTTTGGAAACTCTCCTTTTGTAGAATCTGCAAGTGTTTATTTGGAGTGCTTTGAGGCCTATGCTGGAAAAGGAAATATCTTCACATAAAAACTACGCAGAAGAATTCTGAGATACTTCCTGGTGATGAGTGCATTCAACTCACAGACTTGAAACTTCCTTTTGAAAGAGCAGTTTTGAAACACTCTTTTTGTAGAATCCGCATGTAGATATTTGGAGCGCTTTGAGGCCTACGATGGGAAATGAAATATCTTCACCTAAAAACAAGACAGAAGCATTCTCAGAAACTTCTGTGTGATGAGTGCATTGAACTCACGGACTTGAACATTCCTTTCGATAGAGCAGTTTGGAAACACTCCTTTTGTAGAATCTGCAAGTGTTTATTTGGAGCGCTCTGAGGCCAATGCTGGAAAAGGAAATATCTTCACATAAAAACTAGACAGAAGCATTCTCAGAAACTTCTGTGTGATGAGTTCATTAAACTCACAAAGTTGAACGTTCCTTTCTATAGGACAGTTTTGAAACACTCCTTTAGTAGAATCTGCAAGTGTTTATTTCGAGCCCTTTGAGGCCAATGATGGAAAAGGAAATGTCTTCAAATAACAACTACACAGAAGCATTCTCAGAAACTACTTTGTGATGAGTGCATTCAACTCACAGAGGTGAACCTTCGCTTCGAAAGAGCAGTTTTGAAACACTCTTTTTGTAGAAACTGCAATTTGATATTTGGAGCGCTTTGAGGCGTATGCTGGGAAATGAAATATCTTCACCTAAAAACAAGAGAGAAGCATTCTCAGAAACTTCTGTGTGATGAGTGCATTCAACTCACAGACTTGAACATTCCTTTTGATAGAGCAGTTTGGAAACACTCCTTTTGTAGAATCTGCCAGTGTTTATTTGGAGTGCTTTGAGGCCTATGCTGGAAAAGGAAATATCTTCACATAAAAACTACACAGAAGCATTCTGAGATACCACTTGGTGATGAGTGCATTCAACTCACAGACTTGAACCTGCCTTTTGAAAGAGCAGTTTTGAAACACTCTTTTTGTAGAATGTGCAAGTAGATATTTGGAGCGCTTTGAGGCCTATGCTGGGAAATGAAATATCTTCATGTAAAAACAATAGAGAAGCATTCTCAGAAACTTCTGTGTGATGAGTGCATTCAACTCACAGACTTGAACACTCCTTTCGATAGAGCAGTTTGGAAACACTCCTTTTGTAGAATCTGCAAGTGTTTATTTGGAGCGCTCAGAGGCCTATGCTGGAAAAGGAAATATCTTCACATAAAAACTAGACAGAAGCATTCTCAGAAACTTCTGTGTGATGAGCTCATTCAACTCTCAAAGTTGAACGTTCCTTTTGGTAGGACAGTTTTGAACCACTCTTTTAGTAGAATCTGCAAGTGTTTATTTCGAGCCCTTTGAGGAAAACGATAGAAAAGAAAATGTCTTCAAATAACAACTACACAGAGGCATTCTGAGAAACTTCTTTGTGATGAGTTCATTCAACTCACAGACATGAACCTTCCTTTTGAAAGAGCAGTTTTGAAACACTCTTTTTGTAGAATCTGCAAGTAGACATTTGGAGCGCTTTGAGGCCTATGCTGGGAAATGAAATATCTTCACCTAAAGACAAGAGAGAAGCATTCTCAGAAACTTCTTTGTGATGAGTGCATTCAACTCACAGACTTGAAAATTCCTTTCAATAGAGCAGTTTGGAAACTCTCCTTTTGCAGACTCTGCAAGTGTTTACTTGGAGTGCTTTGAGGCCTACGCTGGAAAAGGAAATATCTTCACATAAAAACTACGTAGAAGCATTCTGAGATACTTCCTGGTGATGAGTGCGTTCAACTCACCGACTTGAACCTTCCTTTTGAAAGAGCAGTTTTGAAACACTCTTTTTGTAGAATCCGCAAGTAGATATTTGGAGCGCTTTGAGGCCTACGATGGGAAATGAAATATCTTCACCTAAAAACAAGACAGAAGCATTCTCAGAAACTTCTGTGTGATGAGTGCATTGAACTCACGGACTTGAACATTCCTTTCCATAGAGCAGTTTGGAAACACTCCTTTTGTAGAATCTGCAAGTGTTTATTTGGAGCGTTCTGAGGCCTATGCTGGAAAAGGAAATATCTTCACATAAAAACTAGACAGAAGCATTCTCAGAAACTTCTGTGTGATGAGTTCATTCAACTCACAAACTTGAGCTTTCCTTTCGATATGACAGATTTGAAACACTCCTTTAGTAGAATCTGCAAGTGTTTATTTCGAGGCTTTGAGGCCAAAGATGGAAAAGGAAATGTCTTCAAATAACAACTACACAGAAGCATTCTCAGAAACTTCCTTGTGATGAGTGCATTCAACTCACAGACTTGAACCTTCCTTTTGAAAGAGCAGTTTTGAAACACTCTTTTTGTAGAATCTGCAAGTAGACATTTGGAGCGCTTTGAGGCCTATGCTGGGAAATGAAATATCTTCATCTAAAAACAAGACAGAAGCATTCTCAGAAACTTCTGTGTGATGAGTGCATTCAACTCACAGACTTGAACATTCCTTTCGATAGAGCAGTTTGGAAACTCTCCTTTTGTAGTATCTGCAAGTTTTTATTTGGAGTGCTTTGAGGCCTGTGCTGGAAAAGGAAATATCTTCACATAAAAATTACACAGAAGAATTCTGAGATACTTCCTGGGGATGAGTGCATTCAACTCACAGACTTGAACGTTCCTTTTGAAAGAGCAGTTTTGAAATACTCTTTTTGTAGAGTCCGCAAGTAGATATTTGGAGCGCTTTGAGGCCTACGATGGGAAATGAAATATCTTCACCTAAAAACAAGACAGAAGCATTCTCAGAAACTTCTGTGTGATGAGTGCATTGAACTCACGGACTTGAACATTCCTTTCGATAGAGTAGTTTGGAAACACTCCTTTTGTAGAATCTGCAAGTGTTTATTTGGAGCGCTCTGAGGCCTATGCTGGAAAAGGAAATATCTTCACATAAAAACTAGACAGAAGCATTCTCAGAAACTTCTGTGTGATGAGTTCATTCAACTCACAAAGTTGAACGTTCCTTTCTATAGGACAGTTTTGAAACACTCCTTTAGTAGAATCTGCAAGTGTTTATTTCGAGATCTTTGAGGCCGATGATGGAAAAGGAAATGTCATCAAATAACAACTACACAGAAGCATTCTGAGATACTTCCTGGGATGAGTGCATTCAACTCACAGACATGAACCTTCCTTTTGAAAGAGCAGTTTTGAAACACCCTTTTTGTAGAATCTGCAATTAGATATTTGGAGCGCATTGAGGCCTACGCTGGGAAATGAAATATCTTCATCTAAAAACAAGAGAGAAGCATTCTCAGAAACTTCTGTGTGATGAGTGCATTCAACTCACAGACTTGAACATTCCTTTCGATAGAGCAGTTTGGAAACACTCCTTTTGTAGAATCTGCAAGTGTTTATTTGGAGAGCTCAGAGGCCTATGCTGGAAAAGGAAATATCTTCACATAAAAACTAGACAGAAGCACTCTCAGAAACTTCTGTGTGATGAGTTCATTCAACTCACAAACTTCAACGTTCCCTTTGATAGGACAGTTTTGAAACACTCCTTTAGTAGAATCTGCAAGTGTTTATTTCGAGATCGTTGAGGCCGATGATGGAAAAGGAAGTGTCATCAAATAACAGCTACACAGAAGCATTCTGAGATACTTCCTGGGATGAGTGCATTCAACTCACAGACTCGAAACTTCCTTTCGAAAGAGCAGTTTTGAAACCCTCTTTTTGTAGAATCTGCAATTAGATATTTGGAGCGCATTGAGGCCTAGGCTGGGAAATGAAATATCTTCATCTAAAAACAAGAGAGAAGGATTCTCAGAAACTTCTGTGTGATGAGTGCATTCAACTCACAGACTTGAACGTTCCTTTTGAAAGAGCAGTTTTGAAACACTCTTTTTATAGAATCTTCAAGTAGATATTTGGAACGCTTTCAGGCCTATCCTGGGAAATGAAATATCTTCACCTAAAAACAAGACAGAAGCATTCTCAGAAACCTCTGTGTCATGAGGGCATTCAACTCGCGTACTCGAACGTTCCTTTTGATAGGACAGTTTTGAAACACTCGTTTTGTAGAATCTGCAAGTATTCATTTCGAGCGCCTTGAGGCCAACGGTGGAAAAGGAAATGTGTTCAAATAACTACTACACAGAAGCATTCTCAAAAACTTCTTTGTGATGAATGCATTCAACTCACAGACCTCAACGTTCCTTTTGAAAGAGCAGTTCTGAAGCACTCTTTTTGCAGAATCCGCAAGTGGATATTTGGAACGCTTTCAAGCGTATGCTGGGAAATGAAATGTCTTCACCTAAAAACTAGACAGAGGCATTCTCAGAAATTTCTGTGTGATGAGAGCATTCAACTCACAGACTTGAACATTCCTTTTGATAGAGCAGTTTGGAAACACTCCTTTTGCAGAATCTGCAAGGGTTTATTTGGAGCGCTTTGAGGCGTATGCTGGAAAAGGAAATATCTTCACATAAAAACTAGACAGAAGCATTCTGAGAAACTTCTTTGGGATGCGTGTATTCTACTCACAGAGTTGAACCTTCTTTTTGATAGAAGAGTTTTGAAACTCTCTTTTTGTAGAATCTGCAAGTGAACATTTGGAGCTGTTTGAGGCCAAAGCTGGAAAAGGAAATATCTTCACGTAAAAACTAGATAGAAGCATTCTCAGAAACTTCTTTGTGATGAGTGCATTCAACTCACAGACTTGAACTTTTCTTTTGAAGGAGCAGTTTTGATACACGGTTTTTGTAGACTCTGCTGGTGTATACTTGGAGAGCTTTGAGGTCTATGCTGGGAAATGAAATATCTTCACCTAAAAACAAGAGAGAAGCATTCTCAGAAACTTCTGTGTGATGAGTGCATTCAACTCACAGACTTGAACATTCCTTTCGATAGAGCAGTTTGGGAACACTCCGTTTGTAGAGTCTGCAAGTGTTTATTTAGAGCACTTTGAGGCCTATGCTGGAAAAGTAAATATCTTCAAATAAAAACTAGACAGTAGCATTTTCAGAAACTTCTGTGTGATCAGTGCATTCAACTCACAGACGTGAACGTTCCCTTTGAAAGAGCAGTTTTCAAACACTCTTTTTGTAGAATCTGCAAGTAGATAATTGTTGCGCTTTGAGGCCTACGCTGGGAAATGAAATATACTCACCTAAAAACAAGACAGAAGCATTGTCAGAAACTTCTGTGTGATGAGTGCATTCAACTGACAGACTTGAACATTCCTGTCGATAGAGCAGTTTGGAAACACTCCTTTTGTAGAATCTGCAAGTGTTTATTTAGAGCGCTCTGAGGCCTATGCTGGAAAAGGAAATATCTTCAAATAAAAACTAGACAGAAGCATTCTGAGAAACATCTGTGTGATGAGTGCATTCAACTCACAGCCTTGAACGTTCCTTTGGATAGGACAGTTTTCAAACACTCCTTTTGTAGAATCTGCAAGTGTTTATTTCGATCGCTTTGAAGCCAACGGTGGAAAAGGAAATGTCTTCAAATAACAACTACACAGAAGCATTCTCAAAAGCTGCTTTGTGATGAGTGCATTCAACTCACAGACTTGAACGTTCCCTTTGAAAGAGCAGTTTTGAAACACTCTTTTTGCAGAATCCGCAAGTGGATATTTGGAACGCTTTGAAGCGTATGCTGGGAAATGAAATATCTTCACCTAAAAACTAGACAGAGGCATTCTCAGAAACTTCTGTGTGATGAGTGCATTCAACTCACGGACTTGAACATTCCTTTTGATAGAGGAGTTTGGAAACACTCCTTTTGCAGAACCTGCAAGGGTTTATTTGGAGCGCATTGAGGCGTATGCTGGAAAAGGAAATATCTTCACATAAAAACTAGACAGAAGCATTCTGAGAAACTTCTTTGGGATGAGTGCATTCTAATCACAGAGTTGAACCTTCTTTATGATAGAAGAGTTTTGAAACTCTCTTTTCGTAGAATCTTCAAGTGCACATTTGGAGATGTTTCAGGCCAATGCTGGAAAAGGAAACATCTTCACGTAAAAACTAGACAGAAGCATTCTCAGAAACTTGTTTGTGATGAGTGCATTCAACTCACACACTTGAACCTTTCTTTTGTAGGAGCAGTTTTGAAACACTCTTTTTGTAGAATCTCCTAGTGTATACTTGGAGCGCTGTGAGGCCTATCCTGGGAAATGAAATATCTTCACCTAAAAACAAGAGAGAAGCATTATCGGAAACTTCTGTGGGATGAGTGCATTCAACTCACAGACTTGAACATTCCTTTTGATAGAGCAGTTTGGAAACACTCCTTTTGTAGGATCTGCAAGTGTTTATTTGGTGCGCTTTGAGGCCTATGCTGGAAAAGAAAATATCTTCACATAAAAACTAGACAGAAGCATTCTCAGAAACTTCTGCGTGATGAGTTCATTCAACTCACCGACTTCAACGTTCCTTTTGATAGGACAGTTTTGAAACACTCCTTTTGTAGAATCTGCAGGTGTTTATTTCGAGCGCTTTGAGGCCAACGCTGGAAAAGGAAATGTCTTCAAATAACAACTACACAGAAGCATTCTCAAAAACTTCTTTGTGATGAGTGCATTCAACTCCCAGACTTGAACGTTCCTTTTGAAAGAGCAGTTCTGAACCCCTCTTTTTGTGGAATCTGCAGGTAGATATTTGGAGCGCTTTGAGGCCTATGCTGGGAAATGAAATATCTTCACCTAAAAACAAGACAGAAGCATTCTCAGAAACTTCTTGTGATGAGTGCATTCAACTCACAGACTTGAACATTCCTGTCGATAGAGCAGTTTGGAAACACTCCTTTTGTAGAATCTGCAAGTGTTTATTTAGAGCGCTTTGAGGCCTATGCTGGAAAGGTAAATATCTTCAAATAAAAACTAGACAGAAGCATTCTGAGAAACTTCTTTGTGATGAGTGCATTCAACTCACAGCCTTGAACGTTCCTTTGGATAGGACAGTTTTGAAAAACTCCTTTTGTAGAATCTGCAAGTGTTTATTTCGAGCGCTTTGAGGCCAACGGTGGAAAAGGAAATGTCTACAAATAACAACTACAGAGAAGCATTCTCAAAAACTTCTTTGTGATGAGTGCATTCAACTCACAGACTTGAACATTCCTTTCGATGGAGCAGTTTGGAAACACTCCTTTTGTAGAATCTGCAAGTGTTTATTTGGAGCGCTTTGATGCCTATAGTGGAAAAGGAAATAACTTCTCATAAAAACTACACAGAAGCATTGTCAGAAACTTCTGTGTGATGAATGCATTCAACTCAGAGACTTGAACGTTCCTTATGATAGGACAGTTTAGAAACACTCCTTTAGTTGAATCTGCAAGCGTTTATTTCGAGCGCTTTGAGGCCAACGTTGGAAAAGGAAATGTCTTCAAATAACAACTACACAGAAGCATTCTCAAAAACTTCTTTGTGATGAGTGCATTCAACTCACAGACTTGAACGTTCCTTTTGAAAGAGTAGTACTGAAACACCCTTTTGGCGGAATTCGCAAGTGAATATTTGGAACGCTTTGAAGCGTATGCTGGGAAATGAAATGTCTTCACCTAAAAACTAGACAGAGGCATTCTCAAAAATTTCTGTGTGATGAGAGCATTCAACTCACAGACTTGAACATTTCTTTTGATAGAGCAGTTTGGAAACACTCCTTTTGCAGAATCTGCAAGGGTTTATTTGGAGCGCTTTGGGGCTTATGCTGGAAAAGGAAATATCTTCACATAAAAACTAGACAGAAGCATTCTGAGAAACTTCTTTGGGATGAGTGCATTCTACTCACAGAGTTGAACCTTCTTTTTGATAGAAGAGTTTTGAAACACTCTTTCTGTAGAATCTGCAAGTGGATATTTGGAGCGCTTTGAGGCCTATGCTGGGAAATGTAATATCTTCACCTAAAAACAAGACAGAAACATTCTCAGAAAATTCTGTGTGATGAGTGCATTCAACTCACAGACTTGAACATTTCTTTCGATACAGCAGTTTGGAAACACTACTTTTGTAGAATCTGCAAGTGTTTATTTAGTGCGCTTTGAGGTCTATGCTTGAAAAGGAAATATCTTCACATAAAAACTAGACAGAAGCATTCTCAGAAACTTATATGTGATGAGTGCATTCTACTCACAGAGTTGAACCTTCTTTTTGATGGAAGAGTTTTGAAACTCTCTTTTTGTAGAATCTGCAATTGCATATTTGTAGCTGTTTCAGGCCAATGCTGGAAAAGGAAATATCTTCACATAAAAACTAGACAGAAGGATTCTCAGAAATTTCTCTGTGATGACTGCATTCAACTCACAGACTTGAACCTTTCTTTTGAAAGAGCAGTTTTGAAACACTCTTTTTGTAGAATCTTCTGGTGTATATTTGGAGCGCTGTGAGGCCTATGTTGGGAAATGAAATATCTTCTCCAAAAAACTAGATAGAAGCATTCTCAGAAACTTCTGTGTGATGAGTGCATTCAATTCACGGACTTGAACCTTCCTTTTGAAAGAACAGTTTTGAAACAAACTCTTTGTAGAATCTGCAAGTGGATAATTGGAGCGCTTTGAGGCCTATGCTGGGAAATGAAATACCTGTAACTAAAAACTAGAAAGAAGCATTCTCAGAAACTTCTGTGTGAAGAGTGTATTCAACTCACAGACTTGAACATTCCTTTTGATAGAGCAGTTTGGAAACTCTCCTTTTGCAGAATCTGCAAGGGTTTATTTGGAGCGCTTTGAGGCCTATGCTGGCAAAGGAAATATCTTCATATAAAAACTAGACAGAAGCATTCTCAGAAAATTCTTTGTGATTAGTGCATTCTACTCACAGAGTTGAACCTTCTTTTTGATAGAAGAGTTTTGAAACTCTCTTTTTGTAGAATCTGCAAGAGCACATTTTGAGCTGTTTGAGGCCAATGCTGGAAAAGGAAATATCTTCACATAAGAACTAGACAGAAGCATTCTCAGAAACTTGTTTCTGATGAGTGCATTCAACTCACAGACTTGAATCTTTCTATTGAAGGAGCAGTTTTGAAACACTCTTTTTGTAGTACTTGCTAGTGTATACTTGGGGCGCAGTGGGGCCTATTCTGGGAAAAATAGCATCTTCACCTAAAAACTAGACAGAAGCATTCTCAGAATCTTCTGTGTGATGAGTGCGTTCAACTCACAGATTTGAACTTTCCTTTTGATAGGACAGTTTTGAAACACTCCTTTTGTAGAATCTGCAAGTGTTTATTTCGAGCGCTTTGAGGCCAATGCTGGAAAAGGAAATGTCTTCAAATAAAAACTACACAGAAGCATTCTCAAAAACTTCTTTGTGATGAGTGCATTCAACTCGCAGACTTGAAACTTCCTTTTGAAAGAGCAGTTTTGAAACATTCTTTTTGCAGAATCCGCAAGTGGATATTTGGAACGCTTTGAAGCGTATGCTGGGAAATGAAATATCTTCACCTAAAAAGTAGACCGAAGCATTCTCAGAATCTTTTTTCAGATGAGTGCATTCATCTCACAGACTTGAACGTTCCTTTTCAAAGAGGAGTTTTGAAACACTCTTTTTGTACCATCTGCAGGTGGTTATTTGGAGCTCTTTGAGGCCTATGCAGGGAAATGAAATATCTTCAGCTAAAAACTAGACAGAAGAATTCTCAGAAACTTCTTTGCGATGTGTGCACTCAACTCACAGAGCAGAAACTGACTTTTGATAGAGTAGTTTGGAAACACTCTTTTTGTACTTTCTGCAAGTGGATATTTGGAGCAACGGCGGCATCTAGTGGGAAAGGAAATACATGCAGATGAAAACTAGATAGAACCATTCTCAGAAACCTCTTTCTGATGATTGCGTTCAACTCACAGAATTGAACGTTCCTTTGGAAAGAGCAGTTTTGAAACACTCTTTTTGTAGAATCTGCAAGTGAATATTTGGAGAGCTCTGAGGCCTATGCAGGAAAAGGAAATGTCTTCACATCACTAGACGGAAACATTTTCAGAAACTTCTTTGCGATGAGTGCTTTCAACTCACAGACTTGAAACTTCCTTTTGAAAGAGCAGGTTTGAAACACTCTTTTTGTACAATCTGCAAGTAGACATTTGGAGCGCTTTGAAGCCTATGCTGGGAAATGAAATATCTTCACCTAAAAACAAGAGAGAAACATTCTCAGAAACTTCTGTATGATGAGTGCATTCAACTCAAAGACTTGAACATTCCTTTCGATAGAGCAGTTTGGAAACATTCCTTTTGTAGAATCTGCAAGTGTTTATTTGGAGCGCTCTGAGGCCTATGCTGGAAAAGGAAATATCTTCACATAAAAACTAGACAGAAGCATTCTCAGAAACTTCTGTGTGATGAGTTCATTCAACTCACAAACTTGAACGTTCCCTTTGATAGGACAGTTTTGAAACACTCCTTTAGTAGAATCTGCAAGTGTTTATTTCGAGATCGTTGAGGCCGATGATGGAAAAGGAAGTGTCATCAAATAACAGCTACACAGAAGCATTCTGAGATACTTCCTGGGATGAGTGCATTCAACTCACAGACTTGAACCTTCCTTTTGAAAGAGCAGTTTTGAAACACTCTTTTTGTAGAATCTGCAATTAGATATTTGGAGCGCATTGAGGCCTAGGCTGGGAAATGAAATATCTTCATCTAAAAACAAGAGAGAAGGATTCTCAGAAACTTCTGTGTGATGAGTGCATTCAACTCACAGACTTGAACATTCCTTTCGATAGAGCAGTTTGGAAACACTCCTTTTGTAGAATCTGCAAGTGTTTATTTGGAGCGCTCTGAGGCCTATGCTGGAAAAGGAAACATCTTCACATAAAAAGTAGACAGAAGCATTCTCAGAAACTTCTGTGTGATGAGTTCATTCAACTCACAAACTTGAGCTTTCCTTTCGATATGACAGATTTGAAACACTCCTTTAGTAGAATCTGCAAGTGTTTATTTCGAGGCTTTGAGGCCAAAGATGGATAAGGAAATGTCTTCAAATAACAACTACACAGAAGCATTCTCAGAAACTTCTTTGTGATGAGTGCATTCAACTCACAGACTTGAACCTTCCTTTTGAAAGAGCAGTTTTGAAACACTCTTTTTGTAGAATCTGCAAGTAGACATTTGGAGCGCTTTGAGGCCTATGCTGGGAAATGAAATATCTTCATCTAAAAACAAGACAGAAGCATTCTCAGAAACTTCTGTGTGATGAGTGCATTCAACTCACAGACCTGAACATTCCTTTCGATAGAGCAGTTTGGAAACTCTCCTTTTGTAGTATCTGCAAGTGTTTATTTGGAGTGCTTTGAGGCCTTGCTGGAAAAGGAAATATCTTCACATAAAAACTACACAGAAGAATTCTGAGATACTTCCTGGGGATGAGTGCATTCAACTCACAGACTTGAACCTTCCTTTTAAAAGAGCAGTTTTGAAACACTCTTTTTGTAGAATCTGCAATTAGATATTTGGAGCGCATTGAGGCCTATGCTGGGAAATGAAATATCCTCATCTAAAAACAAGAGAGAAGCATTCTCAGAAACTTCTGTGTGATGAGTGCATTCAACTCACAGACTTGAACCTTTTTTTTGAAAGAGCAGTTTTGAAACACTCTTTTTGTAGAATGTGCAAGTAGATATTTGGAGCGCTTTGAGGCCTATGCTGGGAAATGAAATATCTTCACCTAAAAACAAGAGAGAAGCATTCTCAGGAACTTCTGTGTGATGAGTGCATTCATCTCACAGACTTGAACATTCCTTTCGATAGAGCAGTTTGGAAACACTCCTTTTGTAGAATCTGCAAGTGTTTATTTGGAGCGCTCAGAGGCCTATGCTGGAAAAGGAAATATCTTCACATAAAAACTAGACAGAAGCATACTCAGAAACTTCTGTGTGATGAGTTCATTCAACTCACAAAGTTGAACGTTCCCTTCTATAGGACAGTTTTGAAATACTCCTTTAGTAGAATCTGCAAGTGTTTATTTCGAGCCCTTTGAGGCCAATGATGGAAAAGGAAATGTCTTCAAATAACAACTACACAGAAGCATTCTCAGAAACTTCTTTATGATGAGTGCATTCAACTCACAGAGATGAACCTTCGTTTCGAAAGAGCAGTTTTGAAACACTCTTTTTGTAGAAACTGCAATTTGATATTTGGAGCGCTTTGAGGCGTATGCTGGGAAATGAAATATCTTCACCTAAAAACAAGATAGAAGCATTCTCAGAAACTTCTGTGTGATGAGTGCATTCAACTCACAGACTTGAACATTCCTTTTGATAGAGCAGTTTGGAAACACTCCTTTTGTAGAATCTGCCAGTGTTTATTTGGAGTGCTTTGAGGCCTATGCTGGAAAAGGAAATATCTTCACATAAAAACTACACAGAAGCATTCTGAGATACCACTTGGTGATGAGTGCATTCAACTCACAGACTTGAACCTGCCTTTTGAAAGAGCAGTTTTGAAACACTCTTTTTGTAGAATGTGCAAGTAGATATTTGGAGCGCTTTGAGGCCTATGCTGGGAAATGAAATATCTTCATGTAAAAACAATAGAGAAGCATTCTCAGAAACTTCTGTGTGATGAGTGCATTCAACTCACAGACTTGAACCCTCCTTTCGATAGAGCAGTTTGGAAACACTCCTTTTGTAGAATCTGCAAGTGTTTATTTGGAGCGCTCAGAGGCCTATGCTGGAAAAGGAAATATATTCACATAAAAACTAGACAGAAGCATTCTCAGAAACTTCTGTGTGATGAGCTCATTCAACTCTCAAAGTTGAACGTTCCTTTTGGTAGGACAGTTTTGAACCACTCTTTTAGTAGAATCTGCAAGTGTTTATTTCGAGCCCTTTGAGGAAAACGATGGAAAAGAAAATGTCTTCAAATTACAACTACACAGAAGCATTCTGAGAAACTTCTTTGTGATGAGTTCATTCAACTCACAGACTTGAACCTTCCTTTTGAAAGAGCAGTTTTGAAACACTCTTTTTGTAGAATCTGCAAGTAGACATTTGGAGCGCTTTGAGGCCTATGCTGGGAAATGAAATATCTTCATCTAAAAACAAGACAGAAGCATTCTCAGAAACTTCTGTGTGATGAGTGCATTCAACTCACAGACTTGAACATTCCTTTCGATAGAGCAGTTTGGAAACTCTCCTTTTGTAGTATCTGCAAGTTTTATTAGGAGTGCTTTGAGGCCTGTGCTGGAAAAGGAAATATCTTCACATAAAAATTACACAGAAGAATTCTGAGATACTTCCTGGGGATGAGTGCATTCAACTCACAGACTTGAACCTTCCTTTTGAAAGAGCAGTTTTGAAACACTCTTTTTGTAGAATGTGCAAGTAGATATTTTGAGCGCTTTGAGGCCTATGCTGGGAAATGAAATATCTTCACCTAAAAACAAGAGAGCAGCATTCTCAGAAACTTCTGTGTGATGAGTGCATTCAACTCACAGACTTGAACATTCCTTTCGATAGAGCAGTTTGGAAACACTCCTTTTGTAGAATCTGCAAGTGTTTTTTAGGAGCGCTCAGAGGCCTATGCTGGAAAAGGAAATATCTTCACATAAAAACTAGACAGAAGCATTCTCAGAAACCTCTGTGTGATGAGTTCATTCAACTCACAAAGTTGAACGTTCCCTTCTATAGGACAGTTTTGAAACACTCCTTTAGTAGAATCTGCAAGTGTTTATTTCGAGCCCTTTGAGGCCAATGATGGAAAAGGAAATGTCTTCAAATAACAACTACACGGAAGCATTCTCAGAAACTTCTTTGTGATGAGTGCATTCAACTCACAGAGATGAACGTTCATTTCGAAAGAGCAGTTTTAACACACTCTTTTTGTAGAAACTGCAATTAGATATTTGGAGCGCTTTGAGGCGTATGCTGGGAAATGAAATATCTTCACCTAAAAAGAAGAGAGAAGTATTCTCAGAAACTTCTGTGTGATGAGTGCACTCAACTCACAGACTTGAACCTTCCTTTCGATAGAGCAGTTTGGAAACACTCCTTTTGTAGAATCTCCAAATGTTTATTTGGAGTGCTTTGAGGCCTATGCTGGAAAAGGAAATATCTTCACATAAAAACTACACAGAAGCATTCTGAGATACTTCTTGGTGATGAGTGCATTCAACTCACAGACTTGAACCTGCCTTTTGAAAGTGCAGTTCTGAAGCACTCTTTTTGTAGAATGTGCAAGTACATATTTGGAGCGCTTTGAGGCCTATGCTGGGAAATGAAATATCTTCATGTAAAAACAATAGAGAAGCATTCTCAGAAACTTCTGTGTGATGAGTGCATTCAACTCACAGACTTGAACATTCCTTTCGATAGAGCAGTTTGGAAACACTCCTTTTGTAGAATCTGCAAGTGTTTATTTGGAGCGCTCAGAGGCCTATGCTGGAAAAGGAAATATCTTCACATAAAAACTAGACAGAAGCATTCTCAGAAACTTCTGTGTGATGAGCTCATTCAACTCTCAAAGTTGAACGTTCCTTTTGATAGGACAGCTTTGAAACACTCTTTTAGTAGAATCTGCAAGTGTTTATTTCGAGCACTTTGAGGAAAACGATGGAAAAGAAAATGTCTTCAAATAACAACTATACAGAAGCATTCTGAGAAACTTCTTTGTGATGAGTTCATTCAACTCACAGACTTGAACCTTCCTTTTGAAAGAGCAGTTTTGAAACACTCTTTTTGTAGAATCTGCAAGTAGACATTTGGAGCGCTTTGAGTCCTACGCTGGGAAATGAAATATCTTCACCTAAAGACAAGAGAGAAGCATTCTCAGAAACTTCTTTGTGATGAGTGCATTCAACTCACAGACTTGAACATTCCTTTCAATAGAGCAGTTTGGAAACTCTCCTTTTGCAGAATCTGCAAGTGTTTACTTGGAGTGCTTTGAGGCCTATGCTGGAAAAGGAAATATCTTCACATAAAAACTACGTAGAAGCATTCTGAGATACTTCCTGGTGATGAGTGCATTCAACTCACAGACTTGAACCTTCCTTTTGAAAGAGCAGATTTGAAACACTCTTTTTGTAGAATCCGCAAGTAGATATTTGGAGCGATTTGAGGCGTATGCTGGGAAATGAAATATCTTCACCTAAAAACAAGAGAGAAGCATTCTCAGAAACTTCTGTGTGATGAGTGCATTCAACTCACAGACTTGAACATTCCTTTCGATAGAGCAGTTTGGAAACACTCCTTTTGTGGAATCTGCAAGTGTTTATTTGGAGCGCTCTGAGGCCTATGCTGGAAAAGGAAACATCTTCACATAAAAACTAGACAGAAGCATTCTCAGAAACTTCTGTGTGATGAGTTCATTCAACTCACAAACTTGAACGTTCCTTACGATATGACAGGTTTGAAACACTCCTTTAGTAGAATCTGCAAGTGTTTATTTCGAGCCCTTTGAGGCCAAAGATGGAAAAGGAAATGTCTTCAAATGACAACTACACAGAAGCATTCTCAGAAACTTCTTTGTGATGAGTGCATTCAACTCACAGACTTGAACCTTCGTTTTGAAAGAGCAGTTTTGAAACACTCTTTTTGTAGAATCTGCAAGCAGACATTTGGAGCGCTTTGAGGCCTATGCTGGGAAAAGAAATATCTTCACCTAAAAACAAGAGAGAAACATTCTCAGAAACTTCTGTGTGATGAGTGCATTCAACTCACAGACTTGAACATTCCTTTCGGTAGAGCAATTTGGAAACCCTCCTTTTGTAGAATCTGCAAGTGTTAATTGGGAGTGCTTTGAGGCCTATGCTGGAAAAGGAAATATCTTCACATAAAAACTACACAGAAGCATTCAGAGATACTTCTTGGTGATGAGTGCATTCAACTCACAGACTTGAACCTTCCTTCTGAAAGAGCAGTTTTGAAACACTCTTTTTGTAGAATCCGCAAGTAGATATTTGGAGCGCTTTGAGGCCTACGATGGGAAATGATATATCTTCACCTAAAAAAAAGACAGAAGCATTCTCAGAAACTTCTGTGTGATGAGTGCATTGAACTCACAGACTTGAATATTCCTTTCGATAGAGCAGTTTGGAAACACTCCTTTTGTAGAATCTGCAAGTGTTTATTTGGAGCGCTCTGAAGCCTATGCTGGAAAAGGAAACATCTTCACATAAAAACTAGACAGAAGCATTCTCAGAAACTTCTGTGTGATGAGTTCATTCAACTCACAAAGTTGAACGTTCCTTTCTATAGGACAGTTTTGAAACACTCCTTTAGTAGAATCTGCAAGTGTTTATTTCGAGCCCTTTGAGGCCAATGATGGAAAAGGAAATGTCTTCAAATAACAACTACACAGAAGCATTCTGAGATACTTCCTGGTGATGAGTGCATTCAACTCACAGACTTGAACCTTCGTTTTGAAAGAGCAGTTTTGAAACACTCTTTTTGTAGAATCTGCAAGTAGACATTTGGAGCGCTTTGAGGCCTATGCTGGGAAAAGAAATATCTTCACCTAAAAACAAGAGAGAAACATTCTCAGAAACTTCTGTCTGATGAGTGCATTCAACTCACAGACTTGAACATTCCTTTCGATAGAGCAGTTTGGAAACACTCCTTTTGTGGAATCTGCAGGTGTTTATTGGAGCGCTCTGAGGCCTATGCTGGAAAAGGAAATATCTTCACATAAAAACTAGACAGAAGCATTCTCAGAAACTTCTGTGTGATGAGTTCATTCAACTCACAAACTTGAACGTTCCCTTTGATAGGACAGTTTTGAAACACTCCTTTAGTAGAATCTGCAAGTGTTTATTTTGAGATCTTTGAGGCCGATGATGGAAAAGGAAATGTCATCAAATAACAGCTACACAGAAGCATTCTGAGATACTTCCTGGGATGAGTGCATTCAACTCACAGACTTGAACCTTCCTTTTGAAAGAGCAGTTTTGAAACACTCTTTTTGTAGAATCTGCAAGTAGACATTTGGAGCGTTTTGAAGCCTATGCTGGGAAATGAAATATCTTCACCTAAAAACAAGAGAGAAACATTCTCAGAAACTTCTGTATGATGAGTGCATTCAACTCACAGACTTGAACATTCCTTTCGATAGAGCAGTTTGGAAACATTCCTTTTGTAGAATCTGCAAGTGTTTATTTGGAGCGATCTGAGGCCTATGCTGGAAAAGGAAATATCTTCACATAAAAACTAGACAGAAGCATTCTCAGAAACTTCTGTGTGATGAGTTCATTCAACTCAAAAACTTGAACGTTCCTTTTGATAGGACAGTTTTGAAACACTCCTTTAGTAGAATCTGCAAGTGTTTATTTCGAGAACTTTGAGGCCGATGATGGAAAAGGAAATGTCATCAAATAAGAGCTACACAGAAGCATTCTGAGATACTTCCTGGGATGAGTGCATTCAACTCACAGACTTGAACCTTCCTTTTGAAAGAGCAGTTTTGAAACACTCTATTTCTAGAATCTGCAACTAGATATTTGGAACGCATTGAGGCCTAGGCTGGGAAATGAAATATCTTCATCTAAAAACAAGAGAGAAGCATTCTCAGAAACTTCTGTGTGATGAGTGCATTCAACTCACAGACTTGAACATTCCTTTCGATAGAGCAGTTTGGAAACACTCCTTTTGTAGAATCTTCAAGTGTTTATTTGGAGCGCTCTGAGGCCTATGCTGGAAAAGGAAACATCTTCACATAAAAAGTAGACAGAAGCATTCTCAGAAACTTCTGTGTGATGACTTCATTCAACTCACAAACTTGAACTTTCCTTTTGATATGACAGATTTGAAACACTCCTTTAGTAGAATCTGCAAGTGGTTATTTCGAGGCTTTGAGGCCAAAGATGGAAAAGGAAATGTCTTCAAATAACAACTACACAGAAGCATTCTCAGAAACTTCTTTGTGATGAGTGCATTCAACTCACAGACTTGAATCTTCCTTTTGAAAGAGCAGTTTTGAAACACTCTTTTTGTAGCATCTGCAAGTCGACATTTGGAGCGCTTTGAGGCCTATGCTGGGAAATGAAATATCTTCACCTAAAAACAAGAGAGAAGCATTCTCAGAAACTTCTGTGTGATGAGTGCATTCAACTCACGGACTTGAATATTCCTTTCGATAGAGCAGTTTGGGAACACTACGTTTGTAGAGTCTGCAAGTGTTTATTTAGAGCACTTTGAGGCCTATGCTGGAAAAGTAAATATCTTCAAATAAAAACTAGACAGAAGCATTTTCAGAAACTTCTGTGTGATCAGTGCATTCAACTCACAGACGTGAACGTTCCCTTTGAAAGAGCAGTTTTCAAAAACTCTTTTTGTAGAATCTGCAAGTAGATAATTGGTGCGCATTGAGGCCTATGCTGGGAAATGAAATATCCTCACCTAAAAACAAGACAGAAGCATTCACAGAAACTTCTGTGTGATGAGTGCATTCAGCTCACAGACTTGAATATTCCTTTCGATAGAGCAGTTTGGAAACACTCCTTTTGTAGAATCTGCAAGTGTTTATTTGGTGCGATTTGAGGCCTCAGCAGGAAAAGGAAATATCTTCACATAAAAACTAGACAGAAGCATTCTGAGAAACTTCTTTGGGATGAGTGCATTCTAATCACAGAGTTGAACCTTCTTTATGATAGAAGAGTTTTGAAACTCTCTTTTCGTAGAATCTTCAAGTGCACATTTGGAGATGTTTCAGGCCAATGCTGGAAAAGGAAACATCTTCAAGTAAAAACTAGACAGAAGCATTCTCAGAAACTTGCTTGTGATGAGTGCATTCAACTCACGGACTTGAACCTTTCTTTTGTAGGAGCAGTTTTGAAACACGCTTTTTGTAGACTCTCCTAGTGTTTACGGAGCGCTGTGAGGCCTATCCCGGGAAATGAAATATCTTCACCTAAAAACAAGAGAGAAGCATTATCAGAAACTTCTGTGGGACGAGTGTATTCAACTCACAGACTTGAACATTCCTTTCGATAGAGCAGTTTGGAAACACTCCTTTTGTAGAATCTG
Source organism: Pongo pygmaeus (assembly GCF_028885625.2). Classification (NCBI taxonomy): domain Eukaryota; kingdom Metazoa; phylum Chordata; class Mammalia; order Primates; family Hominidae; genus Pongo; species Pongo pygmaeus. The sequence goes on along the minus strand of NC_072373.2, from coordinate 103,954,389 downwards.
CAAGTGTTTATTTGGTGCGCTTTGAGGCCTATGCTGGAAAAGGAAATATCTTCACATAAAAACTAGACAGAAGCATTCTGAGAAACTTCTGTGTGATGAGTGCATTCAACTCACAGCCTTGAACGTTCCTTTGGATAGGACTGTTTTGAAAAACTCCTTTTGTAGAATCTGCAAGTGTTTATTTCGAGCGCTTTGAGGGCAACTTTGGAAAAGGAAATGTCTTCAAATAACAACTACACAGAAGCATTCTCAAAAACTTCTTTGTGATGAGTGCATTCAACTCACAGACTTGAACATTCTTTTCGATAGAGCAGTTTGGAAACACTCCTTTTGTAGAATCTGCAAGTGTTTATTTCGAGCGCTTTGAGGGCAACTTTGGAAAAGGAAATGTCTTCAAATAACAACTACACAGAAGCATTCTCAAAAACTTCTTTGTGATGAGTGCATTCAACTCCCAGACTTGAACGTTCCTTTTGAAAGAGCAGTTCTGAAACCCTCTTTTTGTGGAATCTGCAGGTAGATATTTGGAGCGCTTTGAGGCCTATGCTGGGAAATGAAATATCTTCACCTAAAAACAAGACAGAAGCATTCTCAGAAACTTCTGTGTGATGAGTGCATTCAACTCACAGACTTGAACATTCCTGTCGATAGAGCAGTTTGGAAACACTCCTTTTGTAGAATCTGCAAGTGTTTATTTAGAGCGCTTTGAGGCCTATGCTGGAAAAGGAAATATCTTCAAATAAAAACTAGACAGAAGCATTCTGAGAAACTTCTGTGTGATGAGTGCATTCAACTCACAGCCTTGAACGTTCCTTTGGATATTACTGTTTTGAAAAACTCCTTTTGTAAAATCTGCAAGTGTTTATTTGGAGCGCTTTGATGCCTACACTGGAAAAGGAAATAACTTCTCATAAAAACTACACAGAAGCATTGTCAGAAACTTCTGTGTGATGAATGCATTCAACCTAGAGACTTGAACGTTCCTTTTGATAGGACAGTTTGGAAACACTCCTTTAGTAGAATCTGCAAGTGTTTATTTCGAGCGCTTTGAGGCCAACGTTGGAAAAGGAAATGTCTTCAAATAACAACTACACAGAAGCATTCTCAAAAACTTCTTTGTGATGAGTGCATTCAACTCACAGTCTTGAACGTTCCTTTTGAAGGAGTAGTACTGAAACACTCTTTTTGCGGAATTCGCAAGTGAATATTTGGAACGCTTTGAAGCGTATGCTGGGAAATGAAATGTCTTCATCTAAAAACTAGACAGAGGCATTCTCAGAAATTTCTTTGTGATAAGAGCATTCAACTCACAGACTTGAACATTCCTTTTGATAGAGCAGTTTGGAAACACTCCTTTTGCAGAATCTGCAAGGGTTTATTTGGAGCGCTTTGTGGCATATGATGGAAAAGGAAATATCTTCACATAAAAACTAGACAGAAGCATTCTGAGAAACTTCTTTGGGATGAGTGCATTCTACTCACAGAGTTGAACCTTCTTTTTGATAGAAGAGTTTTGAAACTCTCTTTTTGTAGAATCTGCAAGTGCACATTTGGAGCTGTTTGAGGCCAAAGCTGGAAAAGGAAATATCTTCACGTAAAAACTAGATAGAAGCTTTTTCAGAAACTTCTTTGTGATGAGTGCATTCAACTCACAGACTTGAACATTTCTTTGGAAGGAGCAGTTTTGAAACACGCTTTTTGTAGAATCTGCTAGTGTAAACTTGGAGCGCTTTTAGGTCTGTGCTGGGAAATGAAATATCTTCACCTAAAAACAAGAGACAAGCATTCTCAGAAACTTCTGTGTGATGAGGGCATTCAACTCACAGACTTGAACATTCCTTTTGATAGAGCAGTTTGGGAACACTCCGTTTGTAGAGTCTGCAAGTGTTTATTTAGAGCACTTTGAGGCCTATGCTGGAAAAGTAAATATCTTCAAATAAAAACTAGACAGAAGCATTTTCAGAAACTTCTGTGTGATCAGTGCATTCAACTCACGGACGTGAAAGTTCCTTTGAAAGAGCAGTTTTCAAACACTCTTTTTGTAGAATCTGCAAGTAGATAATTGGTGCGCTTTGAGGCCTATGCTGGGAAATGAAATATCCTCACCTGAAAACAAGACAGAAGCATTCACAGAAACTTCTGTGTGATGAGTGCATTCAGCTCACAGACTTGAACATTTCTTTCGATAGAGCAGTTTGGAAACACTCCTTTTGTAGAATCTGAAAGTGTTTATTTGGTGCGCTTTGAGGCCTAAGCTGGAAAAGGAAATATCTTCACATAAAAACTAGACAGAAGCATTCTCAGAAACTTTTGTGCGATGAGTGCATTCAACTCACTGACTTCAACGTTCCTTTTGATAGGACAGTTTTGAAACACTCCTTTAGTAGAATCTGCAAGTGTTTATTTCGACCGCTTTGAGGCCAAAGTTGGAAAAGGAAATGTCTTCAAATAACAACTACACAGAAGCATTCTCAAAAACTTCCTTGTGAAGAGTGCATTCAACTCCCAGACTCGAACGTTCCTTTTGAAAGAGCAGTTCTGAAACACTCTTTTTCTGGAATCTGCAAGTAGATATTTGGAGCGCTTTGAGGCCTACGCTGGGAAATGAAATATCTTCACCTAAAAACAAGACAGAAGCATTCACAGAAACTTCTGTCTGATGAGTGCATTCGACTGACAGACTTGAACATTCCTGTCGATAGAGCCGTTTGGAAACACTCCTTTTGTAGAATCTGCAAGTGTTTATTTAGAGCGCTTTGAGGCCTATGCTGGAAAAGGAAATATCTTCACATAAAAACTAGACAGAAGCATTCTGAGAAACTTCTGTGTGATGAGTGCATTCTACTCACAGCCCTGAACGTTCCTTTGGATATGACAGTTTTGAAACACTCCTTTTGTAGAATCTGCAAGTGTTTATTTCGATCGCTTTGAAGCCAACGGTGGAAAAGGAAATGTCTTCAAATAACAACTACACAGAAGCATTCTCAAAAGCTTCTTTGTGATGAGTGCATTCAACTCACAGACTTGAACGTTCCCTTTGAAAGAGCAGTTCTGAAACACTCTTTTTGCAGAATCCACAAGTGGATAGTTGGAACGCTTTGAAGCGTATGTTGGGAAATGAAATATTTTCACCTAAAAACTAGACAGAGGCATTCTCAGAAACTTCTGTGTGATGAGTGCATTCAACTCACAGACTTGAACACTCCTTTTGATAGAGGAGTTTGGAAACTCTCCTTTTGCAGAACCTGCAAGGTTTTATTTTGAGCGCTTTGAGGCGTATGCTGGAAAAGGAAATATCTTCACATAAAAACTAGACAGAAGCATTCTGAGAAACTTCTTTGGGATGAGTGCATTCTAATCACAGAGTTGAACCTTTTTTATGCTAGAAGAGTTTTGAAACTCTCTTTTCGTAGAATCTTCAAGTGCACATTTGGAGATGTTTCAGGCCAATGCTGGAAAAGGAAACATCTTCACGTAAAAACTAGACAGAAGCATTCTCAGAAACATGCTTGTGATGAGTGCATTCAACTCACAGACTTGAACCTTTCTTTTGTAGGAGCAGTTTTGAAACACGCTTTTTGTAGAATCTCCTAGCGTATACTTGGAGCGCTGTGAGGCCTATCCTGGGAAATGAAATATCTTCACCTAAAAACAAGAGAGAAGCATTATCAGAAACTTCTGTGGGATGAGTGCATTCAACTCACAGACTTGAACATTCCTTTCGATAGAGCAGTTTGGAAACACTCCTTTTGTAGAATCTGCAAGTGTTTATTTGGTGCGCTTTGAGGCCTATGCTGGAAAAGGAAATATCTTCACATAAAAACTAGACAGAAGCATTCTCAGAAACTTCTGTGTGATGAGTTCATTCAACTCACTGACTTCAACGTTCCTTTTGATAGGACAGTTTTGAAACACTCCTTTTGTAGAATCTGCAAGTGTTTATTTTGAGCGCTTTGAGGCCAACGTTGGAAAAGGAAATGTCTTCAAACAACAACTACACAGAAGCATTCTCAAAAACTTCTTTGTGATGAGTGCATTCAACTCCCAGACTTGAATGTTCCTTTTGAAAGAGCAGTTCTGAAACCCTCTTTTTGTGGAATCTGCAGGTAGATATTTGGAGCGCTTTGAGGCCTATGCTGGGAAATGAAATATCTTCACCTAAAAACAAGACAGAAGCATTCTCAGAAACTTCTGTGTGATGAGTGCATTCAACACACAGACTTGAACATTCCTGTCAATACAGCAGTTTGGAAACACTCCTTTTGTAGAATCTGCAAGTGTTTATTTAGAGCGCTTTGAGGCCTATGCTGGAAAAGGAAATATCTTCAAATAAAAACTAGACAGAAGCATTCTGAGAAACTTCTGTGTGATGAGTGCATTCAACTCACAGCCTTGAACGTTCCTTTGGATAGGACTGTTTTGAACAACTCCTTTTGTAGAATCTGCAAGTGTTTATTCCGAGCGCTTTGAGGCCAACGGTGGAAAAGGAAATGTCTACAAATAACAACTACAGAGAAGCATTCTCAAAAACTTCTTTGTGATGAGTGCATTCAACTCACAGAGTTGAACCTTCTTTTTGATAGAAGAGATTTGAAACTCTCTTTTTGTAGAATCTGCAAGTGCACATTTGGAGCTGTTTGAGGCCAAAGCTGGAAAAGGAAATATCTTCACGTAAAAACTAGACAGAAGCATTCTCAGAAACTTCTTTGTGATGAGTGCATTCAACTCACAGACTTGAACTTTTCTTTTGAAGGAGCAGTTTTGAAACACGCTTTTTGTAGGATCTGCTAGTGTATACTTGGAGCGCTTTGAGGTCTGTGCTGGGAAATGAAATATCTTCACCTAAAAACAAGAGAGAAGCATTCTCAGAAACTTCTGTGTGATGAGTGCATTCAACTCACAGACTTGAACGTTCCTTTTGAAAGAGGAGTACTGAAACACTCTGTTTGCAGAATTCGCAAGTGAATATTTGGAACGCTTTGAAGCGTATGCTGGGAAATGAATTGTCTTCACCTAAAAACTAGACAGAGTCATTCTCAGAAATTTCTGTGTGATGAGAGCATTCAACTCACAGACTTGAACATTCCTTTTGATAGAGTAGTTTGGATACACTCCTTTTGCAGAATCTGCAAGGGTTTATTTGGAGCGCTTTGGGGCGTATGCTGGAAAAGGAAGTATCTTCACATAAAAACTAGACAGAAGCATTCTGAGAAACTTCTTTGGGATGAGTGCATTCTACTCACAGAATTGAACCTTCTTTTTGATAGAAGAGTTTTGAAACTCTCTTTTTGTAGAATCTGCAAGTGCACATTTGGAGCTGTTTGAGGCCAAAGCTGGAAAAGGAAATCTCTTCACGTAAAAACTAGACAGAAGCATTCTCAGAAACTTCTTTGTGATGAGTGCATTCAACTCACAGACTTGAACTTTTCTTTGGAAGGAGCAGTTTTGAAACACGCTTTTTGTACAATCTGCTAGTGTATACTTGGAGCGCTTTGAGGTCAATGCTGGGAAATGAAATATCTTCACCTAAAAACAAGAGACAAGCATTCTCAGAAACTTCTGTGTGATGAGTGCATTCAACTCACAGACTTGAACATTCCTTTTGATAGAGCAGTTTGGGAACACCCCGTTTGTAGAGTCTGCAAGTGTTTATTTAGATCACTTTGAGGCCTAAGCTGGAAAAGTAAATATCTTCAAATAAAAACTAGACAGAAGCATTTTCAGAAACTTCTGTGTGATCAGTGCATTCAACTCACAGACGTGAACGTTCCCTTTGAAAGAACAGTTTTCAAATACTCTTTTTGTAGAATCTGCAAGTAGATAATTGGTGCGCTTTGAGGCCTATGCTGGGAAATGAAATATCCTCACTTAAAAACAAGACAGAGGCATTCACAGAAACTTCTGTGTGATGAGTGCATTCAGCTCACAGACTTGAACATTCCTTTCGATAGAGCAGTTTGGAAACACTCCTTTTGTAGAATCTGCAAGTGTTTATTTGGTGCGCTTTGAGGCCAAAGTTGGAAAAGGAAATATCTTCACATAAAAACTAGACAGAAGCATTCTCAGAAACTTCTGTGTGAAAAGTGCATTCAACTCACCGACTTCAACGTTCCTTTTGATAGGACAGTTTTGAAACACTCCTTTTGTAGAATCTGCAAGTGTTTATTTAGAGCGCTTTGAGGCCTTTGCTGGAAAAGGAAATATCTTCAAATAAAAACTAGACAGAAGCATTCTGAGAAACTTCTGTGTGATGAGTGCATTCAACTCAGAGACTTGAACGTTCCTTTGGATAGGACAGTTTTGAAACACTCCTTTAGTAGAATCTGCAAGTGTTTATTTCGAGCGCTTTGAGGCCAACGGTGGAAAAGGAAATGTCTACAAATAACAACTACAGAGAAGCATTCTCAAAAACTTCTTTGTGATGAGTGCATTCAACTCACAGACGTGAACATTCCTTTCGATAGAGCAGTTCTGTAACACTCTTTTTGTGGAATCTGCAAGTAGATATTTGGAGCGCTTTGAGGCCTTCGCTGGGAAATGAAATATCTTCACCTAAAAACAAGACAAAAGCATTCTCAAAAACTTCTGTGTGATGAGTGCATTCAACTCACAGACTCGAACATTCCTGTCGATAGAGCTGTTTGGAAACACTCCTTTTGTAGAATCTGCAAGTGTTTATTTAGAGCGCTTTGAGGCCTTTGCTGGAAAAGGAAATATCTTCAAATAAAAACAAGACAGAAGCATTCTGAGAAACTTCTGTGTGATGAGTGCTTTCAACTCACAGCCTTGAACGTTCCTTTGTATAGGACAGTTTTGAAGCACTCCTTCTGTAGAATCTGCAAGTGTTTATTTCGATCGCTTTGAAGCCAACGTTGGAAAAGGAAATGTCTTCAAATAACAATTACACAGAAGCATTCTCAAAAGCTTCTTTGTGATGAGTGCATTCAACTCACAGACTTGAACGTTCCCTTTGAAAGACCAGTTCTGAAACACTCTTTTCGCAGAATCCGCAAGTGGATATTTGGAACGCTTTGAAGCGTATGCTGGGAAATGAAATATCTTCACCTAAAAACTAGACAGAGGCATTCTCAGAAACTTCTGTGTGATGAGTGCATTCAACTCACAGACTTGAACATTCCTTTTGATAGAGGAGTTTGGAAACACTCCTTTTGCAGAACCTGCATGGGTTTATTTGGAGCGCTTTGAGGCATATGCTGGAAAAGGAAATATCTTCACATAAAAACTAGACGGAAGCATTCTGAGAAACTTCCTTGGGATGAGTGCATTCTAATCACAGAGTTGAACCTTCTTTATGATAGAAGAGTTTTGAAACTCTCTTTTCGTAGAATCTTCAAGTGCACATTTGGAGATGTTTCAGGCCAATGCTGGAAAAGGAAACATCTTCACGTAAAAACTAGACAGAAGCATTCTCAGAAACTTGTTTGTGATGAGTGCATTCAACTCACAGACTTGAACCTTTCTTTTGTAGGAGCAGTTTTGAAACACGCTTTTTGTGGAATCTCCTAGTGTATACTTGGAGCGCTGTGAGGCCTATCCTGGGAAATGAAATATCTTCACCTAAAAACAAGAGAGAAGCATTATCAGAAACTTCTGTGGGATGAGTGTATTCAACTCACAGACATGAACATTCCTTTCAATAGAGCAGTTTGGAAACACTCCTTTTGTAGAATCTGCAAGTGTTTATTTGGTGGGCTTTGAGGCCTATGCTGGAAAAGGAAATATCTTCACATAAAAACTAGACAGAAGCATTCTCAGAAACTTCTGTGTGATGAGTTCATTCAACTCACAGACTTCAACGTTCCTTTTGATTCGACAGTTTTGAAACACTCCTTTTGTAGAATCTGCAAGTGTTTATTTCGAGCGCTTTGAGGCCAACGTTGGAAAAGGAAATGTCTCCAAATAACAACTACACAGAAGCATTCTCAAAAACTTCTTTGTGACGAGTGCATTCAACTCCCAGACTTGAACGTTTCTCTTGAAAGAGCAGTTCTGAAACCCTCTTTTTGTGGAATCTGCAAGTAGATATTTGGAGCGCTTTGCGGCCTACGCTGGGAAATGAAATATCTTCAAATAAAAACAAGACAGAAGCATTCTCAGAAACTTCTGTGTGATGAGTGCATTCAACTCACAGACTTGAACATTCCTTTCGATAGAGCAGTTTGGGAACACTCCGTTTGTAGAGTCTGCAAGTGTTTATTTAGAGCACTTTGAGGCCTATGCTGGAAAAGTAAATATCTTCAAATAAAAACTAGACAGTAGCATTTTCAGAAACTTCTGTGTGATCAGTACATTCAACTCACAGACGTGAACGTTCCCTTTGAAAGAGCAGTTTTCAAACACTCTTTTTGTAGAATCTGCAAGTAGAAAATTGGTGCGCTTTGAGGCCTATGCTGGGAAATGAAATATCCTCACCTAAAAACAAGACAGAAGCATTCACAGAAACTTCTGTGTGATGAGTGCATTCAGCTCACAGACTTGAACATTCCTTTCAATAGAGCAGTTTGGAAACACTCCTTTTGTAGAATCTGAAAGTGTTTATTTGGTGCGCTTTGAGGCCTAAGCTGGAAAAGGAAATATCTTCACATAAAAACTAGACAGAAGCATTCTCAGAAACTTCTGTGTGATGAGTGCATTCAACTCACAGACTTGAACATTGCTGTCAATAGAGCAGTTTGGAAACACTCCTTTTGTAGAATCTGCAAGTGTTTATTTCGAACTCCTTGAGGCCAACGGTGGAAAAGGAAATGTCTAAAAATAACAACTACAGAGAAGCATTCTCAAAAACTTCTTTGTGATTAGTGCATTCAACTCACACACTTGAACATTCCTTTCGATAGAGCAGTTTGGAAACACTCCTTTTGTAGAATCTGCAAGTGTTTATTTGGAGCGCTTTGATGCCTATACTGGAAAAGGAAATAACTTCCCATAAAAACTACACAGAAGCATTGTCAGAAACTTCTGTGTGATGAACGCATTCAACTCAGAGACTTGAACGTTCCTTTTGATAGGACAGTTTGGAAACACTCCTTTAGTAGAATCTGCAAGTGTTTATTTCGAGCGCTTTGAGGCCAACGTTGGAAAAGGAAATGTCTTCAAAAAACAACTACACAGAAGCATTCTCAAAAACTTCTTTGTGATGAGTGCATTCAACTCACAGACTTGAACGTTCCTTTTGAAAGAGTAGTACTGAAACACTCTTTTTGCGGAATTCGCAAGTGAATATTTGGAACGCTTTGAAGCGTATGCTGGGAAATGAAATGTCTTCACCTAAAAACTAGACAGAGGCATTCTCAGAAATTTCTGTGTGATGAGAGCATTCAACTCACAGACTTGAACATTCCTTTTGATAGAGCAGTTTGGAAACACTCCTTTTGCAGAATCTGCAAGGGTTTATTTGGAGCGCTTTGGGGCTTATGCTGGAAAAGGAAATATCTTCACATAAAAACTAGACAGAAGCATTCTGAGAAACTTCTTTGGGATGAGTGCATTCAACTCACAGCCTTGAACGTTCCTCTGGATAGGACAGTTTTGAAACACTCCTTTTGTAGAATCTGCAAGTGTTTATTTCGATCGCTTTGAAGCCAACGGTGGAAAAGGAAATGTCTTCAAATAACAACTACACAGAAGCATTCTCAAAAGCTTCTTTGTGATGAGTGCATTCAACTCACAGACTTGAACGTTCCCTTTGAAAGAGCAGTTCTGAAACACTCTTTCTGCAGAATCCGCAAGTGGATAGTTGGAACGCTTTAAAGCGTATGCTGGTAAATGAAATATCTTCACCTAAAAACTAGACAGAGGCATTCTCAGAAAATTCTGTGTGATGAGTGCATTCAACTCACAGACTTGAACTTTTCTTTTGAAGGGGCAGTTTTGAAACACGCTTTTTGTAGAATCTGCTAGTGTATACTTGGAGCGCTTTGAGGTCAACGCTGGGAAATGAAATATCTTCACCTAAAAACAAGAGAGAAGCATTCTCAGAAACTTCTGTGTGATGAGTGCATTCAACTCACAGACTTGAACATTCCTTTCGATAGAGCAGTTTGGGAACACTCCGTTTGTAGAGTCTGCAAGTGTTTATTTAGAGCACTTTGAGGCCTATGCTGCAAAAGGAAATATCTTCAAATAAAAACTAGACAGTAGCATTTTCAGAAAATTCTGTGTGATCAGTGCATTCAACTCACAGACGTGAACGTTCCCTTTGAAAGAGCAGTTTTCAAACACTCTTTTTGTAGAATCTGCAAGTAGATAATTGGTGCGCTTTGAGGCCTATGCTGGGAAATGAAATATCCTCACCTAAAAACAAGACAGAAGCATTCACAGAAACGTCTGTGTAATGAGTGCATTCAGCTCACAGACTTGAACATTCCTTTCGATAGAACAGTTTGGAAACACTCCTTTTGTAGAATCTGAAAGTGTTTATTTGGTGCGCTTTGAGGCCTAAGCTGGAAAAGGAAACATCTTCACATAAAAACTAGACAGAAGCATTCTCAGAAACTTCTGTGTGATGAGTGCACTCAACTCAGAGACTTGAACGTTCCTTTTGATAGGACAGTTTTGAAACACTCCTTTTGTAGAATCTGCAAGTGTTTCTTTCGATCGCTTTGAAGACAAAGGTGGAAAAGGAAATGTCATCAAATAACAACTACACAGAAGCATTCTCAAAAGCTTCTTTGTGATGAGTGCATTCAACTCCCAGACTTGAACGTTCCCTTTGAAAGAGCAGTTCTGAAACACTCTTTTTGCAGAATCCGCAAGTGGATAGTTGGAACGCCTTAAAGCGTATGCTGGGAAATGAAATATCTTCACCTAAAAACTAGACAGAGGCATTCTCAGAAAATTCTGTGTGATGAGTGCATTCAACTCACAGACTTGAACATTCCTTTTGATAGAGGAGTTTGGAAACACTCCTTTTGCAGAACCTGCAAGGGTTTATTTGGAGCGCTTTGAGGCGTATGCTGGAAAAGGAAATATCTTCACATAAAAACTAGACAGAAGCATTCTGAGAAACTTCTTTGGGATGAGTGCATTCTAATCACAGAGTTGAACCTTCTTTATGATAGAAGAGTTTTGAAACTCTCTTTTCGTAGAATCTTCAAGTGCACATTTGGAGATGTTTCAGGCCAATGCTGGAAAAGGAAACATCTTCACGTAAAAACTAGACAGAAGCATTCTCAGAAACTTGCTTGTGATGAGTGCATTCAACTCACAGACTTGAACCTTTCTCTTGTAGGAGCAGTTTTGAAACACGCTTTTTGTAGACTCTCCTAGTGTATACTTGGAGCGCTGTGAGGCCTATCCTGGGAAATGAAATATCTTCACCTAAAAACAAGAGAGAAGCATTATCGGAAACTTCTGTGGAACGAGTGCATTCAACTCACAGACTTGAACATTCCTTTCGATAGAGCAGTTTGGAAACACTCCTTTTGTAGAATCTGCAAGTGTTTATTTGGTGCGCTTTGAGGCCTATGCTGGAAAAGGAAATATCTTCACGTAAAAACTAGACAGAAGCATTCTCAGAAACTTCTGTGTGATGAGTTCATTCAACTCAAAGACTTCAACGTTCCTTTTGATAGGACAGTTTTGAAACACTCCTTTTGTAGAATCTGCAAGTGTTTATTTCGAGCGCTTTGAGGCCAACGTTGGAAAAGGAAATGTCTTCAAATAACAACTACACAGAAGCATTCTCAAAAACTTCTTTGTGATGAGTGCATTCAACTCCCAGACTTGAACTTTCCTTTTCAAAGAGCAGTTCTGAAACCTTCTTTTTGTGGAATCTGCAAGTAGATATTTGGAGCGCTTTGAGGCCTATGCTGGGAAATGAAATATCTTCACCTAAAAACAAGACAGAAGCATTCTCAGAAACTTCTGTGTGATGAGTGCATTCAACTCACAGACTTGAACACTGCTGTCGTTAGAGCAGTTTGGAAACACTCCTTTTGTAGAATCTGCAAGTGTTTATTTAGAGCGCTTTGAGGCCTATGCTGGAAAAGGAAATATCTGCAAATAAAAACTAGACAGAAGCATTCTGAGAAACTTCTGTGTGATGAGTGCATTCAACTCATAGCCTTGAACGTTCCTTTGGATAGGACTGTTTTGAAAAACTCCTTTTGTAGAATCTGCAAGTGTTTATTTCGAACTCTTTGAGGCCAACGGTGGAAAAGGAAATGTCTAAAAATAACAACTACACAGAAGCATTCTCAAAAACTTCTTTGTGATGAGTGCATTCAACTCACAGACTTCAACGTTCCTTTTGAAAGTGTAGTACTGAAACACTCTTTTTGCAGAATTCGCAAGTGAATATTTGGAACGCTTTGAAGCGTATGCTGGGAAATGAAATGTCTTCACCTAAAAACTAGACAGAGGCATTCTCAGAAATTTCTGTGTGATGAGAGCATTCAACTCACAGACTTGAACATTCCTTTTGATAGAGCAGTTTGGAAACACACCTTTTGCAGAATCTGCAAGGGTTTATTTGGAGCGCCTTGGGGCTTATGCTGGAAAAGGAAATATCTTCATATAAAAACTAGACAGAAGCATTCTGAGAAACTTCTTTGGGATGAGTGCATTCTACTCACAGAGTTGAACCTTCTTTTTGATAGAAGAGTTTTGAAACTCTCTTTTTGTAGAATCTGCAAGTGCACATTTGGAGCTGTTTGAGGCCAAAGCTGGAAAAGGAAATATCTTCACGTAAAAACTAGACAGAAGCATTCTCAGAAACATCTTTGTGATGAGTGCATTCAACTCACAGACTTGAACTTTTCTTTTGAAGGGGCAGTTTTGAAACACGCTTTTTGTAGAATCTGCTAGTGTATACTTGGAGCGCTTTGAGGTCAATGCTGGGAAATGAAATATCTTCACCTAAAAACAAGAGAGAAGCATTCTCAGAAACTTCTGTGTGATGAGTGCATTCAACTCACAGACTTGAACATTCCTTTCGATAGAGCAGTTTGGGAACACTCCGTTTGTAGAGTCTGCAAGTGTTTATTTAGAGCACTTTGAGGCCTATGCTGGAAAAGTAAATATCTTCAAATAAAAACTAGACAGTAGCATTTTCAGAAACTTCTGTGTGATCAGTGCATTCAACTCACAGACGTGAACGTTCCCTTTGAAAGAGCAGTTTTCAAACACTCTTTTTGTAGAATCTGCAAGTAGATAATTGGTGCGCTTTTAGGCCTATGCTGGGAAATGTAATATCCTCACCTAAAAACAAGACAGAAGCATTCACAGAAACTTCTGTGTGATGAGTGCATTCAGCTCACAGACTTGAACATTCCTTTCGATAGAGCAGTTTGGAAACACTCCTTTTGTAGAATCTGAAAGTGTTTATTTGGTGCGCTTTGAGGAGTAAGCTGGAAAAGGAAATATCTTCACATAAAAACTAGACAGAAGCATTCTCAGAAACTTCTGTGTGATGAGTGCATTCAACTCAGAGACTTGAACGTTCCTTTTGATAGGACAGTTTTGAAACACTCCTTTAGTAGAATCTCCAAGTGTTTATTTCGAGCGCTTTGAGGCCAACGTTGGAAAAGGAAATGTCTTCACATAACAACTACACAGAAGCATTCTCAAAAACTTCTTTGTGATGAGGGCATTCAACTCCTAGACTTGAACGTTCCTTTTGAAAGAGCAGTTCTGAAACACTCTTTTTGTGGAATCTGCAAGTAGATATCTGGAGCGCTTTGAGGCCTACGCTGGGAAATGAAATATCTTCACCTAAAAACAAGACAGAAGCATTCTCAGAAACTTCTGTCTGATGAGTGCATTCGACTCACAGACTTGAACGTTCCTTTTGAAAGAGCAGTTCTGAAACACTCTTTTTGTGGAATCTGCAGGTAGATATTTGGAGCGCTTTGAGGCCTTTGCTGGGAAATGAAATATCTTCACCTAAGAACAAGAGAGAAGCATTCTTAGAAACTTCTGTGTGATGAGTGCATTCAACTCACAGACTTGAACATTCCTTTCGGTAGAGCAGTTTGGGAACACTCCGTTTGTAGAGTCTGCAAGTGTTTATTTAGAGCGCTTTGAAGCCTATGCTGGAAAAGTAAATATCTTCAAATAAAAACTAGACAGAAGCATTTTCAGAAACTTCTGTGTGATCAGTTCATTCAACTCACAGACATGAACGTTCCCTTTGAACGAGCGGTTTTCAAACACTCTTTTTGTAGAATCTGCAAGTAGATAATTGGTGCGCTTTGAGGCCTATACTGGGAAATGAAATATCCTCACCTAAAAACAAGACAGAAGCATTCACAGAAACTTCTGTGTGATGAGTGCATTCAGCTCAGAGACTTGAACGTTCCTTTTGATAGAGGAGTTGGGAAACACTCCTTTTGCAGAACCTGCAAGGGTTTATTTGGAGCGCTTTGATTCGTACGCTGGAAAAGGAAATATCTTCACATAAAAACTAGACAGAAGCATTCTGAGAAACTTCTTTGGGATGAGTGCATTCTAATCACAGAGTTGAACCTTCTTTATGATAGAAGAGTTTTGAAACTCTCTTTTCGTAGAATCTTCAAGTGCACATTTGGAGATGTTTCAGGCCAATGCTGGAAAAGGAAACATCTTCAAGTAAAAACTAGACAGAAGCATTCTCAGAAACTTGCTTGTGATGAGTGCATTCAACTCACGGACTTGAACCTTTCTTTTGTAGGAGCAGTTTTGAAACACGCTTTTTGTAGACTCTCCTAGTGTTTACGGAGCGCTGTGAGGCCTATCCCGGGAAATGAAATATCTTCACCTAAAAACAAGAGAGAAGCATTATCAGAAACTTCTGTGGGACGAGTGTATTCAACTCACAGACTTGAACATTCCTTTCGATAGAGCAGTTTGGAAACACTCCTTTTGTAGAATCTGCAAGTGTTTATTTGGTGCGCTTTGAGGCCTATGCTGGAAAAGGAAATATCTTCACATAAAAACTAGACAGAAGCATTCTGAGAAACTTCTCTGTGATGAGTGCATTCAACTCACAGCCTTGAACGTTCCTTTGGATAGGACTGTTTTGAAAAACTCCTTTTGTAGAATCTGCAAGTGTTTATTCCGAGCGCTTTGAGGCTACAAATAAAAACTACAGAGAAGCATTCTCAAAAACTTCTTTGTGATGAGTGCATTCAACTCACAGACTTGAACATTCTTTTCGATAGAGCAGTTTGGAAACACTCCTTTTGTAGAATCTGCAACTGTTTATTTCGAGCGCTTTGAGGGCAACGTTGGAAAAGGAAATGTCTTCAAATAACAACTACACAGAAGCATTCTCAAAAACTTCTTTGGATGAGTGCATTCAACTCCCAGACTTGAACGTTCCTTTTGAAAGAGCAGTTCTGAAACCCTCTTTTTGTGGAATCTGCAGGTAGATATTTGGAGCGCTTTGAGGCCTATGCTGGGAAATGAAATATCTTCACCTAAAAACAAGACAGAAGCATTCTCAGAAACTTCTGTGTGATGAGTGCATTCAACTCACAGACTTGAACATTCCTGTCGATAGAGCAGTTTGGAAACACTCCTTTTGTAGAATCTGCAAGTGTTTATTTAGAGCGCTTTGAGGCCTATGCTGGAAAAGGAAATATCTTCAAATAAAAACTAGACAGAAGCATTCTGAGAAACTTCTGTGTGATGAGTGCATTCAACTCACAGCCTTGAACGTTCCTTTGGATATTACTGTTTTGAAAAACTCCTTTTGTAAAATCTGCAAGTGTTTATTTGGAGCGCTTTGATGCCTACACTGGAAAAGGAAATAACTTCTCATAAAAACTACACAGAAGCATTGTCAGAAACTTCTGTGTGATGAATGCATTCAACCTAGAGACTTGAACGTTCCTTTTGATAGGACAGTTTGGAAACACTCCTTTAGTAGAATCTGCAAGTGTTTATTTCGAGCGCTTTGAGGCCAACGTTGGAAAAGGAAATGTCTTCAAATAACAACTACACAGAAGCATTCTCAAAAACTTCTTTGTGATGAGTGCATTCAACTCACAGTCTTGAACGTTCCTTTTGAAAGAGTAGTACTGAAACACTCTTTTTGCGGAATTCGCAAGTGAATATTTGGAACGCTTTGAAGCGTATGCTGGGAAATGAAATGTCTTCATCTAAAAACTAGACAGAGGCATTCTCAGAAATTTCTTTGTGATAAGAGCATTCAACTCACAGACTTGAACATTCCTTTTGATAGAGCAGTTTGGAAACACTCCTTTTGCAGAATCTGCAAGGGTTTATTTGGAGCGCTTTGTGGCATATGATGGAAAAGGAAATATCTTCACATAAAAACTAGACAGAAGCATTCTGAGAAACTTCTTTGGGATGAGTGCATTCTACTCACAGAGTTGAACCTTCTTTTTGATAGAAGAGTTTTGAAACTCTCTTATTGTAGAATCTGCAAGTGCACATTTGGAGCTGTTTGAGGCCAAAGCTGGAAAAGGAAATATCTTCACGTAAAAACTAGATAGAAGCATTTTCAGAAACTTCTTTGTGATGAGTGCATTCAACTCACAGACTTGAACATTTCTTTGGAAGGAGCAGTTTTGAAACACGCTTTTTCTAGAATCTGCTAGTGTAAACTTGGAGCGCTTTTAGGTCTGTGCTGGGAAATGAAATATCTTCACCTAAAAACAAGAGACAAGCATTCTCAGAAACTTCTGTGTGATGAGTGCATTCAACTCACAGACTTGAACATTCCTTTTGATAGAGCAGTTTGGGAACACTCCGTTTGTAGAGTCTGCAAGTGTTTATTTAGAGCACTTTGAGGCCTATGCTGGAAAAGTAATATCTTCAAATAAAAACTAGACAGAAGCATTTTCAGAAACTTCTGTGTGATCAGTGCATTCAACTCACAGACGTGAAAGTTCCTTTGAAAGAGCAGTTTTCAAACACTCTTTTTGTAGAATCTGCAAGTAGATAATTGGTGCGCTTTGAGGCCTAAGCTGGAAAAGGAAATATCTTCACATAAAAACTAGACAGAAGCATTCTCAGAAACTTTTGTGCGATGAGTGCATTCAACTCACTGACTTCAACGTTCCTTTTGATAGGACAGTTTTGAAACACTCCTTTAGTAGAATCTGCAAGTGTTTATTTCGACCGCTTTGAGGCCAAAGTTGGAAAAGGAAATGTCTTCAAATAACAACTACACAGAAGCATTCTCAAAAACTTCCTTGTGAAGAGTGCATTCAACTCCCAGACTCGAACGTTCCTTTTGAAAGAGCAGTTCTGAAACACTCTTTTTCTGGAATCTGCAAGTAGATATTTGGAGCGCTTTGAGGCCTACGCTGGGAAATGAAATATCTTCACCTAAAAACAAGACAGAAGCATTCACAGAAACTTCTGTCTGATGAGTGCATTCGACTGACAGACTTGAACATTCCTGTCGATAGAGCCGTTTGGAAACACTCCTTTTGTAGAATCTGCAAGTGTTTATTTAGAGCGCTTTGAGGCCTATGCTGGAAAAGGAAATATCTTCACATAAAAACTAGACAGAAGCATTCTGAGAAACTTCTGTGTGATGAGTGCATTCTACTCACAGCCCTGAACGTTCCTTTGGATATGACAGTTTTGAAACACTCCTTTTGTAGAATCTGCAAGTGTTTATTTCGATCGCTTTGAAGCCAACGGTGGAAAAGGAAATGTCTTCAAATAACAACTACACAGAAGCATTCTCAAAAGCTTCTTTGTGATGAGTGCATTCAACTCACAGACTTGAACGTTCCCTTTGAAAGAGCAGTTCTGAAACACTCTTTTTGCAGAATCCACAAGTGGATAGTTGGAACGCTTTGAAGCGTATGTTGGGAAATGAAATATTTTCACCTAAAAACTAGACAGAGGCATTCTCAGAAACTTCTGTGTGATGAGTGCATTCAACTCACAGACTTGAACACTCCTTTTGATAGAGGAGTTTGGAAACTCTCCTTTTGCAGAACCTGCAAGATTTTATTTTGAGCGCTTTGAGGCGTATGCTGGAAAAGGAAATATCTTCACATAAAAACTAGACAGAAGCATTCTGAGAAACTTCTTTTGGATGAGTGCATTCTAATCACAGAGTTGAACCTTTTTTATGCTAGAAGAGTTTTGAAACTCTCTTTTCGTAGAATCTTCAAGTGCACATTTGGAGATGTTTCAGGCCAATGCTGGAAAAGGAAACATCTTCACGTAAAAACTAGACAGAAGCATTCTCAGAAACATGCTTGTGATGAGTGCATTCAACTCACAGACTTGAACCTTTCTTTTGTAGGAGCAGTTTTGAAACACGCTTTTTGTAGAATCTCCTAGCGTATACTTGGAGCGCTGTGAGGCCTATCCTGGGAAATGAAATATCTTCACCTAAAAACAAGAGAGAAGCATTATCAGAAACTTCTGAGGGATGAGTGCATTCAACTCACAGACTTGAACATTCCTTTCGATAGAGCAGTTTGGAAACACTCCTTTTGTAGAATCTGCAAGTGTTTATTTGGTGCGCTTTGAGGCCTATGCTGGAAAAGGAAATATCTTCACATAAAAACTAGACAGAAGCATTCTCAGAAACTTCTGTGTGATGAGTTCATTCAACTCACCGACTTCAACGTTCCTTTTGATAGGACAGTTTTGAAACACTCCTTTTGTAGAATCTGCAAGTGTTTATTTTGAGCGCTTTGAGGCCAACGTTGGAAAAGGAAATGTCTTCAAACAACAACTACACAGAAGCATTCTCAAAAACTTCTTTGTGATGAGTGCATTCAACTCCCAGACTTGAACGTTCCTTTTGAAAGAGCAGTTCTGAAACCCTCTTTTTGTGGAATCTGCAGGTAGATATTTGGAGCGCTTTGAGGCCTATGCTGGGAAATGAAATATCTTCACCTAAAAACAAGACAGAAGCATTCTCAGAAACTTCTGTGTGATGAGTGCATTCAACACACAGACTTGAACATTCCTGTCAATACAGCAGTTTGGAAACACTCCTTTTGTAGAATCTGCAAGTGTTTATTTAGAGCGCTTTGAGGCCTATGCTGGAAAAGGAAATAT
Organism: Pongo pygmaeus; assembly: GCF_028885625.2. Classification (NCBI taxonomy): domain Eukaryota; kingdom Metazoa; phylum Chordata; class Mammalia; order Primates; family Hominidae; genus Pongo; species Pongo pygmaeus. The sequence continues at coordinate 103,935,387 of NC_072373.2, read as the reverse complement.
CTTCAAATAAAAACTAGACAGAAGCATTCTGAGAAACTTCTGTGTGATGAGTGCATTCAACTCACAGCCTTGAACGTTCCTTTGGATAGGACTGTTTTGAACAACTCCTTTTGTAGAATCTGCAAGTGTTTATTCCGAGCGCTTTGAGGCCAACGGTGGAAAAGGAAATGTCTACAAATAACAACTACAGAGAAGCATTCTCAAAAACTTCTTTGTGATGAGTGCATTCAACTCACAGAGTTGAACCTTCTTTTTGATAGAAGAGATTTGAAACTCTCTTTTTGTAGAATCTGCAAGTGCACATTTGGAGCTGTTTGAGGCCAAAGCTGGAAAAGGAAATATCTTCACGTAAAAACTAGACAGAAGCATTCTCAGAAACTTCTTTGTGATGAGTGCATTCAACTCACAGACTTGAACTTTTCTTTTGAAGGAGCAGTTTTGAAACACGCTTTTTGTAGGATCTGCTAGTGTATACTTGGAGCGCTTTGAGGTCTGTGCTGGGAAATGAAATATCTTCACCTAAAAACAAGAGAGAAGCATTCTCAGAAACTTCTGTGTGATGAGTGCATTCAACTCACAGACTTGAACGTTCCTTTTGAAAGAGGAGTACTGAAACACTCTGTTTGCAGAATTCGCAAGTGAATATTTGGAACGCTTTGAAGCGTATGCTGGGAAATGAATTGTCTTCACCTAAAAACTAGACAGAGTCATTCTCAGAAATTTCTGTGTGATGAGAGCATTCAACTCACAGACTTGAACATTCCTTTTGATAGAGTAGTTTGGATACACTCCTTTTGCAGAATCTGCAAGGGTTTATTTGGAGCGCTTTGGGGCGTATGCTGGAAAAGGAAGTATCTTCACATAAAAACTAGACAGAAGCATTCTGAGAAACTTCTTTGGGATGAGTGCATTCTACTCACAGAATTGAACCTTCTTTTTGATAGAAGAGTTTTGAAACTCTCTTTTTGTAGAATCTGCAAGTGCACATTTGGAGCTGTTTGAGGCCAAAGCTGGAAAAGGAAATCTCTTCACGTAAAAACTAGACAGAAGCATTCTCAGAAACTTCTTTGTGATGAGTGCATTCAACTCACAGACTTGAACTTTTCTTTGGAAGGAGCAGTTTTGAAACACGCTTTTTGTACAATCTGCTAGTGTATACTTGGAGCGCTTTGAGGTCAATGCTGGGAAATGAAATATCTTCACCTAAAAACAAGAGACAAGCATTCTCAGAAACTTCTGTGTGATGAGTGCATTCAACTCACAGACTTGAACATTCCTTTCGATAGAGCAGTTTGGGAACACCCCGTTTGTAGAGTCTGCAAGTGTTTATTTAGATCACTTTGAGGCCTAAGCTGGAAAAGTAAATATCTTCAAATAAAAACTAGACAGAAGCATTTTCAGAAACTTCTGTGTGATCAGTGCATTCAACTCACAGACGTGAACGTTCCCTTTGAAAGAACAGTTTTCAAATACTCTTTTTGTAGAATCTGCAAGTAGATAATTGGTGCGCTTTGAGGCCTATGCTGGGAAATGAAATATCCTCATTTAAAAACAAGACAGAGGCATTCACAGAAACTTCTGTGTGATGAGTGCATTCAGCTCACAGACTTGAACATTCCTTTCGATAGAGCAGTTTGGAAACACTCCTTTTGTAGAATCTGCAAGTGTTTATTTGGTGCGCTTTGAGGCCAAAGCTGGAAAAGGAAATATCTTCACATAAAAACTAGACAGAAGCATTCTCAGAAACTTCTGTGTGAAAAGTGCATTCAACTCACCGACTTCAACGTTCCTTTTGATAGGACAGTTTTGAAACACTCCTTTTGTAGAATCTGCAAGTGTTTATTTAGAGCGCTTTGAGGCCTTTGCTGGAAAAGGAAATGTCTTCAAATAAAAACTAGACAGAAGCATTCTGAGAAACTTCTGTGTGATGAGTGCATTCAACTCAGAGACTTGAACGTTCCTTTGGATAGGACAGTTTTGAAACACTCCTTTAGTAGAATCTGCAAGTGTTTATTTCGAGCGCTTTGAGGCCAACGGTGGAAAAGGAAATGTCTACAAATAACAACTACAGAGAAGCATTCTCAAAAACTTCTTTGTGATGAGTGCATTCAACTCACAGACGTGAACATTCCTTTCAATAGAGCAGTTCTGTAACACTCTTTTTGTGGAATCTGCAAGTAGATATTTGGAGCGCTTTGAGGCCTTCGCTGGGAAATGAAATATCTTCACCTAAAAACAAGACAAAAGCATTCTCAAAAACTACTGTGTGATGAGTGCATTCAACTCACAGACTCGAACATTCCTGTCGATAGAGCTGTTTGGAAACACTCCTTTTGTAGAATCTGCAAGTGTTTATTTAGAGCGCTTTGAGGCCTATGCTGGAAAAGGAAATATCTTCAAATAAAAACTAGACAGAAGCATTCTGAGAAACTTCTGTGTGATGAGTGCTTTCAACTCACAGCCTTGAACGTTCCTTTGTATAGGACAGTTTTGAAGCACTCCTTCTGTAGAATCTGCAAGTGTTTATTTCGATCGCTTTGAAGCCAACGTTGGAAAAGGAAATGTCTTCAAATAACAATTACACAGAAGCATTCTCAAAAGCTTCTTTGTGATGAGTGCATTCAACTCACAGACTTGAACGTTCCCTTTGAAAGACCAGTTCTGAAACACTCTTTTCGCAGAATCCGCAAGTGGATATTTGGAACGCTTTGAAGCGTATGCTGGGAAATGAAATATCTTCACCTAAAAACTAGACAGAGGCATTCTCAGAAACTTCTGTGTGATGAGTGCATTCAACTCACAGACTTGAACATTCCTTTTGATAGAGGAGTTTGGAAACACTCCTTTTGCAGAACCTGCATGGGTTTATTTGGAGCGCTTTGAGGCGTATGCTGGAAAAGGAAATATCTTCACATAAAAACTAGACGGAAGCATTCTGAGAAACTTCCTTGGGATGAGTGCATTCTAATCACAGTGTTGAACCTTCTTTATGATAGAAGAGTTTTGAAACTCTCTTTTCGTAGAATCTTCAAGTGCACATTTGGAGATGTTTCAGGCCAATGCTGGAAAAGGAAACATCTTCACGTAAAAACTAGACAGAAGCATTCTCAGAAACTTGTTTGTGATGAGTGCATTCAACTCACAGACTTGAACCTTTCTTTTGTAGAAGCAGTTTTGAAACACGCTTTTTGTAGAATCTCCTAGCGTATACTTGGAGCGCTGTGAGGCCTATCCTGGGAAATGAAATATCTTCACCTAAAAACAAGAGAGAAGCATTATCAGAAACTTCTGTGGGATGAGTGCATTCAACTCACAGACATGAACATTCCTTTCAATAGAGCAGTTTGGAAACACTCCTTTTGTAGAATCTGCAAGTGTTTATTTGGTGCGCTTTGAGGCCTATGCTGGAAAAGGAAATATCTTCACATAAAAACTAGACAGAAGCATTCTCAGAAACTTCTGTGTGATGAGTGCATTCAACTCACAGACTTGAACATTGCTCTCAATAGAGCAGTTTGGAAACACTCCTTTTGTAGAATCTGCAAGTGTTTATTTCGAACTCCTTGAGGCCAACGGTGGAAAAGGAAATGTCTAAAAATAACAACTACAGAGAAGAATTCTCAAAAACTTCTTTGTGATTAGTGCATTCAACTCACAGACTTAAACATTCCTTTCGATAGAGCAGTTTGGAAACACTCCTTTTGTAGAATCTGCAAGTGTTTATTTGGAGCGCTTTGATGCCTATACTGGAAAAGGAAATAACTTCCCATAAAAACTACACAGAAGCATTGTCAGAAACTTCTGTGTGATGAACGCATTCAACTCAGAGACTTGAACGTTCCTTTTCATAGGACAGTTTGGAAACACTCCTTTAGTAGAATCTGCAAGTGTTTATTTCGAGGGCTTTGAGGCCAACGTTGGAAAAGGAAATGTCTTCAAAAAACAACTACACAGAAGCATTCTCAAAAACTTCTTTGTGATGAGTGCATTCAACTCACAGACTTGAACGTTCCTTTTGAAAGAGTAGTACTGAAACACTCTTTTTGCGGAATTCGCAAGTGAATATTTGGAACGCTTTGAAGCGTATGCTGGGAAATGAAATGTCTTCACCTAAAAACTAGACAGAGGCATTCTCAGAAATTTCTGTGTGATGAGAGCATTCAACTCACAGACTTGAACATTCCTTTTGATAGAGCAGTTTGGAAACACTCCTTTTGCAGAATCTGCATGGGTTTATTTGGAGCGCTTTGGGGCTTATGCTGGAAAAGGAAATATCTTCACATAAAAACTAGACAGAAGCATTCTGAGAAACTTCTTTGGGATGAGTGCATTCAACTCACAGCCTTGAACGTTCCTCTGGATAGGACAGTTTTGAAACACTCCTTTTGTAGAATCTGCAAGTGTTTATTTCGATCGCTTTGAAGACAACGGTGGAAAAGGAAATGTCTTCAAATAACAACTACACAGAAGCATTCTCAAAAGCTTCTTTGTGATGAGTGCATTCAACTCACAGACTTGAACGTTCCCTTTGAAAGAGCAGTTCTGAAACACTCTTTCTGCAGAATCCGCAAGTGGATAGTTGGAACGCTTTAAAGCGTATGCTGGTAAATGAAATATCTTCACCTAAAAACTAGACAGAGGCATTCTCAGAAAATTCTGTGTGATGAGTGCGTTCAACTCACAGACTTGAACTTTTCTTTTGAAGGGGCAGTTTTGAAACACGCTTTTTGTAGAATCTGCTAGTGTATACTTGGAGCGCTTTGAGGTCAACGCTGGGAAATGAAATATCTTCACCTAAAAACAAGAGAGAAGCATTCTCAGAAACTTCTGTGTGATGAGTGCATTCAACTCACAGACTTGAACATTCCTTTCGATAGAGCAGTTTGGGAACACTCCGTTTGTAGAGTCTGCAAGTGTTTATTTAGAGCACTTTGAGGCCTATGCTGCAAAAGGAAATATCTTCAAATAAAAACTAGACAGTAGCATTTTCAGAAAATTCTGTGTGATCAGTGCATTCAACTCACAGACGTGAACGTTCCCTTTGAAAGAGCAGTTTTCAAACACTCTTTTTGTAGAATCTGCAAGTAGATAATTGGTGCGCTTTGAGGCCTATGCTGGGAAATGAAATATCCTCACCTAAAAACAAGACAGAAGCATTCACAGAAACGTCTGTGTAATGAGTGCATTCAGCTCACAGACTTGAACATTCCTTTCGATAGAGCAGTTTGGAAACACTCCTTTTGTAGAATCTGAAAGTGTTTATTTGGTGCGCTTTGAGGCCTAAGCTGGAAAAGGAAACATCTTCACATAAAAACTAGACAGAAGCATTCTCAGAAACTTCTGTGTGATGAGTGCACTCAACTCAGAGACTTGAACGCTCCTTTTGATAGGACAGTTTTGAAACACTCCTTTTGTAGAATCTGCAAGTGTTTATTTCGATCGCTTTGAAGACAACGGTGGAAAAGGAAATGTCTTCAAATAACAACTACACAGAAGCATTCTCAAAAGCTTCTTTGTGATGAGTGCATTCAACTCCCAGACTTGAACGTTCCCTTTGAAAGAGCAGTTCTGAAACACTCTTTTTGCAGAATCCGCAAGTGGATAGTTGGAACGCCTTAAAGCGTATGCTGGGAAATGAAATATCTTCACCTAAAAACTAGACAGAGGCATTCTCAGAAAATTCTGTGTGATGAGTGCATTCAACTCACAGACTTGAACATTCCTTTTGATAGAGGAGTTTGGAAACACTCCTTTTGCAGAACCTGCAAGGGTTTATTTGGAGCGCTTTGAGGCGTATGCTGGAAAAGGAAATAACTTCAAATAAAAACTAGACAGAAGCATTCTGAGAAACTTCTTTGGGATGAGTGCATTCTAATCACAGAGTTGAACCTTCTTTATGATAGAAGAGTTTTGAAACTCTCTTTTCGTAGAAACTTCAAGTGCACATTTGGAGATGTTTCAGGCCAATGCTGGAAAAGGAAACATCTTCACGTAAAAACTAGACAGAAGCATTCTCAGAAACTTGCTTGTGATGAGTGCATTCAACTCACAGACTTGAACCTTTCTCTTGTAGGAGCAGTTTTGAAACACGCTTTTTGTAGACTCTCCTAGTGTATACTTGGAGCGCTGTGAGGCCTATCCTGCGAAATGAAATATCTTCACCTAAAAACAAGAGAGAAGCATTATCGGAAACTTCTGTGGAACGAGTGCATTCAACTCACAGACTTGAACATTCCTTTCGATAGAGCAGTTTGGAAACACTCCTTTTGTAGAATCTGCAAGTGTTTATTTGGTGCGCTTTGAGGCCTATGCTGGAAAAGGAAATATCTTCACATAAAAACTAGACAGAAGCATTCTCAGAAACTTCTGTGTGATGAGTTCATTCAACTCAAAGACTTCAACGTTCCTTTTGATAGGACAGTTTTGAAACACTCCTTTTGTAGAATCTGCAAGTGTTTATTTCGAGCGCTTTGAGGCCAACGTTGGAAAAGGAAATGTCTTCAAATAACAACTACACAGAAGCATTCTCAAAAACTTCTTTGTGATGACTGCATTCAACTCCCAGACTTGAACGTTCCTTTTCAAAGAGCAGTTCTGAAACCTTCTTTTTGTGGAATCTGCAAGTAGATATTTGGAGCGCTTTGAGGCCTATGCTGGGAAATGAAATATCTTCACCTAAAAACAAGACAGAAGCATTCTCAGAAACTTCTGTGTGATGAGTGCATTCAACTCACAGACTTGAACACTGCTGTCGATAGAGCAGTTTGGAAACACTCCTTTTGTAGAATCTGCAAGTGTTTATTTAGAGCGCTTTGAGGCCTATGCTGGAAAAGGAAATATCTGCAAATAAAAACTAGACAGAAGCATTCTGAGAAACTTCTGTGTGATGAGTGCATTCAACTCATAGCCTTGAACGTTCCTTTGGATAGGACTGTTTTGAAAAACTCCTTTTGTAGAATCTGCAAGTGTTTATTTCGAACTCTTTGAGGCCAACGGTGGAAAAGGAAATGTCTAAAAATAACAACTACACAGAAGCATTCTCAAAAACTTCTTTGTGATGAGTGCATTCAACTCACAGACTTCAACGTTCCTTTTGAAAGTGTAGTACTGAAACACTCTTTTTGCAGAATTCGCAAGTGAATATTTGGAACGCTTTGAAGCGTATGCTGGGAAATGAAATGTCTTCACCTAAAAACTAGACAGAGGCATTCTCAGAAATTTCTGTGTGATGAGAGCATTCAACTCACAGACTTGAACATTCCTTTTGATAGAGCAGTTTGGAAACACACCTTTTGCAGAATCTGCAAGGGTTTATTTGGAGCGCTTTGGGGCTTATGCTGGAAAAGGAAATATCTTCATATAAAAACTAGACAGAAGCATTCTGAGAAACTTCTTTGGGATGAGTGCATTCTACTCACAGAGTTGAACCTTCTTTTTGATAGAAGAGTTTTGAAACTCTCTTTTTGTAGAATCTGCAAGTGCACATTTGGAGCTGTTTGAGGCCAAAGCTGGAAAAGGAAATATCTTCACGTAAAAACTAGACAGAAGCATTCTCAGAAACTTCTTTGTGATGAGTGCATTCAACTCACAGACTTGAACTTTTCTTTTGAAGGGGCAGTTTTGAAACACGCTTTTTGTAGAATCTGCTAGTGTATACCTGGAGCGCTTTGAGGTCAATGCTGGGAAATGAAATATCTTCACCTAAAAACAAGAGAGAAGCATTCTCAGAAACTTCTGTGTGATGAGTGCATTCAACTCACAGACTTGAACATTCCTTTCAATAGAGCAGTTTGGGAACACTCCGTTTGTAGAGTCTGCAAGTGTTTATTTAGAGCACTTTGAGGCCTATGCTGGAAAAGTAAATATCTTCAAATAAAAACTAGACAGTAGCATTTTCAGAAACTTCTGTGTGATCAGTGCATTCAACTCACAGACGTGAACGTTCCCTTTGAAAGAGCAGTTTTCAAACACTCTTTTTGTAGAATCTGCAAGTAGATAATTGGTGCGCTTTTAGGCCTATGCTGGGAATTGTAATATCCTCACCTAAAAACAAGACAGAAGCATTCACAGAAACTTCTGTGTGATGAGTGCATTCAGCTCACAGACTTGAACACTCCTTTCGATAGAGCAGTTTGGAAACACTCCTTTTGTAGAATCTGAAAGTGTTTATTTGGTGCGCTTTGAGGAGTAAGCTGGAAAAGGAAATATCTTCACATAAAAACTAGACAGAAGCATTCTCAGAAACTTCTGTGTGATGAGTGCATTCAACTCAGAGACTTGAACGTTCCTTTTGATAGGACAGTTTTGAAACACTCCTTTAGTAGAATCTCCAAGTGTTTATTTCGAGTGCTTTGAGGCCAACGTTGGAAAAGGAAATGTCTTCACATAACAACTACACAGAAGCATTCTCAAAAACTTCTTTGTGATGAGGGCATTCAACTCCTAGACTTGAACGTTCCTTTTGAAAGAGCAGTTCTGAAACACTCTTTTTGTGGAATCTGCAAGTAGATATCTGGAGCGCTTTGAGGCCTACGCTGGGAAATGAAATATCTTCACCTAAAAACAAGACAGAAGCATTCTCAGAAACTTCTGTCTGATGAGTGCATTCGACTCACAGACTTGAACATTCCTGTCGATAGAGCCGTTTGGAAACACTCCTTTTGTAGAATCTGCAAGTGTTTATTTAGATCGCTTTGAGGCCTATACTGGAAAAGGAAATATCTTCAAATAAAAACTGGACAGAAGGATTCTGAGAAACTTCTGTGTGATGAGTGCATTCAACTCACAGCCTTGAACGTTCCTTTGGATAGGACAGTTTTGAAACACTCCTTTTGTAGAATCTGCAAGTGTTTATTTCGATCGCTTTGAAGCCAACGGTGGAAAAGGAAATGTCTTCAAATAACAACCACACAGAAGCATTCCCAAAAGCTTCTTTGTGATGAGTGCATTCAACTCACAGACTTGAACGTTCCCTTTGAAAGAGCAGTTCTGAAACACTCTTTTTGCAGAATCCGCAAGTGGATAGTTGGAACGCTTTAAAGCGTATGATGGGAAATGAAATATCTTCACCTAAAAACTAGACAGAGGCATTCTCAGAAACTTTTTTGTGATGAGTGCATTCAACTCACAGACTTGAACTTTTCTTTTGAAGGGGCAGTTTTGAAACACGCTTTTTGTAGAATCTGCTAGTGTATACTTGGAGCGCTTTGAGGTCAATGCTGGGAAATGAAATATCTTCACATAAAAACAAGAGAGAAGGATTCTCAGAAACTTCTGTGTGATGAGTGCATTCAACTCACAGACTTGAACATTCCTTTTGATAGAGGAGTTTGGAAACACTCCTTTTGCAGAACCTGCAAGGGTTTATTTGGAGCGCTTTGAGGCGTATGCTGGAAAAGGAAATATCTTCACATAAAAACTAGACAGAAGCATTCTGAGAAACTTCTTTGGGATGAGTGCATTCTAATCACACAGTTGAACCTTCTTTATGATAGAAGAGTTTTGAAACTCTCTTTTCGTAGAATCTTCAAGTGCACATTTGGAGATGTTTCAGGCCAATGCTGTAAAAGGAAACAACTTCACGTAAAAACTAGACAGAAGCATTCTCAGAAACTTGCTTGTGATGAGTGCATTCAACTCACAGACTTGAACCTTTCTTTTGTAGGAGCAGTTTTGAAACACGCTTTTTGTAGACTCTCCTAGTGTGTACTTGGAGCGCTGTGAGGCCTATCCTGGGAAATGAAATATCTTCACCTAAAAACAAGAGAGAAGCATTATCGGAAACTTCTGTGGAACGAGTGCATTCAACTCACAGACTTGAACACTCCTTTCGATAGAGCAGTTTGGAAACACTCCTTTTGTAGAATCTGCAAGTGTTTATTTGGTGCGCTTTGAGGCCTATGCTGGAAAAGGAAATATCTTCACATAAAAACTAGACAGAAGCATTCTCAGAAACTTCTGTGTGATGAGTGCATTCAACTCAGAGACTTGAACGTTCCTTTTGATAGGACAGTTTTGAAACACTCCTTTAGTAGAATCTCCAAGTGTTTATTTCGAGTGCTTTGAGGCCAACGTTGGAAAAGGAAATGTCTTCACATAACAACTACACAGAAGCATTCTCAAAAACTTCTTTGTGATGAGGGCATTCAACTCCTAGACTTGAACGTTCCTTTTGAAAGAGCAGTTCTGAAACACTCTTTTTGTGGAATCTGCAAGTAGATATCTGGAGCGCTTTGAGGCCTACGCTGGGAAATGAAATATCTTCACCTAAAAACAAGACAGAAGCATTCTCAGAAACTTCTGTCTGATGAGTGCATTCGACTCACAGACTTGAACATTCCTGTCGATAGAGCCGTTTGGAAACACTCCTTTTGTAGAATCTGCAAGTGTTTATTTAGATCGCTTTGAGGCCTATACTGGAAAAGGAAATATCTTCAAATAAAAACTGGACAGAAGGATTCTGAGAAACTTCTGTGTGATGAGTGCATTCAACTCACAGCCTTGAACGTTCCTTTGGATAGGACAGTTTTGAAACACTCCTTTTGTAGAATCTGCAAGTGTTTATTTCGATCGCTTTGAAGCCAACGGTGGAAAAGGAAATGTCTTCAAATAACAACCACACAGAAGCATTCCCAAAAGCTTCTTTGTGATGAGTGCATTCAACTCACAGACTTGAACGTTCCCTTTGAAAGAGCAGTTCTGAAACACTCTTTTTGCAGAATCCGCAAGTGGATAGTTGGAACGCTTTAAAGCGTATGATGGGAAATGAAATATCTTCACCTAAAAACTAGACAGAGGCATTCTCAGAAACTTTTTTGTGATGAGTGCATTCAACTCACAGACTTGAACTTTTCTTTTGAAGGGGCAGTTTTGAAACACGCTTTTTGTAGAATCTGCTAGTGTATACTTGGAGCGCTTTGAGGTCAATGCTGGGAAATGAAATATCTTCACATAAAAACAAGAGAGAAGGATTCTCAGAAACTTCTGTGTGATGAGTGCATTCAACTCACAGACTTGAACATTCCTTTTGATAGAGGAGTTTGGAAACACTCCTTTTGCAGAACCTGCAAGGGTTTATTTGGAGCGCTTTGAGGCGTATGCTGGAAAAGGAAATATCTTCACATAAAAACTAGACAGAAGCATTCTGAGAAACTTCTTTGGGATGAGTGCATTCTAATCACACAGTTGAACCTTCTTTATGATAGAAGAGTTTTGAAACTCTCTTTTCGTAGAATCTTCAAGTGCACATTTGGAGATGTTTCAGGCCAATGCTGTAAAAGGAAACAACTTCACGTAAAAACTAGACAGAAGCATTCTCAGAAACTTGCTTGTGATGAGTGCATTCAACTCACAGACTTGAACCTTTCTTTTGTAGGAGCAGTTTTGAAACACGCTTTTTGTAGACTCTCCTAGTGTGTACTTGGAGCGCTGTGAGGCCTATCCTGGGAAATGAAATATCTTCACCTAAAAACAAGAGAGAAGCATTATCGGAAACTTCTGTGGAACGAGTGCATTCAACTCACAGACTTGAACACTCCTTTCGATAGAGCAGTTTGGAAACACTCCTTTTGTAGAATCTGCAAGTGTTTATTTGGTGCGCTTTGAGGCCTATGCTGGAAAAGGAAATATCTTCACATAAAAACTAGACAGAAGCATTCTCAGAAACTTCTGTGTGATGAGTTCATTCAACTCAAAGACTTCAACGTTCCATTTGATAGGACAGTTTTGAAACACTCCTTTTGTAGAATCTGCAAGTGTTTATTTCGAGCGCTTTGAGGCCAACGTTGGAAAAGGAAATGTCTTCAAATAACAACTACACAGAAGCATTCTCAAAAACTTCTTTGTGATGAGTGCATTCAACTCTCAGACTTGAACGTTCCTTTTGAAAGAGCAGTTCTGAAACCTTCTTTTTGTGGTATCTGCAAGTAGATATTTGGAGCGCTTTGAGGCCTATGCTGGGAAATGAAATATCTTCACCTAAAAACAAGACAGAAGCATTCTCAGAAACTTCTGTGTGATGAGTGCATTCAACTCACAGACTTGAACATTGCTGTCGATAGAGCAGTTTGGAAACACTCCTTTTGTAGAATCTGCAAGTGTTTATTTAGAGCGCCTTGAGGCCAATGCTGGAAAAGGAAATATCTTCAAATAAAAACTAGACAGAAGCATTCTGAGAAACTTCTGTGTGATGAGTGCATTCAACTCATAGCCTTGAACGTTCCTTTAGATAGGACTGTTTTGAAAAACTCCTTTTGTAGAATCTGCAAGTGTTTATTTCGAACTCATTGAGGCCAACTGTGGAAAAGGAAATGTCTAAAAATAATAACTACAGAGAAGCATTCTCAAAAACTTCTTTGTGATTAGTGCATTCAACTCACAGACTTGAACATTCCTTTCGATAGAGCAGTTTGGAAACACCCCTTTTGTAGAATCTGCAAGTGTTTATTTGGAGCGCTTTGATGCCTATACTGGAAAAGGAAATAACTTCTCATAAAAACTACACAGAAACATTGTCAGAAACTTCTGTGTGATGAACGCATTCAACTCAGAGACTTGAACGTTCCTTTTGATAGGACAGTTTGGAAACACTCCTTTAGTAGAATCTGCAAGTGTTTATTTCGAGCGCTTTGAGGCCAACGTTGGAAAAGGAAATGTCTTCAAATAACAACTACACAGAAGCATTCTCAAAAACTTCTTTGTGATGAGTGCATTCAACTCACAGACTTGAACGTTCCTTTTGAAAGAGTAGTACTGAAACACTCTTTTTGCGGAATTCGCAAGTGAATATTTGGAACGCTTTGAAGCGTATGCTGGGAAATGAAATGTCTTCACCTAAAAACTAGACAGAGGCATTCTCAGAAATTTCTGTGTGATGAGAGCATTCAACTCACAGACTTGAACATTCCTTTTGATAGAGCAGTTTGGAAACACTCCTTTTGCAGAATCTGCAAGGGTTTATTTGGAGCGCTTTGGGGCTTATGCTGGAAAAGGAAATATCTTCACATAAAAACTAGACAGAAGCATTCTGAGAAACTTCTTTGGGATGAGTGCATTCAACTCACAGCCTTGAACGTTCCTCTGGATAGGACAGTTTTGAAACACTCCTTTTGTAGAATCTGCAAGTGTTTATTTCGATCGCTTTGAAGACAACGGTGGAAAAGGAAATGTCTTCAAATAACAACTACACAGAAGCATTCTCAAAAGCTTCTTTGTGATGAGTGCATTCAACTCACAGACTTGAACGTTCCCTTTGAAAGAGCAGTTCTGAAACACTCTTTTTGCTGAATCCGCAAGTGGATAGTTGGAACGCTTTAAAGCGTATGCTGGGAAATGAAATATCTTCACCTAAAAACTAGACAGAGGCATTCTCAGAAAATTCTGTGTGATGAGTGCATTCAACTCACAGACTTGAACATTCCTTTTGATAGAGGAGTTTGGAAACACTCCTTTTGCAGATCCTGCAAGGGTTTATTTGGAGCGCTTTGAGGCGTATGCTGGAAAAGGAAATATCTTCACATAAAAACTAGACAGAAGCATTCTGAGAAACTTCCTTGGGATGAGTGCATTCTAATCACAGAGTTGAACCTTCTTTATGATAGAAGAGTTTTGAAACTCTCTTTTCATAGAATTTTCAAGTGCACATTTGGAGATGTTTCAGGCCAATGCTGGAAAAGGAAACATCTTCACGTAAAAACTAGACAGAAGCATTCTCAGAAACTTGCTTCTGATGAGTGCATTCAACTCACAGACTTGAACCTTTCTTTTGTAGGAGCAGTTTTGAAACACGCTTTTTGTAGACTCTCCTAGTGTATACTTGGAGCGCGGTGAGGCCTATCCTGGGAAATGAAATATCTTCACCTAAAAACGAGAGAGAAGCATTATCGGAAACTTCTGTGGGACGAGTGCATTCAACTAACAGACTTGAACATTCCTGTCAATAGAGCAGTTTGGAAACACTCCTTTTGTAGAAGCTGCAATTGTTTATTTGGTGCGCTTTGAGGCCTATGCTGGAAAAGGAAATATCTTCACATAAAAACTAGACAGAAGCATTCTGAGAAACTTCTGTGTGATGAGTTCATTCAACTCAAAGACTTCAACGTTCCTTTTGATAGGACAGTTTTGAAACACTCATTTTGTAGAATCTTCAAGTGTTTATATCGAGCGCTTTGAGGCCAACGTTGGAAAAGGAAATGTCTTCAAATAACAACTACACAGAAGCATTCTCAAAAACTTCTTTTTGATGAGTGCATTCAACACCCAGACTTGAACGTTCCTTTTGAAAGAGCAGTTCTGAAACCTTCTTTTTGTGCAATCTGCAAGTAGATATTTGGAGCGCTTTGAGGCCTATGCTGGGAAATGAAATATCTTCACCTAAAATCAAGACAGAAGCATTCTCAGAAACTTCTGTGTGATGAGTGCATTCAACTCACAGACTTGAACATTCCTGTCAATAGAGCAGTTTGGAAACACTCCTTTTGTAGAATCTGCAAGTGTTTATTTAGAGCGCTTTGAGGCCTATGCTGGAAAAGGAAATATCTTCAAATAAAAACTAGACAGAAGCATTCTGAGAAACTTCTGTGTGATGAGCGCATTCAACTCACAGCCTTGAACGTTCCTTTGGATAGGACTGTTTTGAAAAACTCCTTTTGTAGAATCTGCAAGTTTTTATTCCGAGCGCTTTGAGGCCAACATTGGAAAAGGAAATGTCCACAAATAACAACTACACAGAAGCATTCTCAAAAACTTCTTTGTGATGAGTGCATTCAACTCACAGACTTGAACATTCCTTTCGATAGAGCAGTTTGGAAACACTCCTTTTGTAGGATCTGCAAGTGTTTATTTGGAGCGCTTTGATGCCTATACTGGAAAAGGAAATAACTTCTCATAAAAACTACACAGAAGCATTGTCAGAAACTTCTGTGTGATGAGTGCATTCAACTCAGAGACTTGAACGTTCCTTTTGATAGGACAGTTTTGAAACACTCCTTTTGTAGAATCTGAAAGTGTTTTTTCGAGCGCTTTGAGGCCAACGTTGGAAAAGGAAATGTCTTCAAATAACAACTACTCAGAAGCATTCTCAAAAACTTCTTTGTGATGAGTGCATTCAACTCACAGACTTGAATGTTCCTTTTGAAAGAGCAGTTCTGAAACACTCTTTTTGCAGAATCCGCAAATGGATATTTGGAACGCTTTCAAACGTATGCTAGGAAATGAAATATCTTCACCTAAAAACTAGACAGAGGCATTCTCAGAATCTTCTGTCTGATGAGAGCATTCAACTCACACACTTGATCATTCTTTTTGTAGAGCAGTTTCGAAATACTCCTTTTGCAGAATCTGCAAGGGTTTATTTGGAGCGATTTGAGGTGTATGCTGGAAAAGGAAATATCATCACACAAAAACTAGACAGAAGCATTCTGAGAAACTTCTTTAGGAAGAGTGCATTCTACTCACAGAGTTGAACCTTCTTTTTGATGGAAGAGTTTTGAAACTCTCTTTTTGTAGAATCTGAAAGTGCACATTTCGAGCTGTTTGAGGCCAATGCTCGAAAAGTAAATATCTTCACGTAAAAACTAGACAGAAACATTCTCAGAAACTTCTTTGTGATGAGTGCATTCAACTCATAGACTTGAACGTATCTTTTGAAGGTGCAGTTTTGAAACACGCTTTTTGTAGAATCTGCTAGTGTATACTTGGAGCGCTTTGAGGTCTATGCTGGGAAATGAAATATCTTCACCTAAAAACAAGAGAGAAGCATTCTCAGAAACTTCTGTGTGATGAGTGCATTCAACTCACAGACTTGAACATTCCTTTCACTAGAGCTGTTTGGAAACACTCCGTTTGTAGAGTCTGCAAGTGTTTATTTAGAGCGCTATGAGGCCTATGCTGGAAAAGGAAATATCTTCACATAAAAACTAGACAGAAGCATTTTCAGAAACTTCTGTGTGATCAGTGCATTCAACTCACAGACTTGAACGTTCCCTATGATAGAGCAGTTTTCAAGCACTCTTTTTGTAGAATCTGCAAGTAGATATTTGGTGCTCTTTGAGGCCTACGATGGGAAATGAAATATCCTCACCTAAAAACAAGACAGAAGCATTCACAGAAACTTCTGTGTGACGAGTGCATTCAGATCACAGACTTGAACATTCCTTTCCATAGAGCAGTTTGGAAACACTCCTTTTGTAGAATCTGCAAGTGTTTATTTGGAGTGCTTTGAGACCTGTGCTGGAAAAGGGAATATCTTCACATAAAAACTACACAGAAGCATTCTCAGAAACTTCTGTGTGATAAGTGCATTCAACTCACGGACTTGAACGTTCCTTTTGATAGGACAGTTTTGAAACACTCCTTTTGTAGAATCTGCAAGTGTTTATTTCGAGCGCTTTGAAGCCAACGGTGGGAAAGGAAATGTCTTCAAATAACAACTACACAGAAGCATTCTAAAAAGCTTCTTTGTGATGAGTGCATTCAACTCCCAGACTTGAACGTTCGCTTTGAAAGAGCAGTTCTGAAAAACTCTTTTTGCAGAATCCGCAAGTGGATATTGGGAACGCTTTCAAGCGTATGCTAGGAAATGAAATATCTTCACCTAAAAACTAGACAGAGGCATTCTCAGAAACTTCTGTGTGATGAGTGCATTCAACTCACAGACTTGAACATTCCTTTTGATAGAGCAGTTTGGAAACACTCCTTTTGCAGAATCTGCAAGTGTTTATTTGGAGCGCTTTGAGGCGTATGCTGGAAAAGGAAGTATCTTCACATAAAAACTAGACAGAAGCATTCTGAGAAACTTCTTTCAGGTGAGTGCATTCTACTCACAGAGTTGAACCTTCTTTATGATAGAAGAGTTTTGAAACTCTCTTTTCGTAGAATCTTCAAGTGCACATTGGAGATGTTTCAGGCCAATGCTGGAAAAGGAAATATCTTCACGTAAAAACCAGACAGAAGCATTCTCAGAAACTTGTTTGTGATGCATGCATTCAACTCACAGACTTGAAGCTTTCTTTTGAAGGAGCAGTTTTCAAACACGCTTTTTGGAGAATCTGCTAGTGTATACTTGGAGCGCTGTGAGGACTTTGTTGGGAAATGAAATATCCTCACCTAAAAACAAGACAGAGGCATTCTCAGTAACTTCTGTGTGGTGAGTGCATTCAACTCACAGACTTGAACATTCCTGTCGATAGAGCAGTTTCGAAACCCTCCTTTTGTAGAATCTGCAAGTGTTTATTTAGAGCGCTTTGAGGCCTATGCTGGAAAAGTAAATATCTTCAAATAAACACTAGACAGAAGCATTTTCAGAAACTTCTTTGGATAAGTGCATTCAACTCACAGACTTGAACGTTCCTTTTGAAAGAGCAGTTTTGCAACACTCTTTTTGTGGAATCTGCAAGTAGATATTTGGAGCGCTTTGAGGCCTATGCTGGGAAATGAAATATCGTCACCTAAAAACAAGACAGAAGCATTCTCAGAAACTTCTGTGTGATGAGTGCATTCAACTCACAGACTTGAACATTCCTTTCTATAGAGCAGTTTGGAAACAATCCTTTTGTAGAATCTGCAAGTGTTTATTTGTCGCGCGAAGAGACCTATGCTGGAAAAGGAAATATCTTCACATAAAAACTACACAGAAGCATTCTCAGAAACTTCTGTGTGACGAGTGCATTCAACTCAGAGTCTTGAACGTTGCTTTTGATAGGACAGTTTTGAAACACTCCTTTTGTAGAATCTGCAAGTGTTTATTTCGAGCGCTTTGAGGCCAACGGTAGAAAAGGGAATGTCTTCAAATAACAACTACACAGAAGCATTCCCAAAAACTTCTTTTGATGAGTGCATTCAACTCACAGAATTGAACGATCCTTTTGAAAGAGCAGTTCTGAAACACTCTTTTTGCAGAATCCGCAAGTGGATATTTGGAACGCTATGATGCGTATGCTGGGAAATGAAATATCTTCACCTAAAAACTAGACAGAGGCATTCTCAGAAACCTCTGTGTGATGAGAGCATTCAACTCACAGATTTGAACGTTCCTTTCAATAGAGCAGATTGGAAACACTCCTTTTGTAGGATCTGCAAGGGTTTATTTGGAGCGCTTTGATGCCTATGCTGGAAAAGGAAATAACTTCTAATAAAAACTAGACAGAGGCATTCTCAGAAACTTCTGTGTGATGAGTGCATTCAACTCAGAGACCTGAACGTTCCTTTTGTAAGAGCAGTTTTGAAACACTCTTTTTGTGGAATCTGCAAGGAGATATTTGGAGCGCTTTGAGGCCTATGCTGCAAATGAAATATCTTTACCTAAAAACAAGATAGAAGCATTCTCAGAAACTTCTGCGAGATGAGTGCATTCAACTCACAGACTTGAACATTCCTTTCGATAGAGTAGTTTGGAAACACTCCTGTTGTAGAATCTGCAAGTGTTTATTTGGAGCGCCTTGAGACCTATGCTGGAAAAGGAAATATCTTCACATAAAAACTAGACAGAAGCATTCTCAGAAACTTCTGTATGATGACTTCATTCAACTGACAGACTTGAACTTTCCTTTTGACAGGACAGCTTTGAAACACTCCTTTTGTAGAATCTGCAAGTGTTTATTTTGAGCGCTTTGAGGCCACTGGTGGAAAAGGAAATGTCTTCAAATAACAACTACACAGAAGCATTCTCAAAAACTTCTTTGTGATGAGTGCATTCAACTCACAGACTTGAACGTTCCTTTTGGAAGAGCAGTTTTGAAACACTCTTTTTGTGGAATCTGCAAGTAGATATTTGGAGAGTTTTGAGGCCTATGCTGGGAAATGAAATATCTTCACCTCAATACAAGACAGAAGCATTCTCAGAAACTTCTGTGGGATGAGTGCATTCAACTCACAGACTTGAACATTCCTTTTGAAAGAGCAGTTTGGAAACACTCCTTTTGTAGAATCTGCAAGTGTTTATTTGGAGCGCTTTGAGACCTATGCTGGAAAAGGAAATATCTTCACATAAAAACTACACAGAAGCATTCTGAGAAACTTCTGTGTGATGAGTGCATTCAACTCACAGCCTTGAACTTTCCTTTTGATAGGTCTGTTTTGAAAAACTCCTTTTGTAGAATCTGCAAGTGTTTATTTCGAGCGCTTTGAGGCCAACTTTGGAAAACGAAATGTCTACAAATAACAACTGCACAGAAGCATTCTCAAAAAATTCTTTGTGATGAGTGCATTCAACTCACAGACTTGAACATTCCTTTCGATAGAGCAGTTTGGAAACACTCCTTTTGTAGAGTCTGCAAGTGTTTAATTGGAGCGCTTTGATGCCTATACTGGAAAAGGAAATAACTTCTCATAAAAACTACACAGAAGCATTGTCAGAAACTTCTGTGTGATGAGTGCATTCAACTCAGAGACTTGAACGTTCCTTTTGATAGGACAGTTTTGAAACACTCCTTTAGTAGAATCTGAAAGTGTTTATTTGGAGCGCTTTGAGGCCAACGTTGGAAAAGGCAATGTCTTCAAATAACAACTACACAGAAGAATTCTCAAAAACTTCTTTGTGATGAGTGCATTCAACTAACAGACTTGAATGTTCCTTTTGAAAGAGCAGTTCTGAAACACTCTTTTTGCAGAATCCGCAAATGGATATTTGGAACGCTTTGAAGCGTATGCTAGGAAATGAAATATCTTCACCTAAAAACTAGACAGAGGCATTCTCAGAAACTTCTGTGTGATGAGAGCATTCAACTCACAGACTTGATCATTATTTTTGATAGAGCAGTTTCGAAATACTCCTTTTGCAGAATCTGCAACGGTTTATTTGGAGCGCTTTGAGGTGTATGCTGGAAAAGGAAATATCTTCACATAAAAACTAGAAAGAAGCATTCTGAGAAACTTCTTTGGGTTGAGTGCATTCTACTCATAGAGTTGAACCTTCTTTTTGATGGAAGAGTTCTGAAACCCTCTTTTTGTAGAATCTGTAATTGCACATTTGGAGCTGTTTGAGGCCAAGGCTGGAAAAGGAAATATCTTCACGTTAAAACTGGACAGAAGCATTCTCAGAAACTTGTTTATGATGAGTGCATTCACCTCAAAGGCATGAACCTTTGTTTTGAAGGAGCAGTTCTGAAACACGCTTTTTGTAGAATCTGCTATTGTATACTTGGAGCGCTGTAAGGCCTCTGCTGGGAAATGAAATATCTTCACCTAAAAACAAGAGAGAAGCATTCTCAGAAACTTCTGTGTGATGAGTGCATTCAAATGACAGACTTGAACATTCCTTTCGATAGAACAGTTTGGAAACACTCCTTTTGTAGAATCTGCAAGTGTTTATTTCGAGCGCTTTGAGGCCTATGCTGGAAAAGGAAATATCTTCACATAAAAACTACACAGAAGTATTTTCAGAAACTTCTGTGTGATGAGTGCATTCAACTCACAGACTTGAACGTTCCTTTTGAAAGAGCAGTTTTGAAACACTCTTTTTATAGAATCTTCAAGTAGATATTTGGAACGCTTTCAGGCCTATCCTGGGAAATGAAATATCTTCACCTAAAAACAAGACAGAAGCATTCTCAGAAACCTCTGTGTCATGAGGGCATTCAACTCGCGTACTCGAACGTTCCTTTTGATAGGACAGTTTTGAAACACTCGTTTTGTAGAATCTGCAAGTATTCATTTCGAGCGCCTTGAGGCCAACGGTGGAAAAGGAAATGTGTTCAAATAACTACTACACAGAAGCATTCTCAAAAACTTCTTTGTGATGAATGCATTCAACTCACAGACCTCAACGTTCCTTTTGAAAGAGCAGTTCTGAAGCACTCTTTTTGCAGAATCCGCAAGTGGATATTTGGAACGCTTTCAAGCGTATGCTGGGAAATGAAATGTCTTCACCTAAAAACTAGACAGAGGCATTCTCAGAAATTTCTGTGTGATGAGAGCATTCAACTCACAGACTTGAACATTCCTTTTGATAGAGCAGTTTGGAAACACTCCTTTTGCAGAATCTGCAAGGGTTTATTTGGAGCGCTTTGAGGCGTATGCTGGAAAAGGAAATATCTTCACATAAAAACTAGACAGAAGCATTCTGAGAAACTTCTTTGGGATGCGTGTATTCTACTCACAGAGTTGAACCTTCTTTTTGATAGAAGAGTTTTGAAACTCTCTTTTTGTAGAATCTGCAAGTGAACATTTGGAGCTGTTTGAGGCCAAAGCTGGAAAAGGAAATATCTTCACGTAAAAACTAGATAGAAGCATTCTCAGAAACTTCTTTGTGATGAGTGCATTCAACTCACAGACTTGAATTTTTCTTTTGAAGGAGCAGTTTTGATACACGGTTTTTGTAGACTCTGCTAGTGTATACTTGGAGAGTTTGAGGTCTATGCTGGGAAATGAAATATCTTCACCTAAAAACAAGAGAGAAGCATTCTCAGAAACTTCTGTGTGATGAGTGCATTCAACTCACAGACTTGAACATTCCTTTCGATAGAGCAGTTTGGGAACACTCCGTTTGTAGAGTCTGCAAGTGTTTATTTAGAGCACTTTGAGGCCTATGCTGGAAAAGTAAATATCTTCAAATAAAAACTAGACAGTAGCATTTTCAGAAACTTCTGTGTGATCAGTGCATTCAACTCACAGACATGAACGTTCCCTTTGAAAGAGCAGTTTTCAAACACTCTTTTTGTAGAATCTGCAAGTAGATAATTGTTGCGCTTTGAGGCCTACGCTGGGAAATGAAATATCCTCACCTAAAAACAAGACAGAAGCATTGTCAGAAACTTCTGTGTGATGAGTGCATTCAACTGACAGACTTGAACATTCCTGTCGATAGAGCAGTTTGGAAACACTCCTTTTGTAGAATCTGCAAGTGTTTATTTAGAGCGCTTTGAGGCCTATGCTGGAAAAGGAAATATCTTCAAATAAAAACTAGACAGAAGCATTCTGAGAAACATCTGTGTGATGAGTGCATTCAACTCACAGCCTTGAACGTTCCTTTGGATAGGACAGTTTTGAAACACTCCTTTTGTAGAATCTGCAAGTGTTTATTTCGATCGCTTTGAAGCCAACGGTGGAAAAGGAAATGTCTTCAAATAACAACTACACAGAAGCATTCTCAAAAGCTGCTTTGTGATGAGTGCATTCAACTCACAGACTTGAACGTTCCCTTTGAAAGAGCAGTTTTGAAACACTCTTTTTGCAGAATCCGCAAGTGGATATTTGGAACGCTTTGAAGCGTATGCTGGGAAATGAAATATCTTCACCTAAAAACTAGACAGAGGCATTCTCAGAAACTTCTGTGTGATGAGTGCATTCAACTCACAGACTTGAACATTCCTTTTGATAGAGGAGTTTGGAAACACTCCTTTTGCAGAACCTGCAAGGGTTTATTTGGAGCGCTTTGAGGCGTATGCTGGAAAAGGAAATATCTTCACATAAAAACTAGACAGAAGCATTCTGAGAAACTTCTTTGGGATGAGTGCATTCTAATCACAGAGTTGAACCTTCTTTATGATAGAAGAGTTTTGAAACTCTCTTTTCGTAGAATCTTCAAGTGCACATTTGGAGATGTTTCAGGCCAATGCTGGAAAAGGAAACATCTTCACGTAAAAACTAGACAGAAGCATTCTCAGAAACTTGTTTGTGATGAGTGCATTCAACTCACACACTTGAACCTTTCTTTTGTAGGAGCAGTTTTGAAACACTCTTTTTGTAGAATCTCCTAGTGTATACTTGGAGCGCTGTGAGGCCTATCCTGGGAAATGAAATATCTTCACCTAAAAACAAGAGAGAAGCATTATCGGAAACTTCTGTGTGATGAGTGCATTCAATTCACGGACTTGAACCTTCCTTTTGAAAGAACAGTTTTGAAACAAACTCTTTGTAGAATCTGCAAGTGGATAATTGGAGCGCTTTGAGGCCTATGCTGGGAAATGAAATACCTGTAACTAAAAACTAGAAAGAAGCATTCTCAGAAACTTCTGTGTGAAGAGTGTATTCAACTCACAGACTTGAACATTCCTTTTGATAGAGCAGTTTGGAAACTCTCCTTTTGCAGAATCTGCAAGGGTTTATTTGGAGCGCTTTGAGGCCTATGCTGGCAAAGGAAATATCTTCATATAAAAACTAGACAGAAGCATTCTCAGAAAATTCTTTGTGATTAGTGCATTCTACTCACAGAGTTGAACCTTCTTTTTGATAGAAGAGTTTTGAAACTCTCTTTTTGTAGAATCTGCAAGAGCACATTTTGAGCTGTTTGAGGCCAATGCTGGAAAAGGAAATATCTTCACATAAGAACTAGACAGAAGCATTCTCAGAAACTTGTTTCTGATGAGTGCATTCAACTCACAGACTTGAATCTTTCTATTGAAGGAGCAGTTTTGAAACACTCTTTTTGTAGTACTTGCTAGTGTATACTTGGGGCGCAGTGGGGCCTATTCTGGGAAAAATAGCATCTTCACCTAAAAACTAGACAGAAGCATTCTCAGAATCTTCTGTGTGATGAGTGCGTTCAACTCACAGATTTGAACTTTCCTTTTGATAGGACAGTTTTGAAACACTCCTTTTGTAGAATCTGCAAGTGTTTATTTCGAGCGCTTTGAGGCCAATGCTGGAAAAGGAAATGTCTTCAAATAAAAACAACACAGAAGCATTCTCAAAAACTTCTTTGTGATGAGTGCATTCAACTCGCAGACTTGAAACTTCCTTTTGAAAGAGCAGTTTTGAAACATTCTTTTTGCAGAATCCGCAAGTGGATATTTGGAACGCTTTGAAGCGTATGCTGGGAAATGAAATATCTTCACCTAAAAAGTAGACCGAAGCATTCTCAGAATCTTTTTTCAGATGAGCGCATTCATCTCACAGACTTGAACGTTCCTTTTCAAAGAGGAGTTTTGAAACACTCTTTTTGTACCATCTGCAGGTGGTTATTTGGAGCTCTTTGAGGCCTATGCAGGGAAATGAAATATCTTCAGCTAAAAACTAGACAGAAGAATTCTCAGAAACTTCTTTGCGATGTGTGCACTCAACTCACAGAGCAGAAACTGACTTTTGATAGAGTAGTTTGGAAACACTCTTTTTGTAATTTCTGCAAGTG
Source organism: Pongo pygmaeus (assembly GCF_028885625.2). Classification (NCBI taxonomy): domain Eukaryota; kingdom Metazoa; phylum Chordata; class Mammalia; order Primates; family Hominidae; genus Pongo; species Pongo pygmaeus. The sequence continues at coordinate 103,911,326 of NC_072373.2, read as the reverse complement.
GATATTTGGAGCAACGGCGGCATCTAGTGGGAAAGGAAATACATGCAGATGAAAACTAGATAGAACCATTCTCAGAAACCTCTTTCTGATGATTGCGTTCAACTCACAGAATTGAACGTTCCTTTGGAAAGAGCAGTTTTGAAACACTCTTTTTGTAGAATCTGCAAGTGAATATTTGGAGAGCTCTGAGGCCTATGCAGGAAAAGGAAATGTCTTCACATCACTAGACGGAAACATTTTCAGAAACTTCTTTGCGATGAGTGCTTTCAACTCACAGACTTGAACCTTCCTTTTGAAAGAGCAGGTTTGAAACACTCTTTTTGTACAATCTGCAAGTAGACATTTGGAGCGCTTTGAAGCCTATGCTGGGAAATGAAATATCTTCACCTAAAAACAAGACAGAAACATTCTCAGAAACTTCTGTATGATGAGTGCATTCAACTCAAAGAATTGAACATTCCTTTCGATAGAGCAGTTTGGAAACATTCCTTTTGTAGAATCTGCAAGTGTTTATTTGGAGCGCTCTGAGGCCTATGCTGGAAAAGGAAATATCTTCACATAAAAACTAGACAGAAGCATTCTCAGAAACTTCTGTGTGATGAGTTCATTCAACTCACAAACTTGAACGTTCCCTTTGATAGGACAGTTTTGAAACACTCCTTTAGTAGAATCTGCAAGTGTTTATTTCGAGATCGTTGAGGCCGATGATGGAAAAGGAAGTGTCATCAAATAACAGCTACACAGAAGCATTCTGAGATACTTCCTGGGATGAGTGCATTCAACTCACAGACTTGAACCTTCCTTTTGAAAGAGCAGTTTTGAAACACTCTTTTTGTAGAATCTGCAATTAGATATTTGGAGCGCATTGAGGCCTAGGCTGGGAAATGAAATATCTTCATCTAAAAACAAGAGAGAAGGATTCTCAGAAACTTCTGTGTGATGAGTGCATTCAACTCACAGACTTGAACATTCCTTTCGATAGAGCAGTTTGGAAACACTCCTTTTGTAGAATCTGCAAGTGTTTATTTGGAGCGCTCTGAGGCCTATGCTGGAAAAGGAAACATCTTCACATAAAAAGTAGACAGAAGCATTCTCAGAAACTTCTGTGTGATGAGTTCATTCAACTCACAAACTTGAGCTTTCCTTTCGATATGACAGATTTGAAACACTCCTTTAGTAGAATCTGCAAGTGTTTATTTCGAGGCTTTGAGGCCAAAGATGGAAAAGGAAATGTCTTCAAATAACAACTACACAGAAGCATTCTCAGAAACTTCTTTGTGATGAGTGCATTCAACTCACAGACTTGAACCTTCCTTTTGAAAGAGCAGTTTTGAAACACTCTTTTTGTAGAATCTGCAAGTAGACATTTGGAGCGCTTTGAGGCCTATGCTGGGAAATGAAATATCTTCATCTAAAAACAAGACAGAAGCATTCTCAGAAACTTCTGTGTGATGAGTGCATTCAACTCACAGACCTGAACATTCCTTTCGATAGAGCAGTTTGGAAACTCTCCTTTTGTAGTATCTGCAAGTGTTTATTTGGAGTGCTTTGAGGCCTGTGCTGGAAAAGGAAATATCTTCACATAAAAATTACACAGAAGAATTCTGAGATACTTCCTGGGGATGAGTGCATTCAACTCACAGACTTGAACCTTCCTTTTGAAAGAGCAGTTTTGAAACACTCTTTTTGTGAATCCGCAAGTAGATATTTGGAGCGCTTTGAGGCCTACGATGGGAAATGAAATATCTTCACCTAAAAACAAGACAGAAGCATTCTCAGAAACTTCTGTGTGATGAGTGCATTGAACTCACGGACTTGAACATTCCTTTCGATAGAGCAGTTTGGAAACACTCCTTTTGTAGAATCTGCAAGTGTTTATTTGGAGCGCTCTGAGGCCTATGCTGGAAAAGGAAATATCTTCACATAAAAACTAGACAGAAGCATTCTCAGAAACTTCTGTGTGATGAGTTCATTCAACTCACAAAGTTGAACGTTCCTTTCTATAGGACAGTTTTGAAACACTCCTTTAGTAGAATCTGCAAGTGTTTATTTCGAGCCCTTTGAGGCCAATGATGGAAAAGGAAATGTCTTCAAATAACAACTACACAGAAGCATTCTGAGATACTTCCTGGTGATGAGTGCATTCAACTCACAGACTTGAACCTTCGTTTTGAAAGAGCAGTTCTGAAACACTCTTTTTGTAGAATCTGCAAGTAGACATTTGGAGCGCTTTGAGGCCTTTGCTGGGAAAAGAAATATCTTCACCTAAAAACAAGAGAGAAACATTCTCAGAAACTTCTGTGTGATGAGTGAATTCAACTCACAGACTTGAACATTCCTTTCGATAGAGCAGTTTGGAAACACTCCTTTTGTAGAATCTGCAAGTGTTTATTTGGAGTGCTTTGTGGCCTACGCTGGAAAAGGAAATATCTTCACATAAAAACTACACAGAAGCATTCTGAGATACTTCTTGGTGATGAGTGCATTCAACTCACAGACGTGAACCTTCCTTTTGAAAGAGCAGTTTTGAAACACTCTTTTTGTAGAATGTGCAAGTAGATATTTGGAGCGCTTTGAGGCCTATGCTGGGAAATGAAATATCTTCACCTAAAAACAAGAGAGAAGCATTCTCAGAAACTTCTGTGTGATGAGTGCATTCAACTCTCAGACTTGAACATTCCTTTCGATAGAGCAGTTTGGAAACACTCCTTTTGTAGAATCTGCAAGTGTTTATTAGGAGCGCTCAGAGGCCTATGCTGGAAAAGGAAATATCTTCACATAAAAACTACACAGAAGCATTCTCAGAAACCTCTGTGTGATGAGTTCATTCAACTCACAAAGTTGAACGTTCCCTTCTACAGGACAGTTTTGAAACACTCCTTTAGTAGAATCTGCAAGTGTTTATTTCGAGCCCTTTGAGGCCAATGATGGAAAAGGAAATGTCTTCAAATAACAACTACACAGAAGCATTCTCAGAAACTTCTTTGTGATGAGTGCATTCAACTCACAGAGATGAACGTTCATTTCGAAAGAGCAGTTTTGACACACTCTTTTTGTAGAAACTGCAATTAGATATTTGGAGCGCTTTGAGGCCTATGCTGGGAAATGAAATATCTTCATCTAAAAACAAGACAGAAGCATTCTCAGAAACTTCTGTGTGATGAGTGCATTCAACTCACAGACTTGAACATTCCTTTCGATAGAGCAGTTTGGAAACTCTCCTTTTGTAGTATCTGCAAGTTTTTATTTGGAGTGCTTTGAGGCCTGTGCTGGAAAAGGAAATATCTTCACATAAAAATTACACAGAAGAATTCTGAGATACTTCCTGGGGATGAGTGAATTCAACTCACAGACTTGAACCTTCCTTTTGAAAGAGCAGTTTTGAAACACTCTTTTTGTAGAGTCCGCAAGTAGATATTTGGAGCGCTTTGAGGCCTACGATGGGAAATGAAATATCTTCACCTAAAAACAAGACAGAAGCATTCTCAGAAACTTCTGTGTGATGAGTGCATTGAACTCACGGACTTGAACATTCCTTTCGATAGAGCAGTTTGGAAACACTCCTTTTGTAGAATCTGCAAGTGTTTATTTGGAGCGCTCTGAGGCCTATGCTGGAAAAGGAAATATCTTCACATAAAAACTAGACAGAAGCATTCTCAGAAACTTCTGTGTGATGAGTTCATTCAACTCACAAAGTTGAACGTTCCTTTCTATAGGACAGTTTTGAAACACTCCTTTAGTAGAATCTGCAAGTGTTTATTTCGAGATCTTTGAGGCCGATGATGGAAAAGGAAATGTCATCAAATAACAACTACACAGAAGCATTCTGAGATACTTCCTGGGATGAGTGCATTCAACTCACAGACATGAAACTTCCTTTTGAAAGAGCAGTTTTGAAACACCCTTTTTGTAGAATCTGCAATTAGATATTTGGAGCGCATTTAGGCCTACGCTGGGAAATGAAATATCTTCATCTAAAAACAAGAGAGAAGCATTCTCAGAAACTTCTGTGTGATGAGTGCATTCAACTCACAGACTTGAACATTCCTTTCGATAGAGCAGTTTGGAAACACTCCTTTTGTAGAATCTGCAATTGTTTATTTGGAGAGCTCAGAGGCCTGTGCTGGAAAAGGAAATATCTTCACATAAAAACTAGAGAGAAGCATTCTCAGAAACTTCTGTGTGATGAGCTCATTCAACTCTCAAACTTGAACTTTCCTTTTGATAGGACAGTTTTGAAACACTCTTTTAGTAGAATCTGCAAGTGTTTATTTCGAACCCTTTGAGGCCAACGATGGAAATGTCTTCAAATAACAACTACGCAGAAGCATTCTCAGAAACTTCTTTGTGATGAGTGCATTCAACTCACAGACTTGAACCTTCCTTTTGAAAGAGCAGTTTTGAAACACTCTTTTTGTAGAATCTGCAAGTAGACATTTGGAGCGCTTTGAGGCCTATGCTGGGAAATGAAATATCTTCACCTAAAGACAAGAGAGAAGCATTCTCAGAAACTTCTTTGAGATGAGTGCATTCAACTCACAGACTTGAACATTCCTTTCGATAGAGCAGTTTGGAAACTCTCCTTTTGTAGAATCTGCAAGTGTTTATTTGCACTGCTTTGAGGCCTACGCTGGAAAAGGAAATATCTTCACATAAAAACTACGCAGAAGAATTCTGAGATACTTCCTGGTGATGAGTGCATTCAACTCACAGACTTGAAACTTCCTTTTGAAAGAGCAGTTTTGAAACACTCTTTTTGTAGAATCCGCATGTAGATATTTGGAGCGCTTTGAGGCCTACGATGGGAAATGAAATATCTTCACCTAAAAACAAGACAGAAGCATTCTCAGAAACTTCTGTGTGATGAGTGCATTGAACTCACGGACTTGAACATTCCTTTCCATAGAGCAGTTTGGAAACACTCCTTTTGTAGAATCTGCAAGTGTTTATTTGGAGCGCTCTGAGGCCAATGCTGGAAAAGGAAATATCTTCACATAAAAACTAGACAGAAGCATTCTCAGAAACTTCTGTGTGATGAGTTCATTAAACTCACAAAGTTGAACGTTCCTTTCTATAGGACAGTTTTGAAACACTCCTTTAGTAGAATCTGCAAGTGTTTATTTCGAGCCCTTTGAGGCCAATGATGGAAAAGGAAATGTCTTCAAATAACAACTACACAGAAGCATTCTCAGAAACTACTTTGTGATGAGTGCATTCAACTCACAGAGGTGAACCTTCGTTTTGAAAGAGCAGTTTTGAAACCCTCTTTTTGTAGAAACTGCAATTAGATAATTGGAGCGCTTTGAGGACTATGCTGGGAAATGAAATATCTTCACCTAAAAACAAGAGAGAAGCATTCTCAGAAACTTCTGTGTGATGAGTGCATTCAACTCACGGACTTGAACATTCCTTTCGATAGAGCAGTTTGGAAACGCTCCTTTTGTAGAATCTGCAAGTGTTTATTTGGAGTGCTTTGAGGCCTATGCTGGAAAAGGAAATATCTTCACATAAAAACTACACAGAAGAATTCTGAGATACTTCTTGGTGATGAGTGCATTCAACTCACAGACCTGAACCTTCCTTTTGAAAGAGCAGTTTTGAAACACTCTTTTTGTAGAATCTGCAAGTAGACATTTGGAGCGCTTTGAGGCCTATGCTGGGAAATGAAATATCTTCACCTAAAAACAAGAGAGAAACATTCTCAGAGACTTCTGTGTGATGAGTGCATTCAACTCACAAATTTGAAAGTTCCCTTTGATGGGACAGTTTTGAAACACTCCTTTAGTAGAATCTGCAAGTGTTTATTTCGAAATCTTTGAGGCCGATGATGGAAAAGGAAATGTCATCAAATGACAACTACACAGAAGCATTCTGAGATACTTCCTGGTGATGAGTGCATTCAATTCACAGACTTGAACATTCCTTTCAATAGAGCAGTTTGGAAACTCTCCTTTTGTAGAATCTGCAAGTGTTTATTTGGAGCGCTCTGAGGCCTATGCTGGAAAAGGAAATATCTTCACATAAAAACTAGACAGAAGCATTCTCAGAAACTTCTGTGTGATGAGTTCATTCAACTCTCAAACTTGAACGATCTTTTCATAGGACAGTTTTGAAACACTCTTTTAGTAGAATCTGCAAGGGTTTATTTCGAGACCTTTGAGGCCAATGATGGAAAAGGAAATATCTTCAAATAACAACTACACAGAAGCATTCTCAGAAACTTCTTTGTGATGAGTGCATTCAACTGACAGAGATGAACCTTCGTTTCGAAAGAGCAGTTTTGAAACACTCTTTTGGTAGAAACTGCAATTAGATATTTGGAGCGATTTGAGGCGTATGCTGGGAAATGAAATATCTTCACCTAAAAACAAGAGAGAAGCATTCTCAGAAACTTCTGTGTGATGACTGCATTCAACTCACAGACTTGAACATTCCTTTCAATAGAGCAGTTTGGAAACACTCCTTTTGTGGAATCTGCAAGTGTTTATTTGGAGGGCTCTGAGGCCTATGCTGGAAAAGGAAACACCTTCACATAAAAACTAGACAGAAGCATTCTCAGAAACTTCTGTGTGATGAGTTCATTCAACTCACAAACTTGAACGTTCCTTTTGATATGACAGTTTTGAAATACTCCTTTAGTAGAATCTGCAAGTGTTTATTTCGAGCCCTTTGAGGCCAAAGATGGAAAAGGAAATGTCTTCAAATAACAACTACACAGAAGCATTCTCAGAAACTTCTTTGTGATGAGTACATTCACCTCACAGACTTCAACCTTCCTTTGGAAAGAGCAGTTTTGAAACACTCTTTTTGTAGAATCTGCAAGTAGATATTTGGAGCGCTTTGAGGCCTATGCTGGGAAATGTAATATCTTCACCTAAAAACAAGAGAGAAGCATTCTCAGAAACTACTGTGTGATGAGTGCATTCAACTCACAGACTTGAATATTCCCTTCGATAGAGCAGTTTGGAAACACTCCTTTTGTAGAATCTGCAAGTGTTTATTTGGAGTGCTTTGAGGCCTATGCTGGAAAAGGAAATATCTTCACATAAAAACTAGACAGAAGCATTCTCAGAAACTTCTGCGTGATGAGTACATTCAACTCACAAAGTTGAACGTTCCTTTCTATTTGACACTTTTGAAACACTCCTTTAGTAGAATCTGCAAGTGTTTATTTCGAGCCCTTTGAGGCCAAAGATTGAAAAGGAAATGTATTCAAATAACAACTCCACACAAGCATTCTCAGAAACTTCTTTGTGATGAGTGCATTCAACTCACAGACTTGAACCTTCCTTTGGAAAGAGCAGTTTTGAAACACTCTTTTTGTAGAATCTGCAAGCAGACATTTGGAGCGCTTTGAGGCCTATGCTGGGAAATGAAATATCTTCACCTAAAAACAGGAGAGAAGCATTCTCAGAAACTTCTGTGTGATGAGTGCATTCAACTCACAGACTTGAACATTCCCTTCGATAGAGCAGTTTGGAAACACTCCTTTTGTAGAATCTGCAAGTGTTTATTTGGAGTGCTTTGAGGCCTATGCTGGAAAAGGAAATATCTTCACATACAAACTACACAGAAGCATTCTGAGATACTTCTTGGTGATGAGTGCATTCAACTCACAGATTTCAACCTTCCTTTTGAAAGAGCAGTTTTGAAACACTCTTTTTGTAGAATCTGCAAGTAGATATTTGGAGCGCTTTGAGGCCTATGCTGGGAAATGAAATATCTTCACCTAAAAACAAGAGAGAAGCATTCTCAGAAACTTCTGTGTGATGAGTGCATTCAACTCACAGACTTGAATATTCCCCTTCGATAGAGCAGTTTGGAAACACTCCTTTTGTAGAATCTGCAAGTGTTTATTTGGAGCGCTCTGAGGCCTATGCTGGAAAAGGAAATATCTTCACATAAAAACTAGACAGAAGCATTCTCAGAAACTTCTGCGTGATGAGTTCATTCAACTCACAAAGTTGAACATTCCTTTCTATAGGACACTTTTGAAACACTCCTTTAGTAGAATCTGCAAGTGTTTATTTCGAGTCCTTTGAGACCAAAGATGGAAAAGGAAATGTCTTCAAATAACAACTACACAGAAGCATTCTCAGAAACTTCTTTGTGATGAGTGCATTCAACTCACAGACTTGAACATTCCTTTCTTTAGAGCAGTTTGGAAACACTCCTTTTGTAGAATCTGCAAGTGTTTATTTCTAGTGCTTTGAGGCCTATGCTGGAAAAGGAAATATCTTCACATACAAACTACACAGAAGCATTCTGAGATACTTCTTGGTGATGAGTGCATTCAACTCACAGACTTCAATCTTCCTTTTGAAAGAGCAGTTTTGAAACACTCTTTTTGTAGAATCTGCAAGTAGATATTTGGAGCGCTTTGAGGCCTATGCTGGGAAATGAAATATCTTCACCTAAAAACAAGAGAGAAGCATTCTCAGAAACTTCTGTGTGATGAGTGCATTCAACTCACAGACTTGAATATTCCCCTTTGATAAAGCAGTTTGGAAACACTGCTTTTGTAGAATCTGCAAGTGTTTATTTGGAGCGCTCTGAGGCCTATGCTGGAAAAGGAAATATCTTCACATAAAAACTAGACAGAAGCATTCTCAGAAACTTCTGCGTGATGAGTTCATTCAACTCACAAAGTTGAACGTTCCTTTCTATAGGACACTTTTGAAACACTCCTTTAGTAGAATCTGCAAGTGTTTATTTCGAGTCCTTTGAGACCAAAGATGGAAAAGGAAATGTCTTCAAATAACAACTACACAGAAGCATTCTCAGAAACTTCTTTGTGATAAGTGCATTCAACTCACAGACTTGAACCTTCCTTTGGAAAGAGCAGTTTTGAAACACTCTTTTTGTAGAATCTGCAAGTAGACATTTGGAGCGCTTTGAGGCCTATTCTGGGAAATGGAATATCTTCACCTAAAAACAAGAGAGAAACATTCTCAGAAACTTCTGTGTGATGAGTGCATTCAACTCACAGACTTGAACATTCCTTTCGATAGAGCAGTTTGGAAACACTCCTTTTGTAGAATCTGCAAGTGTTTATTTCTAGTGCTTTGAGGCCTATGCTGGAAAAGGAAATATCTTCACATAAAAACTAGACAGAAGTATTCTCAGAAACTTCTTCGTGATGAGTTCATTCAACTCACAAAGTTGAACGTTCCTTTCTATAGGACACTTTTGAAACACTCCTTTAGTAGAATCTGCAAGTGTGTATTTCGAGCCCTTTGAGGCCAAAGATTGAAAAGGAAATATCTTCAAATAACAACTACACAGAAGCATTCTCAGAAACTTCTTTGTGATGAGTGCATTCAACTCACAGACTTGAACCTTCCTTTTGAAAGAGCAGTTTTGAAACACTCTTTTTGTAGAATCTGCAAGTAGACATTTAGAGCGCTTTGAGGCCTATGCTGGGAAATGAAATATCTTCACATAAAAACAAGAGAGAAACATTCTCAGAAACTTCTGTGTGATGAGTGCATTCAACTCACAGACTTGAACCTTCCTTTTGAAAGAGCAGTTTTGAAACACTCTTTTTGTAGAATCTGCAAGTAGACATTTGGAGCGCTTTGAGGCCTATGCTGGGAAATGAAATATCTTCACCTAAAAACAAGAGAGAAGCATTCTCAGAAACTTCTGTGTGATGAGTGCATTCAACACACAGACTTGAACATTCCTTTCGATAGAGCAGTTTGGAAACACTCCTTTTATAGAATCTGCAAGTGTTTATTTGGAGTGCTTTGAGGCCTATGCTGGAAAAGGAAATATCTTCACATAAAAACTACACAGAAGCATTCTGAGATACTTCTTGGTGATGAGTGCATTCACCTCACAAACTGGAACCTTCCTTTCGAAAAAGCAGTTTTGAAACACTCTTTTTGTAGAATCTGCAAGTAGACATATGGAGCACTTAATGGCCTATGTTGGGAAATGAAATAAATTCACCTAAAAACAAGAGAGAAACATTCTCAGAAACTTCTGTGTGATGAATGCATTCAACTCACAGACTTGAACATTCCTTTCGATAGAGCAGTTTGGAAAAACTCCCTTTGTAGAATCTGCAAGTGTTTATTTGGAGTCCTTTGAGGCCTATGCTGGAGAAGGAAATATCTTCACATAAAAACTAGACAGAAGCATTCTCAGAAACTTCGGTGTGATGAGTTCATTCAACTCACAGACTTGAACGTTCCTTTTGATAGGACAGTTTTGAAACACTCCTTTAGTAGAATCTGCAACTGTTTATTTCGAGCCCTTTGAGGCCAATGATGGAAAAGGAAATGTCTTCAAATGAAAACTACAAAGAAGCATTGTCAGAAACATCTTTGCGAAGAGTGCATTCAACTCACAGACTTGAACCTTCCTTTTGAAAGAGCAGTTTTGAAACACTCTTTTTGTTGAATCTGCAAGTAGACATTTTGAGCGCTTTGAGGCCTATGCTGGGAAATGAAATATCTTCACCTAAAATCAAGAGAGAAACATTCTCAGAACCTTCTGGATGATGGGTGCATTCAACTCACAGACTGGAACATTCCTTTCGATAGAGCAGTTTGGAAACACACCTTTTGTAGAATGTGCAAGTGTTTATTTGGAGTGCTTTGAGGCTTATGCTGGAAAGGAAATATCTTCACATAAAAACTACACAGAAGCATTCCGAGATACTTCTTGGTGATGAGTGCATTCAACTCACGGACCTGAACTTTCCTTTTGAAAGAGCAGTTTTGAAACACTCTTTTTGTAGAATCTGCAAGTAGATATTTCGAGCGATTTGAGGCCTATGCAGGGAAATGAAATATCTTCACCTAAAAACAAGAGAGAGGCATTCTCAGAAACTTCTTTGTGATGAGGGCATTCAACTCAGAGACTTGAACCTTCCTTTTGAAAGAGGAGTTTTGAAACACTCTTTTTCTAGGATCTGCAAGTGTTTATTTGGAGTGCTTTGAGGCCTATGCTGGAAAAGGAAATATCTTCACATGAAAACTACACAGAAGTATTCTGAGATACTTCTTGGTGATGAGTGCATTCAACTCAGAGACCTGAACTTTCCTTTTGAAAGAGCAGTTTTGAAACACTCTTTTTGTAGAATCTCCAAGTAGATATTTGGAGCGCTTTGAGGCCTATGCTGGGAAATGAAATATCTTCACCTAAAAACAAGAGAGAGGCATTCTCGGAAACTTCTTTGTGATGAGGGCATTCAACTCACAGACTTGAGCCTTACTTTTGAAAGAGGAGTTTTGAAACACTCTTTTTGTAGAATCTGCAACGGAACATTTGGAGGGCTTTGAGGCCTAAGCTGGGAAATGAAATATCTTCACCTAAAAACAAGACAGAAGCATTCTCAGAAACTTCTGTGTGATGAGTGCATTCAACTCACAGCCTTGAACATTCCTTTCGATAGAGCAGTTTGGAAACACTCCTTTTGTAGAATCTGCAATTGTTTATTTGGGGTGCTTTGAGGCCTATGGTGGAAAAGGAAATATCTTCACATAAAAACTACACAGAAGCATTCTGAGATACTTCTTGGTGATGAGTGCATTCAACTCACAGACCTGAACTTTCCTTTTGAAAGAGCAGTTTTGAAACTCTCTTTTTGTAGAATCTGCAAGTAGATATTTCAAGCGCATTGAGGCGTATGCTGGGAAATGAAATATCTTCACCTAAAAACAAGAGAGAGGCATTCTCAGAAACTTCTTTGTGATGAGTGCATTCAACTCACAGACTTGAACACTCCTTTCGATAGAGCAGTTTTGAAACACTCTTTTTGTAGAATCTGCAAGTGTTTATTTCGAGCCCTTTGAGGCCAATGATGGAAAAGGAAATATCTTCAAATAACAACTACCCAGAGGCATTCTCAGAAACTTCTTTGTGATGAGTGCATTCAACTCACAGACTTCAACCTTCCTTTGGAAAGAGCAGTTTTGAAACACTCTTTTTGTAGAATCTGCAAGTAGATATTAGGAGCGCTTTGAGGCCTATGCTGGGAAATGTAATATCTTCACCTAAAAACAAGAGAGAAGCATTCTCAGAAACTACTGTGAGATGAGTGCATTCAACTCACAGACTTGAATATTCCCTTCGATAGAGCAGTTTGGAAACACTCCTTTTGTAGAATCTGCAAGTGTTTATTTGGAGCGCTCTGCGGCCTATGCTGGAAAAGGAAATATCTTCACATAAAAACTAGACAGAAGCATTCTCAGAAACTTCTGCGTGATGAGTACATTCAACTCACAAAGTTGAACGTTCCTTTCTATTTGACACTTTTGAAACACTCCTTTAGTAGAATCTGCAAGTGTTTATTTCGAGCCCTTTGAGGCCAAAGTTTGAAAAGGAAATGTCTTCAAATAACAACTCCACACAAGCATTCTCAGAAACTTCTTTGTGATGAGTGCATTCAACTCACAGACTTGAACCTTCCTTTGGAAAGAGCAGTTTTGAAACCCTCTTTTTGTAGAATCTGCAAGTAGACATTTGGAGCGCTTTGAGGCCTATGCTGGGAAATGAAATATCTTCACCTAAAAACAGGAGAGAAGCATTCTCAGAAACTTCTGTGTGATGAGTGCATTCAACTCACAGACTTGAACATTCCTTTCGATAGAGCAGTTTGGAAACACACCTTTTGTAGAATCTGCAAGTGTTTATTTGGAGTGCTTTGAGGCCTATGCTGGAAAAGGAAATATCTTCACATACAAACTACACAGAAGCATTCTGAGATACTTCTTGGTGATGAGTGCATTCAACTCACAGACTTCAACCTTCCTTTTGAAAGAGCAGTTTTGAAACACTCTTTATGTAGAATCTGCAAGTAGATACTTGGAGCGCTTTCAGGCCTATGCTGGGAAATGAAATATCTTCACCTAAAAACAAGAGAGAAGCATTCTCAGAAACTTCTGTGTGATGAGTGCATTCAACTCACAGACTTGAATATTCCCCTTCGATAGAGCAGTTTGGAAACACTGCTTTTGTAGAATCTGCAAGTGTTTATTTGGAGCGCTCTGAGGCCTATGCTGGAAAAGGAAATATCTTCACATAAAAACTAGACAGAAGCATTCTCAGAAACTTCTGCGTGATGAGTTCATTCAACTCACAAAGTTGAACGTTCCTTTCTATAGGACACTTTTGAAACACTCCTTTAGTAGAATCTGCAAGTGTTTATTTCGAGTCCTTTGAGACCAAAGATTGAAAAGGAAATGTCTTCAAATAACAACTACACAGAAGCATTCTCAGAAACTTCTTTGTGATGAGTGCATTCAACTCACAGACTTGAACCTTCCTTTGGAAAGAGCAGTTTTGAAACACTCTTTTTGTAGAATCTGCAAGTAGACATTTGGAGCGCTTTGAGGCCTATGCTGGGAAATGAAATATCTTCACCTAAAAACAAGAGAGAAACATTCTCAGAAACTTCTGTGTGATGAGTGCATTCAACTCACAGACTTGAACATTCCTTTCGATAGAGCAGTTTGGAAACACTCCTTTTGTAGAATCTGCAAGTGTTTATTTGGAGTGCTTTGAGGCCTATGCTGGAAAAGCAAATATCTTCACATACAAACTACACAGAATCATTCTGAGATACTTCTTGGTGATGAGTGCATTCAAGTCACAGACTTCAACCTTCCTTTTGAAAGAGCAGTTTTGAAACACTCTTTTTGTAGAATCTGCAAGTAGATAGTTGGAGCGCTTTGAGACCTATGCTGGGAAATGAAATATCTTCACCTAAAAACAAGAGAGAAGCATTCTCAGAAACTTCTGTGTGATGAGTGCATCCAACTCACAGACTTGAAAACTCCTATCGATAGAGCAGTTTGGAAACACTCCTTTTGTAGAATCTGCAAGTGTTTATTTGGAGCGCTCTGAGGCCTATGCCCGAAAAGGAAATATCTTCACATAAAAACTAGACAGAAGCATTCTCAGAAACTTCTGTGTGATGAGTGCATTCAACTCACAGACTTGAACATTTCTTTCGATAGAGCAGTTTGGGAACACTCCTTTTGGAGAATCTGCAAGTGTTTATTTGGAGCGCTCTGAGGCCTATGCTGGAAAAGGAAATCTCTTCACATAAAAACTAGACAGAAGCATTCTCAGAAACTTCTGTGTGATGAGCTCATTCAACTCTCAAACTTGAACGTTCCTTTTGATAGGACAGTTTTGAAACACTCTTTCAGTAGAATCTGCAAGTGTTTATTTCGAGCCCTTTGAGGCCAATGATGGAAAAGGAAATATCTTCAAATAACAACTACACAGAAGCATTCTCAGAAACTTCTTTGTGATGAGTGCATTCAACTCACAGACTTGAACTTTCCTTTTGAAAGAGCAGTTTTGAAACACTCTTTTTGTGGAATCTGCAAGTAGACATTTGGAGCGCTTTGAGGCCTATGCTGGGAAATGGAATATCTTCACCTAAAAACAAGAGAGAAACATTCTCAGAAACTTCTGTGTGATGAGCGCATTCAACTCACAGACTTGAACATTCCTTTCCATAGAGCAGTTTGGAAACACTCCTTTTGTAGAATCTGCAAGTGTTTATTTCTAGTGCTTTGAGGCCTATGCTGGAAAAGAAAATATCTTCACATAAAAACTAGACAGAAGTATTCTCAGAAACTTCTTCGTGATGAGTTCATTCAACTCACAAAGTTGAACGTTCCTTTCTATAGGACACTTTTGAAACACTCCTTTAGTAGAATCTTCAAGTGTTTATTTGGAGTGCTTTGAGGCCTATGCTGGAAAAGGAAATCTCTTCTCATAAAAACTACACAGAAGCATTCTGAGATACTTCTTCGTGATGAGTTCATTCAACTCACAGACTTGAACCTTCCTTTTGAAAGAGCAGTTTTGAAACACTCTTTTTGTAGAATCTGCAAGTAGATATTTGGAGCGCTTTGAGGCCTATGCTGGGAAATGAAATATCTTCACCTAAAAACAAGAGAGAAGGATTCTCAGAAAGTATTGTGTAATGTGTGCATTCAACTCACAGACTTGAATATTCCCTTCGATAGAGCAGTTTGGAAACACTCCTTTTGTATAATCTGCAAGTGTTTATTTGGAGCGCTCTGAGGCCCATGCTGGAAAAGGAAATGTCTTCATATACAAACTGGACAGACGCATTCTCAGAAACTTCTGTGTGATGAGCTCATTCAACTCTCAAACTTGAACGTTCTTTTCATAGGACAGTTTTGAAACACTCTTTTAGTAGAATGTGCAAGTGTTTATTTCGAGCCCTTTGAGGCCAATGATGGAAAAGGAAATATCTTCAAATAACAACTACACAGAAGCATTCTCAGAAACTTCTTTGGGATGAGTGCATTCAACTCACAGACTTCAACCTTCCTTTTGAAAGAGTAGTTTTGAAACACTCTTTTTGTAGAATCTGCAAGTAGATATTTGGAGCGCTTTGAGGCCTACGCTGGGAAATGATATATCTTCACATAAAAACAAGAGAGAAGCATTCTCAGAAACAACTGTGTGATGATTGCATTCAACTCACAGACTTGAATATTCCCTTCGATAGAGCAGTTTGGAAACACTCCTTTTGTAGAATCTGCAAGTGTTTATTTGCAGCGCTCTGAGGCCTAAGCTGGAAAAGGAAATATCTTCACATAAAGACTAGACAGAAGCATTCTCAGAAACTTCTGCGTGATGTGTACATTCAACACACAAAGTTGAACGTTCCTTTCCATAGGACACTTTTGAAACACTCCTTTAGTAGAATCTGCAAGTGTTTATTTGGAGCCCTTTGAGGCCAAAGATTGAAAAGGAAATGTCTTCAAATAACAACTCCACACAAGCATTCTCAGAAACTTCTTTGTGATGAGTGCATTCGAATCACAGACTTAAACCTTCCTTTGGAAAGAGCAGTTTTGAAACACTCTTTTTGTAGAATCTGCAAGTAGACATTTGGAGCGCTTTGAGGCCTATGCTGGGAAATGAAATATCTTCACCTAAAAACAGGAGAGAAGCAATCTCAGAAACTTCTGTGTGATGAGTGCATTCAACTCACAGACTTGAACATTCCTTTCGATAGAGCAGTTTGGAAACACCCCTTTTGTAGAATCTGCAAGTGATTATTTGGAGTGCTTTGAGGCCTATGCTGGAAAAGGAAATATCTTCACATAAAAACTACACAGAAGCATTCTGAGATACTTCTTGGGATGAGTGCATTCAACTCATGGACTTCAACCTTCCTTTTGAAAGAGCAGTTGTGAAACACTCTTTTAGTAGAATCTGCAAGTGTTTATTTCGAGCCCTTTGAGGCCAATGATGGAAAAGGAAATGTCTTCAAATAACAACTACACAGAAGCATTCTCAGAAACTTCTTTGTGATGAGTGCATTCAACTCACAGACTTGAACCTTCCTTTTGAAAGAGCAGTTTTGAAACACTCTTTTTGTAGAATCTGCAAGTAGACATTTGGAGCGCTTTCAGGCCTATGCTGGGAAATGAAATATCTTCACCTAAAAACAAGAGAGAAACATTCTCAGAAACTTCTGTGTGATGAGTGCATTCAACTCACAGACTTGAACATTCCTTTCGATAGAGCAGTTTGGAAACACTCCTTTTGTAGAATCTGCAAGTGTTTATTTGGAGTGCTTTGAGGCCTATGCTGGAAAAGCAAATATCTTCACATACAAACTACAGAGAATCATTCTGAGATACTTCTTGGTGATGAGTGCATTCAAGTCACAGACTTGAAAATTCCTATTGAAAGAGCAGTTTTGAAACACTCTTTTTGTAGAATCTGCAAGTAGATAGTTGGAGCGCTTTGAGACCTATGCTGGGAAATGAAATATCTTCCCCTAAAAACAAGAGAGAAGCATTCTCAGAAACTTCTGTGTGATGAGTGCATTCAACTCGCAGACTTCAACCTTCCTTTAGAAAGACCAGTTTTGAAACACTCTTTTAGTAGAATCTGCAAGTAGATATTTGCAGCGCTTTGAGGCCTATGCTGCGAAATGAAATATCTTCAGCTAAAAACAAGAGAGAAGCATTCTCAGAAACTTCTGTGTGATGAGTGCATTCAACTCACAGACTTGAACATTCCTTTTGATGGAGCAGTTTGAAAACACTCCTTTTGTGGAATCTCCAAGTGTTTATTTGGAGCCCTCTGAAGCCTATGCTGGAAAAGGAAATATCTTCACATAAAAACTAGACAGAAGCATTCTCAGAAACTTCGGTGTGATGAGTTCATTCAACTCACAGACTTGAACGTTACTTTTGATAGGACAGTTTTGAAACACTCCTTTAGTAGAATCTGCAACTGTTTATTTCGAGCACTTTGAGGCCAATGATGGAAAAGGAAATGTCTTCAAATGAAAACTACAAAGAAGCATTGTCAGAAACTTCTTTGCAAAGAGTGCATTCAACTCACAGACTTGAACCTTCCTTTTGAAAGAGCAGTTTTGAAACACTCTTTTTGTTGAATCTGCAAGTAGACATTTTGAGCGCTTTGAGGCCTATGCTGGGAAATGAAATATCTTCACCTAAAAACAAGAGAGAAACATTCTCAGAAACTTCTGGATGATGGGTGCATTCAACTCACAGACTGGAACATTCCTTTCGATAGAGCAGTTTGGAAACACAACTTTTGTAGAATCTGCAAGTGTTTATTTGGAGTGCTTTGAGGCTTATGCTGGAAAGGAAATATCTTCACATAAAAACTACACAGAAGCATTCTGAGATACTTCTTGGTGATGAGTGAATTCAACTCACGGACCTGAACTTTCCTTTTGAAAGAGCAGTTTTGAAACACTCTTTTTGTAGAATCTGCAAGTAGATATTTCGAGCGCTTTGAGGCCTATGCTGGGAAATGAAATATCTTCACCTAAAAACAAGAGAGAGGCATTCTCGGAAACTACTTTGTGATGAGGGCCTTCAACTCAGAGACTTCAACCTTCCTTTTGAAAGAGGAGATTTGAAACACTCTTTTTCTAGAATCTGCAAGTGTTTATTTGGAGTGCTTTGAGGCCTATGCTGGAAAAGGAAATATCTTCACATGAAAACTACACAGAAGTATTCTGAGATACTTCTTGGTGATGAGTGCATTCAACTCAGAGACCTGAACTTTCCTTTTGAAAGAGAAGTTTTGAAACACTCTTTTTGTAGAATCTCCATGTAGATATTTGGAGCGCTTTGAGGCCTATGCTGGGAAATGAAATATCTTCACCTAAAAACAAGAGAGAGGCATTCTCGGAAACTTCTTTGTGATGAGGGCATTCAACTCAGAGACTTGAGGCTTACTTTTGAAAGAGGAGTTTTGAAACACTCTTTTTGTAGAATCTGCATGGGGACATTTGGAGGGCTTTGAGGCCTAAGCTGGGAAATGAAATATCTTCACCTAAAAACAAGAGAGAAACATTCTCAGAAACTCCTTTGTGATGAGTGCATTCAACTCACAGACTTGAAGATTCCCTTCGATAGAGCAGTTTGGAAACACTCCTTTTGTAGAATCTGCAAGTGTTTATTTGCCGCGCTCTGAGGCCTATGCTGGAAAAGGAAATATCTTCACATAAAAACTAGACAGAAGCATTCTCAGAAACTTCTGTGTGATGAGCTCATTCAACTCTGAAACTTGAACGTTCTTTTCATAGGACAGTTTTGAAACACTCTTTTAGTGGAATCTGAAAGTGCTTATTTCGAGCCCTTTGAGGCCAATGATGGAAAAGGAAATCTCTTCAAATAACAACTACACAGAAGCATTCTCAGAAACTTCTTTGTGATGAGTGCTTTCAACTCACAGACTTGAACCTTCCTTTTGAAAGAGCAGTTTTGAAACACTCTTCTTATAGAATCTGCAAGTAGACATTTGGAGCGCTTTGAGGCCTATGCTGGGAAATGAAATATCTTCACCTAAAAACAAGAGAGAAGCATTCTCAGAAACTTCTGTGTGATGAGTGCATTCAACTCACAGACTTGAACATTCCTTTCAATAGAGCAGTTTGGAGACACTCCTTTTATAGAATCTCCAAGTGTTTATTTGGAGTGCTTTGAGGCCTATGCTGGAAAAGGAAATATCTTCACATAAAAACTACACAGAAGCATTCTGAGATACTTCTTGGTGATGAGTGCATTCACCTCACAGACTGGAACCTTCCTTTTGAAAAAGCAGTTTTGAAACACTCTTTTTGTAGAATCTGCAAGTAGACATATGGAGCACTTAGTGGCCTATGTTGGGAAATGAAATAAATTCACCTAAAAACAAGAGAGAAACATTCTCAGAAACTTCTGTGTGATGAGTGCATTCAACTCACAGACTTGAACATTCCTTCGATAGAGAAGTTTGGAAAAACTCCCTTTGTAGAATCTGCAAGTGTTTACTTGGAGTCCTTTGAGGCCTATGCTGGAGAAGGAAATATCTTCACATAAAAACTAGACAGAAGCATTCTCAGAAACTTCTGTGTGATGAGCTCATTCAACTCTCAAACTTGAACGTTCTCTTGATAGGACCGTTTTGAAACACTCTTTTAGTAGAATCTGCAAGTGTTTATTTCGAGCCCTTTGAGGACAATGATGGAAAATGAAATGTCTTCAAATAACAACTACACAGAAGCATTCTCAGAAACTTCTTTGTGATGAGTGCATTCAACTCACAGACTTGAACCTTCCTTTGGAAAGAGCAGTTTTGAAACACTCTTTTTGTAAAATCTGCAAGTAGACATTTGGAGCCCTTTGAGGCCTATGCTGGGAAATGAAATATCTTCACCTAAAAACAAGAGAGAAGCATTCTCAGAAACTTCTGTGTGATGAGTGCATTCAACTCACAGACTTGAACATTCCTTTCGATAGAGCAGTTTGGAAACACTCCTTTTGTAGAATCTACAAGTCTTTATTTGGAGTGCTTTGAGGCCTAAGCTGGAAAAGGAAATATCTTCACATAAAAACTACACCGAAGCATTCTGAGATACTTCTTGGTGATGAGTGCATTCAACTCACGGACCTGAACTTTCCTTTTGAGAGACCAGTTTTGAAACACTCTTTTTGTAGAATCTGCAAGTAGATATTTGGAGCGCTTTGAGGCCTATGCTGGGAAATGAAATATCTTCACCTAAAAACAAGAGAGAGGCATTCTCAGAAACTTCTTTGTGATGAGGGCATTCAACTCACAGACTAGAACCTTCCTTTGGAAAGAGGAGTTTTGAAACACTCTTTTTGTAGAATCTGCAAGGAGACATTTGGAGGGCTTTGAGGCCTATGCTGGGAAATGAAATATCTTCAACAAAAAACAAGAGAGAAGCATTCTCAGAAACTTCTGTGTGATGAGGGCATTCAACTCACAGCCTTGAACTTTCCTTTCGATAGAGCAGTTTGGAAACACTCCTTTTGTAGAATCTGCAAGTGTTTATTTGGGGTGTTTTGAGGCCTATGCTGGAAAAGGAAATATCTTCACATAAAAACTACACAGAAGCATTCTGAGATACTTCCTGGTGAAGAGTGCATTCAACTCACAGACTTGAACCTTCCTTTAAAAAGAGCAGTTTTGAAACACTCTTTTTGTAGAGTCCGCAATTAGATATTTGGAGCGCTTTGAGGCCTATGTTGGCAAATGACATATCTTCACCTAAAAACAAGAGAGAAGCATTCTCAGAAACTTCTGTGTGATGAGTGCATTCAACTCACAGACTTGAACATTCCTTTCGATAGAACAGTTTGGAAACACTCCTTTTGTAGAATCTGCAAGTGTTTATTTGTAGCGCTCTGAGGCCTATGCTGGAAAAGGAAATATCTTCACATAAAAACTACACAGAAGCATTCTGAGACACTTCTTGGGATGAGTGCATTCAACTCATAGACTTCAACCTTCCTTTTGAAAGAGCAGTTGTGAAACACTCTTTTAGTAGAATCTGCAAGTGTTTATTTCGAGCCCTTTGAGGCCAATGATGGAAGAGGAATTGTCTTCAAATAACAACTACACAGAAGCATTCTCAGAAACTTCTTTGTGATGAGTGCATTCAACTCACAGACTTGAACCTTCCTTTGGAAAGAGCAGTTTTGAAACACTCTTTTTGTAGAATCTGCAAGTAGACATTTGGAGCGCTTTGAGGCCTATGCTGGGAAATGACATATCTTCACCTAAAAACAAGAGACAAGCATTCTCCGAAACATCTGTGTGATGAGTGCATTCAACTCACAGACTTGAACATTCCTTTCGATAGAGCAGTTTGGAAACACTCCTTTTGTAGAATCTGCAAGTGTTTATTTGCAGCGCTCTGAGGCCTATGCTGCAAAAGGAAATACCTTCACATAAAAACTAGACAGAAGCATTCTCAGAAACTTCTTTGTGATGAGTGCATTCAACTCACAGACTTGAACATTCCTTTCGATAGAGCAGTTTGGAAACACTCCTTTTGTAGAATCTGCAAGTGTTTATTTCTAGTGCTTTGAGGCCTATGCTGGAAAAGGAAATATCTTCACATACAAACTACACAGAAGCATTCTGAGATACTTCTTGGTGATGAGTGCATTCAACTCACAGACTTCAACCTTCCTTTTGAAAGAGTAGTTTTGAAACACTCTTTTTGTAGAATCTGCAAGTAGATATTTGGAGCGCTTTGAGGCCTATGCTGGGAAATGAAATATCTTCACCTAAAAACAAGAGAGAAGCATTCTCAGAAACTTCTGTGTGATGAGTGCATTCAACTCGCAGACTTCAACCTTCCTTTAGAAAGACCAGTTTTGAAACACTCTTTTAGTAGAATCTGCAAGTAGATATTTGCAGCGCTTTGAGGCCTATGCTGAGAAATGAAATATCTTCAGCTAAAAACAAGAGAGAAGCATTCTCAGAAACTTCTGTGTGATGAGTGCATTCAACTCACAGACTTGAACATTCCTTTTGATGGAGCAGTTTGAAAACACTCCTTTTGTGGAATCTCCAAGTGTTTATTTGGAGCCCTCTGAGGCCTATGCTGGAAAAGGAAATATCTTCACATAAAAACTAGACAGAAGCATTCTCAGAAACTTCGGTGTGATGAGTTCATTCAACTCACAGACTTGAACGTTACTTTTGATAGGACAGTTTTGAAACACTCCTTTAGTAGAATCTGCAACTGTTTATTTCGAGCACTTTGAGGCCAATGATGGAAAAGGAAATGTCTTCAAATGAAAACTACAAAGAAGCATTGTCAGAAACTTCTTTGCAAAGAGTGCATTCAACTCACAGACTTGAACCTTCCTTTTGAAAGAGCAGTTTTGAAACACTCTTTTTGTTGAATCTGCAAGTAGACATTTTGAGCGCTTTGAGGCCTATGCTGGGAAATGAAATATCTTCACCTAAAAACAAGAGAGAAACATTCTCAGAAACTTCTGGATGATGGGTGCATTCAACTCACAGACTGGAACATTCCTTTCGATAGAGCAGTTTGGAAACACAACTTTTGTAGAATCTGCAAGTGTTTATTTGGAGTGCTTTGAGGCTTATGCTGGAAAGGAAATATCTTCACATAAAAACTACACAGAAGCATTCTGAGATACTTCTTGGTGATGAGTGCATTCAACTCACGGACCTGAACTTTCCTTTTGAAAGAGCAGTTTTGAAACACTCTTTTTGTAGAATCTGCAAGTAGATATTTCGAGCGCTTTGAGGCCTATGCTGGGAAATGAAATATCTTCACCTAAAAACAAGAGAGAGGCATTCTCAGAAACTTCTTTGTGATGAGGGCATTCAACTCAGAGACTTCAACCTTCCTTTTGAAACAGGAGTTTTGAAACACTCTTTTTCTAGAATCTGCAAGTGTTTATTTGGAGTGCTTTGAGGCCTATGCTGGAAAAGGAAATATCTTCACATGAAAACTACACAGAAGTATTCTGAGATACTTCTTGGTGATGAGTGCATTCAACTCAGAGACCTGAACTTTCCTTTTGAAAGAGCAGTTTTGAAACACTCTTTTTGTAGAATCTCCAAGTAGATATTTGGAGCGCTTTGAGGCCTATGCTGGGAAATGAAATATCTTCACCTAAAAACAAGAGAGAGGCATTCTCGGAAACTTCTTTGTGATGAGGGCATTCAACTCAGAGACTTGAGGCTTACTTTTGAAAGAGGAGTTTTGAAACACTCTTTTTGTAGAATCTGCATGGGGACATTTGGAGGGCTTTGAGGCCTAAGCTGGGAAATGAAATATCTTCACCTAAAAACAAGAGAGAAACATTCTCAGAAACTCCTTTCTGATGAGTGCATTCAACTCACAGACTTGAATATTCCCTTCGATAGAGCAGTTTGGAAACACTCCTTTTGTAGAATCTGCAAGTGTTTATTTGCCGCGCTCTGAGGCCTATGCTGGAAAAGGAAATATCTTCACATAAAAACTAGACAGAAGCATTCTCAGAAACTTCTGCGTGATGAGTTCATTCAACTCACAAAGTTGAACGTTCCTTTCTATAGGACACTTTTGAAACACTCCTTTAGTAGAATCTGCAAGTGTTTATTTCGAGTCCTTTGAGACCAAAGATGGAAAAGGAAATGTCTTCAAATAACAACTACACAGAAGCATTCTCAGAAACTTCTTTGTGATGAGTGCATTCAACTCACAGACTTGAACCTTCCTTTTGAAAGAGCAGTTTTGAAACACTCTTTTTGTAGAATCTGCAAGTAGACATTTGGAGCGCTTTGAGGCCTATGCTGGGAAATGAAATATCTTCACCTAAAAACAAGAGAGAGGCATTCTCAGAAACTTCTTTGTGATGAGGGCATTCAACTCAGAGACTTCAACCTTCCTTTTGAAAGAGGAGTTTTGAAACACTCTTTTTCTAGAATCTGCAAGTGTTTATTTGGAGTGCTTTGAGGCCTATGCTGGAAAAGGAAATATCTTCACATGAAAACTACACAGAAGTATTCTGAGATACTTCTTGGTGATGAGTGCATTCAACTCAGAGACCTGAACTTTCCTTTTGAAAGAGCAGTTTTGAAACACTCTTCTTGTAGAATTTCCAAGTAGATATTTGGAGCGCTTTGAGGCTTATGCTGGGAAATGAAATATCTTCACCTAAAAACAAGAGAGAGGCATTCTCGGAAACTTCTCTGTGATGAGGGCATTCAACTCACAGACTTGAGGCTCACTTTTGAAAGAGGAGTTTTGAAACACTCTTTTTGTAGAATCTGCATGGGGACATTTGGAGGGCTTTGAGGCCTAAGCTGGGAAATGAAATATCTTCACCTAAAAACAAGAGAGAAGCATTCTCAGAAACTTCTGTGTGATGAGTGCATTCAACTCACAGCCTTGAACATTCCTTTCGATAGAGCAGTTTGGAAACACTCCTTTTGTAGAATCTGCAAGTGTTTATTTGGGGTGCTTTGAGGTCTATGGTGGAAAAGGAAATATCTTCACATAAAAACCACACAGAATCATTCTGAGATACTTCCTGGTGATGAGTGCATTCAACTTACAGACTTGAACCTTCCTTTAGAAAGAGCAGTTTTGAAACACTCTTTTTGTAGAATCTGCAAGGAGATATTTGGAGCGCTTTGAGGCCTATGCTGGGAAATGAAATATCTTCACCTAAAAACAAGAGAGAAGCATTCTCAGAAACTTCTGTGTGATGAGTGCATTCAACTCACAGACTTGAACACACCTATCGATAGAGCAGTTTGAAAACACTCCTTTTGTAGAATCTGCAAGTGTTTATTTGGAGCGCTCTGAGGCCTATGCCTGAAAAGGAAATATCTTCACATAAAAACTAGACAGAAGCATTCTCAGAAACTTCTGTGTGATGAGTGCATTCAACTCACAGACTTGAATATTCCCCTACGATAGAGCAGTTTGGAAACACTGCTTTTGTAGAATCTGCAAGTGTTTATTTGGAGCGCTCTGAGGCCTACGCTGGAAAAGGAAATATCTTCACATAAAAACTAGACAGAAGCATTCTCAGAAACTTCTGCACGATGAGTTCATTCAACTCACAAAGTTGAACGTTCCTTTCTATAGGACACTTTCGAAACACTCCTTTAGTAGAATCTGCAAGTGTTTATTTCGAGCCCTTTGAGGCCAAAGATTGAAAAGGAAATGTCTTCAAATAACAACTACACAGAAGCATTCTCAGAAACTTCTTTGTGATGAGTGCATTCAACTCACAGACTTGAACCTTCCTTTTGAAAGAGCAGTTTTGAAACACTCTTTTTGTAGAATCTGCAAGTAGACATTTGGAGCGCTTTGAGGCCTACGCTGGGAAATGAAATATCTTCACCTAAAAACAAGAGAGAAACATTCTCAGAAACTTCTGTGTGATGAGTGCATTCAACTCACAGACTTGAACATTCCTTTCGATAGAGCAGTTTGGAAACACTCCTTTTGTAGAATCTGCAAGTGTTTATTTGGAGTGCTTTGAGGCCTATGCTGGAAAAGCAAATATCTTCACATACAAACTACACAGAATCATTCTGAGATACTTCTTGGTGATGAGTGCATTCAAGTCACAGACTTGAAAATTCCTTTTGAAAGAGCAGTTTTGAAACACTCTTTTTGTAGAATCTGCAAGTAGATAGTTGGAGCGCTTTGAGACCTATGCTGGGAAATGAAATATCTTCCCCTAAAAACAAGAGAGAAGCATTCTCAGAAACTTCTGTGTGATGAGTGCATTCAACTCGCAGACTTCAACCTTCCTTTAGAAAGACCAGTTTTGAAACACTCTTTTAGTAGAATCTGCAAGTAGATATTTGCAGCGCTTTGAGGCCTATGCTGAGAAATGAAATATCTTCAGCTAAAAACAAGAGAGAAGCATTCTCAGAAACTTCTGTGTGATGAGTGCATTCAACTCACAGACTTGAACATTCCTTTTGATGGAGCAGTTTGAAAACACTCCTTTTGTGGAATCTCCAAGTGTTTATTTGGAGCCCTCTGAGGCCTATGCTGGAAAAGGAAATATCTTCACATAAAAACTACACAGAAGCATTCTCAGAAACTTCGGTGTGATGAGTTCATTCAACTCACAGACTTGAACGTTCCTTTTGATAGGACAGTTTTGAAACACTCCTTTAGTAGAATCTGCAACTGTTTATTTCGAGCCCTTTGAGGCCAATGATGGAAAAGGAAATGTCTTCAAATGAAAACTACAAAGAAGCATTGTCAGAAACTTCTTTGCGAAGAGTGCATTCAACTCACAGACTTGAACCTTCCTTTTGAAAGAGCAGTTTTGAAACACTCTTTTTGTTGAATCTGCAAGTAGACATTTTGAGCGCTTTGAGGCCTATGCTGGGAAATGAAATATCTTCACCTAAAAACAAGAGAGAAACATTCTCAGAAACTTCTGGATGATGGGTGCATTCAACTCACAGACTGGAACATTCCTTTCGATAGAGCAGTTTGGAAACACACCTTTTGTAGAATCTGCAAGTGTTTATTTGGAGTGCTTTGAGGCTTACGCTGGAAAGGAAATATCTTCACATAAAAACTACACAGAAGCATTCTGAGATACTTCTTGGTGATGAGTGCATTCAACTCACGGACCTGAACTTTCCTTTTGAAAGAGCTGTTTTGAAACACTCTTTTTGTAGAATCTGCAAGTAGATATTTCGAGCGCTTTGAGGCCTATGCAGGGAAATGAAATATCTTCACCTAAAAACAAGACAGAGGCATTCTCAGAAACTTCTTTGTGATGAGGGCATTCAACTCAGAGACTTGAACCTTCCTTTTGAAAGAGGAGTTTTGAAACACTCTTTTTCTAGAATCTGCAAGTGTTTATTTGGAGTGCTTTGAGGCCTATGCTGGAAAAGGAAATATCTTCACATGAAAACTACACAGAAGTATTCTGAGATACTTCTTGGTGATGAGTGCATTCAACTCAGAGACCTGAACTTTCCTTTTGAAAGAGCAGTTTTGAAACACTCTTTTTGTAGAATCTCCAAGTAGATATTTGGAGCGCTTTGAGGCCTATGCTGGGAAATGAAATATCTTCACCTAAAAACAAGAGAGAGGCATTCTCGGAAACTTCTTTGTGATGAGGGCATTCAACTCACAGACTTGAGCCTTACTTTTGAAAGAGGAGTTTTGAAACACTCTTTTTGTAGAATCTGCAACGGAACATTTGGAGGGCTTTGAGGCCTAAGCTGGGAAATGAAATATCTTCACCTAAAAACAAGAGAGAAGCATTCTCAGAAACTTCTGTGTGATGAGTGCATTCAACTCACAGCCTTGAACATTCCTTTCGATAGAGCAGTTTGGAAACACTCCTTTTGTAGAATCTGCAAGTGTTTATTTGGGGTGCTTTGAGGCCTATGGTGGAAAAGGAAATATCTTCACATAAAAACCACGCAGAATCATTCTGAGATGCTTCCTGGTGATGAGTGCATTCAACTCACAGACTTGAACCTTCCTTTAGAAAGAGCAGTTTTGAAACACTCTTTTTGTAGAATCCGCAAGTAGATATTTGGAGCGCTTTGAGGCCTATGCTGGTAAATGAAATATCTTCACCTAAAAACAAGAGAGAAGCATTCTCAGAAACTTCTGTGCGATGAGTGCATTCAACTCACAGACTTGAACACTCCTATCGATAGAGCAGTTTGAAAACACTCCTTTTGTAGAATCTGCAAGTGTTTATTTGGAGCGCTCTGAGGCCTATGCTGGAAAAGGAAATGTCTTCACATAAAAACTAGACAGAAGCATTCTCAGAAACTTCTGTGTGATGAGTGCATTCAACTCTCAAACTTGAACGTTCTTTTCATAGGACTGTTTTGAAACACTCTTTTAGTAGAATCTGCAAGTGTTTATTTCGAGCCCTTTGAGGCCAATGATGGAAAAAGAAATATCTTCAAATAACAACTACACAGAAGCATTCTCAGAAACTTCTTTGTGATGAGTGCATTCAACTCACAGACTTCAACCTTCCTTTTGAAAGAGCAGTTTTGAAACACTCTTTTTGTAGAATCTGCAAGTAGATATTTGGAGCGCTTTGAGGCCTATGCTGGGAAATGAAATATCTTCACCTAAAAACGAGAGAAGCATTCTCAGAAACTACTGTGTGATGAATGCATTCAACTCACAGACTTGAATATTCCCTTCGATAGAGCAGTTTTTAAACTCTCCTTTTGTAGAATCTGCAAGTGTTTATTTGTAGCGCTCTGAGGCCTATGCTGGAAAAGGAAATATCTTCACATAAAAACTAGACAGAAGCATTCTCAGAAACTTCTGCGTGATGAGTACATTCAAGTCACAAAGTTGAACGTTCCTTTCCATAGGACACTTTTGAAACACTCCTTTAGTAGAATCTGCAAGTGTTTATTTCGAGCCCTTTGAGGCCAAAGATTGAAAAGGAAATGTCTTCAAATAACAACTCCACACAAGCATTCTCAGAAACTTCTTTGTGATGAGTGCATTCAACTCACAGACTTCAACCTTCCTTTGGAAAGAGCAGTTTTGAAACACTCTTTTTGTAGAATCTGCAAGTAGACATTTGGAGCGCTTTGAGGCCTATGCTGGGAAATGAAATATCTTCACCTAAAAACAGGAGAGAAGCAATCTCAGAAACTTCTGTGTGATGAGTGCATTCAACTCACAGACTTGAACATTCCTTTCGATAGAGCAGTTTGGAAACACTCCTTTTGTAGAATCTGCAAGTGTTTATTTGGAGTGCTTTGAGGCCAATGCTGGAAAAGGAAATATCTTCACATAAAAACTACACAGAAGCATTCTGAGATACTTCTTGGTGATGAGTGCATTCAACTCACAGACCTGAACTTTCCTTTTGAAAGAGCAGTTTTGAAACTCTCTTTTTGTAGAATCTGCAAGTAGATATTTCAAGCGCATTGAGGCGTATGCTGGGAAATGAAATATCTTCACCTAAAAACAAGAGAGAGGTATTCTCAGAAACTTCTTTGTGATGAGTGCATTCAACTCACAGACTTGAACACTCCTTTCGATAGAGCAGTTTTGAAACACTCTTTTTGTAGAATCTGCAAGTGTTTATTTCGAGACCTTTGAGGCCAATGATGGAAAAGGAAATATCTTCAAATAACAACTACCCAGAGGCATTCTCAGAAACTTCTTTGTGATGAGTGCATTCAACTCACAGACTTCAACCTTCCTTTGGAAAGAGCAGTTTTGAAACACTCTTTTTGTAGAATCTGCAAGTAGACATTTAGAGCGCTTTGAGGCCTATGCTGGGAAATGAAATATCTTCACCTAAAAACAAGAGAGAAACATTCTCAGAACCTTCTGTGTGATGAGTGCATTCAACTCACAGACTTGAACCTTCCTTTTGAAAGAGCAGTTTTGAAACACTCTTTTTGTAGAATCTGCAAGTAGACATTTGGAGCGCTTTGAGGCCTATGCTGGGAAATGAAATATCTTCACCTAAAAACAAGAGAGAAGCATTCTCAGAAACTTCTGTGTGATGAGTGCATTCACCTCACAGACTTGAACATTCCTTTCGATAGAGCAGTTTGGAAACACTCCTTTTATAGAATCTGCAAGTGTTTATTTGGAGTGCTTTGAGGCCTATGCTGGAAAAGGAAATATCTTCACATAAAAACTACACAGAAGCATTCTGAGATACTTCTTGGTGATGAGTGCATTCACCTCACAGACTGGAACCTTCCTTTTGAAAAAGCAGTTTTGAAACACTCTTTTTGTAGAATCTGCAAGTAGACATATGGAGCACTTAGTGGCCTATGTTGGGAAATGAAATAAATTCATGTAAAAACAAGAGAGAAACATTCTCAGAAACTTCTGTGTGATGAGTGCATTCAACTCACAGACTTGAACATTCCTTTCGATAGAGCAGTTTGGAAATACTCCCTTTGTAGAATCTGCAATTGTTTATTTGGAGTGCTTTGAGGCCTATGCTGGAAAAGGAAATATCTTCACATAAAAACTAGACAGAAGCATTCTCAGAATCTTCTGTGTGATGAGCTCATTCAACTCTCAAACTTGAACGTTCTCTTGATAGGACAGTTTTGAAACACTCTTTTAGTAGAATCTGCAAGTGTTTATTTCGAGCCCTTTGAGGCCAATGATGTAAAAGGAAATGTCTTCAAATAACAACTACACAGAAGCATTCTCAGAAACTTCTTTGGATGAGTGCATTCAACTCACAGACTTGAACCTTCCTTTGGAAAGAGCAGTTTTGAAACACTGTTTTTGTAGAATCTGCAAGTAGACATTTGGAGCGCTTTGCGACCTATGCTGGGAAATGAAATATCTTCACCTAAAAACAAGAGAGAAGCATTCTCAGAAACTTCTGTGTGATGAGTGCATTCAACTCACAGACTTGAACATTCCTTTCGATAGAGCAGTTTGGAAACACTCCTTTTGTAGAATCTGCAAGTGTTTATTTCTAGTGCTTTGAGGCCTATGCGGGAAAAGGAAATATCTTCACATAAAAACTAGACAGAAGTATTCTCAGAAACTTCTTCGTGATGAGTTCATTCAACTCACAAAGTTGAACGTTCCTTTCTATAGGACACTTTTGAAACACTCCTTTAGTAGAATCTGCAAGTGTGTATTTCGAGCCCTTTGAGGCCAAAGATTGAAAAGGAAATATCTTCAAATAACAACTACACAGAAGCATTCTCAGAAACTTCTTTGTGATGAGTGCATTCAACTCACATACTTGAACCTTCCTTTTGAAAGGGCAGTTTTGAAACACTCTTTTTGTAGAATCTGCAAGTAGACATTTAGAGCGCTTTGAGGCCTATGCTGGGAAATGAAATATCTTCACCTAAAAACAAGAGAGAAACATTCTCAGAAACTTCTGTGTGATGAGTGCATTCAACTCACAGACTTGAACCTTCCTTTTGAAAGAGCAGTTTTGAAACACTCTTTTTGTAGAATCTGCAAGTAGACATTTGGAGCGCTTTGAGGCCTATGCTGGGAAATGAAATATCTTCACCTAAAAACAAGAGAGAAGCATTCTCAGAAACTTCTGTGTGATGAGTGCATTCACCTCACAGACTTGAACATTCCTTTCGATAGAGCAGTTTGGAAACACTCCTTTTATAGAATCTGCAAGTGTTTATTTGGAGTGCTTTGAGGCCTATGCTGGAAAAGGAAATATCTTCACATAAAAACTACACAGAAGCATTCTGAGATACTTCTTGGTGATGAGTGCATTCACCTCACAGACTGGAACCTTCCTTTTGAAAAAGCAGTTTTGAAACACTCTTTTTGTAGAATCTGCAAGTAGACATATGGAGCACTTAGTGGCCTATGTTGGGAAATGAAATAAATTCATGTAAAAACAAGAGAGAAACATTCTCAGAAACTTCTGTGTGATGAGTGCATTCAACTCACAGACTTGAACATTCCTTTCGATAGAGCAGTTTGGAAATACTCCCTTTGTAGAATCTGCAATTGTTTATTTGGAGTGCTTTGAGGCCTATGCTGGAAAAGGAAATATCTTCACATAAAAACTAGACAGAAGCATTCTCAGAATCTTCTGTGTGATGAGCTCATTCAACTCTCAAACTTGAACGTTCTCTTGATAGGACAGTTTTGAAACACTCTTTTAGTAGAATCTGCAAGTGTTTATTTCGAGCCCTTTGAGGCCAATGATGTAAAAGGAAATGTCTTCAAATAACAACTACACAGAAGCATTCTCAGAAACTTCTTTGGATGAGTGCATTCAACTCACAGACTTGAACCTTCCTTTGGAAAGAGCAGTTTTGAAACACTGTTTTTGTAGAATCTGCAAGTAGACATTTGGAGCGCTTTGCGGCCTATGCTGGGAAATGAAATATCTTCACCTAAAAACAAGAGAGAAGCATTCTCAGAAACTTCTGTGTGATGAGTGCATTCAACTCACAGACTTGAACATTCCTTTCGATAGAGCAGTTTGGAAACACTCCTTTTGTAGAACCTACAAGTGTTTATTTGGAGTGCTTTGAGGCCTATGCTGGAAAAGGAAATATCTTCACATAAAAACTACACCGAAGCATTCTGAGATACTTCTTGGTGATGAGTGCATTCAACTCACAGACCTGAACTTTCCTTTTGAAAGACCAGTTTAGAAACACTCTTTTTGTAGAATCTGCAAGTAGATATTTGGAGCGCTTTGAGGCCTATGCTGGGAAATGAAATATCATCACCTAAAAACAAGAGAGAGGCATTCTCAGAAACTTCTTTGTGATGAGGGTATTCAACTCACAGACTTGAACCTTCCTTTGGAAAGAGCAGTTTTGAAACACTCTTTTTGTAGAATCTGCAAGTAGACATTTGGAACGCTTTGAGGCCTATGCTGGGAAATGAAATATCTTCACCTAAAAACAGGAGAGAAGCATTCTCAGAAACTTCTGTGTGATGAGTGCGTTCAACTCACAGACTTGAACATTCCTTTCGATAGAGCAGTTTGGAAACACTCCTTTGTTGAATCTGCAAGTGTTTATTTGGCGTGCTTTGAGGCCTATGCTGGAAAAGGAAATCTCTTCACATAAAAGCTACACAGAAGCATTCTGAGATACTTCTTGGTGATGAGTGCATTCAACTCACAGACTTCAACCTTCCTTTTGAAAGAGCAGTTTTGAAACACTCTTTTTGTAGAATCTGCAAGTAGATATTTGGAGCGCTTTGAGACCTATGCTGGGAAATGAAATATCTTCACCTAAAAACAAGAGAGAAGCATTCTCAGAAACTACTGTGTGATGAGTGCATTCAACTGACAGACTTGAATATTCCCTTCGATAGAGCAGTTTGGAAACACTCCTTTTGTAGAATCTGCAAGAGTTTATTTGCAGCGCTCTGAGGCCTATCCTGGAAAAGGAAATATCTTCACATAAAAACTAGACAGAAGCATTCTCAGAAACTTCTGCGTGATGAGTTCATTCAACTCACAAGGTTGAACGTTCCTTTCTATAGGACACTTTTGAAACACTCCTTTAGTAGAATCTGCAAGTGTATATTTCGAGTCCTTTGAGACCAAAGATGGAAAAGGAAATGTCTTCAAATAACAACTACACAGAAGCATTCTCAGAAACTTCTTTGTGATGAGTGCATTCAACTCACAGACTTGAAACTGCCTTTGGAAAGAGCAGTTTTGAAACACTCTTTTTGTAGAATCTCCAAGTAGACATTTGGAGCGCTTTGAGTCCTATGCTGGGAAATGGAATATCTTCACCTAAAAACAAGAGAGAAACATTCTCAGAAACTTCTGTGTGATGACTGCATTCAACTCACAGACTTGAACATTCCTTTCGATAGAGCAGTTTGGAAACACTCCTTTTGTAGAATCTGCAAGTGTTTATTTCTAGTGCTTTGAGGCCTATGCTGGAAAAGGAAATATCTTCACATAAAAACTAGACAGAAGTATTCTCAGAAACTTCTTTGTGATGAGTTCATTCAACTCACAAAGTTGAACGTTCCTTTCTATAGGACACTTTGAAACACTCCTTTAGTAGAATCTTCAAGTTTTTATTTCGAGCCCTTTGAGGCAAAAGATTGAAAAGGAAATGTCTTCAAATAACAACTACACAGAAGCATTCTCAGAAACTTCTTTGTGATGAGTGCATTCAACTCACAGACTTGAACCTTCCTTTGGAAAGAGCAGTTTTGAAACACTCTTTTTGTAGAATCTGCAAGTAGACATTTGGAGTGCTTTGAGGCCTATGCTTTGAAATGAAATATCTTCACCTAAAAACAGGAGAGAAGCATTCTCAGAAACTTCTTTGTGATGAGTGCATTCAACTCACAGACTTGAACATTCCTTTCGATAGAGCAGTTTGGAAACACTCCTTTTGTAGAATCTGCAAGTGTTTACTTGGAGTGTTTTGAGGCCTATGCTGGAAAAGGAAATCTCTTCTCATAAAAACTACACAGAAGCATTCTGAGATACTTCTTGGTGATGAGTTCATTCAACTCACAGACTTCAACCTTCCTTTTGAAAGAGCAGTTTTGAAACACTCTTTTTGTAGAATCTGCAAGTAGATATTTGCAGCGCTTTGAGGCCTATGCTGGGAAATGAAATATCTTCACCTAAAAACAGGAGAGAAGCAATCTCAGAAACTTCTGTGTAATGAGTGCATTCAACTCACAGACTTGAACATTCCTTTCGATAGAGTAGTTTGGAAACACCCCTTTTGTAGAATCTGCAAGTGTTTATTTGGAGTGCTTTGAGGCCTATGCTGGAAAAGGAAATATCTTCACATAAAAACTACACAGAAGCATTCTCAGATACTTTTTGGTGATGAGTGCATTCAACTCACAGACTTCAACCTTCCTTTTGAAAGAGCAGTTTTGAAACACTCTTTTTGTAGAATCTGCAAGTAGATATTTGGAGCGCTTTGAGGCCTATGCTGGGAAATGAAATATCTTCACCTAAAAACAAGAGAGAAGCATTCTCAGAAACTTCTGTGTGATGAGTGCATTCAACTCACAGACTTGAATATTCCCTTCGATAGAGCAGTTTGGAAACACTCCTTTTGTAGAATCTGCAAGTGTTTATTTCTAGTGCTTTGAGGCCTATGCTGGAAAAGGAAATATCTTCACATAAAAACTAGACAGAAGTATTCTCAGAAACTTCTTCGTGATGAGTTCATTCAACTCACAAAGTTGAACGTTCCTTTCTATAGGACACTTTTGAAACACTCCTTTAGTAGAATCTTCAAGTGTTTATTTCGAGCCCTTTGAGGCAAAAGATTGAAAAGGAAATGTCTTCAAATAACAACTACACAGAAGCATTCTCAGAAACTTCTTTGTGATGAGTGCATTCAACTCACAGACTTGAACATTCCTTTCGATAGAGCAGTTTGGAAACACTCCTTTTGTAGGATCTGCAAGTGTTTATTTGGAGTGCTTTGAGGCCTAGGTTGGAAAAGGAAATCTCTTCACATAAAAACTACACAGAAGCATTCTGAGATACTACTTGTTGATGAGTTCATTCAACTCACAGACTTCAACCTTCCTTTTGAAAGAGCAGTTTTGAAACACTCTTTTTGTAGAATCTGCAAGTAGATATTTGGAGCGCTTTGAGGCCTATGCTGGGAAATGAAATATCTTCACCTAAAAACAAGAGAGAAGCATTCTCAGAAACTATTGTGTGATGAGTGCATTCAACTCACAGACTTGAATATTCCCTTCGATAGAGCAGTTTGGAAACACTCCTTTTGTAGAATCTGCAAGTGTTTATTTGCCGCGCTCTGAGGCCTATGCTGGAAAAGGAAATATCTTCACATAAAAACTAGACAGAAGCATTCTCAGAAACTTCTGTGTGATGAGCTCATTCAACTCTCAAACTTGAACGTTCTTTTCATAGGACAGTTTTGAAACACTCTTTTAGTAGAATCTGCAAGTGTTTATTTCGAGCCCTTTGAGGCCAATGATGGAAAAGGAAATATCTTCAAATAACAACTACACAGAAGCATTCTCAGAAACTTCTTTGTGATGAGTGCATTGAACTCACAGACTTGAACCTTCCTTTAGAAAGAGCAGTTTTGAAACACTCTTTTTGTAGAGTCCGCAATTAGATATTTGGAGCGCTTTGAGGCCTATGTTGGGAAATGACATATCTTCACCTAAAAACAAGAGAGAAACATTCTCAGAAACTACTGTGTGATGAGTGCATTCAACTCACAGACTTGAACATTCCTTTCGATAGAGCAGTTTGGAAACACTCCTTTTGTAGAATCTGCAAGTGTTTATTTGGAGCGCTCTGAGGCCTATGCTGGAAAAGGAAATATCTTCACATAAAAACTAGACAGAAGCATTATCAGAAACTTCTGCATGATGAGTTCATTCAACTCACAAAGTTGAACGTTCCTTTCTATAGGACACTTTTGAAACACCCCTTTAGTAGAATCTGCAAGTGTATATTTCGAGTCCTTTGAGACCAAAGATGGAAAAGGAAATGTCTTCAAATAACAACTACACAGAAGCATTTTCAGAAACTTCTTTGTGATGAGTGCATTCAACCCACAGACTTGAAACTTCCTTTGGAAAGAGCAGTTTTGAAACACTCGTTTTGTAGAATATGCAAATAGACATTTGGAGCGCTTTGAGGCCTAGGCGGGGAAATGAAATATCTTCACCTACAAACAAGAGAGAAACATTCTCAGAAACTTCTTTGTGATGAGTGCATTCAACTCACAGACTTGAACATTCCTTTCAATAGAGCAGTTTGGAACCACTCCTTTTGTAGAATCTGCAAGTGTTTATTTCTAGTGCTTTGAGGCCTATGCTGGAAAAGGAAATATC
The DNA here is from genome assembly GCF_028885625.2 of Pongo pygmaeus. NCBI lineage: Eukaryota > Metazoa > Chordata > Mammalia > Primates > Hominidae > Pongo > Pongo pygmaeus. The sequence continues at coordinate 103,875,232 of NC_072373.2, read as the reverse complement.
TTCACATGCAAACTACACAGAAGCATTCTGAGATACTTCTTGGTGATGAGTGCATTCAACTCACAGACTTCAACCTTCCTTTTGAAAGAGCAGTTTTGAAACACTCTTTTTGTAGAATCTGCAAGTAGACATTTGGAGCGCTTTGAGGCCTATGCTGGGAAATGAAATATCTTCACCTAAAAACAAGAGAGAAACATTCTCAGAAACTTCTGTGTGATGAGTGCATTCAACTCACAGACTTGAACATTCCTTTCGATAGAGCAGTTTGGAAACACTCCTTTTGTAGAATCTGCAAGTGTTTATTTGGAGTGCTTTGAGGCCTACGCTGGAAAAGCAAATATCTTCACATACAAACTACACAGAATCATTCTGAGATACTTCTTGGTGATGAGTGCATTCAAGTCACAGACTTGAAAATTCCTTTTGAAAGAGCAGTTTTGAAACACTCTTTTTGTAGAATCTGCAAGTAGATAGTTGGAGCGCTTTGAGACCTATGCTGGGAAATGAAATATCTTCACCTAAAAACAAGAGAGAAGCATTCTCAGAAACTTCTGTGTGATGAGTGCATTCAACTCGCAGACTTCAACCTTCCTTTAGAAAGACCAGTTTTGAAACACTCTTTTAGTAGAATCTGCAAGTAGATATTTGGAGCGCTTTGAGGCCTATGCTGAGAAATGAAATATCTTCCCCTAAAAACAAGAGAGAAGCATTCTCAGAAACTTCTGTGTGATGAGAGCACTCAACTCACGGACTTGAACATTCCTTTTGATGGAGCAGTTTGAAAACACTCCTTTTGTGGAATCTCCAAGTGTTTATTTGGAGCCCTCTGAGGCCTATGCTGGAAAAGGAAATATCTTCACATAAAAACTAGACAGAAGCATTCTCAGAAACTTCGGTGTGATGAGTTCATTCAACTCACAGACTTGAACGTTCCTTTTGATAGGACAGTTTTGAAACACTCCTTTAGTAGAATCTGCAACTGTTTATTTCGAGCCCTTTGAGGCCAATGATGGAAAAGGAAATGTCTTCAAATGAAAACTACAAAGAAGCATTATCAGAAACTTCTTTGCGAAGAGTGCATTCAACTCACAGACTTGAACCTTCCTTTTGAAAGAGCAGTTTTGAAACACTCTTTTTGTTGAATCTGCAAGTAGACATTTTGAGCGCTTTGAGGCCTATGCTGGGAAATGAAATATCTTCACCTAAAAATAAGAGAGAAACATTCTCAGAAACTTCAGGATGATGGGTGCATTCAACTCACAGACTGGAACATTCCTTTCGATAGAGCAGTTTGGAAACACTCCTTTTGTAGAATCTGCAAGTGTTTATTTCTATGGCTTTGAGGCCTATGCTGGAAAAGGAAATATCTTCACATACAAACTACACAGAAGCATTCTCAGATACTTTTTGGTGATGAGTGCATTCAACTCACAGACTTCAACCTTCCTTTTGAAAGAGCAGTTTTGAAACACTCTTTTTTTAGAATCTGCAAGTAGATATTTGGAGCGCTTTGAGGCCTATGCTGGGAAATGAAATATCTTCACCTAAAAACAAGAGAGAAGCATTCTCAGAAACTTCTGTGTGATGAGTGCATTCAACTCACAGACTTGAATATTCCCTTCGATAGAGCAGTTTGGAAACACTCCTTTTGTAGAATCTGCAAGTGTTTATTTCTAGTGCTTTGAGGCCTATGCTGGAAAAGGAAATATCTTCACATAAAAACTAGACAGAAGTATTCTCAGAAACTTCTTCGTGATGAGTTCATTCAACTCACAAAGTTGAACGTTCCTTTCTATAGGACAATTTTGAAACACTCCTTTAGTAGAATCTTCAAGTGTTTATTTCGAGCCCTTTGAGGCAAAAGATTGAAAAGGAAATGTCTTCAAATAACAACTACACAGAAGCATTCTCAGAAACTACTTTGTGATGAGTGCATTCAACTCACAGACTTGAACATTCCTTTCGATAGAGCAGTTTGGAAACACTCCTTTTGTAGGATCTGCGAGTGTTTATTTGGAGTGCTTTGAGGCCTATGCTGGAAAAGGAAATCTCTTCACATAAAAACTACACAGAAGCATTCTGAGATACTACTTGTTGATGAGTTCATTCAACTCACAGACTTCAACCTTCCTTTTGAAAGAGCAGTTTTGAAACACTCTTTTAGTAGAATCTGCAAGTGTTTATTTCGAGCCCTTTGAGGCCAATGATGGAAAAGGAAATATCTTCAAATAACAACTACACAGAAGCATTCTCAGAAACTTCTTTGTGATGAGTGCATTGAACTCACAGACTTGAACCTTCCTTTAGAAAGAGCAGTTTTGAAACCCTCTTTTTGTAGAGTCCGCAATTAGATATTTGGAGCGCTTTGAGGCCTATGTTGGGAAATGACATATCTTCACCTAAAAACAAGAGAGAAGCATTCTCAGAAACTATTGTGTGATGAGTGCATTCAACTCACAGACTTGAATATTCCCTTCGATAGAGCAGTTTGGAAACACTCCTTTTGTAGAATCTGCAAGTGTTTATTTGCCGCGCTCTGAGGCCTATGCTGGAAAAGGAAATATCTTCACATAAAAACTAGACAGAAGCATTCTCAGAAACTTCTGTGTGATGAGCTCATTCAACTCTCAAACTTGAACGTTCTTTTCATAGGACAGTTTTGAAACACTCTTTTAGTAGAATCTGCAAGTGTTTATTTCGAGCCCTTTGAGGCCAATGATGGAAAAGGAAATGTCTTCAAATAACAACTACACAGAAGCATTCTCAGAAACTTCTTTGTGATGAGTGCATTCAACTCACAGACTTGAACCTTCCTTTTGAAAGAGCAGTTTTGAAACACTCTTTTTGTAGAATCTGCAAGTAGACATTTGGAGCGCTTTGAGGCCTACGCTGGGAAATGAAATATCTTCACCTAAAAACAAGAGAGAAACATTCTCAGAAACTTCTGTGTGATGAGTGCATTCAACTCACAGACTTGAACATTCCTTTCGATAGAGCAGTTTGGAAACACTCCTTTTGTAGAATCTGCAAGTGTTTATTTGGAGTGCTTTGAGGCCTATGCTGGAAAAGCAAATATCTTCACATACAAACTACACAGAATCATTCTGAGATACTTCTTGGTGATGAGTGCATTCAAGTCACAGACTTGAAAATTCCTTTTGAAAGAGCAGTTTTGAAATACTCTTTTTGTAGAATCTGCAAGTAGATAGTTGGAGCGCTTTGAGACCTATGCTGGGAAATGAAATATCTTCACCTAAAAACAAGAGAGAAGCATTCTCAGAAACTTCTGTGTGATGAGTGCATTCAACTCACAGACTTCAACCTTCCTTTAGAAAGACCAGTTTTGAAACACTCTTTTAGTAGAATCTGCAAGTAGATATTTGGAGCGCTTTGAGGCCTATGCTGAGACATGAAATATCTTCCCCTAAAAACAAGAGAGAAGCATTCTCAGAAACTTCTGTGTGATGAGTGCACTCAACTCACACACTTGAACATTCCTTTTGATGGAGCAGTTTGAAAACACTCCTTTTGTGGAATCTCCAAGTGTTTATTTGGAGCCCTCTGAGGCCTATGCTGGAAAAGGAAATATCTTCACATAAAAACTAGACAGAAGCATTCTCAGAAACTTCGGTGTGATGAGTTCATTCAACTCACAGACTTGAACGTTCCTTTTGATAGGACAGTTTTGAAACACTCCTTTAGTAGAATCTGCAACTGTTTATTTCGAGCCCTTTGAGGCCAATGATGGAAAAGGAAATGTCTTCAAATGAAAACTACAAAGAAGCATTGTCAGAAACTTCTTTGTGAAGAGTGCATTCAACTCACAGACTTGAATCTTCCTTTTGAAAGAGCAGTTTTGAAACACTCTTTTTGTTGAATCTGCAAGTAGACATTTTGAGCGCTTTGAGGCCTATGCTGGGAAATGAAATATCTTCACCTAAAAACAAGAGAGAAACATTCTCAGAAACTTCAGGATGATGGGTGCATTCAACTCACAGACTGGAACATTCCTTTCGATAGAGCAGTTTGGAAACACACCTTTTGTAGAATCTGCAAGTGTTTATTTGGAGTGCTTTGAGGCTTATGCTGGAAAGGAAATATCTTCACATAAAAACTACACAGAAGCATTCTGAGATACTTCTTGGTGATGAGTGCATTCAACTCACGGACCTGAACTTTCCTTTTGAAAGAGCAGTTTTGAAACACTCTTTGTGTAGAATCTGCAAGTAGATATTTCGAGCGCTTTGAGGCCTATGCTGGGAAATGAAATATCTTCACCTAAAAACAAGAGAGAGGCATTCTCAGAAACTTCTTTGTGGTGAGGGCATTCAACTCAGAGACTTGAACCTTCCTTTTGAAAGAGGAGTTTTGAAACACTCTTTTTCCAGAATCTGCAAGTGTTTATTTGGAGTGCTTTGAGGCCTATGCTGGAAAAGGAAATATCTTCACATGAATACTACACAGAAGTATTCTGAGATACTTCTTGGTGATGAGTGCATTCAACTCAGAGACCTGAACTTTCCTTTTGAAAGAGCAGTTTTGAAACACTCTTTTTGTAGAATCTCCAAGTGTTTAATTCTAGCCCTTTGAGGCCAAAGATGGAAAAGGAAATGTCCTCAAATAACAACTACACAGAAGCATTCTCAGAAACTTCTTTGTGATGAGTGCATTCAACTCACAGACTTGAACCTTCCTTTTGAAAAGCAGTTTTGAAACACAGTTTTTGTAGAATCTGCAAGTAGACATATGGAGCACTTAGTGGCCTATGTTGGGAAATGAAATAAATTCACCTAAAAACAAGAGAGAAAGATTCTCAGAAACTTCTGTGTGATGAGTGCATTCAACTCACAGACTTGAAAATTCCTTTCGATAGAGCAGTTTGGAAAAACTCCCTTTGTAGAATCTGCAAGTGTTTATTTGCAGTGCTTTGAGGCCTATGCTGGAAAAGGAAATATCTTCACATAAAAACTAGACAGAAGCATTCTCAGAATCTTCTGTGTGATGAGTTCATTCAACTCTCAAACTTGAACGTTCTCTTGATAGGACAGTTTTGAAACACTCTTTTAGTAGAATCTGCAAGTGTTTATTTCGAGCCCTTTGAGGCCAATGATGGAAAAGGAAATGTCTTCAAATAACAACTACACAGAAGCATTCTCAGAAACTTCTTTGTGATGAGTGCATTCAACTCACAGACTTGAACATTCCTTTGGAAAGAGCAGTTTTGAAACACTGTTTTTGTACAATCTGCAAGTAGACATTTGGAGCGCTTTGAGGACTATGCTGGGAAATGAAATATCTTCACCTAAAAACAAGAGAGAAGCATTCTCAGAAACTTCTGTGTGATGAGTGCATTCAACTCACAGACTTGAACATTCCTTTCGATAGAGCAGTTTGGAAACACTCCTTTTGTAGAATCTACAAGTGTTTATTTGGAGTGCTTTGAGGCCTATGCTGGAAAAGGAAATATCTTCACACAAAAACTACACCGAAGCATTCTGAGATACTTCTTGGTGATGAGTGCATTCAACTCACAGACCTGAACTTTCCTTTTGAAAGACCAGTTTAGAAACACTCTTTTTGCAGAATCTGCAAGTAGATATTTGGAGCGCTTTGAGGCCTATGCTGGGAAATGAAATATCTTCACCTAAAAACAAGAGAGAGGCATTCTCAGAAACTTCTTTGTGATGAGGGCATTCAACTCACAGACTTGAACCTTCCTTTGGAAAGAGCAGTTTTGAAAGACTCTTTTTGTAGAATCTGCAGGTAGACATTTGGAGCGCTTTGAGGTCTATGCTGGGAAATGAAATATCTTCACCTAAAAACAAGAGAGAGGCATTCTCGGAAACTACTGTGTGATGAGTGCATTCAACTCACAGACTTGAATATTCCCTTCGATAGAGCAGTTTGGAAACACTCCTTTTGTAGAATCTGCAAGAGTTTATTTGCAGCGCTCTGAGGCCTATGCTGGAAAAGGAAATATCTTCACATAAAAACTAGACAGAAGCATTCTCAGAAACTTCTGCGTGATGAGTTCATTCAACTCACAAGGTTGAACGTTCCTTTCTATAGGACACTTTTGAAACACTCCTTTAGTAGAATCTGCAAGTGTATATTTCGAGTCTTTTGAGACCAAAGATGGAAAAGGAAATGTCTTCAAATAACAACTACACAGAAGCATTCTCAGAAACTTCAATGTGATGAGTGCATTCAACTCACAGACTTGAAACTTCCTTTGGAAAGAGCAGTTTTGAAACACTCTTTTTGTAGAATCTGCAAGTAGACTTTTGGAGCGCTTTGAGGCCTATGCTGGGAAATGGAATATCTTCACCTAAAAACAAGAGAGAAACATTCTCAGAAACTTCTGTGTGATGAGTGCATTCAACTCACAGACTTGAACATTCCTTTCGATAGAGCAGTTTGGAAACACTCCTTTTGTAGAATCTGCAAGTGTTTATTTCTAGGGCTTTGAGGCCTATGCTGGAAAAGGAAATATCTTCACATACAAACTACACAGAAGCATTCTCAGATACTTTTTGGTGATGAGTGCATTCAACTCACAGACTTCAACCTTCCTTTTGAAAGAGCAGTTTTGAAACACTCTTTTTGTAGAATCTGCAAGTAGATATTTGGAGAGCTTTGAGGCCTATGCTGGGAAATGAAATATCTTCACCTAAAAACAAGAGAGAAGCATTCTCAGAAACTTCTGTGTGATGAGTGCATTCAACTCACAGACTTGAATATTCCCTTCGATAGAGCAGTTTGGAAACACTCCTTTTGTAGAATCTGCAAGTGTTTATTTCTAGTGCTTTGAGGCCTATGCTGGAAAAGGAAATATCTTCACATAAAAACTAGACAGAAGTATTCTCAGAAACTTCTTCGTGATGAGTTCATTCAACTCACAAAGTTGAACGTTCCTTTCTATAGGACACTTTTGAAACACTCCTTTAGTAGAATCTTCAAGTGTTTATTTCGAGCCCTTTGAGGCAAAAGATTGAAAAGGAAATGTCTTCAAATAACAACTACACAGAAGCATTCTCAGAAACTTCTTTGTGATGAGTGCATTCAACTCACAGACTTGAACATTCCTTTCTATAGAGCAGTTTGGAAACACTCCTTTTGTAGGATCTGCAAGTGTTTATTTGGAGTGCTTTGAGGCCTATGCTGGAAAAGGAAATCTCTTCACATAAAAACTACACAGAAGCATTCTGAGATACTACTTTTCGATGAGTTCATTCAACTCACAGTCTTCAACTTTCCTTTTGAAAGAGCAGTTTTGAAACACTCTTTTAGTAGAATCTGCAAGTAGATATTTGGAGCGCTTTGAGGCCTATGCTGGGAAATGAAATATCTTCACCTAAAAACAAGAGAGAAGCATTCTCAGAAACTATTGTGTGATGAGTGCATTCAACTCACAGACTTGAATATTCCCTTCGATAGAGCAGTTTGGAAACACTCCTTTTGTAGAATCTGCAAATGTTTATTTGCCGCGCTCTGAGGCCTATGCTGGAAAAGGAAATATCTTCACATAAAAACTAGACAGAAGCATTCTCAGAAACTTCTGTGTGATGAGCTCATTCAACTCTCAAACTTGAACGTTCTTTTCATAGGACAGTTTTGAAACACTCTTTTAGTAGAATCTGCAAGTGTTTATTTCGAGCCCTTTGAGGCCAATGATGGAAAAGGAAATATCTTCAAATAACAACTACACAGAAGCATTCTCAGAAACTTCTTTGTGATGAGTGCATTCAACTCACAGACTTGAACCTTCCTTTGGAAAGAGCAGTTTTGAAACACTTGTTTTGTAGAATCTGCAAGTAGACATTTGGAGCGCTTTGAGGCCTATGCTGGGAAATGAAATATCTTGACCTAAAAACAGGAGAGAAGCATTCTCAGAAACTTCTGTGTGATGAGTGCATTCAACTCACAGACTTGAAAACTCCTATCGATAGAGCAGTTTGGAAACACTCCTTTTGTAGAATCTGCAAGTGTTTATTTGGAGCGCTCTGAGGCCTATGCCCGAAAAGGAAATATCTTCACATAAAAACTAGACAGAAGCATTATCAGAAACTTCTGTGTGATGAGTGCATTCAACTCACAGACTTGAACATTTCTTTCGATAGAGCAGTTTGGGAACACTCCTTTTGGAGAATCTGCAAGTGTTTATTTGGAGCGCTCTGAGGCCTATGCTGGAAAAGGAAATCTCTTCACATAAAAACTAGACAGAAGCATTCTCAGAAACTTCTGTGTGATGAGCTCATTCAACTCTCAAACTTGAACGTTCCTTTTGATAGGACAGTTTTGAAACACTCTTTCAGTAGAATCTGCAAGTGTTTATTTCGAGCCCTTTGAGGCCAATGATGGAAAAGGAAATATCTTCAAATAACAACTACACAGAAGCATTCTCAGAAACTTCTTTGTGATGAGTGCATTCAACTCACAGACTTGAACTTTCCTTTTGAAAGAGCAGTTTTGAAACACTCTTTTTGTGGAATCTGCAAGTAGACATTTGGAGCGCTTTGAGGCCTATGCTGGGAAATGGAATATCTTCACCTAAAAACAAGAGAGAAACATTCTCAGAAACTTCTGTGTGATGAGCGCATTCAACTCACAGACTTGAACATTCCTTTCCATAGAGCAGTTTGGAAACACTCCTTTTGTAGAATCTGCAAGTGTTTATTTCTAGTGCTTTGAGGCCTATGCTGGAAAAGAAAATATCTTCACATAAAAACTAGACAGAAGTATTCTCAGAAACTTCTTCGTGAAGAGTTCATTCAACTCACAAAGTTGAACGTTCCTTTCTATAGGACACTTTTGAAACACTCCTTTAGTAGAATCTTCAAGTGTTTATTTGGAGTGCTTTGAGGCCTATGCTGGAAAAGGAAATCTCTTCTCATAAAAACTACACAGAAGCATTCTGAGATACTTCTTCGTGATGAGTTCATTCAACTCACAGACTTGAACCTTCCTTTTGAAAGAGCAGTTTTGAAACACTCTTTTTGTAGAATCTGCAAGTAGATATTTGGAGCGCTTTGAGGCCTATGCTGGGAAATGAAATATCTTCACCTAAAAACAAGAGAGAAGGATTCTCAGAAACTATTGTGTGATGAGTGCATTCAACTCACAGACTTGAATATTCCCTTCGATAGAGCAGTTTGGAAACACTCCTTTTGTATAATCTGCAAGTGTTTATTTGGAGCGCTCTGAGGCCCATGCTGGAAAAGGAAATGTCTTCATATACAAACTGGACAGACGCATTCTCAGAAACTTCTGTGTGATGAGCTCATTCAACTCTCAAACTTGAACGTTCTTTTCATAGGACAGTTTTGAAACACTCTTTTAGTAGAATGTGCAAGTGTTTATTTCGAGCCCTTTGAGGCCAATGATGGAAAAGGAAATATCTTCAAATAACAACTACACAGAAGCATTCTCAGAAACTTCTTTGTGATGAGTGCATTCAACTCACAGACTTCAACCTTCCTTTTGAAAGAGTAGTTTTGAAACACTCTTTTTGTAGAATCTGCAAGTAGATATTTGGAGCGCTTTGAGGCCTACGCTGGGAAATGATATATCTTCACATAAAAACAAGAGAGAAGCATTCTCAGAAACTACTGTGTGATGATTGCATTCAACTCACAGACTTGAATATTCCCTTCGATAGAGCAGTTTGGAAACACTCCTTTTGTAGAATCTGCAAGTGTTTATTTGCAGCGCTCTGAGGCCTAAGCTGGAAAAGGAAATATCTTCACATAAAGACTAGACAGAAGCATTCTCAGAAACTTCTGCGTGATGTGTACATTCAACTCACAAAGTTGAACGTTCCTTTCCATAGGACACTTTTGAAACACTCCTTTAGTAGAATCTGCAAGTGTTTATTTGGAGCCCTTTGAGGCCAAAGATTGAAAAGGAAATGTCTTCAAATAACAACTCCACACAAGCATTCTCAGAAACTTCTTTGTGATGAGTGCATTCGAATCACAGACTTAAACCTTCCTTTGGAAAGAGCAGTTTTGAAACACTCTTTTTGTAGAATCTGCAAGTAGACATTTGGAGCGCTTTGAGGCCTATGCTGGGAAATGAAATATCTTCACCTAAAAACAGGAGAGAAGCAATCTCAGAAACTTCTGTGTGATGAGTGCATTCAACTCACAGACTTGAACATTCCTTTCGATAGAGCAGTTTGGAAACACTCCTTTTGTAGAATCTGCAAGTGTTTATTTCTAGTGCTTTGAGGCCTATGCTGGAAAAGGAAATATCTTCACATACAAACTACACAGAAGCATTCTGAGATACTTCTTGGTGATGAGTGCATTCAACTCACAGACTTCAACCTTCCTTTTGAAAGAGTAGTTTTGAAACACTCTTTTTGTAGAATCTGCAAGTAGATATTTGGAGCGCTTTGAGGCCTATGCTGGGAAATGAAATATCTTCACCTAAAAACAAGAGAGAAGCATTCTCAGAAACTTCTGTGTGATGAGTGCATTCAACTCGCAGACTTCAACCTTCCTTTAGAAAGACCAGTTTTGAAACACTCTTTTAGTAGAATCTGCAAGTAGATATTTGCAGCGCTTTGAGGCCTATGCTGAGAAATGAAATATCTTCAGCTAAAAACAAGAGAGAAGCATTCTCAGAAACTTCTGTGTGATGAGTGCATTCAACTCACAGACTTGAACATTCCTTTTGATGGAGCAGTTTGAAAACACTCCTTTTGTGGAATCTCCAAGTGTTTATTTGGAGCCCTCTGAGGCCTATGCTGGAAAAGGAAATATCTTCACATAAAAACTAGACAGAAGCATTCTCAGAAACTTCGGTGTGATGAGTTCATTCAACTCACAGACTTGAACGTTACTTTTGATAGGACAGTTTTGAAACACTCCTTTAGTAGAATCTGCAACTGTTTATTTCGAGCACTTTGAGGCCAATGATGGAAAAGGAAATGTCTTCAAATGAAAACTACAAAGAAGCATTGTCAGAAACTTCTTTGCAAAGAGTGCATTCAACTCACAGACTTGAACCTTCCTTTTGAAAGAGCAGTTTTGAAACACTCTTTTTGTTCAATCTGCAAGTAGACATTTTGAGCGCTTTGAGGCCTATGCTGGGAAATGAAATATCTTCACCTAAAAACAAGAGAGAAACATTCTCAGAAACTTCTGGATGATGGGTGCATTCAACTCACAGACTGGAACATTCCTTTCGATAGAGCAGTTTGGAAACACAACTTTTGTAGAATCTGCAAGTGTTTATTTGGAGTGCTTTGAGGCTTATGCTGGAAAGGAAATATCTTCACATAAAAACTACACAGAAGCATTCTGAGATACTTCTTGGTGATGAGTGCATTCAACTCACGGACCTGAACTTTCCTTTTGAAAGAGCAGTTTTGAAACACTCTTTTTGTAGAATCTGCAAGTAGATATTTCGAGCGCTTTGAGGCCTATGCTGGGAAATGAAATATCTTCACCTAAAAACAAGAGAGAGGCATTCTCAGAAACTTCTTTGTGATGAGGGCATTCAACTCAGAGACTTCAACCTTCCTTTTGAAAGAGGAGTTTTGAAACACTCTTTTTCTAGAATCTGCAAGTGTTTATTTGGAGTGCTTTGAGGCCTATGCTGGAAAAGGAAATATCTTCACATGAAAACTACACAGAAGTATTCTGAGATACTTCTTGGTGATGAGTGCATTCAACTCAGAGACCTGAACTTTCCTTTTGAAAGAGCAGTTTTGAAACACTCTTTTTGTAGAATCTCCAAGTAGATATTTGGAGCGCTTTGAGGCCTATGCTGGGAAATGAAATATCTTCACCTAAAAACAAGAGAGAGGCATTCTCGGAAACTTCTTTGTGATGAGGGCATTCAACTCAGAGACTTGAGGCTTACTTTTGAAAGAGGAGTTTTGAAACACTCTTTTTGTAGAATCTGCAAGTAGATAGTTGGAGCGCTTTGAGACCTATGCTGGGAAATGAAATATCTTCACCTAAAAACAAGAGAGAAGCATTCTCAGAAACTTCTGTGTGATGAGTGCATTCAACTCGCAGACTTCAACCTTCCTTTAGAAAGACCAGTTTTGAAACACTCTTTTAGTAGAATCTGCAAGTAGATATTTGGAGCGCTTTGAGGCCTATGCTGAGACATGAAATATCTTCCCCTAAAAACAAGAGAGAAGCATTCTCAGAAACTTCTGTGTGATGAGTGCACTCAACTCACACACTTGAACATTCCTTTTGATGGAGCAGTTTGAAAACACTCCTTTTGTGGAATCTCCAAGTGTTTATTTGGAGCCCTCTGAGGCCTATGCTGGAAAAGGAAATATCTTCACATAAAAACTAGACAGAAGCATTCTCAGAAACTTCGGTGTGATGAGTTCATTCAACTCACAGACTTGAACGTTCCTTTTGATAGGACAGTTTTGAAACACTCCTTTAGTAGAATCTGCAACTGTTTATTTCGAGCCCTTTGAGGCCAATGATGGAAAAGGAAATGTCTTCAAATGAAAACTACAAAGAAGCATTGTCAGAAACTTCTTTGTGAAGAGTGCATTCAACTCACAGACTTGAATCTTCCTTTTGAAAGAGCAGTTTTGAAACACTCTTTTTGTTGAATCTGCAAGTAGACATTTTGAGCGCTTTGAGGCCTATGCTGGGAAATGAAATATCTTCACCTAAAAACAAGAGAGAAACATTCTCAGAAACTTCAGGATGATGGGTGCATTCAACTCACAGACTGGAACATTCCTTTCGATAGAGCAGTTTGGAAACACTCCTTTTGTAGAATCTGCAAGTGTTTATTTCTATGGCTTTGAGGCCTATGCTGGAAAAGGAAATATCTTCACATACAAACTACACAGAAGCATTCTCAGATACTTTTTGGTGATGAGTGCATTCAACTCACAGACTTCAACCTTCCTTTTGAAAGAGCAGTTTTGAAACACTCTTTTTGTAGAATCTGCAAGTAGATATTTGGAGCGCTTTGAGGCCTATGCTGGGAAATGAAATATCTTCACCTAAAAACAAGAGAGAAGCATTCTCAGAAACTTCTGTGTGATGAGTGCATTCAACTCACAGACTTGAATATTCCCTTCGATAGAGCAGTTTGGAAACACTCCTTTTGTAGAATCTGCAAGTGTTTATTTCTAGTGCTTTGAGGCCTATGCTGGAAAAGGAAATATCTTCACATAAAAACTAGACAGAAGTATTCTCAGAAACTTCTTCGTGATGAGTTCATTCAACTCACAAAGTTGAACGTTCCTTTCTATAGGACACTTTTGAAACACTCCTTTAGTAGAATCTTCAAGTGTTTATTTCGAGCCCTTTGAGGCAAAAGATTGAAAAGGAAATGTCTTCAAATAACAACTACACAGAAGCATTCTCAGAAACTTCTTTGTGATGAGTGCATTCAACTCACAGACTTGAACATTCCTTTCGATAGAGCAGTTTGGAAACACTCCTTTTGTAGGATCTGCAAGTGTTTATTTGGAGTGCTTTGAGGCCTAGGTTGGAAAAGGAAATCTCTTCACATAAAAACTACACAGAAGCATTCTGAGATACTACTTGTTGATGAGTTCATTCAACTCACAGACTTCAACCTTCCTTTTGAAAGAGCAGTTTTGAAACACTCTTTTTGTAGAATCTGCAAGTAGATATTTGGAGCGCTTTGAGGCCTATGCTGGAAAATGAAATATCTTCACCTAAAAACAAGAGAGAAGCATTCTCAGAAACTATTGTGTGATGAGTGCATTCAACTCACAGACTTGAATATTCCCTTCGATAGAGCAGTTTGGAAACACTCCTTTTGTAGAATCTGCAAGTGTTTATTTGCCGCGCTCTGAGGCCTATGCTGGAAAAGGAAATATCTTCACATAAAAACTAGACAGAAGCATTCTCAGAAACTTCTGTGTGATGAGCTCATTCAACTCTCAAACTTGAACGTTCTTTTCATAGGACAGTTTTGAAACACTCTTTTAGTAGAATCTGCAAGTGTTTATTTCGAGCCCTTTGAGGCCAATGATGGAAAAGGAAATATCTTCAAATAACAACTACACAGAAGCATTCTCAGAAACTTCTTTGTGATGAGTGCATTGAACTCACAGACTTGAACCTTCCTTTAGAAAGAGCAGTTTTGAAACACTCTTTTTGTAGAGTCCGCAATTAGATATTTGGAGCGCTTTGAGGCCTATGTTGGGAAATGACATATCTTCACCTAAAAACAAGAGAGAAGCATTCTCAGAAACTACTGTGTGATGAGTGCATTCAACTCACAGACTTGAACATTCCTTTCGATAGAGCAGTTTGGAAACACTCCTTTTGTAGAATCTGCAAGTGTTTATTTGGAGCGCTCTGAGGCCTATGCTGGAAAAGGAAATATCTTCACATAAAAACTAGACAGAAGCATTCTCAGAAACTTCTGCGTGATGAGTTCATTCAACTCACAAAGTTGAACGTTCCTTTCTATAGGACACTTTTGAAACACCCCTTTAGTAGAATCTGCAAGTGTATATTTCGAGTCCTTTGAGACCAAAGATGGAAAAGGAAATGTCTTCAAATAACAACTACACAGAAGCATTTTCAGAAACTTCTTTGTGATGAGTGCATTCAACTCACAGACTTGAAACTTCCTTTGGAAAGAGCAGTTTTGAAACACTCGTTTTGTAGAATATGCAAGTAGACATTTGGAGCGCTTTGAGGCCTAGGCGGGGAAATGAAATATCTTCACCTACAAACAAGAGAGAAACATTCTCAGAAACTTCTTTGTGATGAGTGCATTCAACTCACAGACTTGAACATTCCTTTCAATAGAGCAGTTTGGAAACACTCCTTTTGTAGAATCTGCAAGTGTTTATTTCTAGTGCTTTGAGGCCTATGCTGGAAAAGGAAATATCTTCACATGCAAACTACACAGAAGCATTCTGAGATACTTCTTGGTGATGAGTGCATTCAACTCACAGACTTCAACCTTCCTTTTGAAAGAGCAGTCTTGAAACACTCTTTTTGTAGAATCTGCAAGTAGATATTTGGAGCGCTTTGAGGCCTATGCTGGGAAATGAAATATCTTCCCCTAAAAACAAGAGAGAAGCATTCTCAGAAACTTCTGTGTGATGAGTGCATTCAACTCACAGACTTGAATATTCCCCTTCGATAGAGCAGTTTGGAAACATTGCTTTTGTAGAATCTGCAAGTGTTTATTTGGAGCGCTCTGAGGCCTATGCTGGAAAAGGAAATATCTTCACATAAAAACTAGACAGACGCATTCTCAGAAACTTCTGCGTGATGAGTTCATTCAACTCACAAAGTTGAACGTTCCTTTCTATAGGACACTTTTGAAACACTCCTTTAGTAGAATCTGCAAGTGTTTATTTCGAGCCCTTTGAGGCCAAAGTTTGAAAAGGAAATGTCTTCAAATAACAACTACCCAGAAGCATTCTCAGAAACTTCTTTGTGATGAGTGCATTCAACTCACAGACTTGAACCTTCCTTTTGAAAGAGCAGTTTTGAAACACTCTTTTTGTAGAATCTGCAAGTAGACATTTGGAGCGCTTTGAGGCCTATGCTGGGAAATGAAATATCTTCACCTAAAAACAAGAGAGAAACATTCTCAGAAACTTCTGTGTGATGAGTGCATTCAACTCACAGACTTGAACATTCCTTTCGATAGAGCAGTTTGGAAACACTCCTTTTGTAGAATCTGCAAGTGTTTATTTGGAGTGCTTTGAGGCCTACGCTGGAAAAGCAAATATCTTCACATACAAACTACACAGAATCATTCTGAGATACTTCTTGGTGATGAGTGCATTCAAGTCACAGACTTGAAAATTCCTTTTGAAAGAGCAGTTTTGAAACACTCTTTTTGTAGAATCTGCAAGTAGATAGTTGGAGCGCTTTGAGACCTATGCTGGGAAATGAAATATCTTCACCTAAAAACAAGAGAGAAGCATTCTCAGAAACTTCTGTGTGATGAGTGCATTCAACTCGCAGACTTCAACCTTCCTTTAGAAAGACCAGTTTTGAAACACTCTTTTAGTAGAATCTGCAAGTAGATATTTGGAGCGCTTTGAGGCCTATGCTGAGAAATGAAATATCTTCCCCTAAAAACAAGAGAGAAGCATTCTCAGAAACTTCTGTGTGATGAGAGCACTCAACTCACGGACTTGAACATTCCTTTTGATGGAGCAGTTTGAAAACACTCCTTTTGTGGAATCTCCAAGTGTTTATTTGGAGCCCTCTGAGGCCTATGCTGGAAAAGGAAATATCTTCACATAAAAACTAGACAGAAGCATTCTCAGAAACTTCGGTGTGATGAGTTCATTCAACTCACAGACTTGAACGTTCCTTTTGATAGGACAGTTTTGAAACACTCCTTTAGTAGAATCTGCAACTGTTTATTTCGAGCCCTTTGAGGCCAATGATGGAAAAGGAAATGTCTTCAAATGAAAACTACAAAGAAGCATTATCAGAAACTTCTTTGCGAAGAGTGCATTCAACTCACAGACTTGAACCTTCCTTTTGAAAGAGCAGTTTTGAAACACTCTTTTTGTTGAATCTGCAAGTAGACATTTTGAGCGCTTTGAGGCCTATGCTGGGAAATGAAATATCTTCACCTAAAAACAAGAGAGAAACATTCTCAGAAACTTCAGGATGATGGGTGCATTCAACTCACAGACTGGAACATTCCTTTCGATAGAGCAGTTTGGAAACACTCCTTTTGTAGAATCTGCAAGTGTTTATTTCTATGGCTTTGAGGCCTATGCTGGAAAAGGAAATATCTTCACATACAAACTACACAGAAGCATTCTCAGATACTTTTTGGTGATGAGTGCATTCAACTCACAGACTTCAACCTTCCTTTTGAAAGAGCAGTTTTGAAACACTCTTTTTTTAGAATCTGCAAGTAGATATTTGGAGCGCTTTGAGGCCTATGCTGGGAAATGAAATATCTTCACCTAAAAACAAGAGAGAAGCATTCTCAGAAACTTCTGTGTGATGAGTGCATTCAACTCACAGACTTGAATATTCCCTTCGATAGAGCAGTTTGGAAACACTCCTTTTGTAGAATCTGCAAGTGTTTATTTCTAGTGCTTTGAGGCCTATGCTGGAAAAGGAAATATCTTCACATAAAAACTAGACAGAAGTATTCTCAGAAACTTCTTCGTGATGAGTTCATTCAACTCACAAAGTTGAACGTTCCTTTCTATAGGACAATTTTGAAACACTCCTTTAGTAGAATCTTCAAGTGTTTATTTCGAGCCCTTTGAGGCAAAAGATTGAAAAGGAAATGTCTTCAAATAACAACTACACAGAAGCATTCTCAGAAACTTCTTTGTGATGAGTGCATTCAACTCACAGACTTGAACATTCCTTTCGATAGAGCAGTTTGGAAACACTCCTTTTGTAGGATCTGCGAGTGTTTATTTGGAGTGCTTTGAGGCCTATGCTGGAAAAGGAAATCTCTTCACATAAAAACTACACAGAAGCATTCTGAGATACTACTTGTTGATGAGTTCATTCAACTCACAGACTTCAACCTTCCTTTTGAAAGAGCAGTTTTGAAACACTCTTTTAGTAGAATCTGCAAGTGTTTATTTCGAGCCCTTTGAGGCCAATGATGGAAAAGGAAATATCTTCAAATAACAACTACACAGAAGCATTCTCAGAAACTTCTTTGTGATGAGTGCATTGAACTCACAGTCTTGAACCTTCCTTTAGAAAGAGCAGTTTTGAAACCCTCTTTTTGTAGAGTCCGCAATTAGATATTTGGAGCGCTTTGAGGCCTATGTTGGGAAATGACATATCTTCACCTAAAAACAAGAGAGAAGCATTCTCAGAAACTATTGTGTGATGAGTGCATTCAACTCACAGACTTGAATATTCCCTTCGATAGAGCAGTTTGGAAACACTCCTTTTGTAGAATCTGCAAGTGTTTATTTGCCGCGCTCTGAGGCCTATGCTGGAAAAGGAAATATCTTCACATAAAAACTAGACAGAAGCATTCTCAGAAACTTCTGTGTGATGAGCTCATTCAACTCTCAAACTTGAACGTTCTTTTCATAGGACAGTTTTGAAACACTCTTTTAGTAGAATCTGCAAGTGTTTATTTCGAGCCCTTTGAGGCCAATGATGGAAAAGGAAATGTCTTCAAATAACAACTACACAGAAGCATTCTCAGAAACTTCTTTGTGATGAGTGCATTCAACTCACAGACTTGAACCTTCCTTTTGAAAGAGCAGTTTTGAAACACTCTTTTTGTAGAATCTGCAAGTAGACATTTGGAGCGCTTTGAGGCCTACGCTGGGAAATGAAATATCTTCACCTAAAAACAAGAGAGAAACATTCTCAGAAACTTCTGTGTGATGAGTGCATTCAACTCACAGACTTGAACATTCCTTTCGATAGAGCAGTTTGGAAACACTCCTTTTGTAGAATCTGCAAGTGTTTATTTGGAGTGCTTTGAGGCCTATGCTGGAAAAGCAAATATCTTCACATACAAACTACACAGAATCATTCTGAGATACTTCTTGGTGATGAGTGCATTCAAGTCACAGACTTGAAAATTCCTTTTGAAAGAGCAGTTTTGAAACACTCTTTTTGTAGAATCTGCAAGTAGATAGTTGGAGCGCTTTGAGACCTATGCTGGGAAATGAAATATCTTCACCTAAAAACAAGAGAGAAGCATTCTCAGAAACTTCTGTGTGATGAGTGCATTCAACTCGCAGACTTCAACCTTCCTTTAGAAAGACCAGTTTTGAAACACTCTTTTAGTAGAATCTGCAAGTAGATATTTGGAGCGCTTTGAGGCCTATGCTGAGACATGAAATATCTTCCCCTAAAAACAAGAGAGAAGCATTCTCAGAAACTTCTGTGTGATGAGTGCACTCAACTCACACACTTGAACATTCCTTTTGATGGAGCAGTTTGAAAACACTCCTTTTGTGGAATCTCCAAGTGTTTATTTGGAGCCCTCTGAGGCCTATGCTGGAAAAGGAAATATCTTCACATAAAAACTAGACAGAAGCATTCTCAGAAACTTCGGTGTGATGAGTTCATTCAACTCACAGACTTGAACGTTCCTTTTGATAGGACAGTTTTGAAACACTCCTTTAGTAGAATCTGCAACTGTTTATTTCGAGCCCTTTGAGGCCAATGATGGAAAAGGAAATGTCTTCAAATGAAAACTACAAAGAAGCATTGTCAGAAACTTCTTTGTGAAGAGTGCATTCAACTCACAGACTTGAATCTTCCTTTTGAAAGAGCAGTTTTGAAACACTCTTTTTGTTGAATCTGCAAGTAGACATTTTGAGCGCTTTGAGGCCTATGCTGGGAAATGAAATATCTTCACCTAAAAACAAGAGAGAAACATTCTCAGAAACTTCAGGATGATGGGTGCATTCAACTCACAGACTGGAACATTCCTTTCGATAGAGCAGTTTGGAAACACTCCTTTTGTAGAATCTGCAAGTGTTTATTTCTATGGCTTTGAGGCCTATGCTGGAAAAGGAAATATCTTCACATACAAACTACACAGAAGCATTCTCAGATACTTTTTGGTGATGAGTGCATTCAACTCACAGACTTCAACCTTCCTTTTGAAAGAGCAGTTTTGAAACACTCTTTTTGTAGAATCTGCAAGTAGATATTTGGAGCGCTTTGAGGCCTATGCTGGGAAATGAAATATCTTCACCTAAAAACAAGAGAGAAGCATTCTCAGAAACTTCTGTGTGATGAGTGCATTCAACTCACAGACTTGAATATTCCCTTCGATAGAGCAGTTTGGAAACACTCCTTTTGTAGAATCTGCAAGTGTTTATTTCTAGTGCTTTGAGGCCTATGCTGGAAAAGGAAATATCTTCACATAAAAACTAGACAGAAGTATTCTCAGAAACTTCTTCGTGATGAGTTCATTCAACTCACAAAGTTGAACGTTCCTTTCTATAGGACACTTTTGAAACACTCCTTTAGTAGAATCTTCAAGTGTTTATTTCGAGCCCTTTGAGGCAAAAGATTGAAAAGGAAATGTCTTCAAATAACAACTACACAGAAGCATTCTCAGAAACTTCTTTGTGATGAGTGCATTCAACTCACAGACTTGAACATTCCTTTCGATAGAGCAGTTTGGAAACACTCCTTTTGTAGGATCTGCAAGTGTTTATTTGGAGTGCTTTGAGGCCTAGGTTGGAAAAGGAAATCTCTTCACATAAAAACTACACAGAAGCATTCTGAGATACTACTTGTTGATGAGTTCATTCAACTCACAGACTTCAACCTTCCTTTTGAAAGAGCAGTTTTGAAACACTCTTTTTGTAGAATCTGCAAGTAGATATTTGGAGCGCTTTGAGGCCTATGCTGGAAAATGAAATATCTTCACCTAAAAACAAGAGAGAAGCATTCTCGGAAACTATTGTGTGATGAGTGCATTCAACTCACAGACTTGAATATTCCCTTCGATAGAGCAGTTTGGAAACACTCCTTTTGTAGAATCTGCAAGTGTTTATTTGCCGCGCTCTGAGGCCTATGCTGGAAAAGGAAATATCTTCACATAAAAACTAGACAGAAGCATTCTCAGAAACTTCTGTGTGATGAGCTCATTCAACTCTCAAACTTGAACGTTCTTTTCATAGGACAGTTTTGAAACACTCTTTTAGTAGAATCTGCAAGTGTTTATTTCGAGCCCTTTGAGGCCAATGATGGAAAAGGAAATATCTTCAAATAACAACTACACAGAAGCATTCTCAGAAACTTCTTTGTGATGAGTGCATTGAACTCACAGACTTGAACCTTCCTTTAGAAAGAGCAGTTTTGAAACACTCTTTTTGTAGAGTCCGCAATTAGATATTTGGAGCGCTTTGAGGCCTATGTTGGGAAATGACATATCTTCACCTAAAAACAAGAGAGAAGCATTCTCAGAAACTACTGTGTGATGAGTGCATTCAACTCACAGACTTGAACATTCCTTTCGATAGAGCAGTTTGGAAACACTCCTTTTGTAGAATCTGCAAGTGTTTATTTGGAGCGCTCTGAGGCCTATGCTGGAAAAGGAAATATCTTCACATAAAAACTAGACAGAAGCATTCTCAGAAACTTCTGCGTGATGAGTTCATTCAACTCACAAAGTTGAACGTTCCTTTCTATAGGACACTTTTGAAACACCCCTTTAGTAGAATCTGCAAGTGTATATTTCGAGTCCTTTGAGACCAAAGATGGAAAAGGAAATGTCTTCAAATAACAACTACACAGAAGCATTTTCAGAAACTTCTTTGTGATGAGTGCATTCAACTCACAGACTTGAAACTTCCTTTGGAAAGAGCAGTTTTGAAACACTCGTTTTGTAGAATATGCAAGTAGACATTTGGAGCGCTTTGAGGCCTAGGCGGGGAAATGAAATATCTTCACCTACAAACAAGAGAGAAACATTCTCAGAAACTTCTTTGTGATGAGTGCATTCAACTCACAGACTTGAACATTCCTTTCAATAGAGCAGTTTGGAAACACTCCTTTTGTAGAATCTGCAAGTGTTTATTTCTAGTGCTTTGAGGCCTATGCTGGAAAAGGAAATATCTTCACATGCAAACTACACAGAAGCATTCTGAGATACTTCTTGGTGATGAGTGCATTCAACTCACAGACTTCAACCTTCCTTTTGAAAGAGCAGTCTTGAAACACTCTTTTTGTAGAATCTGCAAGTAGATATTTGGAGCGCTTTGAGGCCTATGCTGGGAAATGAAATATCTTCCCCTAAAAACAAGAGAGAAGCATTCTCAGAAACTTCTGTGTGATGAGTGCATTCAACTCACAGACTTGAATATTCCCCTTCGATAGAGCAGTTTGGAAACATTGCTTTTGTAGAATCTGCAAGTGTTTATTTGGAGCGCTCTGAGGCCTATGCTGGAAAAGGAAATATCTTCACATAAAAACTAGACAGACGCATTCTCAGAAACTTCTGCGTGATGAGTTCATTCAACTCACAAAGTTGAACGTTCCTTTCTATAGGACACTTTTGAAACACTCCTTTAGTAGAATCTGCAAGTGTTTATTTCGAGCCCTTTGAGGCCAAAGTTTGAAAAGGAAATGTCTTCAAATAACAACTACCCAGAAGCATTCTCAGAAACTTCTTTGTGATGAGTGCATTCAACTCACAGACTTGAACCTTCCTTTTGAAAGAGCAGTTTTGAAACACTCTTTTTGTAGAATCTGCAAGTAGACATTTGGAGCGCTTTGAGGCCTATGCTGGGAAATGAAATATCTTCACCTAAAAACAAGAGAGAAACATTCTCAGAAACTTCTGTGTGATGAGTGCATTCAACTCACAGACTTGAACATTCCTTTCGATAGAGCAGTTTGGAAACACTCCTTTTGTAGAATCTGCAAGTGTTTATTTGGAGTGCTTTGAGGCCTACGCTGGAAAAGCAAATATCTTCACATACAAACTACACAGAATCATTCTGAGATACTTCTTGGTGATGAGTGCATTCAAGTCACAGACTTGAAAATTCCTTTTGAAAGAGCAGTTTTGAAACACTCTTTTTGTAGAATCTGCAAGTAGATAGTTGGAGCGCTTTGAGACCTATGCTGGGAAATGAAATATCTTCACCTAAAAACAAGAGAGAAGCATTCTCAGAAACTTCCGTGTGATGAGTGCATTCAACTCGCAGACTTCAACCTTCCTTTAGAAAGACCAGTTTTGAAACACTCTTTTAGTAGAATCTGCAAGTAGATATTTGGAGCGCTTTGAGGCCTATGCTGAGAAATGAAATATCTTCCCCTAAAAACAAGAGAGAAGCATTCTCAGAAACTTCTGTGTGATGAGAGCACTCAACTCACGGACTTGAACATTCCTTTTGATGGAGCAGTTTGAAAACACTCCTTTTGTGGAATCTCCAAGTGTTTATTTGGAGCCCTCTGAGGCCTATGCTGGAAAAGGAAATATCTTCACATAAAAACTAGACAGAAGCATTCTCAGAAACTTCGGTGTGATGAGTTCATTCAACTCACAGACTTGAACGTTCCTTTTGATAGGACAGTTTTGAAACACTCCTTTAGTAGAATCTGCAACTGTTTATTTCGAGCCCTTTGAGGCCAATGATGGAAAAGGAAATGTCTTCAAATGAAAACTACAAAGAAGCATTATCAGAAACTTCTTTGCGAAGAGTGCATTCAACTCACAGACTTGAACCTTCCTTTTGAAAGAGCAGTTTTGAAACACTCTTTTTGTTGAATCTGCAAGTAGACATTTTGAGCGCTTTGAGGCCTATGCTGGGAAATGAAATATCTTCACCTAAAAACAAGAGAGAAACATTCTCAGAAACTTCAGGATGATGGGTGCATTCAACTCACAGACTGGAACATTCCTTTCGATAGAGCAGTTTGGAAACACTCCTTTTGTAGAATCTGCAAGTGTTTATTTCTATGGCTTTGAGGCCTATGCTGGAAAAGGAAATATCTTCACATACAAACTACACAGAAGCATTCTCAGATACTTTTTGGTGATGAGTGCATTCAACTCACAGACTTCAACCTTCCTTTTGAAAGAGCAGTTTTGAAACACTCTTTTTTTAGAATCTGCAAGTAGATATTTGGAGCGCTTTGAGGCCTATGCTGGGAAATGAAATATCTTCACCTAAAAACAAGAGAGAAGCATTCTCAGAAACTTCTGTGTGATGAGTGCATTCAACTCACAGACTTGAATATTCCCTTCGATAGAGCAGTTTGGAAACACTCCTTTTGTAGAATCTGCAAGTGTTTATTTCTAGTGCTTTGAGGCCTATGCTGGAAAAGGAAATATCTTCACATAAAAACTAGACAGAAGTATTCTCAGAAACTTCTTCGTGATGAGTTCATTCAACTCACAAAGTTGAACGTTCCTTTCTATAGGACAATTTTGAAACACTCCTTTAGTAGAATCTTCAAGTGTTTATTTCGAGCCCTTTGAGGCAAAAGATTGAAAAGGAAATGTCTTCAAATAACAACTACACAGAAGCATTCTCAGAAACTTCTTTGTGATGAGTGCATTCAACTCACAGACTTGAACATTCCTTTCGATAGAGCAGTTTGGAAACACTCCTTTTGTAGGATCTGCGAGTGTTTATTTGGAGTGCTTTGAGGCCTATGCTGGAAAAGGAAATCTCTTCACATAAAAACTACACAGAAGCATTCTGAGATACTACTTGTTGATGAGTTCATTCAACTCACAGACTTCAACCTTCCTTTTGAAAGAGCAGTTTTGAAACACTCTTTTAGTAGAATCTGCAAGTGTTTATTTCGAGCCCTTTGAGGCCAATGATGGAAAAGGAAATATCTTCAAATAACAACTACACAGAAGCATTCTCAGAAACTTCTTTGTGATGAGTGCATTGAACTCACAGTCTTGAACCTTCCTTTAGAAAGAGCAGTTTTGAAACCCTCTTTTTGTAGAGTCCGCAATTAGATACTTGGAGCGCTTTGAGGCCTATGTTGGGAAATGACATATCTTCACCTAAAAACAAGAGAGAAGCATTCTCAGAAACTATTGTGTGATGAGTGCATTCAACTCACAGACTTGAATATTCCCTTCGATAGAGCAGTTTGGAAACACTCCTTTTGTAGAATCTGCAAGTGTTTATTTGCCGCGCTCTGAGGCCTATGCTGGAAAAGGAAATATCTTCACATAAAAACTAGACAGAAGCATTCTCAGAAACTTCTGTGTGATGAGCTCATTCAACTCTCAAACTTGAACGTTCTTTTCATAGGACAGTTTTGAAACACTCTTTTAGTAGAATCTGCAAGTGTTTATTTCGAGCCCTTTGAGGCCAATGATGGAAAAGGAAATGTCTTCAAATAACAACTACACAGAAGCATTCTCAGAAACTTCTTTGTGATGAGTGCATTCAACTCACAGACTTGAACCTTCCTTTTGAAAGAGCAGTTTTGAAACACTCTTTTTGTAGAATCTGCAAGTAGACATTTGGAGCGCTTTGAGGCCTACGCTGGGAAATGAAATATCTTCACCTAAAAACAAGAGAGAAACATTCTCAGAAACTTCTGTGTGATGAGTGCATTCAACTCACAGACTTGAACATTCCTTTCGATAGAGCAGTTTGGAAACACTCCTTTTGTAGAATCTGCAAGTGTTTATTTGGAGTGCTTTGAGGCCTATGCTGGAAAAGCAAATATCTTCACATACAAACTACACAGAATCATTCTGAGATACTTCTTGGTGATGAGTGCATTCAAGTCACAGACTTGAAAATTCCTTTTGAAAGAGCAGTTTTGAAACACTCTTTTTGTAGAATCTGCAAGTAGATAGTTGGAGCGCTTTGAGACCTATGCTGGGAAATGAAATATCTTCACCTAAAAACAAGAGAGAAGCATTCTCAGAAACTTCTGTGTGATGAGTGCATTCAACTCGCAGACTTCAACCTTCCTTTAGAAAGACCAGTTTTGAAACACTCTTTTAGTAGAATCTGCAAGTAGATATTTGGAGCGCTTTGAGGCCTATGCTGAGACATGAAATATCTTCCCCTAAAAACAAGAGAGAAGCATTCTCAGAAACTTCTGTGTGATGAGTGCACTCAACTCACACACTTGAACATTCCTTTTGATGGAGCAGTTTGAAAACACTCCTTTTGTGGAATCTCCAAGTGTTTATTTGGAGCCCTCTGAGGCCTATGCTGGAAAAGGAAATATCTTCACATAAAAACTAGACAGAAGCATTCTCAGAAACTTCGGTGTGATGAGTTCATTCAACTCACAGACTTGAACGTTCCTTTTGATAGGACAGTTTTGAAACACTCCTTTAGTAGAATCTGCAACTGTTTATTTCGAGCCCTTTGAGGCCAATGATGGAAAAGGAAATGTCTTCAAATGAAAACTACAAAGAAGCATTGTCAGAAACTTCTTTGTGAAGAGTGCATTCAACTCACAGACTTGAATCTTCCTTTTGAAAGAGCAGTTTTGAAACACTCTTTTTGTTGAATCTGCAAGTAGACATTTTGAGCGCTTTGAGGCCTATGCTGGGAAATGAAATATCTTCACCTAAAAACAAGAGAGAAACATTCTCAGAAACTTCAGGATGATGGGTGCATTCAACTCACAGACTGGAACATTCCTTTCGATAGAGCAGTTTGGAAACACTCCTTTTGTAGAATCTGCAAGTGTTTATTTCTATGGCTTTGAGGCCTATGCTGGAAAAGGAAATATCTTCACATACAAACTACACAGAAGCATTCTCAGATACTTTTTGGTGATGAGTGCATTCAACTCACAGACTTCAACCTTCCTTTTGAAAGAGCAGTTTTGAAACACTCTTTTTGTAGAATCTGCAAGTAGATATTTGGAGCGCTTTGAGGCCTATGCTGGGAAATGAAATATCTTCACCTAAAAACAAGAGAGAAGCATTCTCAGAAACTTCTGTGTGATGAGTGCATTCAACTCACAGACTTGAATATTCCCTTCGATAGAGCAGTTTGGAAACACTCCTTTTGTAGAATCTGCAAGTGTTTATTTCTAGTGCTTTGAGGCCTATGCTGGAAAAGGAAATATCTTCACATAAAAACTAGACAGAAGTATTCTCAGAAACTTCTTCGTGATGAGTTCATTCAACTCACAAAGTTGAACGTTCCTTTCTATAGGACACTTTTGAAACACTCCTTTAGTAGAATCTTCAAGTGTTTATTTCGAGCCCTTTGAGGCAAAAGATTGAAAAGGAAATGTCTTCAAATAACAACTACACAGAAGCATTCTCAGAAACTTCTTTGTGATGAGTGCATTCAACTCACAGACTTGAACATTCCTTTCGATAGAGCAGTTTGGAAACACTCCTTTTGTAGGATCTGCAAGTGTTTATTTGGAGTGCTTTGAGGCCTAGGTTGGAAAAGGAAATCTCTTCACATAAAAACTACACAGAAGCATTCTGAGATACTACTTGTTGATGAGTTCATTCAACTCACAGACTTCAACCTTCCTTTTGAAAGAGCAGTTTTGAAACACTCTTTTTGTAGAATCTGCAAGTAGATATTTGGAGCGCTTTGAGGCCTATGCTGGAAAATGAAATATCTTCACCTAAAAACAAGAGAGAAGCATTCTCGGAAACTATTGTGTGATGAGTGCATTCAACTCACAGACTTGAATATTCCCTTCGATAGAGCAGTTTGGAAACACTCCTTTTGTAGAATCTGCAAGTGTTTATTTGCCGCGCTCTGAGGCCTATGCTGGAAAAGGAAATATCTTCACATAAAAACTAGACAGAAGCATTCTCAGAAACTTCTGTGTGATGAGCTCATTCAACTCTCAAACTTGAACGTTCTTTTCATAGGACAGTTTTGAAACACTCTTTTAGTAGAATCTGCAAGTGTTTATTTCGAGCCCTTTGAGGCCAATGATGGAAAAGGAAATATCTTCAAATAACAACTACACAGAAGCATTCTCAGAAACTTCTTTGTGATGAGTGCATTGAACTCACAGACTTGAACCTTCCTTTAGAAAGAGCAGTTTTGAAACACTCTTTTTGTAGAGTCCGCAATTAGATATTTGGAGCGCTTTGAGGCCTATGTTGGGAAATGACATATCTTCACCTAAAAACAAGAGAGAAGCATTCTCAGAAACTACTGTGTGATGAGTGCATTCAACTCACAGACTTGAACATTCCTTTCGATAGAGCAGTTTGGAAACACTCCTTTTGTAGAATCTGCAAGTGTTTATTTGGAGCGCTCTGAGGCCTATGCTGGAAAAGGAAATATCTTCACATAAAAACTAGACAGAAGCATTCTCAGAAACTTCTGCGTGATGAGTTCATTCAACTCACAAAGTTGAACGTTCCTTTCTATAGGACACTTTTGAAACACCCCTTTAGTAGAATCTGCAAGTGTATATTTCGAGTCCTTTGAGACCAAAGATGGAAAAGGAAATGTCTTCAAATAACAACTACACAGAAGCATTTTCAGAAACTTCTTTGTGATGAGTGCATTCAACTCACAGACTTGAAACTTCCTTTGGAAAGAGCAGTTTTGAAACACTCGTTTTGTAGAATATGCAAGTAGACATTTGGAGCGCTTTGAGGCCTAGGCGGGGAAATGAAATATCTTCACCTACAAACAAGAGAGAAACATTCTCAGAAACTTCTTTGTGATGAGTGCATTCAACTCACAGACTTGAACATTCCTTTCAATAGAGCAGTTTGGAAACACTCCTTTTGTAGAATCTGCAAGTGTTTATTTCTAGTGCTTTGAGGCCTATGCTGGAAAAGGAAATATCTTCACATGCAAACTACACAGAAGCATTCTGAGATACTTCTTGGTGATGAGTGCATTCAACTCACAGACTTCAACCTTCCTTTTGAAAGAGCAGTCTTGAAACACTCTTTTTGTAGAATCTGCAAGTAGATATTTGGAGCGCTTTGAGGCCTATGCTGGGAAATGAAATATCTTCCCCTAAAAACAAGAGAGAAGCATTCTCAGAAACTTCTGTGTGATGAGTGCATTCAACTCACAGACTTGAATATTCCCCTTCGATAGAGCAGTTTGGAAACATTGCTTTTGTAGAATCTGCAAGTGTTTATTTGGAGCGCTCTGAGGCCTATGCTGGAAAAGGAAATATCTTCACATAAAAACTAGACAGACGCATTCTCAGAAACTTCTGCGTGATGAGTTCATTCAACTCACAAAGTTGAACGTTCCTTTCTATAGGACACTTTTGAAACACTCCTTTAGTAGAATCTGCAAGTGTTTATTTCGAGCCCTTTGAGGCCAAAGTTTGAAAAGGAAATGTCTTCAAATAACAACTACCCAGAAGCATTCTCAGAAACTTCTTTGTGATGAGTGCATTCAACTCACAGACTTGAACCTTCCTTTTGAAAGAGCAGTTTTGAAACACTCTTTTTGTAGAATCTGCAAGTAGACATTTGGAGCGCTTTGAGGCCTATGCTGGGAAATGAAATATCTTCACCTAAAAACAAGAGAGAAACATTCTCAGAAACTTCTGTGTGATGAGTGCATTCAACTCACAGACTTGAACATTCCTTTCGATAGAGCAGTTTGGAAACACTCCTTTTGTAGAATCTGCAAGTGTTTATTTGGAGTGCTTTGAGGCCTACGCTGGAAAAGCAAATATCTTCACATACAAACTACACAGAATCATTCTGAGATACTTCTTGGTGATGAGTGCATTCAAGTCACAGACTTGAAAATTCCTTTTGAAAGAGCAGTTTTGAAACACTCTTTTTGTAGAATCTGCAAGTAGATAGTTGGAGCGCTTTGAGACCTATGCTGGGAAATGAAATATCTTCACCTAAAAACAAGAGAGAAGCATTCTCAGAAACTTCCGTGTGATGAGTGCATTCAACTCGCAGACTTCAACCTTCCTTTAGAAAGACCAGTTTTGAAACACTCTTTTAGTAGAATCTGCAAGTAGATATTTGGAGCGCTTTGAGGCCTATGCTGAGAAATGAAATATCTTCCCCTAAAAACAAGAGAGAAGCATTCTCAGAAACTTCTGTGTGATGAGAGCACTCAACTCACGGACTTGAACATTCCTTTTGATGGAGCAGTTTGAAAACACTCCTTTTGTGGAATCTCCAAGTGTTTATTTGGAGCCCTCTGAGGCCTATGCTGGAAAAGGAAATATCTTCACATAAAAACTAGACAGAAGCATTCTCAGAAACTTCGGTGTGATGAGTTCATTCAACTCACAGACTTGAACGTTCCTTTTGATAGGACAGTTTTGAAACACTCCTTTAGTAGAATCTGCAACTGTTTATTTCGAGCCCTTTGAGGCCAATGATGGAAAAGGAAATGTCTTCAAATGAAAACTACAAAGAAGCATTATCAGAAACTTCTTTGCGAAGAGTGCATTCAACTCACAGACTTGAACCTTCCTTTTGAAAGAGCAGTTTTGAAACACTCTTTTTGTTGAATCTGCAAGTAGACATTTTGAGCGCTTTGAGGCCTATGCTGGGAAATGAAATATCTTCACCTAAAAACAAGAGAGAAACATTCTCAGAAACTTCAGGATGATGGGTGCATTCAACTCACAGACTGGAACATTCCTTTCGATAGAGCAGTTTGGAAACACTCCTTTTGTAGAATCTGCAAGTGTTTATTTCTATGGCTTTGAGGCCTATGCTGGAAAAGGAAATATCTTCACATACAAACTACACAGAAGCATTCTCAGATACTTTTTGGTGATGAGTGCATTCAACTCACAGACTTCAACCTTCCTTTTGAAAGAGCAGTTTTGAAACACTCTTTTTTTAGAATCTGCAAGTAGATATTTGGAGCGCTTTGAGGCCTATGCTGGGAAATGAAATATCTTCACCTAAAAACAAGAGAGAAGCATTCTCAGAAACTTCTGTGTGATGAGTGCATTCAACTCACAGACTTGAATATTCCCTTCGATAGAGCAGTTTGGAAACACTCCTTTTGTAGAATCTGCAAGTGTTTATTTCTAGTGCTTTGAGGCCTATGCTGGAAAAGGAAATATCTTCACATAAAAACTAGACAGAAGTATTCTCAGAAACTTCTTCGTGATGAGTTCATTCAACTCACAAAGTTGAACGTTCCTTTCTATAGGACAATTTTGAAACACTCCTTTAGTAGAATCTTCAAGTGTTTATTTCGAGCCCTTTGAGGCAAAAGATTGAAAAGGAAATGTCTTCAAATAACAACTACACAGAAGCATTCTCAGAAACTTCTTTGTGATGAGTGCATTCAACTCACAGACTTGAACATTCCTTTCGATAGAGCAGTTTGGAAACACTCCTTTTGTAGGATCTGCGAGTGTTTATTTGGAGTGCTTTGAGGCCTATGCTGGAAAAGGAAATCTCTTCACATAAAAACTACACAGAAGCATTCTGAGATACTACTTGTTGATGAGTTCATTCAACTCACAGACTTCAACCTTCCTTTTGAAAGAGCAGTTTTGAAACACTCTTTTAGTAGAATCTGCAAGTGTTTATTTCGAGCCCTTTGAGGCCAATGATGGAAAAGGAAATATCTTCAAATAACAACTACACAGAAGCATTCTCAGAAACTTCTTTGTGATGAGTGCATTGAACTCACAGTCTTGAACCTTCCTTTAGAAAGAGCAGTTTTGAAACCCTCTTTTTGTAGAGTCCGCAATTAGATACTTGGAGCGCTTTGAGGCCTATGTTGGGAAATGACATATCTTCACCTAAAAACAAGAGAGAAGCATTCTCAGAAACTATTGTGTGATGAGTGCATTCAACTCACAGACTTGAATATTCCCTTCGATAGAGCAGTTTGGAAACACTCCTTTTGTAGAATCTGCAAGTGTTTATTTGCCGCGCTCTGAGGCCTATGCTGGAAAAGGAAATATCTTCACATAAAAACTAGACAGAAGCATTCTCAGAAACTTCTGTGTGATGAGCTCATTCAACTCTCAAACTTGAACGTTCTTTTCATAGGACAGTTTTGAAACACTCTTTTAGTAGAATCTGCAAGTGTTTATTTCGAGCCCTTTGAGGCCAATGATGGAAAAGGAAATGTCTTCAAATAACAACTACACAGAAGCATTCTCAGAAACTTCTTTGTGATGAGTGCATTCAACTCACAGACTTGAACCTTCCTTTTGAAAGAGCAGTTTTGAAACACTCTTTTTGTAGAATCTGCAAGTAGACATTTGGAGCGCTTTGAGGCCTACGCTGGGAAATGAAATATCTTCACCTAAAAACAAGAGAGAAACATTCTCAGAAACTTCTGTGTGATGAGTGCATTCAACTCACAGACTTGAACATTCCTTTCGATAGAGCAGTTTGGAAACACTCCTTTTGTAGAATCTGCAAGTGTTTATTTGGAGTGCTTTGAGGCCTACGCTGGAAAAGCAAATATCTTCACATACAAACTACACAGAATCATTCTGAGATACTTCTTGGTGATGAGTGCATTCAAGTCACAGACTTGAAAATTCCTTTTGAAAGAGCAGTTTTGAAACACTCTTTTTGTAGAATCTGCAAGTAGATAGTTGGAGCGCTTTGAGACCTATGCTGGGAAATGAAATATCTTCACCTAAAAACAAGAGAGAAGCATTCTCAGAAACTTCTGTGTGATGAGTGCATTCAACTCGCAGACTTCAACCTTCCTTTAGAAAGACCAGTTTTGAAACACTCTTTTAGTAGAATCTGCAAGTAGATATTTGGAGCGCTTTGAGGCCTATGCTGAGACATGAAATATCTTCCCCTAAAAACAAGAGAGAAGCATTCTCAGAAACTTCTGTGTGATGAGTGCACTCAACTCACACACTTGAACATTCCTTTTGATGGAGCAGTTTGAAAACACTCCTTTTGTGGAATCTCCAAGTGTTTATTTGGAGCCCTCTGAGGCCTATGCTGGAAAAGGAAATATCTTCACATAAAAACTAGACAGAAGCATTCTCAGAAACTTCGGTGTGATGAGTTCATTCAACTCACAGACTTGAACGTTCCTTTTGATAGGACAGTTTTGAAACACTCCTTTAGTAGAATCTGCAACTGTTTATTTCGAGCCCTTTGAGGCCAATGATGGAAAAGGAAATGTCTTCAAATGAAAACTACAAAGAAGCATTGTCAGAAACTTCTTTGTGAAGAGTGCATTCAACTCACAGACTTGAATCTTCCTTTTGAAAGAGCAGTTTTGAAACACTCTTTTTGTTGAATCTGCAAGTAGACATTTTGAGCGCTTTGAGGCCTATGCTGGGAAATGAAATATCTTCACCTAAAAACAAGAGAGAAACATTCTCAGAAACTTCAGGATGATGGGTGCATTCAACTCACAGACTGGAACATTCCTTTCGATAGAGCAGTTTGGAAACACTCCTTTTGTAGAATCTGCAAGTGTTTATTTCTATGGCTTTGAGGCCTATGCTGGAAAAGGAAATATCTTCACATACAAACTACACAGAAGCATTCTCAGATACTTTTTGGTGATGAGTGCATTCAACTCACAGACTTCAACCTTCCTTTTGAAAGAGCAGTTTTGAAACACTCTTTTTGTAGAATCTGCAAGTAGATATTTGGAGCGCTTTGAGGCCTATGCTGGGAAATGAAATATCTTCACCTAAAAACAAGAGAGAAGCATTCTCAGAAACTTCTGTGTGATGAGTGCATTCAACTCACAGACTTGAATATTCCCTTCGATAGAGCAGTTTGGAAACACTCCTTTTGTAGAATCTGCAAGTGTTTATTTCTAGTGCTTTGAGGCCTATGCTGGAAAAGGAAATATCTTCACATAAAAACTAGACAGAAGTATTCTCAGAAACTTCTTCGTGATGAGTTCATTCAACTCACAAAGTTGAACGTTCCTTTCTATAGGACACTTTTGAAACACTCCTTTAGTAGAATCTTCAAGTGTTTATTTCGAGCCCTTTGAGGCAAAAGATTGAAAAGGAAATGTCTTCAAATAACAACTACACAGAAGCATTCTCAGAAACTTCTTTGTGATGAGTGCATTCAACTCACAGACTTGAACATTCCTTTCGATAGAGCAGTTTGGAAACACTCCTTTTGTAGGATCTGCAAGTGTTTATTTGGAGTGCTTTGAGGCCTAGGTTGGAAAAGGAAATCTCTTCACATAAAAACTACACAGAAGCATTCTGAGATACTACTTGTTGATGAGTTCATTCAACTCACAGACTTCAACCTTCCTTTTGAAAGAGCAGTTTTGAAACACTCTTTTTGTAGAATCTGCAAGTAGATATTTGGAGCGCTTTGAGGCCTATGCTGGAAAATGAAATATCTTCACCTAAAAACAAGAGAGAAGCATTCTCGGAAACTATTGTGTGATGAGTGCATTCAACTCACAGACTTGAATATTCCCTTCGATAGAGCAGTTTGGAAACACTCCTTTTGTAGAATCTGCAAGTGTTTATTTGCCGCGCTCTGAGGCCTATGCTGGAAAAGGAAATATCTTCACATAAAAACTAGACAGAAGCATTCTCAGAAACTTCTGTGTGATGAGCTCATTCAACTCTCAAACTTGAACGTTCTTTTCATAGGACAGTTTTGAAACACTCTTTTAGTAGAATCTGCAAGTGTTTATTTCGAGCCCTTTGAGGCCAATGATGGAAAAGGAAATATCTTCAAATAACAACTACACAGAAGCATTCTGACATACTTCTTGGTGATGAGTGCATTGAACTCACAGACTTGAACCTTCCTTTAGAAAGAGCAGTTTTGAAACACTCTTTTTGTAGAGTCCGCAATTAGATATTTGGAGCGCTTTGAGGCCTATGTTGGGAAATGACATATCTTCACCTAAAAACAAGAGAGAAGCATTCTCAGAAACTACTGTGTGATGAGTGCATTCAACTCACAGACTTGAACATTCCTTTCGATAGAGCAGTTTGGAAACACTCCTTTTGTAGAATCTGCAAGTGTTTATTTGGAGCGCTCTGAGGCCTATGCTGGAAAAGGAAATATCTTCACATAAAAACTAGACAGAAGCATTCTCAGAAAC
The DNA here is from genome assembly GCF_028885625.2 of Pongo pygmaeus. NCBI lineage: Eukaryota > Metazoa > Chordata > Mammalia > Primates > Hominidae > Pongo > Pongo pygmaeus. The sequence goes on along the minus strand of NC_072373.2, from coordinate 103,840,836 downwards.
TTCTGCGTGATGAGTTCATTCAACTCACAAAGTTGAACGTTCCTTTCTATAGGACACTTTTGAAACACCCCTTTAGTAGAATCTGCAAGTGTATATTTCGAGTCCTTTGAGACCAAAGATGGAAAAGGAAATGTCTTCAAATAACAACTACACAGAAGCATTTTCAGAAACTTCTTTGTGATGAGTGCATTCAACTCACAGACTTGAAACTTCCTTTGGAAAGAGCAGTTTTGAAACACTCGTTTTGTAGAATATGCAAGTAGACATTTGGAGCGCTTTGAGGCCTAGGCGGGGAAATGAAATATCTTCACCTACAAACAAGAGAGAAACATTCTCAGAAACTTCTTTGTGATGAGTGCATTCAACTCACAGACTTGAACATTCCTTTCAATAGAGCAGTTTGGAAACACTCCTTTTGTAGAATCTGCAAGTGTTTATTTCTAGTGCTTTGAGGCCTATGCTGGAAAAGGAAATATCTTCACATGCAAACTACACAGAAGCATTCTGAGATACTTCTTGGTGATGAGTGCATTCAACTCACAGACTTCAACCTTCCTTTTGAAAGAGCAGTCTTGAAACACTCTTTTTGTAGAATCTGCAAGTAGATATTTGGAGCGCTTTGAGGCCTATGCTGGGAAATGAAATATCTTCACCTAAAAACAAGAGAGAAGCATTCTCAGAAACTTCTGTGTGATGAGTGCATTCAACTCACAGACTTGAATATTCCCCTTCGATAGAGCAGTTTGGAAACATTGCTTTTGTAGAATCTGCAAGTGTTTATTTGGAGCGCTCTGAGGCCTATGCTGGAAAAGGAAATATCTTCACATAAAAACTAGACAGACGCATTCTCAGAAACTTCTGCGTGATGAGTTCATTCAACTCACAAAGTTGAACGTTCCTTTCTATAGGACACTTTTGAAACACTCCTTTAGTAGAATCTGCAAGTGTTTATTTCGAGCCCTTTGAGGCCAAAGTTTGAAAAGGAAATGTCTTCAAATAACAACTACCCAGAAGCATTCTCAGAAACTTCTTTGTGATGAGTGCATTCAACTCACAGACTTGAACCTTCCTTTTGAAAGAGCAGTTTTGAAACACTCTTTTTGTAGAATCTGCAAGTAGACATTTGGAGCGCTTTGAGGCCTATGCTGGGAAATGAAATATCTTCACCTAAAAACAAGAGAGAAACATTCTCAGAAACTTCTGTGTGATGAGTGCATTCAACTCACAGACTTGAACATTCCTTTCGATAGAGCAGTTTGGAAACACTCCTTTTGTAGAATCTGCAAGTGTTTATTTGGAGTGCTTTGAGGCCTACGCTGGAAAAGCAAATATCTTCACATACAAACTACACAGAATCATTCTGAGATACTTCTTGGTGATGAGTGCATTCAAGTCACAGACTTGAAAATTCCTTTTGAAAGAGCAGTTTTGAAACACTCTTTTTGTAGAATCTGCAAGTAGATAGTTGGAGCGCTTTGAGACCTATGCTGGGAAATGAAATATCTTCACCTAAAAACAAGAGAGAAGCATTCTCAGAAACTTCCGTGTGATGAGTGCATTCAACTCGCAGACTTCAACCTTCCTTTAGAAAGACCAGTTTTGAAACACTCTTTTAGTAGAATCTGCAAGTAGATATTTGGAGCGCTTTGAGGCCTATGCTGAGAAATGAAATATCTTCCCCTAAAAACAAGAGAGAAGCATTCTCAGAAACTTCTGTGTGATGAGAGCACTCAACTCACGGACTTCAACATTCCTTTTGATGGAGCAGTTTGAAAACACTCCTTTTGTGGAATCTCCAAGTGTTTATTTGGAGCCCTCTGAGGCCTATGCTGGAAAAGGAAATATCTTCACATAAAAACTAGACAGAAGCATTCTCAGAAACTTCGGTGTGATGAGTTCATTCAACTCACAGACTTGAACGTTCCTTTTGATAGGACAGTTTTGAAACACTCCTTTAGTAGAATCTGCAACTGTTTATTTCGAGCCCTTTGAGGCCAATGATGGAAAAGGAAATGTCTTCAAATGAAAACTACAAAGAAGCATTATCAGAAACTTCTTTGCGAAGAGTGCATTCAACTCACAGACTTGAACCTTCCTTTTGAAAGAGCAGTTTTGAAACACTCTTTTTGTTGAATCTGCAAGTAGACATTTTGAGCGCTTTGAGGCCTATGCTGGGAAATGAAATATCTTCACCTAAAAACAAGAGAGAAACATTCTCAGAAACTTCAGGATGATGGGTGCATTCAACTCACAGACTGGAACATTCCTTTCGATAGAGCAGTTTGGAAACACTCCTTTTGTAGAATCTGCAAGTGTTTATTTCTATGGCTTTGAGGCCTATGCTGGAAAAGGAAATATCTTCACATACAAACTACACAGAAGCATTCTCAGATACTTTTTGGTGATGAGTGCATTCAACTCACAGACTTCAACCTTCCTTTTGAAAGAGCAGTTTTGAAACACTCTTTTTTTAGAATCTGCAAGTAGATATTTGGAGCGCTTTGAGGCCTATGCTGGGAAATGAAATATCTTCACCTAAAAACAAGAGAGAAGCATTCTCAGAAACTTCTGTGTGATGAGTGCATTCAACTCACAGACTTGAATATTCCCTTCGATAGAGCAGTTTGGAAACACTCCTTTTGTAGAATCTGCAAGTGTTTATTTCTAGTGCTTTGAGGCCTATGCTGGAAAAGGAAATATCTTCACATAAAAACTAGACAGAAGTATTCTCAGAAACTTCTTCGTGATGAGTTCATTCAACTCACAAAGTTGAACGTTCCTTTCTATAGGACAATTTTGAAACACTCCTTTAGTAGAATCTTCAAGTGTTTATTTCGAGCCCTTTGAGGCAAAAGATTGAAAAGGAAATGTCTTCAAATAACAACTACACAGAAGCATTCTCAGAAACTTCTTTGTGATGAGTGCATTCAACTCACAGACTTGAACATTCCTTTCGATAGAGCAGTTTGGAAACACTCCTTTTGTAGGATCTGCGAGTGTTTATTTGGAGTGCTTTGAGGCCTATGCTGGAAAAGGAAATCTCTTCACATAAAAACTACACAGAAGCATTCTGAGATACTACTTGTTGATGAGTTCATTCAACTCACAGACTTCAACCTTCCTTTTGAAAGAGCAGTTTTGAAACACTCTTTTAGTAGAATCTGCAAGTGTTTATTTCGAGCCCTTTGAGGCCAATGATGGAAAAGGAAATATCTTCAAATAACAACTACACAGAAGCATTCTCAGAAACTTCTTTGTGATGAGTGCATTGAACTCACAGTCTTGAACCTTCCTTTAGAAAGAGCAGTTTTGAAACCCTCTTTTTGTAGAGTCCGCAATTAGATACTTGGAGCGCTTTGAGGCCTATGTTGGGAAATGACATATCTTCACCTAAAAACAAGAGAGAAGCATTCTCAGAAACTATTGTGTGATGAGTGCATTCAACTCACAGACTTGAATATTCCCTTCGATAGAGCAGTTTGGAAACACTCCTTTTGTAGAATCTGCAAGTGTTTATTTGCCGCGCTCTGAGGCCTATGCTGGAAAAGGAAATATCTTCACATAAAAACTAGACAGAAGCATTCTCAGAAACTTCTGTGTGATGAGCTCATTCAACTCTCAAACTTGAACGTTCTTTTCATAGGACAGTTTTGAAACACTCTTTTAGTAGAATCTGCAAGTGTTTATTTCGAGCCCTTTGAGGCCAATGATGGAAAAGGAAATGTCTTCAAATAACAACTACACAGAAGCATTCTCAGAAACTTCTTTGTGATGAGTGCATTCAACTCACAGACTTGAACCTTCCTTTTGAAAGAGCAGTTTTGAAACACTCTTTTTGTAGAATCTGCAAGTAGACATTTGGAGCGCTTTGAGGCCTACGCTGGGAAATGAAATATCTTCACCTAAAAACAAGAGAGAAACATTCTCAGAAACTTCTGTGTGATGAGTGCATTCAACTCACAGACTTGAACATTCCTTTCGATAGAGCAGTTTGGAAACACTCCTTTTGTAGAATCTGCAAGTGTTTATTTGGAGTGCTTTGAGGCCTATGCTGGAAAAGCAAATATCTTCACATACAAACTACACAGAATCATTCTGAGATACTTCTTGGTGATGAGTGCATTCAAGTCACAGACTTGAAAATTCCTTTTGAAAGAGCAGTTTTGAAACACTCTTTTTGTAGAATCTGCAAGTAGATAGTTGGAGCGCTTTGAGACCTATGCTGGGAAATGAAATATCTTCACCTAAAAACAAGAGAGAAGCATTCTCAGAAACTTCTGTGTGATGAGTGCATTCAACTCGCAGACTTCAACCTTCCTTTAGAAAGACCAGTTTTGAAACACTCTTTTAGTAGAATCTGCAAGTAGATATTTGGAGCGCTTTGAGGCCTATGCTGAGACATGAAATATCTTCCCCTAAAAACAAGAGAGAAGCATTCTCAGAAACTTCTGTGTGATGAGTGCACTCAACTCACACACTTGAACATTCCTTTTGATGGAGCAGTTTGAAAACACTCCTTTTGTGGAATCTCCAAGTGTTTATTTGGAGCCCTCTGAGGCCTATGCTGGAAAAGGAAATATCTTCACATAAAAACTAGACAGAAGCATTCTCAGAAACTTCGGTGTGATGAGTTCATTCAACTCACAGACTTGAACGTTCCTTTTGATAGGACAGTTTTGAAACACTCCTTTAGTAGAATCTGCAACTGTTTATTTCGAGCCCTTTGAGGCCAATGATGGAAAAGGAAATGTCTTCAAATGAAAACTACAAAGAAGCATTGTCAGAAACTTCTTTGTGAAGAGTGCATTCAACTCACAGACTTGAATCTTCCTTTTGAAAGAGCAGTTTTGAAACACTCTTTTTGTTGAATCTGCAAGTAGACATTTTGAGCGCTTTGAGGCCTATGCTGGGAAATGAAATATCTTCACCTAAAAACAAGAGAGAAACATTCTCAGAAACTTCAGGATGATGGGTGCATTCAACTCACAGACTGGAACATTCCTTTCGATAGAGCAGTTTGGAAACACTCCTTTTGTAGAATCTGCAAGTGTTTATTTCTATGGCTTTGAGGCCTATGCTGGAAAAGGAAATATCTTCACATACAAACTACACAGAAGCATTCTCAGATACTTTTTGGTGATGAGTGCATTCAACTCACAGACTTCAACCTTCCTTTTGAAAGAGCAGTTTTGAAACACTCTTTTTGTAGAATCTGCAAGTAGATATTTGGAGCGCTTTGAGGCCTATGCTGGGAAATGAAATATCTTCACCTAAAAACAAGAGAGAAGCATTCTCAGAAACTTCTGTGTGATGAGTGCATTCAACTCACAGACTTGAATATTCCCTTCGATAGAGCAGTTTGGAAACACTCCTTTTGTAGAATCTGCAAGTGTTTATTTCTAGTGCTTTGAGGCCTATGCTGGAAAAGGAAATATCTTCACATAAAAACTAGACAGAAGTATTCTCAGAAACTTCTTCGTGATGAGTTCATTCAACTCACAAAGTTGAACGTTCCTTTCTATAGGACAATTTTGAAACACTCCTTTAGTAGAATCTTCAAGTGTTTATTTCGAGCCCTTTGAGGCAAAAGATTGAAAAGGAAATGTCTTCAAATAACAACTACACAGAAGCATTCTCAGAAACTTCTTTGTGATGAGTGCATTCAACTCACAGACTTGAACATTCCTTTCGATAGAGCAGTTTGGAAACACTCCTTTTGTAGGATCTGCGAGTGTTTATTTGGAGTGCTTTGAGGCCTATGCTGGAAAAGGAAATCTCTTCACATAAAAACTACACAGAAGCATTCTGAGATACTACTTGTTGATGAGTTCATTCAACTCACAGACTTCAACCTTCCTTTTGAAAGAGCAGTTTTGAAACACTCTTTTAGTAGAATCTGCAAGTGTTTATTTCGAGCCCTTTGAGGCCAATGATGGAAAAGGAAATATCTTCAAATAACAACTACACAGAAGCATTCTCAGAAACTTCTTTGTGATGAGTGCATTGAACTCACAGACTTGAACCTTCCTTTAGAAAGAGCAGTTTTGAAACCCTCTTTTTGTAGGGTCCGCAATTAGATATTTGGAGCGCTTTGAGGCCTATGTTGGGAAATGACATATCTTCACCTAAAAACAAGAGAGAAGCATTCTCAGAAACTATTGTGTGATGAGTGCATTCAACTCACAGACTTGAATATTCCCTTCGATAGAGCAGTTTGGAAACACTCCTTTTGTAGAATCTGCAAGTGTTTATTTGCCGCGCTCTGAGGCCTATGCTGGAAAAGGAAATATCTTCACATAAAAACTAGACAGAAGCATTCTCAGAAACTTCTGTGTGATGAGCTCATTCAACTCTCAAACTTGAACGTTCTTTTCATAGGACAGTTTTGAAACACTCTTTTAGTAGAATCTGCAAGTGTTTATTTCGAGCCCTTTGAGGCCAATGATGGAAAAGGAAATGTCTTCAAATAACAACTACACAGAAGCATTCTCAGAAACTTCTTTGTGATGAGTGCATTCAACTCACAGACTTGAACCTTCCTTTTGAAAGAGCAGTTTTGAAACACTCTTTTTGTAGAATCTGCAAGTAGACATTTGGAGCGCTTTGAGGCCTACGCTGGGAAATGAAATATCTTCACCTAAAAACAAGAGAGAAACATTCTCAGAAACTTCTGTGTGATGAGTGCATTCAACTCACAGACTTGAACATTCCTTTCGATAGAGCAGTTTGGAAACACTCCTTTTGTAGAATCTGCAAGTGTTTATTTGGAGTGCTTTGAGGCCTATGCTGGAAAAGCAAATATCTTCACATACAAACTACACAGAATCATTCTGAGATACTTCTTGGTGATGAGTGCATTCAAGTCACAGACTTGAAAATTCCTTTTGAAAGAGCAGTTTTGAAACACTCTTTTTGTAGAATCTGCAAGTAGATAGTTGGAGCGCTTTGAGACCTATGCTGGGAAATGAAATATCTTCACCTAAAAACAAGAGAGAAGCATTCTCAGAAACTTCTGTGTGATGAGTGCATTCAACTCGCAGACTTCAACCTTCCTTTAGAAAGACCAGTTTTGAAACACTCTTTTAGTAGAATCTGCAAGTAGATATTTGGAGCGCTTTGAGGCCTATGCTGAGACATGAAATATCTTCCCCTAAAAACAAGAGAGAAGCATTCTCAGAAACTTCTGTGTGATGAGTGCACTCAACTCACACACTTGAACATTCCTTTTGATGGAGCAGTTTGAAAACACTCCTTTTGTGGAATCTCCAAGTGTTTATTTGGAGCCCTCTGAGGCCTATGCTGGAAAAGGAAATATCTTCACATAAAAACTAGACAGAAGCATTCTCAGAAACTTCGGTGTGATGAGTTCATTCAACTCACAGACTTGAACGTTCCTTTTGATAGGACAGTTTTGAAACACTCCTTTAGTAGAATCTGCAACTGTTTATTTCGAGCCCTTTGAGGCCAATGATGGAAAAGGAAATGTCTTCAAATGAAAACTACAAAGAAGCATTGTCAGAAACTTCTTTGTGAAGAGTGCATTCAACTCACAGACTTGAATCTTCCTTTTGAAAGAGCAGTTTTGAAACACTCTTTTTGTTGAATCTGCAAGTAGACATTTTGAGCGCTTTGAGGCCTATGCTGGGAAATGAAATATCTTCACCTAAAAACAAGAGAGAAACATTCTCAGAAACTTCAGGATGATGGGTGCATTCAACTCACAGACTGGAACATTCCTTTCGATAGAGCAGTTTGGAAACACACCTTTTGTAGAATCTGCAAGTGTTTATTTGGAGTGCTTTGAGGCTTATGCTGGAAAGGAAATATCTTCACATAAAAACTACACAGAAGCATTCTGAGATACTTCTTGGTGATGAGTGCATTCAACTCACGGACCTGAACTTTCCTTTTGAAAGAGCAGTTTTGAAACACTCTTTGTGTAGAATCTGCAAGTAGATATTTCGAGCGCTTTGAGGCCTATGCTGGGAAATGAAATATCTTCACCTAAAAACAAGAGAGAGGCATTCTCAGAAACTTCTTTGTGGTTAGGGCATTCAACTCAGAGACTTGAACCTTCCTTTTGAAAGAGGAGTTTTGAAACACTCTTTTTCTAGAATCTGCAAGTGTTTATTTGGAGTGCTTTGAGGCCTATGCTGGAAAAGGAAATATCTTCACATGAATACTACACAGAAGTATTCTGAGATACTTCTTGGTGATGAGTGCATTCAACTCAGAGACCTGAACTTTCCTTTTGAAAGAGCAGTTTTGAAACACTCTTTTTGTAGAATCTCCAAGTGTTTAATTCTAGCCCTTTGAGGCCAAAGATGGAAAAGGAAATGTCCTCAAATAACAACTACACAGAAGCATTCTCAGAAACTTCTTTGTGATGAGTGCATTCAACTCACAGACTTGAACCTTCCTTTTGAAAAGCAGTTTTGAAACACAGTTTTTGTAGAATCTGCAAGTAGACATATGGAGCACTTAGTGGCCTATGTTGGGAAATGAAATAAATTCACCTAAAAACAAGAGAGAAACATTCTCAGAAACTTCTGTGTGATGAGTGCATTCAACTCACAGACTTGAAAATTCCTTTCGATAGAGCAGTTTGGAAAAACTCCCTTTGTAGAATCTGCAAGTGTTTATTTGGAGTGCTTTGAGGCCTATGCTGGAAAAGGAAATATCTTCACATAAAAACTAGACAGAAGCATTCTCAGAATCTTCTGTGTGATGAGTTCATTCAACTCTCAAACTTGAACGTTCTCTTGATAGGACAGTTTTGAAACACTCTTTTAGTAGAATCTGCAAGTGTTTATTTCGAGCCCTTTGAGGCCAATGATGGAAAAGGAAATGTCTTCAAATAACAACTACACAGAAGCATTCTCAGAAACTTCTTTGTGATGAGTGCATTCAACTCACAGACTTGAACATTCCTTTGGAAAGAGCAGTTTTGAAACACTGTTTTTGTACAATCTGCAAGTAGACATTTGGAGCGCTTTGAGGACTATGCTGGGAAATGAAATATCTTCACCTAAAAACAAGAGAGAAGCATTCTCAGAAACTTCTGTGTGATGAGTGCATTCAACTCACAGACTTGAACATTCCTTTCGATAGAGCAGTTTGGAAACACTCCTTTTGTAGAATCTACAAGTGTTTATTTGGAGTGCTTTGAGGCCTATGCTGGAAAAGGAAATATCTTCACACAAAAACTACACCGAAGCATTCTGAGATACTTCTTGGTGATGAGTGCATTCAACTCACAGACCTGAACTTTCCTTTTGAAAGACCAGTTTAGAAACACTCTTTTTGCAGAATCTGCAAGTAGATATTTGGAGCGCTTTGAGGCCTATGCTGGGAAATGAAATATCTTCACCTAAAAACAAGAGAGAGGCATTCTCAGAAACTTCTTTGTGATGAGGGCATTCAACTCACAGACTTGAACCTTCCTTTGGAAAGAGCAGTTTTGAAAGACTCTTTTTGTAGAATCTGCAGGTAGACATTTGGAGCGCTTTGAGGTCTATTCTGGGAAATGAAATATCTTCACCTAAAAACAAGAGAGAGGCATTCTCGGAAACTACTGTGTGATGAGTGCATTCAACTCACAGACTTGAATATTCCCTTCGATAGAGCAGTTTGGAAACACTCCTTTTGTAGAATCTGCAAGAGTTTATTTGCAGCGCTCTGAGGCCTATGCTGGAAAAGGAAATATCTTCACATAAAAACTAGACAGAAGCATTCTCAGAAACTTCTGCGTGATGAGTTCATTCAACTCACAAGGTTGAACGTTCCTTTCTATAGGACACTTTTGAAACACTCCTTTAGTAGAATCTGCAAGTGTATATTTCGAGTCTTTTGAGACCAAAGATGGAAAAGGAAATGTCTTCAAATAACAACTACACAGAAGCATTCTCAGAAACTTCAATGTGATGAGTGCATTCAACTCACAGACTTGAAACTTCCTTTGGAAAGAGCAGTTTTGAAACACTCTTTTTGTAGAATCTGCAAGTAGACTTTTGGAGCGCTTTGAGGCCTATGCTGGGAAATGGAATATCTTCACCTAAAAACAAGAGAGAAACATTCTCAGAAACTTCTGTGTGATGAGTGCATTCAACTCACAGACTTGAACATTCCTTTCGATAGAGCAGTTTGGAAACACTCCTTTTGTAGAATCTGCAAGTGTTTATTTCTAGGGCTTTGAGGCCTATGCTGGAAAAGGAAATATCTTCACATACAAACTACACAGAAGCATTCTCAGATACTTTTTGGTGATGAGTGCATTCAACTCACAGACTTCAACCTTCCTTTTGAAAGAGCAGTTTTGAAACACTCTTTTTGTAGAATCTGCAAGTAGATATTTGGAGAGCTTTGAGGCCTATGCTGGGAAATGAAATATCTTCACCTAAAAACAAGAGAGAAGCATTCTCAGAAACTTCTGTGTGATGAGTGCATTCAACTCACAGACTTGAATATTCCCTTCGATAGAGCAGTTTGGAAACACTCCTTTTGTAGAATCTGCAAGTGTTTATTTCTAGTGCTTTGAGGCCTATGCTGGAAAAGGAAATATCTTCACATAAAAACTAGACAGAAGTATTCTCAGAAACTTCTTCGTGATGAGTTCATTCAACTCACAAAGTTGAACGTTCCTTTCTATAGGACACTTTTGAAACACTCCTTTAGTAGAATCTTCAAGTGTTTATTTCGAGCCCTTTGAGGCAAAAGATTGAAAAGGAAATGTCTTCAAATAACAACTACACAGAAGCATTCTCAGAAACTTCTTTGTGATGAGTGCATTCAACTCACAGACTTGAACATTCCTTTCTATAGAGCAGTTTGGAAACACTCCTTTTGTAGGATCTGCAAGTGTTTATTTGGAGTGCTTTGAGGCCTATGCTGGAAAAGGAAATCTCTTCACATAAAAACTACACAGAAGCATTCTGAGATACTACTTTTCGATGAGTTCATTCAACTCACAGTCTTCAACTTTCCTTTTGAAAGAGCAGTTTTGAAACACTCTTTTTGTAGAATCTGCAAGTAGATATTTGGAGCGCTTTGAGGCCTATGCTGGGAAATGAAATATCTTCACCTAAAAACAAGAGAGAAGCATTCTCAGAAACTATTGTGTGATGAGTGCATTCAACTCACAGACTTGAATATTCCCTTCGATAGAGCAGTTTGGAAACACTCCTTTTGTAGAATCTGCAAATGTTTATTTGCCGCGCTCTGAGGCCTATGCTGGAAAAGGAAATATCTTCACATAAAAAGTAGACAGAAGCATTCTCAGAAACTTCTGTGTGATGAGCTCATTCAACTCTCAAACTTGAACGTTCTTTTCATAGGACAGTTTTGAAACACTCTTTTAGTAGAATCTGCAAGTGTTTATTTCGAGCCCTTTGAGGCCAATGATGGAAAAGGAAATATCTTCAAATAACAACTACACAGAAGCATTCTCAGAAACTTCTTTGTGATGAGTGCATTCAACTCACAGACTTGAACCTTCCTTTGGAAAGAGCAGTTTTGAAACACTTGTTTTGTAGAATCTGCAAGTAGACATTTGGAGCGCTTTGAGGCCTATGCTGGGAAATGAAATATCTTCACCTAAAAACAGGAGAGAAGCATTCTCAGAAACTTCTGTGTGATGAGTGCATTCAACTCACAGACTTGAAAACTCCTATCGATAGAGCAGTTTGGAAACACTCCTTTTGTAGAATCTGCAAGTGTTTATTTGGAGCGCTCTGAGGCCTATGCCCGAAAAGGAAATATCTTCACATAAAAACTAGACAGAAGCATTATCAGAAACTTCTGTGTGATGAGTGCATTCAACTCACAGACTTGAACATTTCTTTCGATAGAGCAGTTTGGGAACACTCCTTTTGGAGAATCTGCAAGTGTTTATTTGGAGCGCTCTGAGGCCTATGCTGGAAAAGGAAATCTCTTCACATAAAAACTAGACAGAAGCATTCTCAGAAACTTCTGTGTGATGAGCTCATTCAACTCTCAAACTTGAACGTTCCTTTTGATAGGACAGTTTTGAAACACTCTTTCAGTAGAATCTGCAAGTGTTTATTTCGAGCCCTTTGAGGCCAATGATGGAAAAGGAAATATCTTCAAATAACAACTACACAGAAGCATTCTCAGAAACTTCTTTGTGATGAGTGCATTCAACTCACAGACTTGAACTTTCCTTTTGAAAGAGCAGTTTTGAAACACTCTTTTTGTGGAATCTGCAAGTAGACATTTGGAGCGCTTTGAGGCCTATGCTGGGAAATGGAATATCTTCACCTAAAAACAAGAGAGAAACATTCTCAGAAACTTCTGTGTGATGAGCGCATTCAACTCACAGACTTGAACATTCCTTTCCATAGAGCAGTTTGGAAACACTCCTTTTGTAGAATCTGCAAGTGTTTATTTCTAGTGCTTTGAGGCCTATGCTGGAAAAGAAAATATCTTCACATAAAAACTAGACAGAAGTATTCTCAGAAACTTCTTCGTGAAGAGTTCATTCAACTCACAAAGTTGAACGTTCCTTTCTATAGGACACTTTTGAAACACTCCTTTAGTAGAATCTTCAAGTGTTTATTTGGAGTGCTTTGAGGCCTATGCTGGAAAAGGAAATCTCTTCTCATAAAAACTACACAGAAGCATTCTGAGATACTTCTTCGTGATGAGTTCATTCACCTCACAGACTTGAACCTTCCTTTTGAAAGAGCAGTTTTGAAACACTCTTTTTGTAGAATCTGCAAGTAGATATTTGGAGCGCTTTGAGGCCTATGCTGGGAAATGAAATATCTTCACCTAAAAACAAGAGAGAAGGATTCTCAGAAACTATTGTGTGATGAGTGCATTCAACTCACAGACTTGAATATTCCCTTCGATAGAGCAGTTTGGAAACACTCCTTTTGTATAATCTGCAAGTGTTTATTTGGAGCGCTCTGAGGCCCATGCTGGAAAAGGAAATGTCTTCATATACAAACTGGACAGACGCATTCTCAGAAACTTCTGTGTGATGAGCTCATTCAACTCTCAAACTTGAACGTTCTTTTCATAGGACAGTTTTGAAACACTCTTTTAGTAGAATGTGCAAGTGTTTATTTCGAGCCCTTTGAGGCCAATGATGGAAAAGGAAATATCTTCAAATAACAACTACACAGAAGCATTCTCAGAAACTTCTTTGTGATGAGTGCATTCAACTCACAGACTTCAACCTTCCTTTTGAAAGAGTAGTTTTGAAACACTCTTTTTGTAGAATCTGCAAGTAGATATTTGGAGCGCTTTGAGGCCTACGCTGGGAAATGATATATCTTCACATAAAAACAAGAGAGAAGCATTCTCAGAAACTACTGTGTGATGATTGCATTCAACTCACAGACTTGAATATTCCCTTCGATAGAGCAGTTTGGAAACACTCCTTTTGTAGAATCTGCAAGTGTTTATTTGCAGCGCTCTGAGGCCTAAGCTGGAAAAGGAAATATCTTCACATAAAGACTAGACAGAAGCATTCTCAGAAACTTCTGCGTGATGTGTACATTCAACTCACAAAGTTGAACGTTCCTTTCCATAGGACACTTTTGAAACACTCCTTTAGTAGAATCTGCAAGTGTTTATTTGGAGCCCTTTGAGGCCAAAGATTGAAAAGGAAATGTCTTCAAATAACAACTCCACACAAGCATTCTCAGAAACTTCTTTGTGATGAGTGCATTCGAATCACAGACTTAAACCTTCCTTTGGAAAGAGCAGTTTTGAAACACTCTTTTTGTAGAATCTGCAAGTAGACATTTGGAGCGCTTTGAGGCCTATGCTGGGAAATGAAATATCTTCACCTAAAAACAGGAGAGAAGCAATCTCAGAAACTTCTGTGTGATGAGTGCATTCAACTCACAGACTTGAACATTCCTTTCAATAGAGCAGTTTGGAAACACTCCTTTTGTAGAATCTGCAAGTGTTTATTTCTAGTGCTTTGAGGCCTATGCTGGAAAAGGAAATATCTTCACATACAAACTACACAGAAGCATTCTGAGATACTTCTTGGTGATGAGTGCATTCAACTCACAGACTTCAACCTTCCTTTTGAAAGAGTAGTTTTGAAACACTCTTTTTGTAGAATCTGCAAGTAGATATTTGGAGCGCTTTGAGGCCTATGCTGGGAAATGAAATATCTTCACCTAAAAACAAGAGAGAAGCATTCTCAGAAACTTCTGTGTGATGAGTGCATTCAACTCGCAGACTTCAACCTTCCTTTAGAAAGACCAGTTTTGAAACACTCTTTTAGTAGAATCTGCAAGTAGATATTTGCAGCGCTTTGAGGCCTATGCTGAGAAATGAAATATCTTCAGCTAAAAACAAGAGAGAAGCATTCTCAGAAACTTCTGTGTGATGAGTGCATTCAACTCACAGACTTGAACATTCCTTTTGATGGAGCAGTTTGAAAACACTCCTTTTGTGGAATCTCCAAGTGTTTATTTGGAGCCCTCTGAGGCCTATGCTGGAAAAGGAAATATCTTCACATAAAAACTAGACAGAAGCATTCTCAGAAACTTCGGTGTGATGAGTTCATTCAACTCACAGACTTGAACGTTACTTTTGATAGGACAGTTTTGAAACACTCCTTTAGTAGAATCTGCAACTGTTTATTTCGAGCACTTTGAGGCCAATGATGGAAAAGGAAATGTCTTCAAATGAAAACTACAAAGAAGCATTGTCAGAAACTTCTTTGCAAAGAGTGCATTCAACTCACAGACTTGAACCTTCCTTTTGAAAGAGCAGTTTTGAAACACTCTTTTTGTTCAATCTGCAAGTAGACATTTTGAGCGCTTTGAGGCCTATGCTGGGAAATGAAATATCTTCACCTAAAAACAAGAGAGAAACATTCTCAGAAACTTCTGGATGATGGGTGCATTCAACTCACAGACTGGAACATTCCTTTCGATAGAGCAGTTTGGAAACACAACTTTTGTAGAATCTGCAAGTGTTTATTTGGAGTGCTTTGAGGCTTATGCTGGAAAGGAAATATCTTCACATAAAAACTACACAGAAGCATTCTGAGATACTTCTTGGTGATGAGTGCATTCAACTCACGGACCTGAACTTTCCTTTTGAAAGAGCAGTTTTGAAACACTCTTTTTGTAGAATCTGCAAGTAGATATTTCGAGCGCTTTGAGGCCTATGCTGGGAAATGAAATATCTTCACCTAAAAACAAGAGAGAGGCATTCTCAGAAACTTCTTTGTGATGAGGGCATTCAACTCAGAGACTTCAACCTTCCTTTTGAAAGAGGAGTTTTGAAACACTCTTTTTCTAGAATCTGCAAGTGTTTATTTGGAGTGCTTTGAGGCCTATGCTGGAAAAGGAAATATCTTCACATGAAAACTACACAGAAGTATTCTGAGATACTTCTTGGTGATGAGTGCATTCAACTCAGAGACCTGAACTTTCCTTTTGAAAGAGCAGTTTTGAAACACTCTTTTTGTAGAATCTCCAAGTGTTTAATTCTAGCCCTTTGAGGCCAAAGATGGAAAAGGAAATGTCCTCAAATAACAACTACACAGAAGCATTCTCAGAAACTTCTTTGTGATGAGTGCATTCAACTCACAGACTTGAACCTTCCTTTTGAAAAGCAGTTTTGAAACACAGTTTTTGTAGAATCTGCAAGTAGACATATGGAGCACTTAGTGGCCTATGTTGGGAAATGAAATAAATTCACCTAAAAACAAGAGAGAAACATTCTCAGAAACTTCTGTGTGATGAGTGCATTCAACTCACAGACTTGAAAATTCCTTTCGATAGAGCAGTTTGGAAAAACTCCCTTTGTAGAATCTGCAAGTGTTTATTTGGAGTGCTTTGAGGCCTATGCTGGAAAAGGAAATATCTTCACATAAAAACTAGACAGAAGCATTCTCAGAATCTTCTGTGTGATGAGTTCATTCAACTCTCAAACTTGAACGTTCTCTTGATAGGACAGTTTTGAAACACTCTTTTAGTAGAATCTGCAAGTGTTTATTTCGAGCCCTTTGAGGCCAATGATGGAAAAGGAAATGTCTTCAAATAACAACTACACAGAAGCATTCTCAGAAACTTCTTTGTGATGAGTGCATTCAACTCACAGACTTGAACATTCCTTTGGAAAGAGCAGTTTTGAAACACTGTTTTTGTAGAATCTGCAAGTAGACATTTGGAGCGCTTTGAGGACTATGCTGGGAAATGAAATATCTTCACCTAAAAACAAGAGAGAAGCATTCTCAGAAACTTCTGTGTGATGAGTGCATTCAACTCACAGACTTGAACATTCCTTTCGATAGAGCAGTTTGGAAACACTCCTTTTGTAGAATCTACAAGTGTTTATTTGGAGTGCTTTGAGGCCTATGCTGGAAAAGGAAATATCTTCACACAAAAACTACACCGAAGCATTCTGAGATACTTCTTGGTGATGAGTGCATTCAACTCACAGACCTGAACTTTCCTTTTGAAAGACCAGTTTAGAAACACTCTTTTTGCAGAATCTGCAAGTAGATATTTGGAGCGCTTTGAGGCCTATGCTGGGAAATGAAATATCTTCACCTAAAAACAAGAGAGAGGCATTCTCAGAAACTTCTTTGTGATGAGGGCATTCAACTCACAGACTTGAACCTTCCTTTGGAAAGAGCAGTTTTGAAAGACTCTTTTTGTAGAATCTGCAGGTAGACATTTGGAGCGCTTTGAGGTCTATGCTGGGAAATGAAATATCTTCACCTAAAAACAAGAGAGAGGCATTCTCGGAAACTACTGTGTGATGAGTGCATTCAACTCACAGACTTGAATATTCCCTTCGATAGAGCAGTTTGGAAACACTCCTTTTGTAGAATCTGCAAGAGTTTATTTGCAGCGCTCTGAGGCCTATGCTGGAAAAGGAAATATCTTCACATAAAAACTAGACAGAAGCATTCTCAGAAACTTCTGCGTGATGAGTTCATTCAACTCACAAGGTTGAACGTTCCTTTCTATAGGACACTTTTGAAACACTCCTTTAGTAGAATCTGCAAGTGTATATTTCGAGTCTTTTGAGACCAAAGATGGAAAAGGAAATGTCTTCAAATAACAACTACACAGAAGCATTCTCAGAAACTTCAATGTGATGAGTGCATTCAACTCACAGACTTGAAACTTCCTTTGGAAAGAGCAGTTTTGAAACACTCTTTTTGTAGAATCTGCAAGTAGACTTTTGGAGCGCTTTGAGGCCTATGCTGGGAAATGGAATATCTTCACCTAAAAACAAGAGAGAAACATTCTCAGAAACTTCTGTGTGATGAGTGCATTCAACTCACAGACTTGAACATTCCTTTTGATAGAGCAGTTTGGAAACACTCCTTTTGTAGAATCTGCAAGTGTTTATTTCTAGGGCTTTGAGGCCTATGCTGGAAAAGGAAATATCTTCACATACAAACTACACAGAAGCATTCTCAGATACTTTTTGGTGATGAGTGCATTCAACTCACAGACTTCAACCTTCCTTTTGAAAGAGCAGTTTTGAAACACTCTTTTTGTAGAATCTGCAAGTAGATATTTGGAGAGCTTTGAGGCCTATGCTGGGAAATGAAATATCTTCACCTAAAAACAAGAGAGAAGCATTCTCAGAAACTTCTGTGTGATGAGTGCATTCAACTCACAGACTTGAATATTCCCTTCGATAGAGCAGTTTGGAAACACTCCTTTTGTAGAATCTGCAAGTGTTTATATCTAGTGCTTTGAGGCCTATGCTGGAAAAGGAAATATCTTCACATAAAAACTAGACAGAAGTATTCTCAGAAACTTCTTCGTGATGAGTTCATTCAACTCACAAAGTTGAACGTTCCTTTCTATAGGACACTTTTGAAACACTCCTTTAGTAGAATCTTCAAGTGTTTATTTCGAGCCCTTTGAGGCAAAAGATTGAAAAGGAAATGTCTTCAAATAACAACTACACAGAAGCATTCTCAGAAACTTCTTTGTGATGAGTGCATTCAACTCACAGACTTGAACATTCCTTTCTATAGAGCAGTTTGGAAACACTCCTTTTGTAGGATCTGCAAGTGTTTATTTGGAGTGCTTTGAGGCCTATGCTGGAAAAGGAAATCTCTTCACATAAAAACTACACAGAAGCATTCTGAGATACTACTTTTCGATGAGTTCATTCAACTCACAGTCTTCAACTTTCCTTTTGAAAGAGCAGTTTTGAAACACTCTTTTTGTAGAATCTGCAAGTAGATATTTGGAGCGCTTTGAGGCCTATGCTGGGAAATGAAATATCTTCACCTAAAAACAAGAGAGAAGCATTCTCAGAAACTATTGTGTGATGAGTGCATTCAACTCACAGACTTGAATATTCCCTTCGATAGAGCAGTTTGGAAACACTCCTTTTGTAGAATCTGCAAATGTTTATTTGCCGCGCTCTGAGGCCTATGCTGGAAAAGGAAATATCTTCACATAAAAACTAGACAGAAGCATTCTCAGAAACTTCTGTGTGATGAGCTCATTCAACTCTCAAACTTGAACGTTCTTTTCATAGGACAGTTTTGAAACACTCTTTTAGTAGAATCTGCAAGTGTTTATTTCGAGCCCTTTGAGGCCAATGATGGAAAAGGAAATATCTTCAAATAACAACTACACAGAAGCATTCTCAGAAACTTCTTTGTGATGAGTGCATTCAACTCACAGACTTGAACCTTCCTTTGGAAAGAGCAGTTTTGAAACACTTGTTTTGTAGAATCTGCAAGTAGACATTTGGAGCGCTTTGAGGCCTATGCTGGGAAATGAAATATCTTCACCTAAAAACAGGAGAGAAGCATTCTCAGAAACTTCTGTGTGATGAGTGCATTCAACTCACAGACTTGAAAACTCCTATCGATAGAGCAGTTTGGAAACACTCCTTTTGTAGAATCTGCAAGTGTTTATTTGGAGCGCTCTGAGGCCTATGCCCGAAAAGGAAATATCTTCACATAAAAACTAGACAGAAGCATTATCAGAAACTTCTGTGTGATGAGTGCATTCAACTCACAGACTTGAACATTTCTTTCGATAGAGCAGTTTGGGAACACTCCTTTTGGAGAATCTGCAAGTGTTTATTTGGAGCGCTCTGAGGCCTATGCTGGAAAAGGAAATCTCTTCACATAAAAACTAGACAGAAGCATTCTCAGAAACTTCTGTGTGATGAGCTCATTCAACTCTCAAACTTGAACGTTCCTTTTGATAGGACAGTTTTGAAACACTCTTTCAGTAGAATCTGCAAGTGTTTATTTCGAGCCCTTTGAGGCCAATGATGGAAAAGGAAATATCTTCAAATAACAACTACACAGAAGCATTCTCAGAAACTTCTTTGTGATGAGTGCATTCAACTCACAGACTTGAACTTTCCTTTTGAAAGAGCAGTTTTGAAACACTCTTTTTGTGGAATCTGCAAGTAGACATTTGGAGCGCTTTGAGGCCTATGCTGGGAAATGGAATATCTTCACCTAAAAACAAGAGAGAAACATTCTCAGAAACTTCTGTGTGATGAGCGCATTCAACTCACAGACTTGAACATTCCTTTCCATAGAGCAGTTTGGAAACACTCCTTTTGTAGAATCTGCAAGTGTTTATTTCTAGTGCTTTGAGGCCTATGCTGGAAAAGAAAATATCTTCACATAAAAACTAGACAGAAGTATTCTCAGAAACTTCTTCGTGAAGAGTTCATTCAACTCACAAAGTTGAACGTTCCTTTCTATAGGACACTTTTGAAACACTCCTTTAGTAGAATCTTCAAGTGTTTATTTGGAGTGCTTTGAGGCCTATGCTGGAAAAGGAAATCTCTTCTCATAAAAACTACACAGAAGCATTCTGAGATACTTCTTCGTGATGAGTTCATTCAACTCACAGACTTGAACATTCCTTTTGAAAGAGCAGTTTTGAAACACTCTTTTTGTAGAATCTGCAAGTAGATATTTGGAGCGCTTTGAGGCCTATGCTGGGAAATGAAATATCTTCACCTAAAAACAAGAGAGAAGGATTCTCAGAAACTATTGTGTGATGAGTGCATTCAACTCACAGACTTGAATATTCCCTTCGATAGAGCAGTTTGGAAACACTCCTTTTGTATAATCTGCAAGTGTTTATTTGGAGCGCTCTGAGGCCCATGCTGGAAAAGGAAATGTCTTCATATACAAACTGGACAGACGCATTCTCAGAAACTTCTGTGTGATGAGCTCATTCAACTCTCAAACTTGAACGTTCTTTTCATAGGACAGTTTTGAAACACTCTTTTAGTAGAATGTGCAAGTGTTTATTTCGAGCCCTTTGAGGCCAATGATGGAAAAGGAAATATCTTCAAATAACAACTACACAGAAGCATTCTCAGAAACTTCTTTGTGATGAGTGCATTCAACTCACAGACTTCAACCTTCCTTTTGAAAGAGTAGTTTTGAAACACTCTTTTTGTAGAATCTGCAAGTAGATATTTGGAGCGCTTTGAGGCCTACGCTGGGAAATGATATATCTTCACATAAAAACAAGAGAGAAGCATTCTCAGAAACTACTGTGTGATGATTGCATTCAACTCACAGACTTGAATATTCCCTTCGATAGAGCAGTTTGGAAACACTCCTTTTGTAGAATCTGCAAGTGTTTATTTGCAGCGCTCTGAGGCCTAAGCTGGAAAAGGAAATATCTTCACATAAAGACTAGACAGAAGCATTCTCAGAAACTTCTGCGTGATGTGTACATTCAACTCACAAAGTTGAACGTTCCTTTCCATAGGACACTTTTGAAACACTCCTTTAGTAGAATCTGCAAGTGTTTATTTGGAGCCCTTTGAGGCCAAAGATTGAAAAGGAAATGTCTTCAAATAACAACTCCACACAAGCATTCTCAGAAACTTCTTTGTGATGAGTGCATTCGAATCACAGACTTAAACCTTCCTTTGGAAAGAGCAGTTTTGAAACACTCTTTTTGTAGAATCTGCAAGTAGACATTTGGAGCGCTTTGAGGCCTATGCTGGGAAATGAAATATCTTCACCTAAAAACAGGAGAGAAGCAATCTCAGAAACTTCTGTGTGATGAGTGCATTCAACTCACAGACTTGAACATTCCTTTCGATAGAGCAGTTTGGAAACACTCCTTTTGTAGAATCTGCAAGTGTTTATTTCTAGTGCTTTGAGGCCTATGCTGGAAAAGGAAATATCTTCACATACAAACTACACAGAAGCATTCTGAGATACTTCTTGGTGATGAGTGCATTCAACTCACAGACTTCAACCTTCCTTTTGAAAGAGTAGTTTTGAAACACTCTTTTTGTAGAATCTGCAAGTAGATATTTGGAGCGCTTTGAGGCCTATGCTGGGAAATGAAATATCTTCACCTAAAAACAAGAGAGAAGCATTCTCAGAAACTTCTGTGTGATGAGTGCATTCAACTCGCAGACTTCAACCTTCCTTTAGAAAGACCAGTTTTGAAACACTCTTTTAGTAGAATCTGCAAGTAGATATTTGCAGCGCTTTGAGGCCTATGCTGAGAAATGAAATATCTTCAGCTAAAAACAAGAGAGAAGCATTCTCAGAAACTTCTGTGTGATGAGTGCATTCAACTCACAGACTTGAGCATTCCTTTTGATGGAGCAGTTTGAAAACACTCCTTTTGTGGAATCTCCAAGTGTTTATTTGGAGCCCTCTGAGGCCTATGCTGGAAAAGGAAATATCTTCACATAAAAACTAGACAGAAGCATTCTCAGAAACTTCGGTGTGATGAGTTCATTCAACTCACAGACTTGAACGTTACTTTTGATAGGACAGTTTTGAAACACTCCTTTAGTAGAATCTGCAACTGTTTATTTCGAGCACTTTGAGGCCAATGATGGAAAAGGAAATGTCTTCAAATGAAAACTACAAAGAAGCATTGTCAGAAACTTCTTTGCAAAGAGTGCATTCAACTCACAGACTTGAACCTTCCTTTTGAAAGAGCAGTTTTGAAACACTCTTTTTGTTGAATCTGCAAGTAGACATTTTGAGCGCTTTGAGGCCTATGCTGGGAAATGAAATATCTTCACCTAAAAACAAGAGAGAAACATTCTCAGAAACTTCTGGATGATGGGTGCATTCAACTCACAGACTGGAACATTCCTTTCGATAGAGCAGTTTGGAAACAAAACTTTTGTAGAATCTGCAAGTGTTTATTTGGAGTGCTTTGAGGCTTATGCTGGAAAGGAAATATCTTCACATAAAAACTACACAGAAGCATTCTGAGATACTTCTTGGTGATGAGTGCATTCAACTCACGGACCTGAACTTTCCTTTTGAAAGAGCAGTTTTGAAACACTCTTTTTGTAGAATCTGCAAGTAGATATTTCGAGCGCTTTGAGGCCTATGCTGGGAAATGAAATATCTTCACCTAAAAACAAGAGAGAGGCATTCTCAGAAACTTCTTTGTGATGAGGGCATTCAACTCAGAGACTTCAACCTTCCTTTTGAAAGAGGAGTTTTGAAACACTCTTTTTCTAGAATCTGCAAGTGTTTATTTGGAGTGCTTTGAGGCCTATGCTGGAAAAGGAAATATCTTCACATGAAAACTACACAGAAGTATTCTGAGATACTTCTTGGTGATGAGTGCATTCAACTCAGAGACCTGAACTTTCCTTTTGAAAGAGCAGTTTTGAAACACTCTTTTTGTAGAATCTCCAAGTAGATATTTGGAGCGCTTTGAGGCCTATGCTGGGAAATGAAATATCTTCACCTAAAAACAAGAGAGAGGCATTCTCGGAAACTTCTTTGTGATGAGGGCATTCAACTCAGAGACTTGAGGCTTACTTTTGAAAGAGGAGTTTTGAAACACTCTTTTTGTAGAATCTGCATGGGGACATTTGGAGGGCTTTGAGGCCTAAGCTGGGAAATGAAATATCTTCACCTAAAAACAAGAGAGAAACATTCTCAGAAACTCCTTTCTGATGAGTGCATTCAACTCACAGACTTGAATATTCCCTTCGATAGAGCAGTTTGGAAACACTCCTTTTGTAGAATCTGCAAGTGTTTATTTGCCGCGCTCTGAGGCCTATGCTGGAAAAGGAAATATCTTCACATAAAAACTAGACAGAAGCATTCTCAGAAACTTCTGCGTGATGAGTTCATTCAACTCACAAAGTTGAACGTTCCTTTCTATAGGACACTTTTGAAACACTCCTTTAGTAGAATCTGCAAGTGTTTATTTCGAGTCCTTTGAGACCAAAGATGGAAAAGGAAATGTCTTCAAATAACAACTACACAGAAGCATTCTCAGAAACTTCTTTGTGATGAGTGCATTCAACTCACAGACTTGAACCTTCCTTTGGAAAGAGCAGTTTTGAAACACTCTTTTTGTAGAATCTGCAAGTAGATATTTCGAGCGCTTTGAGGCCTATGCTGGGAAATGAAATATCTTCACCTAAAAACAAGAGAGAGGCATTCTCAGAAACTTCTTTGTGATGAGGGCATTCAACTCAGAGACTTCAACCTTCCTTTTGAAAGAGGAGTTTTGAAACACTCTTTTTCTAGAATCTGCAAGTGTTTATTTGGAGTGCTTTGAGGCCTATGCTGGAAAAGGAAATATCTTCACATGAAAACTACACAGAAGTATTCTGAGATACTTCTTGGTGATGAGTGCATTCAACTCAGAGACCTGAACTTTCCTTTTGAAAGAGCAGTTTTGAAACACTCTTCTTGTAGAATTTCCAAGTAGATATTTGGAGCGCTTTGAGGCTTATGCTGGGAAATGAAATATCTTCACCTAAAAACAAGAGAGAGGCATTCTCGGAAACTTCTTTGTGATGAGGGCATTCAACTCACAGACTTGAGGCTTACTTTTGAAAGAGGAGTTTTGAAACACTCTTTTTGTAGAATCTGCATGGGGACATTTGGAGGGCTTTGAGGCCTAAGCTGGGAAATGAAATATCTTCACCTAAAAACAAGAGAGAAGCATTCTCAGAAACTTCTGTGTGATGAGTGCATTCAACTCACAGCCTTGAACATTCCTTTCGATAGAGCAGTTTGGAAACACTCCTTTTGTAGAATCTGCAAGTGTTTATTTGGGGTGCTTTGAGGTCTATGGTGGAAAAGGAAATATCTTCACATAAAAACCACACAGAATCATTCTGAGATACTTCCTGGTGATGAGTGCATTCAACTTACAGACTTGAACCTTCCTTTAGAAAGAGCAGTTTTGAAACACTCTTTTTCTAGAATCTGCAAGTAGATATTTGGAGCGCTTTGAGGCCTATGCTGGGAAATGAAATATCTTCACCTAAAAACAAGAGAGAAGCATTCTCAGAAACTTCTGTGTGATGAGTGCATTCAACTCACAGACTTGAACACACCTATCGATAGAGCAGTTTGAAAACACTCCTTTTGTAGAATCTGCAAGTGTTTATTTGGAGCGCTCTGAGGCCTATGCCTGAAAAGGAAATATCTTCACATAAAAACTAGACAGAAGCATTCTCAGAAACTTCTGTGTGATGAGTGCATTCAACTCACAGACTTGAACATTCCTTTCGATAGAGCAGTTTGGGAACACTCCTTTTGTAGAATCTGCAAGTGTTTATTTGGAGCGCTCTGAGGCCTATGCTGGAAAAGGAAATATCTTCACATAAAAACTAGACAGAAGCATTCTCAGAAACTTCTTTGTGATGAGCTCATTCAACTCTCAAACATGAACGTTCTCTTGATAGGACAGTTTTGAAACACTCTTTTAGTAGAATATGCAAGTGTTTATTTCGAGCCCTTTGAGGCCAATGATGGAAAAGGAAATGTCTTCAAATAACAACTACACAGAAGCATTCTCAGAAACTTCTTTGTGATGAGTGCATTCAACTCACAGACTTGAACCTTCCTTTTGAAAGATCAGTTTTGAAGCACTGTTTTTGTAGAATCTGCAAGTAGACGTTTGGAGCGCTCTGAGGCCTATGCTGGGAAATGAAATATCTTCACCTAAAAAGACGAGAGAAGCATTCTCACAAACTTCAGTGTGATGAGTGCATTCAACTCACAGACTTGAACATTCCTTTCGATAGAGCAGTTTGGAAACACTCCTTTTGTAGAATCTGCAAGTGTTTATTTGGAGTGCTTTGAGGCCTATGCTGGAAAAGGAAGTATCTTCACATAAAAACTACACAGAAGCATTCTGAGATACTTCTTGCTGATGAGTGCATTCAAGTCACAGACTTCAACCTTCCTTTTGAAAGAGCAGTTTTGAAACACTCTTTTTGTAGAGTCTGTAAGTAGATATTTGGAGCGCTTTGAGGCCTATGCTGGGAAATGAAATATCTTCACCTAAAAACAAGAGAGAAGCATTCTCAGAAACTTCTGTATGATGAGTGCGTTCAACTCACAGACTTGAATATTCCCCTATGATAGAGCAGTTTGGAAACACTGCTTTTGTAGAATCTGCAAGTGTTTATTTGGAGCGCTCTGAGGCCTACGCTGGAAAAGGAAATATCTTCACATAAAAACTAGACAGAAGCATTCTCAGAAACTTCTGCACGATGAGTTCATTCAACTCACAAAGTTGAACGTTCCTTTCTATAGGACACTTTCGAAACACTCCTTTAGTAGAATCTGCAAGTGTTTATTTCGAGCCCTTAGAGGCCAAAGATTGAAAAGGAAATGTCTTCAAATAACAACTACACAGAAGCATTCTCAGAAACTTCTTTGTGATGAGTGCATTCAACTCACAGACTTGAACCTTCCTTTTGAAAGAGCAGTTTTGAAACACTCTTTTTGTAGAATCTGCAAGTAGACATTTGGAGCGCTTTGAGGCCTACGCTGGGAAATGAAATATCTTCACCTAAAAACAAGAGAGAAACATTCTCAGAAACTTCTGTGTGATGAGTGCATTCAACTCACAGACTTGAACATTCCTTTCGATAGAGCAGTTTGGAAACACTCCTTTTGTAGAATCTGCAAGTGTTTATTTGGAGTGCTTTGAGGCCTATGCTGGAAAAGCAAATATCTTCACATACAAACTACACAGAATCATTCTGAGATACTTCTTGGTGATGAGTGCATTCAAGTCACAGACTTGAAAATTCCTTTTGAAAGAGCAGTTTTGAAACACTCTTTTTGTAGAATCTGCGAGTAGATAGTTGGAGCGCTTTGAGACCTATGCTGGGAAATGAAATATCTTCCCCTAAAAACAAGAGAGAAGCATTCTCAGAAACTTCTGTGTGATGAGTGCATTCAACTCGCAGACTTCAACCTTCCTTTAGAAAGACCAGTTTTGAAACACTCTTTTAGTAGAATCTGCAAGTAGATATTTGCAGCGCTTTGAGGCCTATGCTGAGAAATGAAATATCTTCAGCTAAAAACAAGAGAGAAGCATTCTCAGAAACTTCTGTGTGATGAGTGCATTCAACTCACAGACTTGAACATTCCTTTTGATGGAGCAGTTTGAAAACACTCCTTTTGTGGAATCTCCAAGTGTTTATTTGGAGCCCTCTGAGGCCTATGCTGGAAAAGGAAATATCTTCACATAAAAACTACACAGAAGCATTCTCAGAAACTTCGGTGTGATGAGTTCATTCAACTCACAGACTTGAACGTTCCTTTTGATAGGACAGTTTTGAAACACTCCTTTAGTAGAATCTGCAACTGTTTATTTCGAGCCCTTTGAGGCCAATGATGGAAAAGGAAATATCTTCAAATGAAAACTACAAAGAAGCATTGTCAGAAACTTCTTTGCGAAGAGTGCATTCAACTCACAGACTTGAACCTTCCTTTGGAAAGTGCAGTTTTGAAACACTCTTTTTGTTGAATCTGCAAGTAGACATTTTGAGCGCTTTGAGGCCTATGCTGGGAAATGAAATATCTTCACCTAAAAACAAGAGAGAAACATTCTCAGAAACTTCTGGATGATGGGTGCATTCAACTCACAGACTGGAACATTCCTTTCGATAGAGCAGTTTGGAAACACACCTTTTGTAGAATCTGCAAGTGTTTATTTGGAGTGCTTTGAGGCTTACGCTGGAAAGGAAATATCTTCACATAAAAACTACACAGAAGCATTCTGAGATACTTCTTGGTGATGAGTGCATTCAACTCACGGACCTGAACTTTCCTTTTGAAAGAGCAGTTTTGAAACACTCTTTTTGTAGAATCTGCAAGTAGATATTTCGAGCGCTTTGAGGCCTATGCAGGGAAATGAAATATCTTCACCTAAAAACAAGACAGAGGCATTCTCAGAAACTTCTTTGTGATGAGGGCATTCAACTCAGAGACTTGAACCTTCCTTTTGAAAGAGGAGTTTTGAAACACTCTTTTTCTAGAATCTGCAAGTGTTTATTTGGAGTGCTTTGAGGCCTATGCTGGAAAAGGAAATATCTTCACATGAAAACTACACAGAAGTATTCTGAGATACTTCTTGGTGATGAGTGCATTCAACTCAGAGACCTGAACTTTCCTTTTGAAAGAGCAGTTTTGAAACACTCTTTTTGTAGAATCTCCAAGTAGATATTTGGAGCGCTTTGAGGCCTATGCTGGGAAATGAAATATCTTCACCTAAAAACAAGAGAGAGGCATTCTCGGAAACTTCTTTGTGATGAGGGCATTCAACTCACAGACTTGAGCCTTACTTTTGAAAGAGGAGTTTTGAAACACTCTTTTTGTAGAATCTGCAACGGAACATTTGGAGGGCTTTGAGGCCTAAGCTGGGAAATGAAATATCTTCACGTAAAAACAAGACAGAAGCATTCTCAGAAACTTCTGTGTGATGAGTGCATTCAACTCACAGCCTTGAACATTCCTTTCGATAGAGCAGTTTGGAAACACTCCTTTTGTAGAATCTGCAAGTGTTTATTTGGGGTGCTTTGAGGCCTATGGTGGAAAAGGAAATGTCTTCAAATAACAACTCCACACAAGCATTCTCAGAAACTTCTTTGTGATGAGTGCAATCAACTCACAGACTTGAACCTTCCTTTGGAAAGAGCAGTTTTGAAACACTCTTTTTGTAGAATCTGCAAGTAGACATTTGGAGCGCTTTGAGGCCTATGCTGGGAAATGAAATATCTTCACCTAAAAACAGGAGAGAAGCATTCTCAGAAACTTCTGTGTGATGAGTGCATTCAACTCACAGACTTGAACATTCCTTTCGATAGAGCAGTTTGCAAACACTCCTTTTGTAGACTCTGCAAGTGTTTATTTGGAGTGCTTTGAGGCCTATGCTGGAAAAGGAAATATCTTCACATACAAACTACACAGAAGCATTCTGAGATACTTCTTGGTGATGAGTGCATTCAACTCACAGACTTCAACCTTCCTTTTGAAAGAGCAGTTTTGAAACACCCTTTTTGTAGAATCTGCAAGTAGATATTTGGAGCGCTTTGAGGCCTATGCTGGGAAATGAAATATCTTCACCTAAAAACAAGAGAGAAGCATTCTCAGAAACTTCTGTGTGATGAGTGCATTCAACTCACAGACTTGAATATTCCCCTTCGATAGAGCAGTTTGGAAACACTGCTTTTGTAGAATCTGCAAGTGTTTATTTGGAGCGCTCTGAGGCCTATGCTGGAAAAGGAAATATCTTCACATAAAAACTAGACAGAAGCATTCTCAGAAACTTCTGCATGATGAGTTCATTCAACTCACAAAGTTGAACGTTCCTTTCTATAGGACACTTTTGAAACACTCCTTTAGTAGAATCTGCAAGTGTTTATTTCGAGTCCTTTGAGACCAAAGATGGAAAAGGAAATGTCTTCAAATAACAACTACACAGAAGCATTCTCAGAAACTTCTTTGTGATGAGTGCATTCAACTCACAGACTTGAACCTTCCTTTCAAAAGAGCAGTTTTGAAACACTCTTTTTGTGGAATCTGCAAGTAGACATTTGGAGCGCTTTGAGGCCTATTCTGGGAAATGGAATATCTTCACCTAAAAACAAGAGAGAAACATTCTCAGAAACTTCTGTGTGATGACTGCATTCAACTCACAGACTTGAACATTCCTTTCGATAGAGCAGTTTGGAAACACTCCTTTTGTAGAATCTGCAAGTGTTTATTTCTAGTGCTTTGAGGCCTATGCTGGAAAAGGAAATATCTTCACATAAAAGCTAGACAGAATTATTCTCAGAAACTTCTTCGTGATGAGTTCATTCAACTCACAAAGTTGAACGTTCCTTTCTATAGGACACTTTTGAAACACTCCTTTAGTAGAATCTGCAAGTGTGTATTTCGAGCCCTTTGAGGCCAAAGATTGAAAAGGAAATATCTTCAAATAACAACTACACAGAAGCATTCTCAGAAACTTCTTTGTGATGAGTGCATTCAACTCACAGACTTGAACCTTCCTTTGGAAAGAGCAGTTTTGAAACACTCTTTTTGTAGAATCTGCAAGTAGACATTTGGAGCGCTTTGAGGCCTATTCTGGGAAATGGAATATCTTCACCTAAAAACAAGAGAGAAACATTCTCAGAAACTTCTGTGTGATGAGTGCATTCAACTCACAGACTTGAACATTCCTTTCGATAGAGCAGTTTGGAAACACTCCTTTTGTAGAATCTGCAAGTGTTTATTTCTAGTGCTTTGAGGCCTATGCGGGAAAAGGAAATATCTTCACATAAAAACTAGACAGAAGTATTCTCAGAAACTTCTTCATGATGAGTTCATTCAACTCACAAAGTTGAACGTTCCTTTCTATAGGACACTTTTGAAACACTCCTTTAGTAGAATCTGCAAGTGTGTATTTCGAGCCCTTTGAGGCCAAAGATTGAAAAGGAAATATCTTCAAATAACAACTACACAGAAGCATTCTCAGAAACTTCTTTGTGATGAGTGCATTCAACTCACAGACTTGAACCTTCCTTTTGAAAGGGCAGTTTTGAAACACTCTTTTTGTAGAATCTGCAAGTAGACATTTAGAGCGCTTTGAGGCCTATGCTGGGAAATGAAATATCTTCACCTAAAAACAAGAGAGAAACATTCTCAGAAAGTTCTGTGTGATGAGTGCATTCAACTCACAGACTTGAACCTTCCTTTTGAAAGAGCAGTTTTGAAACACTCTTTTTGTAGAATCTGCAAGTAGACATTTGGAGCGCTTTGAGGCCTATGCTGGGAAATGAAATATCTTCACCTAAAAACAAGAGAGAAGCATTCTCAGAAACTTCTGTGTGATGAGTGCATTCACCTCACAGACTTGAACATTCCTTTCGATAGAGCAGTTTGGAAACACTCCTTTTATAGAATCTGCAAGTGTTTATTTGGAGTGCTTTGAGGCCTATGCTGGAAAAGGAAATATCTTCACATAAAAACTACACAGAAGCATTCTGAGATACTTCTTGGTGATGAGTGCATTCACCTCACGGACTGGAACCTTCCTTTTGAAAAAGCAGTTTTGAAACACTCTTTTTGTAGAATCTGCAAGTAGACATATGGAGCACTTAGTGGCCTATGTTGGGAAATGAAATAAATTCATGTAAAAACAAGAGAGAAACATTCTCAGAAACTTCTGTGTGATGAGTGCATTCAACTCACAGACTTGAACATTCCTTTCGATAGAGCAGTTTGGAAAAACTCCCTTTGTAGAATCTGCAATTGTTTATTTGGAGTGCTTTGAGGCCTATGCTGGAAAAGGAAATATCTTCACATAAAAACTAGACAGAAGCATTCTCAGAATCTTCTGTGTGATGAGCTCATTCAACTCTCAAACTTGAACGTTCTCTTGATAGGACAGTTTTGAAACACTCTTTTAGTAGAATCTGCAAGTGTTTATTTCGAGCCCTTTGAGGCCAATGATGTAAAAGGAAATGTCTTCAAATAACAACTACACAGAAGCATTCTCAGAAACTTCTTTGTGATGAGTGCATTCAACTCACAGACTTCAACCTTCCTTTTGAAAGAGCAGTTTTGAAACACTCTTTTTGTAGAATCTGCAAGTAGATATTTGGAGCGCTTTGAGGCCTATGCTGGGAAATGAAATATCTTCACCTAAAAACGAGAGAAGCATTCTCAGAAACTACTGTGTGATGAATGCATTCAACTCACAGACTTGAATATTCCCTTCGATAGAGCAGTTTTTAAACTCTCCTTTTGTAGAATCTGCAAGTGTTTATTTGTAGCACTCAGAGGCCTATGCTGGAAAAGGAAATATCTTCACATAAAAACTAGACAGAAGCATTCTCAGAAACTTCTGCGTGATGAGTACATTCAAGTCACAAAGTTGAACGTTCCTTTCCATAGGACACTTTTGAAACACTCCTTTAGTAGAATCTGCAAGTGTTTATTTCGAGCCCTTTGAGGCCAAAGATTGAAAAGGAAATGTCTTCAAATAACAACTCCACACAAGCATTCTCAGAAACTTCTTTGTGATGAGTGCATTCAACTCACAGACTTGAACCTTCCTTTGGAAAGAGCAGTTTTGAAACACTCTTTTTGTAGAATCTGCAAGTAGACATTTGGAGCGCTTTGAGGCCTATGCTGGGAAATGAAATATCTTCACCTAAAAACAGGAGAGAAGCAATCTCAGAAACTTCTGTGTGATGAGTGCATTCAACTCACAGACTTGAACATTCCTTTCGATAGAGCAGTTTGGAAACACTCCTTTTGTAGAATCTGCAAGTGTTTATTTGGAGTGCTTTGAGGCCAATGCTGGAAAAGGAAATATCTTCACATAAAAACTACACAGAAGCATTCTGAGATACTTCTTGGTGATGAGTGCATTCAACTCAAAGACCTGAACTTTCCTTTTGAAAGAGCAGTTTTGAAACTCTCTTTTTGTAGAATCTGCAAGTAGATATTTCAAGCGCATTGAGGCGTATGCTGGGAAATGAAATATCTTCACCTAAAAACAAGAGAGAGGTATTCTCAGAAACTTCTTTGTGATGAGTGCATTCAACTCACAGACTTGAACACTCCTTTCGATAGAGCAGTTTTGAAACACTCTTTTTGTAGAATCTGCAAGTGTTTATTTCGAGCCCTTTGAGGCCAATGATGGAAAAGGAAATATCTTCAAATAACAACTACCCAGAGGCATTCTCAGAAACTTCTTTGTGATGAGTGCATTCAACTCACAGACTTCAACCTTCCTTTGGAAAGAGCAGTTTTGAAACACTCTTTTTGTAGAATCTGCAAGTAGATAGTTGGAGCGCTTTGAGACCTATGCTGGGAAATGAACTATCTTCACCTAAAAACAAGAG
Source organism: Pongo pygmaeus (assembly GCF_028885625.2). NCBI lineage: Eukaryota > Metazoa > Chordata > Mammalia > Primates > Hominidae > Pongo > Pongo pygmaeus. The sequence continues at coordinate 103,808,721 of NC_072373.2, read as the reverse complement.
AGAAGCATTCTCAGAAACTTCTGTGTGATGAGTGCATCCAACTCACAGACTTGAAAACTCCTATCGATAGAGCAGTTTGGAAACACTCCTTTTGTAGAATCTGCAAGTGTTTATTTGGAGCGCTCTCAGGCCTATGCCTGAAAAGGAAATATCTTCACATAAAAACTAGACAGAAGCATTCTCAGAAACTTCTGTGTGATGAGTGCATTCAACTCACAGACTTGAACATTTCTTTCGATAGAGCAGTTTGGGAACACTCCTTTTGGAGAATCTGCTAGTGTTTGTTTGGAGCGCTCTGAGGCCTATGCTGGAAAAGGAAATCTCTTCACATAAAAACTAGACAGAAGCATTCTCAGAAACTTCTGTGTGATGAGCTCATTCAACTCTCAAACTTGAACGTTCCTTTTGATAGGACAGTTTTGAAACACTCTTTCAGTAGAATCTGCAAGTGTTTATTTCGAGCCCTTTGAGGCCAATGATGGAAAAGGAAATGTCTTCAAATAACAACTCCACACAAGCATTCTCAGAAACTTCTTTGTGATGAGTGCAATCAACTCACAGACTTGAACCTTCCTTTGGAAAGAGCAGTTTTGAAACTCTCTTTTTGTAGAATCTGCAAGTAGACATTTGGAGCGCTTTGAGGCCTATGCTGGGAAATGAAATATCTTCACCTAAAAACAGGAGAGAAGCATTCTCAGAAACTTCTGTGTGATGAGTGCATTCAACTCACAGACTTGAACATTCCTTTCGATAGAGCAGTTTGCAAACACTCCTTTTGTAGACTCTGCAAGTGTTTATTTGGAGTGCTTTGAGGCCTATGCTGGAAAAGGAAATATCTTCACATACAAACTACACAGAAGCATTCTGAGATACTTCTTGGTGATGAGTGCATTCAACTCACAGACTTCAACCTTCCTTTTGAAAGAGCAGTTTTGAAACACCCTTTTTGTAGAATCTGCAAGTAGATATTTGGAGCGCTTTGAGGCCTATGCTGGGAAATGAAATATCTTCACCTAAAAACAAGAGAGAAGCATTCTCAGAAACTTCTGTGTGATGAGTGCATTCAACTCACAGACTTGAATATTCCCCTTCGATAGAGCAGTTTGGAAACACTGCTTTTGTAGAATCTGCAAGTGTTTATTTGGAGCGCTCTGAGGCCTATGCTGGAAAAGGAAATATCTTCACATAAAAACTAGACAGAAGCATTCTCAGAAACTTCTGCATGATGAGTTCATTCAACTCACAAAGTTGAACGTTCCTTTCTATAGGACACTTTTGAAACACTCCTTTAGTAGAATCTGCAAGTGTTTATTTCGAGTCGTTTGAGACCAAAGATGGAAAAGGAAATGTCTTCAAATAACAACTACACAGAAGCATTCTCAGAAACTTCTTTGTGTTGAGTGCATTCAACTCACAGACTTGAACCTTCCTTTCAAAAGAGCAGTTTTGAAACACTCTTTTTGTGGAATCTGCAAGTAGACATTTGGAGCGCTTTGAGGCCTATTCTGGGAAATGGAATATCTTCACCTAAAAACAAGAGAGAAACATTCTCAGAAACTTCTGTGTGATGACTGCATTCAACTCACAGACTTGAACATTCCTTTCGATAGAGCAGTTTGGAAACACTCCTTTTGTAGAATCTGCAAGTGTTTATTTCTAGTGCTTTGAGGCCTATGCTGGAAAAGGAAATATCTTCACATAAAAGCTAGACAGAATTATTCTCAGAAACTTCTTCGTGATGAGTTCATTCAACTCACAAAGTTGAACGTTCCTTTCTATAGGACACTTTTGAAACACTCCTTTAGTAGAATCTGCAAGTGTGTATTTCGAGCCCTTTGAGGCCAAAGATTGAAAAGGAAATATCTTCAAATAACAACTACACAGAAGCATTCTCAGAAACTTCTTTGTGATGAGTGCATTCAACTCACAGACTTGAACCTTCCTTTGGAAAGAGCAGTTTTGAAACACTCTTTTTGTAGAATCTGCAAGTAGACCTTTGGAGCGCTTTGAGGCCTATTCTGGGAAATGGAATATCTTCACCTAAAAACAAGAGAGAAACATTCTCAGAAACTTCTGTGTGATGAGTGCATTCAACTCACAGACTTGAACATTCCTTTCGATAGAGCAGTTTGGAAACACTCCTTTTGTAGAATCTGCAAGTGTTTATTTCTAGTGCTTTGAGGCCTATGCGGGAAAAGGAAATATCTTCACATAAAAACTAGACAGAAGTATTCTCAGAAACTTCTTCGTGATGAGTTCATTCAACTCACAAAGTTGAACGTTCCTTTCTATAGGACACTTTTGAAACACTCCTTTAGTAGAATCTGCAAGTGTGTATTTCGAGCCCTTTGAGGCCAAAGATTGAAAAGGAAATATCTTCAAATAACAACTACACAGAAGCATTCTCAGAAACTTCTTTGTGATGAGTGCATTCAACTCACAGACTTGAACCTTCCTTTTGAAAGGGCAGTTTTGAAACACTCTTTTTGTAGAATCTGCATGTAGACATTTAGAGCGCTTTGAGGCCTATGCTGGGAAATGAAATATCTTCACCTAAAAACAAGAGAGAAACATTCTCAGAAACTTCTGTGTGATGAGTGCATTCAACTCACAGACTTGAACCTTCCTTTCGATAGAGCAGTTTGGAAACACTCCTTTTATAGAATCTGCAAGTGTTTATTTGGAGTGCTTTGAGGCCTATGCTGGAAAAGGAAATATCTTCACATAAAAACTACACAGAAGCATTCTGAGATACTTCTTGGTGATGAGTGCATTCACCTCACAGACTGGAACCTTCCTTTTGAAAAAGCAGTTTTGAAACACTCTTTTTGTAGAATCTGCAAGTAGACATATGGAGCACTTAGTGGCCTATGTTGGGAAATGAAATAAATTCATGTAAAAACAAGAGAGAAACATTCTCAGAAACTTCTGTGTGATGAGTGCATTCAACTCACAGACTTGAACATTCCTTTCGATAGAGCAGTTTGGAAAAACTCCCTTTGTAGAATCTGCAATTGTTTATTTGGAGTGCTTTGAGGCCTATGCTGGAAAAGGAAATATCTTCACATAAAAACTACACCGAAGCATTCTGAGATACTTCTTGGTGATGAGTGCATTCAACTCACAGACCTGAACTTTCCTTTTGAAAGACCAGTTTAGAAACACTCTTTTTGTAGAATCTGCAAGTAGATATTTGGAGCGCTTTGAGGCCTATGCTGGGAAATGAAATATCATCACCTAAAAACAAGAGAGAGGCATTCTCAGAAACTTCTTTGTGATGAGGGTATTCAACTCACAGACTTGAACCTTCCTTTGGAAAGAGCAGTTTTGAAACACTCTTTTTGTAGAATCTGCAAGTAGACATTTGGAGCGCTTTGAGGCCTATGCTGGGAAATGAAATATCTTCACCTAAAAACAGGAGAGAAGCATTCTCAGAAACTTCTGTGTGATGAGTGCGTTCAACTCACAGACTTGAACATTCCTTTCGATAGAGCAGTTTGGAAACACTCCTTTGTTGAATCTGCAAGTGTTTATTTGGCGTGCTTTGAGGCCTATGCTGGAAAAGGAAATCTCTTCACATAAAAGCTACACAGAAGCATTCTGAGATACTTCTTGGTGATGAGTGCATTCAACTCACAGACTTCAACCTTCCTTTTGAAAGAGCAGTTTTGAAACACTCTTTTTGTAGAATCTGCAAGTAGATATTTGGAGCGCTTTGAGACCTATGCTGGGAAATGAAATATCTTCACCTAAAAACAAGAGAGAAGCATTCTCAGAAACTACTGTGTGATGAGTGCATTCAACTGACAGACTTGAATATTCCCTTCGATAGAGCAGTTTGGAAACACTCCTTTTGTAGAATCTGCAAGAGTTTATTTGCAGCGCTCTGAGGCCTATCCTGGAAAAGGAAATATCTTCACATAAAAACTAGACAGAAGCATTCTCAGAAACTTCTGCGTGATGAGTTCATTCAACTCACAAGGTTGAACGTTCCTTTCTATAGGACACTTTTGAAACACTCCTTTAGTAGAATCTGCAAGTGTATATTTCGAGTCCTTTGAGACCAAAGATGGAAAAGGAAATGTCTTCAAATAACAACTACACAGAAGCATTCTCAGAAACTTCTTTGTGATGAGTACATTCAACTCACAGACTTGAAACTTCCTTTGGAAAGAGCAGTTTTGAAACACTCTTTTTGTAGAATCTGCAAGTAGACATTTGGAGCGCTTTGAGGCCTATGCTGGGAAATGGAATATCTTCACCTAAAAACAAGAGAGAAACATTCTCAGAAACTTCTGTGTGATGACTGCATTCAACTCACAGACTTGAACATTCCTTTCGATAGAGCAGTTTGGAAACACTCCTTTTGTAGAATCTGCAAGTGTTTATTTCTAGTGCTTTGAGGCGTATGCTGGAAAAGGAAATATCTTCACATAAAAACTAGACAGAAGTATTCTCAGAAACTTCTTTGTGATGAGTTCATTCAACTCACAAAGTTGAACGTTCCTTTCTATAGGACACTTTTGAAACACTCCTTTAGTAGAATCTTCAAGTTTTTATTTCGAGCCCTTTGAGGCAAAAGATTGAAAAGGAAATGTCTTCAAATAACAACTACACAGAAGCATTCTCAGAAACTTCTTTGTGATGAGTGCATTCAACTCACAGACTTGAACCTTCCTTTGGAAAGAGCAGTTTTGAAACACTCTTTTTGTAGAATCTGCAAGTAGACATTTGGAGTGCTTTGAGGCCTATGCTTTGAAATGAAATATCTTCACCTAAAAACAGGAGAGAAGCATTCTCAGAAACTTCTTTGTGATGAGTGCATTCAACTCACAGACTTGAACATTCCTTTCGATAGAGCAGTTTGGAAACACTCCTTTTGTAGAATCTGCAAGTGTTTACTTGGAGTGTTTTGAGGCCTATGCTGGAAAAGGAAATCTCTTCTCATAAAAACTACACAGAAGCATTCTGAGATACTTCTTGGTGATGAGTTCATTCAACTCACAGACTTCAACCTTCCTTTTGAAAGAGCAGTTTTGAAACACTCTTTTTGTAGAATCTGCAAGTAGATATTTGCAGCGCTTTGAGGCCTATGCTGGGAAATGAAATATCTTCACCTAAAAACAGGAGAGAAGCAATCTCAGAAACTTCTGTGTAATGAGTGCATTCAACTCACAGACTTGAACATTCCTTTCGATAGAGTAGTTTGGAAACACCCCTTTTGTAGAATCTGCAAGTGTTTATTTGGAGTGCTTTGAGGCCTATGCTGGAAAAGGAAATATCTTCACATAAAAACTACACAGAAGCATTCTGACATACTTCTTGGTGATGAGTGCATTCAACTCACAGACTTCAACCTTCCTTTTGAAAGAGCAGTTTTGAAACACTCTTTAGTAGAATCTGCAAGTGTTTATTTCGAGCCCTTTGAGGCCAATGATGGAAAAGGAAATGTCTTCAAATAACAACTACACAGAAGCATTCTCAGAAACTTCTTTGTGATGAGTGCATTCAAATCACAGACTTGAACCTTCCTTTGGAAAGAGCAGTTTTGAAACACTCTTTTTGTAGAATCTGCAAGTAGGCATTTGGAGCGATTTGAGGCCTATGCTGGGAAATGGAATATCTTCACCTAAAAACAAGAGAGAAACATTTTCAGAAACTTCTGTGTGATGAGTTCATTCAACTCACAAAGTTGAACATTCCTTTCTATAGGACACTTTTGAAACACTCCTTTAGTAGAATCTGCAAGTGTATATTTCGAGTCCTTTGAGACCAAAGATGGAAAAGGAAATGTCTTCAAATAACAACTACACAGAAGCATTTTCAGAAACTTCTTTGTGATGAGTGCATTCAACTCACAGACTTGAACCTTCCTTTGGAAAGAGCAGTTTTGAAACACTCGTTTTGTAGAATATGCAAGTAGACATTTGGAGGGCTTTGAGGCCTAGGCGGGGAAATGAAATATCTTCACCTAAAAACAAGAGAGAAACATTCTCAGAAACTTCTTTGTGATGAGTGCATTCAACTCACAGACTTGAACATTCCTTTCAATAGAGCAGTTTGGAAACACTCCTTTTGTAGAATCTGCAAGTGTTTATTTCTAGTGCTTTGAGGCCTATGCTGGAAAAGGAAATATCTTCACATGCAAACTACACAGAAGCATTCTGAGATACTTCTTGGTGATGAGTGCATTCAACTCACAGACTTCAACCTTCCTTTTGAAAGAGCAGTCTTGAAACACTCTTTTTGTAGATTCTGCAGGTAGATATTTGGAGCGCTTTGAGGCCTATGCTGGGAAATGAAATATCTTCACCTAAAAACAAGAGAGAAGCATTCTCAGAAACTTCTGTGTGATGAGTGCATTCAACTCACAGACTTGAATATTCCCCTTCGATAGAGCAGTTTGGAAACACTCCTTTTGTGGAATCTCCAAGTGTTTATTTGGAGCCCTCTGAGGCCTATGCTGGAAAAGGAAATATCTTCACATAAAAACTAGACAGAAGCATTCTCAGAAACTTCGGTGTGATGAGTTCATTCAACTCACAGACTTGAACGTTCCTTTTGATTGGACAGTTTTGAAACACTCCTTTAGTAGAATCTGCAACTGTTTATTTCGAGCCCTTTGAGGCCAATGATGGAAAAGGAAATGCCTTCAAATGAAAACTACAAAGAAGCATTGTCAGAAACTTCTTTGCGAAGAGTGCATTCAACTCACAGACTTGAACCTTCCTTTTGAAAGAGCAGTTTTGAAACACTCTTTTTGTTGAATCTGCAAGTAGACATTTTGAGCGCTTTGAGGCCTATGCTGGGAAATGAAATATCTTCACCTAAAAACAAGAGAGAAACATTCTCAGAAACTTCAGGATGATGGGTGCATTCAACTCACAGACTGGAACATTCCTTTCGATAGAGCAGTTTGGAAACACTCCTTTTGTAGAATCTGCAAGTGTTTATTTCTATGGCTTTGAGGCCTATGCTGGAAAAGGAAATATCTTCACATACAAACTACACAGAAGCATTCTCAGATACTTTTTGGTGATGAGTGCATTCAACTCACAGACTTCAACCTTCCTTTTGAAAGAGCAGTTTTGAAACACTCTTTTTGTAGAATCTGCAAGTAGATATTTGGAGCGCTTTGAGGCCTATGCTGGGAAATGAAATATCTTCACCTAAAAACAAGAGAGAAGCATTCTCAGAAACTTCTGTGTGATGAGTGCATTCAACTCACAGACTTGAATATTCCCTTCGATAGAGCAGTTTGGAAACACTCCTTTTGTAGAATCTGCAAGTGTTTATTTCTAGTGCTTTGAGGCCTATGCTGGAAAAGGAAATATCTTCACATAAAAACTAGACAGAAGTATTCTCAGAAACTTCTTCGTGATGAGTTCATTCAACTCACAAAGTTGAACGTTCCTTTCTATAGGACACTTTTGAAACACTCCTTTAGTAGAATCTTCAAGTGTTTATTTCGAGCCCTTTGAGGCAAAAGATTGAAAAGGAAATGTCTTCAAATAACAACTACACAGAAGCATTCTCAGAAACTTCTTTGTGATGAGTGCATTCAACTCACAGACTTGAACATTCCTTTCGATAGAGCAGTTTGGAAACACTCCTTTTGTAGGATCTGCAAGTGTTTATTTGGAGTGCTTTGAGGCCTAGGTTGGAAAAGGAAATCTCTTCACATAAAAACTACACAGAAGCATTCTGAGATACTACTTGTTGATGAGTTCATTCAACTCACAGACTTCAACCTTCCTTTTGAAAGAGCAGTTTTGAAACACTCTTTTTGTAGAATCTGCAAGTAGATATTTGGAGCGCTTTGAGGCCTATGCTGGAAAATGAAATATCTTCACCTAAAAACAAGAGAGAAGCATTCTCAGAAACTATTGTGTGATGAGTGCATTCAACTCACAGACTTGAATATTCCCTTCGATAGAGCAGTTTGGAAACACTCCTTTTGTAGAATCTGCAAGTGTTTATTTGCCGCGCTCTGAGGCCTATGCTGGAAAAGGAAATATCTTCACATAAAAACTAGACAGAAGCATTCTCAGAAACTTCTGTGTGATGAGCTCATTCAACTCTCAAACTTGAACGTCCTTTTCATAGGACAGTTTTGAAACACTCTTTTAGTAGAATCTGCAAGTGTTTATTTCGAGCCCTTTGAGGCCAATGATGGAAAAGGAAATATCTTCAAATAACAACTACACAGAAGCATTCTCAGAAACTTCTTTGTGATGAGTGCATTGAACTCACAGACTTGAACCTTTCTTTAGAAAGAGCAGTTTTGAAACACTCTTTTTGTAGAGTCCGCAATTAGATATTTGGAGCGCTTTGAGGCCTATGTTGGGAAATGACATATCTTCACCTAAAAACAAGAGAGAAGCATTCTCAGAAACTACTGTGTGATGAGTGCATTCAACTCACAGACTTGAACATTCCTTTCGATAGAGCAGTTTGGAAACACTCCTTTTGTAGAATCTGCAAGTGTTTATTTGGAGCGCTCTGAGGCCTATGCTGGAAAAGGAAATATCTTCACATAAAAACTAGACAGAAGCATTATCAGAAACTTCTGCGTGATGAGTTCATTCAACTCACAAAGTTGAACGTTCCTTTCTATAGGACACTTTTGAAACACCCCTTTAGTAGAATCTGCAAGTGTATATTTCGAGTCCTTTGAGACCAAAGATGGAAAAGGAAATGTCTTCAAATAACAACTACACAGAAGCATTTTCAGAAACTTCTTTGTGATGAGTGCATTCAACCCACAGACTTGAAACTTCCTTTGGAAAGAGCAGTTTTGAAACACTCGTTTTGTAGAATATGCAAGTAGACATTTGGAGCGCTTTGAGGCCTAGGCGGGGAAATGAAATATCTTCACCTACAAACAAGAGAGAAACATTCTCAGAAACTTCTTTGTGATGAGTGCATTCAACTCACAGACTTGAACATTCCTTTCAATAGAGCAGTTTGGAAACACTCCTTTTGTAGAATCTGCAAGTGTTTATTTCTAGTGCTTTGAGGCCTATGCTGGAAAAGGAAATATCTTCACATGCAAACTACACAGAAGCATTCTGAGATACTTCTTGGTGATGAGTGCATTCAACTCACAGACTTCAACCTTCCTTTTGAAAGAGCAGTCTTGAAACACTCTTTTTGTAGAATCTGCAGGTAGATATTTGGAGCGCTTTGAGGCCTATGCTGGGAAATGAAATATCTTCACCTAAAAACAAGAGAGAAGCATTCTCAGAAACTTCTGTGTGATGAGTGCATTCAACTCACAGACTTGAATATTCCCCTTCGATAGAGCAGTTTGGAAACATTGCTTTTGTAGAATCTGCAAGTGTTTATTTGGAGCGCTCTGAGGCCTATGCTGGAAAAGGAAATATCTTCACATAAAAACTAGACAGAAGCATTCTCAGAAACTTCTGCGTGATGAGTTCATTCAACTCACAAAGTTGAACGTTCCTTTCTATAGGACACTTTTGAAACACTCCTTTAGTAGAATCTGCAAGTGTTTATTTCGAGCCCTTTGAGGCCAAAGTTTGAAAAGGAAATGTCTTCAAATAACAACTACCCAGAAGCATTCTCAGAAACTTCTTTGTGATGAGTGCATTCAACTCACAGACTTGAACCTTCCTTTTGAAAGAGCAGTTTTGAAACACTCTTTTTGTAGAATCTGCAAGTAGACATTTGGAGCGCTTTGAGGCCTATGCTGGGAAATGAAATATCTTCACCTAAAAACAAGAGAGAAACATTCTCAGAAACTTCTGTGTGATGAGTGCATTCAACTCACAGACTTGAACATTCCTTTCGATAGAGCAGTTTGGAAACACTCCTTTTGTAGAATCTGCAAGTGTTTATTTGGAGTGCTTTGAGGCCTACGCTGGAAAAGCAAATATCTTCACATACAAACTACACAGAATCATTCTGAGATACTTCTTGGTGATGAGTGCATTCAAGTCACAGACTTGAAAATTCCTTTTGAAAGAGCAGTTTTGAAACACTCTTTTTGTAGAATCTGCAAGTAGATAGTTGGAGCGCTTTGAGACCTATGCTGGGAAATGAAATATCTTCACCTAAAAACAAGAGAGAAGCATTCTCAGAAACTTCTGTGTGATGAGTGCATTCAACTCGCAGACTTCAACCTTCCTTTAGAAAGACCAGTTTTGAAACACTCTTTTAGTAGAATCTGCAAGTAGATATTTGGAGCGCTTTGAGGCCTATGCTGAGAAATGAAATATCTTCCCCTAAAAACAAGAGAGAAGCATTCTCAGAAACTTCTGTGTGATGAGAGCACTCAACTCACGGACTTGAACATTCCTTTTGATGGAGCAGTTTGAAAACACTCCTTTTGTGGAATCTCCAAGTGTTTATTTGGAGCCCTCTGAGGCCTATGCTGGAAAAGGAAATATCTTCACATAAAAACTAGACAGAAGCATTCTCAGAAACTTCGGTGTGATGAGTTCATTCAACTCACAGACTTGAACGTTCCTTTTGATAGGACAGTTTTGAAACACTCCTTTAGTAGAATCTGCAACTGTTTATTTCGAGCCCTTTGAGGCCAATGATGGAAAAGGAAATGTCTTCAAATGAAAACTACAAAGAAGCATTATCAGAAACTTCTTTGCGAAGAGTGCATTCAACTCACAGACTTGAACCTTCCTTTTGAAAGAGCAGTTTTGAAACACTCTTTTTGTTGAATCTGCAAGTAGACATTTTGAGCGCTTTGAGGCCTATGCTGGGAAATGAAATATCTTCACCTAAAAACAAGAGAGAAACATTCTCAGAAACTTCAGGATGATGGGTGCATTCAACTCACAGACTGGAACATTCCTTTCGATAGAGCAGTTTGGAAACACTCCTTTTGTAGAATCTGCAAGTGTTTATTTCTATGGCTTTGAGGCCTATGCTGGAAAAGGAAATATCTTCACATACAAACTACACAGAAGCATTCTCAGATACTTTTTGGTGATGAGTGCATTCAACTCACAGACTTCAACCTTCCTTTTGAAAGAGCAGTTTTGAAACACTCTTTTTTTAGAATCTGCAAGTAGATATTTGGAGCGCTTTGAGGCCTATGCTGGGAAATGAAATATCTTCACCTAAAAACAAGAGAGAAGCATTCTCAGAAACTTCTGTGTGATGAGTGCATTCAACTCACAGACTTGAATATTCCCTTCGATAGAGCAGTTTGGAAACACTCCTTTTGTAGAATCTGCAAGTGTTTATTTCTAGTGCTTTGAGGCCTATGCTGGAAAAGGAAATATCTTCACATAAAAACTAGACAGAAGTATTCTCAGAAACTTCTTCGTGATGAGTTCATTCAACTCACAAAGTTGAACGTTCCTTTCTATAGGACAATTTTGAAACACTCCTTTAGTAGAATCTTCAAGTGTTTATTTCGAGCCCTTTGAGGCAAAAGATTGAAAAGGAAATGTCTTCAAATAACAACTACACAGAAGCATTCTCAGAAACTTCTTTGTGATGAGTGCATTCAACTCACAGACTTGAACATTCCTTTCGATAGAGCAGTTTGGAAACACTCCTTTTGTAGGATCTGCGAGTGTTTATTTGGAGTGCTTTGAGGCCTATGCTGGAAAAGGAAATCTCTTCACATAAAAACTACACAGAAGCATTCTGAGATACTACTTGTTGATGAGTTCATTCAACTCACAGACTTCAACCTTCCTTTTGAAAGAGCAGTTTTGAAACACTCTTTTAGTAGAATCTGCAAGTGTTTATTTCGAGCCCTTTGAGGCCAATGATGGAAAAGGAAATATCTTCAAATAACAACTACACAGAAGCATTCTCAGAAACTTCTTTGTGATGAGTGCATTGAACTCACAGACTTGAACCTTCCTTTAGAAAGAGCAGTTTTGAAGCCCTCTTTTTGTAGAGTCCGCAATTAGATATTTGGAGCGCTTTGAGGCCTATGTTGGGAAATGACATATCTTCACCTAAAAACAAGAGAGAAGCATTCTCAGAAACTATTGTGTGATGAGTGCATTCAACTCACAGACTTGAATATTCCCTTCGATAGAGCAGTTTGGAAACACTCCTTTTGTAGAATCTGCAAGTGTTTATTTGCCGCGCTCTGAGGCCTATGCTGGAAAAGGAAATATCTTCACATAAAAACTAGACAGAAGCATTCTCAGAAACTTCTGTGTGATGAGCTCATTCAACTCTCAAACTTGAACGTTCTTTTCATAGGACAGTTTTGAAACACTCTTTTAGTAGAATCTGCAAGTGTTTATTTCGAGCCCTTTGAGGCCAATGATGGAAAAGGAAATGTCTTCAAATAACAACTACACAGAAGCATTCTCAGAAACTTCTTTGTGATGAGTGCATTCAACTCACAGACTTGAACCTTCCTTTTGAAAGAGCAGTTTTGAAACACTCTTTTTGTAGAATCTGCAAGTAGACATTTGGAGCGCTTTGAGGCCTACGCTGGGAAATGAAATATCTTCACCTAAAAACAAGAGAGAAACATTCTCAGAAACTTCTGTGTGATGAGTGCATTCAACTCACAGACTTGAACATTCCTTTCGATAGAGCAGTTTGGAAACACTCCTTTTGTAGAATCTGCAAGTGTTTATTTGGAGTGCTTTGAGGCCTATGCTGGAAAAGCAAATATCTTCACATACAAACTACACAGAATCATTCTGAGATACTTCTTGGTGATGAGTGCATTCAAGTCACAGACTTGAAAATTCCTTTTGAAAGAGCAGTTTTGAAACACTCTTTTTGTAGAATCTGCAAGTAGATAGTTGGAGCGCTTTGAGACCTATGCTGGGAAATGAAATATCTTCCCCTAAAAACAAGAGAGAAGCATTCTCAGAAACTTCTGTGTGATGAGTGCATTCAACTCGCAGACTTCAACCTTCCTTTAGAAAGACCAGTTTTGAAACACTCTTTTAGTAGAATCTGCAAGTAGATATTTGGAGCGCTTTGAGGCCTATGCTGAGACATGAAATATCTTCCCCTAAAAACAAGAGAGAAGCATTCTCAGAAACTTCTGTGTGATGAGTGCACTCAACTCACACACTTGAACATTCCTTTTGATGGAGCAGTTTGAAAACACTCCTTTTGTGGAATCTCCAAGTGTTTATTTGGAGCCCTCTGAGGCCTATGCTGGAAAAGGAAATATCTTCACATAAAAACTAGACAGAAGCATTCTCAGAAACTTCGGTGTGATGAGTTCATTCAACTCACAGACTTGAACGTTCCTTTTGATAGGACAGTTTTGAAACACTCCTTTAGTAGAATCTGCAACTGTTTATTTCGAGCCCTTTGAGGCCAATGATGGAAAAGGAAATGTCTTCAAATGAAAACTACAAAGAAGCATTGTCAGAAACTTCTTTGTGAAGAGTGCATTCAACTCACAGACTTGAATCTTCCTTTTGAAAGAGCAGTTTTGAAACACTCTTTTTGTTGAATCTGCAAGTAGACATTTTGAGCGCTTTGAGGCCTATGCTGGGAAATGAAATATCTTCACCTAAAAACAAGAGAGAAACATTCTCAGAAACTTCAGGATGATGGGTGCATTCAACTCACAGACTGGAACATTCCTTTCGATAGAGCAGTTTGGAAACACTCCTTTTGTAGAATCTGCAAGTGTTTATTTCTATGGCTTTGAGGCCTATGCTGGAAAAGGAAATATCTTCACATACAAACTACACAGAAGCATTCTCAGATACTTTTTGGTGATGAGTGCATTCAACTCACAGACTTCAACCTTCCTTTTGAAAGAGCAGTTTTGAAACACTCTTTTTGTAGAATCTGCAAGTAGATATTTGGAGCGCTTTGAGGCCTATGCTGGGAAATGAAATATCTTCACCTAAAAACAAGAGAGAAGCATTCTCAGAAACTTCTGTGTGATGAGTGCATTCAACTCACAGACTTGAATATTCCCTTCGATAGAGCAGTTTGGAAACACTCCTTTTGTAGAATCTGCAAGTGTTTATTTCTAGTGCTTTGAGGCCTATGCTGGAAAAGGAAATATCTTCACATAAAAACTAGACAGAAGTATTCTCAGAAACTTCTTCGTGATGAGTTCATTCAACTCACAAAGTTGAACGTTCCTTTCTATAGGACACTTTTGAAACACTCCTTTAGTAGAATCTTCAAGTGTTTATTTCGAGCCCTTTGAGGCAAAAGATTGAAAAGGAAATGTCTTCAAATAACAACTACACAGAAGCATTCTCAGAAACTTCTTTGTGATGAGTGCATTCAACTCACAGACTTGAACATTCCTTTCGATAGAGCAGTTTGGAGACACTCCTTTTGTAGGATCTGCAAGTGTTTATTTGGAGTGCTTTGAGGCCTAGGTTGGAAAAGGAAATCTCTTCACATAAAAACTACACAGAAGCATTCTGAGATACTACTTGTTGATGAGTTCATTCAACTCACAGACTTCAACCTTCCTTTTGAAAGAGCAGTTTTGAAACACTCTTTTTGTAGAATCTGCAAGTAGATATTTGGAGCGCTTTGAGGCCTATGCTGGAAAATGAAATATCTTCACCTAAAAACAAGAGAGAAGCATTCTCAGAAACTATTGTGTGATGAGTGCATTCAACTCACAGACTTGAATATTCCCTTCGATAGAGCAGTTTGGAAACACTCCTTTTGTAGAATCTGCAAGTGTTTATTTGCCGCGCTCTGAGGCCTATGCTGGAAAAGGAAATATCTTCACATAAAAACTAGACAGAAGCATTCTCAGAAACTTCTGTGTGATGAGCTCATTCAACTCTCAAACTTGAACGTTCTTTTCATAGGACAGTTTTGAAACACTCTTTTAGTAGAATCTGCAAGTGTTTATTTCGAGCCCTTTGAGGCCAATGATGGAAAAGGAAATATCTTCAAATAACAACTACACAGAAGCATTCTCAGAAACTTCTTTGTGATGAGTGCATTGAACTCACAGACTTGAACCTTCCTTTAGAAAGAGCAGTTTTGAAACACTCTTTTTGTAGAGTCCGCAATTAGATATTTGGAGCGCTTTGAGGCCTATGTTGGGAAATGACATATCTTCACCTAAAAACAAGAGAGAAGCATTCTCAGAAACTACTGTGTGATGAGTGCATTCAACTCACAGACTTGAACATTCCTTTCGATAGAGCAGTTTGGAAACACTCCTTTTGTAGAATCTGCAAGTGTTTATTTGGAGCGCTCTGAGGCCTATGCTGGAAAAGGAAATATCTTCACATAAAAACTAGACAGAAGCATTCTCAGAAACTTCTGCGTGATGAGTTCATTCAACTCACAAAGTTGAACGTTCCTTTCTATAGGACACTTTTGAAACACCCCTTTAGTAGAATCTGCAAGTGTATATTTCGAGTCCTTTGAGACCAAAGATGGAAAAGGAAATGTCTTCAAATAACAACTACACAGAAGCATTTTCAGAAACTTCTTTGTGATGAGTGCATTCAACTCACAGACTTGAAACTTCCTTTGGAAAGAGCAGTTTTGAAACACTCGTTTTGTAGAATATGCAAGTAGACATTTGGAGCGCTTTGAGGCCTAGGCGGGGAAATGAAATATCTTCACCTACAAACAAGAGAGAAACATTCTCAGAAACTTCTTTGTGATGAGTGCATTCAACTCACAGACTTGAACATTCCTTTCAATAGAGCAGTTTGGAAACACTCCTTTTGTAGAATCTGCAAGTGTTTATTTCTAGTGCTTTGAGGCCTATGCTGGAAAAGGAAATATCTTCACATGCAAACTACACAGAAGCATTCTGAGATACTTCTTGGTGATGAGTGCATTCAACTCACAGACTTCAACCTTCCTTTTGAAAGAGCAGTCTTGAAACACTCTTTTTGTAGAATCTGCAAGTAGATATTTGGAGCGCTTTGAGGCCTATGCTGGGAAATGAAATATCTTCCCCTAAAAACAAGAGAGAAGCATTCTCAGAAACTTCTGTGTGATGAGTGCATTCAACTCACAGACTTGAATATTCCCCTTCGATAGAGCAGTTTGGAAACATTGCTTTTGTAGAATCTGCAAGTGTTTATTTGGAGCGCTCTGAGGCCTATGCTGGAAAAGGAAATATCTTCACATAAAAACTAGACAGACGCATTCTCAGAAACTTCTGCGTGATGAGTTCATTCAACTCACAAAGTTGAACGTTCCTTTCTATAGGACACTTTTGAAACACTCCTTTAGTAGAATCTGCAAGTGTTTATTTCGAGCCCTTTGAGGCCAAAGTTTGAAAAGGAAATGTCTTCAAATAACAACTACCCAGAAGCATTCTCAGAAACTTCTTTGTGATGAGTGCATTCAACTCACAGACTTGAACCTTCCTTTTGAAAGAGCAGTTTTGAAACACTCTTTTTGTAGAATCTGCAAGTAGACATTTGGAGCGCTTTGAGGCCTATGCTGGGAAATGAAATATCTTCACCTAAAAACAAGAGAGAAACATTCTCAGAAACTTCTGTGTGATGAGTGCATTCAACTCACAGACTTGAACATTCCTTTCGATAGAGCAGTTTGGAAACACTCCTTTTGTAGAATCTGCAAGTGTTTATTTGGAGTGCTTTGAGGCCTACGCTGGAAAAGCAAATATCTTCACATACAAACTACACAGAATCATTCTGAGATACTTCTTGGTGATGAGTGCATTCAAGTCACAGACTTGAAAATTCCTTTTGAAAGAGCAGTTTTGAAACACTCTTTTTGTAGAATCTGCAAGTAGATAGTTGGAGCGCTTTGAGACCTATGCTGGGAAATGAAATATCTTCACCTAAAAACAAGAGAGAAGCATTCTCAGAAACTTCTGTGTGATGAGTGCATTCAACTCGCAGACTTCAACCTTCCTTTAGAAAGACCAGTTTTGAAACACTCTTTTAGTAGAATCTGCAAGTAGATATTTGGAGCGCTTTGAGGCCTATGCTGAGAAATGAAATATCTTCCCCTAAAAACAAGAGAGAAGCATTCTCAGAAACTTCTGTGTGATGAGAGCACTCAACTCACGGACTTGAACATTCCTTTTGATGGAGCAGTTTGAAAACACTCCTTTTGTGGAATCTCCAAGTGTTTATTTGGAGCCCTCTGAGGCCTATGCTGGAAAAGGAAATATCTTCACATAAAAACTAGACAGAAGCATTCTCAGAAACTTCGGTGTGATGAGTTCATTCAACTCACAGACTTGAACGTTCCTTTTGATAGGACAGTTTTGAAACACTCCTTTAGTAGAATCTGCAA
Source organism: Pongo pygmaeus (assembly GCF_028885625.2). Taxonomy (NCBI): domain Eukaryota; kingdom Metazoa; phylum Chordata; class Mammalia; order Primates; family Hominidae; genus Pongo; species Pongo pygmaeus. The sequence goes on along the minus strand of NC_072373.2, from coordinate 103,791,516 downwards.
CTGTTTATTTCGAGCCCTTTGAGGCCAATGATGGAAAAGGAAATGTCTTCAAATGAAAACTACAAAGAAGCATTATCAGAAACTTCTTTGCGAAGAGTGCATTCAACTCACAGACTTGAACCTTCCTTTTGAAAGAGCAGTTTTGAAACACTCTTTTTGTTGAATCTGCAAGTAGACATTTTGAGCGCTTTGAGGCCTATGCTGGGAAATGAAATATCTTCACCTAAAAACAAGAGAGAAACATTCTCAGAAACTTCAGGATGATGGGTGCATTCAACTCACAGACTGGAACATTCCTTTCGATAGAGCAGTTTGGAAACACTCCTTTTGTAGAATCTGCAAGTGTTTATTTCTATGGCTTTGAGGCCTATGCTGGAAAAGGAAATATCTTCACATACAAACTACACAGAAGCATTCTCAGATACTTTTTGGTGATGAGTGCATTCAACTCACAGACTTCAACCTTCCTTTTGAAAGAGCAGTTTTGAAACACTCTTTTTTTAGAATCTGCAAGTAGATATTTGGAGCGCTTTGAGGCCTATGCTGGGAAATGAAATATCTTCACCTAAAAACAAGAGAGAAGCATTCTCAGAAACTTCTGTGTGATGAGTGCATTCAACTCACAGACTTGAATATTCCCTTCGATAGAGCAGTTTGGAAACACTCCTTTTGTAGAATCTGCAAGTGTTTATTTCTAGTGCTTTGAGGCCTATGCTGGAAAAGGAAATATCTTCACATAAAAACTAGACAGAAGTATTCTCAGAAACTTCTTCGTGATGAGTTCATTCAACTCACAAAGTTGAACGTTCCTTTCTATAGGACAATTTTGAAACACTCCTTTAGTAGAATCTTCAAGTGTTTATTTCGAGCCCTTTGAGGCAAAAGATTGAAAAGGAAATGTCTTCAAATAACAACTACACAGAAGCATTCTCAGAAACTTCTTTGTGATGAGTGCATTCAACTCACAGACTTGAACATTCCTTTCGATAGAGCAGTTTGGAAACACTCCTTTTGTAGGATCTGCGAGTGTTTATTTGGAGTGCTTTGAGGCCTATGCTGGAAAAGGAAATCTCTTCACATAAAAACTACACAGAAGCATTCTGAGATACTACTTGTTGATGAGTTCATTCAACTCACAGACTTCAACCTTCCTTTTGAAAGAGCAGTTTTGAAACACTCTTTTAGTAGAATCTGCAAGTGTTTATTTCGAGCCCTTTGAGGCCAATGATGGAAAAGGAAATATCTTCAAATAACAACTACACAGAAGCATTCTCAGAAACTTCTTTGTGATGAGTGCATTGAACTCACAGTCTTGAACCTTCCTTTAGAAAGAGCAGTTTTGAAACCCTCTTTTTGTAGAGTCCGCAATTAGATATTTGGAGCGCTTTGAGGCCTATGTTGGGAAATGACATATCTTCACCTAAAAACAAGAGAGAAGCATTCTCAGAAACTATTGTGTGATGAGTGCATTCAACTCACAGACTTGAATATTCCCTTCGATAGAGCAGTTTGGAAACACTCCTTTTGTAGAATCTGCAAGTGTTTATTTGCCGCGCTCTGAGGCCTATGCTGGAAAAGGAAATATCTTCACATAAAAACTAGACAGAAGCATTCTCAGAAACTTCTGTGTGATGAGCTCATTCAACTCTCAAACTTGAACGTTCTTTTCATAGGACAGTTTTGAAACACTCTTTTAGTAGAATCTGCAAGTGTTTATTTCGAGCCCTTTGAGGCCAATGATGGAAAAGGAAATGTCTTCAAATAACAACTACACAGAAGCATTCTCAGAAACTTCTTTGTGATGAGTGCATTCAACTCACAGACTTGAACCTTCCTTTTGAAAGAGCAGTTTTGAAACACTCTTTTTGTAGAATCTGCAAGTAGACATTTGGAGCGCTTTGAGGCCTACGCTGGGAAATGAAATATCTTCACCTAAAAACAAGAGAGAAACATTCTCAGAAACTTCTGTGTGATGAGTGCATTCAACTCACAGACTTGAACATTCCTTTCGATAGAGCAGTTTGGAAACACTCCTTTTGTAGAATCTGCAAGTGTTTATTTGGAGTGCTTTGAGGCCTATGCTGGAAAAGCAAATATCTTCACATACAAACTACACAGAATCATTCTGAGATACTTCTTGGTGATGAGTGCATTCAAGTCACAGACTTGAAAATTCCTTTTGAAAGAGCAGTTTTGAAACACTCTTTTTGTAGAATCTGCAAGTAGATAGTTGGAGCGCTTTGAGACCTATGCTGGGAAATGAAATATCTTCACCTAAAAACAAGAGAGAAGCATTCTCAGAAACTTCTGTGTGATGAGTGCATTCAACTCGCAGACTTCAACCTTCCTTTAGAAAGACCAGTTTTGAAACACTCTTTTAGTAGAATCTGCAAGTAGATATTTGGAGCGCTTTGAGGCCTATGCTGAGACATGAAATATCTTCCCCTAAAAACAAGAGAGAAGCATTCTCAGAAACTTCTGTGTGATGAGTGCACTCAACTCACACACTTGAACATTCCTTTTGATGGAGCAGTTTGAAAACACTCCTTTTGTGGAATCTCCAAGTGTTTATTTGGAGCCCTCTGAGGCCTATGCTGGAAAAGGAAATATCTTCACATAAAAACTAGACAGAAGCATTCTCAGAAACTTCGGTGTGATGAGTTCATTCAACTCACAGACTTGAACGTTCCTTTTGATAGGACAGTTTTGAAACACTCCTTTAGTAGAATCTGCAACTGTTTATTTCGAGCCCTTTGAGGCCAATGATGGAAAAGGAAATGTCTTCAAATGAAAACTACAAAGAAGCATTGTCAGAAACTTCTTTGTGAAGAGTGCATTCAACTCACAGACTTGAATCTTCCTTTTGAAAGAGCAGTTTTGAAACACTCTTTTTGTTGAATCTGCAAGTAGACATTTTGAGCGCTTTGAGGCCTATGCTGGGAAATGAAATATCTTCACCTAAAAACAAGAGAGAAACATTCTCAGAAACTTCAGGATGATGGGTGCATTCAACTCACAGACTGGAACATTCCTTTCGATAGAGCAGTTTGGAAACACTCCTTTTGTAGAATCTGCAAGTGTTTATTTCTATGGCTTTGAGGCCTATGCTGGAAAAGGAAATATCTTCACATACAAACTACACAGAAGCATTCTCAGATACTTTTTGGTGATGAGTGCATTCAACTCACAGACTTCAACCTTCCTTTTGAAAGAGCAGTTTTGAAACACTCTTTTTGTAGAATCTGCAAGTAGATATTTGGAGCGCTTTGAGGCCTATGCTGGGAAATGAAATATCTTCACCTAAAAACAAGAGAGAAGCATTCTCAGAAACTTCTGTGTGATGAGTGCATTCAACTCACAGACTTGAATATTCCCTTCGATAGAGCAGTTTGGAAACACTCCTTTTGTAGAATCTGCAAGTGTTTATTTCTAGTGCTTTGAGGCCTATGCTGGAAAAGGAAATATCTTCACATAAAAACTAGACAGAAGTATTCTCAGAAACTTCTTCGTGATGAGTTCATTCAACTCACAAAGTTGAACGTTCCTTTCTATAGGACACTTTTGAAACACTCCTTTAGTAGAATCTTCAAGTGTTTATTTCGAGCCCTTTGAGGCAAAAGATTGAAAAGGAAATGTCTTCAAATAACAACTACACAGAAGCATTCTCAGAAACTTCTTTGTGATGAGTGCATTCAACTCACAGACTTGAACATTCCTTTCGATAGAGCAGTTTGGAAACACTCCTTTTGTAGGATCTGCAAGTGTTTATTTGGAGTGCTTTGAGGCCTAGGTTGGAAAAGGAAATCTCTTCACATAAAAACTACACAGAAGCATTCTGAGATACTACTTGTTGATGAGTTCATTCAACTCACAGACTTCAACCTTCCTTTTGAAAGAGCAGTTTTGAAACACTCTTTTTGTAGAATCTGCAAGTAGATATTTGGAGCGCTTTGAGGCCTATGCTGGAAAATGAAATATCTTCACCTAAAAACAAGAGAGAAGCATTCTCGGAAACTATTGTGTGATGAGTGCATTCAACTCACAGACTTGAATATTCCCTTCGATAGAGCAGTTTGGAAACACTCCTTTTGTAGAATCTGCAACTGTTTATTTGCCGCGCTCTGAGGCCTATGCTGGAAAAGGAAATATCTTCGCATAAAAACTAGACAGAAGCATTCTCAGAAACTTCTGTGTGATGAGCTCATTCAACTCTCAAACTTGAACGTTCTTTTCATAGGACAGTTTTGAAACACTCTTTTAGTAGAATCTGCAAGTGTTTATTTCGAGCCCTTTGAGGCCAATGATGGAAAAGGAAATATCTTCAAATAACAACTACACAGAAGCATTCTCAGAAACTTCTTTGTGATGAGTGCATTGAACTCACAGACTTGAACCTTCCTTTAGAAAGAGCAGTTTTGAAACACTCTTTTTGTAGAGTCCGCAATTAGATATTTGGAGCGCTTTGAGGCCTATGTTGGGAAATGACATATCTTCACCTAAAAACAAGAGAGAAGCATTCTCAGAAACTACTGTGTGATGAGTGCATTCAACTCACAGACTTGAACATTCCTTTCGATAGAGCAGTTTGGAAACACTCCTTTTGTAGAATCTGCAAGTGTTTATTTGGAGCGCTCTGAGGCCTATGCTGGAAAAGGAAATATCTTCACATAAAAACTAGACAGAAGCATTCTCAGAAACTTCTGCGTGATGAGTTCATTCAACTCACAAAGTTGAACGTTCCTTTCTATAGGACACTTTTGAAACACCCCTTTAGTAGAATCTGCAAGTGTATATTTCGAGTCCTTTGAGACCAAAGATGGAAAAGGAAATGTCTTCAAATAACAACTACACAGAAGCATTTTCAGAAACTTCTTTGTGATGAGTGCATTCAACTCACAGACTTGAAACTTCCTTTGGAAAGAGCAGTTTTGAAACACTCGTTTTGTAGAATATGCAAGTAGACATTTGGAGCGCTTTGAGGCCTAGGCGGGGAAATGAAATATCTTCACCTACAAACAAGAGAGAAACATTCTCAGAAACTTCTTTGTGATGAGTGCATTCAACTCACAGACTTGAACATTCCTTTCAATAGAGCAGTTTGGAAACACTCCTTTTGTAGAATCTGCAAGTGTTTATTTCTAGTGCTTTGAGGCCTATGCTGGAAAAGGAAATATCTTCACATGCAAACTACACAGAAGCATTCTGAGATACTTCTTGGTGATGAGTGCATTCAACTCACAGACTTCAACCTTCCTTTTGAAAGAGCAGTCTTGAAACACTCTTTTTGTAGAATCTGCAAGTAGATATTTGGAGCGCTTTGAGGCCTATGCTGGGAAATGAAATATCTTCACCTAAAAACAAGAGAGAAGCATTCTCAGAAACTTCTGTGTGATGAGTGCATTCAACTCACAGACTTGAATATTCCCCTTCGATAGAGCAGTTTGGAAACATTGCTTTTGTAGAATCTGAAAGTGTTTATTTGGAGCGCTCTGAGGCCTATGCTGGAAAAGGAAATATCTTCACATAAAAACTAGACAGACGCATTCTCAGAAACTTCTGCGTGATGAGTTCATTCAACTCACAAAGTTGAACGTTCCTTTCTATAGGACACTTTTGAAACACTCCTTTAGTAGAATCTGCAAGTGTTTATTTCGAGCCCTTTGAGGCCAAAGTTTGAAAAGGAAATGTCTTCAAATAACAACTACCCAGAAGCATTCTCAGAAACTTCTTTGTGATGAGTGCATTCAACTCACAGACTTGAACCTTCCTTTTGAAAGAGCAGTTTTGAAACACTCTTTTTGTAGAATCTGCAAGTAGACATTTGGAGCGCTTTGAGGCCTATGCTGGGAAATGAAATATCTTCACCTAAAAACAAGAGAGAAACATTCTCAGAAACTTCTGTGTGATGAGTGCATTCAACTCACAGACTTGAACATTCCTTTCGATAGAGCAGTTTGGAAACACTCCTTTTGTAGAATCTGCAAGTGTTTATTTGGAGTGCTTTGAGGCCTACGCTGGAAAAGCAAATATCTTCACATACAAACTACACAGAATCATTCTGAGATACTTCTTGGTGATGAGTGCATTCAAGTCACAGACTTGAAAATTCCTTTTGAAAGAGCAGTTTTGAAACACTCTTTTTGTAGAATCTGCAAGTAGATAGTTGGAGCGCTTTGAGACCTATGCTGGGAAATGAAATATCTTCACCTAAAAACAAGAGAGAAGCATTCTCAGAAACTTCCGTGTGATGAGTGCATTCAACTCGCAGACTTCAACCTTCCTTTAGAAAGACCAGTTTTGAAACACTCTTTTAGTAGAATCTGCAAGTAGATATTTGGAGCGCTTTGAGGCCTATGCTGAGAAATGAAATATCTTCCCCTAAAAACAAGAGAGAAGCATTCTCAGAAACTTCTGTGTGATGAGAGCACTCAACTCACGGACTTCAACATTCCTTTTGATGGAGCAGTTTGAAAACACTCCTTTTGTGGAATCTCCAAGTGTTTATTTGGAGCCCTCTGAGGCCTATGCTGGAAAAGGAAATATCTTCACATAAAAACTAGACAGAAGCATTCTCAGAAACTTCGGTGTGATGAGTTCATTCAACTCACAGACTTGAACGTTCCTTTTGATAGGACAGTTTTGAAACACTCCTTTAGTAGAATCTGCAACTGTTTATTTCGAGCCCTTTGAGGCCAATGATGGAAAAGGAAATGTCTTCAAATGAAAACTACAAAGAAGCATTATCAGAAACTTCTTTGCGAAGAGTGCATTCAACTCACAGACTTGAACCTTCCTTTTGAAAGAGCAGTTTTGAAACACTCTTTTTGTTGAATCTGCAAGTAGACATTTTGAGCGCTTTGAGGCCTATGCTGGGAAATGAAATATCTTCACCTAAAAACAAGAGAGAAACATTCTCAGAAACTTCAGGATGATGGGTGCATTCAACTCACAGACTGGAACATTCCTTTCGATAGAGCAGTTTGGAAACACTCCTTTTGTAGAATCTGCAAGTGTTTATTTCTATGGCTTTGAGGCCTATGCTGGAAAAGGAAATATCTTCACATACAAACTACACAGAAGCATTCTCAGATACTTTTTGGTGATGAGTGCATTCAACTCACAGACTTCAACCTTCCTTTTGAAAGAGCAGTTTTGAAACACTCTTTTTTTAGAATCTGCAAGTAGATATTTGGAGCGCTTTGAGGCCTATGCTGGGAAATGAAATATCTTCACCTAAAAACAAGAGAGAAGCATTCTCAGAAACTTCTGTGTGATGAGTGCATTCAACTCACAGACTTGAATATTCCCTTCGATAGAGCAGTTTGGAAACACTCCTTTTGTAGAATCTGCAAGTGTTTATTTCTAGTGCTTTGAGGCCTATGCTGGAAAAGGAAATATCTTCACATAAAAACTAGACAGAAGTATTCTCAGAAACTTCTTCGTGATGAGTTCATTCAACTCACAAAGTTGAACGTTCCTTTCTATAGGACAATTTTGAAACACTCCTTTAGTAGAATCTTCAAGTGTTTATTTCGAGCCCTTTGAGGCAAAAGATTGAAAAGGAAATGTCTTCAAATAACAACTACACAGAAGCATTCTCAGAAACTTCTTTGTGATGAGTGCATTCAACTCACAGACTTGAACATTCCTTTCGATAGAGCAGTTTGGAAACACTCCTTTTGTAGGATCTGCGAGTGTTTATTTGGAGTGCTTTGAGGCCTATGCTGGAAAAGGAAATCTCTTCACATAAAAACTACACAGAAGCATTCTGAGATACTACTTGTTGATGAGTTCATTCAACTCACAGACTTCAACCTTCCTTTTGAAAGAGCAGTTTTGAAACACTCTTTTAGTAGAATCTGCAAGTGTTTATTTCGAGCCCTTTGAGGCCAATGATGGAAAAGGAAATATCTTCAAATAACAACTACACAGAAGCATTCTCAGAAACTTCTTTGTGATGAGTGCATTGAACTCACAGTCTTGAACCTTCCTTTAGAAAGAGCAGTTTTGAAACCCTCTTTTTGTAGAGTCCGCAATTAGATATTTGGAGCGCTTTGAGGCCTATGTTGGGAAATGACATATCTTCACCTAAAAACAAGAGAGAAGCATTCTCAGAAACTATTGTGTGATGAGTGCATTCAACTCACAGACTTGAATATTCCCTTCGATAGAGCAGTTTGGAAACACTCCTTTTGTAGAATCTGCAAGTGTTTATTTGCCGCGCTCTGAGGCCTATGCTGGAAAAGGAAATATCTTCACATAAAAACTAGACAGAAGCATTCTCAGAAACTTCTGTGTGATGAGCTCATTCAACTCTCAAACTTGAACGTTCTTTTCATAGGACAGTTTTGAAACACTCTTTTAGTAGAATCTGCAAGTGTTTATTTCGAGCCCTTTGAGGCCAATGATGGAAAAGGAAATGTCTTCAAATAACAACTACACAGAAGCATTCTCAGAAACTTCTTTGTGATGAGTGCATTCAACTCACAGACTTGAACCTTCCTTTTGAAAGAGCAGTTTTGAAACACTCTTTTTGTAGAATCTGCAAGTAGACATTTGGAGCGCTTTGAGGCCTACGCTGGGAAATGAAATATCTTCACCTAAAAACAAGAGAGAAACATTCTCAGAAACTTCTGTGTGATGAGTGCATTCAACTCACAGACTTGAACATTCCTTTCGATAGAGCAGTTTGGAAACACTCCTTTTGTAGAATCTGCAAGTGTTTATTTGGAGTGCTTTGAGGCCTATGCTGGAAAAGCAAATATCTTCACATACAAACTACACAGAATCATTCTGAGATACTTCTTGGTGATGAGTGCATTCAAGTCACAGACTTGAAAATTCCTTTTGAAAGAGCAGTTTTGAAACACTCTTTTTGTAGAATCTGCAAGTAGATAGTTGGAGCGCTTTGAGACCTATGCTGGGAAATGAAATATCTTCACCTAAAAACAAGAGAGAAGCATTCTCAGAAACTTCTGTGTGATGAGTGCATTCAACTCGCAGACTTCAACCTTCCTTTAGAAAGACCAGTTTTGAAACACTCTTTTAGTAGAATCTGCAAGTAGATATTTGGAGCGCTTTGAGGCCTATGCTGAGACATGAAATATCTTCCCCTAAAAACAAGAGAGAAGCATTCTCAAAAACTTCTGTGTGATGAGTGCACTCAACTCACACACTTGAACATTCCTTTTGATGGAGCAGTTTGAAAACACTCCTTTTGTGGAATCTCCAAGTGTTTATTTGGAGCCCTCTGAGGCCTATGCTGGAAAAGGAAATATCTTCACATAAAAACTAGACAGAAGCATTCTCAGAAACTTCGGTGTGATGAGTTCATTCAACTCACAGACTTGAACGTTCCTTTTGATAGGACAGTTTTGAAACACTCCTTTAGTAGAATCTGCAACTGTTTATTTCGAGCCCTTTGAGGCCAATGATGGAAAAGGAAATGTCTTCAAATGAAAACTACAAAGAAGCATTGTCAGAAACTTCTTTGTGAAGAGTGCATTCAACTCACAGACTTGAATCTTCCTTTTGAAAGAGCAGTTTTGAAACACTCTTTTTGTTGAATCTGCAAGTAGACATTTTGAGCGCTTTGAGGCCTATGCTGGGAAATGAAATATCTTCACCTAAAAACAAGAGAGAAACATTCTCAGAAACTTCAGGATGATGGGTGCATTCAACTCACAGACTGGAACATTCCTTTCGATAGAGCAGTTTGGAAACACTCCTTTTGTAGAATCTGCAAGTGTTTATTTCTATGGCTTTGAGGCCTATGCTGGAAAAGGAAATATCTTCACATACAAACTACACAGAAGCATTCTCAGATACTTTTTGGTGATGAGTGCATTCAACTCACAGACTTCAACCTTCCTTTTGAAAGAGCAGTTTTGAAACACTCTTTTTGTAGAATCTGCAAGTAGATATTTGGAGCGCTTTGAGGCCTATGCTGGGAAATGAAATATCTTCACCTAAAAACAAGAGAGAAGCATTCTCAGAAACTTCTGTGTGATGAGTGCATTCAACTCACAGACTTGAATATTCCCTTCGATAGAGCAGTTTGGAAACACTCCTTTTGTAGAATCTGCAAGTGTTTATTTCTAGTGCTTTGAGGCCTATGCTGGAAAAGGAAATATCTTCACATAAAAACTAGACAGAAGTATTCTCAGAAACTTCTTCGTGATGAGTTCATTCAACTCACAAAGTTGAACGTTCCTTTCTATAGGACAATTTTGAAACACTCCTTTAGTAGAATCTTCAAGTGTTTATTTCGAGCCCTTTGAGGCAAAAGATTGAAAAGGAAATGTCTTCAAATAACAACTACACAGAAGCATTCTCAGAAACTTCTTTGTGATGAGTGCATTCAACTCACAGACTTGAACATTCCTTTCGATAGAGCAGTTTGGAAACACTCCTTTTGTAGGATCTGCGAGTGTTTATTTGGAGTGCTTTGAGGCCTATGCTGGAAAAGGAAATCTCTTCACATAAAAACTACACAGAAGCATTCTGAGATACTACTTGTTGATGAGTTCATTCAACTCACAGACTTCAACCTTCCTTTTGAAAGAGCAGTTTTGAAACACTCTTTTAGTAGAATCTGCAAGTGTTTATTTCGAGCCCTTTGAGGCCAATGATGGAAAAGGAAATATCTTCAAATAACAACTACACAGAAGCATTCTCAGAAACTTCTTTGTGATGAGTGCATTGAACTCACAGACTTGAACCTTCCTTTAGAAAGAGCAGTTTTGAAACCCTCTTTTTGTAGGGTCCGCAATTAGATATTTGGAGCGCTTTGAGGCCTATGTTGGGAAATGACATATCTTCACCTAAAAACAAGAGAGAAGCATTCTCAGAAACTATTGTGTGATGAGTGCATTCAACTCACAGACTTGAATATTCCCTTCGATAGAGCAGTTTGGAAACACTCCTTTTGTAGAATCTGCAAGTGTTTATTTGCCGCGCTCTGAGGCCTATGCTGGAAAAGGAAATATCTTCACATAAAAACTAGACAGAAGCATTCTCAGAAACTTCTGTGTGATGAGCTCATTCAACTCTCAAACTTGAACGTTCTTTTCATAGGACAGTTTTGAAACACTCTTTTAGTAGAATCTGCAAGTGTTTATTTCGAGCCCTTTGAGGCCAATGATGGAAAAGGAAATGTCTTCAAATAACAACTACACAGAAGCATTCTCAGAAACTTCTTTGTGATGAGTGCATTCAACTCACAGACTTGAACCTTCCTTTTGAAAGAGCAGTTTTGAAACACTCTTTTTGTAGAATCTGCAAGTAGACATTTGGAGCGCTTTGAGGCCTACGCTGGGAAATGAAATATCTTCACCTAAAAACAAGAGAGAAACATTCTCAGAAACTTCTGTGTGATGAGTGCATTCAACTCACAGACTTGAACATTCCTTTCGATAGAGCAGTTTGGAAACACTCCTTTTGTAGAATCTGCAAGTGTTTATTTGGAGTGCTTTGAGGCCTATGCTGGAAAAGCAAATATCTTCACATACAAACTACACAGAATCATTCTGAGATACTTCTTGGTGATGAGTGCATTCAAGTCACAGACTTGAAAATTCCTTTTGAAAGAGCAGTTTTGAAACACTCTTTTTGTAGAATCTGCAAGTAGATAGTTGGAGCGCTTTGAGACCTATGCTGGGAAATGAAATATCTTCACCTAAAAACAAGAGAGAAGCATTCTCAGAAACTTCTGTGTGATGAGTGCATTCAACTCGCAGACTTCAACCTTCCTTTAGAAAGACCAGTTTTGAAACACTCTTTTAGTAGAATCTGCAAGTAGATATTTGGAGCGCTTTGAGGCCTATGCTGAGACATGAAATATCTTCCCCTAAAAACAAGAGAGAAGCATTCTCAGAAACTTCTGTGTGATGAGTGCACTCAACTCACACACTTGAACATTCCTTTTGATGGAGCAGTTTGAAAACACTCCTTTTGTGGAATCTCCAAGTGTTTATTTGGAGCCCTCTGAGGCCTATGCTGGAAAAGGAAATATCTTCACATAAAAACTAGACAGAAGCATTCTCAGAAACTTCGGTGTGATGAGTTCATTCAACTCACAGACTTGAACGTTCCTTTTGATAGGACAGTTTTGAAACACTCCTTTAGTAGAATCTGCAACTGTTTATTTCGAGCCCTTTGAGGCCAATGATGGAAAAGGAAATGTCTTCAAATGAAAACTACAAAGAAGCATTGTCAGAAACTTCTTTGTGAAGAGTGCATTCAACTCACAGACTTGAATCTTCCTTTTGAAAGAGCAGTTTTGAAACACTCTTTTTGTTGAATCTGCAAGTAGACATTTTGAGCGCTTTGAGGCCTATGCTGGGAAATGAAATATCTTCACCTAAAAACAAGAGAGAAACATTCTCAGAAACTTCAGGATGATGGGTGCATTCAACTCACAGACTGGAACATTCCTTTCGATAGAGCAGTTTGGAAACACACCTTTTGTAGAATCTGCAAGTGTTTATTTGGAGTGCTTTGAGGCTTATGCTGGAAAGGAAATATCTTCACATAAAAACTACACAGAAGCATTCTGAGATACTTCTTGGTGATGAGTGCATTCAACTCACGGACCTGAACTTTCCTTTTGAAAGAGCAGTTTTGAAACACTCTTTGTGTAGAATCTGCAAGTAGATATTTCGAGCGCTTTGAGGCCTATGCTGGGAAATGAAATATCTTCACCTAAAAACAAGAGAGAGGCATTCTCAGAAACTTCTTTGTGGTTAGGGCATTCAACTCAGAGACTTGAACCTTCCTTTTGAAAGAGGAGTTTTGAAACACTCTTTTTCTAGAATCTGCAAGTGTTTATTTGGAGTGCTTTGAGGCCTATGCTGGAAAAGGAAATATCTTCACATGAATACTACACAGAAGTATTCTGAGATACTTCTTGGTGATGAGTGCATTCAACTCAGAGACCTGAACTTTCCTTTTGAAAGAGCAGTTTTGAAACACTCTTTTTGTAGAATCTCCAAGTGTTTAATTCTAGCCCTTTGAGGCCAAAGATGGAAAAGGAAATGTCCTCAAATAACAACTACACAGAAGCATTCTCAGAAACTTCTTTGTGATGAGTGCATTCAACTCACAGACTTGAACCTTCCTTTTGAAAAGCAGTTTTGAAACACAGTTTTTGTAGAATCTGCAAGTAGACATATGGAGCACTTAGTGGCCTATGTTGGGAAATGAAATAAATTCACCTAAAAACAAGAGAGAAACATTCTCAGAAACTTCTGTGTGATGAGTGCATTCAACTCACAGACTTGAAAATTCCTTTCGATATAGCAGTTTGGAAAAACTCCCTTTGTAGAATCTGCAAGTGTTTATTTGGAGTGCTTTGAGGCCTATGCTGGAAAAGGAAATATCTTCACATAAAAACTAGACAGAAGTATTCTCAGAAACTTCTTCGTGATGAGTTCATTCAACTCACAAAGTTGAACGTTCCTTTCTATAGGACACTTTTGAAACACTCCTTTAGTAGAATCTTCAAGTGTTTATTTCGAGCCCTTTGAGGCAAAAGATTGAAAAGGAAATGTCTTCAAATAACAACTACACAGAAGCATTCTCAGAAACTTCTTTGTGATGAGTGCATTCAACTCACAGACTTGAACCTTCCTTTGGAAAGAGCAGTTTTGAAACACTTGTTTTGTAGAATCTGCAAGTAGACATTTGGAGCGCTTTGAGGCCTATGCTGGGAAATGAATTATCTTCACCTAAAAACAGGAGAGAAGCATTCTCAGAAACTTCTTTGTGATGAGTGCATTCAACTCACAGACTTGAACATTCCTTTCGATAGAGCAGTTTGGAAACACTCCTTTTGTAGAATCTGCAAGTGTTTATTTGGAGTGCTTTGAGGCCTAGGCTGGAAAAGCAAATCTCTTCACATAAAAACTACACAGAAGCATTCTGAGATACTTCTTGGTGATGAGTTCATTCAACTCACAGACTTCAACCTTCCTTTTGAAAGAGCAGTTTTGAAACACACTTTTTGTAGAATCTGCAAGTAGATATTTGGAGCGCTTTGAGGCCTTTGCTGGGAAATGAAATATCTTCAACTAAAAACAAGAGAGAAGCATTCTCAGAAACTATTGTGTGATGAGTGCATTCAACTCACAGACTTGAATATTCCCTTCGATAGAGCAGTTTGGAAACACTCCTTTTGTAGAATCTGCAAGTGTTTATTTGGAGCGCTCTGAGGCCTATGCTGGAAAAGGAAATGTCTTCATATAAAAACTAGACAGAAGCATTCTCAGAAACTTCTGTGTGATGAGCTCATTCAACTCTCAAACTTGAACGTTCTTTTCATAGGACAGTTTTGAAACACTCTTTTAGTAGAATCTGCAAGTGTTTATTTCGAGCCCTTTGAGGCCAATGATGGAAAAGGAAATATCTTCAAATAACAACTACACAGAAGCATTCTCAGAAACTTCTTTGTGATGAGTGCATTCAACTCACAGACTTCAACCTTCCTTTTGAAAGAGTAGTTTTGAAACACTCTTTTTGTAGAATCTGCAAGTAGATATTTGGAGCGCTTTGAGGCCTATGCTGGGAAATGATATATCTTCACCTAAAAACAAGAGAGAAGCATTCTCAGAAACTACTGTGTGATGAGTGCATTCAACTCACAGACTTGAATATTCCCTTCGATAGAGCAGTTTGGAAACACTCCTTTTGTAGAATCTGCAAGTGTTTATTTGCAGCGCTCTGAGGCCTATGCTAGAAAAGGAAATATCTTCACATAAAAACTAGACAGAAGCATTCTCAGAAACTACTGTGTGATGAGTGAATTCAACTCACAGACTTGATCATTCCTTTCAATAGAGCAGTTTGGAAACACCCCTTTTGTAGAATCTGCAAGTGTTTATTTGGAGTCCTTTGAGGCCTATGCTGGAAAAGGAAATATCTTCACATAAAAACTACACAGAAGCATTCTGAGATACTTCATGTTGATGAGTGCATTCAACTCACAGACTTCAACCTTCCTTTTGAAAGAGCAGTTTTGAAACACTCTTTTAGTAGAATCTGCAAGTGTTTATTACGAGCCCTTTGAGGCCAATGATGGAAAAGTAAATGTCTTCAAATAACAACTACACAGAAGCATTCTCAGAAACTTCTTGGTGATGAGTGCATTCAACTCACGACTTGAACCTTCCTTTGGAAAGAGCAGTTTTGAAACACTCTTTTTGTAGAATCTGCAAGTAGGCATTTTGAGCGCTTTGAGGCTTATGCTGGGAAATGGAATATCTTCACCTAAAAACAAGGGAGAAACATTCTCAGAAACTTCTGTGTGATGAGTGCATTCAACTCACAGACTTGAACATTCCTTTCGATAGAGCAGTTTGGAAACACTCCTTTTGTAGAATCTGCAAGTGTTTATTTGGAGTGCTGTGAGGCCTATGCTGGAAAAGGAAATATCTTCACATAAAAACTACACAGAAGCATTCTGAGATACTTCTTGTTGGTGAGTTCATTCAACTCACAGACTTCAACCTTCCTTTTGAAAGAGCAGTTTTGAAACACTCTTTTTGTAGAATCTGCAATTAGATATTTGGAGCGCTTTGAGGCATATGTTGGGAAATGAAATATCTTCACCTAAAAACAAGAGAGAAGCATTCTCAGAAACTATTTTGTGATGAGTGCATTCAACTCACAGACTTGAATATTCCCTTCGATAGAGCAGTTTGGAAACACTCCTTTTGTAGAATCTGCAAGTGTTTATTTGCCGGGCTCTGAGGCCTATGCTGGAAAAGGAAATATCTTCACATAAAAACTAGACAGAAGCATTCTCAGAAACTTCTGTGTGATGAGCTCATTCCACCCTCAAACTTGAACGTTCTTTTCATAGGACAGTTTTGAAACACTCTTTTAGTAGAATCTGCAAGTGTTTATTTCGAGACCTTTGAGGCCAATGATGGAAAAGGAAATATCTTCAAATAACAACTACACAGAAGCATTCTCAGAAACTTCTTTGTGATGAGTGCATTCAACTCACAGACTTGAACCTTCCTTTAGAAAGAGCAGTTTTGAAACACTCTTTTTGTAGAGTCCGCAATTAGATATTTGGAGCGCCTTGAGGCCTATTTTGGGAAATGACATATCTTCACCTAAAAACAAGAGAGAAGCATTCTCAGAAACTTCTGTGTGATGAGTGCATTCAACTCACAGACGTGAATATTCCCCTTCGATAGAGCAGTTTGGAAACACTGCTTTTGTAGAATCTGCAAATGTTTATTTGGAGCGCTCTGAGGCCTATGCTGGAAAAGGAAATATCTTCACATAAAAACTAGACAGTAGCATTCTCAGAAACTTCTGCATGATGAGTTCATTCAACTCACAAAGTTGAACGTTCCTTTCTATAGGACACTTTTGAAACACTCCTTTAGTAGAATCTGCAAGTGTTTATTTCGAGCCCTTTGATGCCAAAGTTTGAAAAGGAAATGTCTTCAAATAACAACTACACGGAAGCATTCTCAGAAACTTCTTTGTGATGAGTGCATTCAACTCACAGACTTGAACCTTCCTTTTGAAAGAGCAGTTTTGAAACACTCTTTTTGTAGAATCTGCAAGTAGACATTTGGAGCGCTTTGAGGCCTATGCTGGGAAATGAAATATCTTCACCTAAAAACAAGAGAGAAATATTCTCAGAAACTTCTGTGTGATGAGTGCATTCAACTCACAGACTTGAACATTCCTTTCGATAGAGCAGTTTGGAAACACTCCTTTTGTAGAATCTGCAAGTGTTTATTTGGAGTGCTTTGAGGCCTATGCTGGAAAAGCAAATACCTTCACATACAAACTACACAGAATCATTCTGAGATACTTCTTGGTGATGAGTGCATTCAAGTCACAGACTTGAAAATTCCTTTTGAAAGAGCAGTTTTGAAACACTCTTTTTGTAGAATCTGCAAGTAGATAGTTGGAGCGCTTTGAGACCTATGCTGGGAAATGAAATATCTTCACCTAAAAACAAGAGAGAAGCATTCTCAGAAACTTCTGTGTGATGAGTGCATTCACCTCGCAGACTTCAACCTTCCTTTAGAAAGACCAGTTTTGAAACACTTTTAGTAGAATCTGCAAGTAGATGTTTGGAGCGCTTTGAGGCCTATGCTGAGAAATGAAATATCTTCCCCTAAAAACAAGAGAGAAGCATTCTCAGAAACTTCTGTGTAATGAGTGCATTCAACTCACAGACTTGAACATTCCTTTTGATGGAGCAGTTTGAAAACACTCCTTTTGTGGAATCTCCAAGTGTTTACTTGGAGCCCTCTGAGGCCTATGCTGGAAAAGGAAATATCTTCACATAAAAACTAGACAGAAACATTCTCAGAAACTTCGGTGTGATGAGTTCATTCAACTCACAGACTTAAACGTTCCTTTTGATAGGACAGTTTTGAAACACTCCTTTAGTAGAATCTGCAACTGTTTATTTCGAGCCCTTTGAGGCCAATGATGGAAAAGGAAATGTCTTCAAATGAAAACTACAAAGAAGCATTGTCAGAAACTTCTTTGCGAAGAGTGCATTCAACTCACAGACTTGAACCTTCCTTTTGAAAGAGCAGTTTTGAAACACTCTTTTTGTTGAATCTGCAAGTGGACATTTTGAGCGCTTTGAGGCCTATGCTGGGAAACGAAATATCTTCACCTAAAAACAAGAGAGAAACATTCTCAGAAACTTCTGGATGATGGGTGCATTCAACTCACAGACTGGAACATTCCTTTCGATAGAGCAGTTTGGAAACACACCTTTTGTAGAATCTGGAAGTATTTATTTGGAGTGCTTTGAGGCTTATGCTGGAAAGGAAATATCTTCACATAAAAACTACACAGAAGCATTCTGAGATACTTCTTGGTGATGAGTGCATTCAACTCACGGACCTGAACTTTCCTTTTGAAAGAGCAGTTTTGAAACACTCTTTTTGTAGAATCTGCAAGTAGATATTTCGAGCGCTTTGAGGCCTATGCTGGGAAATGAAATATCTTCACCTAAAAACAAGAGAGAGGCATTCTCAGAAACTTCTTTGTGATGAGGGCATTCAACTCAGAGACTTGAACCTTCCTTTTGAAAGAGGAGTTTTGAAACACTCTTTTTCTAGAATCTGAAAGTGTTTATTTGGAGTGCTTTGAGGCCTATGCTGGAAAAGGAAATATCTTCACATGAAAACTACACAGAAGTATTCTGAGATACTTCTTGGTGATGAGTGCATTCAACTCAGAGACCTGAACTTTCCTTTTGAAAGAGCAGTTTTGAAACACTCTTTTTGTAGAATCTCCAAGTAGATATATGGAGCGCTTTGAGGCCTATGCTGGGAAATGAAATATCTTCACCTAAAAACAAGAGAGAGGCATTCTCGGAAACTTCTTTGTGATGAGGGCATTCGACTCACAGACTTGAGCCTTACTTTTGAAAGGGGAGTTTTGAAACACTCTTTTTGTAGAATCTGCAAGGGGACATTTGGAGGGCTTTGAGGCCTATGCTGGGAAATGAAATATCTTCACCTAAAAACAAGAGAGAAGCATTCTCAGAAACTTCTGTGTGATGAGTGCATTCAACTCACAGCCTTGAACATTCCTTTCGATAGAGCAGTTTGGAAACACTCCTTTTGTAGAATCTGCAAGTGTTTATTTGGGGTGCTTTGAGGCCTATGGTGGAAAAGGAAATATCTTCACATAAAAACCACACAGAATCATTCTGAAATACTTCCTGGTGATGAGTGCATTCAACTCACAGACTTGAACCTTCCTTTAGAAAGACCAGTTTTGAAACACTCTTTTTGTAGAATCCGCAAGTAGATATTTGGAGCGCTTTGAGGCCTATGCTGAGAAATGAAATATCTTCCCCTAAAAACAAGAGAGAAGCATTCTCAGAAACTTCTGTGTGATGAGTGCATTCAACTCACAGACTTGAACATTCCTTTTGATGGAGCAGTTTGAAAACACTCCTTTTGTGGAATCTCCAAGTGTTTACTTGGAGCCCTCTGAGGCCTATGCTGGAAAAGGAAATATCTTCACATAAAAACTAGACAGAAGCATTCTCAGAAACTTCGGTGTGATGAGTTCATTCAACTCACAGACTTAAACGTTCCTTTTGATAGGACAGTTTTGAAACACTCCTTTAGTAGAATCTGCAACTGTTTATTTCGAGCCCTTTGAGGCCAATGATGGAAAAGGAAATGTCTTCAAATGAAAACTACAAAGAAGCATTGTCAGAAACTTCTTTGCGAAGAGTGCATTCAACTCACAGACTTGAACCTTCCTTTTGAAAGAGCAGTTTTGAAACACTCTTTTTGTTGAATCTGCAAGTGGACATTTTGAGCGCTTTGAGGCCTATGCTGGCAAATGAAATATCTTCACCTAAAAACAAGAGAGAAACATTCTCAGAAACTTCTGGATGATGGGTGCATTCAACTCACAGACTGGAACATTCCTTTCGATAGAGCAGTTTGGAAACACACCTTTTGTAGAATCTGGAAGTATTTATTTGGAGTGCTTTGAGGCTTAGGCTGGAAAGGAAATATCTTCACATAACAACTACACAGAAGCATTCTGAGATACTTCTTGGTGATGAGTGCATTCAACTCACGGACCTGAACTTTCCTTTTGAAAGAGCAGTTTTGAAACACTCTTTTTGTAGAATCTGCAAGTAGATATTTCGAGCGCTTTGAGGCCTATGCTGGGAAATGAAATATCTTCACCTAAAAACAAGAGAGAGGCATTCTCAGAAACTTCTTTGTGATGAGGGCATTCAACTCAGAGACTTGAACCTTCCTTTTGAAAGAGGAGTTTTGAAACACTCTTTTTCTAGAATCTGAAAGTGTTTATTTGGAGTGCTTTGAGGCCTATGCTGGAAAAGGAAATATCTTCACATGAAAACTACACAGAAGTATTCTGAGATACTTCTTGGTGATGAGTGCATTCAACTCAGAGACCTGAACTTTCCTTTTGAAAGAGCAGTTTTGAAACACTCTTTTTGTAGAATCTCCAAGTAGATATTTGGAGCGCTTTGAGGCCTATGCTGGGAAATGAAATATCTTCACCTAAAAACAAGAGAGAGGCATTCTCAGAAACTTCTTCGTGATGAGTTCATTCAACTCACAAAGTTGAACGTTCCTTTCTATAGGACACTTTTGAAACACTCCTTTAGTAGAATCTGCAAGTGTGTATTTCGAGCCCTTTGAGGCCAAAGATTGAAAAGGAAATTTCTTCAAATAACAACTACACAGAAGCATTCTCAGAAACTTCTTTGTGATGAGTGCATTCAACTCACAGACTTGAACCTTCCTTTTGAAAGAGCAGTTTTGAAACACTCTTTTTGTAGAATCTGCAAGTAGACATTTAGAGCGCTTTGAGGCCTATGCTGGGAAATGAAATATCTTCACCTAAAAACAAGAGAGAAACATTCTCAGAAACTTCTGTGTGATGAGTGCATTCAACTCACAGACTTGAACATTCCTTTCGATAGAGCAGTTTGGAAACACTCCTTTTGTAGAATCTGCAAGTGTTTTTTGGAGTGCTTTGAGGCCTATGCTGGAAAAGGAAATATCTTCACATAAAAACTACACAGAAGCATTCTGAGATACTTCTTGGTGATGAGTGCATTCAACTCACAGACTTGAACCTTCCTTTTGAAAGAGCAGTTTTGAAACACTCTTTTTGTTGAATCTGCAAGTAGATATTTCGAGCACTTTGAGGCCTATGCTGGGAAATGAAATATCTTTACCTAAAAACAAGAGAGAGGCATTCTCAGAAACTTCTATGTGATGAGTGCATTCAACTCAGAGACATGAACCTTCCTTTTGAAAGAGGAGTTTTGAAACACTCTTTTTGTAGAATCTGCAAGTGTTTATTTGGAGTGCTTTGAGGCCTATGCTGGAAAAGGAAATATCTTCACATTAAAACTACACAGAAGCATTCTGAGATACTTCTTGGTGATGAGTGCATTCAACTCACAGACGTGAACTTTCCTTTTGAAAGAACAGTTTTGAAACACTCTTTTTGTAGAATCTGCAAGTAGATATTCGGAGCGCTTTGAGGCCTAGGCTGGGAAATGAAATATCTTCACCTAAAAACAAGAGAGAGCCATTCTCGGAAACTTCTTTGTGATGAGGGCATTCAACTCACAGACCTGAGCCTTACTTTTGAAAGAGGAGTTTTGAAACACTCTTTTCGTAGAATCTGCAAGGAGACATTTGGAGGGCTTTGAGGCCTATGCTGGGAAATGAAATATCTTCACCTAAAAACAAGAGAGAAGCATTCTCAGAAACTTCTGTGTGATGAGTGCATTCAACTCACAGCCTTGAACATTCCTTTCGATAGAGCAGTTTGGAAACACTCCTTTTGTAGAATCTGCAAGTGTTTATTTGGGGTGCTTTGAGGCCTATGCTGGAAAAGGATATATCTTCACATAAAAACTACACAGAAGCATTCTGAGAAACTTCTGTGTGATGAGTGCATTCAACCCACAGACTTGAACAGTTCTTCCGATAGAGCAGTTTGGAAACACTCCTTTTGTAGAATCTGCAAGTGTTTATTTGGAGCGCTCTGAGGCCTATGCTGGAAAAGGAAACATCTTCACATAAAAACTAGACAGAAGCATTCTCAGAAACTTCTGTGTGATGAGTTCATTCAACTCACATACTTGAAGGTTCCTTTTGATATGACAGTTTTGAAACCCTCTTTCTGTAGAATCCGCAAGTGTTTAATTCTAGCCCTTTGAGGCCAAAGATGGAAAAGGAAATGTCCTCAAATAACAACTACACAGAAGCATTCTCAGAAACTTCTTTGTGATGAGTGCATTCAACTCACAGACTTGAACCTTCTTTTAGAAAGAGCAGTTTTGAAACACTCTTTTTGTAGAGTCCGCAATTAGATATTTGGAGCGCTTTGAGGCCTATGTTGGGAAATGACATATCTTCACCTAAAAACAAGAGAGAAGCATTCTCAGAAACTTCTGTGTGATGAGTGCATTCAACTCACAGACGTGAATATTCCCCTTTGATAGAGCAGTTTGGAAACACTGCTTTTGTAGAATCTGCAAGTGTTTATTTGGAGCGCTCTGAGGCCTATGCTGGAAAAGGAAATATCTTCACATAAAAACTAGACAGAAGCATTCTCAGAAACTTCTGCATGATGAGTTCATTCAACTCACAAAGTTGAACGTTCCTTTCTATAGGACACTTTTGAAACACTCCTTTAGTAGAATCTGCAAGTGTTTATTTCGAGCCCTTTGATGCCAAAGTTTGAAAAGGAAATGTCTTCAAATAACAACTACACAGAAGCATTCTCAGAAACTTCTTTGTGATGAGTGCATTCAACTCACAGACTTGAACCTTCCTTTCGAAAGAGCAGTTTTGAAACACTCTTTTTGTAGAATCTGCAAGTAGACATTTGGAGCGCTTTGAGGCCTATGCTGGGAAGTGAAATATCTTCACCTAAAAACAAGAGAGAAACATTCTCAGAAACTTCTGTGTGATGAGTGCATTCAACTCACAGACTTGAACATTCCTTTCGATAGAGCAGTTTGGAAACACTCCTTTTGTAGAATCTGCAAGTGTTTATTTGGAGTGCTTTGAGGCCTATGCTGGAAAAGCAAATACCTTCACATACAAACTACACAGAATCATTCTGAGATACTTCTTGGTGATGAGTGCATTCAAGTCACAGACTTGAAAATTCCTTTTGAAAGAGCAGTTTTGAAACACTCTTTTTGTAGAATCTGCAAGTAGATAGTTGGAGCGCTTTGAGACCTACGCTGGGAAATAAAATATCTTCACCTAAAAACAAGAGAGAAGCATTCTCAGAAACTTCTGTGTGATGAGTGCATTCACCTCGCAGACTTCAACCTTCCTTTAGAAAGACCAGTTTTGAAACACTCTTTTAGTAGAATCTGTAAGTAGATATTTGGAGCGCTTTGAGGCCTATGCTGAGAAATGAAATATCTTCCCCTAAAAACAAGAGAGAAGCATTCTCAGAAACTTCTGTGTGATGAGTGCATTCAACTCACAGACTTGAACATTCCTTTTGATGGAGCAGTTTGAAAACACTCCTTTTGTGGAATCTCCAAGTGTTTACTTGGAGCCCTCTGAGGCCTATGCTGGAAAAGGAAATATCTTCACATAAAAACTAGACAGAAGCATTCTCAGAAACTTCGGTGTGATGAGTTCATTCAACTCACAGACTTAAACGTTCCTTTTGATAGGACAGTTTTGAAACACTCCTTTAGTAGAATCTGCAACTGTTTATTTCGAGCCCTTTGAGGCCAATGATGGAAAAGGAAATGTCTTCAAATGAAAACTACAAAGAAGCATTGTCAGAAACTTCTTTGCGAAGAGTGCATTCACCTCACAGACTTGAACCTTCCTTTTGAAAGAGCAGTTTTGAAACACTCTTTTTGTTGAATCTGCAAGTGGACATTTTGAGCGCTTTGAGGCCTATGCTGGGAAATGAAATATCTTCACCTAAAAACAAGAGAGAAACATTCTCAGAAACTTCTGGATGATGGGTGCATTCAACTCACAGACTGGAACATTCCTTTCGATAGAGCAGTTTGGAAACACACCTTTTGTAGAATCTGGAAGTATTTATTTGGAGTGCTTTGAGGCTTATGCTGGAAAGGAAATATCTTCACATAAAAACTACACAGAAGCATTCTGAGATACTTCTTGGTGATGAGTGCATTCAACTCACGGACCTGAACTTTCCTTTTGAAAGAGCAGTTTTGAAACACTCTTTTTGTAGAATCTGCAAGTAGATATTTCGAGCGCTTTGAGGCCTATGCTGGGAAATGAAATATCTTCACCTAAAAACAAGAGAGAGGCATTCTCAGAAACTTCTTTGTGATGAGGGCATTCAACTCAGAGACTTGAACCTTCCTTTTGAAAGAGGAGTTTTGAAACACTCTTTTTCTAGAATCTGAAAGTGTTTAATTGGAGTGCTTTGAGGCCTATGCTGGAAAAGGAAATATCTTCACATGAAAACTACACAGAAGTATTCTGAGATACTTTTTGGTGATGAGTGCATTCAACTCAGAGACCTGAACTTTCCTTTTGAAAGAGCAGTTTTGAAACACTCTTTTTGTAGAATCTCCAAGTAGATATTTGGAGCGCTTTGAGGCCTATGCTGGGAAATGAAATATCTTCACCTAAAAACAAGAGAGAGGCATTCTCGGAAACTTCTTTGTGATGAGGGCATTCAACTCACAGACTTGAGCCTTCCTTTTGAAAGAGGAGTTGTGAAACACTCTTTTTGTAGAATCTGCATGGGGACATTTGGAGGGCTTTGAGGCCTATGCTGGGAAATGAAATATCTTCACCTAAAAACAAGAGAGAAGCATTCTCAGAAACTTCTGTGTGATGAGTGCATTCAACTCACAGCCTTGAACATTCCTTTCGATAGAGCAGTTTGGAAACACTCCTTTTGTAGAATCTGCAAGTGTTTATTTGGGGTGCTTTGAGGCCTATGGTGGAAAAGGAAATATCTTCACATAAAAACCACACAGAATCATTCTGAGATACTTCATGGTGATGAGTGCATTCAACTCACAGACTTGAACCTTCCTTTTGAAAGAGCAGTTTTGAAACACTCTTTTTGTAGAATCCGCAAGTAGATATTTGGAGCGCTTTGAGGCCTATAATGAGAAATGAAATATCTTCACCTAAAAACAAGAGAGAAACATTCTCAGAAACTTCTGTGTGATGAGTGCATTCAACTCACAGACTTGAACATTCCTTTCGATAGAGCAGTTTGGAAACATTCCTTTTGTAGAATCTGCAAGTGTTTATTTGGAGCGCTCTGAGGCCTATGCTGGAAAAGGAAATATCTTCACATAAAAACTAGACAGAAGCATTCTGAGAAACTTCTGTGTGATGAGTTCGTTCAACTCACAAACTTGAACGTTCCCTTTGATGGGACAGTTTTGAAACACTCCTTTCGTAGAATCTGCAAGTGTTTATTTCGAGATCTTTGAGGCCGATGATGGAAAAGGAAATGTCATCAAATAACAACTACACAGAAGCATTCTGAGATACTTCCTGGGATGAGTGCATTCAACTCACAGACATGAACCTTTCTTTTGAAAGAGCAGTTTTGAAACACTCTTTTTGTAGAATCTGCAATTAGATATTTGGAGCGCATTGAGGCCTACGCTGAGAAATGAAATATCTTCATCTAAAAACAAGAGAGAAGC
The DNA here is from genome assembly GCF_028885625.2 of Pongo pygmaeus. Classification (NCBI taxonomy): domain Eukaryota; kingdom Metazoa; phylum Chordata; class Mammalia; order Primates; family Hominidae; genus Pongo; species Pongo pygmaeus. The sequence goes on along the minus strand of NC_072373.2, from coordinate 103,766,321 downwards.
ATTCTCAGAAACTTCTGTGTGATGAGTGCATTCAACTCACAGACTTGAGCATTCCTTTCGATAGAGCAGTTTGGAAGCACTCCTTTTGTAGAATCCGCAAGTGTTTATTTGGAGCGCTCTGAGGCCTATGCTGGAAAAGGAAACATCTTCACATAAAAACTAGACAGAAGCATTCTCAGAAACTTCTGGATGATGATTTCATTCAACTCACAAACTTGAACTTTCCTTTTGATATGACAGATTTGAAACACTCCTTTAGTAGAATCTGCAAGTGTTTATTTCGAGCCCTTTGTGGCCAAAGATGGAAAAGGAAATGTCTTCAAATACGAACTACACAGAAGCATTCTCAGAAACTTCTTTGTGATGAGTGCATTCAACTCACAGACTTGAACCTTCCTTTTGAAAGAGCAGTTTTGAAACACTCTTTTTGTAGAATCTGCAAGTAGACATTTGGAGCGCTTTGAGGCCTATGCTGGGAAATGAAATATCTTCACCTAAAAACAAGAAAGAAGCATTCTCAGAAACTTCTGTGTGATGAGTGCATTCAACTCACAGACTTTAACATTCGTTTCGATAGAGCAGTTTGGAAACTCTCCTTTTGTAGAATCTGCAAGTTTTCATTTGGAGTGCTTTGAGGCCTATGCCGGAAAAGGAAATACCTTCACATAAAAACTACACAGAAGAATTCTGAGATACTTCCTGGGGATGAGTGCATTCTACTCACAGACTTGAACCTTCCTTTTGAAAGAGCAGTTTTGAAACACTCTTTTTGTAGAATCCGCAAGTAGATATTTGGAGCGCTTTGAGGCCTACGATGGGAAATGAAATATCTTCACCTAAAAACAAGACAGAAGCATTCTCAGAAACTTCTGTGTGATGAGTGCATTGAACTCACGGACTTGAACATTCCTTTCGATAGAGCAGTTTGGAAACACTCCTTTTGTAGAATCTGCAAGTGTTTATTTGGAGCGCTCTGAGGCCTATGCTGGAAAAGGAAATATCTTCACATAAAAACTAGACAGAAGCATTCTCAGAAACTTCTGTGTGATGAGTTCATTCAACTCACAAAGTTGAACGTTCCTTTCTATAGGACAGTTTTGAAACACTCCTTTAGTAGAATCTGCAAGTGTTTATTTCGAGCTCTTTGAGGCCAATGATGGAAAAGGAAATGTCTTCAAATAACTACTACACACAAGCATTCTCAGAAACTTCTTTGTGATGAGTGCATTCAACGGACAGAGATGAACCTTCGTTTCGAAAGAGCAGTTTTGAAACACTCTTTTTGTAGAAACTGCAATTAGATGTTTGGAGCGATTTGAGGCGTATGCTGGGAAATGAAATATCTTCACCTAAAAACAAGAGAGAAGCATTCTCAGAAACTTCTGTGTGATGAGTGCATTCAACTCACAGACTTGAACATTCCTTTGGATAGAGCAGTTTGGAAACACTCCTTTTGTGGAATCTGCAAGTGTTTATTTAGAGCGCTCTGAGGCCTATGCTGGAAAAGGAAACATCTTCACATAAAAACTAGACAGAAGCATTCTCAGAAACTTCTGTGTGATGAGTTCATTCAACTCACAAACTTGAACGTTCCTTTTGATATGACAGTTTTGAAACACTCCTTTAGTAGAATCTGCAAGTGTTTATTTCGAGCCCTTTGAGGCCAAAGATGGAAAAGGAAATGTCTTCAAATAACAACTACACAGAAGCATTCTCAGAAACTTCTTTGTAATGAGTGCATTCAACTCACAGACTTGAACCTTCGTTTTGAAAGAGCAGTTTTGAAACACTCTTTTTGTAGAATCTGCAAGCAGACATTTGGAGCGCTTTGAGGCCTATGTTGGGAAAAGAAATATCTTCACCTAAAAACAAGAGAGAAACATTCTCAGACACTTCTGTGTGATGAGTGCATTCAACTCACTGACTGGAACATTCCTTTCGGTAGAGCAATTTGGAAACCCTCCTTTTGTAGAATCTGCAAGTGTTTATTTGGAGTGCTTTGAGGCCTATGCTGGAAAAGGAAATATCTTCACATAAAAACTACGCAGAAGCATTCTGAAATACTTCTTGGTGATGAGTGCATTCAACTCACAGACTTGAACCTTCCTTTTGAAAGAGCAGTTTTGAAACACTCTTTTTGTAGAATCTGCAAGTAGACATTTGGAGCGCTTTGAGGCCTATAATGAGAAATGAAATATCTTCACCTAAAAACAAGAGAGAAACATTCTCAGAAACTTCTGTGTGATGAGTGCATTCAACTCACAGACTTGAACATTCCTTTCGATAGAGCAGTTTGGAAACATTCCTTTTGTAGAATCTGCAAGTGTTTATTTGTAGCGCTCTGAGGCCTATGCTGGAAAAGGAAATATCTTCACATAAAAACTAGACAGAAGCATTCTGAGAAACTTCTGTGTGATGAGTTCGTTCAACTCACAAACTTGAACGTTCCCTTTGATAGGACAGTTTTGAAACACTCCTTTCGTAGAATCTGCAAGTGTTTATTTCGAGATCTTTGAGGCCGATGATGGAAAAGGAAATGTCATCAAATAACAACTACACAGAAGCATTCTGAGATACTTCCTGGGATGAGTGCATTCAACTCACAGACATGAACCTTTCTTTTGAAAGAGCAGTTTTGAAACACTCTTTTTGTAGAATCTGCAATTAGATATTTGGAGCGCATTGAGGCCTACGCTGGGAAATGAAATATCTTCATCTAAAAACAAGAGAGAAGCATTCTCAGAAACTTCTGTGTGATGAGTGCATTCAACTCACAGACTTGAACATTCCTTTCGATAGAGCAGTTTGGAAGCACTCCTTTTGTAGAATCCGCAAGTGTTTATTTGGAGCGCTCTGAGGCCTATGCTGGAAAAGGAAACATCTTCACATAAAAACTAGACAGAAGCATTCTCAGAAACTTCTGGATGATGAGTTCATTCAACTCACAAACTTGAACTTTCCTTTTGATATGACAGATTTGAAACACTCCTTTAGTAGAATCTGCAAGTGTTTATTTCGAGCCCTTTGTGGCCAAAGATGGAAAAGGAAATGTCTTCAAATACCAACTACACAGAAGCATTCTCAGAAACTTCTTTGTGATGAGTGCATTCAACTCACAGACTTGAACCTTCCTTTTGAAAGAGCAGTTTTGAAACACTCTTTTTGTAGAATCTGCAAGTAGACATTTGGAGCGCTTTGAGGCCTATGCTGGGAAATGAAATATCTTCACCTAAAAACAAGAAAGAAGCATTCTCAGAAACTTCTGTGTGATGAGTGCATTGAACTCACAGACTTTAACATTCGTTTCCATAGAGCAGTTTGGAAACTCTCCTTTAGTAGAATCTGCAAGTGTTTATTTTGAGATCTTTGAGGCCGATGATGGAAAAGGAAATGTCATCAAATAACAGCTACACAGAAGATTTCTGAGATACTTCCTGGTATGTGTGCATTCAACTCACAGACTTGAACCTTCCTTTTGAAAGAGCAGTTTTGAAACACTCTTTTTGTAGAATCTGCAAGTAGACGTTTTTAGCGCTTTGAAGCCTATGCTGGGAAATGAAATATCTTCACCTAAAAACAAGAGAGAAATATTCTCAGAAACTTCTGTATGATGAGTGCATTCAACTCACAGACTTGAACATTCCTTTCGATAGAGCAGTTTGGAAACATTCCTTTTGTAGTATCTGCAAGTGTTTATTTGGAGCGCTCTGAGGCCTATGCTGGAAAAGGAAATATCTTCACATAAAAACTAGACAGAAGCATTCTCAGAAACTTCTGTGTAATGAGTTCATTCAACTCACAAATTTGAACGTTCCTTTCTATAGGACAGTTTTGAAACACTCCTTTAGTAGAATCTGCAAGTGTTTATTTCGAGGCTTTGAGGCCGATGATGGAAAAGGAAATGTCATCAAATAACAGCTACACAGAAGATTTCTGAGATACTTCCTGGTATGTGTGCATTCAACTCACAGACTTGAACCTTCCTTTTGAAAGAGGAGTTTTGAAACACTCTTTTTGTAGAATCTGCAAGTAGACATTTGGAGCGCTTTGAGGCCTATGTTAGGAAATGAAATATCTTCACCTAAAAACAAGAGAGAAGCATTCTCAGAAACTTCTGTGTGATGAGTGCATTCAACTCACGGACTTGAACATTCCTTTCGATAGAGCAGTTTGGAAACACTCCTTTTGTAGAATCTGCAAGTGTTTATTAGGAGAGCTCAGAGGCCTATGCTGGAAAAGGAAATATCTTCACATAAAAACTAGACAGAAGCATTCTCAGAAACTTCTGTGTGATGAGTTCATTCAACTCACAAAGTTGAACGTTCCTTTCTATAGGACAGTTTTGAAACACTCCTTTAGTAGAATCTGCAAGTGTTTATTTCGAGCCCTTTGAGGCCAATGATGGAAAAGGAAACGTCTTCAAATAACAACTACACAGAAGCATTCTCAGAAACTTCTTTGATGAGTCCATTCAACTCACAGAGATGAACCTTCGTTTCCAAAGAGCAGTTTTGAAACACTCTTTTTGTAGAAAATGCAATTTGATATTTGGAGCGCTTTGAGGCGTATGCTGGGAAATGAAATATCTTCACCTAAAAACAAGAGAGAAGCATTCTCAGAAACTTCTGTGTGATGAGTGCATTCAACTCAGAGACTTGAACATTCCTTTCAATAGAGCAGTTTGGAAACACTCCGTTTGTAGAATCTGCAAGTGTTTATTTGGAGTGCTTTGAGGCCTATGCTGGAAAAGGAAACATCTTCACATAAAAACTACACAGAAGCATTCTGAGATACTTCTTGGTGATGAGTGCATTCAACTCACAGACTTGAAAATTCCTTTTGATAGAGCAGTTTGGAAACACTCCTTTTGTGGAATCTGCAGGTGTTTATTGGAGCGCTCTGAGGCCTATGCTGGAAAAGGAAATATCTTCACATAAAAACTAGACAGAAGCATTCTCAGAAACTTCTGTGTGATGAGTTCATTCAACTCACAAACTTGAACGTTCCATTTGATAGGACAGCTTTGAAACACTCCTTTACTAGAATATGCAAGTGTTTATTTCGAGATCTTTGAGGCCGATGATGGAAAAGGAAATGTCATCAAATAACAGCTACACAAAAGCATTCTGAGATACTTCCTGGGATGAGTGCATTCAACTCACAGACTTGAACCTTCGTTTTGAAAGAGCAGTTTTGAAACACTCTTTTTGTAGAATCCGCAAGTAGATATTTGGAGCGCTTTGAGGCCTATGATGGGAAATGAAATATCTTCACCTAAAAAAAAGACAGAAGGATTCTCAGAAAGTTCTGTGTGATGAGTGCATTGAACTCACGGACTTGAAAATTCCTTTCGATAGAGCAGTTTGGAAACACTCCTTTTGTGGAATCTGCAGGTGTTTATTGGAGCGCTCTGAGGCCTATGCTGGAAATGGAAATATCTTCAGATAAAAACTAGACAGAAGCATTCTCAGAAACTTCTGTGTGATGAGTTCATTCAACTCACAAGCTTGAACGTACCATTTGATAGGACAGCTTTGAAACACTCCTTTAGTAGAATCTGCAAGTGTTTATTTCGAGATCTTTGAGGCCGATGATGGAAATGTCATCAAATAACAGCTACACAGAAGAATTCTGAGATACTTCCTGGGATGAGTGCATTCAACTCATAGACTTGAACCTTCCTTTTGAAAGAGCAGTTTTGAAACACTCTTTTTGTAGAATCTGCAATTAGATATTTGGAGAGCTTTGAGGCCTAGGCTGGGAAATGAAATATCTTCATCCAAAAACAAGAGAGAAGCATTCTCAGAAACTTCTGTGTGATGAGTGCATTCAACTGACAGACTTGAACATTTCTTTCGATAGAGCAGTTTGGAAACACTCCTTTTGTAGAATCTGCAAGTGTTTATTTGGAGCGCTCTGAGGCCTATGCTGGAAAAGGAAACATCTTCACATAAAAACTAGACAGAAGCATTCTCAGAAACTTCTGTGTGATGAGTTCATGCAACTCACAAACTTGAACTTTCCTTTTGATATGACAGATTTGAAACACTCCTTTAGTAGAATCTGCAAGTGTTTATTTCGAGGCTTTGAGGCCAAAGATGGAAAAGGAAATGTCTTCAAATAACAACTACACAGAAGCATTTTCAGAAATTTCTTTGTGATGAGTGCATTCAACTCACAGACTTGAACCTTCCTTTTGAAAGAGCAGTTCTGAAACACTCTTTTTGTAGAATCTGCAAGTAGACATTTGGAGCGCTTTGAGGCCTATGCTGGGAAATGAAATATCTTCACCTAAAAACAAGAGAGAAGCATTCTCAGAAACGTCTGTGTGATGAGTGCATTCAACTCACAGACTTGAATATTCCCTTCGATAGAGCAGTTTGGAAACACTCCTTTTGTAGAATCTGCAAGTGTTTATTTCTAGTGCTTTGAGGCCAATGCTGGAAAAGGAAATATCTTCACATAAAAACTAGACAGAAGTATTCTCAGAAACTTCTTCGTGATGAGTTCATTCAACTCACAAAGTTGAACGTTCCTTTCTATAGGACACTTTTGAAACACTCCTTTAGTAGAATCTTCAAGTGTTTATTTCGAGCCCTTTGAGGCAAAAGATTGAAAAGGAAATGTCTTCAAATAACAACTACACAGAAGCATTCTCAGAAACTTCTTTGTGATGAGTGCATTCAACTCACAGACTTGAACATTCCTTTCGATAGAGCAGTTTGGAGACACTCCTTTTGTAGGATCTGCAAGTGTTTATTTGGAGTGCTTTGAGGCCTAGGTTGGAAAAGGAAATCTCTTCACATAAAAACTACACAGAAGCATTCTGAGATACTACTTGTTGATGAGTTCATTCAACTCACAGACTTCAACCTTCCTTTTGAAAGAGCAGTTTTGAAACACTCTTTTTGTAGAATCTGCAAGTAGATATTTGGAGCGCTTTGAGGCCTATGCTGGAAAATGAAATATCTTCACCTAAAAACAAGAGAGAAGCATTCTCAGAAACTATTGTGTGATGAGTGCATTCAACTCACAGACTTGAATATTCCCTTCGATAGAGCAGTTTGGAAACACTCCTTTTGTAGAATCTGCAAGTGTTTATTTGCCGCGCTCTGAGGCCTATGCTGGAAAAGGAAATATCTTCACATAAAAACTAGACAGAAGCATTCTCAGAAACTTCTGTGTGATGAGCTCATTCAACTCTCAAACTTGAACGTTCTTTTCATAGGACAGTTTTGAAACACTCTTTTAGTAGAATCTGCAAGTGTTTATTTCGAGCCCTTTGAGGCCAATGATGGAAAAGGAAATATCTTCAAATAACAACTACACAGAAGCATTCTCAGAAACTTCTTTGTGATGAGTGCATTGAACTCACAGACTTGAACCTTCCTTTAGAAAGAGCAGTTTTGAAACACTCTTTTTGTAGAGTCCGCAATTAGATATTTGGAGCGCTTTGAGGCCTATGTTGGGAAATGACATATCTTCACCTAAAAACAAGAGAGAAGCATTCTCAGAAACTACTGTGTGATGAGTGCATTCAACTCACAGACTTGAACATTCCTTTCGATAGAGCAGTTTGGAAACACTCCTTTTGTAGAATCTGCAAGTGTTTATTTGGAGCGCTCTGAGGCCTATGCTGGAAAAGGAAATATCTTCACATAAAAACTAGACAGAAGCATTCTCAGAAACTTCTGCGTGATGAGTTCATTCAACTCACAAAGTTGAACGTTCCTTTCTATAGGACACTTTTGAAACACCCCTTTAGTAGAATCTGCAAGTGTATATTTCGAGTCCTTTGAGACCAAAGATGGAAAAGGAAATGTCTTCAAATAACAACTACACAGAAGCATTTTCAGAAACTTCTTTGTGATGAGTGCATTCAACTCACAGACTTGAAACTTCCTTTGGAAAGAGCAGTTTTGAAACACTCGTTTTGTAGAATATGCAAGTAGACATTTGGAGCGCTTTGAGGCCTAGGCGGGGAAATGAAATATCTTCACCTACAAACAAGAGAGAAACATTCTCAGAAACTTCTTTGTGATGAGTGCATTCAACTCACAGACTTGAACATTCCTTTCAATAGAGCAGTTTGGAAACACTCCTTTTGTAGAATCTGCAAGTGTTTATTTCTAGTGCTTTGAGGCCTATGCTGGAAAAGGAAATATCTTCACATGCAAACTACACAGAAGCATTCTGAGATACTTCTTGGTGATGAGTGCATTCAACTCACAGACTTCAACCTTCCTTTTGAAAGAGCAGTCTTGAAACACTCTTTTTGTAGAATCTGCAAGTAGATATTTGGAGCGCTTTGAGGCCTATGCTGGGAAATGAAATATCTTCCCCTAAAAACAAGAGAGAAGCATTCTCAGAAACTTCTGTGTGATGAGTGCATTCAACTCACAGACTTGAATATTCCCCTTCGATAGAGCAGTTTGGAAACATTGCTTTTGTAGAATCTGCAAGTGTTTATTTGGAGCGCTCTGAGGCCTATGCTGGAAAAGGAAATATCTTCACATAAAAACTAGACAGACGCATTCTCAGAAACTTCTGCGTGATGAGTTCATTCAACTCACAAAGTTGAACGTTCCTTTCTATAGGACACTTTTGAAACACTCCTTTAGTAGAATCTGCAAGTGTTTATTTCGAGCCCTTTGAGGCCAAAGTTTGAAAAGGAAATGTCTTCAAATAACAACTACCCAGAAGCATTCTCAGAAACTTCTTTGTGATGAGTGCATTCAACTCACAGACTTGAACCTTCCTTTTGAAAGAGCAGTTTTGAAACACTCTTTTTGTAGAATCTGCAAGTAGACATTTGGAGCGCTTTGAGGCCTATGCTGGGAAATGAAATATCTTCACCTAAAAACAAGAGAGAAACATTCTCAGAAACTTCTGTGTGATGAGTGCATTCAACTCACAGACTTGAACATTCCTTTCGATAGAGCAGTTTGGAAACACTCCTTTTGTAGAATCTGCAAGTGTTTATTTGGAGTGCTTTGAGGCCTACGCTGGAAAAGCAAATATCTTCACATACAAACTACACAGAATCATTCTGAGATACTTCTTGGTGATGAGTGCATTCAAGTCACAGACTTGAAAATTCCTTTTGAAAGAGCAGTTTTGAAACACTCTTTTTGTAGAATCTGCAAGTAGATAGTTGGAGCGCTTTGAGACCTATGCTGGGAAATGAAATATCTTCACCTAAAAACAAGAGAGAAGCATTCTCAGAAACTTCTGTGTGATGAGTGCATTCAACTCGCAGACTTCAACCTTCCTTTAGAAAGACCAGTTTTGAAACACTCTTTTAGTAGAATCTGCAAGTAGATATTTGGAGCGCTTTGAGGCCTATGCTGAGAAATGAAATATCTTCCCCTAAAAACAAGAGAGAAGCATTCTCAGAAACTTCTGTGTGATGAGAGCACTCAACTCACGGACTTGAACATTCCTTTTGATGGAGCAGTTTGAAAACACTCCTTTTGTGGAATCTCCAAGTGTTTATTTGGAGCCCTCTGAGGCCTATGCTGGAAAAGGAAATATCTTCACATAAAAACTAGACAGAAGCATTCTCAGAAACTTCGGTGTGATGAGTTCATTCAACTCACAGACTTGAACGTTCCTTTTGATAGGACAGTTTTGAAACACTCCTTTAGTAGAATCTGCAACTGTTTATTTCGAGCCCTTTGAGGCCAATGATGGAAAAGGAAATGTCTTCAAATGAAAACTACAAAGAAGCATTATCAGAAACTTCTTTGCGAAGAGTGCATTCAACTCACAGACTTGAACCTTCCTTTTGAAAGAGCAGTTTTGAAACACTCTTTTTGTTGAATCTGCAAGTAGACATTTTGAGCGCTTTGAGGCCTATGCTGGGAAATGAAATATCTTCACCTAAAAACAAGAGAGAAACATTCTCAGAAACTTCAGGATGATGGGTGCATTCAACTCACAGACTGGAACATTCCTTTCGATAGAGCAGTTTGGAAACACTCCTTTTGTAGAATCTGCAAGTGTTTATTTCTATGGCTTTGAGGCCTATGCTGGAAAAGGAAATATCTTCACATACAAACTACACAGAAGCATTCTCAGATACTTTTTGGTGATGAGTGCATTCAACTCACAGACTTCAACCTTCCTTTTGAAAGAGCAGTTTTGAAACACTCTTTTTTTAGAATCTGCAAGTAGATATTTGGAGCGCTTTGAGGCCTATGCTGGGAAATGAAATATCTTCACCTAAAAACAAGAGAGAAGCATTCTCAGAAACTTCTGTGTGATGAGTGCATTCAACTCACAGACTTGAATATTCCCTTCGATAGAGCAGTTTGGAAACACTCCTTTTGTAGAATCTGCAAGTGTTTATTTCTAGTGCTTTGAGGCCTATGCTGGAAAAGGAAATATCTTCACATAAAAACTAGACAGAAGTATTCTCAGAAACTTCTTCGTGATGAGTTCATTCAACTCACAAAGTTGAACGTTCCTTTCTATAGGACAATTTTGAAACACTCCTTTAGTAGAATCTTCAAGTGTTTATTTCGAGCCCTTTGAGGCAAAAGATTGAAAAGGAAATGTCTTCAAATAACAACTACACAGAAGCATTCTCAGAAACTTCTTTGTGATGAGTGCATTCAACTCACAGACTTGAACATTCCTTTCGATAGAGCAGTTTGGAAACACTCCTTTTGTAGGATCTGCGAGTGTTTATTTGGAGTGCTTTGAGGCCTATGCTGGAAAAGGAAATCTCTTCACATAAAAACTACACAGAAGCATTCTGAGATACTACTTGTTGATGAGTTCATTCAACTCACAGACTTCAACCTTCCTTTTGAAAGAGCAGTTTTGAAACACTCTTTTAGTAGAATCTGCAAGTGTTTATTTCGAGCCCTTTGAGGCCAATGATGGAAAAGGAAATATCTTCAAATAACAACTACACAGAAGCATTCTCAGAAACTTCTTTGTGATGAGTGCATTGAACTCACAGTCTTGAACCTTCCTTTAGAAAGAGCAGTTTTGAAACCCTCTTTTTGTAGAGTCCGCAATTAGATATTTGGAGCGCTTTGAGGCCTATGTTGGGAAATGACATATCTTCACCTAAAAACAAGAGAGAAGCATTCTCAGAAACTATTGTGTGATGAGTGCATTCAACTCACAGACTTGAATATTCCCTTCGATAGAGCAGTTTGGAAACACTCCTTTTGTAGAATCTGCAAGTGTTTATTTGCCGCGCTCTGAGGCCTATGCTGGAAAAGGAAATATCTTCACATAAAAACTAGACAGAAGCATTCTCAGAAACTTCTGTGTGATGAGCTCATTCAACTCTCAAACTTGAACGTTCTTTTCATAGGACAGTTTTGAAACACTCTTTTAGTAGAATCTGCAAGTGTTTATTTCGAGCCCTTTGAGGCCAATGATGGAAAAGGAAATGTCTTCAAATAACAACTACACAGAAGCATTCTCAGAAACTTCTTTGTGATGAGTGCATTCAACTCACAGACTTGAACCTTCCTTTTGAAAGAGCAGTTTTGAAACACTCTTTTTGTAGAATCTGCAAGTAGACATTTGGAGCGCTTTGAGGCCTACGCTGGGAAATGAAATATCTTCACCTAAAAACAAGAGAGAAACATTCTCAGAAACTTCTGTGTGATGAGTGCATTCAACTCACAGACTTGAACATTCCTTTCGATAGAGCAGTTTGGAAACACTCCTTTTGTAGAATCTGCAAGTGTTTATTTGGAGTGCTTTGAGGCCTATGCTGGAAAAGCAAATATCTTCACATACAAACTACACAGAATCATTCTGAGATACTTCTTGGTGATGAGTGCATTCAAGTCACAGACTTGAAAATTCCTTTTGAAAGAGCAGTTTTGAAACACTCTTTTTGTAGAATCTGCAAGTAGATAGTTGGAGCGCTTTGAGACCTATGCTGGGAAATGAAATATCTTCACCTAAAAACAAGAGAGAAGCATTCTCAGAAACTTCTGTGTGATGAGTGCATTCAACTCGCAGACTTCAACCTTCCTTTAGAAAGACCAGTTTTGAAACACTCTTTTAGTAGAATCTGCAAGTAGATATTTGGAGCGCTTTGAGGCCTATGCTGAGACATGAAATATCTTCCCCTAAAAACAAGAGAGAAGCATTCTCAGAAACTTCTGTGTGATGAGTGCACTCAACTCACACACTTGAACATTCCTTTTGATGGAGCAGTTTGAAAACACTCCTTTTGTGGAATCTCCAAGTGTTTATTTGGAGCCCTCTGAGGCCTATGCTGGAAAAGGAAATATCTTCACATAAAAACTAGACAGAAGCATTCTCAGAAACTTCGGTGTGATGAGTTCATTCAACTCACAGACTTGAACGTTCCTTTTGATAGGACAGTTTTGAAACACTCCTTTAGTAGAATCTGCAACTGTTTATTTCGAGCCCTTTGAGGCCAATGATGGAAAAGGAAATGTCTTCAAATGAAAACTACAAAGAAGCATTGTCAGAAACTTCTTTGTGAAGAGTGCATTCAACTCACAGACTTGAATCTTCCTTTTGAAAGAGCAGTTTTGAAACACTCTTTTTGTTGAATCTGCAAGTAGACATTTTGAGCGCTTTGAGGCCTATGCTGGGAAATGAAATATCTTCACCTAAAAACAAGAGAGAAACATTCTCAGAAACTTCAGGATGATGGGTGCATTCAACTCACAGACTGGAACATTCCTTTCGATAGAGCAGTTTGGAAACACTCCTTTTGTAGAATCTGCAAGTGTTTATTTCTATGGCTTTGAGGCCTATGCTGGAAAAGGAAATATCTTCACATACAAACTACACAGAAGCATTCTCAGATACTTTTTGGTGATGAGTGCATTCAACTCACAGACTTCAACCTTCCTTTTGAAAGAGCAGTTTTGAAACACTCTTTTTGTAGAATCTGCAAGTAGATATTTGGAGCGCTTTGAGGCCTATGCTGGGAAATGAAATATCTTCACCTAAAAACAAGAGAGAAGCATTCTCAGAAACTTCTGTGTGATGAGTGCATTCAACTCACAGACTTGAATATTCCCTTCGATAGAGCAGTTTGGAAACACTCCTTTTGTAGAATCTGCAAGTGTTTATTTCTAGTGCTTTGAGGCCTATGCTGGAAAAGGAAATATCTTCACATAAAAACTAGACAGAAGTATTCTCAGAAACTTCTTCGTGATGAGTTCATTCAACTCACAAAGTTGAACGTTCCTTTCTATAGGACACTTTTGAAACACTCCTTTAGTAGAATCTTCAAGTGTTTATTTCGAGCCCTTTGAGGCAAAAGATTGAAAAGGAAATGTCTTCAAATAACAACTACACAGAAGCATTCTCAGAAACTTCTTTGTGATGAGTGCATTCAACTCACAGACTTGAACATTCCTTTCGATAGAGCAGTTTGGAAACACTCCTTTTGTAGGATCTGCAAGTGTTTATTTGGAGTGCTTTGAGGCCTAGGTTGGAAAAGGAAATCTCTTCACATAAAAACTACACAGAAGCATTCTGAGATACTACTTGTTGATGAGTTCATTCAACTCACAGACTTCAACCTTCCTTTTGAAAGAGCAGTTTTGAAACACTCTTTTTGTAGAATCTGCAAGTAGATATTTGGAGCGCTTTGAGGCCTATGCTGGAAAATGAAATATCTTCACCTAAAAACAAGAGAGAAGCATTCTCGGAAACTATTGTGTGATGAGTGCATTCAACTCACAGACTTGAATATTCCCTTCGATAGAGCAGTTTGGAAACACTCCTTTTGTAGAATCTGCAACTGTTTATTTGCCGCGCTCTGAGGCCTATGCTGGAAAAGGAAATATCTTCGCATAAAAACTAGACAGAAGCATTCTCAGAAACTTCTGTGTGATGAGCTCATTCAACTCTCAAACTTGAACGTTCTTTTCATAGGACAGTTTTGAAACACTCTTTTAGTAGAATCTGCAAGTGTTTATTTCGAGCCCTTTGAGGCCAATGATGGAAAAGGAAATATCTTCAAATAACAACTACACAGAAGCATTCTCAGAAACTTCTTTGTGATGAGTGCATTGAACTCACAGACTTGAACCTTCCTTTAGAAAGAGCAGTTTTGAAACACTCTTTTTGTAGAGTCCGCAATTAGATATTTGGAGCGCTTTGAGGCCTATGTTGGGAAATGACATATCTTCACCTAAAAACAAGAGAGAAGCATTCTCAGAAACTACTGTGTGATGAGTGCATTCAACTCACAGACTTGAACATTCCTTTCGATAGAGCAGTTTGGAAACACTCCTTTTGTAGAATCTGCAAGTGTTTATTTGGAGCGCTCTGAGGCCTATGCTGGAAAAGGAAATATCTTCACATAAAAACTAGACAGAAGCATTCTCAGAAACTTCTGCGTGATGAGTTCATTCAACTCACAAAGTTGAACGTTCCTTTCTATAGGACACTTTTGAAACACCCCTTTAGTAGAATCTGCAAGTGTATATTTCGAGTCCTTTGAGACCAAAGATGGAAAAGGAAATGTCTTCAAATAACAACTACACAGAAGCATTTTCAGAAACTTCTTTGTGATGAGTGCATTCAACTCACAGACTTGAAACTTCCTTTGGAAAGAGCAGTTTTGAAACACTCGTTTTGTAGAATATGCAAGTAGACATTTGGAGCGCTTTGAGGCCTAGGCGGGGAAATGAAATATCTTCACCTACAAACAAGAGAGAAACATTCTCAGAAACTTCTTTGTGATGAGTGCATTCAACTCACAGACTTGAACATTCCTTTCAATAGAGCAGTTTGGAAACACTCCTTTTGTAGAATCTGCAAGTGTTTATTTCTAGTGCTTTGAGGCCTATGCTGGAAAAGGAAATATCTTCACATGCAAACTACACAGAAGCATTCTGAGATACTTCTTGGTGATGAGTGCATTCAACTCACAGACTTCAACCTTCCTTTTGAAAGAGCAGTCTTGAAACACTCTTTTTGTAGAATCTGCAAGTAGATATTTGGAGCGCTTTGAGGCCTATGCTGGGAAATGAAATATCTTCACCTAAAAACAAGAGAGAAGCATTCTCAGAAACTTCTGTGTGATGAGTGCATTCAACTCACAGACTTGAATATTCCCCTTCGATAGAGCAGTTTGGAAACATTGCTTTTGTAGAATCTGAAAGTGTTTATTTGGAGCGCTCTGAGGCCTATGCTGGAAAAGGAAATATCTTCACATAAAAACTAGACAGACGCATTCTCAGAAACTTCTGCGTGATGAGTTCATTCAACTCACAAAGTTGAACGTTCCTTTCTATAGGACACTTTTGAAACACTCCTTTAGTAGAATCTGCAAGTGTTTATTTCGAGCCCTTTGAGGCCAAAGTTTGAAAAGGAAATGTCTTCAAATAACAACTACCCAGAAGCATTCTCAGAAACTTCTTTGTGATGAGTGCATTCAACTCACAGACTTGAACCTTCCTTTTGAAAGAGCAGTTTTGAAACACTCTTTTTGTAGAATCTGCAAGTAGACATTTGGAGCGCTTTGAGGCCTATGCTGGGAAATGAAATATCTTCACCTAAAAACAAGAGAGAAACATTCTCAGAAACTTCTGTGTGATGAGTGCATTCAACTCACAGACTTGAACATTCCTTTCGATAGAGCAGTTTGGAAACACTCCTTTTGTAGAATCTGCAAGTGTTTATTTGGAGTGCTTTGAGGCCTACGCTGGAAAAGCAAATATCTTCACATACAAACTACACAGAATCATTCTGAGATACTTCTTGGTGATGAGTGCATTCAAGTCACAGACTTGAAAATTCCTTTTGAAAGAGCAGTTTTGAAACACTCTTTTTGTAGAATCTGCAAGTAGATAGTTGGAGCGCTTTGAGACCTATGCTGGGAAATGAAATATCTTCACCTAAAAACAAGAGAGAAGCATTCTCAGAAACTTCCGTGTGATGAGTGCATTCAACTCGCAGACTTCAACCTTCCTTTAGAAAGACCAGTTTTGAAACACTCTTTTAGTAGAATCTGCAAGTAGATATTTGGAGCGCTTTGAGGCCTATGCTGAGAAATGAAATATCTTCCCCTAAAAACAAGAGAGAAGCATTCTCAGAAACTTCTGTGTGATGAGAGCACTCAACTCACGGACTTCAACATTCCTTTTGATGGAGCAGTTTGAAAACACTCCTTTTGTGGAATCTCCAAGTGTTTATTTGGAGCCCTCTGAGGCCTATGCTGGAAAAGGAAATATCTTCACATAAAAACTAGACAGAAGCATTCTCAGAAACTTCGGTGTGATGAGTTCATTCAACTCACAGACTTGAACGTTCCTTTTGATAGGACAGTTTTGAAACACTCCTTTAGTAGAATCTGCAACTGTTTATTTCGAGCCCTTTGAGGCCAATGATGGAAAAGGAAATGTCTTCAAATGAAAACTACAAAGAAGCATTATCAGAAACTTCTTTGCGAAGAGTGCATTCAACTCACAGACTTGAACCTTCCTTTTGAAAGAGCAGTTTTGAAACACTCTTTTTGTTGAATCTGCAAGTAGACATTTTGAGCGCTTTGAGGCCTATGCTGGGAAATGAAATATCTTCACCTAAAAACAAGAGAGAAACATTCTCAGAAACTTCAGGATGATGGGTGCATTCAACTCACAGACTGGAACATTCCTTTCGATAGAGCAGTTTGGAAACACTCCTTTTGTAGAATCTGCAAGTGTTTATTTCTATGGCTTTGAGGCCTATGCTGGAAAAGGAAATATCTTCACATACAAACTACACAGAAGCATTCTCAGATACTTTTTGGTGATGAGTGCATTCAACTCACAGACTTCAACCTTCCTTTTGAAAGAGCAGTTTTGAAACACTCTTTTTTTAGAATCTGCAAGTAGATATTTGGAGCGCTTTGAGGCCTATGCTGGGAAATGAAATATCTTCACCTAAAAACAAGAGAGAAGCATTCTCAGAAACTTCTGTGTGATGAGTGCATTCAACTCACAGACTTGAATATTCCCTTCGATAGAGCAGTTTGGAAACACTCCTTTTGTAGAATCTGCAAGTGTTTATTTCTAGTGCTTTGAGGCCTATGCTGGAAAAGGAAATATCTTCACATAAAAACTAGACAGAAGTATTCTCAGAAACTTCTTCGTGATGAGTTCATTCAACTCACAAAGTTGAACGTTCCTTTCTATAGGACAATTTTGAAACACTCCTTTAGTAGAATCTTCAAGTGTTTATTTCGAGCCCTTTGAGGCAAAAGATTGAAAAGGAAATGTCTTCAAATAACAACTACACAGAAGCATTCTCAGAAACTTCTTTGTGATGAGTGCATTCAACTCACAGACTTGAACATTCCTTTCGATAGAGCAGTTTGGAAACACTCCTTTTGTAGGATCTGCGAGTGTTTATTTGGAGTGCTTTGAGGCCTATGCTGGAAAAGGAAATCTCTTCACATAAAAACTACACAGAAGCATTCTGAGATACTACTTGTTGATGAGTTCATTCAACTCACAGACTTCAACCTTCCTTTTGAAAGAGCAGTTTTGAAACACTCTTTTAGTAGAATCTGCAAGTGTTTATTTCGAGCCCTTTGAGGCCAATGATGGAAAAGGAAATATCTTCAAATAACAACTACACAGAAGCATTCTCAGAAACTTCTTTGTGATGAGTGCATTGAACTCACAGTCTTGAACCTTCCTTTAGAAAGAGCAGTTTTGAAACCCTCTTTTTGTAGAGTCCGCAATTAGATATTTGGAGCGCTTTGAGGCCTATGTTGGGAAATGACATATCTTCACCTAAAAACAAGAGAGAAGCATTCTCAGAAACTATTGTGTGATGAGTGCATTCAACTCACAGACTTGAATATTCCCTTCGATAGAGCAGTTTGGAAACACTCCTTTTGTAGAATCTGCAAGTGTTTATTTGCCGCGCTCTGAGGCCTATGCTGGAAAAGGAAATATCTTCACATAAAAACTAGACAGAAGCATTCTCAGAAACTTCTGTGTGATGAGCTCATTCAACTCTCAAACTTGAACGTTCTTTTCATAGGACAGTTTTGAAACACTCTTTTAGTAGAATCTGCAAGTGTTTATTTCGAGCCCTTTGAGGCCAATGATGGAAAAGGAAATGTCTTCAAATAACAACTACACAGAAGCATTCTCAGAAACTTCTTTGTGATGAGTGCATTCAACTCACAGACTTGAACCTTCCTTTTGAAAGAGCAGTTTTGAAACACTCTTTTTGTAGAATCTGCAAGTAGACATTTGGAGCGCTTTGAGGCCTACGCTGGGAAATGAAATATCTTCACCTAAAAACAAGAGAGAAACATTCTCAGAAACTTCTGTGTGATGAGTGCATTCAACTCACAGACTTGAACATTCCTTTCGATAGAGCAGTTTGGAAACACTCCTTTTGTAGAATCTGCAAGTGTTTATTTGGAGTGCTTTGAGGCCTATGCTGGAAAAGCAAATATCTTCACATACAAACTACACAGAATCATTCTGAGATACTTCTTGGTGATGAGTGCATTCAAGTCACAGACTTGAAAATTCCTTTTGAAAGAGCAGTTTTGAAACACTCTTTTTGTAGAATCTGCAAGTAGATAGTTGGAGCGCTTTGAGACCTATGCTGGGAAATGAAATATCTTCACCTAAAAACAAGAGAGAAGCATTCTCAGAAACTTCTGTGTGATGAGTGCATTCAACTCGCAGACTTCAACCTTCCTTTAGAAAGACCAGTTTTGAAACACTCTTTTAGTAGAATCTGCAAGTAGATATTTGGAGCGCTTTGAGGCCTATGCTGAGACATGAAATATCTTCCCCTAAAAACAAGAGAGAAGCATTCTCAGAAACTTCTGTGTGATGAGTGCACTCAACTCACACACTTGAACATTCCTTTTGATGGAGCAGTTTGAAAACACTCCTTTTGTGGAATCTCCAAGTGTTTATTTGGAGCCCTCTGAGGCCTATGCTGGAAAAGGAAATATCTTCACATAAAAACTAGACAGAAGCATTCTCAGAAACTTCGGTGTGATGAGTTCATTCAACTCACAGACTTGAACGTTCCTTTTGATAGGACAGTTTTGAAACACTCCTTTAGTAGAATCTGCAACTGTTTATTTCGAGCCCTTTGAGGCCAATGATGGAAAAGGAAATGTCTTCAAATGAAAACTACAAAGAAGCATTGTCAGAAACTTCTTTGTGAAGAGTGCATTCAACTCACAGACTTGAATCTTCCTTTTGAAAGAGCAGTTTTGAAACACTCTTTTTGTTGAATCTGCAAGTAGACATTTTGAGCGCTTTGAGGCCTATGCTGGGAAATGAAATATCTTCACCTAAAAACAAGAGAGAAACATTCTCAGAAACTTCAGGATGATGGGTGCATTCAACTCACAGACTGGAACATTCCTTTCGATAGAGCAGTTTGGAAACACTCCTTTTGTAGAATCTGCAAGTGTTTATTTCTATGGCTTTGAAGCCTATGCTGGAAAAGGAAATATCTTCACATACAAACTACACAGAAGCATTCTCAGATACTTTTTGGTGATGAGTGCATTCAACTCACAGACTTCAACCTTCCTTTTGAAAGAGCAGTTTTGAAACACTCTTTTTGTAGAATCTGCAAGTAGATATTTGGAGCGCTTTGAGGCCTATGCTGGGAAATGAAATATCTTCACCTAAAAACAAGAGAGAAGCATTCTCAGAAACTTCTGTGTGATGAGTGCATTCAACTCACAGACTTGAATATTCCCTTCGATAGAGCAGTTTGGAAACACTCCTTTTGTAGAATCTGCAAGTGTTTATTTCTAGTGCTTTGAGGCCTATGCTGGAAAAGGAAATATCTTCACATAAAAACTAGACAGAAGTATTCTCAGAAACTTCTTCGTGATGAGTTCATTCAACTCACAAAGTTGAACGTTCCTTTCTATAGGACAATTTTGAAACACTCCTTTAGTAGAATCTTCAAGTGTTTATTTCGAGCCCTTTGAGGCAAAAGATTGAAAAGGAAATGTCTTCAAATAACAACTACACAGAAGCATTCTCAGAAACTTCTTTGTGATGAGTGCATTCAACTCACAGACTTGAACATTCCTTTCGATAGAGCAGTTTGGAAACACTCCTTTTGTAGGATCTGCGAGTGTTTATTTGGAGTGCTTTGAGGCCTATGCTGGAAAAGGAAATCTCTTCACATAAAAACTACACAGAAGCATTCTGAGATACTACTTGTTGATGAGTTCATTCAACTCACAGACTTCAACCTTCCTTTTGAAAGAGCAGTTTTGAAACACTCTTTTAGTAGAATCTGCAAGTGTTTATTTCGAGCCCTTTGAGGCCAATGATGGAAAAGGAAATATCTTCAAATAACAACTACACAGAAGCATTCTCAGAAACTTCTTTGTGATGAGTGCATTGAACTCACAGACTTGAACCTTCCTTTAGAAAGAGCAGTTTTGAAACCCTCTTTTTGTAGGGTCCGCAATTAGATATTTGGAGCGCTTTGAGGCCTATGTTGGGAAATGACATATCTTCACCTAAAAACAAGAGAGAAGCATTCTCAGAAACTATTGTGTGATGAGTGCATTCAACTCACAGACTTGAATATTCCCTTCGATAGAGCAGTTTGGAAACACTCCTTTTGTAGAATCTGCAAGTGTTTATTTGCCGCGCTCTGAGGCCTATGCTGGAAAAGGAAATATCTTCACATAAAAACTAGACAGAAGCATTCTCAGAAACTTCTGTGTGATGAGCTCATTCAACTCTCAAACTTGAACGTTCTTTTCATAGGACAGTTTTGAAACACTCTTTTAGTAGAATCTGCAAGTGTTTATTTCGAGCCCTTTGAGGCCAATGATGGAAAAGGAAATGTCTTCAAATAACAACTACACAGAAGCATTCTCAGAAACTTCTTTGTGATGAGTGCATTCAACTCACAGACTTGAACCTTCCTTTTGAAAGAGCAGTTTTGAAACACTCTTTTTGTAGAATCTGCAAGTAGACATTTGGAGCGCTTTGAGGCCTACGCTGGGAAATGAAATATCTTCACCTAAAAACAAGAGAGAAACATTCTCAGAAACTTCTGTGTGATGAGTGCATTCAACTCACAGACTTGAACATTCCTTTCGATAGAGCAGTTTGGAAACACTCCTTTTGTAGAATCTGCAAGTGTTTATTTGGAGTGCTTTGAGGCCTATGCTGGAAAAGCAAATATCTTCACATACAAACTACACAGAATCATTCTGAGATACTTCTTGGTGATGAGTGCATTCAAGTCACAGACTTGAAAATTCCTTTTGAAAGAGCAGTTTTGAAACACTCTTTTTGTAGAATCTGCAAGTAGATAGTTGGAGCGCTTTGAGACCTATGCTGGGAAATGAAATATCTTCACCTAAAAACAAGAGAGAAGCATTCTCAGAAACTTCTGTGTGATGAGTGCATTCAACTCGCAGACTTCAACCTTCCTTTAGAAAGACCAGTTTTGAAACACTCTTTTAGTAGAATCTGCAAGTAGATATTTGGAGCGCTTTGAGGCCTATGCTGAGACATGAAATATCTTCCCCTAAAAACAAGAGAGAAGCATTCTCAGAAACTTCTGTGTGATGAGTGCACTCAACTCACACACTTGAACATTCCTTTTGATGGAGCAGTTTGAAAACACTCCTTTTGTGGAATCTCCAAGTGTTTATTTGGAGCCCTCTGAGGCCTATGCTGGAAAAGGAAATATCTTCACATAAAAACTAGACAGAAGCATTCTCAGAAACTTCGGTGTGATGAGTTCATTCAACTCACAGACTTGAACGTTCCTTTTGATAGGACAGTTTTGAAACACTCCTTTAGTAGAATCTGCAACTGTTTATTTCGAGCCCTTTGAGGCCAATGATGGAAAAGGAAATGTCTTCAAATGAAAACTACAAAGAAGCATTGTCAGAAACTTCTTTGTGAAGAGTGCATTCAACTCACAGACTTGAATCTTCCTTTTGAAAGAGCAGTTTTGAAACACTCTTTTTGTTGAATCTGCAAGTAGACATTTTGAGCGCTTTGAGGCCTATGCTGGGAAATGAAATATCTTCACCTAAAAACAAGAGAGAAACATTCTCAGAAACTTCAGGATGATGGGTGCATTCAACTCACAGACTGGAACATTCCTTTCGATAGAGCAGTTTGGAAACACACCTTTTGTAGAATCTGCAAGTGTTTATTTGGAGTGCTTTGAGGCTTATGCTGGAAAGGAAATATCTTCACATAAAAACTACACAGAAGCATTCTGAGATACTTCTTGGTGATGAGTGCATTCAACTCACGGACCTGAACTTTCCTTTTGAAAGAGCAGTTTTGAAACACTCTTTGTGTAGAATCTGCAAGTAGATATTTCGAGCGCTTTGAGGCCTATGCTGGGAAATGAAATATCTTCACCTAAAAACAAGAGAGAGGCATTCTCAGAAACTTCTTTGTGGTTAGGGCATTCAACTCAGAGACTTGAACCTTCCTTTTGAAAGAGGAGTTTTGAAACACTCTTTTTCTAGAATCTGCAAGTGTTTATTTGGAGTGCTTTGAGGCCTATGCTGGAAAAGGAAATATCTTCACATGAATACTACACAGAAGTATTCTGAGATACTTCTTGGTGATGAGTGCATTCAACTCAGAGACCTGAACTTTCCTTTTGAAAGAGCAGTTTTGAAACACTCTTTTTGTAGAATCTCCAAGTGTTTAATTCTAGCCCTTTGAGGCCAAAGATGGAAAAGGAAATGTCCTCAAATAACAACTACACAGAAGCATTCTCAGAAACTTCTTTGTGATGAGTGCATTCAACTCACAGACTTGAACCTTCCTTTTGAAAAGCAGTTTTGAAACACAGTTTTTGTAGAATCTGCAAGTAGACATATGGAGCACTTAGTGGCCTATGTTGGGAAATGAAATAAATTCACCTAAAAACAAGAGAGAAACATTCTCAGAAACTTCTGTGTGATGAGTGCATTCAACTCACAGACTTGAAAATTCCTTTCGATATAGCAGTTTGGAAAAACTCCCTTTGTAGAATCTGCAAGTGTTTATTTGGAGTGCTTTGAGGCCTATGCTGGAAAAGGAAATATCTTCACATAAAAACTAGACAGAAGTATTCTCAGAAACTTCTTCGTGATGAGTTCATTCAACTCACAAAGTTGAACGTTCCTTTCTATAGGACACTTTTGAAACACTCCTTTAGTAGAATCTTCAAGTGTTTATTTCGAGCCCTTTGAGGCAAAAGATTGAAAAGGAAATGTCTTCAAATAACAACTACACAGAAGCATTCTCAGAAACTTCTTTGTGATGAGTGCATTCAACTCACAGACTTGAACCTTCCTTTGGAAAGAGCAGTTTTGAAACACTTGTTTTGTAGAATCTGCAAGTAGACATTTGGAGCGCTTTGAGGCCTATGCTGGGAAATGAATTATCTTCACCTAAAAACAGGAGAGAAGCATTCTCAGAAACTTCTTTGTGATGAGTGCATTCAACTCACAGACTTGAACATTCCTTTCGATAGAGCAGTTTGGAAACACTCCTTTTGTAGAATCTGCAAGTGTTTATTTGGAGTGCTTTGAGGCCTAGGCTGGAAAAGCAAATCTCTTCACATAAAAACTACACAGAAGCATTCTGAGATACTTCTTGGTGATGAGTTCATTCAACTCACAGACTTCAACCTTCCTTTTGAAAGAGCAGTTTTGAAACACACTTTTTGTAGAATCTGCAAGTAGATATTTGGAGCGCTTTGAGGCCTTTGCTGGGAAATGAAATATCTTCAACTAAAAACAAGAGAGAAGCATTCTCAGAAACTATTGTGTGATGAGTGCATTCAACTCACAGACTTGAATATTCCCTTCGATAGAGCAGTTTGGAAACACTCCTTTTGTAGAATCTGCAAGTGTTTATTTGGAGCGCTCTGAGGCCTATGCTGGAAAAGGAAATGTCTTCATATAAAAACTAGACAGAAGCATTCTCAGAAACTTCTGTGTGATGAGCTCATTCAACTCTCAAACTTGAACGTTCTTTTCATAGGACAGTTTTGAAACACTCTTTTAGTAGAATCTGCAAGTGTTTATTTCGAGCCCTTTGAGGCCAATGATGGAAAAGGAAATATCTTCAAATAACAACTACACAGAAGCATTCTCAGAAACTTCTTTGTGATGAGTGCATTCAACTCACAGACTTCAACCTTCCTTTTGAAAGAGTAGTTTTGAAACACTCTTTTTGTAGAATCTGCAAGTAGATATTTGGAGCGCTTTGAGGCCTATGCTGGGAAATGATATATCTTCACCTAAAAACAAGAGAGAAGCATTCTCAGAAACTACTGTGTGATGAGTGCATTCAACTCACAGACTTGAATATTCCCTTCGATAGAGCAGTTTGGAAACACTCCTTTTGTAGAATCTGCAAGTGTTTATTTGCAGCGCTCTGAGGCCTATGCTAGAAAAGGAAATATCTTCACATAAAAACTAGACAGAAGCATTCTCAGAAACTACTGTGTGATGAGTGAATTCAACTCACAGACTTGATCATTCCTTTCAATAGAGCAGTTTGGAAACACCCCTTTTGTAGAATCTGCAAGTGTTTATTTGGAGTCCTTTGAGGCCTATGCTGGAAAAGGAAATATCTTCACATAAAAACTACACAGAAGCATTCTGAGATACTTCATGTTGATGAGTGCATTCAACTCACAGACTTCAACCTTCCTTTTGAAAGAGCAGTTTTGAAACACTCTTTTAGTAGAATCTGCAAGTGTTTATTACGAGCCCTTTGAGGCCAATGATGGAAAAGTAAATGTCTTCAAATAACAACTACACAGAAGCATTCTCAGAAACTTCTTGGTGATGAGTGCATTCAACTCACGACTTGAACCTTCCTTTGGAAAGAGCAGTTTTGAAACACTCTTTTTGTAGAATCTGCAAGTAGGCATTTTGAGCGCTTTGAGGCTTATGCTGGGAAATGGAATATCTTCACCTAAAAACAAGGGAGAAACATTCTCAGAAACTTCTGTGTGATGAGTGCATTCAACTCACAGACTTGAACATTCCTTTCGATAGAGCAGTTTGGAAACACTCCTTTTGTAGAATCTGCAAGTGTTTATTTGGAGTGCTGTGAGGCCTATGCTGGAAAAGGAAATATCTTCACATAAAAACTACACAGAAGCATTCTGAGATACTTCTTGTTGGTGAGTTCATTCAACTCACAGACTTCAACCTTCCTTTTGAAAGAGCAGTTTTGAAACACTCTTTTTGTAGAATCTGCAATTAGATATTTGGAGCGCTTTGAGGCATATGTTGGGAAATGAAATATCTTCACCTAAAAACAAGAGAGAAGCATTCTCAGAAACTATTTTGTGATGAGTGCATTCAACTCACAGACTTGAATATTCCCTTCGATAGAGCAGTTTGGAAACACTCCTTTTGTAGAATCTGCAAGTGTTTATTTGCCGGGCTCTGAGGCCTATGCTGGAAAAGGAAATATCTTCACATAAAAACTAGACAGAAGCATTCTCAGAAACTTCTGTGTGATGAGCTCATTCCACCCTCAAACTTGAACGTTCTTTTCATAGGACAGTTTTGAAACACTCTTTTAGTAGAATCTGCAAGTGTTTATTTCGAGACCTTTGAGGCCAATGATGGAAAAGGAAATATCTTCAAATAACAACTACACAGAAGCATTCTCAGAAACTTCTTTGTGATGAGTGCATTCAACTCACAGACTTGAACCTTCCTTTAGAAAGAGCAGTTTTGAAACACTCTTTTTGTAGAGTCCGCAATTAGATATTTGGAGCGCCTTGAGGCCTATTTTGGGAAATGACATATCTTCACCTAAAAACAAGAGAGAAGCATTCTCAGAAACTTCTGTGTGATGAGTGCATTCAACTCACAGACGTGAATATTCCCCTTCGATAGAGCAGTTTGGAAACACTGCTTTTGTAGAATCTGCAAATGTTTATTTGGAGCGCTCTGAGGCCTATGCTGGAAAAGGAAATATCTTCACATAAAAACTAGACAGTAGCATTCTCAGAAACTTCTGCATGATGAGTTCATTCAACTCACAAAGTTGAACGTTCCTTTCTATAGGACACTTTTGAAACACTCCTTTAGTAGAATCTGCAAGTGTTTATTTCGAGCCCTTTGATGCCAAAGTTTGAAAAGGAAATGTCTTCAAATAACAACTACACGGAAGCATTCTCAGAAACTTCTTTGTGATGAGTGCATTCAACTCACAGACTTGAACCTTCCTTTTGAAAGAGCAGTTTTGAAACACTCTTTTTGTAGAATCTGCAAGTAGACATTTGGAGCGCTTTGAGGCCTATGCTGGGAAATGAAATATCTTCACCTAAAAACAAGAGAGAAATATTCTCAGAAACTTCTGTGTGATGAGTGCATTCAACTCACAGACTTGAACATTCCTTTCGATAGAGCAGTTTGGAAACACTCCTTTTGTAGAATCTGCAAGTGTTTATTTGGAGTGCTTTGAGGCCTATGCTGGAAAAGCAAATACCTTCACATACAAACTACACAGAATCATTCTGAGATACTTCTTGGTGATGAGTGCATTCAAGTCACAGACTTGAAAATTCCTTTTGAAAGAGCAGTTTTGAAACACTCTTTTTGTAGAATCTGCAAGTAGATAGTTGGAGCGCTTTGAGACCTATGCTGGGAAATGAAATATCTTCACCTAAAAACAAGAGAGAAGCATTCTCAGAAACTTCTGTGTGATGAGTGCATTCACCTCGCAGACTTCAACCTTCCTTTAGAAAGACCAGTTTTGAAACACTTTTAGTAGAATCTGCAAGTAGATGTTTGGAGCGCTTTGAGGCCTATGCTGAGAAATGAAATATCTTCCCCTAAAAACAAGAGAGAAGCATTCTCAGAAACTTCTGTGTAATGAGTGCATTCAACTCACAGACTTGAACATTCCTTTTGATGGAGCAGTTTGAAAACACTCCTTTTGTGGAATCTCCAAGTGTTTACTTGGAGCCCTCTGAGGCCTATGCTGGAAAAGGAAATATCTTCACATAAAAACTAGACAGAAACATTCTCAGAAACTTCGGTGTGATGAGTTCATTCAACTCACAGACTTAAACGTTCCTTTTGATAGGACAGTTTTGAAACACTCCTTTAGTAGAATCTGCAACTGTTTATTTCGAGCCCTTTGAGGCCAATGATGGAAAAGGAAATGTCTTCAAATGAAAACTACAAAGAAGCATTGTCAGAAACTTCTTTGCGAAGAGTGCATTCAACTCACAGACTTGAACCTTCCTTTTGAAAGAGCAGTTTTGAAACACTCTTTTTGTTGAATCTGCAAGTGGACATTTTGAGCGCTTTGAGGCCTATGCTGGGAAACGAAATATCTTCACCTAAAAACAAGAGAGAAACATTCTCAGAAACTTCTGGATGATGGGTGCATTCAACTCACAGACTGGAACATTCCTTTCGATAGAGCAGTTTGGAAACACACCTTTTGTAGAATCTGGAAGTATTTATTTGGAGTGCTTTGAGGCTTATGCTGGAAAGGAAATATCTTCACATAAAAACTACACAGAAGCATTCTGAGATACTTCTTGGTGATGAGTGCATTCAACTCACGGACCTGAACTTTCCTTTTGAAAGAGCAGTTTTGAAACACTCTTTTTGTAGAATCTGCAAGTAGATATTTCGAGCGCTTTGAGGCCTATGCTGGGAAATGAAATATCTTCACCTAAAAACAAGAGAGAGGCATTCTCAGAAACTTCTTTGTGATGAGGGCATTCAACTCAGAGACTTGAACCTTCCTTTTGAAAGAGGAGTTTTGAAACACTCTTTTTCTAGAATCTGAAAGTGTTTATTTGGAGTGCTTTGAGGCCTATGCTGGAAAAGGAAATATCTTCACATGAAAACTACACAGAAGTATTCTGAGATACTTCTTGGTGATGAGTGCATTCAACTCAGAGACCTGAACTTTCCTTTTGAAAGAGCAGTTTTGAAACACTCTTTTTGTAGAATCTCCAAGTAGATATATGGAGCGCTTTGAGGCCTATGCTGGGAAATGAAATATCTTCACCTAAAAACAAGAGAGAGGCATTCTCGGAAACTTCTTTGTGATGAGGGCATTCGACTCACAGACTTGAGCCTTACTTTTGAAAGGGGAGTTTTGAAACACTCTTTTTGTAGAATCTGCAAGGGGACATTTGGAGGGCTTTGAGGCCTATGCTGGGAAATGAAATATCTTCACCTAAAAACAAGAGAGAAGCATTCTCAGAAACTTCTGTGTGATGAGTGCATTCAACTCACAGCCTTGAACATTCCTTTCGATAGAGCAGTTTGGAAACACTCCTTTTGTAGAATCTGCAAGTGTTTATTTGGGGTGCTTTGAGGCCTATGGTGGAAAAGGAAATATCTTCACATAAAAACCACACAGAATCATTCTGAAATACTTCCTGGTGATGAGTGCATTCAACTCACAGACTTGAACCTTCCTTTAGAAAGACCAGTTTTGAAACACTCTTTTTGTAGAATCCGCAAGTAGATATTTGGAGCGCTTTGAGGCCTATGCTGAGAAATGAAATATCTTCCCCTAAAAACAAGAGAGAAGCATTCTCAGAAACTTCTGTGTGATGAGTGCATTCAACTCACAGACTTGAACATTCCTTTTGATGGAGCAGTTTGAAAACACTCCTTTTGTGGAATCTCCAAGTGTTTACTTGGAGCCCTCTGAGGCCTATGCTGGAAAAGGAAATATCTTCACATAAAAACTAGACAGAAGCATTCTCAGAAACTTCGGTGTGATGAGTTCATTCAACTCACAGACTTAAACGTTCCTTTTGATAGGACAGTTTTGAAACACTCCTTTAGTAGAATCTGCAACTGTTTATTTCGAGCCCTTTGAGGCCAATGATGGAAAAGGAAATGTCTTCAAATGAAAACTACAAAGAAGCATTGTCAGAAACTTCTTTGCGAAGAGTGCATTCAACTCACAGACTTGAACCTTCCTTTTGAAAGAGCAGTTTTGAAACACTCTTTTTGTTGAATCTGCAAGTGGACATTTTGAGCGCTTTGAGGCCTATGCTGGCAAATGAAATATCTTCACCTAAAAACAAGAGAGAAACATTCTCAGAAACTTCTGGATGATGGGTGCATTCAACTCACAGACTGGAACATTCCTTTCGATAGAGCAGTTTGGAAACACACCTTTTGTAGAATCTGGAAGTATTTATTTGGAGTGCTTTGAGGCTTAGGCTGGAAAGGAAATATCTTCACATAACAACTACACAGAAGCATTCTGAGATACTTCTTGGTGATGAGTGCATTCAACTCACGGACCTGAACTTTCCTTTTGAAAGAGCAGTTTTGAAACACTCTTTTTGTAGAATCTGCAAGTAGATATTTCGAGCGCTTTGAGGCCTATGCTGGGAAATGAAATATCTTCACCTAAAAACAAGAGAGAGGCATTCTCAGAAACTTCTTTGTGATGAGGGCATTCAACTCAGAGACTTGAACCTTCCTTTTGAAAGAGGAGTTTTGAAACACTCTTTTTCTAGAATCTGAAAGTGTTTATTTGGAGTGCTTTGAGGCCTATGCTGGAAAAGGAAATATCTTCACATGAAAACTACACAGAAGTATTCTGAGATACTTCTTGGTGATGAGTGCATTCAACTCAGAGACCTGAACTTTCCTTTTGAAAGAGCAGTTTTGAAACACTCTTTTTGTAGAATCTCCAAGTAGATATTTGGAGCGCTTTGAGGCCTATGCTGGGAAATGAAATATCTTCACCTAAAAACAAGAGAGAGGCATTCTCAGAAACTTCTTCGTGATGAGTTCATTCAACTCACAAAGTTGAACGTTCCTTTCTATAGGACACTTTTGAAACACTCCTTTAGTAGAATCTGCAAGTGTGTATTTCGAGCCCTTTGAGGCCAAAGATTGAAAAGGAAATTTCTTCAAATAACAACTACACAGAAGCATTCTCAGAAACTTCTTTGTGATGAGTGCATTCAACTCACAGACTTGAACCTTCCTTTTGAAAGAGCAGTTTTGAAACACTCTTTTTGTAGAATCTGCAAGTAGACATTTAGAGCGCTTTGAGGCCTATGCTGGGAAATGAAATATCTTCACCTAAAAACAAGAGAGAAACATTCTCAGAAACTTCTGTGTGATGAGTGCATTCAACTCACAGACTTGAACATTCCTTTCGATAGAGCAGTTTGGAAACACTCCTTTTGTAGAATCTGCAAGTGTTTTTTGGAGTGCTTTGAGGCCTATGCTGGAAAAGGAAATATCTTCACATAAAAACTACACAGAAGCATTCTGAGATACTTCTTGGTGATGAGTGCATTCAACTCACAGACTTGAACCTTCCTTTTGAAAGAGCAGTTTTGAAACACTCTTTTTGTTGAATCTGCAAGTAGATATTTCGAGCACTTTGAGGCCTATGCTGGGAAATGAAATATCTTTACCTAAAAACAAGAGAGAGGCATTCTCAGAAACTTCTATGTGATGAGTGCATTCAACTCAGAGACATGAACCTTCCTTTTGAAAGAGGAGTTTTGAAACACTCTTTTTGTAGAATCTGCAAGTGTTTATTTGGAGTGCTTTGAGGCCTATGCTGGAAAAGGAAATATCTTCACATTAAAACTACACAGAAGCATTCTGAGATACTTCTTGGTGATGAGTGCATTCAACTCACAGACGTGAACTTTCCTTTTGAAAGAACAGTTTTGAAACACTCTTTTTGTAGAATCTGCAAGTAGATATTCGGAGCGCTTTGAGGCCTAGGCTGGGAAATGAAATATCTTCACCTAAAAACAAGAGAGAGCCATTCTCGGAAACTTCTTTGTGATGAGGGCATTCAACTCACAGACCTGAGCCTTACTTTTGAAAGAGGAGTTTTGAAACACTCTTTTCGTAGAATCTGCAAGGAGACATTTGGAGGGCTTTGAGGCCTATGCTGGGAAATGAAATATCTTCACCTAAAAACAAGAGAGAAGCATTCTCAGAAACTTCTGTGTGATGAGTGCATTCAACTCACAGCCTTGAACATTCCTTTCGATAGAGCAGTTTGGAAACACTCCTTTTGTAGAATCTGCAAGTGTTTATTTGGGGTGCTTTGAGGCCTATGCTGGAAAAGGATATATCTTCACATAAAAACTACACAGAAGCATTCTGAGAAACTTCTGTGTGATGAGTGCATTCAACCCACAGACTTGAACAGTTCTTCCGATAGAGCAGTTTGAAAACACTCCTTTTGTAGAATCTGCAAGTGTTTATTTGGAGCGCTCTGAGGCCTATGCTGGAAAAGGAAACATCTTCACATAAAAACTAGACAGAAGCATTCTCAGAAACTTCTGTGTGATGAGTTCATTCAACTCACATACTTGAAGGTTCCTTTTGATATGACAGTTTTGAAACCCTCTTTCTGTAGAATCCGCAAGTGTTTAATTCTAGCCCTTTGAGGCCAAAGATGGAAAAGGAAATGTCCTCAAATAACAACTACACAGAAGCATTCTCAGAAACTTCTTTGTGATGAGTGCATTCAACTCACAGACTTGAACCTTCTTTTAGAAAGAGCAGTTTTGAAACACTCTTTTTGTAGAGTCCGCAATTAGATATTTGGAGCGCTTTGAGGCCTATGTTGGGAAATGACATATCTTCACCTAAAAACAAGAGAGAAGCATTCTCAGAAACTTCTGTGTGATGAGTGCATTCAACTCACAGACGTGAATATTCCCCTTTGATAGAGCAGTTTGGAAACACTGCTTTTGTAGAATCTGCAAGTGTTTATTTGGAGCGCTCTGAGGCCTATGCTGGAAAAGGAAATATCTTCACATAAAAACTAGACAGAAGCATTCTCAGAAACTTCTGCATGATGAGTTCATTCAACTCACAAAGTTGAACGTTCCTTTCTATAGGACACTTTTGAAACACTCCTTTAGTAGAATCTGCAAGTGTTTATTTCGAGCCCTTTGATGCCAAAGTTTGAAAAGGAAATGTCTTCAAATAACAACTACACAGAAGCATTCTCAGAAACTTCTTTGTGATGAGTGCATTCAACTCACAGACTTGAACCTTCCTTTCGAAAGAGCAGTTTTGAAACACTCTTTTTGTAGAATCTGCAAGTAGACATTTGGAGCGCTTTGAGGCCTATGCTGGGAAGTGAAATATCTTCACCTAAAAACAAGAGAGAAACATTCTCAGAAACTTCTGTGTGATGAGTGCATTCAACTCACAGACTTGAACATTCCTTTCGATAGAGCAGTTTGGAAACACTCCTTTTGTAGAATCTGCAAGTGTTTATTTGGAGTGCTTTGAGGCCTATGCTGGAAAAGCAAATACCTTCACATACAAACTACACAGAATCATTCTGAGATACTTCTTGGTGATGAGTGCATTCAAGTCACAGACTTGAAAATTCCTTTTGAAAGAGCAGTTTTGAAACACTCTTTTTGTAGAATCTGCAAGTAGATAGTTGGAGCGCTTTGAGACCTACGCTGGGAAATAAAATATCTTCACCTAAAAACAAGAGAGAAGCATTCTCAGAAACTTCTGTGTGATGAGTGCATTCACCTCGCAGACTTCAACCTTCCTTTAGAAAGACCAGTTTTGAAACACTCTTTTAGTAGAATCTGTAAGTAGATATTTGGAGCGCTTTGAGGCCTATGCTGAGAAATGAAATATCTTCCCCTAAAAACAAGAGAGAAGCATTCTCAGAAACTTCTGTGTGATGAGTGCATTCAACTCACAGACTTGAACATTCCTTTTGATGGAGCAGTTTGAAAACACTCCTTTTGTGGAATCTCCAAGTGTTTACTTGGAGCCCTCTGAGGCCTATGCTGGAAAAGGAAATATCTTCACATAAAAACTAGACAGAAGCATTCTCAGAAACTTCGGTGTGATGAGTTCATTCAACTCACAGACTTAAACGTTCCTTTTGATAGGACAGTTTTGAAACACTCCTTTAGTAGAATCTGCAACTGTTTATTTCGAGCCCTTTGAGGCCAATGATGGAAAAGGAAATGTCTTCAAATGAAAACTACAAAGAAGCATTGTCAGAAACTTCTTTGCGAAGAGTGCATTCACCTCACAGACTTGAACCTTCCTTTTGAAAGAGCAGTTTTGAAACACTCTTTTTGTTGAATCTGCAAGTGGACATTTTGAGCGCTTTGAGGCCTATGCTGGGAAATGAAATATCTTCACCTAAAAACAAGAGAGAAACATTCTCAGAAACTTCTGGATGATGGGTGCATTCAACTCACAGACTGGAACATTCCTTTCGATAGAGCAGTTTGGAAACACACCTTTTGTAGAATCTGGAAGTATTTATTTGGAGTGCTTTGAGGCTTATGCTGGAAAGGAAATATCTTCACATAAAAACTACACAGAAGCATTCTGAGATACTTCTTGGTGATGAGTGCATTCAACTCACGGACCTGAACTTTCCTTTTGAAAGAGCAGTTTTGAAACACTCTTTTTGTAGAATCTGCAAGTAGATATTTCGAGCGCTTTGAGGCCTATGCTGGGAAATGAAATATCTTCACCTAAAAACAAGAGAGAGGCATTCTCAGAAACTTCTTTGTGATGAGGGCATTCAACTCAGAGACTTGAACCTTCCTTTTGAAAGAGGAGTTTTGAAACACTCTTTTTCTAGAATCTGAAAGTGTTTAATTGGAGTGCTTTGAGGCCTATGCTGGAAAAGGAAATATCTTCACATGAAAACTACACAGAAGTATTCTGAGATACTTTTTGGTGATGAGTGCATTCAACTCAGAGACCTGAACTTTCCTTTTGAAAGAGCAGTTTTGAAACACTCTTTTTGTAGAATCTCCAAGTAGATATTTGGAGCGCTTTGAGGCCTATGCTGGGAAATGAAATATCTTCACCTAAAAACAAGAGAGAGGCATTCTCGGAAACTTCTTTGTGATGAGGGCATTCAACTCACAGACTTGAGCCTTCCTTTTGAAAGAGGAGTTGTGAAACACTCTTTTTGTAGAATCTGCATGGGGACATTTGGAGGGCTTTGAGGCCTATGCTGGGAAATGAAATATCTTCACCTAAAAACAAGAGAGAAGCATTCTCAGAAACTTCTGTGTGATGAGTGCATTCAACTCACAGCCTTGAACATTCCTTTCGATAGAGCAGTTTGGAAACACTCCTTTTGTAGAATCTGCAAGTGTTTATTTGGGGTGCTTTGAGGCCTATGGTGGAAAAGGAAATATCTTCACATAAAAACCACACAGAATCATTCTGAGATACTTCATGGTGATGAGTGCATTCAACTCACAGACTTGAACCTTCCTTTTGAAAGAGCAGTTTTGAAACACTCTTTTTGTAGAATCCGCAAGTAGATATTTGGAGCGCTTTGAGGCCTATAATGAGAAATGAAATATCTTCACCTAAAAACAAGAGAGAAACATTCTCAGAAACTTCTGTGTGATGAGTGCATTCAACTCACAGACTTGAACATTCCTTTCGATAGAGCAGTTTGGAAACATTCCTTTTGTAGAATCTGCAAGTGTTTATTTGGAGCGCTCTGAGGCCTATGCTGGAAAAGGAAATATCTTCACATAAAAACTAGACAGAAGCATTCTGAGAAACTTCTGTGTGATGAGTTCGTTCAACTCACAAACTTGAACGTTCCCTTTGATGGGACAGTTTTGAAACACTCCTTTCGTAGAATCTGCAAGTGTTTATTTCGAGATCTTTGAGGCCGATGATGGAAAAGGAAATGTCATCAAATAACAACTACACAGAAGCATTCTGAGATACTTCCTGGGATGAGTGCATTCAACTCACAGACATGAACCTTTCTTTTGAAAGAGCAGTTTTGAAACACTCTTTTTGTAGAATCTGCAATTAGATATTTGGAGCGCATTGAGGCCTACGCTGAGAAATGAAATATCTTCATCTAAAAACAAGAGAGAAGCATTCTCAGAAACTTCTGTGTGATGAGTGCATTCAACTCACAGACTTGAGCATTCCTTTCGATAGAGCAGTTTGGAAGCACTCCTTTTGTAGAATCCGCAAGTGTTTATTTGGAGCGCTCTGAGGCCTATGCTGGAAAAGGAAACATCTTCACATAAAAACTAGACAGAAGCATTCTCAGAAACTTCTGGATGATGATTTCATTCAACTCACAAACTTGAACTTTCCTTTTGATATGACAGATTTGAAACACTCCTTTAGTAGAATCTGCAAGTGTTTATTTCGAGCCCTTTGTGGCCAAAGATGGAAAAGGAAATGTCTTCAAATACGAACTACACAGAAGCATTCTCAGAAACTTCTTTGTGATGAGTGCATTCAACTCACAGACTTGAACCTTCCTTTTGAAAGAGCAGTTTTGAAACACTCTTTTTGTAGAATCTGCAAGTAGACATTTGGAGCGCTTTGAGGCCTATGCTGGGAAATGAAATATCTTCACCTAAAAACAAGAAAGAAGCATTCTCAGAAACTTCTGTGTGATGAGTGCATTCAACTCACAGACTTTAACATTCGTTTCGATAGAGCAGTTTGGAAACTCTCCTTTTGTAGAATCTGCAAGTTTTCATTTGGAGTGCTTTGAGGCCTATGCCGGAAAAGGAAATACCTTCACATAAAAACTACACAGAAGAATTCTGAGATACTTCCTGGGGATGAGTGCATTCTACTCACAGACTTGAACCTTCCTTTTGAAAGAGCAGTTTTGAAACACTCTTTTTGTAGAATCCGCAAGTAGATATTTGGAGCGCTTTGAGGCCTACGATGGGAAATGAAATATCTTCACCTAAAAACAAGACAGAAGCATTCTCAGAAACTTCTGTGTGATGAGTGCATTGAACTCACGGACTTGAACATTCCTTTCGATAGAGCAGTTTGGAAACACTCCTTTTGTAGAATCTGCAAGTGTTTATTTGGAGCGCTCTGAGGCCTATGCTGGAAAAGGAAATATCTTCACATAAAAACTAGACAGAAGCATTCTCAGAAACTTCTGTGTGATGAGTTCATTCAACTCACAAAGTTGAACGTTCCTTTCTATAGGACAGTTTTGAAACACTCCTTTAGTAGAATCTGCAAGTGTTTATTTCGAGCTCTTTGAGGCCAATGATGGAAAAGGAAATGTCTTCAAATAACTACTACACACAAGCATTCTCAGAAACTTCTTTGTGATGAGTGCATTCAACGGACAGAGATGAACCTTCGTTTCGAAAGAGCAGTTTTGAAACACTCTTTTTGTAGAAACTGCAATTAGATGTTTGGAGCGATTTGAGGCGTATGCTGGGAAATGAAATATCTTCACCTAAAAACAAGAGAGAAGCATTCTCAGAAACTTCTGTGTGATGAGTGCATTCAACTCACAGACTTGAACATTCCTTTGGATAGAGCAGTTTGGAAACACTCCTTTTGTGGAATCTGCAAGTGTTTATTTAGAGCGCTCTGAGGCCTATGCTGGAAAAGGAAACATCTTCACATAAAAACTAGACAGAAGCATTCTCAGAAACTTCTGTGTGATGAGTTCATTCAACTCACAAACTTGAACGTTCCTTTTGATATGACAGTTTTGAAACACTCCTTTAGTAGAATCTGCAAGTGTTTATTTCGAGCCCTTTGAGGCCAAAGATGGAAAAGGAAATGTCTTCAAATAACAACTACACAGAAGCATTCTCAGAAACTTCTTTGTAATGAGTGCATTCAACTCACAGACTTGAACCTTCGTTTTGAAAGAGCAGTTTTGAAACACTCTTTTTGTAGAATCTGCAAGCAGACATTTGGAGCGCTTTGAGGCCTATGTTGGGAAAAGAAATATCTTCACCTAAAAACAAGAGAGAAACATTCTCAGACACTTCTGTGTGATGAGTGCATTCAACTCACTGACTGGAACATTCCTTTCGGTAGAGCAATTTGGAAACCCTCCTTTTGTAGAATCTGCAAGTGTTTATTTGGAGTGCTTTGAGGCCTATGCTGGAAAAGGAAATATCTTCACATAAAAACTACGCAGAAGCATTCTGAAATACTTCTTGGTGATGAGTGCATTCAACTCACAGACTTGAACCTTCCTTTTGAAAGAGCAGTTTTGAAACACTCTTTTTGTAGAATCTGCAAGTAGACATTTGGAGCGCTTTGAGGCCTATAATGAGAAATGAAATATCTTCACCTAAAAACAAGAGAGAAACATTCTCAGAAACTTCTGTGTGATGAGTGCATTCAACTCACAGACTTGAACATTCCTTTCGATAGAGCAGTTTGGAAACATTCCTTTTGTAGAATCTGCAAGTGTTTATTTGTAGCGCTCTGAGGCCTATGCTGGAAAAGGAAATATCTTCACATAAAAACTAGACAGAAGCATTCTGAGAAACTTCTGTGTGATGAGTTCGTTCAACTCACAAACTTGAACGTTCCCTTTGATAGGACAGTTTTGAAACACTCCTTTCGTAGAATCTGCAAGTGTTTATTTCGAGATCTTTGAGGCCGATGATGGAAAAGGAAATGTCATCAAATAACAACTACACAGAAGCATTCTGAGATACTTCCTGGGATGAGTGCATTCAACTCACAGACATGAACCTTTCTTTTGAAAGAGCAGTTTTGAAACACTCTTTTTGTAGAATCTGCAATTAGATATTTGGAGCGCATTGAGGCCTACGCTGGGAAATGAAATATCTTCATCTAAAAACAAGAGAGAAGCATTCTCAGAAACTTCTGTGTGATGAGTGCATTCAACTCACAGACTTGAACATTCCTTTCGATAGAGCAGTTTGGAAGCACTCCTTTTGTAGAATCCGCAAGTGTTTATTTGGAGCGCTCTGAGGCCTATGCTGGAAAAGGAAACATCTTCACATAAAAACTAGACAGAAGCATTCTCAGAAACTTCTGGATGATGAGTTCATTCAACTCACAAACTTGAACTTTCCTTTTGATATGACAGATTTGAAACACTCCTTTAGTAGAATCTGCAAGTGTTTATTTCGAGCCCTTTGTGGCCAAAGATGGAAAAGGAAATGTCTTCAAATACCAACTACACAGAAGCATTCTCAGAAACTTCTTTGTGATGAGTGCATTCAACTCACAGACTTGAACCTTCCTTTTGAAAGAGCAGTTTTGAAACACTCTTTTTGTAGAATCTGCAAGTAGACATTTGGAGCGCTTTGAGGCCTATGCTGGGAAATGAAATATCTTCACCTAAAAACAAGAAAGAAGCATTCTCAGAAACTTCTGTGTGATGAGTGCATTGAACTCACAGACTTTAACATTCGTTTCCATAGAGCAGTTTGGAAACTCTCCTTTAGTAGAATCTGCAAGTGTTTATTTTGAGATCTTTGAGGCCGATGATGGAAAAGGAAATGTCATCAAATAACAGCTACACAGAAGATTTCTGAGATACTTCCTGGTATGTGTGCATTCAACTCACAGACTTGAACCTTCCTTTTGAAAGAGCAGTTTTGAAACACTCTTTTTGTAGAATCTGCAAGTAGACGTTTTTAGCGCTTTGAAGCCTATGCTGGGAAATGAAATATCTTCACCTAAAAACAAGAGAGAAATATTCTCAGAAACTTCTGTATGATGAGTGCATTCAACTCACAGACTTGAACATTCCTTTCGATAGAGCAGTTTGGAAACATTCCTTTTGTAGTATCTGCAAGTGTTTATTTGGAGCGCTCTGAGGCCTATGCTGGAAAAGGAAATATCTTCACATAAAAACTAGACAGAAGCATTCTCAGAAACTTCTGTGTAATGAGTTCATTCAACTCACAAATTTGAACGTTCCTTTCTATAGGACAGTTTTGAAACACTCCTTTAGTAGAATCTGCAAGTGTTTATTTCGAGGCTTTGAGGCCGATGATGGAAAAGGAAATGTCATCAAATAACAGCTACACAGAAGATTTCTGAGATACTTCCTGGTATGTGTGCATTCAACTCACAGACTTGAACCTTCCTTTTGAAAGAGGAGTTTTGAAACACTCTTTTTGTAGAATCTGCAAGTAGACATTTGGAGCGCTTTGAGGCCTATGTTAGGAAATGAAATATCTTCACCTAAAAACAAGAGAGAAGCATTCTCAGAAACTTCTGTGTGATGAGTGCATTCAACTCACGGACTTGAACATTCCTTTCGATAGAGCAGTTTGGAAACACTCCTTTTGTAGAATCTGCAAGTGTTTATTAGGAGAGCTCAGAGGCCTATGCTGGAAAAGGAAATATCTTCACATAAAAACTAGACAGAAGCATTCTCAGAAACTTCTGTGTGATGAGTTCATTCAACTCACAAAGTTGAACGTTCCTTTCTATAGGACAGTTTTGAAACACTCCTTTAGTAGAATCTGCAAGTGTTTATTTCGAGCCCTTTGAGGCCAATGATGGAAAAGGAAACGTCTTCAAATAACAACTACACAGAAGCATTCTCAGAAACTTCTTTGATGAGTCCATTC
Organism: Pongo pygmaeus; assembly: GCF_028885625.2. Lineage (NCBI taxonomy): Eukaryota > Metazoa > Chordata > Mammalia > Primates > Hominidae > Pongo > Pongo pygmaeus. The sequence goes on along the minus strand of NC_072373.2, from coordinate 103,726,994 downwards.
AACTCACAGAGATGAACCTTCGTTTCCAAAGAGCAGTTTTGAAACACTCTTTTTGTAGAAAATGCAATTTGATATTTGGAGCGCTTTGAGGCGTATGCTGGGAAATGAAATATCTTCACCTAAAAACAAGAGAGAAGCATTCTCAGAAACTTCTGTGTGATGAGTGCATTCAACTCAGAGACTTGAACATTCCTTTCAATAGAGCAGTTTGGAAACACTCCGTTTGTAGAATCTGCAAGTGTTTATTTGGAGTGCTTTGAGGCCTATGCTGGAAAAGGAAACATCTTCACATAAAAACTACACAGAAGCATTCTGAGATACTTCTTGGTGATGAGTGCATTCAACTCACAGACTTGAAAATTCCTTTTGATAGAGCAGTTTGGAAACACTCCTTTTGTGGAATCTGCAGGTGTTTATTGGAGCGCTCTGAGGCCTATGCTGGAAAAGGAAATATCTTCACATAAAAACTAGACAGAAGCATTCTCAGAAACTTCTGTGTGATGAGTTCATTCAACTCACAAACTTGAACGTTCCATTTGATAGGACAGCTTTGAAACACTCCTTTACTAGAATATGCAAGTGTTTATTTCGAGATCTTTGAGGCCGATGATGGAAAAGGAAATGTCATCAAATAACAGCTACACAAAAGCATTCTGAGATACTTCCTGGGATGAGTGCATTCAACTCACAGACTTGAACCTTCGTTTTGAAAGAGCAGTTTTGAAACACTCTTTTTGTAGAATCCGCAAGTAGATATTTGGAGCGCTTTGAGGCCTATGATGGGAAATGAAATATCTTCACCTAAAAAAAAGACAGAAGGATTCTCAGAAAGTTCTGTGTGATGAGTGCATTGAACTCACGGACTTGAAAATTCCTTTCGATAGAGCAGTTTGGAAACACTCCTTTTGTGGAATCTGCAGGTGTTTATTGGAGCGCTCTGAGGCCTATGCTGGAAATGGAAATATCTTCAGATAAAAACTAGACAGAAGCATTCTCAGAAACTTCTGTGTGATGAGTTCATTCAACTCACAAGCTTGAACGTACCATTTGATAGGACAGCTTTGAAACACTCCTTTAGTAGAATCTGCAAGTGTTTATTTCGAGATCTTTGAGGCCGATGATGGAAATGTCATCAAATAACAGCTACACAGAAGAATTCTGAGATACTTCCTGGGATGAGTGCATTCAACTCATAGACTTGAACCTTCCTTTTGAAAGAGCAGTTTTGAAACACTCTTTTTGTAGAATCTGCAATTAGATATTTGGAGAGCTTTGAGGCCTAGGCTGGGAAATGAAATATCTTCATCCAAAAACAAGAGAGAAGCATTCTCAGAAACTTCTGTGTGATGAGTGCATTCAACTGACAGACTTGAACATTTCTTTCGATAGAGCAGTTTGGAAACACTCCTTTTGTAGAATCTGCAAGTGTTTATTTGGAGCGCTCTGAGGCCTATGCTGGAAAAGGAAACATCTTCACATAAAAACTAGACAGAAGCATTCTCAGAAACTTCTGTGTGATGAGTTCATGCAACTCACAAACTTGAACTTTCCTTTTGATATGACAGATTTGAAACACTCCTTTAGTAGAATCTGCAAGTGTTTATTTCGAGGCTTTGAGGCCAAAGATGGAAAAGGAAATGTCTTCAAATAACAACTACACAGAAGCATTTTCAGAAATTTCTTTGTGATGAGTGCATTCAACTCACAGACTTGAACCTTCCTTTTGAAAGAGCAGTTCTGAAACACTCTTTTTGTAGAATCTGCAAGTAGACATTTGGAGCGCTTTGAGGCCTATGCTGGGAAATGAAATATCTTCACCTAAAAACAAGAGAGAAGCATTCTCAGAAACGTCTGTGTGATGAGTGCATTCAACTCACAGACTTGAACATTCCTTTCGATAGAGCAGTTTGGAAACTCTCCTTTTGCAGAATCTGCAAGTTTTTATTTGGAGTGCTTTGAGGCATATGCTGGAAAAGGAAATATCTTCACATAAAAACTACACAGAAGAATTCTGAGATACTTCCTGGGGATGAGTGCATTCAACTCACAGACTTACACCTTCCTTTTGAAAGAGCAGTTTTGAAACCCTCTTTTTGTTGAATCTGCAAGTAGACATTTTGAGCGCTTTGAGGCCTATGCTATGAAATGAAATATCTTCACCTAAAAACAAGAGAGAAACATTCTCAGAAACTTCTGGATGATGGGTGCATTCAACTCTCAGACTTGAACATTCCTTTCGATACAGCAGTTTGGAAACACTCCTTTTGTAGAATCTGCAAGTGCTTATTTGGAGCGCTTTGAAGCTTATGCTGGAAAGGAAATATTTTCACATAAAAACTACACAGAAGCATTCTGAGATACTTCTTGGTGATGAGTGCATTCAGCTCACAGACCTGAACTTTCCTTTTGAAAGAGCAGTTTTGAAACTCTCTTTTTGTAGAATCTGCAAGTAGATATTTCGAGCGCTTTGAGGCCTATGCTGGGACATGAAATATCTTCACCTAAAAACAAGAGAGAGGCATTCTCAGAAATTTCTTTGTGATGAGGGCATTCAACTCAGAGACTTGAACCTTCCTTTTGAAAGAGGAGTTCTGAAAGACTCTTTTTGTAGAATCTGCAAGTGTTTATTTGGAGTGCTTTGAGGCCTATGCTGGAAAAGGAAATATCTTCACATTAAAACTACACAGAAGCATTCTGAGATACTTCTTGGTGATGAGTGCATTCAACTCACAGACTTGAACCTTCCTTTTGAAAGAGCAGTTTTGAAACACTCTTTTTGTAGAATCTGCAATTAGATATTTGGAGCGCATTGAGGCCTAGGCTGGGAAATGAAATATCTTCACCTAAAAACAAGAGAGAAGCATTCTCAGAAAATTCTGTGTGATGACTGCATTCAACTCACAGACTTGAACATTCCTTTCAATAGAGCAGTTTGGAAACACTCCTTTTGTAGAATCTGCAAGTGTTTATTTGGAGTGCTTTGAGTCCTATGCTGGAAAAGGAAATATCTTCACATAAAAACTACACAGAAGCATTCTGAGATACTTCTTGGTGATGAGTGCATTCAACTCACAGACTTGAACCTTCCTTTTGAAAGAGCAGTTTTGAAACACTCTTTTTGTAGAATCTGCATGTAGACATTTGGAGGGATTTGAGGCCTATAATGGGAAATGAAATATCTTCACCTTAAAACAAGAGAGAAACATTCACAGAAACTTCCGTGTGACGAGTGCATTCAACTCACAGACTTGAACATTCCTTTCGATAGAGCAGTTTGGAAACATTCCTTTTGTAGAATCTGCAAGTGTTTATTTGGAGCGCTCTGAGGCCTATGCTGGAAAAGGAAATATCTTCACATAAAAACTAGACAGAAGCATTCTCAGAAACTTCTGTGTGATGAGTTCGTTCAACTCACAAACTTCAACGTTCCCTTTGATAGGACAGTTTTGAAACACTCCTTTCGTAGAATCTGCAAGTGTTTATTTCGAGATCTTTGAGGCCGATGATGGAAAAGGAAATGTCATCAAATAAGAACTACACAGAAGCATTCTGAGATACTTACTGGGATGAGTGCATTCAACTCACAGACATGAACCTTCCTTTTGAAAGAGCAGTTTTGAAACACTCTTTTTGTAGAATCTGCAATTAGATATTTGGAGGGCATTGAGGCCTACGCTGGGAAATGAAATATCTTCATCTAAAAACAAGAGAGAAGCATTCTCAGAAACTTCTGTGTGATGAGTGCATTCAACTCACAGACTTGAACATTCCTTTCGATAGAGCACTTTGGAAACAATCCTTTTGTAGAATCCGCAAGTGTTTATTTGGAGCGCTCTGAGGCCTATGCTGGAAAAGGAAACATCTTCACATAAAAACTAGACAGAAGCATTCTCAGAAACTTCTGTATGATGAGTTCATTCAACTCACAAACTTGAACTTTCCTTTTGATATGACAGATTTGAAACACTCCTTTAGTAGAATCTGCAAGTGTTTATTTCGAGCCCTTTGTGGCCAAAGATGGAAAAGGAAATGTCTTCAATTACCAACTACACAGAAGCATTCTCAGAAACTTCTTTGTGATGAGTGCATTCAACTCACAGCCTTGAACCTTCCTTTTGAAAGAGCAGTTTTGAAACACTCTTTTTGTGGCATCTGCAAGTAGACATTTGGAGCGCTTTGAGGCCTATGTTGGGAAATGAAATATCTTCACCTAAAAACAAGAGAGAAGCATTCTCAGAAACTTCTGTGTGATGAGTGCATTCAACTCACGGACTTGAACATTCCTTTCGATAGAGCAGTTTGGAAACACTCCTTTTTTAGAATCTGCAAGTGTTTATTAGGAGCGCTCAGAGGCCTATGCTGGAAAAGGAAATATCTTCACATAAAAACTAGACAGAAGCATTCTCAGAAACTTCTGTGTGATGAGTTCATTCAACTCACAAACTTGAAGATTCCTTTTGATATGACAGTTTTGAAACCCTCTTTCTGTAGAATCTGCAAGTGTTTAATTCTAGCCCTTTGAGGCCAAAGATGGAAAAGGAAATGTCCTCAAATAACAACTACACAGAAGCATTCTCAGAAACTTCTTTGTGATGAGTGCATTCAACTCACAGACTTGAACCTTCGTTTTGAAAGAGCAGTTTTGAAACACTCTTTTTGTAGAATCTGCAAGTAGACATATGGAGCACTTAGTGGCCTATGTTGGGAAATAAAGTAAATTCACCTAAAAACAAGAGAGAAACATTCTCAGAAACTTCTGGGTGATGAGTGCATTCAACTCACAGACTTGAACATTCCTTTCGATAGAGCAGTTTGGAAAAACTCCCTTTGTAGAATCTGCAAGTGTTTATTTGGAGTGCTTTGAGGCCTAAGCTGGAAAAGGAAATATCTTCACATAAAAACTAGACAGAAGCATTCTCAGAATCTTCTGTGTGATGAGCTCATTCAACTCTCAAACTTGAACGTTCTCTTGATAGGACAGATTTGAAACTCTCTTTTAGTAGAATCTGCAAGTGTTTATTTGGAGCCCTTTGAGGCCAATGATGGAAAAGGAAATGTCTTCAAATAACAACTACACAGAAGCATTCTCAGAAACTTCTTTGGATGAGTGCATTCAAATCACAGACTTGAACCTTCCTTTGGAAAGAGCAGTTTTGAAACACTGTTTTTGTAGGATCTGCAAGTAGACAATTGGAGCGCTGTGAGGCCTATGCTGGGAAATGAAATATCTTCACATAAAAACAAGAGAGAAGCATTCTCAGAAACTTCTGTGTGATGAGTGCATTCAACTCACAGACTTGAACATTCCTTTCGATAGAGCAGTTTGGAAACACTCCTTTTGTAGAATCTACAAGTGTTTATTTGGAGTGCTTTGAGGCCTATGCTGGAAAAGGAAATATCTTCACATAAAAACTACACCGAAGCATTCTGAGATACTTCTTGGTGATGAGTGCATTCAACTCACAGACTTCAACCTTCCTTTTGAAAGAGCAGTTTTGAAACACTCTTTTAGTAGAATCTGCAAGTGTTTATTTCCAGCCCTTTGAGGCCAATGATGGAAAAGGAAATGTCTTCAAATAACAACTACACAGAAGCATTCTCAGAAACTTCTTTGTGATGAGTGCATTCAACTCACAGACTTGAACCTTCCTTTGGAAAGAGCAGTTTTGAAACACTCTTTTTGTAAAATCTGCAAGTAGGCATTTGGAGCGCTTTGAGGCCTATGCTGCGAAATGGAATATCTTCACCTAAATACAAGAGAGAAACATTCTCAGAAACTTCTGTGTGATGAGTGCATTCAACTCACAGACTTGAACCTTCCTTTCGATAGAGCAGTTTGGAAACACTCCTTTTGTAGAATCTGCAAGTGTTTATTTCTAGTGCTTTGAGGCCTATGCTGGAAAAGGAAATATCTTCACATACAAACTACACAGAAGCATTCTCAGATACTTCTTGGTGATGAGTGCATTCAACTCACAGACTTGAACCTTCCTTTTGAAAGAGCAGTTTTGAAACACTCTTTTTGTAGAATCTGCAAGTAGATATTTGGAGCGCTTTGAGGCCTATGCTGGGAAATGAAATATCTTCACCTAAAAACAAGAGAGAAGCATTCTCAGAAACTTCTGTTTGATGAGTGCTTTCAACTCACAGACTTGAATGTTCCCTTCGATAGAGCAGTTTGGAAACACTCCTTTTGTAGAATCTGCAAGTGTTTATTTCTAGTGCTTTGAGGCCTATGCTGGAAAAGGAAATATCTTCACATAAAAACTAGACAGAAGTATTCTCAGAAACTTCTTCGTGATGAGTTCATTCAACTCACAAAGTTGAACGTTCCTTTCTATAGGACACTTTTGAAACACTCCTTTAGTAGAATCTTCAAGTGTTTATTTCGAGCCCTTGGAGGCAAAAGATTGAAAAGGAAATGTCTTCAAATAACAACTACACAGAAGCATTCTCAGAAACTTCTTTGTGATGAGTGCATTCAACTCACAGACTTGAACATTCCTTTGGAAAGAGCAGTTTTGAAACACTCTTTTTGTAGAATCTGCAAGTAGACATTTGGAGCGCTTTGAGGCCTATGCTGGGAAATGAAATATCTTTACCTAAAAACAGGAGAGAAGCATTCTCAGAAACTTCTTTGTGATGAGTGCATTCAACTCACAGACTTGAACCTTCCTTTAGAAAGAGCAGTTTTGAAACACTCTTTTTGTAGAGTCCGCAAGTAGATATTTGGAGCGCTTTGAGGCCTATGTTGGGAAATGACATATCTTCACCTAAAAACAAGAGAGAAGCATTCTCAGAAACTTCTGTGTGATGAGCTCTTTCAACTCTCAAACTTGAACATTCCTTTCGATAGAGCAGTTTGGAAACACTCCTTTTGTAGAAACTGCAAGTGTTTATTTCGAACCCTTTGAGGCCAAAGATTGAAAAGGAAATGCCTTCAAATAACAACTCCACACAAGCATTCTCAGAAACTTCTTTGTGATGAGTGCATTCAACTCACAGACTTGAACCTTCCTTTGGAAAGAGCAGTTTTGAAACACTCTTTTTGTAGAATCTGCAAGTAGACATTTGGTGCGCTTTGAGGCCTATGCTGGGAAATGAAATATCGTCACCTAAAAACAGGAGAGAAGCATTCTCAGAAACTTCTGTGTGATGAGTGCGTTCAACTCACAGACTTGAACATTCCTTTCGATAGAGCAGTTTGGAAACACTCCTTTTGTAGAATCTGCAAGTGTTTATTTGGCGTGCTTTGAGGCCTATGCTGGAAAAGGAAATCTCTTCACATAAAAACTACACAGAAGCATTCTGAGATACTTCTTGGTGATGAGTGCATTCAACTCACAGACTTCAACCATCCTTTTGAAAGAGCAGTTTTGAAACACTCTTTTTGTAGAATCTGCAAGTAGATATTTGGAGCGCTTTGAGGCCTATGCTGGGAAATGAAATATCTTCACCTAAAAGCAAGAGAGAAGCATTCTCAGAAACTTCTGTGTGATGAGTGCATTCAACTCACAGACTGGAATATTCCCTTCGATAGAGCAGTTTGGAAACACTCCTTTTGTAGAATCTGCAAGTGTTTATTTGGAGCGCTCTGAGGCCTATGCTGGAAAAGGAAATATCTTCACATAAAAACTAGACAGAAGCATTCTCAGAAACTTCTGCGTGATGAGTGCATTCAACTCAGAGACTTGAACGTTCCTTTTGATAGGACAGTTTTCAAACACTCCTTTAATAGAATCTGCAACTGTTTATTTCGAGCCCTTTGAGGCCAACGATGGAAAAGGAAATGTCTTCAAATAAAAACTACAAAGAAGCATTCTCAGAAACTTCTTTGCGTTGAGTGAATTCAACTTACAGACTTGAACCTTCCTTTTGAAAGAGCAGTTTTGAAACACTCTTTTTGTTGAATCTGCAAGTAGACATTTTGAGCGCTTTGAGGCCTATGCTGGGAAATGAAATATCTTCACCTAAAAACAAGAGAGAGGCATTCTCAGAAACTTCTATGTGATGAGGGCATTCAACTCAGAGACATGAAACTTCCTTTTGAAAGAGGAGTTTTGAAACACTCTTTTTGTAGAATCTGCAAGTGTTTATTTGGAGTGCTTTGAGGCCTATGCTGGAAAAGGAAATATCTTCACATAAAAACTACACAGAAGCATTCTCAGAAACTTCTGTGTGATGAGTGCATTCAACCCACAGACTTGAACAGTTCTTCCGATAGAGCAGTTTGGAAACACTCCTTTTGTAGAATCTGCAAGTGTTTATTTGGAGCGCTCTGAGGCCTATGCTGGGAAAGGAAACATCTTCACATAAAAACTAGACAGAACCATTCTCAGAAACTTCTGTGTGATGAGTTCATTCAACTCACAAACTTGAAGGTTCCTTTTGATATGACAGTTTTGAAACCCTCTTTCTGTAGAATCTGCACGTGTTTAATTCTAGCCCTTTGAGGCCAAAGATGGAAAAGGAAACGTCCTCAAATAACAACTACACAGAAGCATTCTCAGAAACTTCTTTGTGATGAGTGCATTCAACTCACAGACTTGAACCTTCCTTTTGAAAGAGCAGTTTTGAAACACTCTTTTTGTAGAATCTACAAGTAGACATATGGAGCACTTAGTGGCCTATGTTGGGAAATGAAATAAATTCACCTAAAAACAAGAGAGAAACATTCTCAGAAACTTCTGTGTGATGAGTGCATTCAACTCACAGACTTGAACATTCCTTTCGATAGAGCAGTTTGGATAGACTCCCTTTGCAGAATCTGCAAGTGTTTATTTGGAGTGCTTTGAGGCCTATGCTGGAAAAGGAAATATCTTCACATAAAAACTAGACAGAAGAATTCTCAGAATCTTCTGTGTGATGAGCTCATTCAACTCTCAAACTTGAACGTTCTCTTGATAGGACATTTTTGAAACACTCTTTTAGTAGAATCTCCAACTGTTTATTTCGAGCCCTTTGAGGCCAACGATGGAAAACGAAATGTCTTCAAATAACAACTACACAGAAGCATTCTCAGAAACTTCTTTGTGATGAGTGCATTCAACTCACAGACTTGAACCTTCCTTTAGAAAGAGCAGTTTTGAAACACTCTTTTTGTAGAGTCCGCAAGTAGATATTTGGAGCGCTTTGAGGCCTATGTTGGGAAATGACATATCTTCACCTAAAAACAAGAGAGAAGCATTCTCAGAAACTTCTGTGTGATGAGCTCTTTCAACTCTCAAACTTGAACATTCCTTTCGATAGAGCAGTTTGGAAACACTCCTTTTGTAGAAACTGCAAGTGTTTATTTCGAACCCTTTGAGGCCAAAGATTGAAAAGGAAATGCCTTCAAATAACAACTCCACACAAGCATTCTCAGAAACTTCTTTGTGATGAGTGCATTCAACTCACAGACTTGAACCTTCCTTTGGAAAGAGCAGTTTTGAAACACTCTTTTTGTAGAATATGCAAGTAGACATTTGGTGCGCTTTGAGGCATATGCTGGGAAATGAAATATCTTCACCTAAAAACAGGAGAGAAGCATTCTCAGAAACTTCTGTGTGATGAGTGCGTTCAACTCACAGACTTGAACATTCCTTTCGATAGAGCAGTTTGGAAACACTCCTTTTGTAGAATCTGCAAGTGTTTATTTGGCGTGCTTTGAGGCCTATGCTGGAAAAGGAAATCTCTTCACATAAAAACTACACAGAAGCATTCTGAGATACTTCTTGGTGATGAGTGCATTCAACTCACAGACTTCAACCATCCTTTTGAAAGAGCAGTTTTGAAACACTCTTTTTGTAGAATCTGCAAGTAGATATTTGGAGCGCTTTGAGGCCTATGCTGGGAAATGAAATATCATCACCTAAAAACAAGAGAGAAGCATTCTCAGAAACTTCTGTGTGATGAGTGCATTCAACTCACAGACTGGAATATTCCCTTCGATAGAGCAGTTTGGAAACACTCCTTTTGAAGAATATGCAAGTGTTTATTTGGAGCGCTCTGAGGCCTATGCTGGAAAAGGAAATATCTTCACATAAAAACTAGACATAAGCATTCTCAGAAACTTCTGCGTGATGAGTGCATTCAACTCAGAGACTTGAACGTTCCTTTTGATAGGACAGTTTTGAAACACTCCTTTAATAGAATCTGCAACTGTTTATTTCGAGCCCTTTGAGGCCAACGATGGAAAAGGAAATGTCTTCAAATAAAAACTACAAAGAAGCATTCTCAGAAACTTCTTTGCGTTGAGTGAATTCAACTTACAGACTTGAACCTTCCTTTTGAAAGAGCAGTTTTGAAACACTCTTTTTGTTGAATCTGCAAGTAGACATTTTGAGCGCTTTGAGGCCTATGCTGGGAAATGAAATATCTTCACCTAAAAACAAGAGAGAGGCATTCTCAGAAACTTCTATGTGATGAGGGCATTCAACTCAGAGACATGAAACTTCCTTTTGAAAGAGGAGTTTTGAAACACTCTTTTTGTAGAATCTGCAAGTGTTTATTTGGAGTGCTATGAGGCCTATGCTGGAAAAGGAAATATCTTCACATAAAAACTACACAGAAGCATTCTCAGAAACTTCTGTGTGATGAGTGCATTCAACCCACAGACTTGAACAGTTCTTCCGATAGAGCAGTTTGGAAACACTCCTTTTGTAGAATCTGCAAGTGTTTATTTGGAGCGCTCTGAGGCCTATGCTGGGAAAGGAAACATCTTCACATAAAAACTAGACAGAACCATTCTCAGAAACTTCTGTGTGATGAGTTCATTCAACTCACAAACTTGAAGGTTCCTTTTGATATGACAGTTTTGAAACCCTCTTTCTGTAGAATCTGCACGTGTTTAATTCTAGCCCTTTGAGGCCAAAGATGGAAAAGGAAATGTCCTCAAATAACAACTACACAGAAGCATTCTCAGAAACTTCTTTGTGATGAGTGCATTCAACTCACAGACTTGAACCTTCCTTTTGAAAGAGCAGTTTTGAAACACTCTTTTTGTAGAATCTACAAGTAGACATATGGAGAACTTAGTGGCCTATGTTGGGAAATGAAATAAATTCACCTAAAAACAAGAGAGAAACATTCTCAGAAACTTCTGTGTGATGAGTGCATTCAACTCACAGACTTGAACATTCCTTTCGATAGAGCAGTTTGGAAAGACTCCCTTTGCAGAATCTGCAAGTGTTTATTTGGAGTGCTTTGAGGCCTATGCTGGAAAAGGAAATATCTTCACATAAAAACTAGACAGAAGCATTCTCAGAATCTTCTGTGTGATGAGCTCATTCAACTCTCAAACTTGAACGTTCTCTTGATAGCACAGTTTTGAAACACTCCTTTAGTAGAATTTTCAAGTGTTTATTTCGAGCCCTTTGAGGCCAAAGATTGAAAAGGAAATGTCTTCAAATAACAACTACACAGAAGCATTCTCAGAAACTTCTTTGTGATGAGTGCATTCAACTCACAGACTTGAACCTTCCTTTGGAAAGAGCAGTTTTGAAACACTCGTTTTGTAGAATCTGCAAGTAGACATTTGGAGCGCTTTGAGGCCTATGCTGGGAAATGAAATATCTTCACCTAAAAACAGGAGAGAAGCATTCTCAGAAACTTCTTTGTGATGAGTGCATTCAACTCACAGACTTGAACATTCCTTTCGATAGAGCAGTTTGGAAACACTCCTTTTGTAGAATCTGCAAGTGTTTATTTGGAGTGCTTTGAGGCCTAGGCTGGAAAAGGAAATATATTCACATACAAACTACACAGAAGCATTCTGAGATACTTCTTGGTGATGAGTGCATTCAACTCACAGACTTCAACCTTCCTTTTGAAAGAGCAGTTTTGAAACACTCTTTTTGTAGAATCTGCAAGTAGATATTTGGAGCGCTTTCAGACCTATGCTGGGAAATGAAATATCTTCACCTAAAAACAAGAGAGAAGCATATTCAGAAACTTCTCTGTGATGAGTGCATTCAACTCACAGACTTGAATATTCCCTTCGATAGAGCAGTTTGGAAACACTGCTTTTGTAGAATCTGCAAGTGTTTATTTGGAGCGCTCTGAGGCCTATGCTGGAAAAGGAAATATCTTCACATAAAAACTAGACAGAAGCATTCTCAGAAACTTCTGCGTGATGAGTTCATTCAACTCACAAAGTTGAACGTTCCTTTCTATAGGACACTTTTGAAACACTCCTTTAGTAGAATCTGCAAGTGTTTATTTCGAGCCCTTTGAGGCAAAAGATTGAAAAGGAAATGTCTTCAAATAACAACTACACAGAAGCATTCTCAGAAACTTCTTTGTGATGAGTGCATTCAACTCACACAGTTGAACGTTCCTTTCTATAGGACACTTTTGAAACACTCCCTTAGTAGAATCTTCAAGTGTTTATTTCGAGCCCTTTGAGGCAAAAGATTGAAAAGGAAATGTCTTCAAATAACAACTACACAGAAGCATTCTCAGAAACTTCTTTGTGATGAGTGCATTCAACTCACACAGTTGAACGTTCCTTTCTATAGGACACTTTTGAAACACTCCCTTAGTAGAATCTTCAAGTGTTTATTTCGAGCCATTTGAGGCAAAAGATTGAAAAGGAAATGCCTTCAAATAACAACTACACAGAAGCATTCTCAGAAACTTCTTTGTGATGAGTGCATTCAACTCACAGACTTGAACCTTCCTTTTGAAAGAGCAGTTTTGAAACACTCTTTTTGTAGAATCTGCAAGTAGACATTTGGAGCCCTTTGAGGCCTATGCTGGGAAATGAAATATCTTTACCTAAAAACAGGAGAGAAGCATTCTCAGAAACTTCTTTGTGATGAGTGCATTCAACACACAGACTTGAACATTCCTTTCGATAGAGCAGTTTGGAAACACTCCTTTTCTAGAATCTGCAAGTATTTATTTGGAGTGCTTTGAGGCCTATGCTGGAAAAGGAAATCTCTTCACATAAAAACTACACAGAAGCATTCTGAGATACTTCTTGCTGATGAGTTCATTCAACTCACAGACTTCAACCTTCCTTTTGAAAGAGCAGTTTTGAAACACTCTTTTTGTAGTATCTGCAAGTAGATATTTGGAGCGCTTTGAGGCCTATGCTGGGAAATGAAATATCTTCACCTAAAAACAAGAGAGAAGCATTCTCAGAAACTATTATGTGATCAGTGCATTCAACTCACAGACTTGAACCTTCCTTTTGAAAGAGCAGTTTTGAAACACTCTTTTTGTAGAATCTGCAAGTAGACATTTGGAGCGCTTTGAGGCCTATGCTGGGAAATGAAATATCTTCACCTAAAAACAAGAGAGAAGCATTCTCAGAAACTTCTGTGTGATGAGTGCATTCAACTCACAGACTTGAACATTCCTTTCGATAGAGCAGTTTGGAAACACTCCTTTTGTAGAATCTACAAGTGTTTATTTTGAGTGCTTTGAGGCCTACGCTGGAAAAGGAAATATCTTCACATAAAAACTACACCGAAGCATTCTGAGATACTTCTTGGTGATGAGTGCATTCAACTCACAGACCTGAACTTTCCTTTTGAAAGACCAGTTTTGAAAAACTCTTTTTGTAGAATCTGCAAGTAGATGTTTGGAGCGCTTTGAGGCCTATGCTGGGAAATGAAATATCTTCACCTAAAAACAAGAGAGAGGCATTCTCAGAAACTTCTTTGTGATGAGGGCATTCAACTCACAGACTGGAACCTTCCTTTGAAAAGAGCAGTTTTGAAACACTCTTTTTGTAGAATCTGCAAGTAGATATTCGGAGCGCTTTGAGGCCTAGGCTGGGAAATGAAATATCTTCACCTAAAAACAAGAGAGAGGCATTCTCGGAAACTTCTTTGTGATGAGGGCATTCAACTCACAGACCTGAGCCTTACTTTTGAAAGAGGAGTTTTGAAACACTCTTTTTGTAGAATCTGCAAGGAGACATTTGGAGGGCTTTGAGGCCTATGCTGGGAAATGAAATATCTTCACCTAAAAACAAGAGAGAAGCATTCTCAGAAACTTCTGTGTGATGAGTGCATTCAACTCACAGCCTTGAACATTCCTTTCGATAGAGCAGTTTGGAAACACTCCTTTTGTAGAATCTGCAAGTGTTTATTTGGGGTGCTTTGAGGCCTATGCTGGAAAAGGAAATATCTTCAAATAAAAACTACACAGAAGCATTCTCAGAAACTTCTGTGTGATGAGTGCATTCAACCCACAGACTTGAACAGTTCTTCCGATAGAGCAGTTTGGAAACACTCCTTTTGTAGAATCTGCAAGTGTTTATTTGGAGCGCTCTGAGGCCTATGCTGGAAAAGGAAACATCTTCACATAAAAACTAGACAGAAGCATTCTCAGAAACTTCTGTGTGATGAGTTCATTCAACTCACAAACTTGAAGGTTCCTTTTGATATGACAGTTTTGAAACCCTCTTTCAGTAGAATCTGCAAGTGTTTAATTCTAGCCCTTTGAGGCCAAAGATGGAAAAGGAAATGTCCTCAAATAACAACTACACAGAAGCATTCTCAGAAACTTCTTTGTGATGAGTGCATTCAACTCACAGACTGGAACCTTCCTTTTGAAAGAGCAGTTTTGAAACACTCTTTTTGTAGAATCTGCAAGTAGACATATGGAGCACTTAGTGGCCTATGTTGGGAAATAAAATCAATTCACCTAAAAACAAGAGAGAAACATTCTCAGAAACTTCTGTGTGATGAGTGCATTCAACTCACAGACTTGAACATTCCTTTCGATAGAGCAGTTTGGAAAAACTCCCTTTGTAGAATCTGCAAGTGTTTATTTGGAGTCCTTTGAGGCCTATGCTGGAAAAGGAAATATCTTCACATAAAAACTAGACAGAAGCATTCTCAGAAACTTCTGTGTGATGAGCTCATTCAACTCTCAAACTTGAACGTTCTCTTGATAGGACAGTTTTGAAACACTCTTTTAGTAGAATCTGCAAGTGTTTATTTCGAGCCCTTTGAGGCCAATGATGGAAAAGGAAATGTCTTCAAATAACAACTACACAGAAGCATTCTCAGAAACTTCTTTGTGATGAGTGCATTCAACTCACAGACTTGAACCTTCCTTTGGAAAGAGCAGTTTTGGAACACTGTTTTTGTAGAATCTGCAAGTAGACATTTGGAGCGCTTTGAGGCCTATGCTGGGAAATGAAATATCTTCACCTAAAAACAAGAGAGAAGCATTCTCAGAAACTTCTGTGTGATGAGTGCATTCAACTCACAGACTTGAACATTCCTTTCGATAGAGCAGTTTGGAAACACTCCTTTTGTAGAATCTGCAACTGTTTATTTGGAGTGCTTTGACGCCAATGCTGGAAAAGGAAATATCTTCACATAAAAACTACACAGAAGCATTCTGAGATACTTCTTGGTGATGAGGGCATTCAACTCACAGACCTGAACTTTCCTTTTGAAAGAGCAGTTTTGAAACTGTCTTTTTGTAGAATCTGCAAGTAGATATTTCAAGCGCATTGAGGCGTATGCTGGGAAATGAAATATCTTCACCTAAAAACAAGAGAGAGGCATTCTCAGAAACTTCTTTGTGATGAGTGCATTCAACTCACAGACTTGAACATTCCTTTCGATAGAGCAGTTTTGAAACACTCTTTTTGTAGAATCTGCAAGTGTTTATTTCGAGCCCTTTGAGGCCAAAGATGGAAAAGGAAATATCTTCAAATAACAACTACACAGAAGCATTCTCAGAAACTTCTTTGGGATGACTGCATTCAACTCACAGACTTAAACCTTCCTTTTGAAACAGCAGTTTTGAAACACTCTTGTTGTAGAATCTGCAAATAGATATTTGGAGCGCTTTGAGGCCTATGCTGGGAAATGTAATATCTTCACCTAAAAACAAGAGAGAAGCATTCTCAGAAACAACTGTGTGATGAGTGCATTCAACTCACAGACTTGAACATTCCCTTCGATAGAGCAGTTTGGAAACACTCCTTTTGTAGAATCTGCAAGTGTTTATTTGCAGCGCACTGAGGCCTATGCTGGAAAAGGAAATATCTTCACATAAAAACTAGACAGAAGCATTCTCAGAAACTTCTGCATGATGAGTACATTCAACTCACAAAGTTGAACGTTCGTTTCTATTTGACACTTTTGAAACACTCCTTTAGTAGAATCTGCAAGTGTTTATTTCTAGCCCTTTGAGGCCAAAGATTGAAAAGGAAATGTCTTCAAATAACAACTCCACACAAGCATTCTCAGAAACTTCTTTGTGATGAGTGCATTCAACTCACAGACTTGAACCTTCCTTTTGAAAGAGCAGTTTTGAAACACTCTTTTTGTAGAATCTGCAAGTAGACATTTGGAGCGCTTTGAGGCCTATGCTGGGAAATGAAATATCTTCACCTAAAAACAAGAGAGAAGCATTCTCAGAAACTTCTGTGTGATGAGTGCATTCAACTCACAGACTTGGACATTCCTTTCGATAGAGCAGTTTGGAAACACTCCTTTTGTAGAATCTGCAAGTGTTTATTTGGAGTGCTTTGAGGCCTATGCTGGAAAAGGAAATATCTTCACATAAAAACTACACAGAAGCATTCTGAGATACTTCTTGGTGATGAGTGCATTCAACTCACAGTCTTCAACCTTCTTTTTGAAAGAGCAGTTTTGGAACACTCTTTTTGTAGAATCTGCAAGTAGATATTTGGAGCGCTTTGAGGCCTATGCTGGGAAATGAAATATCTTCACCTAAAAACAAGAGAGAAGAATTCTCAGAAACTACTGTGTGATGAGTGCATTCAACTCACAGACTTGAATATTCCTTCGATAGAGCAGTTTGGAAACACTCTTTTTGTAGAATCTCCAAGTGTTTATTTGCAGCGCTCTGAGGCCTATGCTGGAAAAAGAAATATCTTCACATAAAAACTAGACAGAAGCATTCTCAGAAACTTCTGCGTGATGAGTTCATTCAACTCACAAAGTTGAACGTTCCTTTCTATAGGACACTTTTGAAACACTCCTTTAGTAGAATCTGCAAGTGTAGATTTCGAGTCCTTTGAGACCAAAGATGGAAAAGGAAATGTCTTCAAATAACAACTACACAGAAGCATTCTCAGAAACTTCTTTGTGATGAGTGCATTCAACTCACAGACTTGAACCTTCCTTTGGAAAGAGCAGTTTTGAAACTCTCTTTTTGTAGAATCTGCAAGTAGACATTTGGAGCGCTTTGAGGCCTATGCTGGGAAATGGAATATCTTCACCTAAAAACAAGAGAGAAACATTCTCAGAAACTTCTGTGTGATGAGTGCATTCAACTCACAGACTTGAACATTCCTTTCGATAGAGCAGTTTGGAAACACTCCTTTTGTAGAATCTGCAAGTGTTTATTTGGCGTGCTTTGAGGCCTATGCTGGAAAAGGAAATATCTTCACATACAAACAACACAGAAGCATTCTGAGATACTTCTTGGTGATTAGTGCATTCAACTCACAGACTTCAACCTTCCTTTTGAAAGAGCAGTTTTGAAACACTCTTTTTGTAGAATCTGCAAGTAGATATTTGCAGCGCTTTGAGGCCTATGCTGGGAAATGAAATATCTTCACCTAAAAGCAAGAGAGAGGCATTCTCAGAAACTTCTGCGTGATGAGTGCATTCAACTCACAGACTTGAACATTTCTTTCGATAGAGCAGTTTGGGAACACTCCCTTTGTAGAATCTGCATGTGTTTATTTGGAGCGCTCTGAGGCCTATGCTGGAAAAGGAAATATCTTCACATAAAAACTAGACAGAAGCATTCTCAGAAACTTCTGTGTGATGAGCTCATTCAACTCTCAAACTTCAACGTTCTCTTGATAGGACAGTTTTGAAACACTCTTTTAGTAGAATCTGCAAGTGTTTATTTCGAGCCCTTTGAGGCCAATGATGGAAAAGGAAATGTCTTCAAATAACAACTACACAGAAGCATTCTCAGAAACTTCTTTGTGATGAGTGCATTCAACTCACAGCCTTGAATTTTCCTTTCCATAGAGCAGTTTGGAAACACGCCTTTTGTAGAATCTGCAAGTGTTTATTTGGGGAGCTTTGAGGCCTATGCTGGAAAAGGAAATATCTTCACATAAAAACTAGACAGAAGCATTCTCAGAAACTTCTGCGTGATGAGTGCATTCATCTCACAAAGTTGAACGTTCCTTTCCATAGGACACTTTTGAAACACTCCTTTAGTAGAATCTGCAAGTGTTTATTTCGAGCCCTTTGAGGCCAAAGATTGAAAAGGAAATGTCTTCAAATAAAACTCCACACAAGCATTCTCAGAAACTTCTTTGTGATGAGTGCATTCAACTCACAAACTTGAACCTTCCTTTGGAAAGAGCAGTTTTGAAACACTCTTTTTGTAGAATCTGTAAGTAGACATTTGGAGCGCTTTGAGGCCTATGCTGGGAAATGAAATATCTTCACCTAAAAACAGGAGAGAAGCAATCTCAGAAACTTCTGTGTGATGAGTGCATTCAACTCACAGACTTGAACATTCCTTTCGATAGAGCAGTTTGGAAACACTCCTTTTGTGGAATCTGCAAGTGTTTATTTGGAGGGCTTTGAGGCCAATGCTGGAAAAGGAAATATCTTCACATAAAAACTACACAGAAGCATTCTGAGATACTTCTTGGTGATGAGTGCATTCAACTCACAGACCTGAACTTTCCTTTTGAAAGAGCAGTTTTGAAACTCTCTTTTTGTAGAATCTGCAAGTAGATATTTCGAGCGCTTTGAGGCCTATGCTGGGAAATGAAATATCTTCACCTAAAAACAAGAGAGAGGCATTCTCAGAAACTTCTTTGTGATGAGGGCATTCAACTCAGAGACTTGAACTTTCCTTTTGAAAGAGGAGTTTTGAAACACTCTTTTTGTAGAATCTGCTAGTGTTTATTTGGAGTGCTTTGAGGCCTATGCTGGAAAAGGAATTATCTTCACATTAAAACTACACAGAAGCATTCTAAGATACTTCTTCATGATGAGTGCATTCAACTCACAGACCTGAACTTTCCTTTGGAAAGAGCAGTTTTGAAACATTCTTTTTGTAGGATCTGCAAGTAGATATTTGGAGCGCTTTGAGGCCTATGCTGGGAAATGAAATATCTTCACCTAAAAACAAGACAGAAGCATTCTCAGAAACTTCTGTGTGATGAGTGCATTCAACTCACAGGCTTGAACATTCCCTTCGATAGAGCAGTTTGGAAACACTCCTTTTGTAGAATCTGCAAGTGTTTATTTGGAGCGCTTTGAGGCCTATGCTGGAAAAGGAAATATCTTCACATAAAAAGTAGACAGAAGCATTCTCAGAAACTTCTGCGTGATGAGTTCATTCAACTCACAAAGTTGAACGTTCCTTTCTATAGGACACTTTTGAAACACTCCTTTAGTAGAATCTGCAAGTGTTTATTTCGAGCCCTTTGAGGCCGAAGATTGAAAAGGAAATGTCTTCAAATAACAACTAGACAGAAGCATTCTCAGAAACTTCTTTGTGATGAGTGCATTCAACTCACAGACTTGAACCTTCCTTTTGAAAGAGCAGATTTGAAACACTCTTTTTGTAGAACCTGCAAGTAGACATTTGGAGCGCTTTGAGGCCTATGCTGGGAAATGCAATATCTTCACCTAAAAACAAGAGAGAAGCATTCTCAGAAACTTCTTTGTGATGAGTGCATTCAACTCACAGACTTGAACATTCCTTTCGATAGAGCAGTTTGGAAACACTCCTTTTGTAGAATCTGCAAGTGTTTATTTGGAGTGCTTTGAGGCCTATGCTGGAAAAGGAAATATCTTCACATACAAACTACACAGAAGCATTCTGAGATACTTCTTGGTGATGAGTGCATTCAACTCACAGACTTCAACCTTCCTTTTGAAAGAGCAGTTTTGAAACACTCTTTTTGTAGACTCTGCAAGTAGATATATGGAGCGCTTTGAGGCCTATGCTTGGAAATGAAATATCTTCACCTAAAAACAAGAGAGAAGCATTCTCATAAACCTCTGTGTGATGAGTGCATTCAACTCACAGACTTCAACCTTCCTTTTGAAAGACCAGTTTTGAAACACTCTTTTTGTAGAATCTGCAAGTAGATATTTGGAGCGCTTTGAGGCCTATGCTGGGAAATGAAATATCTTCAACTAAAAACAAGAGAGAAGCATTCTCAGAAACTTCTGTGTGATGAGTGCATTCAACTCACAGACTTGAACATTCCTTTTGATAGAGCTGTTTGAAAACACTCCTTTTGTGGAATCTCCAAGTGTTTATTTGGAGCCCTCTGAGGCCTATGCTCGAAAAGGAAATATCTTCACATAAAAACTAGACAGAAGCATTCTCAGAAACTTCGGTGTGATGAGTTCATTCAACTCACAGACTTGAACGTTCCTTTTGATAGGACAGTTTTGAAACACTCCTTTAGTAGAATCTGCAACTGTTTATTTCGAGCCCTTTGAGGCCAATGATGGAAAAGGAAATGTCTTCAAATAAAAACTACAAAGAAGCATTCTCAGAAACTTCTTTGCGATGAGTGCATTCAACTCACAGACTTGATCCTTCCTTTTGAAAGAGCAGTTTTGAAACACTCTTTTTGTTGAATCTGCAAGTAGACATTTTGAGCGCTTTCAGGCCTATGCTTTGAAATGAAATATCTTCACCTAAAAACAAGAGAGAAACATTCTCAGAAACTTCTGGATGATGGGTGCATTCAACTCACAGACTTGAACATTCCTTTCGATAGAGCAGTTTGGAAACACTCGTTTTGTAGAATCTGCAAGTGTTTATTTGGAGTGCTTTGAGGCTTATGCTGGAAAGGAAATATCTTCACATAAAAACCACCCAGAAGCATTCTGAGATACTTCTTGGTGATGAGTGCATTCAACTCACAAACCTGAACTTTCCTTTTGAAAGAGCAGTTTTGAAACTCTCTTTTTGTAGAATCTGCAAGTAGATATTTAGAGCGCTTTGAGGCCTATGCTGGGAAATGAAATATCTTCACCTAAAAACAAGAGAGAGGCATTCTCGGAAACTTCTTTGTGATGAGGGCATTCAACCCAGAGACTTGAACCTTCCTTTTGAAAGAGGAGTTTGAAACACTCTTTTTGTAGAATCTGCAAGTGTTTACATGGAGTGCTTTGAGGCCTATGCTGGAAAAGGAAATATCTTCACATTAAAACTACACAGAAGCATTCTGAGATACTTCTTGGTGATGAGTGCATTCAACTCACAGACCTGAACTTTCCTTTTGAAAGAGCAGTTTTGAAACTCTCTTTTTGTAGAATCTGCAAGTAGATATTTCGAGCGCTTTGAGGCCTATGCTGGGAAATGAAATATCTTCACCTAAAAACAAGAGAGAGGCATTCTCAGAAACTTCTTTGTGATGAGGGCATTCAACTCAGAGACTTGAACTTTCCTTTTGAAAGAGGAGTTTTGAAACACTCTTTTTGTAGAATCTGCTAGTGTTTATTTGGAGTGCTTTGAGGCCTATGCTGGAAAAGGAATTATCTTCACATTAAAACTACACAGAAGCATTCTAAGATACTTCTTCATGATGAGTGCATTCAACTCACAGACCTGAACTTTCCTTTGGAAAGAGCAGTTTTGAAACATTCTTTTTGTAGGATCTGCAAGTAGATATTTGGAGCGCTTTGAGGCCTATGCTGGGAAATGAAATATCTTCACCTAAAAACAAGACAGAAGCATTCTCAGAAACTTCTGTGTGATGAGTGCATTCAACTCACAGGCTTGAACATTCCCTTCGATAGAGCAGTTTGGAAACACTCCTTTTGTAGAATCTGCAAGTGTTTATTTGGAGCGCTTTGAGGCCTATGCTGGAAAAGGAAATATCTTCACATAAAAAGTAGACAGAAGCATTCTCAGAAACTTCTGCGTGATGAGTTCATTCAACTCACAAAGTTGAACGTTCCTTTCTATAGGACACTTTTGAAACACTCCTTTAGTAGAATCTGCAAGTGTTTATTTCGAGCCCTTTGAGGCCGAAGATTGAAAAGGAAATGTCTTCAAATAACAACTAGACAGAAGCATTCTCAGAAACTTCTTTGTGATGAGTGCATTCAACTCACAGACTTGAACCTTCCTTTTGAAAGAGCAGATTTGAAACACTCTTTTTGTAGAACCTGCAAGTAGACATTTGGAGCGCTTTGAGGCCTATGCTGGGAAATGCAATATCTTCACCTAAAAACAAGAGAGAAGCATTCTCAGAAACTTCTTTGTGATGAGTGCATTCAACTCACAGACTTGAACATTCCTTTCGATAGAGCAGTTTGGAAACACTCCTTTTGTAGAATCTGCAAGTGTTTATTTGGAGTGCTTTGAGGCCTAGGCTGGAAAAGGAAATATATTCACATACAAACTACACAGAAGCATTCTGAGATACTTCTTGGTGATGAGTGCATTCAACTCACAGACTTCAACCTTCCTTTTGAAAGAGCAGTTTTGAAACACTCTTTTTGTAGAATCTGCAAGTAGATATTTGGAGCGCTTTCAGACCTATGCTGGGAAATGAAATATCTTCACCTAAAAACAAGAGAGAAGCATATTCAGAAACTTCTCTGTGATGAGTGCATTCAACTCACAGACTTGAATATTCCCTTCGATAGAGCAGTTTGGAAACACTGCTTTTGTAGAATCTGCAAGTGTTTATTTGGAGCGCTCTGAGGCCTATGCTGGAAAAGGAAATATCTTCACATAAAAACTAGACAGAAGCATTCTCAGAAACTTCTGCGTGATGAGTTCATTCAACTCACAAAGTTGAACGTTCCTTTCTATAGGACACTTTTGAAACACTCCTTTAGTAGAATCTGCAAGTGTTTATTTCGAGCCCTTTGAGGCAAAAGATTGAAAAGGAAATGTCTTCAAATAACAACTACACAGAAGCATTCTCAGAAACTTCTTTGTGATGAGTGCATTCAACTCACACAGTTGAACGTTCCTTTCTATAGGACACTTTTGAAACACTCCCTTAGTAGAATCTTCAAGTGTTTATTTCGAGCCCTTTGAGGCAAAAGATTGAAAAGGAAATGTCTTCAAATAACAACTACACAGAAGCATTCTCAGAAACTTCTTTGTGATGAGTGCATTCAACTCACACAGTTGAACGTTCCTTTCTATAGGACACTTTTGAAACACTCCCTTAGTAGAATCTTCAAGTGTTTATTTCGAGCCATTTGAGGCAAAAGATTGAAAAGGAAATGCCTTCAAATAACAACTACACAGAAGCATTCTCAGAAACTTCTTTGTGATGAGTGCATTCAACTCACAGACTTGAACCTTCCTTTTGAAAGAGCAGTTTTGAAACACTCTTTTTGTAGAATCTGCAAGTAGACATTTGGAGCCCTTTGAGGCCTATGCTGGGAAATGAAATATCTTTACCTAAAAACAGGAGAGAAGCATTCTCAGAAACTTCTTTGTGATGAGTGCATTCAACACACAGACTTGAACATTCCTTTCGATAGAGCAGTTTGGAAACACTCCTTTTCTAGAATCTGCAAGTATTTATTTGGAGTGCTTTGAGGCCTATGCTGGAAAAGGAAATCTCTTCACATAAAAACTACACAGAAGCATTCTGAGATACTTCTTGCTGATGAGTTCATTCAACTCACAGACTTCAACCTTCCTTTTGAAAGAGCAGTTTTGAAACACTCTTTTTGTAGTATCTGCAAGTAGATATTTGGAGCGCTTTGAGGCCTATGCTGGGAAATGAAATATCTTCACCTAAAAACAAGAGAGAAGCATTCTCAGAAACTATTATGTGATCAGTGCATTCAACTCACAGACTTGAACCTTCCTTTTGAAAGAGCAGTTTTGAAACACTCTTTTTGTAGAATCTGCAAGTAGACATTTGGAGCGCTTTGAGGCCTATGCTGGGAAATGAAATATCTTCACCTAAAAACAAGAGAGAAGCATTCTCAGAAACTTCTGTGTGATGAGTGCATTCAACTCACAGACTTGAACATTCCTTTCGATAGAGCAGTTTGGAAACACTCCTTTTGTAGAATCTACAAGTGTTTATTTGGAGTGCTTTGAGGCCTACGCTGGAAAAGGAAATATCTTCACATAAAAACTACACCGAAGCATTCTGAGATACTTCTTGGTGATGAGTGCATTCAACTCACAGACCTGAACTTTCCTTTTGAAAGACCAGTTTTGAAAAACTCTTTTTGTAGAATCTGCAAGTAGATGTTTGGAGCGCTTTGAGGCCTATGC
The DNA here is from genome assembly GCF_028885625.2 of Pongo pygmaeus. Taxonomy (NCBI): domain Eukaryota; kingdom Metazoa; phylum Chordata; class Mammalia; order Primates; family Hominidae; genus Pongo; species Pongo pygmaeus. The sequence goes on along the minus strand of NC_072373.2, from coordinate 103,702,808 downwards.
TGGGAAATGAAATATCTTCACCTAAAAACAAGAGAGAGGCATTCTCAGAAACTTCTTTGTGATGAGGGCATTCAACTCACAGACTGGAACCTTCCTTTGAAAAGAGCAGTTTTGAAACACTCTTTTTGTAGAATCTGCAAGTAGATATTCGGAGCGCTTTGAGGCCTAGGCTGGGAAATGAAATATCTTCACCTAAAAACAAGAGAGAGGCATTCTCGGAAACTTCTTTGTGATGAGGGCATTCAACTCACAGACCTGAGCCTTACTTTTGAAAGAGGAGTTTTGAAACACTCTTTTTGTAGAATCTGCAAGGAGACATTTGGAGGGCTTTGAGGCCTATGCTGGGAAATGAAATATCTTCACCTAAAAACAAGAGAGAAGCATTCTCAGAAACTTCTGTGTGATGAGTGCATTCAACTCACAGCCTTGAACATTCCTTTCGATAGAGCAGTTTGGAAACACTCCTTTTGTAGAATCTGCAAGTGTTTATTTGGGGTGCTTTGAGGCCTATGCTGGAAAAGGAAATATCTTCAAATAAAAACTACACAGAAGCATTCTCAGAAACTTCTGTGTGATGAGTGCATTCAACCCACAGACTTGAACAGTTCTTCCGATAGAGCAGTTTGGAAACACTCCTTTTGTAGAATCTGCAAGTGTTTATTTGGAGCGCTCTGAGGCCTATGCTGGAAAAGGAAACATCTTCACATAAAAACTAGACAGAAGCATTCTCAGAAACTTCTGTGTGATGAGTTCATTCAACTCACAAACTTGAAGGTTCCTTTTGATATGACAGTTTTGAAACCCTCTTTCAGTAGAATCTGCAAGTGTTTAATTCTAGCCCTTTGAGGCCAAAGATGGAAAAGGAAATGTCCTCAAATAACAACTACACAGAAGCATTCTCAGAAACTTCTTTGTGATGAGTGCATTCAACTCACAGACTGGAACCTTCCTTTTGAAAGAGCAGTTTTGAAACACTCTTTTTGTAGAATCTGCAAGTAGACATATGGAGCACTTAGTGGCCTATGTTGGGAAATAAAATCAATTCACCTAAAACAAGAGAGAAACATTCTCAGAAACTTCTGTGTGATGAGTGCATTCAACTCACAGACTTGAACATTCCTTTCGATAGAGCAGTTTGGAAAAACTCCCTTTGTAGAATCTGCAAGTGTTTATTTGGAGTCCTTTGAGGCCTATGCTGGAAAAGGAAATATCTTCACATAAAAACTAGACAGAAGCATTCTCAGAAACTTCTGTGTGATGAGCTCATTCAACTCTCAAACTTGAACGTTCTCTTGATAGGACAGTTTTGAAACACTCTTTTAGTAGAATCTGCAAGTGTTTATTTCGAGCCCTTTGAGGCCAATGATGGAAAAGGAAATGTCTTCAAATAACAACTACACAGAAGCATTCTCAGAAACTTCTTTGTGATGAGTGCATTCAACTCACAGACTTGAACCTTCCTTTGGAAAGAGCAGTTTTGGAACACTGTTTTTGTAGAATCTGCAAGTAGACATTTGGAGCGCTTTGAGGCCTATGCTGGGAAATGAAATATCTTCACCTAAAAACAAGAGAGAAGCATTCTCAGAAACTTCTGTGTGATGAGTGCATTCAACTCACAGACTTGAACATTCCTTTCGATAGAGCAGTTTGGAAACACTCCTTTTGTAGAATCTGCAACTGTTTATTTGGAGTGCTTTGACGCCAATGCTGGAAAAGGAAATATCTTCACATAAAAACTACACAGAAGCATTCTGAGATACTTCTTGGTGATGAGGGCATTCAACTCACAGACCTGAACTTTCCTTTTGAAAGAGCAGTTTTGAAACTGTCTTTTTGTAGAATCTGCAAGTAGATATTTCAAGCGCATTGAGGCGTATGCTGGGAAATGAAATATCTTCACCTAAAAACAAGAGAGAGGCATTCTCAGAAACTTCTTTGTGATGAGTGCATTCAACTCACAGACTTGAACATTCCTTTCGATAGAGCAGTTTTGAAACACTCTTTTTGTAGAATCTGCAAGTGTTTATTTCGAGCCCTTTGAGGCCAAAGATGGAAAAGGAAATATCTTCAAATAACAACTACACAGAAGCATTCTCAGAAACTTCTTTGGGATGACTGCATTCAACTCACAGACTTAAACCTTCCTTTTGAAACAGCAGTTTTGAAACACTCTTGTTGTAGAATCTGCAAATAGATATTTGGAGCGCTTTGAGGCCTATGCTGGGAAATGTAATATCTTCACCTAAAAACAAGAGAGAAGCATTCTCAGAAACAACTGTGTGATGAGTGCATTCAACTCACAGACTTGAACATTCCCTTCGATAGAGCAGTTTGGAAACACTCCTTTTGTAGAATCTGCAAGTGTTTATTTGCAGCGCACTGAGGCCTATGCTGGAAAAGGAAATATCTTCACATAAAAACTAGACAGAAGCATTCTCAGAAACTTCTGCATGATGAGTACATTCAACTCACAAAGTTGAACGTTCGTTTCTATTTGACACTTTTGAAACACTCCTTTAGTAGAATCTGCAAGTGTTTATTTCTAGCCCTTTGAGGCCAAAGATTGAAAAGGAAATGTCTTCAAATAACAACTCCACACAAGCATTCTCAGAAACTTCTTTGTGATGAGTGCATTCAACTCACAGACTTGAACCTTCCTTTTGAAAGAGCAGTTTTGAAACACTCTTTTTGTAGAATCTGCAAGTAGACATTTGGAGCGCTTTGAGGCCTATGCTGGGAAATGAAATATCTTCACCTAAAAACAAGAGAGAAGCATTCTCAGAAACTTCTGTGTGATGAGTGCATTCAACTCACAGACTTGGACATTCCTTTCGATAGAGCAGTTTGGAAACACTCCTTTTGTAGAATCTGCAAGTGTTTATTTGGAGTGCTTTGAGGCCTATGCTGGAAAAGGAAATATCTTCACATAAAAACTACACAGAAGCATTCTGAGATACTTCTTGGTGATGAGGGCATTCAACTCACAGTCTTCAACCTTCTTTTTGAAAGAGCAGTTTTGGAACACTCTTTTTGTAGAATCTGCAAGTAGATATTTGGAGCGCTTTGAGGCCTATGCTGGGAAATGAAATATCTTCACCTAAAAACAAGAGAGAAGAATTCTCAGAAACTACTGTGTGATGAGTGCATTCAACTCACAGACTTGAATATTCCTTCGATAGAGCAGTTTGGAAACACTCTTTTTGTAGAATCTCCAAGTGTTTATTTGCAGCGCTCTGAGGCCTATGCTGGAAAAAGAAATATCTTCACATAAAAACTAGACAGAAGCATTCTCAGAAACTTCTGCGTGATGAGTTCATTCAACTCACAAAGTTGAACGTTCCTTTCTATAGGACACTTTTGAAACACTCCTTTAGTAGAATCTGCAAGTGTAGATTTCGAGTCCTTTGAGACCAAAGATGGAAAAGGAAATGTCTTCAAATAACAACTACACAGAAGCATTCTCAGAAACTTCTTTGTGATGAGTGCATTCAACTCACAGACTTGAACCTTCCTTTGGAAAGAGCAGTTTTGAAACTCTCTTTTTGTAGAATCTGCAAGTAGACATTTGGAGCGCTTTGAGGCCTATGCTGGGAAATGGAATATCTTCACCTAAAAACAAGAGAGAAACATTCTCAGAAACTTCTGTGTGATGAGTGCATTCAACTCACAGACTTGAACATTCCTTTCGATAGAGCAGTTTGGAAACACTCCTTTTGTAGAATCTGCAAGTGTTTATTTGGCGTGCTTTGAGGCCTATGCTGGAAAAGGAAATATCTTCACATACAAACAACACAGAAGCATTCTGAGATACTTCTTGGTGATTAGTGCATTCAACTCACAGACTTCAACCTTCCTTTTGAAAGAGCAGTTTTGAAACACTCTTTTTGTAGAATCTGCAAGTAGATATTTGCAGCGCTTTGAGGCCTATGCTGGGAAATGAAATATCTTCACCTAAAAGCAAGAGAGAGGCATTCTCAGAAACTTCTGCGTGATGAGTGCATTCAACTCACAGACTTGAACATTTCTTTCGATAGAGCAGTTTGGGAACACTCCCTTTGTAGAATCTGCATGTGTTTATTTGGAGCGCTCTGAGGCCTATGCTGGAAAAGGAAATATCTTCACATAAAAACTAGACAGAAGCATTCTCAGAAACTTCTGTGTGATGAGCTCATTCAACTCTCAAACTTCAACGTTCTCTTGATAGGACAGTTTTGAAACACTCTTTTAGTAGAATCTGCAAGTGTTTATTTCGAGCCCTTTGAGGCCAATGATGGAAAAGGAAATGTCTTCAAATAACAACTACACAGAAGCATTCTCAGAAACTTCTTTGTGATGAGTGCATTCAACTCACAGCCTTGAATTTTCCTTTCCATAGAGCAGTTTGGAAACACGCCTTTTGTAGAATCTGCAAGTGTTTATTTGGGGAGCTTTGAGGCCTATGCTGGAAAAGGAAATATCTTCACATAAAAACTAGACAGAAGCATTCTCAGAAACTTCTGCGTGATGAGTGCATTCATCTCACAAAGTTGAACGTTCCTTTCCATAGGACACTTTTGAAACACTCCTTTAGTAGAATCTGCAAGTGTTTATTTCGAGCCCTTTGAGGCCAAAGATTGAAAAGGAAATGTCTTCAAATAAAACTCCACACAAGCATTCTCAGAAACTTCTTTGTGATGAGTGCATTCAACTCACAAACTTGAACCTTCCTTTGGAAAGAGCAGTTTTGAAACACTCTTTTTGTAGAATCTGTAAGTAGACATTTGGAGCGCTTTGAGGCCTATGCTGGGAAATGAAATATCTTCACCTAAAAACAGGAGAGAAGCAATCTCAGAAACTTCTGTGTGATGAGTGCATTCAACTCACAGACTTGAACATTCCTTTCGATAGAGCAGTTTGGAAACACTCCTTTTGTGGAATCTGCAAGTGTTTATTTGGAGGGCTTTGAGGCCAATGCTGGAAAAGGAAATATCTTCACATAAAAACTACACAGAAGCATTCTGAGATACTTCTTGGTGATGAGTGCATTCAACTCACAGACCTGAACTTTCCTTTTGAAAGAGCAGTTTTGAAACTCTCTTTTTGTAGAATCTGCAAGTAGATATTTCGAGCGCTTTGAGGCCTATGCTGGGAAATGAAATATCTTCACCTAAAAACAAGAGAGAGGCATTCTCAGAAACTTCTTTGTGATGAGGGCATTCAACTCAGAGACTTGAACTTTCCTTTTGAAAGAGGAGTTTTGAAACACTCTTTTTGTAGAATCTGCTAGTGTTTATTTGGAGTGCTTTGAGGCCTATGCTGGAAAAGGAATTATCTTCACATTAAAACTACACAGAAGCATTCTAAGATACTTCTTCATGATGAGTGCATTCAACTCACAGACCTGAACTTTCCTTTGGAAAGAGCAGTTTTGAAACATTCTTTTTGTAGGATCTGCAAGTAGATATTTGGAGCGCTTTGAGGCCTATGCTGGGAAATGAAATATCTTCACCTAAAAACAAGACAGAAGCATTCTCAGAAACTTCTGTGTGATGAGTGCATTCAACTCACAGGCTTGAACATTCCCTTCGATAGAGCAGTTTGGAAACACTCCTTTTGTAGAATCTGCAAGTGTTTATTTGGAGCGCTTTGAGGCCTATGCTGGAAAAGGAAATATCTTCACATAAAAAGTAGACAGAAGCATTCTCAGAAACTTCTGCGTGATGAGTTCATTCAACTCACAAAGTTGAACGTTCCTTTCTATAGGACACTTTTGAAACACTCCTTTAGTAGAATCTGCAAGTGTTTATTTCGAGCCCTTTGAGGCCGAAGATTGAAAAGGAAATGTCTTCAAATAACAACTAGACAGAAGCATTCTCAGAAACTTCTTTGTGATGAGTGCATTCAACTCACAGACTTGAACCTTCCTTTTGAAAGAGCAGATTTGAAACACTCTTTTTGTAGAACCTGCAAGTAGACATTTGGAGCGCTTTGAGGCCTATGCTGGGAAATGCAATATCTTCACCTAAAAACAAGAGAGAAGCATTCTCAGAAACTTCTGTGTGATGAGTGCATTCAACTCACAGACTTGAACATTCCTTTCGATAGAGCAGTTTGGAAACACTCCTTTTGTAGAATCTGCAAGTGTTTATTTGGAGTGCTTTGAGGCCTATGCTGGAAAAGGAAATATCTTCACATACAAACTACACAGAAGCATTCTGAGATACTTCTTGGTGATGAGTGCATTCAACTCACAGACTTCAACCTTCCTTTTGAAAGAGCAGTTTTGAAACACTCTTTTTGTAGACTCTGCAAGTAGATATATGGAGCGCTTTGAGGCCTATGCTTGGAAATGAAATATCTTCACCTAAAAACAAGAGAGAAGCATTCTCATAAACCTCTGTGTGATGAGTGCATTCAACTCACAGACTTCAACCTTCCTTTTGAAAGACCAGTTTTGAAACACTCTTTTTGTAGAATCTGCAAGTAGATATTTGGAGCGCTTTGAGGCCTATGCTGGGAAATGAAATATCTTCAACTAAAAACAAGAGAGAAGCATTCTCAGAAACTTCTGTGTGATGAGTGCATTCAACTCACAGACTTGAACATTCCTTTTGATAGAGCTGTTTGAAAACACTCCTTTTGTGGAATCTCCAAGTGTTTATTTGGAGCCCTCTGAGGCCTATGCTCGAAAAGGAAATATCTTCACATAAAAACTAGACAGAAGCATTCTCAGAAACTTCGGTGTGATGAGTTCATTCAACTCACAGACTTGAACGTTCCTTTTGATAGGACAGTTTTGAAACACTCCTTTAGTAGAATCTGCAACTGTTTATTTCGAGCCCTTTGAGGCCAATGATGGAAAAGGAAATGTCTTCAAATAAAAACTACAAAGAAGCATTCTCAGAAACTTCTTTGCGATGAGTGCATTCAACTCACAGACTTGATCCTTCCTTTTGAAAGAGCAGTTTTGAAACACTCTTTTTGTTGAATCTGCAAGTAGACATTTTGAGCGCTTTCAGGCCTATGCTTTGAAATGAAATATCTTCACCTAAAAACAAGAGAGAAACATTCTCAGAAACTTCTGGATGATGGGTGCATTCAACTCACAGACTTGAACATTCCTTTCGATAGAGCAGTTTGGAAACACTCGTTTTGTAGAATCTGCAAGTGTTTATTTGGAGTGCTTTGAGGCTTATGCTGGAAAGGAAATATCTTCACATAAAAACCACCCAGAAGCATTCTGAGATACTTCTTGGTGATGAGTGCATTCAACTCACAAACCTGAACTTTCCTTTTGAAAGAGCAGTTTTGAAACTCTCTTTTTGTAGAATCTGCAAGTAGATATTTAGAGCGCTTTGAGGCCTATGCTGGGAAATGAAATATCTTCACCTAAAAACAAGAGAGAGGCATTCTCGGAAACTTCTTTGTGATGAGGGCATTCAACCCAGAGACTTGAACCTTCCTTTTGAAAGAGGAGTTTGAAACACTCTTTTTGTAGAATCTGCAAGTGTTTACATGGAGTGCTTTGAGGCCTATGCTGGAAAAGGAAATATCTTCACATTAAAACTACACAGAAGCATTCTGAGATACTTCTTGGTGATGAGTGCATTCAACTCACAGACCTGAACTTTCCTTTTGAAAGAGCAGTTTTGAAACTCTCTTTTTGTAGAATCTGCAAGTAGATATTTCGAGCGCTTTGAGGCCTATGCTGGGAAATGAAATATCTTCACCTAAAAACAAGAGAGAGGCATTCTCAGAAACTTCTTTGTGATGAGGGCATTCAACTCAGAGACTTGAACTTTCCTTTTGAAAGAGGAGTTTTGAAACACTCTTTTTGTAGAATCTGCTAGTGTTTATTTGGAGTGCTTTGAGGCCTATGCTGGAAAAGGAATTATCTTCACATTAAAACTACACAGAAGCATTCTAAGATACTTCTTCATGATGAGTGCATTCAACTCACAGACCTGAACTTTCCTTTGGAAAGAGCAGTTTTGAAACATTCTTTTTGTAGGATCTGCAAGTAGATATTTGGAGCGCTTTGAGGCCTATGCTGGGAAATGAAATATCTTCACCTAAAAACAAGACAGAAGCATTCTCAGAAACTTCTGTGTGATGAGTGCATTCAACTCACAGGCTTGAACATTCCCTTCGATAGAGCAGTTTGGAAACACTCCTTTTGTAGAATCTGCAAGTGTTTATTTGGAGCGCTTTGAGGCCTATGCTGGAAAAGGAAATATCTTCACATAAAAAGTAGACAGAAGCATTCTCAGAAACTTCTGCGTGATGAGTTCATTCAACTCACAAAGTTGAACGTTCCTTTCTATAGGACACTTTTGAAACACTCCTTTAGTAGAATCTGCAAGTGTTTATTTCGAGCCCTTTGAGGCCGAAGATTGAAAAGGAAATGTCTTCAAATAACAACTAGACAGAAGCATTCTCAGAAACTTCTTTGTGATGAGTGCATTCAACTCACAGACTTGAACCTTCCTTTTGAAAGAGCAGATTTGAAACACTCTTTTTGTAGAACCTGCAAGTAGACATTTGGAGCGCTTTGAGGCCTATGCTGGGAAATGCAATATCTTCACCTAAAAACAAGAGAGAAGCATTCTCAGAAACTTCTGTGTGATGAGTGCATTCAACTCACAGACTTGAACATTCCTTTCGATAGAGCAGTTTGGAAACACTCCTTTTGTAGAATCTGCAAGTGTTTATTTGGAGTGCTTTGAGGCCTATGCTGGAAAAGGAAATATCTTCACATACAAACTACACAGAAGCATTCTGAGATACTTCTTGGTGATGAGTGCATTCAACTCACAGACTTCAACCTTCCTTTTGAAAGAGCAGTTTTGAAACACTCTTTTTGTAGACTCTGCAAGTAGATATATGGAGCGCTTTGAGGCCTATGCTTGGAAATGAAATATCTTCACCTAAAAACAAGAGAGAAGCATTCTCATAAACCTCTGTGTGATGAGTGCATTCAACTCACAGACTTCAACCTTCCTTTTGAAAGACCAGTTTTGAAACACTCTTTTTGTAGAATCTGCAAGTAGATATTTGGAGCGCTTTGAGGCCTATGCTGGGAAATGAAATATCTTCAACTAAAAACAAGAGAGAAGCATTCTCAGAAACTTCTGTGTGATGAGTGCATTCAACTCACAGACTTGAACATTCCTTTTGATAGAGCTGTTTGAAAACACTCCTTTTGTGGAATCTCCAAGTGTTTATTTGGAGCCCTCTGAGGCCTATGCTCGAAAAGGAAATATCTTCACATAAAAACTAGACAGAAGCATTCTCAGAAACTTCGGTGTGATGAGTTCATACAACTCACAGACTTGAACGTTCCTTTTGATAGGACAGTTTTGAAACACTCCTTTAGTAGAATCTGCAAGTGTTTATTTCGAGCCCTTTGAGGCCAATGATGGAAAAGGAAATGTCTTCAAATAAAAACTACAAAGAAGCATTCTCAGAAACTTCTTTGCGATGAGTGCATTCAACTCACAGACTTGATCCTTCCTTTGGAAAGAGCAGTTTTGAAACACTCTTTTTGTTGAATCTGCAAGTAGACATTTTGAGCGCTTTCAGGCCTATGCTTTGAAATGAAATATCTTCACCTAAAAACAAGAGAGAAACATTCTCAGAAACTTCTGGATGATGGGTGCATTCAACTCACAGACTTGAACATTCCTTTCGATAGAGCAGTTTGGAAACACTCGTTTTGTAGAATCTGCAAGTGTTTATTTGGAGTGCTTTGAGGCTTATGCTGGAAAGGAAATATCTTCACATAAAAACCACCCAGAAGCATTCTGAGATACTTCTTGGTGATGAGTGCATTCAACTCACAAACCTGAACTTTCCTTTTGAAAGAGCAGTTTTGAAACTCTCTTTTTGTAGAATCTGCAAGTAGATATTTAGAGCGCTTTGAGGCCTATGCTGGGAAATGAAATATCTTCACCTAAAAACAAGAGAGAGGCATTCTCGGAAACTTCTTTGTGATGAGGGCATTCAACCCAGAGACTTGAACCTTCCTTTTGAAAGAGGAGTTTGAAACACTCTTTTTGTAGAATCTGCAAGTGTTTACATGGAGTGCTTTGAGGCCTATGCTGGAAAAGGAAATATCTTCACATTAAAACTACACAGAAGCATTCTGAGATACTTCTTGGTGATGAGTGCATTCAACTCACAGACCTGAACTTTCCTTTTGAAAGAGCAGTTTTGAAACTCTCTTTTTGTAGAATCTGCAAGTAGATATTTCGAGCGCTTTGAGGCCTATGCTGGGAAATGAAATATCTTCACCTAAAAACAAGAGAGAGGCATTCTCAGAAACTTCTTTGTGATGAGGGCATTCAACTCAGAGACTTGAACTTTCCTTTTGAAAGAGGAGTTTTGAAACACTCTTTTTGTAGAATCTGCTAGTGTTTATTTGGAGTGCTTTGAGGCCTATGCTGGAAAAGGAATTATCTTCACATTAAAACTACACAGAAGCATTCTAAGATACTTCTTCATGATGAGTGCATTCAACTCACAGACCTGAACTTTCCTTTGGAAAGAGCAGTTTTGAAACATTCTTTTTGTAGGATCTGCAAGTAGATATTTGGAGCGCTTTGAGGCCTATGCTGGGAAATGAAATATCTTCACCTAAAAACAAGACAGAAGCATTCTCAGAAACTTCTGTGTGATGAGAGCATTCAACTCACAGGCTTGAACATTCCCTTCGATAGAGCAGTTTGGAAACACTCCTTTTGTAGAATCTGCAAGTGTTTATTTGGAGCGCTTTGAGGCCTATGCTGGAAAAGGAAATATCTTCACATAAAAAGTAGACAGAAGCATTCTCAGAAACTTCTGCGTGATGAGTTCATTCAACTCACAAAGTTGAACGTTCCTTTCTATAGGACACTTTTGAAACACTCCTTTAGTAGAATCTGCAAGTGTTTATTTCGAGCCCTTTGAGGCCGAAGATTGAAAAGGAAATGTCTTCAAATAACAACTAGACAGAAGCATTCTCAGAAACTTCTTTGTGATGAGTGCATTCAACTCACAGACTTGAACCTTCCTTTTGAAAGAGCAGATTTGAAACACTCTTTTTGTAGAACCTGCAAGTAGACATTTGGAGCGCTTTGAGGCCTATGCTGGGAAATGCAATATCTTCACCTAAAAACAAGAGAGAAGCATTCTCAGAAACTTCTGTGTGATGAGTGCATTCAACTCACAGACTTGAACATTCCTTTCGATAGAGCAGTTTGGAAACACTCCTTTTGTAGAATCTGCAAGTGTTTAATTGGAGTGCTTTGAGGCCTATGCTGGAAAAGGAAATATCTTCACATACAAACTACACAGAAGCATTCTGAGATACTTCTTGGTGATGAGTGCATTCAACTCACAGACTTCAACCTTCCTTTTGAAAGAGCAGTTTTGAAACACTCTTTTTGTAGACTCTGCAAGTAGATATATGGAGCGCTTTGAGGCCTATGCTTGGAAATGAAATATCTTCACCTAAAAACAAGAGAGAAGCATTCTCATAAACCTCTGTGTGATGAGTGCATTCAACTCACAGACTTCAACCTTCCTTTTGAAAGACCAGTTTTGAAACACTCTTTTTGTAGAATCTGCAAGTAGATATTTGGAGCGCTTTGAGGCCTATGCTGGGAAATGAAATATCTTCAACTAAAAACAAGAGAGAAGCATTCTCAGAAACTTCTGTGTGATGAGTGCATTCAACTCACAGACTTGAACATTCCTTTTGATAGAGCTGTTTGAAAACACTCCTTTTGTGGAATCTCCAAGTGTTTATTTGGAGCCCTCTGAGGCCTATGCTCGAAAAGGAAATATCTTCACATAAAAACTAGACAGAAGCATTCTCAGAAACTTCGGTGTGATGAGTTCATTCAACTCACAGACTTGAACGTTCCTTTTGATAGGACAGTTTTGAAACACTCCTTTAGTAGAATCTGCAACTGTTTATTTCGAGCCCTTTGAGGCCAATGATGGAAAAGGAAATGTCTTCAAATAAAAACTACAAAGAAGCATTCTCAGAAACTTCTTTGCGATGAGTGCATTCAACTCACAGACTTGATCCTTCCTTTTGAAAGAGCAGTTTTGAAACACTCTTTTTGTTGAATCTGCAAGTAGACATTTTGAGCGCTTTCAGGCCTATGCTTTGAAATGAAATATCTTCACCTAAAAACAAGAGAGAAACATTCTCAGAAACTTCTGGATGATGGGTGCATTCAACTCACAGACTTGAACATTCCTTTCGATAGAGCAGTTTGGAAACACTCGTTTTGTAGAATCTGCAAGTGTTTATTTGGAGTGCTTTGAGGCTTATGCTGGAAAGGAAATATCTTCACATAAAAACCACCCAGAAGCATTCTGAGATACTTCTTGGTGATGAGTGCATTCAACTCACAAACCTGAACTTTCCTTTTGAAAGAGCAGTTTTGAAACTCTCTTTTTGTAGAATCTGCAAGTAGATATTTAGAGCGCTTTGAGGCCTATGCTGGGAAATGAAATATCTTCACCTAAAAACAAGAGAGAGGCATTCTCGGAAACTTCTTTGTGATGAGGGCATTCAACCCAGAGACTTGAACCTTCCTTTTGAAAGAGGAGTTTGAAACACTCTTTTTGTAGAATCTGCAAGTGTTTACATGGAGTGCTTTGAGGCCTATGCTGGAAAAGGAAATATCTTCACATTAAAACTACACAGAAGCATTCTGAGATACTTCTTGGTGATGAGTGCATTCACCTCACAGACCTGAACTTTCCTTTTGAAAGAGCAGTTTTGAAACACTCTTTTTGTAGAATCTGCAAGTAGATATTTGGAGCGCTTTGAGGCCTAGGCTGGGAAATGAAATATCTTCACCTAAAAACAAGAGAGAAGCATTCTCAGAAACTTCTGTGTGATGAGTGCATTCAACTCACAGACTTGAATATTCCCTTTGATAGAGCAGTTTGGAAACACTCCTTTTGTAGAATCTGCAAGTGTATATTTGGAGCGCTCTGAGGCCTATGCTGGAAAAGGAAATATCTTCACATAAAAACTCGACAGAAGCATTCTCAGAAAATTCTCCATGATGAGTTCATTCAACTCACAAAGTTGAACGTTCCTTTCTATAGGACACTTTTGAAACACTCCTTTAGTAGAATCTGCAAGTGTTTATTTCGAGCCCTTTGAGGCCAAAGATTGAAAAGGAAATGTCTTCAAATAACAACTAGACAGAAGCATTCTCAGAAACTTCTTTGTGATGAGTGCATTCAACTCACAGACTTGAACCTTCCTTTTGAAAGAGCAGTTTTGAAACACTCTTTTTGTAGAATCTGCAAGTAGACATTTTGAGCGCTTTGAGGCCTATGCTGGGAAATGAAATATCTTCACCTAAAAACAAGAGAGAAGCATTCTCAGAAACCTCTGTGTGATGAGTGCATTCAACTCACAGACTTCAACCTTCCTTTTGAAAGAGCAGTTTTGAAACACTCTTTTTGTAGACTCTGCAAGTAGATATTTGGAGCGCTTTGAGGCCTATGCTGGGAAATGAAATATCTTCAACTAAAAAGAAGAGAAAAGCATTCTCAGAAACTTCTGTGTGATAAGTGCATTCAACTCACAGACTTGAACATTCCTTTTGATAGAGCAGTTTGAAAACACTCCTTTTGTGGAATCTCCAAGTGTTTATTTGGAGCCATCTGAGGCCTATGCTGGAAAAGGAAATATCTTCACATGAAAACTAGACAGAAGCATTCTCAGAAACTTCGGTGTGATGAGTTCATTCAACTCACAGACTTGAACGTTCCTTTTGATAGGACAGTTTTGAAACACTCCTTTAGTAGAATCTGCAACTGTTTATTTCGAGCCCTTTGAGGCCAATGATGGAAAAGGAAATGTCTTCAAATAAAAACTACAAGGAAGCATTCTCAGAAACTTCTTTGTGATGAGTTCATTCAACTCACAGACTTGCACCTTCCTTTTGAAAGAGCAGTTTTGAAACACTCTTTTTGTTGAATCTGCAAGTAGACATTTTGAGCGCTTTGAGGCCTATGCTTTGAAATGAAATATCTTCACCTAAAAAAAAGAGGGAAACATTCTCAGAAACTTCTGGATGATGGGTGCATTCAACTCACAGACTTGAACATTCCTTTCGATAGAGCAGTTTGGAAACACTCCTTTTGTAGAATCTGCAAGTGTTTATTTGGAGTGCTTTGAGGCTTATGCTGGAAAGGAAATATTTTCACATAAAAACTACACAGAAGCATTCTGAGATACTTCTTGGTGATGAGTGCATTCAGCTCACCGACCTGAACTTTCCTTTTGAAAGAGCAGTTTTGAAACTCTCTTTTTCTAGAATCTGCAAGTAGATATATCGAGCGCTTTGAGGCCTATGCTGGGACATGAAATATCTTCACCTAAAAACAAGAGAGAGGCATTCTCAGAAATTTCTTTGTGATGAGGGCATTCAACTCAGAGACTTCAACCTTCCTTTTGAAAGAGGAGTTTGAAACACTCTTTTTGTAGAATCTGCAAGTGTTTATTTGGAGTGCTTTGAGGCCTATACTGGAAAAGGAAATATCTTCACATTAAAACTACACAGAAGTATTCTGAGATACTTCTTGTTGATGAGTGCATTCAACTCACAGACCTGAAGTTTCCTTTTGAAAGAGCAGCTTTGAAACACTCTTTTTGTAGAATCTGCAAGTAGATATTTGGAGCGCTTTGAGGCCTATGCTGGGAAATGAAATATCATCACCTAAAAACAAGAGAGAAGCATTCTCAGAAACTACTCTGTGATGAGGGCATTCAACTCAGAGACTTGAACCTTCCTTTTGAAAGAGGAGTTTTGAAACACTCTTTTTCTAGAATCTGCAAGTGTTTATTTGGAGTGCTTTGAGGCCTATGCTGGAAAAGGAAATATCTTCACATGAAAACTACACAGAAGTATTCTGAGATACCACTTGGTGATGAGTGCATTCAACTCAGAGACATGAAATTCCTTTTGAAAGAGCAGTTTTGAAACACTCTTTTTGTAGAATCTCCAAGTAGATATTTGGAGCGCTTTGAGGCCTATGCTGGGAAATGAAATATGTTCACCTAAAAACAAGAGAGAGGCATTCTCGGAAACTTCTTTGTGATGAGGCCATTCAACTCACAGACTTGAGCCTTACTTTTGAAAGAGGAGTTTTGAAACACTCTTTTTGTAGAATCTGCAAGGGGACATTTGGAGGGCTTTGAGGCCTAAGCTGGGAAATGAAATATCTTCACCTAAAAAGAAGAGAGAAGCATTCTCAGAAACTTCTGTGTGATGAGTGCATTCAACTCACAGCCTTCAACATTCCTTTCGATAGAGCAGTTTGGAAACACTCCTTGTGTAGAATCTGCAAGTGTTTATTTGGGGTGCTTTGAGGCCTATGGTGGAAAAGAAAATATCTTCACATAAAAACCACACAGAATCATTCTGAGATACTTCCTGGTGATGAGTGCATTCAACTCACAGACTTGAACCTTCCTTTAGAAAGAGCAGTTTTGAAACACTCTTTTTGTAGAATCCGCAAGTAGATATTTGGAGCGCTTTGAGGCCTATGCTGGTAAATGAAATATCTTCACCTAAAAACAAGAGAGAAGCATTCTCAGAAACTTCTGTGTGATGTGTGCATTCAACTCACAGACTTGAACACTCCTGTCGATAGAGCAGTTTGAAAACACTGCTTTTGTAGAATCTGCAAGTGTTTATTTGGAGCGCTCTGAGGCCTATGCCTGAAAAGGAAGTAACTTCACATAAAAACTAGACAGAAGCATTCTCAGAAACTTCTGTGTGATGAGTGCATTCAACTCACAGACTTGAACATTTCCTTCGATAGAGCAGTTTGGGAACACTCCTTTTGTAGAATCTGCAAGTGTTTATTTGGAGCGCTCTGAGGCCTATGCTGGAAAAGGAAATATCTTCACATAAAAACTAGACAGAAGCATTCTCAGAAACTTCTTTGTGATGAGCTCATTCAACTCTCAAACATGAACGTTCTCTTGATAGGACAGTTTTGAAACACTCTTTTAGTAGAATCTGCAAGTGTTTATTTCGAGCCCTTTGAGGCCAATGATGGAAAAGGAAATGTCTTCAAATAACAACTACACAGAAGCATTCTCAGAAACTTCTTTGTGATGAGTGCATTCAACTCACAGACTTGAACCTTCCTTTGGAAAGAGCAGTTTTGAAGCACTGTTTTTGTAGAATCTGCAAGTAGACATTTGGAGCGCTTTGAGGCCTATGCTGGGAAATGAAATATCTTCACCTAAAAAGAGGAGAGAAGCATTCTCACAAACTTCAGTGTGATGAGTGCATTCAACTCACAGACTTGAACATTCCTTTCGATAGAGCAGTTTGGAAACACTCCTTTTGTAGAATCTGCAAGTGTTTATTTGGAGTGCTTTGAGGCCTATGCTGGAAAAGGAACTATCTTCACATAAAAACTACACAGAAGCATTCTGAGATACTTCGTGCTTATGAGTGCATTCAAGTCACAGACTTCAACCTTCCTTTTGAAAGAGTAGTTTTGAAACACTCTTTTTGTAGAATCTGCAAGTAGATATTTGGAGCGCTTTGAGGCCTATGCTGGGAAATGATATATCTTCACCTAAAAACAAGAGAGAAGCATTCTCAGAAACTACTGTGTGATGAGTGCATTCAACTCACAGACTTGAATATTCCCTTCGATAGAGCAGTTTGGAAACACTCCTTTTGTAGAATCTGCAAGTGTTTATTTGCAGCACTCTGAGGCCTATGCTGGAAAAGGAAATATCTTCACATAAAAACTAGACAGAAGCATTCTCACAAACTTCTGCGTGATGAGTACATTCAACTCACAAAGTTGAACGTTCCTTTCCATAGGACACTTTTGAAACACTCCTTTAGTAGAATCTGCAAGTGTTTATTTCGAGCCCTTTGAGGCCAAAGATTGAAAAGGAAATGTCTTCAAATAACAACTCCACACAAGCATTCTCAGAAACTTCTTTGTGATGAGTGCATTCAACTCACAGCCTTGAACATTCCTTTCGTTAGAACAGTTTGGAAACACTCCTTTTGTAGAATCTGCAAGTGCTTATTTGGGGTGCTTTGAGGCCTATGCTGGAAAAGGAAATATCTTCACATACAAACTACACAGAAGCATTCTCAGAAACTTCTGTGTGATGAGTGCATTCAACCCACCGACTTGAACAGTTCTTCCAATAGAGCAGTTTGGAAACACTCCTTTTGTGGAATCTGCAAGTGTTTATTTGGAGCGCTCTGAGGCCTATGCTGGAAAAGGAAACATCTTCACATAAAAACTAGACAGAAGCATTCTCAAAAACTTCTGTGTGATGAGTTCATTCAACTCACAAACTTGAAGGTTCCTTTTGATATGACAGTTTTGAAACCCTCTTTCAGTAGAATCTGCAAGTGTTTAATTCTAGCCCTTTGAGGCCAAAGATGGAAAAGGAAATGTCCTCAAATAACAACTACACAGAAGCATTCTCAGAAACTTCTTTGTGATGAGTGCATTCATCACACAGACTTGAACCTTCCTTTTGAAAGAGCAGTTTTGAAACACTCCTTTTGTAGAATCTGCAAGTAGACATATGGAGCACTCAGTGGCCTATGGTGGGAACTGAAATAAATTCACCTAAAAACAAGAGAGAAACATTCTCAGAAACTTCTGTGTGATGAGTGCATTCAACTCACAGACTTGAACATTCCTTTCAATAGAGCAGTTTGGAAAACCTCCCTTTGTAGAATCTGCAAGTGTTTATTTGGAGTGCTTTGAGGCCTATGCTGGAAAAGGAAATATCTTCACATAAAAACTAGACAGAAGCATTCTCAGAAACTTCTGTGTGATGAGCTCATTCAACTCTCAAACTTGAACGTTCTCTTGATAGGACAGTTTTGAAACACTCTTTTAGTAGAATCTGCAAGTGTTTATTTCGAGCCCTTTGAGGCCAATGATGGAAAAGGAAATGTCTTCAAATAACAACTACACAGAAGCATTCTCAGAAACTTCTTTGTGATGAGTGCATTCAACTCACAGACTTAAACCTTCCTTTGGAAAGAGCAGTTTTGAAACACTGTTTTTGTAGAATCTGCAAGTAGACATTTGGAGCGCTTTGAGGCCTATGCTGGGAAATGAAATATCTTCACCTAAAAACAAGAGAGAAGCATTCTCAGAAACTTCTGTGTGATGAGTGCATTCAACTCACGGACTTGAACATTCCTTTCGATAGAGCAGTTTGGAAACACTCCTTTTGTAGAATCTACAAGTGTTTATTTGGAGTGCTTTGAGGCCAATGCTGGAAAAGGAAATATCTTCACATAAAAACTACACCGAAGCATTCTGAGATACTTCTTGGTGATGAGTGCATTCAACTCACGGACGTGAACTTTCCTTTTGAGAGACCAGTTTTGAAACACTCTTTTTGTAGAATCTGCAAGTAGATATTTGGAGCGCTTTGAGGCCTATGCTGGGAAATGAAATATCTTCACCTAAAAACAAGAGAGAGGCATTCTCAGAAACTTCTTTGTGATGAGGGCATTCAACTCACAGACTTGAACCTTCCTTTGGAAAGAGGAGTTTTGAAACAATCTTTTTGTAGAATCTGCAAGGAGACATTTGGAGGGCTTTGAGGCCTATGCTGGGAAATGAAATATCTTCACCTAAAAACAAGAGAGAAGCATTCTCAGAAACTTCTGTGTGATGAGTGCATTCAACTCACAGCCTTGAATTTTCCTTTCCATAGAGCAGTTTGGAAACACGCCTTTTGTAGAATCTGCAAGTGTTTATTTGGGGAGCTTTGAGGCCTATGCTGGAAAAGGAAATATCTTCACATAAAAACTAGACAGAAGCATTCTCAGAAACTTCTGCGTGATGAGTGCATTCATCTCACAAAGTTGAACGTTCCTTTCCATAGGACACTTTTGAAACACTCCTTTAGTAGAATCTGCAAGTGTTTATTTCGAGCCCTTTGAGGCCAAAGATTGAAAAGGAAATGTCTTCAAATAAAACTCCACACAAGCATTCTCAGAAACTTCTTTGTGATGAGTGCATTCAACTCACAAACTTGAACCTTCCTTTGGAAAGAGCAGTTTTGAAACACTCTTTTTGTAGAATCTGTAAGTAGACATTTGGAGCGCTTTGAGGCCTATGCTGGGAAATGAAATATCTTCACCTAAAAACAGGAGAGAAGCAATCTCAGAAACTTCTGTGTGATGAGTGCATTCAACTCACAGACTTGAACATTCCTTTCGATAGAGCAGTTTGGAAACACTCCTTTTGTGGAATCTGCAAGTGTTTATTTGGAGGGCTTTGAGGCCAATGCTGGAAAAGGAAATATCTTCACATAAAAACTACACAGAAGCATTCTGAGATACTTCTTGGTGATGAGTGCATTCAACTCACAGACCTGAACTTTCCTTTTGAAAGAGCAGTTTTGAAACTCTCTTTTTGTAGAATCTGCAAGTAGATATTTCGAGCGCTTTGAGGCCTATGCTGGGAAATGAAATATCTTCACCTAAAAACAAGAGAGAGGCATTCTCAGAAACTTCTTTGTGATGAGGGCATTCAACTCAGAGACTTGAACTTTCCTTTTGAAAGAGGAGTTTTGAAACACTCTTTTTGTAGAATCTGCTAGTGTTTATTTGGAGTGCTTTGAGGCCTATGCTGGAAAAGGAATTATCTTCACATTAAAACTACACAGAAGCATTCTAAGATACTTCTTCATGATGAGTGCATTCAACTCACAGACCTGAACTTTCCTTTGGAAAGAGCAGTTTTGAAACATTCTTTTTGTAGGATCTGCAAGTAGATATTTGGAGCGCTTTGAGGCCTATGCTGGGAAATGAAATATCTTCACCTAAAAACAAGACAGAAGCATTCTCAGAAACTTCTGTGTGATGAGTGCATTCAACTCACAGGCTTGAACATTCCCTTCGATAGAGCAGTTTGGAAACACTCCTTTTGTAGAATCTGCAAGTGTTTATTTGGAGCGCTTTGAGGCCTATGCTGGAAAAGGAAATATCTTCACATAAAAAGTAGACAGAAGCATTCTCAGAAACTTCTGCGTGATGAGTTCATTCAACTCACAAAGTTGAACGTTCCTTTCTATAGGACACTTTTGAAACACTCCTTTAGTAGAATCTGCAAGTGTTTATTTCGAGCCCTTTGAGGCCGAAGATTGAAAAGGAAATGTCTTCAAATAACAACTAGACAGAAGCATTCTCAGAAACTTCTTTGTGATGAGTGCATTCAACTCACAGACTTGAACCTTCCTTTTGAAAGAGCAGATTTGAAACACTCTTTTTGTAGAACCTGCAAGTAGACATTTGGAGCGCTTTGAGGCCTATGCTGGGAAATGCAATATCTTCACCTAAAAACAAGAGAGAAGCATTCTCAGAAACTTCTGTGTGATGAGTGCATTCAACTCACAGACTTGAACATTCCTTTCGATAGAGCAGTTTGGAAACACTCCTTTTGTAGAATCTGCAAGTGTTTATTTGGAGTGCTTTGAGGCCTATGCTGGAAAAGGAAATATCTTCACATACAAACTACACAGAAGCATTCTGAGATACTTCTTGGTGATGAGTGCATTCAACTCACAGACTTCAACCTTCCTTTTGAAAGAGCAGTTTTGAAACACTCTTTTTGTAGACTCTGCAAGTAG
This sequence comes from Pongo pygmaeus, assembly GCF_028885625.2. Taxonomy (NCBI): domain Eukaryota; kingdom Metazoa; phylum Chordata; class Mammalia; order Primates; family Hominidae; genus Pongo; species Pongo pygmaeus. Next base: position 103,682,161 of record NC_072373.2, on the reverse strand, counting down.
ATATATGGAGCGCTTTGAGGCCTATGCTTGGAAATGAAATATCTTCACCTAAAAACAAGAGAGAAGCATTCTCATAAACCTCTGTGTGATGAGTGCATTCAACTCACAGACTTCAACCTTCCTTTTGAAAGACCAGTTTTGAAACACTCTTTTTGTAGAATCTGCAAGTAGATATTTGGAGCGCTTTGAGGCCTATGCTGGGAAATGAAATATCTTCAACTAAAAACAAGAGAGAAGCATTCTCAGAAACTTCTGTGTGATGAGTGCATTCAACTCACAGACTTGAACATTCCTTTTGATAGAGCTGTTTGAAAACACTCCTTTTGTGGAATCTCCAAGTGTTTATTTGGAGCCCTCTGAGGCCTATGCTCGAAAAGGAAATATCTTCACATAAAAACTAGACAGAAGCATTCTCAGAAACTTCGGTGTGATGAGTTCATTCAACTCACAGACTTGAACGTTCCTTTTGATAGGACAGTTTTGAAACACTCCTTTAGTAGAATCTGCAACTGTTTATTTCGAGCCCTTTGAGGCCAATGATGGAAAAGGAAATGTCTTCAAATAAAAACTACAAAGAAGCATTCTCAGAAACTTCTTTGCGATGAGTGCATTCAACTCACAGACTTGATCCTTCCTTTTGAAAGAGCAGTTTTGAAACACTCTTTTTGTTGAATCTGCAAGTAGACATTTTGAGCGCTTTCAGGCCTATGCTTTGAAATGAAATATCTTCACCTAAAAACAAGAGAGAAACATTCTCAGAAACTTCTGGATGATGGGTGCATTCAACTCACAGACTTGAACATTCCTTTCGATAGAGCAGTTTGGAAACACTCGTTTTGTAGAATCTGCAAGTGTTTATTTGGAGTGCTTTGAGGCTTATGCTGGAAAGGAAATATCTTCACATAAAAACCACCCAGAAGCATTCTGAGATACTTCTTGGTGATGAGTGCATTCAACTCACAAACCTGAACTTTCCTTTTGAAAGAGCAGTTTTGAAACTCTCTTTTTGTAGAATCTGCAAGTAGATATTTAGAGCGCTTTGAGGCCTATGCTGGGAAATGAAATATCTTCACCTAAAAACAAGAGAGAGGCATTCTCGGAAACTTCTTTGTGATGAGGGCATTCAACCCAGAGACTTGAACCTTCCTTTTGAAAGAGGAGTTTGAAACACTCTTTTTGTAGAATCTGCAAGTGTTTACATGGAGTGCTTTGAGGCCTATGCTGGAAAAGGAAATATCTTCACATTAAAACTACACAGAAGCATTCTGAGATACTTCTTGGTGATGAGTGCATTCAACTCACAGACCTGAACTTTCCTTTTGAAAGAGCAGTTTTGAAACACTCTTTTTGTAGAATCTGCAAGTAGATATTTGGAGCGCTTTGAGGCCTATGCTGGGAAATGAAATATCTTCACCTAAAAACAAGAGAGAAGCATTCTCAGAAACTTCTGTGTGATGAGTGCATTCAACTCACAGACTTGAATATTCCCTTTGATAGAGCAGTTTGGAAACACTCCTTTTGTAGAATCTGCAAGTGTATATTTGGAGCGCTCTGAGGCCTATGCTGGAAAAGGAAATATCTTCACATAAAAACTCGACAGAAGCATTCTCAGAAAATTCTCCATGATGAGTTCATTCAACTCACAAAGTTGAACGTTCCTTTCTATAGGACACTTTTGAAACACTCCTTTAGTAGAATCTGCAAGTGTTTATTTCGAGCCCTTTGAGGCCAAAGATTGAAAAGGAAATGTCTTCAAATAACAACTAGACAGAAGCATTCTCAGAAACTTCTTTGTGATGAGTGCATTCAACTCACAGACTTGAACCTTCCTTTTGAAAGAACAGTTTTGAAACACTCTTTTTGTAGAATCTGCAAGTAGACATTTTGAGCGCTTTGAGGCCTATGCTGGGAAATGAAATATCTTCACCTAAAAACAAGAGAGAAGCATTCTCAGAAACCTCTGTGTGATGAGTGCATTCAACTCACAGACTTCAACCTTCCTTTTGAAAGAGCAGTTTTGAAACACTCTTTTTGTAGACTCTGCAAGTAGATATTTGGAGCGCTTTGAGGCCTATGCTGGGAAATGAAATATCTTCAACTAAAAAGAAGAGAAAAGCATTCTCAGAAACTTCTGTGTGATAAGTGCATTCAACTCACAGACTTGAACATTCCTTTTGATAGAGCAGTTTGAAAACACTCCTTTTGTGGAATCTCCAAGTGTTTATTTGGAGCCATCTGAGGCCTATGCTGGAAAAGGAAATATCTTCACATGAAAACTAGACAGAAGCATTCTCAGAAACTTCGGTGTGATGAGTTCATTCAACTCACAGACTTGAACGTTCCTTTTGATAGGACAGTTTTGAAACACTCCTTTAGTAGAATCTGCAACTGTTTATTTCGAGCCCTTTGAGGCCAATGATGGAAAAGGAAATGTCTTCAAATAAAAACTACAAGGAAGCATTCTCAGAAACTTCTTTGTGATGAGTTCATTCAACTCACAGACTTGCACCTTCCTTTTGAAAGAGCAGTTTTGAAACACTCTTTTTGTTGAATCTGCAAGTAGACATTTTGAGCGCTTTGAGGCCTATGCTTTGAAATGAAATATCTTCACCTAAAAAAAAGAGGGAAACATTCTCAGAAACTTCTGGATGATGGGTGCATTCAACTCACAGACTTGAACATTCCTTTCGATAGAGCAGTTTGGAAACACTCCTTTTGTAGAATCTGCAAGTGTTTATTTGGAGTGCTTTGAGGCTTATGCTGGAAAGGAAATATTTTCACATAAAAACTACACAGAAGCATTCTGAGATACTTCTTGGTGATGAGTGCATTCAGCTCACCGACCTGAACTTTCCTTTTGAAAGAGCAGTTTTGAAACTCTCTTTTTCTAGAATCTGCAAGTAGATATATCGAGCGCTTTGAGGCCTATGCTGGGACATGAAATATCTTCACCTAAAAACAAGAGAGAGGCATTCTCAGAAATTTCTTTGTGATGAGGGCATTCAACTCAGAGACTTCAACCTTCCTTTTGAAAGAGGAGTTTGAAACACTCTTTTTGTAGAATCTGCAAGTGTTTATTTGGAGTGCTTTGAGGCCTATACTGGAAAAGGAAATATCTTCACATTAAAACTACACAGAAGTATTCTGAGATACTTCTTGTTGATGAGTGCATTCAACTCACAGACCTGAAGTTTCCTTTTGAAAGAGCAGCTTTGAAACACTCTTTTTGTAGAATCTGCAAGTAGATATTTGGAGCGCTTTGAGGCCTATGCTGGGAAATGAAATATCATCACCTAAAAACAAGAGAGAAGCATTCTCAGAAACTACTCTGTGATGAGGGCATTCAACTCAGAGACTTGAACCTTCCTTTTGAAAGAGGAGTTTTGAAACACTCTTTTTCTAGAATCTGCAAGTGTTTATTTGGAGTGCTTTGAGGCCTATGCTGGAAAAGGAAATATCTTCACATGAAAACTACACAGAAGTATTCTGAGATACCACTTGGTGATGAGTGCATTCAACTCAGAGACATGAAATTCCTTTTGAAAGAGCAGTTTTGAAACACTCTTTTTGTAGAATCTCCAAGTAGATATTTGGAGCGCTTTGAGGCCTATGCTGGGAAATGAAATATGTTCACCTAAAAACAAGAGAGAGGCATTCTCGGAAACTTCTTTGTGATGAGGCCATTCAACTCACAGACTTGAGCCTTACTTTTGAAAGAGGAGTTTTGAAACACTCTTTTTGTAGAATCTGCAAGGGGACATTTGGAGGGCTTTGAGGCCTAAGCTGGGAAATGAAATATCTTCACCTAAAAAGAAGAGAGAAGCATTCTCAGAAACTTCTGTGTGATGAGTGCATTCAACTCACAGCCTTCAACATTCCTTTCGATAGAGCAGTTTGGAAACACTCCTTGTGTAGAATCTGCAAGTGTTTATTTGGGGTGCTTTGAGGCCTATGGTGGAAAAGAAAATATCTTCACATAAAAACCACACAGAATCATTCTGAGATACTTCCTGGTGATGAGTGCATTCAACTCACAGACTTGAACCTTCCTTTAGAAAGAGCAGTTTTGAAACACTCTTTTTGTAGAATCCGCAAGTAGATATTTGGAGCGCTTTGAGGCCTATGCTGGTAAATGAAATATCTTCACCTAAAAACAAGAGAGAAGCATTCTCAGAAACTTCTGTGTGATGTGTGCATTCAACTCACAGACTTGAACACTCCTGTCGATAGAGCAGTTTGAAAACACTGCTTTTGTAGAATCTGCAAGTGTTTATTTGGAGCGCTCTGAGGCCTATGCCTGAAAAGGAAGTAACTTCACATAAAAACTAGACAGAAGCATTCTCAGAAACTTCTGTGTGATGAGTGCATTCAACTCACAGACTTGAACATTTCCTTCGATAGAGCAGTTTGGGAACACTCCTTTTGTAGAATCTGCAAGTGTTTATTTGGAGCGCTCTGAGGCCTATGCTGGAAAAGGAAATATCTTCACATAAAAACTAGACAGAAGCATTCTCAGAAACTTCTTTGTGATGAGCTCATTCAACTCTCAAACATGAACGTTCTCTTGATAGGACAGTTTTGAAACACTCTTTTAGTAGAATCTGCAAGTGTTTATTTCGAGCCCTTTGAGGCCAATGATGGAAAAGGAAATGTCTTCAAATAACAACTACACAGAAGCATTCTCAGAAACTTCTTTGTGATGAGTGCATTCAACTCACAGACTTGAACCTTCCTTTGGAAAGAGCAGTTTTGAAGCACTGTTTTTGTAGAATCTGCAAGTAGACATTTGGAGCGCTTTGAGGCCTATGCTGGGAAATGAAATATCTTCACCTAAAAAGAGGAGAGAAGCATTCTCACAAACTTCAGTGTGATGAGTGCATTCAACTCACAGACTTGAACATTCCTTTCGATAGAGCAGTTTGGAAACACTCCTTTTGTAGAATCTGCAAGTGTTTATTTGGAGTGCTTTGAGGCCTATGCTGGAAAAGGAACTATCTTCACATAAAAACTACACAGAAGCATTCTGAGATACTTCGTGCTTATGAGTGCATTCAAGTCACAGACTTCAACCTTCCTTTTGAAAGAGTAGTTTTGAAACACTCTTTTTGTAGAATCTGCAAGTAGATATTTGGAGCGCTTTGAGGCCTATGCTGGGAAATGATATATCTTCACCTAAAAACAAGAGAGAAGCATTCTCAGAAACTACTGTGTGATGAGTGCATTCAACTCACAGACTTGAATATTCCCTTCGATAGAGCAGTTTGGAAACACTCCTTTTGTAGAATCTGCAAGTGTTTATTTGCAGCACTCTGAGGCCTATGCTGGAAAAGGAAATATCTTCACATAAAAACTAGACAGAAGCATTCTCACAAACTTCTGCGTGATGAGTACATTCAACTCACAAAGTTGAACGTTCCTTTCCATAGGACACTTTTGAAACACTCCTTTAGTAGAATCTGCAAGTGTTTATTTCGAGCCCTTTGAGGCCAAAGATTGAAAAGGAAATGTCTTCAAATAACAACTCCACACAAGCATTCTCAGAAACTTCTTTGTGATGAGTGCATTCAACTCACAGCCTTGAACATTCCTTTCGTTAGAACAGTTTGGAAACACTCCTTTTGTAGAATCTGCAAGTGCTTATTTGGGGTGCTTTGAGGCCTATGCTGGAAAAGGAAATATCTTCACATACAAACTACACAGAAGCATTCTCAGAAACTTCTGTGTGATGAGTGCATTCAACCCACCGACTTGAACAGTTCTTCCAATAGAGCAGTTTGGAAACACTCCTTTTGTGGAATCTGCAAGTGTTTATTTGGAGCGCTCTGAGGCCTATGCTGGAAAAGGAAACATCTTCACATAAAAACTAGACAGAAGCATTCTCAAAAACTTCTGTGTGATGAGTTCATTCAACTCACAAACTTGAAGGTTCCTTTTGATATGACAGTTTTGAAACCCTCTTTCAGTAGAATCTGCAAGTGTTTAATTCTAGCCCTTTGAGGCCAAAGATGGAAAAGGAAATGTCCTCAAATAACAACTACACAGAAGCATTCTCAGAAACTTCTTTGTGATGAGTGCATTCATCACACAGACTTGAACCTTCCTTTTGAAAGAGCAGTTTTGAAACACTCCTTTTGTAGAATCTGCAAGTAGACATATGGAGCACTCAGTGGCCTATGGTGGGAACTGAAATAAATTCACCTAAAAACAAGAGAGAAACATTCTCAGAAACTTCTGTGTGATGAGTGCATTCAACTCACAGACTTGAACATTCCTTTCAATAGAGCAGTTTGGAAAACCTCCCTTTGTAGAATCTGCAAGTGTTTATTTGGAGTGCTTTGAGGCCTATGCTGGAAAAGGAAATATCTTCACATAAAAACTAGACAGAAGCATTCTCAGAAACTTCTGTGTGATGAGCTCATTCAACTCTCAAACTTGAACGTTCTCTTGATAGGACAGTTTTGAAACACTCTTTTAGTAGAATCTGCAAGTGTTTATTTCGAGCCCTTTGAGGCCAATGATGGAAAAGGAAATGTCTTCAAATAACAACTACACAGAAGCATTCTCAGAAACTTCTTTGTGATGAGTGCATTCAACTCACAGACTTAAACCTTCCTTTGGAAAGAGCAGTTTTGAAACACTGTTTTTGTAGAATCTGCAAGTAGACATTTGGAGCGCTTTGAGGCCTATGCTGGGAAATGAAATATCTTCACCTAAAAACAAGAGAGAAGCATTCTCAGAAACTTCTGTGTGATGAGTGCATTCAACTCACGGACTTGAACATTCCTTTCGATAGAGCAGTTTGGAAACACTCCTTTTGTAGAATCTACAAGTGTTTATTTGGAGTGCTTTGAGGCCAATGCTGGAAAAGGAAATATCTTCACATAAAAACTACACCGAAGCATTCTGAGATACTTCTTGGTGATGAGTGCATTCAACTCACGGACGTGAACTTTCCTTTTGAGAGACCAGTTTTGAAACACTCTTTTTGTAGAATCTGCAAGTAGATATTTGGAGCGCTTTGAGGCCTATGCTGGGAAATGAAATATCTTCACCTAAAAACAAGAGAGAGGCATTCTCAGAAACTTCTTTGTGATGAGGGCATTCAACTCACAGACTTGAACCTTCCTTTGGAAAGAGGAGTTTTGAAACAATCTTTTTGTAGAATCTGCAAGGAGACATTTGGAGGGCTTTGAGGCCTATGCTGGGAAATGAAATATCTTCACCTAAAAACAAGAGAGAAGCATTCTCAGAAACTTCTGTGTGATGAGTGCATTCAACTCACAGCCTTGAATTTTCCTTTCCATAGAGCAGTTTGGAAACACGCCTTTTGTAGAATCTGCAAGTGTTTATTTGGGGAGCTTTGAGGCCTATGCTGGAAAAGGAAATATCTTCACATAAAAACTAGACAGAAGCATTCTCAGAAACTTCTGCGTGATGAGTGCATTCATCTCACAAAGTTGAACGTTCCTTTCCATAGGACACTTTTGAAACACTCCTTTAGTAGAATCTGCAAGTGTTTATTTCGAGCCCTTTGAGGCCAAAGATTGAAAAGGAAATGTCTTCAAATAAAACTCCACACAAGCATTCTCAGAAACTTCTTTGTGATGAGTGCATTCAACTCACAAACTTGAACCTTCCTTTGGAAAGAGCAGTTTTGAAACACTCTTTTTGTAGAATCTGTAAGTAGACATTTGGAGCGCTTTGAGGCCTATGCTGGGAAATGAAATATCTTCACCTAAAAACAGGAGAGAAGCAATCTCAGAAACTTCTGTGTGATGAGTGCATTCAACTCACAGACTTGAACATTCCTTTCGATAGAGCAGTTTGGAAACACTCCTTTTGTGGAATCTGCAAGTGTTTATTTGGAGGGCTTTGAGGCCAATGCTGGAAAAGGAAATATCTTCACATAAAAACTACACAGAAGCATTCTGAGATACTTCTTGGTGATGAGTGCATTCAACTCACAGACCTGAACTTTCCTTTTGAAAGAGCAGTTTTGAAACTCTCTTTTTGTAGAATCTGCAAGTAGATATTTCGAGCGCTTTGAGGCCTATGCTGGGAAATGAAATATCTTCACCTAAAAACAAGAGAGAGGCATTCTCAGAAACTTCTTTGTGATGAGGGCATTCAACTCAGAGACTTGAACTTTCCTTTTGAAAGAGGAGTTTTGAAACACTCTTTTTGTAGAATCTGCTAGTGTTTATTTGGAGTGCTTTGAGGCCTATGCTGGAAAAGGAATTATCTTCACATTAAAACTACACAGAAGCATTCTAAGATACTTCTTCATGATGAGTGCATTCAACTCACAGACCTGAACTTTCCTTTGGAAAGAGCAGTTTTGAAACATTCTTTTTGTAGGATCTGCAAGTAGATATTTGGAGCGCTTTGAGGCCTATGCTGGGAAATGAAATATCTTCACCTAAAAACAAGACAGAAGCATTCTCAGAAACTTCTGTGTGATGAGTGCATTCAACTCACAGGCTTGAACATTCCCTTCGATAGAGCAGTTTGGAAACACTCCTTTTGTAGAATCTGCAAGTGTTTATTTGGAGCGCTTTGAGGCCTATGCTGGAAAAGGAAATATCTTCACATAAAAAGTAGACAGAAGCATTCTCAGAAACTTCTGCGTGATGAGTTCATTCAACTCACAAAGTTGAACGTTCCTTTCTATAGGACACTTTTGAAACACTCCTTTAGTAGAATCTGCAAGTGTTTATTTCGAGCCCTTTGAGGCCGAAGATTGAAAAGGAAATGTCTTCAAATAACAACTAGACAGAAGCATTCTCAGAAACTTCTTTGTGATGAGTGCATTCAACTCACAGACTTGAACCTTCCTTTTGAAAGAGCAGATTTGAAACACTCTTTTTGTAGAACCTGCAAGTAGACATTTGGAGCGCTTTGAGGCCTATGCTGGGAAATGCAATATCTTCACCTAAAAACAAGAGAGAAGCATTCTCAGAAACTTCTGTGTGATGAGTGCATTCAACTCACAGACTTGAACATTCCTTTCGATAGAGCAGTTTGGAAACACTCCTTTTGTAGAATCTGCAAGTGTTTATTTGGAGTGCTTTGAGGCCTATGCTGGAAAAGGAAATATCTTCACATACAAACTACACAGAAGCATTCTGAGATACTTCTTGGTGATGAGTGCATTCAACTCACAGACTTCAACCTTCCTTTTGAAAGAGCAGTTTTGAAACACTCTTTTTGTAGACTCTGCAAGTAGATATATGGAGCGCTTTGAGGCCTATGCTTGGAAATGAAATATCTTCACCTAAAAACAAGAGAGAAGCATTCTCATAAACCTCTGTGTGATGAGTGCATTCAACTCACAGACTTCAACCTTCCTTTTGAAAGACCAGTTTTGAAACACTCTTTTTGTAGAATCTGCAAGTAGATATTTGGAGCGCTTTGAGGCCTATGCTGGGAAATGAAATATCTTCAACTAAAAACAAGAGAGAAGCATTCTCAGAAACTTCTGTGTGATGAGTGCATTCAACTCACAGACTTGAACATTCCTTTTGATAGAGCTGTTTGAAAACACTCCTTTTGTGGAATCTCCAAGTGTTTATTTGGAGCCCTCTGAGGCCTATGCTCGAAAAGGAAATATCTTCACATAAAAACTAGACAGAAGCATTCTCAGAAACTTCGGTGTGATGAGTTCATTCAACTCACAGACTTGAACGTTCCTTTTGATAGGACAGTTTTGAAACACTCCTTTAGTAGAATCTGCAACTGTTTATTTCGAGCCCTTTGAGGCCAATGATGGAAAAGGAAATGTCTTCAAATAAAAACTACAAAGAAGCATTCTCAGAAACTTCTTTGCGATGAGTGCATTCAACTCACAGACTTGATCCTTCCTTTTGAAAGAGCAGTTTTGAAACACTCTTTTTGTTGAATCTGCAAGTAGACATTTTGAGCGCTTTCAGGCCTATGCTTTGAAATGAAATATCTTCACCTAAAAACAAGAGAGAAACATTCTCAGAAACTTCTGGATGATGGGTGCATTCAACTCACAGACTTGAACATTCCTTTCGATAGAGCAGTTTGGAAACACTCGTTTTGTAGAATCTGCAAGTGTTTATTTGGAGTGCTTTGAGGCTTATGCTGGAAAGGAAATATCTTCACATAAAAACCACCCAGAAGCATTCTGAGATACTTCTTGGTGATGAGTGCATTCAACTCACAAACCTGAACTTTCCTTTTGAAAGAGCAGTTTTGAAACTCTCTTTTTGTAGAATCTGCAAGTAGATATTTAGAGCGCTTTGAGGCCTATGCTGGGAAATGAAATATCTTCACCTAAAAACAAGAGAGAGGCATTCTCGGAAACTTCTTTGTGATGAGGGCATTCAACCCAGAGACTTGAACCTTCCTTTTGAAAGAGGAGTTTGAAACACTCTTTTTGTAGAATCTGCAAGTGTTTACATGGAGTGCTTTGAGGCCTATGCTGGAAAAGGAAATATCTTCACATTAAAACTACACAGAAGCATTCTGAGATACTTCTTGGTGATGAGTGCATTCAACTCACAGACCTGAACTTTCCTTTTGAAAGAGCAGTTTTGAAACACTCTTTTTGTAGAATCTGCAAGTAGATATTTGGAGCGCTTTGAGGCCTATGCTGGGAAATGAAATATCTTCACCTAAAAACAAGAGAGAAGCATTCTCAGAAACTTCTGTGTGATGAGTGCATTCAACTCACAGACTTGAATATTCCCTTTGATAGAGCAGTTTGGAAACACTCCTTTTGTAGAATCTGCAAGTGTATATTTGGAGCGCTCTGAGGCCTATGCTGGAAAAGGAAATATCTTCACATAAAAACTCGACAGAAGCATTCTCAGAAAATTCTCCATGATGAGTTCATTCAACTCACAAAGTTGAACGTTCCTTTCTATAGGACACTTTTGAAACACTCCTTTAGTAGAATCTGCAAGTGTTTATTTCGAGCCCTTTGAGGCCAAAGATTGAAAAGGAAATGTCTTCAAATAACAACTAGACAGAAGCATTCTCAGAAACTTCTTTGTGATGAGTGCATTCAACTCACAGACTTGAACCTTCCTTTTGAAAGAACAGTTTTGAAACACTCTTTTTGTAGAATCTGCAAGTAGACATTTTGAGCGCTTTGAGGCCTATGCTGGGAAATGAAATATCTTCACCTAAAAACAAGAGAGAAGCATTCTCAGAAACCTCTGTGTGATGAGTGCATTCAACTCACAGACTTCAACCTTCCTTTTGAAAGAGCAGTTTTGAAACACTCTTTTTGTAGACTCTGCAAGTAGATATTTGGAGCGCTTTGAGGCCTATGCTGGGAAATGAAATATCTTCAACTAAAAAGAAGAGAAAAGCATTCTCAGAAACTTCTGTGTGATAAGTGCATTCAACTCACAGACTTGAACATTCCTTTTGATAGAGCAGTTTGAAAACACTCCTTTTGTGGAATCTCCAAGTGTTTATTTGGAGCCATCTGAGGCCTATGCTGGAAAAGGAAATATCTTCACATGAAAACTAGACAGAAGCATTCTCAGAAACTTCGGTGTGATGAGTTCATTCAACTCACAGACTTGAACGTTCCTTTTGATAGGACAGTTTTGAAACACTCCTTTAGTAGAATCTGCAACTGTTTATTTCGAGCCCTTTGAGGCCAATGATGGAAAAGGAAATGTCTTCAAATAAAAACTACAAGGAAGCATTCTCAGAAACTTCTTTGTGATGAGTTCATTCAACTCACAGACTTGCACCTTCCTTTTGAAAGAGCAGTTTTGAAACACTCTTTTTGTTGAATCTGCAAGTAGACATTTTGAGCGCTTTGAGGCCTATGCTTTGAAATGAAATATCTTCACCTAAAAAAAAGAGGGAAACATTCTCAGAAACTTCTGGATGATGGGTGCATTCAACTCACAGACTTGAACATTCCTTTCGATAGAGCAGTTTGGAAACACTCCTTTTGTAGAATCTGCAAGTGTTTATTTGGAGTGCTTTGAGGCTTATGCTGGAAAGGAAATATTTTCACATAAAAACTACACAGAAGCATTCTGAGATACTTCTTGGTGATGAGTGCATTCAGCTCACCGACCTGAACTTTCCTTTTGAAAGAGCAGTTTTGAAACTCTCTTTTTGTAGAATCTGCAAGTAGATATATCGAGCGCTTTGAGGCCTATGCTGGGACATGAAATATCTTCACCTAAAAACAAGAGAGAGGCATTCTCAGAAATTTCTTTGTGATGAGGGCATTCAACTCAGAGACTTCAACCTTCCTTTTGAAAGAGGAGTTTGAAACACTCTTTTTGTAGAATCTGCAAGTGTTTATTTGGAGTGCTTTGAGGCCTATACTGGAAAAGGAAATATCTTCACATTAAAACTACACAGAAGTATTCTGAGATACTTCTTGTTGATGAGTGCATTCAACTCACAGACCTGAAGTTTCCTTTTGAAAGAGCAGCTTTGAAACACTCTTTTTGTAGAATCTGCAAGTAGATATTTGGAGCGCTTTGAGGCCTATGCTGGGAAATGAAATATCATCACCTAAAAACAAGAGAGAGGCATTCTCAGAAACTTCTTTGTGATGAGGGCATTCAACTCACAGACTTGAACCTTCCTTTGGAAAGAGCAGTTTTGAAACACTCTTTTTGTAGAATCTGAAAGTAGATATTTGGAGCGCTTTGAGGCCTATGACGGGAAATGAAATATCTTCACCTAAAAACAAGAGAGAAGCATTCTCAGAAACTTCTGTGTGATGAGTGCATTCAACTCACAGACTTGAACATTCCTTTAGATAGAGCAGTTTGGAAACACTCCTTTTGTAGAATCTGCAAGTGTTTATTTCGGGTGCATTGCGGCCTATGCGGGAAAAGGAAATACCTTCACATAAAAACTACACAGAAGCATTCTGAGATACTTCTTGGTGATGAGTGCATTCATCTCACAGACTTCAACCTTCCTTTTGAAAGAGCAGTTTTGAAACACTCTTTTTGTAGAATCTGCAAGTAGACATTTGGAGCGCTTAGAGGCCTATGCTGGGAAATGAAATATCTTCACCTAAAAACAAGAGAGAAGCATTCTCAGAAACTACTCTGTGATGAGTGCATTCAACTCACAGACTTGAATATTCCCTTCGATAGAGCAGTTTGGAAACACTCCTTTTGTAGAATCTGCAAGTGTTTATTTGGAGTGCTTTGAGGCCTATGCTGGAAAAGGAAATATCTTCACATAAAATCTACACAGAAGCATTCTGAGATACTTCTTGTTGATGAGTGCATTCAACTCACAGACCTGAAGTTTCCTTTTGAAAGAGCAGTATTGAAACACTCTTTTTGTAGAATCTGCAAGTAGATATTTGGAGCGCTTTGAGGCCTATGCTGGGAAATGAAATATCTTCACCTAAAAACAAGAGAGAGGCATTCTCAGAAACTTCTTTGTGATGAGGGCATTCAACTCACAGACTTGAACCTTCCTTTTGAAAGAGCAGTTTTGAAACACTCTTTTTGTAGAATCTGCAAGTAGATATTTGGAGCGCTTTGAGGCCTATGATGGGAAATGAAATATCTTCACCTAAAAACAAGAGAGAAGCATTCTCAGAAACTTCTGTGTGATGAGTGCATTCAACTCACAGACTTCAACGTTCCTTTCGATAGAGCAGTTTGGAAACACTCCTTTTGTAGAATCTGCAAGTGTTTATTTGGGTGCTTTGAGGCCTATGCTGGAAAAGGAAATACCTTCACATAAAAACTACACAGAAGCATTCTGAGATACTTCCTGGGGATGAGTGCATTCAACTCACAGACTTGAACCTTCCTTTAGAAAGAGCAGTTTTGAAACACTCTTTTTGTTGAATCCGCAAGTAGATATTTGGAGCGCTTTGAGGCCTATGCTGGTAAATGAAATAACTTCACCTAAAAACAAGAGAGAAGCATTCTCAGAAACTTCTGTGTGATGAGTGCATTCAACTCACAGACTTCAACATTCCTTTCGATAGAGCAGTTTGGAAACACTCCTTTTGTAGAAACTGCAAGTGTTTATTTGGAGCGCTCTGAGGCCTATGCTGGAAAAGGAAATGTCTTTACATAAAAACTAGACAGAAGCATTCTCAGAAACTTCTGTGTGATGAGCTCTTTCAACTCTCAAACTTGAACGTTCCTTTCTATAGGACACTTTTGAAACACTCCTTTAGTAGAATCTGCAAGTGTTTATTTCGAATCCTTTGAGGCCAAAGATTGAAAAGGAAATGTCTTCAAATGACAACTCCACACAAGCATTCTCAGAAACTTCTTTGTGATGAGTGCATTCAACTCACAGACTTGAACATTCCTTTCGATAGAGCAGTTTGGAAACAATCTTTTTGTAGAATCTGCAAGTAGATATTTGGAGCGCTTTGAGGCCTATGCTGGGAAATGAAATATCTTCACCTAAAAGCAAGAGAGAAGCATTCTCAGAAACTTCTGTGTGATGAGAGTATTCAACTCACAGACTTGAGCATTCCTTTTGATAGAGCAGTTTGATAACACTCCTTTTGTGGAATCTCCAAGTGTTTATTTGGAGCCCTCTGAGGCCTATGCTGGAAAAGGAAATATCTTCACATAAAAACTACACAGAAGCATTCTCAGAAACTTCGGTGTGATGAGTTCATTCAACTCAGAGACTTGAACGTTCCTTTTGATAGGACAGTTTTGAAACACTCCTTTAATAGAATCTGCAACTGTTTATTTCGAGCCCTTTGTGGCCAATGATGGAAAAGGAAATGCCTTCAAATAAAAACTACAAAAAAGCATTCTCAGAAACTTCTTTGCAATGAGTGCATTCAACTCACAGACTTGAACCTTCCTTTTGAAGGTGCAGTTTTGAAACACTCTTTTTGTTGAATCTGCAAGTAGACATTTTGAGCGCTTTGAGGCCTATGCTGGGAAATGAAATATCTTCACCTAAAAACAAGAGAGAAACTTTCTCAGAAACTTCTGAATGATGGGTGCATTCAACTCACAGGCTTGAACATTCCTTTCGATAGAGCAGTTTGGAAACACTCCTTTTGTAGAATCTGCAAGTATTTATTTGGAGCGCTCTGAGGCCTATGCTGGAAAAGGAAATATCTTCACATAAAAACTAGACAGAAGCATTCTCAGAAACTTCTGTGTGATGAGCTCATTCAACTCTGAAACTTGAACTTTCTTTTCATAGGACTGTTTTGAAACACTCTTTTAGTAGAATCTGCAAGTGCTTATTTCGAGCCCTTTGAGGCCAATGATGGAAAAGGAAATATCTTCAAATAACAACTACACAGAAACATTCTCAGAAACTTCTTTGTGATGAGGGCATTCAACTCACAGACTTGAACCTTCCTTTGGAAAGAGCAGTTTTGAAACACTCTTTTTGTAGAATCTGCAAGTAGACATTTGGAGCGCTTTGAGGCCTATGCTGGGAAATGAAATATCTTCACCTAAAAACAGGAGAGAAGCATTCTCAGAAACTTCTGTGTGATGAGTGCGTTCACCTCACAGACTTGAACATTCCTTTCGATAGAGCAGTTTGGAAACACTCCTTTTGTAGAATCTGCAAGTGTTTATTTGGCGTGCTTTGAGGCCTATGCTGGAAAAGGAAATCTCTTCACATAAAAACTACACAGAAGCATTCTGAGATACTTCTTGGTGATGAGTGCATTCAACTCACAGACTTCAACCATCCTTTTGAAAGAGCAGTTTTGAAACACTCTTTTTGTAGAATCTGCAAGTAGATATTTGGAGCGCTTTGAGGCCTATGCTGGGAAATGAAATATCTTCACCTAAAAACAAGAGAGAAGCATTCTCAGAAACTTCTGTGTGATGAGTGCATTCAACTCACAGACTGGAATATTCCCTTCGATAGAGCAGTTTGGAAACACTCCTTTTGTAGAATCTGCAAGTGTTTATTTGGAGCGCTCTGAGGCCTATGCTGGAAAAGGAAATATCTTCACATAAAAACTAGACAGAAGCATTCTCAGAAACTTCTGCGTGATGAGTTCATTCAACTCACAAAGTTGAACGTTCCTTTCTATAGGACACTATTGAAACGCTCCTTTAGTAGAATCTGCAGGTGTGTATTTCGAGCCCTTTGAGGCCAAAGATTGAAAAGGAAATGTCTTCAAATAACAACTAGACAGAAGCATTCTCAGAAACTTCTTTGTGATGAGTGCATTCAACTCACAGACTTGAACCTTCCTTTTGAAAGAGCAGTTTTGAAACACTCTTTTTGTATAATCTGCAAGTAGACATTTGGAGCGCTTTGAGGCCTATGCTGGGAAATGAAATATCTTCACCTAAAAACAAGAGAGAAACATTCTCAGAAACTTCTGTGTGATGAGTGCATTCAACTCACAGACTTGAACATTCCTTTCGATAGAGCAGTTTGGAAACACTCCTTTTGTAGAATCTGCAAGTGTTTATTTCGAGTGCTTTGAGGCCTATGCTGGAAAAGGAAATATCTTCACATAAAAACTACACAGAAGCATTCTGAGATACTTCTTGGTGATGAGTGCATTCAACTCACGGACTTGAACCTTCCTTTTGAAAGAGCAGTTTTGAAACACTCTTTTTGTTGAATCTGCAAGTAGATATTTCGAGCGCTTTGAGGCCTATGATGGGAAATGAAATATCTTCACCTAAAAACAAGAGAGGGGCATTCTCAGAAACTTCTATGTGATGAGGGCATTCAACTCAGAGACATGAACCTTTCTTTTGAAAGAGGAGTTTTGAAACACTCTTTTTGTAGAATCTGCATGTGTTTATTTGGAGTGCTTTGAGGCCTATGCTGGAAAAGGAAATATCTTCACATTAAAACTACACAGAAGCATTCTGAGATACTTCTTGGTGATGAGTGCATTCAAATCACAGAGGTGAACTTTCCTTTTGAAAGAGCAGTTTTGAAACACTCTCTTTGTAGAATCTGCAAGTAGATATTCGGACCGCTTTGAGGCCTAGGCTGGGAAATGAAATATCTTCACCTAAAAACAAGAGAGAGGCATTCTCGGAAACTTCTTTGTGATGAGGGCATTCAACTCACAGACTTGAGCCTTTCTTTTGAAAGAGGAGTTTTGAAACACTCTTTTTGTAGAATCTGCAAGGAGACATTTGGAGGGCTTTGAGGCCTATGCTGGGAAATGAAATATCTTTACCTAAAAACAAGAGAGAAGCATTCTCAGAAACTTCTGTGTGATGAGTGCATTCAACTCACAGCCTTGAACATTCCTTTCGATAGAGCAGTTTGGAAACACTCCTTTTGTAGAATCTGCAAGTGTTTATTTAGGGTGCTTTGAGTCCTATGCTGGAAAGGGAAATTTCTTCACATAAAAACTACACAGAAGCATTCTCAGAAACTTCTGTGTGATGAGTGCATTCAACCCACAGACTTGAACATTTCTTCCGATAGAGCAGTTTGGAAACACTCCTTTTGTAGAATCTGCAAGGGTTTATTTGGAGCGCTCTGAGGCCTATGCTGGAAAAGGAAACATCTTCACATAAAAACTAGACAGAAGCATTCTCAGAAACTTCTGTGTGATGAGTTCATTCAACTCACAAACTTGAAGGTTCCTTTTGATATGACAGTTTTGAAACCCTCTTTCAGTAGAATCTGCAAGTGTTTAATTCTAGCCCTTTGAGGCCAAAGATGGAAAAGGAAATGTCCTCAAATAACAACTACACAGAAGCACTCTCAGAAACTTCTTTGTGATGAGTGCATTCAACTCACGGACTTGAACCTTCCTTTGGAAAGAGCAGTTTTGAAACACTGTTTTTGTAGAATCTGCATGTAGACATTTGGAGCGCTTTGAGGCCTATGCTGGGAAATGAAATATCTTCACCTAAAAACAAGAGAGAAGCATTCTCAGAAACTTCTGTGTGATGAGTGCATTCAACTCACAGACTTGAACACTCCTATCGATAGAGCAGTTTGGAAACACTCCTTTTGTAGAATCTGCAAGTGTTTACTTGGAGCGCTCTGAGGCCTATTCTGGAAAAGGAAATGTCTTCACATAAAAACTAGACAGAAGCATTCTCAGAAACTTCTGTGTGATGAGCTCATTCAACTCTCAAACTTGAACGTTCTTTTCATAAGACAGTTTTGAAACACTCTTTTAGTAGAATCTGCAAGTGTTTATTTCGAGCCCTTTGAGGCCAATGATGGAAAAGGAAATATCTTCAAATAACAACTACACAGAAGCATTCTCAGAAACTTCTTTGTGATGAGTGCATTCAACTCACAGACTTGAACCTTCCTTTGGAAAGAGCAGTTTTGAAACACTGTTTTTGTAGAATCTGCAAGTAGACATTTGGAGCGCTTTGAGGCCTATGCTGGGAAATGAAATATCTTAACCTAAAAACAAGAGAGAAGCATTCTCAGAAACTTCTGTGTGATGAGTGCATTCAACTCACAGACTTGAACATTCCTTTCGATAGAGCAGTTTGCAAAAACACTCATTTTGTAGAATCTACAAGTGTTTATTTGGAGTACTTTGAGGCCAATGCTGGAAAAGGAAATATCTTCACATAAAAACTACACCGAAGCATTCTGAGATACTTCTTGGTGATGAGTGCATTCAACTCACGGACCTGAACTTTCCTTTTGAGAGACCAGTTTTGAAACACTCTATTTGTAGAATCTGCAAGTAGATATTTGGAGCGCTTTGAGACCTATGCTGGGAAATGAAATATCTTCACCTAAAAACAACAGAGAGGCATTCTCAGAAACTTCTTTGTGATGAGGGCATTCAACTCACAGACTTGAACCTTCCTTTGGAAAGAGGAGTTTTGTAACACTCTTTTTGTAGAATCTGCAAGGAGACATTTGGAGGGCTTTGAGGCCTATGCTGGAAATGAAATATCTTCACCTAAAAACTAGAGAGAAGCTTTCTCAGAAACTTCTGTGTGATGAGGGCATTGAGCTCACAGCCTTGAACTTTCCTTTCGATAGAGCAGTTTGGAAACACTCCTTTTGTAGAATCTGCAAGTGTTTATTTGGGGTGTTTTGAGGCCTATGCTGGAAAAGGAAATATCTTCACATAAATACTACACAGAAGCATTCTGAGATACTTCCTGGTGATGAGTGCATTCAACTCACAGACTTGAACCTTCCTTTAAAAAGAGCAGTTTTGAAACACTCTTTTTGTAGAGTCCGCAATTAGATATTTGGAGCGCTTTGAGGCCTATGTTGGGAAATGACATATCTTCACCTAAAAACAAGAGAGAAGCATTCTCAGAAACTTCTGTGTGATGAGTGCATTCAACTCACAGACTTGAACATTCCTTTCGATAGAGCAGTTTGGAAAAACTCCTTTTGTAGAATCTGCAAGTGTTTATTTGGAGCGCTCTGAGGCCTATGCTGGAAAAGGAAATGTCTTCACATAAAAACTAGAGAGAAGCATTCTCAGAAACCTCTGTGTGATGAGCTCATTCAACTCTCAAACTTGAACGTTCTTTTCATAGGACAGTTTTGAAACACTCTTTTAGTAGAATCTGCAAGTGTTTATTTCGAGCCCTTTGAGGCCAATGATGGAAAAGGAAATATCTTCAAATAACAACTACACAGAAGCCTTCTCAGAAACTTCTTTGTGATGAGTTCATTCAACTCACAGACTTCAACCTTCCTTTTGAAAGAGCAGTTTTGAAACACTCTTTTTGTAGAATCTGTAAGTAGATATTTGGAGCGCTTTGAGGCCTATGCTGGGAAATGAAATATCTTCACCTAAAAACAAGAGAGAAGCATTCTCAGAAACTATTGTGTGATGAGTGCATTCAACTCACAGACTTGAATATTCCCTTCAATAGAGCAGTTTGAAAACACTCCTTTTGTAGAATCTGCAAGTGTTTATTTGCCGCGCTGTGAGGCCAATGCTGGAAAAGGAAATATCTTCACATAAAAACTAGACAGAAGCATTCTCAGAAACTTCTGTGTGATGAGCTCATTCAACTCTGAAACTTGAACGATCTTTTCATAAGAAAGTTTTGAAACACTCTTTTAGTAGAATCTGCAAGTGTTTATTTCGAGACCTTTGAGGCCAATGATGGAAAAGGAAATATCTTCAAATAACAACTACACAGAAGCATTCTCAGAAACTTCTTTGTGATGAGTGCATTCAACTCACAGACTTGAACCTTCCTTAAGAAAGAGCAGTTTTGAAACACTCTTTTTGTAGAGTCCGCAGTTAGATATTTGGAGCGCTTTGAGGGCTATGTTGATAAATGACATATCTTCACCTAAAAACAAGAGAGAGGCATTCTCAGAAACTTCTGTGTGATGAGTGCATTCAACTCACAGACTTGAACATTCCTTTCGATAGAGCAGTTTGGAAACACTCCTTTTGTAGAATCTGCAAGTGTTTACTTGGAGCGCTCTGAGGCCTATGTTGGAAAAGGAAATATCTTCACATAAAAACTAGACAGAAGTGTTCTCCGAAACTTCTTCGTGATGAGTTCATTCAACTCACAAAGTTGAACGTTCCTTTCTATAGGACTCTTTTGAAACACTCCTTTAGTAGAATCTTCAAGTGTTTATTTCGAGCCCTTTGAGGCCAAAGATTGAAAAGGAAATGTCTTCAAATAACAACTACACAGAAGCATTCTCAGAAACTTCTTTGTGATGAGTGCGTTCAACTCACAGACTTGAACCTTCCTTTGGAAAGAGCAGTTTTGAAACACTCGTTTTGTAGAATCTGCAAGTAGACATTTGGAGCGCTTTGAGGACTATGCTGGGAAATGAAATATCTTCACCTAAAAACAGGAGAGAAGCAATCTCAGAAACTTCTGTGTGATGAGTGCATTCAACTCACAGACTTGAACATTCCTTTCGATAGAGCAGTTTGGAAACACTCCTTTTGTAGAATCTGCAAGTGTTTATTTGGAGTGCTTTGAGGCCAATGCTGGAAAAGGAAATATCTTCACATAAAAACTACACAGAAGCATTCTGAGATACTTCTTGGTGATGAGTGCATTCAGCTCACAGACCTGAACTTTCCTTTTGAAAGAGCAGTTTTGAAACTCTCTTTTTGTAGAATCTGCAAGTAGATATTTCGAGCGCATTGAGGCGTATGCTGGGAAGTGAAATATCTTCACCTAAAAACAAGAGAGAGGCATTCTCAGAAACTTCTTTGTGATGAGGGCATTCAACTCAGAGACTTCAACATTCCGTTTGAAAGAGGAGTTTTGAAACACTCTTTTTGTAGAATCTGCTAGTGTTTATTTGGAGTGCTTTGAGGCCTATGCTGGAAAAGGAAATATCTTCACATTAAAACTACACAGAAGCATTCTAAGATAGTTCTTCGTGATGAGTGCATTCAACTCACAGACCTGAACTTTCCTTTGGAAAGAGCAGTTTTGAAACATTCTTTTTGTAGGATCTGCAAGTAGATATTTGGAGCGCTTTGAGGCCTATGCTGGGAAATGAAATATCTTCACCTAAAAACAAGACAGAAGCATTCTCAGAAACTTCTGTGTGATGAGTGCATTCAACTCACAGATTTGAATATTCCCTTCGGTAGAGCAGTTTGGAAACACTCCTTTTGTATAATCTGCAAGTGTTTATTTGGAGCGCTCTGAGGCCTATGCTGGAAAAGGAAATGTCTTCATATAAAAACTAGACAGAAGCATTCTCAGAAACTTCTGTGTGATGAGTGCATTCAACTCACAGACTTGAACATTCCTTTCGATAGAGCAGTTTGGAAACACTCCTTTTGTAGAATCTGCAAGTGTTTATTTGGAGTGCTCTGAGGCCTATGCTGGAAAAGGAAATATCTTCACATAAAAACTAGACAGAAGTATTCTCAGAAACTTCTTCGTGATGAGTTCATTCAACTCACAAAGTTGAACGTTCCTTTCTATAGGACACTTCTGAAACACTCCTTTAGTAGAATCTTCAAGTGTTTATTTCGAGCCCTTTGAGGCCAAAGATTGAAAAGGAAATGTCTTCAAATAACAACTACACGGAAGCATTCTCAGAAACTTCTTTGTGATGAGTGCATTCAACTCACACACTTGAACCTTCCTTTGGAAAGAGCAGTTTTGAAACACTCTTTTTGTAGAATCTGCAAGTAGACTTTGGAGCGCTTTGAGGCCTATGCTGGGAAATGAAATATCTTCACCTAAAAACAGGAGGGAAGCATTCTCAGAAACTTCTTTGTGATGAGTGCATTCAACTCACAGACTTGAACATTCCTTTCGATAGAGCAGTTTGGAAACACTCCTTTTGTAGAATCTGCATGTGTATATTTGGAGTGCTTTGAGGCCTATGCTGGAAAAGGAAATCTCTTCACATAAAAACTACACAGAAGCATTCTGAGATACTTCTTGGTGATGAGTTCATTCAACTCATAGACTTCAACCTTCCTTTTGAAAGAGCAGTTTTGAAACACTCTTTTTGTAGAATCTGCAAGTAGATATTTGGAGCGCTTTGAGGCCTATGCTGGGAAATGAAATATCTTCACCTAGAAACAAGAGAGAAGCATTCTCAGAAACTTCTGTGTGATGAGTGCATTCAACTCGCAGACTTGAACACTCCTTTCGATAGAGCAGTTTGGAAACACTCCTTTTGTAGAATCTGCAAGTGTTTATTTGGAGCGCTCTGAGGCCTATGGTGGAAAAGGAAATATCTTCACATAAAAACTAGACAGAAGCATTCTCAGAAACTTCTGCGTGATGAGCTCATTCAACTCACAAAGTTGAACGTTCCTTTCTATAGGACACTTTTGAAACACTCCTTTAGTAGAATCTGCAAGTGTATATTTCGAGTCCTTTGAGACGAAAGATGGAAAAGGAAATGTCCTCAAATAACAACTACACAGAAGCATTCTCAGAAACTTCTTTGTGATGAGTGCATTCAACTCACAGACTTGAACATTCCTTTTGATAGAGCAGTTTGAAAACACTCCTTTTGTGGAATCTCCAAGTGTTTATTTGGTGCCATCTGAGGCCTATGCTGGAAAAGGAAATATCTTCACATGAAAACTAGACAGAAGCATTCTCAGAAACTTCGGTGTGATGAGTTCATTCAACTCACAGACTTGAACGTTCCTTTTGATAGGACAGTTTTGAAACACTCCTTTAGTAGAATCTGCAACTGTTTATTTCGAGCCCTTTGAGGCCAATGATGGAAAAGGAAATGTCTTCAAATAAAAACTACAAAGAAGCATTCTCAGAAACTTCTTTGTGATGAGTTCATTCAACTCACAGACTTGATCCTTCCTTTTGAAAGAGCAGTTTTGAAACACTCTTTTTGTTGAATCTGCAAGTAGACATTTTGAGCGCTTTGAGGCCTATGCTTTGAAATGAAATATCTTCACCTAAAAAAAAGAGGGAAACATTCTCAGAAACTTCTGGATGATGGGTGCATTCAACTCACAGACTTGAACATTCCTTTCGATAGAGCAGTTTGGAAACACTCCTTTTGTAGAATCTGCAAGTGTTTATTTGGAGTGCTTTGAGGCTTATGCTGGAAAGGAAATATTTTCACATAAAAACTACACAGAAGCATTCTGAGATACTTCTTGGTGATGAGTGCATTCAGCTCACCGACCTGAACCTTCCTTTTGAAAGAGCAGTTTTGAAACTCTCTTTTTGTAGAATCTGCAAGTAGATATATCGAGCGCTTTGAGGCCTATGCTGGGACATGAAATATCTTCACCTAAAAACAAGAGAGAGGCATTCTCAGAAATTTCTTTGTGATGAGGGCATTCAACTCAGAGACTTGAACCTTCCTTTTGAAAGAGGAGTTTGAAACACTCTTTTTGTAGAATCTGCAAGTGTTTATTTGGAGTGCTTTGAGGCCTATACTGGAAAAGGAAATATCTTCACATTAAAACTACACAGAAGTATTCTGAGATACTTCTTGTTGATGAGTGCATTCAACTCACAGACCTGAAGTTTCCTTTTGAAAGAGCAGCTTTGAAACACTCTTTTTGTAGAATCTGCAAGTAGATATTTGGAGCGCTTTGAGGCCTATGCTGGGAAATGAAATATCATCACCTAAAAACAAGAGAGAGGCATTCTCAGAAACTTCTTTGCGATGAGGGCATTCAACTCACAGACTTGAACCTTCCTTTGGAAAGAGCAGTTTTGAAACACTCTTTTTGTAGAATCTGAAAGTAGATATTTGGAGCGCTTTGAGGCCTATGATGGGAAATGAAATATCTTCACCTAAAAACAAGAGAGAAGCATTCTCAGAAACTTCTGTGTGATGAGTGCATTCAACTCACAGACTTGAACATTCCTTTAGATAGAGCAGTTTGGAAACACTCCTTTTGTAGAATCTGCAAGTGTTTATTTCGGGTGCATTGCGGCCTATGCGGGAAAAGGAAATACCTTCACATAAAAACTACACAGAAGCATTCTGAGATACTTCTTGGTGATGAGTGCATTCATCTCACAGACTTCAACCTTCCTTTTGAAAGAGCAGTTTTGAAACACTCTTTTTGTAGAATCTGCAAGTAGACATTTGGAGCGCTTAGAGGCCTATGCTGGGAAATGAAATATCTTCACCTAAAAACAAGAGAGAAGCATTCTCAGAAACTACTCTGTGATGAGTGCATTCAACTCACAGACTTGAATATTCCCTTCGATAGAGCAGTTTGGAAACACTCCTTTTGTAGAATCTGCAAGTGTTTATTTGGAGTGCTTTGAGGCCTATGCTGGAAAAGGAAATATCTTCACATAAAATCTACACAGAAGCATTCTGAGATACTTCTTGTTGATGAGTGCATTCAACTCACAGACCTGAAGTTTCCTTTTGAAAGAGCAGTATTGAAACACTCTTTTTGTAGAATCTGCAAGTAGATATTTGGAGCGCTTTGAGGCCTATGCTGGGAAATGAAATATCTTCACCTAAAAACAAGAGAGAGGCATTCTCAGAAACTTCTTTGTGATGAGGGCATTCAACTCACAGACTTGAACCTTCCTTTTGAAAGAGCAGTTTTGAAACACTCTTTTTGTAGAATCTGCAAGTAGATATTTGGAGCGCTTTGAGGCCTATGATGGGAAATGAAATATCTTCACCTAAAAACAAGAGAGAAGCATTCTCAGAAACTTCTGTGTGATGAGTGCATTCAACTCACAGACTTCAACGTTCCTTTCGATAGAGCAGTTTGGAAACACTCCTTTTGTAGAATCTGCAAGTGTTTATTTGGGTGCTTTGAGGCCTATGCTGGAAAAGGAAATACCTTCACATAAAAACTACACAGAAGCATTCTGAGATACTTCCTGGGGATGAGTGCATTCAACTCACAGACTTGAACCTTCCTTTAGAAAGAGCAGTTTTGAAACACTCTTTTTGTTGAATCCGCAAGTAGATATTTGGAGCGCTTTGAGGCCTATGCTGGTAAATGAAATAACTTCACCTAAAAACAAGAGAGAAGCATTCTCAGAAACTTCTGTGTGATGAGTGCATTCAACTCACAGACTTCAACATTCCTTTCGATAGAGCAGTTTGGAAACACTCCTTTTGTAGAAACTGCAAGTGTTTATTTGGAGCGCTCTGAGGCCTATGCTGGAAAAGGAAATGTCTTTACATAAAAACTAGACAGAAGCATTCTCAGAAACTTCTGTGTGATGAGCTCTTTCAACTCTCAAACTTGAACGTTCCTTTCTATAGGACACTTTTGAAACACTCCTTTAGTAGAATCTGCAAGTGTTTATTTCGAATCCTTTGAGGCCAAAGATTGAAAAGGAAATGTCTTCAAATAACAACTCCACACAAGCATTCTCAGAAACTTCTTTGTGATGAGTGCATTCAACTCACAGACTTGAACATTCCTTTCGATAGAGCAGTTTGGAAACAATCTTTTTGTAGAATCTGCAAGTAGATATTTGGAGCGCTTTGAGGCCTATGCTGGGAAATGAAATATCTTCACCTAAAAGCAAGAGAGAAGCATTCTCAGAAACTTCTGTGTGATGAGTGTATTCAACTCACAGACTTGAGCATTCCTTTTGATAGAGCAGTTTGATAACACTCCTTTTGTGGAATCTCCAAGTGTTTATTTGGAGCCCTCTGAGGCCTATGCTGGAAAAGGAAATATCTTCACATAAAAACTAGACAGAAGCATTCTCAGAAACTTCGGTGTGATGAGTTCATTCAACTCAGAGACTTGAACGTTCCTTTTGATAGGACAGTTTTGAAACACTCCTTTAATAGAATCTGCAACTGTTTATTTCGAGCCCTTTGTGGCCAATGATGGAAAAGGAAATGTCTTCAAATAAAAACTACAAAGAAGCATTCTCAGAAACTTCTTTGCGATGAGTGCATTCAACTCACAGACTTGAACCTTCCTTTTGAAAGAGCAGTTTTGAAACACTCTTTTTGTTGAATCTGCAAGTAGACATTTTGAGCGCTTTGAGGCCTATGCTGGGAAATGAAATATCTTCACCTAAAAACAAGAGAGAAACTTTCTCAGAAACTTCTGAATGATGGGTGCATTCAACTCACAGGCTTGAACATTCCTTTCGATAGAGCAGTTTGGAAACACTCCTTTTGTAGAATCTGCAAGTATTTATTTGGAGCGCTCTGAGGCCTATGCTGGAAAAGGAAATATCTTCACATAAAAACTAGACAGAAGCATTCTCAGAAACTTCTGTGTGATGAGCTCATTCAACTCTGAAACTTGAACTTTCTTTTCATAGGACTGTTTTGAAACACTCTTTTAGTAGAATCTGCAAGTGCTTATTTCGAGCCCTTTGAGGCCAATGATGGAAAAGGAAATATCTTCAAATAACAACTACACAGAAACATTCTCAGAAACTTCTTTGTGATGAGGGCATTCAACTCACAGACTTGAACCTTCCTTTGGAAAGAGCAGTTTTGAAACACTCTTTTTGTAGAATCTGCAAGTAGACATTTGGAGCGCTTTGAGGCCTATGCTGGGAAATGAAATATCTTCACCTAAAAACAGGAGAGAAGCATTCTCAGAAACTTCTGTGTGATGAGTGCGTTCACCTCACAGACTTGAACATTCCTTTCGATAGAGCAGTTTGGAAACACTCCTTTTGTAGAATCTGCAAGTGTTTATTTGGCGTGCTTTGAGGCCTATGCTGGAAAAGGAAATCTCTTCACATAAAAACTACACAGAAGCATTCTGAGATACTTCTTGGTGATGAGTACATTCAACTCACAGACTTCAACCATCCTTTTGAAAGAGCAGTTTTGAAACACTCTTTTTGTAGAATCTGCAAGTAGATATTTGGAGCGCTTTGAGGCCTATGCTGGGAAATGAAATATCTTCACCTAAAAACAAGAGAGAAGCATTCTCAGAAACTTCTGTGTGATGAGTGCATTCAACTCACAGACTGGAATATTCCCTTCGATAGAGCAGTTTGGAAACACTCCTTTTGTAGAATCTGCAAGTGTTTATTTGGAGCGCTCTGAGGCCTATGCTGGAAAAGGAAATATCTTCACATAAAAACTAGACAGAAGCATTCTCAGAAACTTCTGCGTGATGAGTTCATTCAACTCACAAAGTTGAACGTTCCTTTCTATAGGACACTATTGAAACGCTCCTTTAGTAGAATCTGCAGGTGTGTATTTCGAGCCCTTTGAGGCCAAAGATTGAAAAGAAAATGTCTTCAAATAACAACTAGACAGAAGCATTCTCAGAAACTTCTTTGTGATGAGTGCATTCAACTCACAGACTTGAACCTTCCTTTTGAAAGAGCAGTTTTGAAACACTCTTTTTGTATAATCTGCAAGTAGACATTTGGAGCGCTTTGAGGCCTATGCTGGGAAATGAAATATCTTCACCTAAAAACAAGAGAGAAACATTCTCAGAAACTTCTGTGTGATGAGTGCATTCAACTCACAGACTTGAACATTCCTTTCGATAGAGCAGTTTGGAAACACTCCTTTTGTAGAATCTGCAAGTGTTTATTTCGAGTGCTTTGAGGCCTATGCTGGAAAAGGAAATATCTTCACATAAAAACTACACAGAAGCATTCTGAGATACTTCTTGGTGATGAGTGCATTCAACTCACGGACTTGAACCTTCCTTTTGAAAGAGCAGTTTTGAAACACTCTTTTTGTTGAATCTGCAAGTAGATATTTCGAGCGCTTTGAGGCCTATGATGGGAAATGAAATATCTTCACCTAAAAACAAGAGAGGGGCATTCTCAGAAACTTCTATGTGATGAGAGCATTCAACTCAGAGACATGAACCTTCCTTTTGAAAGAGGAGTTTTGAAACACTCTTTTTGTAGAATCTGCATGTGTTTATTTGGAGTGCTTTGAGGCCTATGCTGGAAAAGGAAATATCTTCACATTAAAACTACACAGAAGCATTCTGAGATACTTCTTGGTGATGAGTGCATTCAAATCACAGAGGTGAACTTTCCTTTTGAAAGAGCAGTTTTGAAACACTCTCTTTGTAGAATCTGCAAGTAGATATTCGGACCGCTTTGAGGCCTAGGCTGGGAAATGAAATATCTTCACCTAAAAACAAGAGAGAGGCATTCTCGGAAACTTCTTTGTGATGAGGGCATTCAACTCACAGACTTGAGCCTTTCTTTTGAAAGAGGAGTTTTGAAACACTCTTTTTGTAGAATCTGCAAGGAGACATTTGGAGGGCTTTGAGGCCTATGCTGGGAAATGAAATATCTTTACCTAAAAACAAGAGAGAAGCATTCTCAGAAACTTCTGTGTGATGAGTGCATTCAACTCACAGCCTTGAACATTCCTTTCGATAGAGCAGTTTGGAAACACTCCTTTTGTAGAATCTGCAAGTGTTTATTTAGGGTGCTTTGAGGCCTATGCTGGAAAGGGAAATATCTTCACATAAAAACTACACAGAAGCATTCTCAGAAACTTCTGTGTGATGAGTGCATTCAACCCACAGACTTGAACATTTCTTCCGATAGAGCAGTTTGGAAACACTCCTTTTGTAGAATCTGCAAGGGTTTATTTGGAGCGCTCTGAGGCCTATGCTGGAAAAGGAAACATCTTCACATAAAAACTAGACAGAAGCATTCTCAGAAACTTCTGTGTGATGAGTTCATTCAACTCACAAACTTGAAGGTTCCTTTTGATATGACAGTTTTGAAACCCTCTTTCAGTAGAATCTGCAAGTGTTTAATTCTAGCCCTTTGAGGCCAAAGATGGAAAAGGAAATGTCCTCAAATAACAACTACACAGAAGCACTCTCAGAAACTTCTTTGTGATGAGTGCATTCAACTCACGGACTTGAACCTTCCTTTGGAAAGAGCAGTTTTGAAACACTGTTTTTGTAGAATCTGCATGTAGACATTTGGAGCGCTTTGAGGCCTATGCTGGGAAATGAAATATCTTCACCTAAAAACAAGAGAGAAGCATTCTCAGAAACTTCTGTGTGATGAGTGCATTCAACTCACAGACTTGAACACTCCTATCGATAGAGCAGTTTGGAAACACTCCTTTTGTAGAATCTGCAAGTGTTTACTTGGAGCGCTCTGAGGCCTATTCTGGAAAAGGAAATGTCTTCACATAAAAACTAGACAGAAGCATTCTCAGAAACTTCTGTGTGATGAGCTCATTCAACTCTCAAACTTGAACGTTCTTTTCATAAGACAGTTTTGAAACACTCTTTTAGTAGAATCTGCAAGTGTTTATTTCGAGCCCTTTGAGGCCAATGATGGAAAAGGAAATATCTTCAAATAACAACTACACAGAAGCATTCTCAGAAACTTCTTTGTGATGAGTGCATTCAACTCACAGACTTGAACCTTCCTTTGGAAAGAGCAGTTTTGAAACACTGTTTTTGTAGAATCTGCAAGTAGACATTTGGAGCGCTTTGAGGCCTATGCTGGGAAATGAAATATCTTAACCTAAAAACAAGAGAGAAGCATTCTCAGAAACTTCTGTGTGATGAGTGCATTCAACTCACAGACTTGAACATTCCTTTCGATAGAGCAGTTTGCAAAAACACTCATTTTGTAGAATCTACAAGTGTTTATTTGGAGTACTTTGAGGCCAATGCTGGAAAAGGAAATATCTTCACATAAAAACTACACCGAAGCATTCTGAGATACTTCTTGGTGATGAGTGCATTCAACTCACGGACCTGAACTTTCCTTTTGAGAGACCAGTTTTGAAACACTCTATTTGTAGAATCTGCAAGTAGATATTTGGAGCGCTTTGAGACCTATGCTGGGAAATGAAATATCTTCACCTAAAAACAACAGAGAGGCATTCTCAGAAACTTCTTTGTGATGAGGGCATTCAACTCACAGACTTGAACCTTCCTTTGGAAAGAGGAGTTTTGTAACACTCTTTTTGTAGAATCTGCAAGGAGACATTTGGAGGGCTTTGAGGCCTATGCTGGAAATGAAATATCTTCACCTAAAAACTAGAGAGAAGCTTTCTCAGAAACTTCTGTGTGATGAGGGCATTGAGCTCACAGCCTTGAACTTTCCTTTCGATAGAGCAGTTTGGAAACACTCCTTTTGTAGAATCTGCAAGTGTTTATTTGGGGTGTTTTGAGGCCTATGCTGGAAAAGGAAATATCTTCACATAAATACTACACAGAAGCATTCTGAGATACTTCCTGGTGATGAGTGCATTCAACTCACAGACTTGAACCTTCCTTTAAAAAGAGCAGTTTTGAAACACTCTTTTTGTAGAGTCCGCAATTAGATATTTGGAGCGCTTTGAGGCCTATGTTGGGAAATGACATATCTTCACCTAAAAACAAGAGAGAAGCATTCTCAGAAACTTCTGTGTGATGAGTGCATTCAACTCACAGACTTGAACATTCCTTTCGATAGAGCAGTTTGGAAAAACTCCTTTTGTAGAATCTGCAAGTGTTTATTTGGAGCGCTCTGAGGCCTATGCTGGAAAAGGAAATGTCTTCACATAAAAACTAGAGAGAAGCATTCTCAGAAACCTCTGTGTGATGAGCTCATTCAACTCTCAAACTTGAACGTTCTTTTCATAGGACAGTTTTGAAACACTCTTTTAGTAGAATCTGCAAGTGTTTATTTCGAGCCCTTTGAGGCCAATGATGGAAAAGGAAATATCTTCAAATAACAACTACACAGAAGCCTTCTCAGAAACTTCTTTGTGATGAGTTCATTCAACTCACAGACTTCAGCCTTCCTTTTGAAAGAGCAGTTTTGAAACACTCTTTTTGTAGAATCTGTAAGTAGATATTTGGAGCGCTTTGAGGCCTATGCTGGGAAATGAAATATCTTCACCTAAAAACAAGAGAGAAGCATTCTCAGAAACTATTGTGTGATGAGTGCATTCAACTCACAGACTTGAATATTCCCTTCAATAGAGCAGTTTGAAAACACTCCTTTTGTAGAATCTGCAAGTGTTTATTTGCCGCGCTGTGAGGCCAATGCTGGAAAAGGAAATATCTTCACATAAAAACTAGACAGAAGCATTCTCAGAAACTTCTGTGTGATGAGCTCATTCAACTCTGAAACTTGAACGATCATTTCATAAGAAAGTTTTGAAACACTCTTTTAGTAGAATCTGCAAGTGTTTATTTCGAGACCTTTGAGGCCAATGATGGAAAAGGAAATATCTTCAAATAACAACTACACAGAAGCATTCTCAGAAACTTCTTTGTGATGAGTGCATTCAACTCACAGACTTGAACCTTCCTTAAGAAAGAGCAGTTTTGAAACACTCTTTTTGTAGAGTCCGCAGTTAGATATTTAGAGCGCTTTGAGGGCTATGTTGATAAATGACATATCTTCACCTAAAAACAAGAGAGAGGCATTCTCAGAAACTTCTGTGTGATGAGTGCATTCAACTCACAGACTTGAACATTCCTTTCGATAGAGCAGTTTGGAAACACTCCTTTTGTAGAATCTGCAAGTGTTTACTTGGAGCGCTCTGAGGCCTATGTTGGAAAAGGAAATATCTTCACATAAAAACTAGACAGAAGTGTTCTCCGAAACTTCTTCGTGATGAGTTCATTCAACTCACAAAGTTGAACGTTCCTTTCTATAGGACTCTTTTGAAACACTCCTTTAGTAGAATCTTCAAGTGTTTATTTCGAGCCCTTTGAGGCCAAAGATTGAAAAGGAAATGTCTTCAAATAACAACTACACAGAAGCATTCTCAGAAACTTCTTTGTGATGAGTGCGTTCAACTCACAGACTTGAACCTTCCTTTGGAAAGAGCAGTTTTGAAACACTCGTTTTGTAGAATCTGCAAGTAGACATTTGGAGCGCTTTGAGGCCTATGCTGGGAAATGAAATATCTTCACCTAAAAACAGGAGAGAAGCAATCTCAGAAACTTCTGTGTGATGAGTGCATTCAACTCACAGACTTGAACATTCCTTTTGATAGAGCAGTTTGGAAACACTCCTTTTGTAGAATCTGCAAGTGTTTATTTGGAGTGCTTTGAGGCCAATGCTAGAAAAGGAAATATCTTCACATAAAAACTACACAGAAGCATTCTGAGATACTTCTTGGTGATGAGTGCATTCAGCTCACAGACCTGAACTTTCCTTTTGAAAGAGCAGTTTTGAAACTCTCTTTTTGTAGAATCTGCAAGTAGATATTTCGAGCGCATTGAGGCGTATGCTGGGAAGTGAAATATCTTCACCTAAAAACAAGAGAGAGGCATTCTCAGAAACTTCTTTGTGATGAGGGCATTCAACTCAGAGACTTCAACATTCCGTTTGAAAGAGGAGTTTTGAAACACTCTTTTTGTAGAATCTGCTAGTGTTTATTTGGAGTGCTTTGAGGCCTATGATGGAAAAGGAAATATCTTCACATTAAAACTACACAGAAGCATTCTAAGATAGTTCTTCGTGATGAGTGCATTCAACTCACAGACCTGAACTTTCCTTTGGAAAGAGCAGTTTTGAAACATTCTTTTTGTAGGATCTGCAAGTAGATATTTGGAGCGCTTTGAGTCCTATGCTGGGAAATGAAATATCTTCACCTAAAAACAAGACAGAAGCATTCTCAGAAACTACTGTGGGATGAGTGCGTTCCACTCACAGACTTGAATATTCCCTTCGATAGAGCAGTTTGGAAACACTCCTTTTGTAGAATCTGCAAGTGTTTATTTGCAGCGCTCTGAGGCCTATGCTGGAAAAGGAAATATCTTCACATAAAAACAAGACAGAAGCATTCTCAGAAACTTCTGCGTGATGAGCACATTCAGCTCACAAAGTTGAACGTTCCTTTCTATAGGACACTTTTGAAACACTCCTTTAGTAGAATCTGCAAGTGTTTATTTCGAGCCCTTTGAGGCCAAAGATTGAAAAGGAAATGTATTCAAATAACAACTACACAGAAGAATTCTCAGAAATTTCTTTGTGATGAGTGCATTCAACTCACAGACTTGAACCTTCCTTTGGAAAGAGCAGTTTTGAAACACTCTTTTTGTAGAATCTGCAAGTAGACATTTGGAGCGCTTTGAGGCCTATGCTGGGAAATGGAATGTCTTCACCTAAAAACAAGAGAGAAACATTCTCAGGAACTTCTGTGTGATGAGTGCATTCAACTCACAGACTTGAACATTCCTTTCAATAGAGCAGTTTGGAAAAACTCCCTTTGTAGAATCTGCAAGTGTTTATTTGGAGTGCTTTGAGGCCTATGCTAGAAATGGAAATATCTTCACATAAAAACTACACAGAAGCATTCTGAGATACTTCCTGATTCTGAGTGCATTCTACTCACAGACTTGAACGTTCCTTTAGAAAGAGCAGTTTGGAAACACTCTTTTTGTAGAATTCGCAAGTAGATATTTGGAGCGCTTTGAGGCCTATGCTGGTAAATGAAATATCTTCACCTAAAAACAAGAGAGAAACATTCTCAGAAACTTCTGGGTGATGAGTGCATTCAACTCACCGACTTGAACATTCCTTTCGATAGAGCAGTTTGGAAACACTCCTTTTGTAGAATCTGCAAGTGTTTATTTGGAGTGCTTTGAGGCCTATGGTGGGAAAGGAAATATCTTCACATAAAAACTCCACAGAATCATTCTGAGATACTTCCTGGTGATGAGTGCATTAAACTCACAGACTTGAACCTTCCTTTAGAAAGAGCAGTTTTGAAACACTCTTTTTGTAGAATTCGCAAGTAGATATTTGGAGCGCTTTGAGGCCTATGCTGGTAAATGAAATATCTTCACCTAAAAACAAGAGAGAAGCATTCTCAGAAACTTCTGTGTGATGAGTGCATTCAACTCACAGACTTGAACACCCCTATCGATAAAGCAGTTTGGAAACACTCCTTTTGTAGAATCTGCACGTGTTTACTTGGAGCGCTCTGAGGCCAATTCTGGAAAAGGATATGTCTTCACATAAAAACTAGACAGAAGCATTCTCAGAAACTTCTGTGTGATGAGCTCATTCAACTCTCAAACTTGAACGTTCTTTTCATAGGACAGTTTTGAAACACTCTTTTAGTAGAATCTGCAAGTGTTTATTTCGAGCCCTTTGAGGCCAATGATGGAAAAGGAAATATCTTCAAATAACAACTACACAGAAGCATTCTCAAAAACTTCTTTGTGATGAGTGCGTTCAACTCACAGACTTCAACCTTCCTTTTGAAAGAGCAGTTTTGAAACACTCTTTTTGTAGAATCTGCAAGTAGATATTTGGAGCGCTTTGAAGCCAATGCTGCGAAATGAAATATCTTCACCTAAAAACAAGAGAGAAGCATTCTCAGACACTACTGTGTGATGAGTGCATTCAACTCACAGACTTGAATATTCCCTTCGATAGAGCAGTTTGGAAACACTCCTTTTGTAGAATATGCAAGTGTTTATTTGCAGCGCTCTGAGGCCTATGCTGGAAAAGGAAATATCTTCACATAAAAACA
This sequence comes from Pongo pygmaeus, assembly GCF_028885625.2. Taxonomy (NCBI): domain Eukaryota; kingdom Metazoa; phylum Chordata; class Mammalia; order Primates; family Hominidae; genus Pongo; species Pongo pygmaeus. Next base: position 103,647,415 of record NC_072373.2, on the reverse strand, counting down.
AGACAGAAGCATTCTCAGAAACTTCTGTGTGGTGAGTACTTTCCACTCTCAAAGTTGAACGTTCCTTTCCATAGGACACTTTTGAAACACTCCTTTAGTAGAATCTGCAAGTGTTTATTTCGAGCACTTTGAGGCCAAAGATTGAAAAGGAAATGTCTTCAAATAACGACTCCACACAAGCATTCTCAGAAACTTCTTTGTGATGAGTGCATTCAACTCACAGACTTGAACCTTCCTTTGGAAAGAGCAGTTTTGAAACACACTTTTTGTAGAATCTGCAAGTAGACATTTGGAGCGCTTTGTGGCCTAGGCTGGGAAATGAAATATCTTCACCTAAAAACAGGAGAGAAGCAATCTCAGAAACTTCTGTGTGATGAGTGCACTCAACTCACAGACTTGAACATTCCTTTCGATAGAGCAGTTTGGAAACACTCCTTTTGCAGAATCTGCAAGTGTTTATTTGGAGTGCTTTGAGGCCTATGCTGGAAAAGGAAATATCTTCACATAAAAACTACACAGAAGTATTCTGAGTTACTTCTTTGTGATGAGTTCATTCAACTCACAGACCTGAACTTTCCTTTTGAAAGAGCAGTTTTGAAACACTCTTTTTTTAGAATCTGCAAGTAGATATTTCGAACGCTTTGAGGCCTATGCTGGGAAATGAAATATCTTCACCTAAAAACAAGAGAGAGGCATTCTCAGAAACTTCTTTGTGATGAGGGCATTCAACTCAGAGACTTGAACCTTCCTTTTGAAAGAGGAGTTTTGAAACACTCTTTTTGTAGAATCTGCAAGTGTTTATTTGGAGTGCTTTGAGGCCTATGCTGGAAAAGGAAATATCTTCACATTAAAACTACACAGAAGCATTCTGAGATACTTCTTGGTGATGAGTGCATTCAACTCACAGACCTGAACTTTCCTTTTGAAAGAGCAGTTTTGAAACACTCTTTTTGTAGAATCTGCAAGTAGATATTTGGAGCGCTTTGAGGCCTATGCTGGGAAATGAAGTATCTTCACCTAAAAACAAGAGAGAGGCATTCTCGGAAACTTCTTTGTGATGAGGGCATTCAACTCACAGACTTGAGCCTTACTTTTGAAAGAGGAGTTTTGAAACCCTATTTTTGTAGGATCTGCAAGGAGACATTTGGAGGGCTTTGAGGCCTATGCTGGGAAATGAAATATCTTCACCTAAAAACAAGAGAGAAGCATTCTCAGAAACTTCTGTTTCATGAGTGCATTCAACTCACAACCTTGAACATTCCTTTCGATAGAGCAGTTTGGAAACACTCCTTTTGTAGAATCTGCAAGTGTTTATTTTGGGTGCTTTGAGGCCTATGGCGGAAAAGGAAATATCTTCACATAAAAACTACACCGAATCATTCTGAGATACTTCCTGGGGATGAGTGCATTCAACTCACAGACTTGAACCTTCCTTTAGAAAGAGCAGTTTTGAAACACTCTTTTTGTAGAATCCGCAAGTCGATATTTGGAGCGCTTTGAGGCCTATGCTGGTAAATGAAATATCTTCACCTAAAAATAAGAGAGAAGCATTCTCAGAAACTTCTGGGTGATGAGTGCATTCAACTCACCGACTTGAACATTCCTTTCGATAGAGCAGTTTGGAAACACTCCTTTTGAAGAATATGCAAGTGTTTATTTGGAGCGCTCTGAAGCCTATGCTGGAAAAGGAAATATCTTCACATAAAAACTAGACAGAAGCGTTCTCAGAAACTTCTGTGTGATGAGCTCATTCAACTCTCAGACTTGAACGTTCCTTTTGATAGGACAGTTTTGAAACACTCTTTTAGGAGAATCCGCAAGTGTTTATTTCGAGCCCTTTGAGGCCAATGATGGAAAAGGAAATGTCTTCAAATAACAACTACAAAGAAGCATTCTCAGAAACTTCTTTGTGATGAGTGCATTCAACTCACAGACTTGAACCTTCCTTTTGAAAGAGCAGTTTTGAAACACTCTTTTTGTAGAATCTTCAAGTAGACATTTGGAACGCTTTGAGGCATATGCTAGGAAATGAAATATCTTCACCTAAAAACAAGAGAGAAGCATTCTCAGAAACTTCTGTGTGATGAGTGCATTCAACTCACAGACTTGAAAATTCCTTTCGATAGAGCAGTTTGGAAACACTCCTTTTGTAGAATCTGCAAGTGTTTATTTAGACTGTTTTGAGGCCTATGCTGGAAGAGGAAATATCTTCACATAAAAACTACACAGAAGCATTCTGAAATACTTCCTGGTGATGAGTCCATTCTACTCACAGACTTCAACGTTCCTTTAGAAACAGCAGTTTGGAAATCCTCTTTTTGTAGAATCCGCAAGTAGATATTTGGAGCGCTTTGAGGCCTATGCTGGGAAAAGAAATATCTTCACCTAAAAATAAGACAGAAGCATTTTCAGAAACTTCTTTGTGATGAGTGCATTCAACTCACAGACTTGAACTTTCCTTTTGAAAGAGCAGTTTTGAAACACTCTTTTTGTTGAATCTGCAAGTAGACATTTGGAGCGCTTTGAGGCCTATGCTGGGAAATGAAATATCTTCATCTAAAAACGAGAGAGAAACATTCTCAGAAACTTCTGGGTGATGAGTGCATTCAACTCACAGACTTGAACATTCCTTTTGATAGAGCAGTTTGGAAACACTCCTTTTGTAGAATCTGCAAGGGTTTATTTGGAGTGCTTTGAGGCCTATGCTGGAAAAGGAAATATCTTCACATAAAAACTACACAGAAGCATTCTGAGATACTTCTTGGTGATGAGTGCATTCAACTCACCGACCTGAACTTTCCTTTTCAAAGAGCAGTTTTGAAACACTCTTTTGGTAGAATCTCCAAGTAGATATTTTGAGCGCTTTGAGGCCTATGCTGGGAAATGAAATATCGTCACCTAAAAACAAGAGAGAGGCATTCTCAGAAACTTCTTTGTGATGAGGGCATTCAACTCACAGACTTGAACCTTACATTTGATAGAGGAGTTTTGAAACACTCTTTTTGTGGAATCTGCAATGAGACATTTGGAGGGCTTTGAGGCCTATGCAGGGAAATGAAATATCTTCACCTAAAAACAAGAGAGAAACATTCTCAGAAACTTCTGTGTGATGCGTGCATTCAACTCACAGCCTTGAACATTCCTTTCGATACAGCAGTTTGGAAACTCTCCTTTTGTAGAATCTGCAAGTGTTTATTTGGGGTGCTTTGAGGCCTCTGCTGGAAAAGGAAATATCTTCACCTAAAAACTACACAGAGGCATTCTGAGATACATCCTGGTGATGAGTGCATTCAACTAACAAACTTGAACCTTCCTTTAGAAAGAGCAGTTTTGAAACACACTTTTTGTAGATTCCGCAAGTAGATATTTGGAGCGCTTTGAGGCCTATGCTGGGAAATGATATACCTTCACCTAAAAACAAGAGAGAAGCATTCTCAGAAACTTCTGTGTGATGAGTGCATTCAACTCACAGACTTGAACATTCCTTTCGATAGAGCAGTTTGGAAACACTCCTTTTGTAGAATCTGCTAGTGTTTATTTGGAGCGCTCTGAGGCCTATGCTGGAAAAGGAAATATCTTCACATAAAAACTAGACAGAAGCATTCTCAGAAACTTCTGTGTGATGAGTTCATTCAACTCACAAAGTTGAACGTTCCTTTCTATAGGACACTTTTGAAACACTCCTTTAGTAGAATCTGCAGGTGTTTATTTCGAGCCCTTTGAGGCCAAAGATTGAAAAGGAAATATCTTCAAATAACAACTACACAGAAGTATTCTCAGAAACTTCTTTGTGATGAGTGCATTCAACTCACAGACTTGAACCTTCCTTTGGAAAGAGCAGTTTTGAAACACTCTTTTTGTAGAATCTGCAAGTAGACATTTGGAGCGCTTTGAGGCCTATGCTGGGAAATGAAATATCTTCACCTAAAAACAGGAGAGAAGCAATCTCAGAAACTTCTGTGTGATGAGTGCATTCAACTCACAGACTTGATCATTCCTTTCAATAGAGCAGTTTGGAAACACTCCTTTTGTAAAATCTGCAAGTGTTTATTTGGAGTGCTTTGAGGCCTATGCTGGAAAAGGAAATATCTTCACATACAAACTACACAGAAGCATTCTGAGATACTTCTTGGTGATGAGTGCATTCAACTCACAGACTTCAACCTTCCTTTTGAAAGAGCAGTTTTGAAACACTCTTTTTGTAGAATCTGCTAGTAGAGATTTGGAGCGCTTTGAGGCCTGTGCTGGGAAACGAAATATCTTCACCTAAAAACAAGAGAGAAGCATTCTCAGAAACTACTGTGTGATGAGTGCATTCAACTCACAGACTTGAATATTCCCTTCGATAGAGCAGTTTGGAAACACTCCTTTTGTAGAATCTGCAAGTGTTTATTTGGAGTGCTTTGAGGCCTATGCTGGAAAAGGAAATATCTTCACATAAAATCTACACAGAACCATTCTGAGATACTTCTTGTTGATGAGTGCATTCAACTCACAGACATGAAGTTTCCTTTTGAAAGAGCAGTTTTGAAACACTCTTTTTGTAGAATCTGCAAGTAGATATTTCGAGCGCTTTGAGGCCTAAGCTGGGAAATGAAATATCTTCATCTAAAAACAAGAGAGAGGCATTCTCAGAAACTTCTGTGTGATGAGCTCATTCAACTCTCAAACTTGAACGTTCTTTTCATAGGACAGTTTTGAAACACCCTTTTAGTAGAATCTGCAAGTGTTTATTTCGAGCCCTTTGAGGCCAATGATGGAAAAGGAAATATCTTCAAATAACAACTACACAGAAGCATTCTCAGAAACCTCTTTGTGATGAGTGCATTCAACTCAGAGACTTGAACCTTCCTTTGGAAAGAGCAGCTTTGAAACACTCTTTTTGTAGAATCTGCAAGTAGACATTTGGGGCGCTTTGAGGCCTATGCTGGGAAATGAAATATCTTCACCTAAAAACAGGAGAGAAGCATTCTCAGAAACTTCTGTGTGATGAGTGCATTCAACTCACAGACTTGAACATTCCTTTCGATAGAGCAGTTTGGAAACACTCCATGTGTAGAATCTGCAAATGTTTATTTCTAGTGCTTTGAGGCCTATGCTGGAAAAGGAAATATCTTCACATAAAAACTACACAGAACCATTCTGAGATACTTCTTTGTGATGAGTGCACTCAACTCACAGACTTCAACCTTCCTTTTGAAAGAGCAGTTTTGAAAGACTCTTTTTGTAGAATCTGCAGGTAGATATCTGGAGCGCTTTGAGGCCTATGCTGGGAAATGAAATATCTTCACGTAAAAACAACTGAGAAGCATTCTCAGAAACTTCTGTGTGATGAGTGCTTTCAACTCACAGACTTGAATATTCCCTTCGATAGAGCAGTTTGGAAACACTCCTTTTGTAGAATCTGCAAGTGTTTATTTGGAGCGCTCTGAGGCCTATGCCTGAAAAGGAAATATCTTCACATAAAAACTAGACAGAAGCATTCTCAGAAAATTCTGCTTGATGAGTTCATTCAACTCACAAGGTTGAACGTTCCTTTCTATAGGACACTTTTGAAACACTCCTTTAGTAGAATCTGCAAGTGTATATTTCGAGTCCTTTGAGACCAAAGATGGAAAAGGAAATGTCTTCAAATAACAACTACACAGAAGCATTCTCAGAAACTTCTGTGTGATGAGTGCATTCAACTCACAGACTTGAACACCCCTATCGAAAAAGCAGTTTGGAAACACTCCTTTTGTAGAATCTGCAAGTGTTTACTTGGAGCGCTCTGAGGCCAATTCTGGAAAAGGATATGTCTTCACATAAAAACTAGACAGAAGCATTCTCAGAAACTTCTGTGTGATGAGCTCATTCAACTCTCAAACTTGAACGTTCTTTTCATAGGACAGTTTTGAAACACTCTTTTAGTAGAATCTGCAAGTGTTTACTTCGAGCCCTTTGAGGCCAATGATGGAAAAGGAAATATCTTCAAATAACAACTACACAGAAGCATTCTCAAAAACTTCTTTGTGATGAGTGCGTTCAACTCACAGACTTCAACCTTCCTTTTGAAAGAGCAGTTTTGAAACACTCTTTTTGTAGAATCTGCAAGTAGATATTTGGAGCGCTTTGAAGCCAATGCTGGGAAATGAAATATCTTCACCTAAAAACAAGAGAGAAGCATTCTCAGAAACTACTGTGTGATGAGTGCATTCAACTCACAGACTTGAATATTCCCTTCGATAGAGCAGTTTGGAAACACTCCTTTTGTAGAATCTGCAAGTGTTTATTTGCAGCGCTCTGAGGCCTATGCTGGAAAAGGAAATATCTTCACATAAAAACAAGACAGAAGCATTCTCAGAAACTTCTGTGTGGTGAGTACTTTCCACTCTCAAAGATGAACGTTCCTTTCCATAGGACACTTTTGAAACACTCCTTTAGTAGAATCTGCAAGTGTTTATTTCGAGCACTTTGAGGCCAAAGATTGAAAAGGAAATGTCTTCAAATAACGACTCCACACAAGCATTCTCAGAAACTTCTTTGTGATGAGTGCATTCAACTCACAGACTTGAACCTTCCTTTGGAAAGAGCAGTTTTGAAACACTCTTTTTGTAGAATCTGCAAGTAGACATTTGGAGCGCTTTGTGGCCTAGGCTGGGAAATGAAATATCTTCACCTAAAAACAGGAGAGAAGCAATCTCAGAAACTTCTGTGTGATGAGTGCACTCAACTCACAGACTTGAACATTCCTTTCGATAGAGCAGTTTGGAAACACTCCTTTTGTAGAATCTGCAAGTGTTTATTTGGAGTGCTTTGAGGCCTATGCTGGAAAAGGAAATATCTTCACATAAAAACTACACAGAAGTATTCTGAGTTACTTCTTTGTGATGAGATCATTCAACTCACAGACCTGAACTTTCCTTTTGAAAGAGCAGTTTTGAAACACTCTTTTTTTAGAATCTGCAAGTAGATATTTCGAACGCTTTGAGGCCTATGCTGGGAAATGAAATATCTTCACCTAAAAACAAGAGAGAGGCATTCTCAGAAACTTCTTTGTGATGAGGGCATTCAACTCAGAGACTTGAACCATCCTTTTGAAAGAGGAGTTTTGAAACACTCTTTTTGTAGAATCTGCAAGTGTTTATTTGGTGTGCTTTGAGGCCTATGCTGGAAAAGGAAATATCTTCACATTAAAACTACACAGAAGCATTCTGAGATACTTCTTGGTGATGAGTGCATTCAACTCACAGACCTGAACTTTCCTTTTGAAAGAGCAGTTTTGAAACACTCTTTTTGTAGAATCTGCAAGTAGATATTTGGAGCGCTTTGAGGCCTAGGCTGGGAAATGAAGTATCTTCACCTAAAAACAAGAGAGAGGCATTCTCGGAAACTTCTTTGTGATGAGGGCATTCAACTCACAGACTTCAGCCTTACTTTTGAAAGAGGAGTTTTGAAACCCTATTTTTGTAGGATCTGCAAGGAGACATTTGGAGCGCTTTGAGGCCTAAGCTGGGAAATGAAATATCTTCACCTAAAAACAAGAGAGAGGCATTCTCAGAAACTTCTTTGTGATGAGGGCATTCAACTCAGAGACTTGAACCTTCCTTTTGAAAGAGGAGTTTTGAAACACTCTTTTTGTAGAATCTGCAAGTGTTTATTTGGAGTGCTTTGAGGCCTATGCTGGAAAAGGAAATATCTTCACATTAAAACTACACAGAAGCATTCTGAGATACTTCTTGGTGATGAGTGCATTCAACTCACAGACCTGAACTTTCCTTTTGAAAGAGCAGTTTTGAAACACTCTTTTTGTAGAATCTGCAAGTAGATATTTGGAGCGCTTTGAGGCCTATGCTGGGAAATGAAGTATCTTCACCTAAAAACAAGAGAGAGGCATTCTCGGAAACTTCTTTGTGATGAGGGCATTCAACTCACAGACTTGAGCCTTACTTTTGAAAGAGGAGTTTTGAAACCCTATTTTTGTAGGATCTGCAAGGAGACATTTGGAGGGCTTTGAGGCCTATGCTGGGAAATGAAATATCTTCACCTAAAAACAAGAGAGAAGCATTCTCAGAAACTTCTGTTTCATGAGTGCATTCAACTCACAACCTTGAACATTCCTTTCGATAGAGCAGTTTGGAAACACTCCTTTTGTAGAATCTGCAAGTGTTTATTTTGGGTGCTTTGAGGCCTATGGCGGAAAAGGAAATATCTTCACATAAAAACTACACCGAATCATTCTGAGATACTTCCTGGGGATGAGTGCATTCAACTCACAGACTTGAACCTTCCTTTAGAAAGAGCAGTTTTGAAACACTCTTTTTGTAGAATCCGCAAGTCGATATTTGGAGCGCTTTGAGGCCTATGCTGGTAAATGAAATATCTTCACCTAAAAATAAGAGAGAAGCATTCTCAGAAACTTTTGTGCTATGAGTGCATTCAACTCACAGACTTGAACACTCCTATCGATAGAGCAGTTTGGAAACACTCCTTTTGTAGAATCTGCAAGTGTTTACTTGGAGCGCTCTGAGGCCTATTCTGGAAAAGGAAATGTCTTCACATAAAAACTAGACAGAAGCATTCTCAGAAACTTCTGTGTGATAAGCTCATTCAACTCTCAAACTTGAACGTTCTTTTCATAGGACAGTTTTGAAACACTCTTTTAGTAGAATCTGCAAGTGTTTATTTCGAGCCCTTTGAGGCCAAAGATGGAAAAGGAAATATCTTCAAATAACAACTACACAGAAGCATTCTCAGAAACTTCTTTGTGATGAGTGCGTTCAACTCACAGAATTGAACCTTCCTTTGGAAAGAGCAGTTTTGAAACACTCTTTTTGTAGAATCTGCAAGTAGACATTTGGAGCGCTTTGAGGCCTATGCTGGGAAATGGAATGTCTTCACCTAAAAACAAGAGAGAAACATTCTCAGGAACTTCTGTGTCATGAGTGCATTCAACTCACAGACTTGAACATTCCTTTCAATAGAGCAGTTTGGAAAAACTCCCTTTGTAGAATCTGCAAGTGTTTATTTGGAGTGCTTTGAGGCCTATGCTAGAAATGGAAATATCTTCACATAAAAACTACACAGAAGCATTCTGAGATACTTCCTGATTCTGAGTGCATTCTACTCACAGACTTGAACGTTCCTTTAGAAAGAGCAGTTTGGAAACACTCTTTTTGTTGAATCCGCAAGTAGATATTTGGAGCGCTTTGAGGCCTATGCTGGGAAATGAAATAACTTCACCTAAAAACAAGAGAGAAACATTCTCAGAAACTTCTGGGTGATGAGTGCATTCAACTCACCGACTTGAACATTCCTTTCGATAGAGCAGTTTGGAAACACTCCTTTTGAAGAATATGCAAGTGTTTATTTGGAGCGCTCTGAAGCCTATGCTGGAAAAGGAAATATCTTCACATAAAAACTAGACAGAAGCGTTCTCAGAAACTTCTGTGTGATGAGCTCATTCAACTCTCAGACTTGAACGTTCCTTTTGATAGGACAGTTTTGAAACACTCTTTTAGGAGAATCCGCAAGTGTTTATTTCGAGCCCTTTGAGGCCAATGATGGAAAAGGAAATGTCTTCAAATAACAACTACAAAGAAGCATTCTCAGAAACTTCTTTGTGATGAGTGCATTCAAAACACAGACTTGAACCTTCCTTTTGAAAGAGCAGTTTTGAAACACTCTTTTTGTAGAATCTTCAAGTAGACATTTGGAACGCTTTGAGGCATATGCTAGGAAATGAAATATCTTCACCTAAAAACAAGAGAGAAGCATTCTCAGAAACTTCTGTGTGATGAGTGCATTCAACTCACAGACTTGAAAATTCCTTTCGATAGAGCAGTTTGGAAACACTCCTTTTGTAGAATCTGCAAGTGTTTATTTAGACTGTTTTGAGGCCTATGCTGGAAGAGGAAATATCTTCACATAAAAACTACACAGAAGCATTCTGAAATACTTCCTGGTGATGAGTCCATTCTACTCACAGACTTCAACGTTCCTTTAGAAACAGCAGTTTGGAAATCCTCTTTTTGTAGAATCCGCAAGTAGATATTTGGAGCGCTTTGAGGCCTATGCTGGGAAAAGAAATATCTTCACCTAAAAATAAGACAGAAGCATTTTCAGAAACTTCTTTGTGATGAGTGCATTCAACTCACAGACTTGAACTTTCCTTTTGAAAGAGCAGTTTTGAAACACTCTTTTTGTTGAATCTGCAAGTAGACATTTGGAGCGCTTTGAGGCCTATGCTGGGAAATGAAATATCTTCATCTAAAAACGAGAGAGAAACATTCTCAGAAACTTCTGGGTGATGAGTGCATTCAACTCACAGACTTGAACATTCCTTTTGATAGAGCAGTTTGGAAACACTCCTTTTGTAGAATCTGCAAGGGTTTATTTGGAGTGCTTTGAGGCCTATGCTGGAAAAGGAAATATCTTCACATAAAAACTACACAGAAGCATTCTGAGATACTTCTTGGTGATGAGTGCATTCAACTCACCGACCTGAACTTTCCTTTTCAAAGAGCAGTTTTGAAACACTCTTTTGGTAGAATCTCCAAGTAGATATTTTGAGCGCTTTGAGGCCTATGCTGGGAAATGAAATATCGTCACCTAAAAACAAGAGAGAGGCATTCTCAGAAACTTCTTTGTGATGAGGGCATTCAACTCACAGACTTGAACCTTACATTTGAAAGAGGAGTTTTGAAACACTCTTTTTGTGGAATCTGCAATGAGACATTTGGAGGGCTTTGAGGCCTATGCAGGGAAATGAAATATCTTCACCTAAAAACAAGAGAGAAACATTCTCAGAAACTTCTGTGTGATGCGTGCATTCAACTCACAGCCTTGAACATTCCTTTCGATACAGCAGTTTGGAAACTCTCCTTTTGTAGAATCTGCAAGTGTTTATTTGGGGTGCTTTGAGGCCTCTGCTGGAAAAGGAAATATCTTCACCTAAAAACTACACAGAGGCATTCTGAGATACATCCTGGTGATGAGTGCATTCAACTAACAAACTTGAACCATCCTTTAGAAAGAGCAGTTTTGAAACACACTTTTTGTAGATTCCGCAAGTAGATATTTGGAGCGCTTTGAGGCCTATGCTGGGAAATGATATACCTTCACCTAAAAACAAGAGAGAAGCATTCTCAGAAACTTCTGTGTGATGAGTGCATTCAACTCACAGACTTGAACATTCCTTTCGATAGAGCAGTTTGGAAACACTCCTTTTGTAGAATCTGCTAGTGTTTATTTGGAGCGCTCTGAGGCCTATGCTGGAAAAGGAAATATCTTCACATAAAAACTAGACAGAAGCATTCTCAGAAACTTCTGTGTGATGAGTTCATTCAACTCACAAAGTTGAACGTTCCTTTCTATAGGACACTTTTGAAACACTCCTTTAGTAGAATCTGCAGGTGTTTATTTCGAGCCCTTTGAGGCCAAAGATTGAAAAGGAAATATCTTCAAATAACAACTACACAGAAGTATTCTCAGAAACTTCTTTGTGATGAGTGCATTCAACTCACAGACTTGAACCTTCCTTTGGAAAGAGCAGTTTTGAAACACTCTTTTTGTAGAATCTGCAAGTAGACATTTGGAGCGCTTTGAGGCCTATGCTGGGAAATGAAATATCTTCACCTAAAAACAGGAGAGAAGCAATCTCAGAAACTTCTGTGTGATGAGTGCATTCAACTCACAGACTTGAACATTCCTTTCAATAGAGCAGTTTGGAAACACTCCTTTTGTAAAATCTGCAAGTGTTTATTTGGAGTGCTTTGAGGCCTATGCTGGAAAAGGAAATATCTTCACATACAAACTACACAGAAGCATTCTGAGATACTTCTTGGTGATGAGTGCATTCAACTCACAGACTTCAACCTTCCTTTTGAAAGAGCAGTTTTGAAACACTCTTTTTGTAGAATCTGCTAGTAGAGATTTGGAGCGCTTTGAGGCCTGTGCTGGGAAACGAAATATCTTCACCTAAAAACAAGAGAGAAGCATTCTCAGAAACTACTGTGTGATGAGTGCATTCAACTCACAGACTTGAATATTCCCTTCGATAGAGCAGTTTGGAAACACTCCTTTTGTAGAATCTGCAAGTGTTTATTTGGAGTGCTTTGAGGCCTATGCTGGAAAAGGAAATATCTTCACATAAAATCTACACAGAACCATTCTGAGATACTTCTTGTTGATGAGTGCATTCAACTCACAGACATGAAGTTTCCTTTTGAAAGAGCAGTTTTGAAACACTCTTTTTGTAGAATCTGCAAGTAGATATTTCGAGCGCTTTGAGGCCTAAGCTGGGAAATGAAATATCTTCATCTAAAAACAAGAGAGAGGCATTCTCAGAAACTTCTGTGTGATGAGCTCATTCAACTCTCAAACTTGAACGTTCTTTTCATAGGACAGTTTTGAAACACCCTTTTAGTAGAATCTGCAAGTGTTTATTTCGAGCCCTTTGAGGCCAATGATGGAAAAGGAAATATCTTCAAATAACAACTACACAGAAGCATTCTCAGAAACCTCTTTGTGATGAGTGCATTCAACTCAGAGACTTGAACCTTCCTTTGGAAAGAGCAGCTTTGAAACACTCTTTTTGTAGAATCTGCAAGTAGACATTTGGGGCGCTTTGAGGCCTATGCTGGGAAATGAAATATCTTCACCTAAAAACAGGAGAGAAGCATTCTCAGAAACTTCTGTGTGATGAGTGCATTCAACTCACAGACTTGAACATTCCTTTCGATAGAGCAGTTTGGAAACACTCCATGTGTAGAATCTGCAAATGTTTATTTCTAGTGCTTTGAGGCCTATGCTGGAAAAGGAAATATCTTCACATAAAAACTACACAGAACCATTCTGAGATACTTCTTTGTGATGAGTGCACTCAACTCACAGACTTCAACCTTCCTTTTGAAAGAGCAGTTTTGAAAGACTCTTTTTGTAGAATCTGCAGGTAGATATCTGGAGCGCTTTGAGGCCTATGCTGGGAAATGAAATATCTTCACGTAAAAACAACTGAGAAGCATTCTCAGAAACTTCTGTGTGATGAGTGCTTTCAACTCACAGACTTGAATATTCCCTTCGATAGAGCAGTTTGGAAACACTCCTTTTGTAGAATCTGCAAGTGTTTATTTGGAGCGCTCTGAGGCCTATGCCTGAAAAGGAAATATCTTCACATAAAAACTAGACAGAAGCATTCTCAGAAAATTCTGCTTGATGAGTTCATTCAACTCACAAGGTTGAACGTTCCTTTCTATAGGACACTTTTGAAACACTCCTTTAGTAGAATCTGCAAGTGTATATTTCGAGTCCTTTGAGACCAAAGATGGAAAAGGAAATGTCTTCAAATAACAACTACACAGAAGCATTCTCAGAAACTTCTGTGTGATGAGTGCATTCAACTCACAGCCTTGAACATTCCTTTCGATACAGCAGTTTGGAAACACTCCTTTTGTAGAATCTGCAAGTGTTTATTTGGAGTGCTTTGAGGCCTATGGTGGGAAAGGAAATATCTTCACATAAAAACTACACAGAATCATTCTGAGATACTTCCTGGTGATGAGTGCATTAAACTCACAGACTTGAACCTTCCTTTAGAAAGAGCAGTTTTGAAACACTCTTTTTGTAGAATTCGCAAGTAGATATTTGGAGCGCTTTGAGGCCTATGCTGGTAAATGAAATATCTTCACCTAAAAACAAGAGAGAAGCATTCTCAGAAACTTCTGTGTGATGAGTGCATTCAACTCACAGACTTGAACACCCCTATCGAAAAAGCAGTTTGGAAACACTCCTTTTGTAGAATCTGCAAGTGTTTACTTGGAGCGCTCTGAGGCCAATTCTGGAAAAGGATATGTCTTCACATAAAAACTAGACAGAAGCATTCTCAGAAACTTCTGTGTGATGAGCTCATTCAACTCTCAAACTTGAACGTTCTTTTCATAGGACAGTTTTGAAACACTCTTTTAGTAGAATCTGCAAGTGTTTACTTCGAGCCCTTTGAGGCCAATGATGGAAAAGGAAATATCTTCAAATAACAACTACACAGAAGCATTCTCAAAAACTTCTTTGTGATGAGTGCGTTCAACTCACAGACTTCAACCTTCCTTTTGAAAGAGCAGTTTTGAAACACTCTTTTTGTAGAATCTGCAAGTAGATATTTGGAGCGCTTTGAAGCCAATGCTGGGAAATGAAATATCTTCACCTAAAAACAAGAGAGAAGCATTCTCAGAAACTACTGTGTGATGAGTGCATTCAACTCACAGACTTGAATATTCCCTTCGATAGAGCAGTTTGGAAACACTCCTTTTGTAGAATCTGCAAGTGTTTATTTGCAGCGCTCTGAGGCCTATGCTGGAAAAGGAAATATCTTCACATAAAAACAAGACAGAAGCATTCTCAGAAACTTCTGTGTGGTGAGTACTTTCCACTCTCAAAGATGAACGTTCCTTTCCATAGGACACTTTTGAAACACTCCTTTAGTAGAATCTGCAAGTGTTTATTTCGAGCACTTTGAGGCCAAAGATTGAAAAGGAAATGTCTTCAAATAACGACTCCACACAAGCATTCTCAGAAACTTCTTTGTGATGAGTGCATTCAACTCACAGACTTGAACCTTCCTTTGGAAAGAGCAGTTTTGAAACACTCTTTTTGTAGAATCTGCAAGTAGACATTTGGAGCGCTTTGTGGCCTAGGCTGGGAAATGAAATATCTTCACCTAAAAACAGGAGAGAAGCAATCTCAGAAACTTCTGTGTGATGAGTGCACTCAACTCACAGACTTGAACATTCCTTTCGATAGAGCAGTTTGGAAACACTCCTTTTGTAGAATCTGCAAGTGTTTATTTGGAGTGCTTTGAGGCCTATGCTGGAAAAGGAAATATCTTCACATAAAAACTACACAGAAGTATTCTGAGTTACTTCTTTGTGATGAGATCATTCAACTCACAGACCTGAACTTTCCTTTTGAAAGAGCAGTTTTGAAACACTCTTTTTTTAGAATCTGCAAGTAGATATTTCGAACGCTTTGAGGCCTATGCTGGGAAATGAAATATCTTCACCTAAAAACAAGAGAGAGGCATTCTCAGAAACTTCTTTGTGATGAGGGCATTCAACTCAGAGACTTGAACCATCCTTTTGAAAGAGGAGTTTTGAAACACTCTTTTTGTAGAATCTGCAAGTGTTTATTTGGTGTGCTTTGAGGCCTATGCTGGAAAAGGAAATATCTTCACATTAAAACTACACAGAAGCATTCTGAGATACTTCTTGGTGATGAGTGCATTCAACTCACAGACCTGAACTTTCCTTTTGAAAGAGCAGTTTTGAAACACTCTTTTTGTAGAATCTGCAAGTAGATATTTGGAGCGCTTTGAGGCCTAGGCTGGGAAATGAAGTATCTTCACCTAAAAACAAGAGAGAGGCATTCTCGGAAACTTCTTTGTGATGAGGGCATTCAACTCACAGACTTCAGCCTTACTTTTGAAAGAGGAGTTTTGAAACCCTATTTTTGTAGGATCTGCAAGGAGACATTTGGAGCGCTTTGAGGCCTAAGCTGGGAAATGAAATATCTTCACCTAAAAACAAGAGAGAGGCATTCTCAGAAACTTCTTTGTGATGAGGGCATTCAACTCAGAGACTTGAACCTTCCTTTTGAAAGAGGAGTTTTGAAACACTCTTTTTGTAGAATCTGCAAGTGTTTATTTGGAGTGCTTTGAGGCCTATGCTGGAAAAGGAAATATCTTCACATTAAAACTACACAGAAGCATTCTGAGATACTTCTTGGTGATGAGTGCATTCAACTCACAGACCTGAACTTTCCTTTTGAAAGAGCAGTTTTGAAACACTCTTTTTGTAGAATCTGCAAGTAGATATTTGGAGCGCTTTGAGGCCTATGCTGGGAAATGAAGTATCTTCACCTAAAAACAAGAGAGAGGCATTCTCGGAAACTTCTTTGTGATGAGGGCATTCAACTCACAGACTTGAGCCTTACTTTTGAAAGAGGAGTTTTGAAACCCTATTTTTGTAGGATCTGCAAGGAGACATTTGGAGGGCTTTGAGGCCTATGCTGGGAAATGAAATATCTTCACCTAAAAACAAGAGAGAAGCATTCTCAGAAACTTCTGTTTCATGAGTGCATTCAACTCACAACCTTGAACATTCCTTTCGATAGAGCAGTTTGGAAACACTCCTTTTGTAGAATCTGCAAGTGTTTATTTTGGGTGCTTTGAGGCCTATGGCGGAAAAGGAAATATCTTCACATAAAAACTACACCGAATCATTCTGAGATACTTCCTGGGGATGAGTGCATTCAACTCACAGACTTGAACCTTCCTTTAGAAAGAGCAGTTTTGAAACACTCTTTTTGTAGAATCCGCAAGTCGATATTTGGAGCGCTTTGAGGCCTATGCTGGTAAATGAAATATCTTCACCTAAAAATAAGAGAGAAGCATTCTCAGAAACTTTTGTGCTATGAGTGCATTCAACTCACAGACTTGAACACTCCTATCGATAGAGCAGTTTGGAAACACTCCTTTTGTAGAATCTGCAAGTGTTTACTTGGAGCGCTCTGAGGCCTATTCTGGAAAAGGAAATGTCTTCACATAAAAACTAGACAGAAGCATTCTCAGAAACTTCTGTGTGATAAGCTCATTCAACTCTCAAACTTGAACGTTCTTTTCATAGGACAGTTTTGAAACACTCTTTTAGTAGAATCTGCAAGTGTTTATTTCGAGCCCTTTGAGGCCAAAGATGGAAAAGGAAATATCTTCAAATAACAACTACACAGAAGCATTCTCAGAAACTTCTTTGTGATGAGTGCGTTCAACTCACAGAATTGAACCTTCCTTTGGAAAGAGCAGTTTTGAAACACTCTTTTTGTAGAATCTGCAAGTAGACATTTGGAGCGCTTTGAGGCCTATGCTGGGAAATGGAATGTCTTCACCTAAAAACAAGAGAGAAACATTCTCAGGAACTTCTGTGTCATGAGTGCATTCAACTCACAGACTTGAACATTCCTTTCAATAGAGCAGTTTGGAAAAACTCCCTTTGTAGAATCTGCAAGTGTTTATTTGGAGTGCTTTGAGGCCTATGCTAGAAATGGAAATATCTTCACATAAAAACTACACAGAAGCATTCTGAGATACTTCCTGATTCTGAGTGCATTCTACTCACAGACTTGAACGTTCCTTTAGAAAGAGCAGTTTGGAAACACTCTTTTTGTTGAATCCGCAAGTAGATATTTGGAGCGCTTTGAGGCCTATGCTGGGAAATGAAATAACTTCACCTAAAAACAAGAGAGAAACATTCTCAGAAACTTCTGGGTGATGAGTGCATTCAACTCACCGACTTGAACATTCCTTTCGATAGAGCAGTTTGGAAACACTCCTTTTGAAGAATATGCAAGTGTTTATTTGGAGCGCTCTGAAGCCTATGCTGGAAAAGGAAATATCTTCACATAAAAACTAGACAGAAGCGTTCTCAGAAACTTCTGTGTGATGAGCTCATTCAACTCTCAGACTTGAACGTTCCTTTTGATAGGACAGTTTTGAAACACTCTTTTAGGAGAATCCGCAAGTGTTTATTTCGAGCCCTTTGAGGCCAATGATGGAAAAGGAAATGTCTTCAAATAACAACTACAAAGAAGCATTCTCAGAAACTTCTTTGTGATGAGTGCATTCAAAACACAGACTTGAACCTTCCTTTTGAAAGAGCAGTTTTGAAACACTCTTTTTGTAGAATCTTCAAGTAGACATTTGGAACGCTTTGAGGCATATGCTAGGAAATGAAATATCTTCACCTAAAAACAAGAGAGAAGCATTCTCAGAAACTTCTGTGTGATGAGTGCATTCAACTCACAGACTTGAAAATTCCTTTCGATAGAGCAGTTTGGAAACACTCCTTTTGTAGAATCTGCAAGTGTTTATTTAGACTGTTTTGAGGCCTATGCTGGAAGAGGAAATATCTTCACATAAAAACTACACAGAAGCATTCTGAAATACTTCCTGGTGATGAGTCCATTCTACTCACAGACTTCAACGTTCCTTTAGAAACAGCAGTTTGGAAATCCTCTTTTTGTAGAATCCGCAAGTAGATATTTGGAGCGCTTTGAGGCCTATGCTGGGAAAAGAAATATCTTCACCTAAAAATAAGACAGAAGCATTTTCAGAAACTTCTTTGTGATGAGTGCATTCAACTCACAGACTTGAACTTTCCTTTTGAAAGAGCAGTTTTGAAACACTCTTTTTGTTGAATCTGCAAGTAGACATTTGGAGCGCTTTGAGGCCTATGCTGGGAAATGAAATATCTTCATCTAAAAACGAGAGAGAAACATTCTCAGAAACTTCTGGGTGATGAGTGCATTCAACTCACAGACTTGAACATTCCTTTTGATAGAGCAGTTTGGAAACACTCCTTTTGTAGAATCTGCAAGGGTTTATTTGGAGTGCTTTGAGGCCTATGCTGGAAAAGGAAATATCTTCACATAAAAACTACACAGAAGCATTCTGAGATACTTCTTGGTGATGAGTGCATTCAACTCACCGACCTGAACTTTCCTTTTCAAAGAGCAGTTTTGAAACACTCTTTTGGTAGAATCTCCAAGTAGATATTTTGAGCGCTTTGAGGCCTATGCTGGGAAATGAAATATCGTCACCTAAAAACAAGAGAGAGGCATTCTCAGAAACTTCTTTGTGATGAGGGCATTCAACTCACAGACTTGAACCTTACATTTGAAAGAGGAGTTTTGAAACACTCTTTTTGTGGAATCTGCAATGAGACATTTGGAGGGCTTTGAGGCCTATGCAGGGAAATGAAATATCTTCACCTAAAAACAAGAGAGAAACATTCTCAGAAACTTCTGTGTGATGCGTGCATTCAACTCACAGCCTTGAACATTCCTTTCGATACAGCAGTTTGGAAACTCTCCTTTTGTAGAATCTGCAAGTGTTTATTTGGGGTGCTTTGAGGCCTCTGCTGGAAAAGGAAATATCTTCACCTAAAAACTACACAGAGGCATTCTGAGATACATCCTGGTGATGAGTGCATTCAACTAACAAACTTGAACCATCCTTTAGAAAGAGCAGTTTTGAAACACACTTTTTGTAGATTCCGCAAGTAGATATTTGGAGCGCTTTGAGGCCTATGCTGGGAAATGATATACCTTCACCTAAAAACAAGAGAGAAGCATTCTCAGAAACTTCTGTGTGATGAGTGCATTCAACTCACAGACTTGAACATTCCTTTCGATAGAGCAGTTTGGAAACACTCCTTTTGTAGAATCTGCTAGTGTTTATTTGGAGCGCTCTGAGGCCTATGCTGGAAAAGGAAATATCTTCACATAAAAACTAGACAGAAGCATTCTCAGAAACTTCTGTGTGATGAGTTCATTCAACTCACAAAGTTGAACGTTCCTTTCTATAGGACACTTTTGAAACACTCCTTTAGTAGAATCTGCAGGTGTTTATTTCGAGCCCTTTGAGGCCAAAGATTGAAAAGGAAATATCTTCAAATAACAACTACACAGAAGTATTCTCAGAAACTTCTTTGTGATGAGTGCATTCAACTCACAGACTTGAACCTTCCTTTGGAAAGAGCAGTTTTGAAACACTCTTTTTGTAGAATCTGCAAGTAGACATTTGGAGCGCTTTGAGGCCTATGCTGGGAAATGAAATATCTTCACCTAAAAACAGGAGAGAAGCAATCTCAGAAACTTCTGTGTGATGAGTGCATTCAACTCACAGACTTGAACATTCCTTTCAATAGAGCAGTTTGGAAACACTCCTTTTGTAAAATCTGCAAGTGTTTATTTGGAGTGCTTTGAGGCCTATGCTGGAAAAGGAAATATCTTCACATACAAACTACACAGAAGCATTCTGAGATACTTCTTGGTGATGAGTGCATTCAACTCACAGACTTCAACCTTCCTTTTGAAAGAGCAGTTTTGAAACACTCTTTTTGTAGAATCTGCTAGTAGAGATTTGGAGCGCTTTGAGGCCTGTGCTGGGAAACGAAATATCTTCACCTAAAAACAAGAGAGAAGCATTCTCAGAAACTACTGTGTGATGAGTGCATTCAACTCACAGACTTGAATATTCCCTTCGATAGAGCAGTTTGGAAACACTCCTTTTGTAGAATCTGGAAGTGTTTATTTGGAGTGCTTTGAGGCCTATGCTGGAAAAGGAAATATCTTCACATAAAATCTACACAGAACCATTCTGAGATACTTCTTGTTGATGAGTGCATTCAACTCACAGACATGAAGTTTCCTTTTGAAAGAGCAGTTTTGAAACACTCTTTTTGTAGAATCTGCAAGTAGATATTTCGAGCGCTTTGAGGCCTAAGCTGGGAAATGAAATATCTTCATCTAAAAACAAGAGAGAGGCATTCTCAGAAACTTCTGTGTGATGAGCTCATTCAACTCTCAAACTTGAACGTTCTTTTCATAGGACAGTTTTGAAACACCCTTTTAGTAGAATCTGCAAGTGTTTATTTCGAGCCCTTTGAGGCCAATGATGGAAAAGGAAATATCTTCAAATAACAACTACACAGAAGCATTCTCAGAAACCTCTTTGTGATGAGTGCATTCAACTCAGAGACTTGAACCTTCCTTTGGAAAGAGCAGCTTTGAAACACTCTTTTTGTAGAATCTGCAAGTAGACATTTGGGGCGCTTTGAGGCCTATGCTGGGAAATGAAATATCTTCACCTAAAAACAGGAGAGAAGCATTCTCAGAAACTTCTGTGTGATGAGTGCATTCAACTCACAGACTTGAACATTCCTTTCGATAGAGCAGTTTGGAAACACTCCATGTGTAGAATCTGCAAATGTTTATTTCTAGTGCTTTGAGGCCTATGCTGGAAAAGGAAATATCTTCACATAAAAACTACACAGAACCATTCTGAGATACTTCTTTGTGATGAGTGCACTCAACTCACAGACTTCAACCTTCCTTTTGAAAGAGCAGTTTTGAAAGACTCTTTTTGTAGAATCTGCAGGTAGATATTTGGAGCGCTTTTAGGCCTATGCTGGGAAATGAAATATCTTCACGTAAAAACAACTGAGAAGCATTCTCAGAAACTTCTGTGTGATGAGTGCTTTCAACTCACAGACTTGAATATTCCCTTCGATAGAGCAGTTTGGAAACACTCCTTTTGTAGAATCTGCAAGTGTTTATTTGGAGCGCTCTGAGGCCTATGCCTGAAAAGGAAATATCTTCACATAAAAACTAGACAGAAGCATTCTCAGAAAATTCTGCTTGATGAGTTCATTCAACTCACAAGGTTGAACGTTCCTTTCTATAGGACACTTTTGAAACACTCCTTTAGTAGAATCTGCAAGTGTATATTTCGAGTCCTTTGAGACCAAAGATGGAAAAGGAAATGTCTTCAAATAACAACTACACAGAAGCATTCTCAGAAACTTCTGTGTGATGAGTGCATTCAACTCACAGCCTTGAACATTCCTTTCGATACAGCAGTTTGGAAACACTCCTTTTGTAGAATCTGCAAGTGTTTATTTGGAGTGCTTTGAGGCCTATGGTGGGAAAGGAAATATCTTCACATAAAAACTACACAGAATCATTCTGAGATACTTCCTGGTGATGAGTGCATTAAACTCACAGACTTGAACCTTCCTTTAGAAAGAGCAGTTTTGAAACACTCTTTTTGTAGAATTCGCAAGTAGATATTTGGAGCGCTTTGAGGCCTATGCTGGTAAATGAAATATCTTCACCTAAAAACAAGAGAGAAGCATTCTCAGAAACTTCTGTGTGATGAGTGCATTCAACTCACAGACTTGAACACCCCTATCGATAAAGCAGTTTGGAAACACTCCTTTTGTAGAATCTGCAAGTGTTTACTTGGAGCGCTCTGAGGCCAATTCTGGAAAAGGATATGTCTTCACATAAAAACTAGACAGAAGCATTCTCAGAAACTTCTGTGTGATGAGCTCATTCAACTCTCAAACTTGAACGTTCTTTTCATAGGACAGTTTTGAAACACTCTTTTAGTAGAATCTGCAAGTGTTTATTTCGAGCCCTTTGAGGCCAATGATGGAAAAGGAAATATCTTCAAATAACAACTACACAGAAGCATTCTCAAAAACTTCTTTGTGATGAGTGCGTTCAACTCACAGACTTCAACCTTCCTTTTGAAAGAGCAGTTTTGAAACACTCTTTTTGTAGAATCTGCAAGTAGATATTTGGAGCGCTTTGAAGCCAATGCTGGGAAATGAAATATCTTCACCTAAAAACAAGAGAGAAGCATTCTCAGAAACTACTGTGTGATGAGTGCATTCAACTCACAGACTTGAATATTCCCTTCGATAGAGCAGTTTGGAAACACTCCTTTTGTAGAATCTGCAAGTGTTTATTTGCAGCGCTCTGAGGCCTATGCTGGAAAAGGAAATATCTTCACATAAAAACAAGACAGAAGCATTCTCAGAAACTTCTGTGTGGTGAGTACTTTCCACTCTCAAAGTTGAACGTTCCTTTCCATAGGACACTTTTGAAACACTCCTTTAGTAGAATCTGCAAGTGTTTATTTCGAGCACTTTGAGGCCAAAGATTGAAAAGGAAATGTCTTCAAATAACGACTCCACACAAGCATTCTCAGAAACTTCTTTGTGATGAGTGCATTCAACTCACAGACTTGAACCTTCCTTTGGAAAGAGCAGTTTTGAAACACTCTTTTTGTAGAATCTGCAAGTAGACATATGGAGCGCTTTGTGGCCTAGGTTGGGAAATGAAATATCTTCACCTAAAAACAGGAGAGAAGCAATCTCAGAAACTTCTGTGTGTTGAGTGCACTCAACTCACAGACTTGAACATTCCTTTCGATAGAGCAGTTTGGAAACACTCCTTTTGTAGAATCTGCAAGTGTTTATTTGGAGTGCTTTGAGGCCTATGCTGGAAAAGGAAATATCTTCACATAAAAACTACACAGAAGTATTCTGAGTTACTTCTTTGTGATGAGTTCATTCAACTCACAGACCTGAACTTTCCTTTTGAAAGAGCAGTTTTGAAACACTCTTTTTTTAGAATCTGCAAGTAGATATTTCGAGCGCTTTGAGGCCTAAGCTGGGAAATGAAATATCTTCACCTAAAAACAAGAGGGAGGCATTCTCAGAAACTTCTGTGTGATGTGTGCATTCAACTCACAGACTTGAACACTCCTATCGATAGAGCAGCTTGAAAACACTGCTTTTGTAGAATCTGCAAGTGTTTATTTGGAGCGCTCTGAGGCCTATGCCTGAAAAGGAAATATCTTCACATAAAAACTAGACAGAAGCATTCTCAGAAACTTCTGTGTGATGAGTGCATTCAACTCACAGACTTGAACATTTCCTTCGATACAGCAGTTTGGGAACACTCCTTTTGTAGAATCTGCATGTGTTTATTTGGAGCGCTCTGAGGCCTATGCTGGAAAAGGAAATATCTTCACATAAAAACTAGACAGAAGCATTCTCAGAAATTTCTTTGTGATGAGCTCATTCAACTCTCAAACATGAACCTTCTCTTGATAGGACAGTTTTGAAACACTCTTTTAGTAGAATATGCAAGTGTTTATTTCGAGCCCTTTGAGGCCAATGATGGAAAAGGAAATGTCTTCAAATAACAACTACACAGAAGCATTCTCAGAAACTTCTTTGTGATGAGTGCATTCAACTCACAGACTTGAACCTTCCTTTGGAAAGAGCAGTTTTGAAGCACTGTTTTTGTAGAATCTGCAAGTAGACATTTGGAGCGCTTTGAGGCCTATGCTGGGAAATGAAATATCTTCACCTAAAAAGAGGAGAGAAGCATTCTCACAAACTTCAGTGTGATGAGTGCATTCAACTCACAGACTTGAACATTCCTTTCGATAGAGCAGTTTGGAAACACTCCTTTTGTAGAATCTGCAAGTGTTTATTTGGAGTGCTTTGAGGCCTATGCTGGAAAAGGAACTATCTTCACATAAAAACTACACAGAAGCATTCTGAGATACTTCTTGCTGATGAGTGCATTCAAGTCACAGACTTCAACCTTCCTTTTGAAAGAGCAGTTTTGAAACACTCTTTTTGTAGAATCTGTAAGTAGATATTTGGAGCGCTTTGAGGCCTATGCTGGGAAATGAAATATCTTCACGTAAAAACAAGAGAGAAGCATTCTCAGAAACTACTTTGTGATGAGTGCATTCAACTCACAGACTTGAATATTCCCTTCGATAGAGCAGTTAGGAAACACTCCTTTTGTAGAATCTGCAAGTGTTTATTTGCCGCGCTCTGAGGCCTATGCTGGAAAAGGAAATATCTTCACATAAAAACTAGACAGAAGCATTCTCAGAAACTTCTGTGTGATGAGCTCATTCAACTCTGAAACTTGAACGTTCTCTTGATAGGACAGTTTTGAAACACTCTTTTAGTAGAATCTGCAAGTGTTTATTTCGAGCCCTTTGAGGCCAATGATGGAAAAGGAAATGTCTTGAAATAACAACTACACAGAAGCAATCTCAGAAACTTCTTTGTGATGAGTGCATTCAACTCACAGACTTGAACCTTCCTTTGGAAAGAGCAGTTTTGAAACACTGTTTTTGTAGAATCTGCAAGTAGACATTTGGAGCGCTTTGAGGCCTATGCTGGGAAATGAAATATCTTCACCTAAAAACAAGAGAGAAGCATTCTCAGAAACTTCTGTGTGATGAGTGCATTCAACTCACAGACTTGAACATTCCTTTTGATAGAGCAGTTTGGAAACTCTCCTTTTGTAGAATCTACAAGTGTTTATTTGGAGTGCTTTGAGGCCTATGCTGGAAAAGGAAATATCTTCACATAAAAACTACACCGAAGCATTCTGAGATACTTCTTGGTGATGAGTGCATTCAACTCACGGACCTGAACTTTCCTTTTGAGAGACCAGTTTTGAAACACTCTTTTTGTAGAATCTGCAAGTAGATAGTTGGAGGGCTTTGAGACCTGTGCTTTGAAATGAAATATCTTCACCTAAAAACAAGAGAGAAGCATTCTCAGAAACTTCTGTGTGATGAGTGCATCCAACTCACAGACTTGAAAACTCCTATCGATAGAGCAGTTTGTAAACACTCCTTTTGTAGAATCTGCAAGTGTTTATTTGGAGCGCTCTGAGGCCTATGCCTGAAAAGGAAATATCTTCACATAAAAACTAGACAGAAGCATTCTCAGAAACTTCTGTGTGATGAGTGCATTCAACTCACAGACTTGAACATTTCTTTCGATAGAGCACTTTGGGAACACTCCTTTTGGAGAATCTGCAAGTGTTTATTTGGAGCGCTCTGAGGCCTATGCTGGAAAAGGAAATCTCTTCACATAAAAACTAGACAGAAGCATTCTCAGAAACTTCTGTGTGATGAGCTCATTCAACTCTCAAACTTGAACGTTCCTTTTGATAGGACAGTTTTGAAACACTCTTTCAGTAGAATCTGCAAGTGTTTATTTCGAGCCCTTTGAGGCCAATGATGGAAAAGGAAATGTCTTCAAATAACAACTACACAGAAGCATTCTCAGAGACTTCTTTGTGATGAGTGCATTCAACTCACAGACTTGAACCTTCCTTTTGAAAGAGCAGTTTTGAAACACTCTTTTTGTGGAATCTGCAAGTAGACATTTGGATCGCTTTGAGGCCTATGCTGGGAAATGGAATATCTTCACCTAAAAACAAGAGAGAAACATTCTCAGAAACTTCTGTGTGATGAGGGCATTCAACTCACACACTTGAACATTCCTTTCGATAGAGCAGTTTGGAAACACTCCTTTTGTAGAATCTGCAAGTGTTTATTTCTAGTGCTTTGAGGCCTATGCTGGAAAAGGAAATATCTTCACATAAAACTAGACAGAAGTATTCTCAGAAACTTCTTTGGGATGAGTTCATTCAACTCACAAAGTTGAACGTTCCTTTCTATAGGACACTTTTGAAACACTCCTTTAGTAGAATCTTCAAGTGTTTATTTCTAGCCCTTTGAGGCAAAAGATTGAAAAGGAAATGTCTTCAAATAACAACTACACAGAAGCATTCTCAGAAACTTCTTTGTGATGAGTGCATTCAACTCACAGACTTGAACCTTCCTTTGGAAAGAGCAGTTTTGAAACACTCTTTTTGTAGAATCTGCAAGTAGACATTTGGAGGGCTTTGAGGCCTATGCTGGGAAATGAAATATCTTCACCTAAAAACAGGAGAGAAGCATTCTCAGAAACTTCTGTGTGATGAGTGCATTCAACTCACAGACTTGAACATTCCTTTCGATAGAGCAGTTTGGAAACACTCCTTTTGTAGAATCTGCCAGTGTTTATTTGGAGTGCTTTGAGGCCTATGCTGGAAAAGGAAATCTCTTCACATAAAAACTACACAGAAGCATTCTGAGATACTTCTTGGTGATGAGTTCATTCAACTCACAGACTTCAACCTTCCTTTTAAAAGAGCAATTTTGAAACACTCTTTTTGTAGAATCTGCAAGTAGATATTTGGAGCGCTTTGAGGCCTATGCTGGGAAATGAAATATCTTCACCTAAAAACAAGAGAGAAGCATTCTCAGAAACTATTGTGTGATGAGTGCATTCAACTCACAGACCTGAACTTTCCTTTTGAAAGACCAGTTTTGAAAAACTCTTTTTGTAGAATCTGCAAGTAGATATTTGGAGCGCTTTGAGGCCTATGCTGGGAAATGAAATATCTTCACCTAAAAACAAGAGAGAGGCATTCTCAGAAACTTCTTTGTGATGAGGGCATTCAACTCACAGACTGGAACCTTCCTTTGGAAAGAGCAGTTTTGAAACACTCTTTTTGTAGAATCTGCAAGTAGATATTCGGAGCGCTTTGAGGCCTAGGCTGGGAAATGAAATATCTTCACCTAAAAACAAGAGAGAGGCATTCTCGGAAACTTCTTTGTGATGAGGGCATTCAACTCACAGACCTGAGCCTTACTTTTGAAAGAGCAGTTTTGAAACACTCTTTTTGTAGAATCTGCAAGTAGACATTTGGAGCGCTTTGAGGCCTATGCTGGGAAATGCAATATCTTCACCTAAAAACAAGATAGAAACATTCTCAGAAACTTCTGTGTGATGAGTGCATTCAACTCACAGACTTGAACATTCCTTTCGATAGAGCAGTTTGGAAACACTCCTTTTGTAGAATCTGCAAGTGTTTATTTGGAGTGCTTTGAGGCCTATGCTGGAAAAGGAAATATCTTCACATACAAACTACACAGAAGCATTCTGAGATACTTCTTGGTGATGAGTGCATTCAACTCACAGACTTCAACCTTCCTTTTGAAAGAGCAGTTTTGAAACACTCTTTTTGTAGACTCTGCAAGTAGATATATGGAGCGCTTTGAGGCCTATGCTTGGAAATGAAATATCTTCACCTAAAAACAAGAGAGAAGCATTCTCAGAAACCTCTGTGTGATGAGTGCATTCAACTCACAGACTTCAACCTTCCTTTTGAAAGACCAGTTTTGAAACACTCTTTTTGTAGAATCTGCAAGTAGATATTTGGAGCGCTTTGAGGCCTATGCTGGGAAATGAAATATCTTCAACTAAAAACAAGAGAGAAGCATTCTCAGAAACTTCTGTGTGATGAGTGCATTCAACTCACAGACTTGAACATTCCTTTTGATAGAGCAGTTTGAAAACACTCCTTTTGTGGAATCTCCAAGTGTTTATTTGGAGCCCTCTGAGGCCTATGCTGGAAAAGGAAATATCTTCACATAAAAACTAGACAGAAGCATTCTCAGAAACTTCGGTGTGATGAGTTCATTCAACTCACAGACTTGAACGTTCCTTTTGATAGGACAGTTTTGAAACACTCCTTTAGTAGAATCTGCAACTGTTTATTTCGAGCCCTTTGAGGCCAATGATGGAAAAGGAAATGTCTTCAAATAAAAACTACAAAGAAGCATTCTCAGAAACTTCTTTGCGATGAGTGCATTCAACTCACAGACTTGATCCTTCTTTTTGAAAGAGCAGTTTTGAAACACTCTTTTTGTTGAATCTGCAAGTAGACATTTTGAGCGCTTTGAGGCCTTTGCTTTGAAATGAAATATCTTCACCTAAAAACAAGAGAGAAACATTCTCAGAAACTTCTGGATGATGGGTGCATTCAACTCACAGACTTGAACATTCCTTTCAATAGAGCAGTTTGGAAACACTCGTTTTGTAGAATCTGCAAGTGTTTATTTGGAGTGCTTTGAGGCTTATGCTGGAAAGGAAATATCTTCACATAAAAACTACACAGAAGCATTCTGAGATACTTCTTGGTGATGAGTGCATTCAACTCACAAACCTGAACTTTCCTTTTGAAAGAGCAGTTTTGAAACTCTCTTTTTGTAGAATCTGCAAGTAGATATTTAGAGCGCTTTGAGGCCTATGCTGGGAAATGAAATATCCTCACCTAAAAACAAGAGAGAGGCATTCTCGGAAACTTCTTTGTGATGAGGGCATTCAACCCAGAGACTTGAACCTTCCTTTTGAAAGAGGAGTTTGAAACACTCTTTTTGTAGAATCTGCAAGTGTTTACTTGGAGTGCTTTGAGGCCTATGCTGGAAAAGGAAATATCTTCACATTAAAACTACACAGAAGCATTCTGTGATACTTCTTGGTGATGAGTGCATTCAACTCACAGACCTGAACTTTCCTTTTGAAAGAGCAGTTTTGAAACACTCTTTTTGTAGAATCTGCAAGTAGATATTTGGAGCGCTTTGAGGCCTATGCTGGGAAATGAAATATCTTCACCTAAAAACAAGAGAGAAGCATTCTCAGAAACTTCTGTGTGATGAGTGCATTCAACTC
This sequence comes from Pongo pygmaeus, assembly GCF_028885625.2. Classification (NCBI taxonomy): domain Eukaryota; kingdom Metazoa; phylum Chordata; class Mammalia; order Primates; family Hominidae; genus Pongo; species Pongo pygmaeus. The sequence goes on along the minus strand of NC_072373.2, from coordinate 103,618,652 downwards.
ACAGACTTGAATATTCCCTTCGATAGAGCAGTTTGGAAACACTCCTTTTGTAGAATCTGCAAGTGTATATTTGGAGCGCTCTGAGGCCTATGCTGGAAAAGGAAATATCTTCACATAAAAACTCGACAGAAGCATTCTCAGAAAATTCTCCATGATGAGTTCATTCAACTCACAAAGTTGAACGTTCCTTTCTATAGGACACTTTTGAAACACTCCTTTAGTAGAATCTGCAAGTGTTTATTTCGAGCCCTTTGAGGCCAAAGATTGAAAAGGAAATGTCTTCAAATAACAACTAGACAGAAGCATTCTCAGAAACTTCTTTGTGATGAGTGCATTCAACTCACAGACTTGAACCTTCCTTTTGAAAGAGCAGTTTTGAAACACTCTTTTTGTAGAATCTGCAAGTAGACATTTTGTGCGCTTTGAGGCCTATGCTGGGAAATGAAATATCTTCACCTAAAAACAAGAGAGAAGCATTCTCAGAAACCTCTGTGTGATGAGTGCATTCAACTCACAGACTTCAACCTTCCTTTTGAAAGAGCAGTTTTGAAACACTCTTTTTGTAGACTCTGCAAGTAGATATTTGGAGCGCTTTGAGGCCTATGCTGGGAAATGAAATATCTTCAACTAAAAAGAAGAGAAAAGCATTCTCAGAAACTTCTGTGTGATAAGTGCATTCAACTCACAGACTTGAACATTCCTTTTGATAGAGCAGTTTGAAAACACTCCTTTTGTGGAATCTCCAAGTGTTTATTTGGAGCCATCTGAGGCCTATGCTGGAAAAGGAAATATCTTCACATGAAAACTAGACAGAAGCATTCTCAGAAACTTCGGTGTGATGAGTTCATTCAACTCACAGACTTGAGCGTTCCTTTTGATAGGACAGTTTTGAAACACTCCTTTAGTAGAATCTGCAACTGTTTATTTCGAGCCCTTTGAGGCCAATGATGGAAAAGGAAATGTCTTCAAATAAAAACTACAAAGAAGCATTCTCAGAAACTTCTTTGTGATGAGTTCATTCAACTCACAGACTTGCACCTTCCTTTTGAAAGAGCAGTTTTGAAACACTCTTTTTGTTGAATCTGCAAGTAGACATTTTGAGCGCTTTGAGGCCTATGCTTTGAAATGAAATATCTTCACCTAAAAACAAGAGAGAAACATTCTCAGAAACTTCTGGATGATGGGTGCATTCAACTCACAGACTGGAACATTCCTTTCGATAGAGCAGTTTGGAAACACTCCTTTTGTAGAATCTGCAAGTGTTTATTTGGAGTGCTTTGAGGCTTATGCTGGAAAGGAAATATTTTCACATAAAAACTACACAGAAGCATTCTGAGATACTTCTTGGTGATGAGTGCATTCAGCTCACAGACCTGAACTTTCCTTTTGAAAGAGCAGTTTTGAAACTCTCTTTTTGTAGAATCTGCAAGTAGATATATCGAGCGCTTTGAGGCCTATGCTGGGACATGAAATATCTTCACCTAAAAACAAGAGAGAGGCATTCTCAGAAATTTCTTTGTGATGAGGGCATTCAACTCAGAGACTTGAACCTTCCTTTTGAAAGAGGAGTTTTGAAACACTCTTTTTGTAGAATCTGCAAGTGTTTATTTGGAGTGCTTTGAGGCCTATACTGGAAAAGGAAATATCTTCACATTAAAACTACACAGAAGTATTCTGAGATACTTCTTGTTGATGAGTGCATTCAACTCACAGACCTGAAGTTTCCTTTTGAAAGAGCAGCTTTGAAACACTCTTTTTGTAGAATCTGCAAGTAGATATTTGGAGCGCTTTGAGGCCTATGCTGGGAAATGAAATATCATCACCTAAAAACAAGAGAGAGGCATTCTCAGAAACTTCTTTGTGATGAGGGCATTCAACTCACAGACTTGAACCTTCCTTTGGAAAGAGCAGTTTTGAAACACTCTTTTTGTAGAATCTGAAAGTAGATATTTGGAGCGCTTTGAGGCCTATGATGGGAAATGAAATATCTTCACCTAAAAACAAGAGAGAAGCATTCTCAGAAACTTCTGTGTGATGAGTGCATTCAACTCACAGACTTGAACGTTCCTTTAGATAGAGCAGTTTGGAAACACTCCTTTTGTAGAATCTGCAAGTGTTTATTTCGGGTGCTTTGCGGCCTATGCGGGAAAAGGAAATACCTTCACATAAAAACTACACAGAAGCATTCTGAGATACTTCCTGGTGATGAGTGCATTCAACTCAGAAAGTTGAATGTTCCTTTCTATAGGACACTTTTGAAACACTCCTTTAGCAGAATCTGCAAGTGTTTATTTCGAGCCCTTTGAGGCCAAAGATTGAAAAGGAAATGTCTTCAAATAACAACTACACAGAAGCATTCTCAGAAACTTCTTTGAGATGAGTGCATTCAACTCACAGACTTGAACATTCCTTTCGATAGAGCAGTTTGGAAACACTCCTTTTGTAGAATCTGCAAGTGTTTATTTGGAGTGTTTTGAGGCCTATGCTGGAAAAGGAAATATCTTCACATAAAAACTACACAGAAGCATTCTGAGATACTTCTTGGTGATGAGTGCATTCAACTCACAGACGTGAACTTTCCTTTTGAAAGAGCAGTTTTGAGACACTCTTTTTGTAGAATCTGCAAGTAGATATTCGGAGCGCTTTGAGGCCAAGGCTGGGAAATGAAATATCTTCACCTAAAAACAAGAGAGAGGCATTCTCGGAAACTTCTTTGTGATGAGGGCATTCAACTCACAGACTTGAGCCTTACTTTTGAAAGAGGAGTTTTGAAACACTCTTTTTGTAGAATCTGCAAGGAGACATTTGGAGGGCTTTCAGGCCTATGCTGGGAAATGAAATATCTTCACCTAAAAACAAGAGAGAAGCATTCTCAGAAACTTCTGTGTGATGAGTGCATTCAACTCACAGCCTTGAACATTCCTTTCGATAGAGCAGTTTGGAAACACTCCTTTTGTAGAATCTGCAAGTGTTAATTTGGGGTTCTTTGAGGCCTATGCTGGAAAAGGAAATAACTTCACATAAAAACTACACAGAAGCATTCTGAGATACTTCTTGGTGATGAGTGCATTCAACTCACAGACGTGAACTTTCCTTTTGAAAGAGCAGTTTTGAGACACTCTTTTTGTAGAATCTGCAAGTAGATATTCGGAGCGCTTTGAGGCCAAGGCTGGGAAATGAAATATCTTCACCTAAAAACAAGAGAGAGGCATTCTCGGAAACTTCTTTGTGATGAGGGCATTCAACTCACAGACTTGAGCCTTACTTTTGAAAGAGGAGTTTTGAAACACTCTTTTTGTAGAATCTGCAAGGAGACATTTGGAGGGCTTTCAGGCCTATGCTGGGAAATGAAATATCTTCACCTAAAAACAAGAGAGAAGCATTCTCAGAAACTTCTGTGTGATGAGTGCATTCAACTCACAGCCTTGAACATTCCTTTCGATAGAGCAGTTTGGAAACACTCCTTTTGTAGAATCTGCAAGTGTTTATTTGGGGTTCTTTGAGGCCTATGCTGGAAAAGGAAATAACTTCACAAAAAAACTACACAGAAGCATTCTCAGAAACTTCTGTGTGATGAGTGCATTCAACTCACAGACTTGAACATTTCTTTCGATAGAGCAGTTTGGAAACTCTCCTTTTGTAGAATCTGCAAGTGTTTCTTTGGAGCGCTCTGAGGCCTATGCTGGAAAAGGAAACATCTTCACATAAAAACTAGACAGAAGCATTCTCAGAAACTTCTGGGTGATGAGTTCATTCAACTCACAAACTTGAAGGTTCCTTTTGATATGACAGTTTTGAAACCCTCTTTCAGTAGAATCTGCAAGTGTTTATTTCTAGCCCTTTGAGGCCAAAGATGGAAAAGGAAATGTCCTCAAATAACAACTACACAGAAGCATTCTCAGAAACTTCTTTGTGATGAGTGCATTCAACTCACAGACTTGAACCTTCCTTTTGAAAGAGCAGTTTTGAAACCCTCTTTTTGTAGAATCTGCAAGTAGACATATGGAGCACTTAGTGGCCTATGTTGGGAAATGAAATAAATTCACCTACAAACAAGAGGGAAACATTCTCAGAAACTTCTGTGTGATGAGTGCATTCAACTCACAGACTTGAACATTCCTTTCAATAGAGCAGTTTGGAAAAACTCCCTTTGTAGATTCTGCAAGTGTTTATTTGGAGTGCTTTGAGGCCTATGCTAGAAATGGAAATATCTTCACATAAAAACTACACAGAAGCATTCTGAGATACTTCCTGATGCTGAGTGCATTCTACTCACAGACTTGAACGTTCCTTTAGAAAGAGCAGTTTGGAAACACTCTTTTTGTTGAATCCGCAAGTAGATATTTGGAGCGCTTTGAGGCCTATGCTGGGAAATGAAATAACTTCACCTAAAAACAAGAGAGAAACATTCTCAGAAACTTCTGGGTGATGAGTGCATTCAACTCACCGACTTGAACATTCCTTTCGATAGAGCAGTTTGGAAACACTCCTTTTGTAGAATATGCAAGTGTTTATTTGGAGCGCTCTGAAGCCTATGCTGGAAAAGGAAATATCTTCACATAAAAACTAGACAGAAGCGTTCTCAGAAACTTCTGTGTGATGAGCTCATTCAACTCTCAGACTTGAACGTTCCTTTTGATAGGACAGTTTTGAAACACTCTTTTAGTAGAATCCGCAAGTGTTTATTTCGAGCCCTTTGAGGCCAATGATGGAAAAGGAAATGTCTTCAAATAAAAACTACAAAGAAGCATTCTCAGAAACTTCTTTGTGATGAGTGCATTCAACTCACAGACTTGAACCTTCCTTTTGAAAGAGCAGTTTTGAAACACTCTTTTTGTAGAATCTTCAAGTAGACATTTGGAACGCTTTGAGGCATATGCTAGGAAATGAAATATCTTCACCTAAAAACAAGAGAGAAGCATTCTCAGAAACTTCTGTGTGATGAGTGCATTCAACTCACAGACTTGAAAATTCCTTTCGATAGAGCAGTTTGGAAACACTCCTTTTGTAGAATCTGCAAGTGTTTATTTGACTGTTTTGAGGCCTATGCTGGAAAAGGAAATATCTTCACATAAAAACTACACAGAAGCATTCTGAAATACTTCCTGGTGATGAGTCCATTCTACTCACAGACTTCAACGTTCCTTTAGAAACAGCAGTTTGGAAATCCTCTTTTTGTAGAATCCGCAAGTAGATATTTGGAGCGCTTTGAGGCCTATGCTGGGAAAAGAAATATCTTCACCTAAAAATAAGACAGAAGCATTTTCAGAAACTTCTTTGTGATGAGTGCATTCAACTCACAGACTTGAACTTTCCTTTTGAAAGAGCAGTTTTGAAACACTCTTTTTGTTGAATCTGCAAGTAGACATTTGGAGCGCTTTGAGGCCTATGCTGGGAAATGCAATATCTTCACCTAAAAACAAGAGAGAAACATTCTCAGAAACTTCTGTGTGATGAGTGCATTCAACTCACAGACTTGAACATTCCTTTCGATAGAGCAGTTTGGAAACACTCCTTTTGTAGAATCTGCAAGTGTTTATTTGGAGTGCTTTGAGGCCTATGCTGGAAAAGGAAATATCTTCACATACAAACTACACAGAAGCATTCTGAGATACTTCTTGGTGATGAGTGCATTCAACTCACAGACTTCAACCTTCCTTTTGAAAGAGCAGTTTTGAAACACTCTTTTTGTAGAATCTGCTAGTAGAGATTTGGAGCGCTTTGAGGCCTGTGCTGGGAAACGAAATATCTTCACCTAAAAACAAGAGAGAAGCATTCTCAGAAACTACTGTGTGATGAGTGCATTCAACTCACAGACTTGAATATTCCCTTCGATAGAGCAGTTTGGAAACACTCCTTTTGTAGAATCTGCAAGTGTTTATTTGGAGTGCTTTGAGGCCTATGCTGGAAAAGGAAATATCTTCACATAAAATCTACACAGAACCATTCTGAGATACTTCTTGTTGATGAGTGCATTCAACTCACAGACATGAAGTTTCCTTTTGAAAGAGCAGTTTTGAAACACTCTTTTTGTAGAATCTGCAAGTAGATATTTCGAGCGCTTTGAGGCCTAAGCTGGGAAATGAAATATCTTCATCTAAAAACAAGAGAGAGGCATTCTCAGAAACTTCTGTGTGATGAGCTCATTCAACTCTCAAACTTGAACGTTCTTTTCATAGGACAGTTTTGAAACACTCTTTTAGTAGAATCTGCAAGTGTTTATTTCGAGCCCTTTGAGGCCAATGATGGAAAAGGAAATATCTTCAAATAACAACTACACAGAAGCATTCTCAAAAACTTCTTTGTGATGAGTGCGTTCAACTCACAGACTTCAACCTTCCTTTTGAAAGAGCAGTTTTGAAACACTCTTTTTGTAGAATCTGCAAGTAGATATTTGGAGCGCTTTGAAGCCAATGCTGGGAAATGAAATATCTTCACCTAAAAACAAGAGAGAAGCATTCTCAGAAACTACTGTGTGATGAGTGCATTCAACTCACAGACTTGAATATTCCCTTCGATAGAGCAGTTTGGAAACACTCCTTTTGTAGAATCTGCAAGTGTTTATTTGCAGCGCTCTGAGGCCTATGCTGGAAAAGGAAATATCTTCACATAAAAACAAGACAGAAGCATTCTCAGAAACTTCTGTGTGGTGAGTACTTTCCACTTTCAAAGTTGAACTTTCCTTTCCATAGGACACTTTTGAAACACTCCTTTAGTAGAATCTGCAAGTGTTTATTTCGAGCACTTTGAGGCCAAAGATTGAAAAGGAAATGTCTTCAAATAACGACTCCACACAAGCATTCTCAGAATCTTGTTTGTGATGAGTGCATTCAACTCACAGACTTGAACCTTCCTTTGGAAAGAGCAGTTTTGAAACACTCTTTTTGTAGAATCTGCAAGTAGACATTTGGAGCGCTTTGAGGCCTAGGCTGGGAAAAGAAATATCTTCACCTAAAAACAGGAGAGAAGCAATCTCAGAAACTTCTGTTTGATGAGTGCACTCAACTCACAGACTTGAACATTCCTTTCGATAGAGCAGTTTGGAAACACTCCTTTTGTAGAATCTGCAAGTGTTTATTTGGAGTGCTTTGAGGCCTATGCTGGAAAAGGAAATATCTTCACATAAAAACTACACAGAAGTATTCTGAGTTACTTCTTTGTGATGAGTTCATTCAACTCACAGACCTGAACTTTCCTTTTGAAAGAGCAGTTTTGAAACACTCTTTTTTTAGAATCTGCAAGTAGATACTTCGAGCGCTTTGAGGCCTATGCTGGGAAATGAAATATCTTCACCTAAAATCAAGAGAGAGGCATTCTCAGAAACTTCTTTGTGATGAGGGCATTCAACTCAGAGACTTGAACCTTCCTTTTGAAAGAGGAGTTTTGAAACACTCTTTTTGTAGAATCTGCAAGTGTTTATTTGGAGTGCTTTGAGGCCTATGCTGGAAAAGGAAATATCTTCACATTAAAACTACACAGAAGCATTCTGAGATACTTCTTGGTGATGAGTGCATTCAACTCACAGACCTGAACTTTCCTTTTGAAAGAGGAGTTTTGAAACACTCTTTTTGTAGAATCTGCAAGGAGACATTTGGAGGGCTTTGAGGCCTATGCTGGGAAATGAAATATCTTCACCTAAAAACAAGAGAGAAGCATTCTCAGAAACTTCTGTGTGATGAGTGCATTCAACTCACAGCCTTGAACATTCCTTTCGATAGAGCAGTTTGGAAACACTCCTTTTGTAGAATCTGCAAGAATTTATTTGGGGTGCTTTGAGGCCTATGCTTGAAAAAGAAATATCTTCACATAAAAACTACACAGAAGCATTCTGAGATACTTCTTGGTGATGAGTGCATTCAACTCACAGACTTCAACCTTCCTTTAGAAAGAGCAGCTTTGAAACACTCTTTTTGTAGAATCCGCAAGTAGATATTTGGAGCGCTTTGAGGCCTATGCTGCTAAATGAAATATCTTCACCTAAAAACAAGAGAGAAACATTCTCAGAAACTTCTGGGTGATGAGTGCATTCAACTCACAGACTTGAACATTCCTTTCGATAGAGCAGTTTGGAAACACTCCTTTTGTAGAATCTGCAAATGTTTATTTGGAGTGCTTTGAGGCCTACGCTGGAAAAAGAAATATCTTCACATAAAATCTACACAGAAGCATTCTGAGATACTTCTTCTTGATGAGTGCATTCAACTCACAGACCTGAACTTTCCTTTTGAAACAGCAGTTTTGAAACACTCTTTTTGTAGAATCTGCAAGTAGATATTTGGAGCGCTTTGAGGCCTATGCTGGGAAATGAAATATCTTCACCTAAAAAGAAGACAGAAGCATTCTCGGAAACTTCTGTGTGATGAGTGCATTCAACTCACAGACTTGAATATTCCCTTCGATAGAGCAGTTTGGAAACACTCCTTTTGTAGAATCTGCAAGTGTTTATTTGGAGCGCTCTGAGGCCTATGCTGGAAATGGAAATATCTTCACATAAAAACTAGACAGAAGCATTCTCAGAAACTTCTGCGTGATGCGTTCATTCAACTCACAAAGTTGAACGTTCCTTTCTATAGGACACTTTTGAAACACTCCTTTAGTAGAATCTGCAAGTGTTTATTTCGAGCCCTTTGAGGCCAAAGATTGAAAAGGAAATGTCTTCAAATAACAACTAGACAGAAGCATTCTCAGAAACTTCTTTGTGATGAGTGCATTCAACTCACAGACTTGAACCTCCCTTTGGAAAGAGCAGTTTTGAAACACTCTTTTTGTAGAATCTGCAAGTAGACATTTGGAGCGCTTTGAGGCCTATGCTGGGAAATGGAATATCTTCACCTAAAAACAAGAGAGAAACATTCTCAGAAACTTCTGCGTGATGAGTGCATTCAACTCACAGACTTGAACATTCCTTTCGATAGAGCAGTTTGGAAACACTCCTTTTGTAGAATCTGCAAGTGTTTATTTCTAGTGCTTTGAGGCCTATGTTGGAAAAGGAAATATATTCACATACAAACTACACAGAAGCATTCTGAGATACTTCTTGGTGATGAGTGCATTCAACTCACAGACTTCAACCTTCCTTTTGAAAGAGCAGTTTTGAAACACTCTTTTTGTAGAATCTGCAAGTAGATATTTGGAGCGCTTTGAGGCCTATGCTGGGAAATGAAATATCTTCACCTAAAAACAAGAGAGAAGCATTTTCAGAAACTTCTCTGTGATGAGTGCATTCAACTCACAGACTTGAATATTCCCTTCGATAGAGCAGTTTGGAAACACTGCTTTTGTAGAATCTGCAAGTGTTTATTTGGAGCGCTCTGAGGCCTATGCTGGAAAAGGAAATATCTTCACATAAAAACTAGACAGAAGCATTCTCAGAAACTTCTGCGTGATGAGTTCATTCAACTCACAAAGTTGAACGTTCCTTTCTATAGGACAGTTTTGAAACACTCCTTTAGTAGAATCTGCAAGTGTTTATTTCGAGCCCTTTGAGGCCAATGATGGAAAAGGAAATGTCTTCAAATAACAACTACACAGAAGCATTCTCAGAAACTTCTTTGTGATGAGTGCATTCAACTCACAGACTTGAACCTTCCTTTTGAAAGTGCAGTTTTGAAACACTCTTTTTGTAGAATCTGCAAGTAGACATTTGGAGCGCTTTGAGGCCTATGCTGGGAAATGAAATATCTTCACCTAAAAACAAGAGAGAAGCATTCTCAGAAACTTCTGTGTGATGAGTGCATTCAACTCACAGACTTGAACACCCCTATCGATAGAGCAGTTTGGAAACACTCCTTTTGTAGAATCTGCAAGTGTTTACTTGGAGCGCTCTGAGGCCAATGCTGGAAAAGGATATGTCTTCACATAAAAACCAGACAGAAGCATTCTCAGAAACTTCTGTGTGATGAGCTCATTCAACTCTCAAACTTGAACGTTCTTTTCATAGGACAGTTTTGAAACACTCTTTTAGTAGAATCTGCAAGTGTTTATTTCGAGCCCTTTGAGGCCAATGATGGAAAAGGATATATCTTCAAATAACAACTACACAGAAGCATTCTCAGAAACTTCTGTGTGATGAGTGCATTCAACCCACAGACTTGAACAGTTCTTCCGATAGAGCAGTTTGGAAACACTCCTTTTGTAGAATCTGCAAGTGTTTATTTGGAGCGCTCTGAGGCCTACGCTGGAAAAGGAAATATCTTCACATAAAAACTAGACAGAAGCATTCTCAGAAACTTCTGCGTGATGAGTTCATTCAACTCACAAAGTTGAACGTTCCTTTCTATAGGACACTTTTGAAACACTCCTTTAGTAGAATCTGCAAGTGTTTATTTCGAGCCTTTTGAGGCCAAAGATTGAAAAGGAAATGTCTTCAAATAACAACTACACAGAAGCATTCTCAGAAACTTCTTTGTGATGAGTGCATTCAACTCACAGACTTGAACCATCCTTTTGAAAGAGCAGTTTTGAAACACTCTTTTTGTAGAATCTGCAAGTAGACATTTGGAGCGCTTTGAGGCCTATGCTGGGAAATGAAATATCTTCACCTAAAAACAAGAGAGAAACATTCTCAGAAACTTCTGTGTAATGAGTGCATTCAACTCACAGACTTGAACATTCCTTTCGATAGAGCAATTTGGAAACACTCCTTTTGTAGAATCTGCAGGTGTTTATTTGGAGTGCTTTGAGGCCTATGCTGGAAAAGGAAATATCTTCACATACAAACTACACAGAATCATTCTGAGATACTTCTTGGTGATGAGTGCATTCAAGTCACAGACTTGAAAATTCCTTTTGAAAGAGCAGTTTTGAAACACTCTTTTTGTAGAATCTGCAAGTAGATAGTTGGAGCGCTTTGAGACCTATGCTGGGAAATGAAATATCTTCACATAAAAACAAGAGAGAAGCATTCTCAGAAACTTCTGTGGATGAGTGCATTCAACTAGCAGACTTCAACCTTCCTTTAGAAAGAGCAGTTTTGAAACACTCTTTTAGTAGAATCTGCAAGTAGATACTTAGAGCGCTTTGAGGCCTATGCTGAGAAATGAAATATCTTCACCTAAAATCAAGAGAGAAGCATTCTCAGAAACTTCTGTGTGATGAGTGCATTAAACTCACAGACTTGAACATTCCTTTTGATGGAGCAGTTTGAAAACACTCCTTTTGTGGAATCTCCAAGTGTTTATTTGGTGCCCTCTGAGGCCTATGCTGGAAAAGGAAATATCTTCACATAAAAACTAGACAGAAGCATTCTCAGAAACTTCGGTGTGATGAGTTCATTCAACTCACAGACTTGAACGTTCCTTTTGATAGGACAGTTTTGAAACACTCCTTTAGTAGAATCTGCAACTGTTTATTTCGAGCACTTTGAGGCCAATGATGGAAAAGGAAATGTCTTCAAATGAAAACTACAAAGAAGCATTGTCAGAAACTTCTTTGCGAAGAGTGCATTCAACTCACAGACTTGAACCTTCCTTTTGAAAGAGCAGTTTTGAAACACTCTTTTTGTTGAATCTGCAAGTAGACATTTTGAGCGCTTTGAGGCCTATGCTGGGAAATGAAATATCTTCACCTAAAAACAAGAGAGAAACATTCTCAGAAACTTCTGGATGATGGGTGCATTCAACTCACAGACTGGAACATTCCTTTCGATAGAGCAGTTTGGAAACATACCTTTTGTAGAATCTGCAAGTGTTTATTTGGAGTGCTTTGAGGCTTATGCTGGAAAGGAAATATCTTCACATAAAAACTACACAGAAGCATTCTGAGATACTTCTTGGTGATGAGTGCATTCAACTCACGGACCTGAACTTTCCTTTTTAAAGAGCAGTTTTGAAACACTCTTTTTGTAGAATCTGCAAGTAGATAATTCGAGCGCTTTGAGGCCTATGCTGGGAAATGAAATATCTTCACCTAAAAACAAGAGAGAGGCATTCTCAGAAACTTCTTTGTGATGAGGGCATTCAACTCAGAGACTTCAACCTTCCTTTTGAAAGAGGAGTTTTGAGACACTCTTTTTCTAGAATCTGCAAGTGTTTATTTGGAGTGCTTTGAGGCCTATCCTGGAAAAGGAAATATCTTCACATGAAAACTACACAGAAGTATTCTGAGATACCACTTGGTGATGAGTGCATTCAACTCAGAGAAATGAAATTCCTTTTGAAAGAGCAGTTTTGAAACCCTCTTTTTGTAGAATCTCCAAGTAGATATTTGGAGCGCTTTGAGGCCTATGCTGGGAAATGAAATATCTTCACCTAAAAACAAGAGAGAGGCATTCTCGGAAACTTCTTTGTGATGAGGCCATTCAACTCACAGACTTGAGCCTTACTTTTGAAAGAGGAGTTTTGAAACACTCTTTTTGTAGAATCTGCAAGGGGACATTTGGAGGGCTTTGAGGCCTAAGCTGGGAAATGAAATATCTTCACCTAAAAAGAAGAGAGAAGCATTCTCAGAAACTTCTGTGTGATGAGTGCATTCAACTCACAGCCTTCAACATTCCTTTCGATAGAGCAGTTTGGAAACACTCCTTTTGTAGAATCTGCAAGTGTTTATTTGGGGTGCTTTGAGGCCTATGGTGGAAAAGGAAATATCTTCACATAAAAACCACACAGAATCATTCTGAGATACTTCCTGGTGATGAGTGCATTCAACTCACAGACTTGAACCTTCCTTTAGAAAGAGCAGTTTTGAAACACTCTTTTTGTAGAATCCGCAAGTAGATATTTGGAGCGCTTTGAGGCCTATGCTGGTAAATGAAATATCTTCACCTAAAAACAAGAGAGAAGCATTCTCAGAAACTTCTGTGTGATGTGTGCATTCAACTCACAGACTTGAACACTCCTGTCGATAGAGCAGTTTGAAAACACTGCTTTTGTAGAATCTGCAAGTGTTTATTTGGAGCGCTCTGAGGCCTATGCCTGAAAAGGAAATATCTTCACATAAAAACTAGACAGAAGCATTCTCAGAAACTTCTGTGTGATGAGTGCATTCAACTCACAGACTTGAACATTTCCTTCGATAGAGCAGTTTGGGAACACTCCTTTTGTAGAATCTGCATGTGTTTATTTGGAGCGCTCTGAGGCCTATGCTGGAAAAGGAAATATCTTCACATAAAAACTAGACAGAAGCATTCTCAGAAACTTCTTTGTGATGAGCTCATTCAACTCTCAAACATGAACGTTCTCTTGATAGGACAGTTTTGAAACACTCTTTTAGTAGAATCTGCAAGTGTTTATTTCGGGCCCTTTGAGGCCAATGATGGAAAAGGAAATGTCTTCAAATAACAACTACACAGAAGCATTCTCAGAAACTTCTTTGTGATGAGTGCATTCAACTCACAGACTTGAACCTTCCTTTGGAAAGAGCAGTTTTGAAGCACTGTTTTTGTAGAATCTGCAAGTAGACATTTGGAGCGCTTTGAGGCCTATGCTGGGAAATGAAATATCTTCACCTAAAAAGAGGAGAGAAGCATTCTCACAAACTTCAGTGTGATGAGTGAATTCAACTCACAGACTTGAACATTCCTTTCGATAGAGCAGTTTGGAAACACTCCTTTTGTAGAATCTGCAAGTGTTTATTTGGAGTGCTTTGAGGCCTATGCTGGAAAAGGAACTATCTTCACATAAAAACTACACAGAAGCATTCTGAGATACTTCTTGCTGATGAGTGCATTCAAGTCACAGACTTCAACCTTCCTTTTGAAAGAGCAGTTTTGAAACACTCTTTTTGTAGAATCTGTAAGTAGATATTTGGAGCGCTTTGAGGCCTATGCTGGGAAATGAAATATCTTCACGTAAAAACAAGAGAGAAGCATTCTCAGAAACTACTTTGTGATGAGTGCATTCAACTCACAGACTTGAATATTCCCTTCGATAGAGCAGTTAGGAAACACTCCTTTTGTAGAATCTGCAAGTGTTTATTTGCCGCGCTCTGAGGCCTATGCTGGAAAAGGAAATATCTTCACATAAAAACTCGACAGAAGCATTCTCAGAAAATTCTCCATGATGAGTTCATTCAACTCACAAAGTTGAACGTTCCTTTCTATAGGACACTTTTGAAACACTCCTTTAGTAGAATCTGCAAGTGTTTATTTCGAGCCCTTTGAGGCCAAAGATTGAAAAGGAAATATCTTCACATACAAACTACACAGAAGCATTCTGAGATACTTCATGGTAATGAGTGCATTCAACTCACAGACTTCAACCTTCCTTTTGAAAGAGCAGTTTTGAAACACTCTTTTTGTAGACTCTGCAAGTAGATATTTGGAGCGCTTTGAGGCCTATGCTGGGAAATGAAATATCTTCAACTAAAAAGAAGAGAAAAGCATTCTCAGAAACTTCTGTGTGATAAGTGCATTCAACTCACAGACTTGAACATTCCTTTTGATAGAGCAGTTTGAAAACACTCCTTTTGTGGAATCTCCAAGTGTTTATTTGGAGCCCTCTGAGGCCTATGCTGGAAAAGGAAATATCTTCACATGAAAACTAGACAGAAGCATTCTCAGAAACTTCGGTGTGATGAGTTCATTCAACTCACAGACTTGAACGTTCCTTTTGATAGGACAGTTTTGAAACACTCCTTTAGTAGAATCTGCAACTGTTTATTTCGAGCCCTTTGAGGCCAATGATGGAAAAGGAAATGTCTTCAAATAAAAACTACAAAGAAGCATTCTCAGAAACTTCTTTGTGATGAGTTCATTCAACTCACAGACTTGCACCTTCCTTTTGAAAGAGCAGTTTTGAAACACTCTTTTTGTAGAATCTGCAAGTGTTTATTTGGAGTGCTTTGAGGCCTATACTGGAAAAGGAAATATCTTCACATTAAAACTACACAGAAGTATTCTGAGATACTTCTTGTTGATGAGTTCATTCAACTCACAGACCTGAAGTTTCCTTTTGAAAGAGCAGCTTTGAAACACTCTTTTTGTAGAATCTGCAAGTAGATATTTGGAGCGCTTTGAGGCCTATGCTGGGAAATGAAATATCATCACCTAAAAACAAGAGAGAGGCATTCTCAGAAACTTCTTTGTGATGAGGGCATTCAACTCACAGACTTGAACCTTCCTTTGGAAAGAGCAGTTTTGAAACACTCTTTTTGTAGAATCTGAAAGTAGATATTTGGAGCGCTTTGAGGCCTATGATGGGAAATGAAATATCTTCACCTAAAAACAAGAGAGAAGCATTCTCAGAAACTTCTGTGTGATGAGTGCATTCAACTCACAGACTTGAACGTTCCTTTAGATAGAGCAGTTTGGAAACACTCCTTTTGTAGAATCTGCAAGTGTTTATTTCGGGTGCTTTGCGGCCTGTGCGGGAAAAGGAAATACCTTCACATAAAAACTACACAGAAGCATTCTGAGATACTTCCTGGTGATGAGAGCATTCAACTCAGAAAGTTGAATGTTCCTTTCTATAGGACACTTTTGAAACACTCCTTTAGCAGAATCTGCAAGTGTTTATTTCGAGCCCTTTGAGGCCAAAGATTGAAAAGGAAATGTCTTCAAATAACAACTACACAGAAGCATTCTCAGAAACTTCTTTGAGATGAGTGCATTCAACTCACAGACTTGAACATTCCTTTCGATAGAGCAGTTTGGAAACACTCCTTTTGTAGAATCTGCAAGTGTTTATTTGGAGTGTTTTGAGGCCTATGCTGCAAAAGGAAATATCTTCACATAAAAACTACACAGAAGCATTCTGAGATACTTCTTGGTGATGAGTGCATTCATTTCACAGACTTCCACCTTCCTTTTGAAAGAGCAGTTTTGAAACACTCTTTTTGTAGAATCTGCAAGTAGACATTTGGAGCGCTTAGAGGCCTATGCTGGGAAATGAAATATCTTCACCTAAAAACAAGAGAGAAGCATTCTCAGAAACTACTCTGTGATGAGTGCATTCAACTCACAGACTTGAATATTCCCTTCGATAGAGCAGTTTGGAAACACTCCTTTTGTAGAATCTGCAAGTGTTTATTTGGAGTGCTTTGAGGCCTATGCTGGAAAAGGAAATATCTTCACATAAAATCTACACAGAAGCATTCTGAGATACTTCTTGTTGATGAGTGCATTCAACTCACAGACCTGAAGTTTCCTTTTGAAAGAGCAGTATTGGAACACTCTTTTTGTAGAATCTGCAAGTAGATATTTGGAGCGCTTTGAGGCCTATGATGGGAAATGAAATATCTTCACCTAAAAACAAGAGAGAGGCATTCTCAGAAACTTCTGTGTGATGAGTGCATTCAACTCACAGACTTCAACGTTCCTTTCGATAGAGCAGTTTGGAAACACTCCTTTTGTAGAATCTGCAAGTGTTTATTTGGGTGCTTTGAGGCCTATGCTGGAAAAGGAAATACCTTCACATAAAAACTACACAGAAGCATTCTGAGATACTTCCTGGGGATGAGTGCATTCAACTCACAGACTTGAACCTTCCTTTAGAAAGAGCAGTTTTGAAACACTCTTTTTGTTGATTCCGCAAGTAGATATTTGGAGCGCTTTGAGGCCTATGCTGGTAAATGAAATAACTTCACCTAAAAACAAGAGAGAAGCATTCTCAGAAACTTCTGTGTGATGAGCTCTTTCAACTCTCAAACTTGAACGTTCCTTTCTATAGGACACTTTTGAAACACTCCTTTAGTAGAATCTGCAAGTGTTTATTTCGAATCCTTTGAGGCCAAAGATTGAAAAGGAAATGTCTTCAAATAACAACTCCACACAAGTATTCTCAGAAACTTCTTTGTGATGAGTGCATTCAACTCACAGACTTGAACATTCCTTTCGATAGAGCAGTTTGGAAACAATCTTTTTGTAGAATCTGCAAGTAGATATTTGGAGCGCTTTGAGGCCTATGCTGGGAAATGAAATATCTTCACCTAAAAACAAGAGAGAAGCATTCTCAGAAACTTCTGTGTGATGAGTGTATTCAACTCACAGACTTGAACATTCCTTTTGATAGAGCAGTTTGATAACACTCCTTTTGTGGAATCTCCAAGTGTTTATTTGGAGCCCTCTGAGGCCTATGCTGGAAAAGGAAATATCTTCACATAAAAACTAGACAGAAGCATTCTCAGAAACTTCGGTGTGATGAGTTCATTCAACTCAGAGACTTGAACGTTCCTTTTGATAGGACAGTTTTGAAACACTCCTTTAATAGAATCTGCAACTGTTTATTTCGAGCCCTTTGTGGCCAATGATGGAAAAGGAAATGTCTTCAAATAAAAACTACAAAGAAGCATTCTCAGAAACTTCTTTGCGATGAGTGCATTCAACTCACAGACTTGAACCTTCCTTTTGAAAGAGCAGTTTTGAAACACTCTTTTTTTTGAATCTGCAAGTAGACATTTTGAGCGCTTTGAGGCCTATGCTGGGAAATGAAATATCTTCACCTAAAAACAAGAGAGAAACATTCTCAGAAACTTCTGGATGATGGGTGCATTCAACTCACAGGCTTGAACATTCCTTTCGATAGAGCAGTTTGGAAACACTCCTTTTGTAGAATCTGCAAGTGTTTATTTGGAGCGCTCTGAGGCCTATGCTGGAAAAGGAAATATCTTCACATAAAAACTAGACAGAAGCATTCTCAGAAACTTCTGTGTGATGAGCTCATTCAACTCTGAAACTTGAACTTTCTTTTCATAGGACTGTTTTGAAACACTCTTTTAGTAGCATCTGCAAGTGCTTATTTCTAGCCCTTTGAGGCCAATGATGGAAAAGGAAATATCTTCAAATAACAACTACACAGAAACATTCTCAGAAACTTCTTTGTGATGAGGGCATTCAACTCACAGACTTGAACCTTCCTTTGGAAAGAGCAGTTTTGAAACACTCTTTTTGTAGAATCTGCAAGTAGACATTTGGAGCGCTTTGAGGCCTATGCTGGGAAATGAAATATCTTCACCTAAAAACAGGAGAGAAGCATTCTCAGAAACTTCTGTGTGATGAGTGCGTTCACCTCACAGACTTGAACATTCCTTTCGATAGAGCAGTTTGGAAACACTCCTTTTGTAGAATCTGCAAGTGTTTATTTATCGTGCTTTGAGGCCTATGCTGGAAAAGGAAATCTCTTCACATAAAAACTACACAGAAGCATTCTGAGATACTTCTTGGTGATGAGTGCATTCAACTCACAGACTTCAACCATCCTTTTGAAAGAGCAGTTTTGAAACACTCTTTTTGTAGAACCTGCAAGTAGATATTTGGAGCGCTTTGAGGCCTATGCTGGGAAATGAAATATCTTCACCTAAAAACAAGAGAGAAGCATTCTCAGAAACTTCTGTGTGATGAGTGCATTCAACTCACAGACTGGAATATTCCCTTCGATAGAGCAGTTTGGAAACACTCCTTTTGTAGAATCTGCAAGTGTTTATTTGGAGCGCTCTGAGGCCTATGCTGGAAAAGGAAATATCTTCACATAAAAACTAGACAGAAGCATTCTCAGAAACTTCTGCGTGATGAGTTCATTCAACTCACAAAGTTGAACGTTCCTTTCTATAGGACACTATTGAAACACTCCTTTAGTAGAATCTGCAGGTGTGTATTTCGAGCCCTTTGAGGCCAAAGATTGAAAAGGAAATGTCTTCAAATAACAGCTAGACAGAAGCATTCTCAGAAACTTCTTTGTGATGAGTGCATTCAACTCACAGACTTGACCCTTCCTTTTGAAAGAGCAGTTTTGAAACACTCTTTTTGTAGAATCTGCAAGTAGACATTTAGAGCGCTTTGAGGCCTATGCTGGGAAATGAAATATCTTCACCTAAAAACAAGAGAGAAACATTCTCAGAAACTTCTGTGTGATGAGTGCATTCAACTCACAGACTTGAACATTCCTTTCGATAGAGCAGTTTGGAAACACTCCTTTTGTAGAATCTGCAAGTGTTTATTTCGAGTGCTTTGAGGCCTATGCTGGAAAAGGAAATATCTTCACAAAAAACTACACAGAAGCATTCTGAGATACTTCTTGGTGATGAGTGCATTCAACTCACAGACTTGAACCTTCCTTTTGAAAGAGCAGTTTTGAAACACTCTTTTTGTTGAATCTGCAAGTAGATATTTCGAGCGCTTTGAGGCCTATGATGGGAAATGAAATATTTTCACCTAAAAACAAGAGAGACGCATTCTCAGAAACTTCTATGTGATGAGGGCATTCAACTCAGAGACATGAACCTTCCTTTTGAAAGAGGAGTTTTGAAACACTCTTTTTGTAGAATCTGCATGTGTTTATTTTGAGTGCTTTGAGGCCTATGCTGGAAAAGGAAATATCTTCACATTAAAACTACACAGAAGCATTCTGAGATACTTCTTGGTGATGAGTGCATTCAAATCACAGAGGTGAACTTTCCTTTTGAAAGAGCAGTTTTGAAACACTCTTTTTGTAGAATCTGCAAGTAGATATTCGGACCGCTTTGAGGCCTAGGCTGGGAAATGAAATATCTTCACCTAAAAACAAGAGAGAGGCATTCTCGGAAAGTTCTTTGTGATGAGGGCATTCAACTCACAGACTTGAGCCTTTCTTTTGAAAGAGGAGTTTTGAAACACTCTTTTTGTAGAATCTGCAAGGAGAAATTTGGAGGGCTTTGAGGCCTATGCTGGGAAATGAAAAATCTTCACCTAAAAACAAGAGAGAAGCATTCTCAGAAACTTCTGTGTGATGAGTGCATTCAACTCACAGCCTTGAACATTCCTTTCGATAGAGCAGTTTGGAAACACTCCTTTTGTAGAATCTGCAAGTGTTTATTTGGGGTGCTTTGAGGCCTATGCTGGAAAGGGAAATATCTTCACATAAAAACTACACAGAAGCATTCTCAGAAACTTCTGTCTGAAGAGTGCATTCAACCCACAGACTTGAACATTTCTTCCGATAGAGCAGTTTGGAAACACTCCTTTTGTAGAATCTGCAAGTGTTTATTTGGAGCGCTCTGAGGCCTATGCTGGAAAAGGAAACATCTTCACATAAAAACTAGAAAGAAGCATTCTCAGAAACTTCTGTGTGATGAGTTCATTCAACTCACAAACTTGAAGGTTCCTTTTGATATGACAGTTTTGAAACCCTCTTTCAGTAGAATCTGCAAGTGTTTAATTCTAGCCCTTTGAGGCCAAAGATGGAAAAGGAAATGTCCTCAAATAACAACTACAAAGAAGCACTCTCAGAAACTTCTTTGTGATGAGTGCATTCAACTCACAGACTTGAACCTTCCTTTGGAAAGAGCAGTTTTGAAACACTGTTTTTGTAGAATCTGCAAGTAGACATTTGGAGCGCTTTGAGGCCTATGCTGGGAAATGAAATAACTTCACCTAAAAACAAGAGAGAAGCATTCTCAGAAACTTCTGTGTGATGAGTGCATTCAACTCACAGACTTGAACCCTCCTATCGATAGAGCAGTTTGGAAACACTCCTTTTGTAGAATCTGCAAGTGTTTACTTGGAGCGCTCTGAGGCCTATTCTGGAAAAGGAAATGTCTTCACATAAAAACTAGACAGAAGCATTCTCAGAAACTTCTGTGTGATGAGCTCATTCAACTCTCAAACTTGAACGTTCTTTTCATAAGACAGTTTTGAAACACTCTTTTAGTAGAATCTACAAGTGTTTATTTCGAGCCCTTTGAGGCCAATGATGGAAAAGGATATGTCTTCACATAAAAACTAGACAGAAGCATTCTCAGAAACTTCTGCATGATGAGTACATTCAACTCACAAAGTTGAACGTTCCTTTCTATAGGACACTTTTGAAACACTCCTTTAGTAGAATCTGCAAGTGTTTATTTCGAGGCCTTTGAGGCCAAAGATTGAAAAGGAAATGTCTTCAAATAACAACTACACAGAAGCATTCTCAGAAACTTCTTTGTGATGAGTGCATTCAACTCACAGACTTGAACCTTCCTTTGGAAAGAGCAGTTTTGAAACACTCTTTTTGTAGAATCTGCAAGTAGACATTTGGAGCGCTTTGAGGCCTATGCAGGGAAATGGAATGTCTTCACCTAAAAACAAGAGAGAAACATTCTCAGGAACTTCTGTGTGATGAGTGCATTCAACTCACAGACTTGAACATTCCTTTCGATAGAGCAGTTTGGAAACACTCCTTTTGTAGAATCTGCAAGTGTTTATTTCTAGTGCTTTGAGGCCTATGCTGGAAAAGGAAATATCTTCAGATACAAACTACACAGAAGCATTCTGAGATACTTCTTGGTGATGAGTGCATTCAAGTCACAGGCTTCAACCTTCCTTTTGAAAGAGCAGTTTTGAAACACTCTTTTTGTAGAATCTGCAAGTAGATAGTTGGAGCGCTTTGAGACCTATGCTGGGAAATGAAATATCTTCACCTAAAAACAAGAGAGAAGCATTCTCAGAAACTTCTGTGTGATGAGTGCATTCAACTCACAGGCTTCAACCTTCCTTTTGAAAGACCATTTTTGAAACACTCTTTTAGTAAAATCTGCAAGTAGATATTTGGAGCGCTTTGAGGCCTAAGCTGAGAAATGAAATATCTTCACCTAAAAACAAGAGAGAAGCATTCTCAGAAACTTCTGTGTGATGAGTGCATTCAACTCACAGACTGGAATATTCCCTTCGATAGAGCAGTTTGGAAACACTCCTTTTGTAGAATCTGCAAGTGTTTATTTGGAGCGCTCTGAGGCCTATGCTGGAAAAGGAAATATCTTCACATAAAAACTAGACAGAAGCATTCTCAGAAACTTCTGCGTGATGAGTTCATTCAACTCACAAAGTTGAACGTTCCTTTCTATAGGACACTATTGAAACACTCCTTTAGTAGAATCTGCCAGTGTGTATTTCGAGCCCTTTGAGGCCAAAGATTGAAAAGGAAATGTCTTCAAATAACAACTACACAGAAGCATTCTCAGAAACTTCTTTGTGATGAGGGCATTCAACTCACAGACTTGAACCTTCCTTTTGAAAGAGCAGTTTTGAAACACACTTTTTGTAGAATCTGCAAGTAGACATTTACAGCGCTTTGAGGCCTACGCTGGGAAATGAAATATCTTCACCTAAAAACACGAGAGAAACATTCTCAGAAACTTCTGTGTGATGAGTGCATTCAACTCACAGACTTCAACATTCCTTTCGATAGAGCAGTTTGGAAACACTCCTTTTGTAGAATCTGCAAGTGTTTATTTGGAGTGCTTTGAGGCCTATGCTGGAAAAGGAAATATCTTCACATTAAAACTACACAGAAGCATTCTGAGATACTTCTTGGTGATGAGTGCATTCAACTCACAGACGTGAACTTTCCTTTTGAAAGAGCAGTTTTGAGACACTCTTTTTGTAGAATCTGCAAGTAGATATTCGGAGCGCTTTGAGGCCAAGGCTGGGAAATGAAATATCTTCACCTAAAAACAAGAGAGAGATATTCTCGGAAACTTCTTTGTGATGAGGGCATTCAACTCACAGACTTGAGCCTTACTTTTGAAAGAGGAGTTTTGAAACACTCTTTTTGTAGAATCTGCAAGGAGACATTTGGAGGGCTTTCAGGCCTATGCTGGGAAATGAAATATCTTCACCTAAAAACAAGAGAGAAGCATTCTCAGAAACTTCTGTCTGATGAGTGCATTCAACTCACAGCCTTGAACATTCCTTTCGATAGAGCAGTTTGGAAACACTCCTTTTGTAGAATCTGCAAGTGTTTATTTGGGGTGCTTTGAGGCCTATGCTGGAAAAGGAAATAACTTCACATAAAAACTACACAGAAGCATTCTCAGAAACTTCTGTGTGATGAGTGCATTCAACTCACAGACTTGAACATTTCCTTCGATAGAGCAGTTTGGAAACACTCCTTTTGTAGAATCTGCAAGTGTTTATTTGGAGCGCTCTGAGGCCTATGCTGGAAAAGGAAACATCTTCACATAAAAACTAGACAGAAGCATTCTCAGAAACTTCTGGGTGATGAGTTCATTCAACTCACAAACTTGAAGGTTCCTTTTGATATGACAGTTTTGAAACCCTCTTTCAGTAGAATCTGCAAGTGTTTATTTCTAGCCCTTTGAGGCCAAAGATGGAAAAGGAAATGTCCTCAAATAACAACTACACAGAAGCATTGTCAGAAACTTCTTTGTGATGAGTGCATTCAACTCACAGACTTGAACCTTCCTTTTGAAAGAGCAGTTTTGAAACACTCTTTTTGTAGAATCTGCAAGTAGACATATGGAGCACTTAGTGGCCTATGTTGGGAAATGAAATAAATTCACCTACAAACAAGAGGGAAACATTCTCAGAAACTTCTGTGTGATGAGTGCATTCAACTCACAGACTTGAACATTCCTTTCAATAGAGAAGTTTGGAAAAACTCCCTTTGTAGAATCTGCAAGTGTTTATTGGGAGTGCTTTGAGGCCTATGCTAGAAATGGAAATATCTTCACATAAAAACTACACAGAAGCATTCTGAGATACTTCCTGATGCTGAGTGCATTCTACTCACAGACATGAACGTTCCTTTAGAAAGAGCAGTTTGGAAACACTCTTTTTGTTGAATCCGCAAGTAGATATTTGGAGCGCTTTGAGGCCTACGCTGGGAAATGAAATAACTTCACCTAAAAACAAGAGAGAAACATTCTCAGAAACTTCTGGGTGATGAGTGCATTCAACTCACCGACTTGAACATTCCTTTCGATAGAGCAGTTTGGAAACACTCCTTTTGTAGAATATGCAAGTGTTTATTTGGAGCGCTCTGAAGCCTATGCTGGAAAAGGAAATATCTTCACATAAAAACTAGACAGAAGCGTTCTCAGAAACTTCTGTGTGATGAGCTCATTCAACTCTCAGACTTGAACGTTCCTTTTGATAGGACAGTTTTGAAACACTCTTTTAGTAGAATCCGCAAGTAGATATTTGGAGCGCTTTGAGGCCTATGCTGGGAAAAGAAATATCTTCACCTAAAAATAAGACAGAAGCATTTTCAGAAACTTCTTTGTGATGAGTGCATTCAACTCACAGACTTGAACTTTCCTTTTGAAAGAGCAGTTTTGAAACACTCTTTTTGTTGAATCTGCAAGTAGACATTTGGACCGCTTTGAGGCCTATGCTGAGAAATGAAATATCTTCATCTAAAAACGAGAGAGAAACATTCTCAGAAACTTCTGGGTGATGAGTGCATTCAACTCACAGACTTGAACATTCCTTTTGATAGAGCAGTTTGGAAACACTCCTTTTGTAGAATCTGCAAGTGTTTATTTGGAGTGCTTTGAGGCCTATGCTGGAAAAGGAAATATCTTCACATAAAAACTACACAGAAGCATTCTGAGATACTTCTTGGTGATGAGTGCATTCAACTCACAGACCTGAACTTTCCTTTTCAAAGAGGAGTTTTGAAACACTCTTTTTGTAGAATCTGCAAGTAGATATTTTGAGCGCTTTGAGGCCTATGCTGGGAAATGAAATATCGTCACCTAAAAACAAGAGAGAGGCATTCTCAGAAATTTCTTTGTGATGAGGGCATTCAACCCACAGACTTGAACCTTACATTTGAAAGAGGAGTTTTGAAACACTCTTTTTGTGGAATCTGCAATGAGACATTTGGAGGGCTTTGAGGCCTATGCAGGGAAATGAAATATCTTCACCTAAAAACAAGAGAGAAGCATTCTCAGAAACTACTCTGTGATGAGTGCTTTCAACTCACAGACTTGAATATTCCCTTCGATAGAGCAGTTTGGAAACACTCCTTTTGTAGAATCTGCAAGTGTTTATTTGGAGCGCTCTGAGGCCTATGCCTGAAAAGGAAATATCTTCACATAAAAACTAGACAGAAGCATTCTCAGAAAATTCTGCGTGATGAGTTCATTCAACTCACAAGGTTGAACGTTCCTTTCTATAGGACACTTTTGAAACACTCCTTTAGTAGAATCTGCAAGTGTATATTTCGAGTCCTTTGAGACCAAAGATGGAAAAGGAAATGTCTTCAAATAACAACTACACAGAAGCATTCTCAGAAACTTCTGTGTGATGAGTGCATTCAACTCACAGCCTTGAACCTTCCTTTCGATACAGCAGTTTGGAAACACTCCTTTTGTAGAATCTGCAAGTGTTTATTTGGAGTGCTTTGAGGCCTATGGTGGGAAAGGAAATATCTTCACATAAAAACTACACAGAATCATTCTGAGATACTTCCTGGTGATGAGTGCATTAAACTCACAGACTTGAACCTTCCTTTAGAAAGAGCAGTTTTGAAACACTCTTTTTGTAGAATTCGCAAGTAGATATTTGGAGCGCTTTGAGGCCTATGCTGGTAAATGAAATATCTTCTCCTAAAAACAAGAGAGAAGCATTCTCAGAAACTTCTGTGTGATGAGTGCATTCAACTCACAGACTTGAACACCCCTATCGATAGAGCAGTTTGGAAACACTCCTTTTGTAGAATCTGCAAGTGTTTACTTTGAGCGCTCTGAGGCCTATGCTGGAAAAGGATATGTCTTCACATAAAAACTAGACAGAAGCATTCTCAGAAACTTCTGTGTGATGAGCTCATTCAACTCTCAAACTTGAACGTTCTTTTCATAGGACAGTTTTGAAACACTCTTTTAGTAGAATCTGCAAGTGTTTATTTCGAGCCCTTTGAGGCCAATGATGGAAAAGGTAATATCTTCAAATAACAACTACACAGAAGCATTCTCTAAAACTTCTTTGTGATGAGCGCGTTCAACTCACAGACTTCAACCTTCCTTTTGAAAGAGCAGTTTTGAAACACTCTTTTTGTAGAATCTGCAAGTAGATATTTGGAGCGCTTTGAAGCCTATGCTGGGAAATGAAATATCTTCACCTAAAAACGAGAGAGAAGCATTCTCAGAAACTTCTGTGTGATGAGCTCTTTCAACTCTCAAACTTGAACGTTCCTTTCTATAGGACACTTTTGAAACACTCCTTTAGTAGAATCTGCAAGTGTTTATTTCGAATCCTTTGAGGCCAAAGATTGAAAAGGAAATGTCTTCAAATAACAACTCCACACAAGTATTCTCAGAAACTTCTTTGTGATGAGTGCATTCAACTCACAGACTTGAACATTCCTTTCGATAGAGCAGTTTGGAAACAATCTTTTTGTAGAATCTGCAAGTAGATATTTGGAGCGCTTTGAGGCCTATGCTGGGAAATGCAATATCTTCACCTAAAAACAAGAGAGAAGCATTCTCAGAAACTTCTGTGTGATGAGTGTATTCAACTCACAGACTTGAACATTCCTTTTGATAGAGCAGTTTGATAACACTCCTTTTGTGGAATCTCCAAGTGTTTATTTGGAGCCCTCTGAGGCCTATGCTGGAAAAGGAAATATCTTCACAGAAAAACTAGACAGAAGCATTCTCAGAAACTTCGGTGTGATGAGTTCATTCAACTCAGAGACTTGAACGTTCCTTTTGATAGGACAGTTTTGAAACACTCCTTTAATAGAATCTGCAACTGTTTATTTCGAGCCCTTTGTGGCCAATGATGGAAAAGGAAATGTCTTCAAATAAAAACTACAAAGAAGCATTCTCAGAAACTTCTTTGCGATGAGTGCATTCAACTCACAGACTTGAACCTTCCTTTTGAAAGAGCAGTTTTGAAACACTCTTTTTGTTGAATCTGCAAGTAGACATTTTGAGCGCTTTGAGGCCTATGCTGGGAAATGAAATATCTTCACCTAAAAACAAGAGAGAAACATTCTCAGAAACTTCTGGATGATGGGTGCATTCAACTCACAGGCTTGAACATTCCTTTCGATAGAGCAGTTTGGAAACACTCCTTTTGTAGAATCTGCAAGTGTTTATTTGGAGCGCTCTGAGGCCTATGCTGGAAAAGGAAATATCTTCACATAAAAACTAGACAGAAGCATTCTCAGAAACTTCTGTGTGATGAGCTCATTCAACTCTGAAA
Source organism: Pongo pygmaeus (assembly GCF_028885625.2). Taxonomy (NCBI): domain Eukaryota; kingdom Metazoa; phylum Chordata; class Mammalia; order Primates; family Hominidae; genus Pongo; species Pongo pygmaeus. The sequence continues at coordinate 103,591,813 of NC_072373.2, read as the reverse complement.
CTTGAACTTTCTTTTCATAGGACTGTTTTGAAACACTCTTTTAGTAGAATCTGCAAGTGCTTATTTCGAGCCCTTTGAGGCCAATGATGGAAAAGGAAATATCTTCAAATAACAACTACACAGAAACATTCTCAGAAACTTCTTTGTGATGAGGGCATTCAACTCACAGACTTGAACCTTCCTTTGGAAAGAGCAGTTTTGAAACACTCTTTTTGTAGAATCTGCAAGTAGATATTTGGAGCGCTTTGAGGCCTATGCTGGGAAATGAAATATCTTCACCTAAAAACAAGAGAGAAGCATTCTCAGAAACTTCTGTGTGATGAGTGCATTCAACTCACAGACTGGAATATTCCCTTCGATAGAGCAGTTTGGAAACACTCCTTTTGTAGAATCTGCAAGTGTTTATTTGGAGCGCTCTGAGGCCTATGCTGGAAAAGGAAATATCTTCACATAAAAACTAGACAGAATCATTCTCAGAAACTTCTGCGTGATGAGTTAATTCAACTCACAAAGTTGAACGTTCCTTTCTATAGGACACTATTGAAACACTCCTTTAGTAGAATCTGCAGGTGTGTATTTCGAGCCCTTTGAGGCCAAAGATTGAAAAGGAAATGTCTTCAAATAACAACTAGACAGAAGCATTCTCAGAAACTTCTTTGTGATGAGTGCATTCAACTCACAGACTTGAACTTTCCTTTTGAAAGAGCAGTTTTGAAACACTCTTTTTGTAGAATCTGCAAGTAGACCTTTAGAGCGCTTTGAGGCCTATGCTGGGAAATGAAATATCTTCACCTAAAAACAAGAGAGAAACATTCTCAGAAACTTCTGTGTGATGAGTGCATTCAACTCACAGACTTGAACATTCCTTTCGATAGAGCAGTTTGGAAACACTCCTTTTATAGAATCTGCAAGTGTTTATTTGGAGTGCTTTGAGGCCTATGCTGGAAAAGGAAATATCTTCACATAAAAACTACACAGAAGCATTCTGAGATACTTCTTGGTGATGAGTGCATTCAACTCACAGACTTGAACCTTCCTTTTGAAAGAGCAGTTTTGAAACACTCTTTTTGTAGAATCTTCAAGTAGACATTTGGAACGCTTTGAGGCATATGCTAGGAAATGAAATATCTTCACCTAAAAACAAGAGAGAAGCATTCTCAGAAACTTCTGTGTGATGAGTGCATTCAACTCACAGACTTGAAAATTCCTTTCGATAGAGCAGTTTGGAAACACTCCTTTTGTAGAATCTGCAAGTGTTTATTTAGACTGTTTTGAGGCCTATGCTGGAAAAGGAAATATCTTCACATAAAAACTACACAGAAGCATTCTGAAATACTTCCTGGTGATGAGTCCATTCTACTCACAGACTTCAACGTTCCTTTAGAAACAGCAGTTTGGAAATCCTCTTTTTGTAGAATCCGCAAGTAGATATTTGGAGCGCTTTGAGGCCTATGCTGGGAAAAGAAATATCTTCACCTAAAAATAAGACAGAAGCATTTTCAGAAACTTCTCTGTGATGAGTGCATTCAACTCACAGACTTGAACTTTCCTTTTGAAAGAGCAGTTTTGAAACACTCTTTTTGTGGAATCTGCAATGAGACATTTGGAGGGCTTTGAGGCCTATGCAGGGAAATGAAATATCTTCACCTAAAAACAAGAGAGAAACATTCTCAGAAACTTCTGTGTGATGAGTGCATTCAACTCACAGCCTTGAACTTTCCTTTCGATACAGCAGTTTGGAAACTCTCCTTTTGTAGAATCTGCAAGTGTTTATTTGGGGTGCTTTGAGGCCTCTGCTGGAAAAGGAAATATCTTCACCTAAAAACTACACAGAGGCATTCTGAGATACATCCTGGTGATGAGTGCATTCAACTCACAAACTTGAACCTTCCTTTAGAAAGAGCAGTTTTGAAACACACTTTTTGTAGATTCCGCAAGTAGATATTTGGAGCGCTTTGAGGCCTATGCTGGGAAATGTTATACCTTCACCTAAAAACAAGAGAGAAGCATTCTCAGAAACTTCTGTGTGATGAGTGCATTCAACTCACAGACTTGAACATTCCTTTCGATAGAGCAGTTTGGAAACACTCCTTTTGTAGAATCTGCTAGTGTTTATTTGGAGCGCTCTGAGGCCTATGCTGGAAAAGGAAATATCTTCACATAAAAACTAGACAGAAGCATTCTCAGAAACTTCTGTGTGATGAGTTCATTCAACTCTCAAACTTGAACGTTCTTTTCATAGGACAGTTTTGAAACACCCTTTTAGTAGAATCTGCAAGTGTTTATTTCGAGCCCTTTGAGGCCAATGATGGAAAAGGAAATATCTTCAAATAACAACTACACAGAAGCATTCTCAGAAACCTCTTTGTGATGAGTGCATTCAACTCAGAGACTTGAACCTTCCTTTGGAAAGAGCAGCTTTGAAACACTCTTTTTGTAGAATCTGCAAGTAGACATTTGGGGCGCTTTGAGGCCTATGCTGGGAAATGAAATATCTTCACCTAAAAACAGGAGAGAAGCATTCTCAGAAACTTCTGTGTGATGAGTGCATTCAACTCACAGACTTGAACATTCCTTTCGATAGAGCAGTTTGGAAACACTCCATGTGTAGAATCTGCAAATGTTTATTTCTAGTGCTTTGAGGCCTATGCTGGAAAAGGAAATATCTTCACATAAAAACTACACAGAACCATTCTGAGATACTTCTTTGTGATGAGTGCACTCAACTCACAGACTTCAACCTTCCTTTTGAAAGAGCAGTTTTGAAAGACTCTTTTTGCAGAATCTGCAGGTAGATATTTGGAGCGCTTTGAGGCCTATGCTGGGAAATGAAATATCTTCACGTAAAAACAACTGAGAAGCATTCTCAGAAACTTCTGTGTGATGAGTGCTTTCAACTCACAGACTTGAATATTCCCTTCGATAGAGCAGTTTGGAAACACTCCTTTTGTAGAATCTGCAAGTGTTTACTTGGAGCGCTCTGAGGCCTATGCTGGAAAAGGATATTTCTTCACATAAAAACTAGACAGAAGCATTCTCAGAAACTTCTGTGTGATGAGCTCATTCAACTCTCAAACTTGAACGTTCTTTTCATAGGACAGTTTTGAAACACTCTTTTAGTAGAATCTGCAAGTGTTTATTTCGAGCCCTTTGAGGCCAATGATGGAAAAGGAAATATCTTCAAATAACAACTACACAGAAGCATTCTCAAAAACTTCTTTGTGATGAGTGCGTTCAACTCACAGACTTCAACCTTCCTTTTGAAAGAGCAGTTTTGAAACACTCTTTTTGTAGAATCTGCAAGTAGATATTTGGAGCGCTTTGAAGCAAATCCTGGGAAATGAAATATCTTCACCTAAAAACAAGAGAGAAGCATTCTCAGAAACTACTGTGTGATGAGTGCATTCAACTCACAGACTTGAATATTCCCTTCGATAGAACAGTTTGGAAACACTCCTTTTGTAGAATCTGCAAGTGTTTATTTGCAGCGCTCTGAGGCCTATGCTGGAAAAGGAAATATCTTCACATAAAAACAAGACAGAAGCATTCTCAGAAACTTCTGTGTGGTGAGTACTTTCCACTCTCAAAGTTGAACGTTCCTTTCCATAGGACACTTTTGAAACACTCCTTTAGTAGAATCTGCAAGTGTTTATTTCGAGCCCTTTGAGGCCAAAGATTGAAAAGGAAATGTCTTCAAATAACGACTCCACACAAGCATTCTCAGAAACTTCTTTGTGATGAGTGCATTCAACTCACAGACTTGAACCTTCCTTTGGAAAGAGCAGTTTTGAAACACTCTTTTTGTAGAATCTGCAAGTAGACATTTGGAGCGCTTTGAGGCCTAGGCTGGGAAATGAAATATCTTCACCTAAAAACAGGAGAGAAGCAATCTCAGAAACTTCTGTGTGATGAGTGCACTCAACTCACAGACTTGAACATTCCTTTCGAAAGAGCAGTTTGGAAACACTCCTTTTGTAGAATCTGCAAGTGTTTATTTGGAGTGCTTTGAGGCCTATGCTGGAAAAGGAAATATCTTCACATAAAAACTACACAGAAGTATTCTGAGTTACTTCTTTGTGATGAGTTCATTCAACTCACAGACCTGAACTTTCCTTTTGAAAGAGCAGTTTTGAAACACTCTTTTTTTAGAATCTGCAAGGAGATATTTCGAGCGCTTGGAGGCCTATGCTGGGAAATGAAATATCTTCACCTAAAAACAAGAGAGAGGCATTCTCAGAAACTTCTTTGTGATGAGGGCATTCAACACAGAGACTTCAACATTCCGTTTGAAAGAGGAGTTTTGAAACACTCTTTTTGTAGAATCTGCTAGTGTTTATTTGGAGGGCTTTGAGGCCTATGCTGGAAAAGGAAATATCTTCACATTAAAACTACACAGAAGCATTCTAAGATACTTCTTCGTGATGAGTGCATTCAACTCACAGACCTGAACTTTCCTTTGTAAAGAGCAGTTTTGAAACATTCTTTTTGTAGGATCTGCAAGTAGATATTTGGAGCGCTTTGAGGCCTATGCTGGGAAATGAAATATCTTCACCTAAAAACAAGACAGAAGCATTCTCAGAAACTTCTGTGTGATGAGTGCATTCAACTCACAGATTTGAATATTCCCTTCGATAGAGCAGTTGGGAAACACTCCTTTTGTATAATCTGCAAGTGTTCTTTTGGAGCACTTTGAGGCCTATGCTGGGAAATGAAATATCTTCATATAAAAACTAGACAGAAGCATTCTCAGAAACTTCTTTGTGATGAGTGCATTCAACTCACAGACTTGAACATTCCTTTCGATAGAGCAGTTTGGAAACACTCCTTTTGTAGAATCTGCATGTGTTTATTTGGAGTGCTTTGAGGCCTATGCTGGAAAAGGAAATCTCTTCACATAAAAACTACACAGAAGCATTCTGAGATACTTCTTGGTGATGAGTTCATTCAACTCATAGACTTCAACCTTCCTTTTGAAAGAGCAGTTTTGAAACACTCTTTTTGTAGAATCTGCAAGTAGATATTTGGAGCGCTTTGAGGCCTATGCTGGGAAATGAAATATCTTCACCTAAAAACAAGAGAGAAGCATTCTCAGAAACTTCTGTGTGATGAGTGCATTCAACTCACAGACTTGAACATTCCTTTCGATAGAGCAGTTTGGAAACACTCCTTTTGTAGAATCTGCAAGTGTTTATTTGGAGCGCTCTGAGGCCTATGCTGGAAAAGGAAATATCTTCACATAAAAACTAGACAGAAGCATTCTCAGAAACTTCTGCGTGATGAGTTCATTCAACTCACAAAGTTGAACGTTCCTTTCTATAGGACACTTTTGAAACACTCCTTTAGTAGAATCTGCAAGTGTATATTTCGAGTCCTTTGAGACGAAAGATGGAAAAGGAAATGTCTTCAAATAACAACTACACAGAAGCATTCTCAGAAACTTCTTTGTGATGAGTGCATTCAAATCACAGACTTGAACCTTCCTTTGGAAAGAGCAGTTTTGAAACACTCTTTTTGTAGAATCTGCAAGTAGACATTTGGAGCGCTTTGAGGCCTATGCTGGGAAATGGAATATCTTCACCTAAAAACAAGAGAGAAACATTCTCAGAAACTTCTGCGTGATGAGTGCATTCAACTCACAGACTTGAACATTCCTTTCGATAGAGCAGTTTGGAAACACTCCTTTTGTAGAATCTGCAAGTGTTTATTTCTAGTGCTTTGAGGCCTATGCTGGAAAAGGAAATATATTCACATACAAACTACACAGAAGCATTCTGAGATACTTCTTGGTGATGAGTGCATTCAACTCACAGACTTCAACCTTCCTTTTGAAAGAGCAGTTTTGAAACACTCTTTTTGTAGAATCTGCAAATAGATATTTGGAGCGCTTTCAGGCCTATGCTGGGAAATGAAATATCTTCACCTAAAAACAAGAGAGAAGCATTTTCAGAAACTTCTCTGTAATGAGTGCATTCAACTCACAGACTTGAATATTCCCTTCGATAGAGCAGTTTGGAAACACTGCTTTTGTAGAATCTGCAAGTGTTTATTTGGAGCGCTCTGAGGCCTATGCTGGAAAAGGAAGTATCTTCACATAAAAACTAGACAGAAGCATTCTCAGAAACTTCTGCGTGATGAGTTCATTCAACTCACAAAGTTGAACGTTCCTTTCCATAGGACACTTTTGAAACACTCCTTTAGTAGAATCTGCAAGTGTTTATTTCGAGCCCTTTGAGGCCAAAGATTGAAAAGGAAATGTCTTCAAATAACAACTACACAGAAGCATTCTCAGAAACTTCTTTGTGATGAGTGCATTCATCTCACAGACTTGAACCTTCCTTTGGAAAGAGCAGTTTTGAAACACTCTTTTTGTAGAATCTGCAAGTAGACATTTGGAGCGCTTTGAGGCCTATGCTGGGAAATGAAATATCTTCACCTAAAAACAAGAGAGAAGCATTCTCAGAAACTTCTGTGTGATGAGTGCATTCAACTCACAGACTTGAACATTCCTTTCGATAGAGCAGTTTGGAAACACTCCTTTTGTAGAATCTGCAAGTGTTTATTTGGCGTGCTGTGAGGCCTATGCTGGAAAAGGAAATATCTTCACATACAAACTACACAGAAGCATTCTGAGATACTTCTTGGTGATTAGTGCATTCAACTCACAGACTTCAACCTTCCTTTGGAAAGAGCAGTTTTGAAACACTCTTTTTGTAGAATCTGCAAGTAGATATTTGGAGCGCTTTGAGGCCTATGCTGGGAAATGAAATATCTTCACCTAAAAACAAGAGAGAAGCATTCTCAGAAACTTCTGTGTGATGAGTGCATTCAACTCACAGACTTGAACATTTCTTTCGATAGAGCAGTTTGGGAACACTCCTTTTGTAGAATCTGCATGTGTTTATTTGGGGCGCTCTGAGGCCTATGCTGTAAAAGGAAATATCTTCACATAAAAACTAGACAGATGCATTCTCAGAAACTTCTGTGTGATGAGCTCATTCAACTCTCAAACTTCAACGTTCTCTTGATAGGACAGTTTTGAAACACTCTTTTAGTAGAATCTGCAAGTGTTTATTTCGAGCCCTTTGAGGCCAATGATGGAAAAGGAAATGTCTTCAAATAACAACTACACAGAAGCATTCTCAGAAACTTCTTTGTGATGAGTGCATTCAACTCACAGACTTGAACCTTCCTTTGGAAAGAGCAGTTTTGAAACACTGTTTTTGTAGAATCTGCAAGTAGACATTTGGAGCGCTTTGAGGCCTATGCTGGGAAATGAAATGTCTTCACCTAAAAACAAGAGAGAAGCATTCTCAGAAACTTCTGTGTGATGAGTGCATTCAACTCACAGACTTGAACATTCCTTTCGATAGAGCAGTTTGGAAACACTCATTTTGTAGAATCTACAAGTGTTTATTTGGAGTACTTTGAGGCCAATGCTGGAAAAGGAAATATATTCACATAAAAACTACACCGAAGCATTCTGAGATACTTCTTGGTGATGAGTGCATTCAACTCACGGACCTGAACTTTCCTCTTGAGAGACCAGTTTTGAAACACTCTTTTTGCAGAATCTGCAAGTAGATATTTGGAGCGCTTTGAGACCTATGCTGGGAAATGAAATATCTTCACCTAAAAACAAGAGAGAGGCATTCTCAGAAACTTCTTTGTGATGAGGGCATTCAACTCACACACTTGAACCTTCCTTTGGAAAGAGGAGTTTTGTAACACTCTTTTGGTAGAATCTGCAAGGAGACATTTGGAGGGCTTTGAGGCGTATGCTGGAAATGAATTATCTTCACCTAAAAACAAGAGAGAGGCATTCTCAGAAACTTCTTTGTGATGAGGGCATTCAACTCACAGACTGGAACCTTCCTTTGGAAAGAGCAGTTTTGAAACACTCTTTTTGTAGAATCTGCAAGTAGACGTTTGGAGCGCTTTGAGGCCTATGCTGGGAAATAAAATAAATTCACCTAAAAACAGGAGAGAAGCATTCTCAGAAACTTCTGTGTGATGGGTGCTTTCAACTCACAGACTTGAACATTCCTTTCGATAGAGCAGTTTGGAAACACTCCTTTTGTAGAATCTGCAAGTGTTTATTTGGCGTGCTTTGAGGCCTATGCTGGAAAAGGAAATCTCTTCACATAAAAACTACCCAGAAGCATTCTGAGATACTTCTTGGTGATGAGTGCATTCAACTCACAGACTTCAACCTTCCTTTTGAAAGAGCAGTTTTGAAACACTCTTTTTGTAGAATCTGCAAGTAGATATTTGGAGCGCTTTGAGGCCTACGCTGGGAAATGAAATATCTTCACCTAAAAACAAGAGAGAAGCATTCTCAGAAACTACTGTGTGATGAGTGCATTCAACTCACAGACTTGAATATTCCCTTCGATAGAGCAGTTTGGAAACACTCCTTTTGTAGAATCTGCAAGAGTTTATTTGCAGCGCTCTGGGGCCTATGCTGGAAAAGGAAATATCTTCACATAAAAACTAGACAGAAGCATTCTCAGAAACTTCTGCGTGATGAGTTCATTCAACTCACAAGGTTGAACGTTCCTTTCCATAGGACACTTTTGAAACACTCCATTAGTAGAATCTGCAAGTGTATATTTCGAGTCCTTTGAGACCAAAGATGGAAAAGGAAATGTCTTCAAATAACAACTACACAGAAGCATTCTCAGAAACTTCTTTGTGATGAGTGCATTCAACTCACAGACTTGAACCTTCCTTTGGAAAGAGCAGTTTTGAAACACTCTTTTTGTAGAATCTGCAAGTAGACATTTGGAGCGCTTTGAGGCCTATGCTGGGAAATGGAATATCTTCACCTAAAAACAAGAGAGAAACATTCTCAGAAACTTCTGTGTGATGAGTGCATTCAACTCACAGACTTGAACATTCCTTTCGATAGAGCAGTTTGGAAACACTCCTTTTGTAGAATCTGCAAGTGTTTATTTCTAGTGCTTTGAGGCCTATGCTGGAAAAGGAAATATCTTCACATAAAAACTAGACAGAAGTATTCTCAGAAACTTCTACGTGATGAGTTCATTCAACTCACAAAGTTGAACGTTCCTTTCTATAGGACACTTTTGAAACACTCCTTTAGTAGAATCTGCAAGTGTGTATTTCGAGCCCTTTGAGGCCAAAGATTGAAAAGGAAATATCTTCAAATAACAACTACACAGAAGCATTCTCAGAAAATTCTGTGTGATGAGTGCATTCAACTCACAGACTTGAACATTCCTTTTGAAAGAGAAGTTTTGAAACACTCTTTTTGTAGAATCTGCAAGTAGACATTTAGAGCGCTTTGAGGCCTATGCTGGGAAATGAAATATCTTCACCTAAAAACAAGAGAGAAACATTCTCAGAAACTTCTGTGTGATGAGTGCATTCAACTCACAGACTTGAACATTCCTTTCGATAGAGCAGTTTGGAAACACTCCTTTTGTAGAATCTGCAAGTGTTTACTTGAAGTGCTTTGAGGCCTATGCTGGAAAAGGAAATATCTTCACATAAAAACTACACAGAAGCATTCTGAGATACTTCTTGGTGATGAGTTCATTCAACTCAAAGACTTGGACCTTCCTTTTGAAAGAGCAGTTTTGAAACACTCTTTTTGTTGAATCTGCAAGTAGATATTTGGAGCGCTTTGAGGCCTATGCTGGGAAATGAAATATCTTCACCTAAAAACAAGAGAGAGGCATTCTCAGAAACTTCTATGTGATGAGGGCATTCAACTCAGAGACATGAACCTTCCTTTTGAAAGAGGAGTTTTGAAACACTCTTTTTGTAGAATCTGCAAGTGTTTATTTGGAGTGCTTTGAGGCCTATGCTGGAAAAGGAAATATCTTCACATTAAAACTACACAGAAGCATTCTGAGATACTTCTTGGTGATGAGTGCATTCACCTCACAGACGTGAACTTTCCTTTTGAAAGAGCAGTTTTGAAACACTCTTTTTGTAGAATCTGCAAGTAGATATTCGGAGCGCTTTGAGGCCTAGGCTGGGAAATGAAATATCTTCACCTAAAAACAAGAGAGAGGCATTCTCGGAAACTTCTTTGTGATGAGGGCATTCAACTCACAGACCTGAGCCTTACTTTTGAAAGAGGAGTTTTGAAACATTCTTTTTGTAGAATCTGCAAGGAGACATTTGGAGGGCTTTGAGGCCTATGCTGGGAAATGAAATATCTTCACCTAAAAACAACAGAGAAGCATTCTCAGAAACTTCTGTGTGATGAGTGCATTCAACTCACAGCCTTGAACATTCCTTTCGATAGAGCAGTTTGGAAACACTCCTTTTGTAGAATCTGCAAGTGTTTATTTGGGGTGCTTTGAGGCCTATGCTGTAAAAGGAAATATCTTCAAATAAAAACTACACAGAAGCATTCTCAGAAACTTCTGTGTGATGAGTGCATTCAACCCACAGACTTGAACAGTTCTTCCGATAGAGCAGTTTGGAAACACTCCTTTTGTAGAATCTGCAAGTGTTTATTTGGAGCGCTCTGAGGCCTACGCTGGAAAAGGAAATATCTTCACATAAAAACTAGACAGAAGCATTCTCAGAAACTTCTGCGTGATGCGTTCATTCAACTCACAAAGTTGAACGTTCCTTTCTATAGGACACTTTTGAAACACTCCTTTAGTAGAATCTGCAAGTGTTTATTTCGAGCCTTTTGAGGCCAAAGATTGAAAAGGAAATGTCTTCAAATAACAACTACACAGAAGCATTCTCAGAAACTTCTTTGTGATGAGTGCATTCAACTCACAGACTTGAACCTTCCTTTGGAAAGAGCAGTTTTGAAACTCTCTTTTTGTAGAATCTGCAAGTAGACATTTGGAGCGCTTTGAGGCCTATGCTGGGAAATGGAATATCTTCACCTAAAAACCAGAGAGAAACATTCTCAGAAACTTCTGTGTGATGAGTGCATTCAACTCACAGACTTGAACATTCCTTTCGATAGAGCAGTTTGGAAACACTCCTTTTGTAGAATCTGCAAGTGTTTATTTGGCGTGCTTTGAGGCCTATGCTGGAAAAGGAAATATCTTCACATACAAACTACACAGAAGCATTCTGAGATACTTCTTGGTGATTAGTGCATTCAACTCACAGACTTCAACCTTCCTTTGGAAAGAGCAGTTTTGAAACACTCTTTTTGTAGAATCTGCAAGTAGATATTTGGAGCGCTTTGAGGCCTATGCTGGGAAATGAAATATCTTCACCTAAAAACAAGAGAGAAGCATTCTCAGAAACTTCTGTGTGATGAGTGCATTCAACTCACAGACTTGAACATTTCTTTCGATAGAGCAGTTTGGGAACACTCCTTTTGTAGAATCTGCATGTGTTTATTTGGGGCGCTCTGAGGCCTATGCTGGAAAAGGAAATATCTTCACATAAAAACTAGACAGATGCATTCTCAGAATCTTCTGTGTGATGAGCTCATTCAACCCTCAAACTTCAACGTTCTCTTGATAGGACAGTTTTGAAACACTCTTTTAGTAGAATCTGCAAGTGTTTATTTCGAGCCCTTTGAGGCCAATGATGGAAAAGGAAATGTCTTCAAATAACAACTACACAGAAGCATTCTCAGAAACTTCTTTGTGATGAGTGCATTCAACTCACAGACTTGAACCTTCCTTTGGAAAGAGCAGTTTTGAAACACTGTTTTTGTAGAATCTGCAAGTAGACATTTGGAGCGCTTTGAGGCCTATGCTGGGAAATGAAATATCTTCACCTAAAAACAAGAGAGAAGCATTCTCAGAAACTTCTGTGTGATGAGTGCATTCAACTCACAGACTTGAACATTCCTTTCGATAGAGCAGTTTGGAAACACTCATTTTGTAGAATCTACAAGTGTTTATTTGGAGTACTTTGAGGCCAATGCTGGAAAAGGAAATATCTTCACATAAAAACTACACCGAAGCATTCTGAGATACTTCTTGGTGATGAGTGCATTCAACTCACGGACCTGAACTTTCCTCTTGAGAGACCAGTTTTGAAACACTCTTTTTGTAGAATCTGCAAGTAGATATTTGGAGCGCTTTGAGACCTATGCTGGGAAATGAAATATCTTCACCTAAAACAAGAGAGAGGCATTCTCAGAAACTTCTTTGTGATGAGGGCATTCAACTCACACACTTGAACCTTCCTTTGGAAAGAGGAGTTTTGTAACACTCTTTTTGTAGAATCTGCAAGGAGACATTTGGAGGGCTTTGAGGCGTATGCTGGAAATGAAATATCTTCACCTAAAAACAAGAGAGAGGCATTCTCAGAAACTTCTTTGTGATGAGGGCATTCAACTCACAGACTGGAACCTTCCTTTGGAAAGAGCAGTTTTGAAACACTCTTTTTGTAGAATCTGCAAGTAGACGTTTGGAGCGCTTTGAGGCCTATGCTGGGAAATGAAATAAATTCACCTAAAAACAGGAGAGAAGCATTCTCAGAAACTTCTGTGTGATGGGTGCTTTCAACTCACAGACTTGAACATTCCTTTCGATAGAGCAGTTTGGAAACACTCCTTTTGTAGAATCTGCAAGTGTTTATTTGGCGTGCTTTGAGGCCTATGCTGGAAAAGGAAATCTCTTCACATAAAAACTACCCAGAAGCATTCTGAGATACTTCTTGGTGATGAGTGCATTCAACTCACAGACTTCAACCTTCCTTTTGAAAGAGCAGTTTTGAAACACTCTTTTTGTAGAATCTGCAAGTAGATATTTGGAGCGCTTTGAGGCCTACGCTGGGAAATGAAATATCTTCACCTAAAAACAAGAGAGAAGCATTCTCAGAAACTACTGTGTGATGAGTGCATTCAACTCACAGACTTGAATATTCCCTTCGATAGAGCAGTTTGGAAACACTCCTTTTGTAGAATCTGCAAGAGTTTATTTGCAGCGCTCTGGGGCCTATGCTGGAAAAGGAAATATCTTCACATAAAAACTAGACAGAAGCATTCTCAGAAACTTCTGCGTGATGAGTTCATTCAACTCACAAGGTTGAACGTTCCTTTCCATAGGACACTTTTGAAACACTCCATTAGTAGAATCTGCAAGTGTATATTTCGAGTCCTTTGAGACCAAAGATGGAAAAGGAAATGTCTTCAAATAACAACTACACAGAAGCATTCTCAGAAACTTCTTTGTGATGAGTGCATTCAACACACAGACTTGAACCTTCCTTTGAAAGAGCAGTTTTGAAACACTCTTTTTGTAGAATCTGCAAGTAGACATTTGGAGCGCTTTGAGGCCTATGCTGGGAAATGGAATATCTTCACCTAAAAACAAGAGAGAAACATTCTCAGAAACTTCTGTGTGATGAGTGCATTCAACTCACAGACTTGAACATTTCTTTCGATAGAGCAGTTTGGAAACACTCCTTTTGTAGAATCTGCAAGTGTTTATTTCTAGTGCTTTGAGGCCTATGCTGGAAAAGGAAATATCTTCACATAAAAACTAGACAGAAGTATTCTCAGAAACTTCTTCGTGATGAGTTCATTCAACTCACAAAGTTGAACGTTCCTTTCTATAGGACACTTTTGAAACACTCCTTTAGTAGAATCTGCAAGTGTGTATTTCGAGCCCTTTGAGGCCAAAGATTGAAAAGGAAATATCTTCAAATAACAACTACACAGAAGCATTCTCAGAAACTTCTGTGTGCTGAGTGCATTCAACTCACAGACTTGAACATTCCTTTTGAAAGAGAAGTTTTGAAACACTCTTTTTGTAGAATCTGCAAGTAGACATTTAGAGCGCTTTGAGGCCTATGCTGGGAAATGAAATATCTTCACCTAAAAACAAGAGAGAAACATTCTCAGAAACTTCTGTGTGATGAGTGCATTCAACTCACAGACTTGAACATTCCTTTCGATAGAGCAGTTTGGAAACACTCCTTTTGTAGAATCTGCAAGTGTTTATTTGAAGTGCTTTGAGGCCTATGCTGGAAAAGGAAATATCTTCACATAAAACCTACACAGAAGCATTCTGAGATACTTCTTGGTGATGAGTTCATTCAACTCACAGACTTGGACCTTCCTTTTGAAAGAGCAGTTTTGAAACACTCTTTTTGTTGAATCTGCAAGTAGATATTTGGAGCGCTTTGAGGCCTATGCTGGGAAATGAAATATCTTCACCTAAAAACAAGAGAGAGGCATTCTCAGAAACTTCTATGTGATGAGGGCATTCAACTCAGAGACATGAACCTTCCTTTTGAAAGAGGAGTTTTGAAACACTCTTTTTGTAGAATCTGCAAGTGTTTATTTGGAGTGCTTTGAGGCCTATGCTGGAAAAGGAAATATCTTCACATTAAAACTACACAGAAGCATTCTGAGATACTTCTTGGTGATGAGTGCATTCACCTCACAGACGTGAACTTTCCTTTTGAAAGAGCAGTTTTGAAACACTCTTTTTGTAGAATCTGCAAGTAGATATTCGGAGCGCTTTGAGGCCTAGGCTGGGAAATGAAATATCTTCACCTAAAAACAAGAGAGAGGCATTCTCGGAAACTTCTTTGTGATGAGGGCATTCAACTCACAGACCTGAGCCTTACTTTTGAAAGAGGAGTTTTGAAACACTCTTTTTGTAGAATCTGCAAGGAGACATTTGGAGGGCTTTGAGGCCTATGCTGGGAAATGAAATATCTTCACCTAAAAACAACAGAGAAGCATTCTCAGAAACTTCTGTGTGATGAGTGCATTCAACTCACAGCCTTGAACATTCCTTTCGATAGAGCAGTTTGGAAACACTCCTTTTGTAGAATCTGCAAGTGTTTATTTGGGGTGCTTTGAGGCCTATGCTGTAAAAGGAAATATCTTCAAATGAAAACTACACAGAAGCATTCTCAGAAACTTCTGTGTGATGAGTGCATTCAACCCACAGACTTGAACAGTTCTTCCGATAGAGCAGTTTGGAAACACTCCTTTTGTAGAATCTGCAAGTGTTTATTTGGAGCGCTCTGAGGCCTACGCTGGAAAAGGAAATATCTTCACATAAAAACTAGACAGAAGCATTCTCAGAAACTTCTGCGTGATGCGTTCATTCAACTCACAAAGTTGAACGTTCCTTTCTATAGGACACTTTTGAAACACTCCTTTAGTAGAATCTGCAAGTGTTTATTTCGAGCCTTTTGAGGCCAAAGATTGAAAAGGAAA
The DNA here is from genome assembly GCF_028885625.2 of Pongo pygmaeus. Lineage (NCBI taxonomy): Eukaryota > Metazoa > Chordata > Mammalia > Primates > Hominidae > Pongo > Pongo pygmaeus. Next base: position 103,576,674 of record NC_072373.2, on the reverse strand, counting down.
TGTCTTCAAATAACAACTACACAGAAGCATTCTCAGAAACTTCTTTGTGATGAGTGCATTCAACTCACAGACTTGAACCTTCCTTTGGAAAGAGCAGTTTTGAAACTCTCTTTTTGTAGAATCTGCAAGTAGACATTTGGAGCGCTTTGAGGCCTATGCTGGGAAATGGAATATCTTCACCTAAAAACCAGAGAGAAACATTCTCAGAAACTTCTGTGTGATGAGTGCATTCAACTCACAGACTTGAACATTCCTTTCGATAGAGCAGTTTGGAAACACTCCTTTTGTAGAATCTGCAAGTGTTTATTTGGCGTGCTTTGAGGCCTATGCTGGAAAAGGAAATATCTTCACATACAAACTACACAGAAGCATTCTGAGATACTTCTTGGTGATAAGTGCATTCAACTCACAGACTTCAACCTTCCTTTGGAAAGAGCAGTTTTGAAACACTCTTTTTGTAGAATCTGCAAGTAGATATTTGGAGCGCTTTGAGGCCTATGCTGGGAAATGAAATATCTTCACCTAAAAACAAGAGAGAAGCATTCTCAGAAACTTCTGTGTGATGAGTGCATTCAACTCACAGACTTGAACATTTCTTTCGATAGAGCAGTTTGGGAACACTCCTTTTGTAGAATCTGCATGTGTTTATTTGGGGCGCTCTGAGGCCTATGCTGGAAAAGGAAATATCTTCACATAAAAACTAGACAGATGCATTCTCAGAATCTTCTGTGTGATGAGCTCATTCAACTCTCAAACTTCAACGTTCTCTTGATAGGACAGTTTTGAAACACTCTTTTAGTAGAATCTGCAAGTGTTTATTTCGAGCCCTTTGAGGCCAATGATGGAAAAGGAAATGTCTTCAAATAACAACTACACAGAAGCATTCTCAGAAACTTCTTTGTGATGAGTGCATTCAACTCACAGACTTGAACCTTCCTTTGGAAAGAGCAGTTTTGAAACACTGTTTTTGTAGAATCTGCAAGTAGACATTTGGAGCGCTTTGAGGCCTATGCTGGGAAATGAAATATCTTCACCTAAAAACAAGAGAGAAGCATTCTCAGAAACTTCTGTGTGATGAGTGCATTCAACTCACAGACTTGAACATTCCTTTCGATAGAGCAGTTTGGAAACACTCATTTTGTAGAATCTACAAGTGTTTATTTGGAGTACTTTGAGGCCAATGCTGGAAAAGGAAATATCTTCACATAAAAACTACACCGAAGCATTCTGAGATACTTCTTGGTGATGAGTACATTCAACTCACGGACCTGAACTTTCCTCTTGAGAGACCAGTTTTGAAACACTCTTTTTGTAGAATCTGCAAGTAGATATTTGGAGCGCTTTGAGACCTATGCTGGGAAATGAAATATCTTCACCTAAAAACAAGAGAGAGGCATTCTCAGAAACTTCTTTGTGATGAGGGCATTCAACTCACACACTTGAACCTTCCTTTGGAAAGAGGAGTTTTGTAACACTCTTTTTGTAGAATCTGCAAGGAGACATTTGGAGGGCTTTGAGGCGTATGCTGGAAATGAAATATCTTCACCTAAAAACAAGAGAGAGGCATTCTCAGAAACTTCTTTGTGATGAGGGCATTCAACTCACAGACTGGAACCTTCCTTTGGAAAGAGCAGTTTTGAAACACTCTTTTTGTAGAATCTGCAAGTAGACGTTTGGAGCGCTTTGAGGCCTATGCTGGGAAATGAAATAAATTCACCTAAAAACAGGAGAGAAGCATTCTCAGAAACTTCTGTGTGATGGGTGCTTTCAACTCACAGACTTGAACATTCCTTTCGATAGAGCAGTTTGGAAACACTCCTTTTGTAGAATCTGCAAGTGTTTATTTGGCGTGCTTTGAGGCCTATGCTGGAAAAGGAAATCTCTTCACATAAAAACTACCCAGAAGCATTCTGAGATACTTCTTGGTGATGAGTGCATTCAACTCACAGACTTCAACCTTCCTTTTGAAAGAGCAGTTTTGAAACACTCTTTTTGTAGAATCTGCAAGTAGATATTTGGAGCGCTTTGAGGCCTACGCTGGGAAATGAAATATCTTCACCTAAAAACAAGAGAGAAGCATTCTCAGAAACTACTGTGAGATGAGTGCATTCAACTCACAGACTTGAATATTCCCTTCGATAGAGCAGTTTGGAAACACTCCTTTTGTAGAATCTGCAAGAGTTTATTTGCAGCGCTCTGGGGCCTATGCTGGAAAAGGAAATATCTTCACATAAAAACTAGACAGAAGCATTCTCAGAAACTTCTGCGTGATGAGTTCATTCAACTCACAAGGTTGAACGTTCCTTTCCATAGGACACTTTTGAAACACTCCATTAGTAGAATCTGCAAGTGTATATTTCGAGTCCTTTGAGACCAAAGATGGAAAAGGAAATGTCTTCAAATAACAACTACACAGAAGCATTCTCAGAAACTTCTTTGTGATGAGTGCATTCAACACACAGACTTGAACCTTCCTTTGGAAAGAGCAGTTTTGAAACACTCTTTTTGTAGAATCTGCAAGTAGACATTTGGAGCGCTTTGAGGCCTATGCTGGGAAATGGAATATCTTCACCTAAAAACAAGAGAGAAACATTCTCAGAAACTTCTGTGTGATGAGTGCATTCAACTCACAGACTTGAACATTTCTTTCGATAGAGCAGTTTGGAAACACTCCTTTTGTAGAATCTGCAAGTGTTTATTTCTAGTGCTTTGAGGCCTATGCTGGAAAAGGAAATATCTTCACATAAAAACTAGACAGAAGTATTCTCAGAAACTTCTTCGTGATGAGTTCATTCAACTCACAAAGTTGAACGTTCCTTTCTATAGGACACTTTTGAAACACTCCTTTAGTAGAATCTGCAAGTGTGTATTTCGAGCCCTTTGAGGCCAAAGATTGAAAAGGAAATATCTTCAAATAACAACTACACAGAAGCATTCTCAGAAACTTCTGTGTGATGAGTGCATTCAACTCACAGACTTGAACATTCCTTTTGAAAGAGAAGTTTTGAAACACTCTTTTTGTAGAATCTGCAAGTAGACATTTAGAGCGCTTTGAGGCCTATGCTGGGAAATGAAATATCTTCACCTAAAAACAAGAGAGAAACATTCTCAGAAACTTCTGTGTGATGAGTGCATTCAACTCACAGACTTGAACATTCCTTTCGATAGAGCAGTTTGGAAACACTCCTTTTGTAGAATCTGCAAGTGTTTATTTGAAGTGCTTTGAGGCCTATGCTGGAAAAGGAAATATCTTCACATAAAAACTACACAGAAGCATTCTGAGATACTTCTTGGTGATGAGTTCATTCAACTCACAGACTTGGACCTTCCTTTTGAAAGAGCAGTTTTGAAACACTCTTTTTGTTGAATCTGCAAGTAGATATTTGGAGCGCTTTGAGGCCTATGCTGGGAAATGAAATATCTTCACCTAAAAACAAGAGAGAGGCATTCTCAGAAACTTCTATGTGATGAGGGCATTCAACTCAGAGACATGAACCTTCCTTTTGAAAGAGGAGTTTTGAAACACTCTTTTTGTAGAATCTGCAAGTGTTTATTTGGAGTGCTTTGAGGCCTATGCTGGAAAAGGAAATATCTTCACATTAAAACTACACAGAAGCATTCTGAGATACTTCTTGGTGATGAGTGCATTCACCTCACAGACGTGAACTTTCCTTTTGAAAGAGCAGTTTTGAAACACTCTTTTTGTAGAATCTGCAAGTAGACATTCGGAGCGCTTTGAGGCCTAGGCTGGGAAATGAAATATCTTCACCTAAAAACAAGAGAGAGGCATTCTCGGAAACTTCTTTGTGATGAGGGCATTCAACTCACAGACCTGAGCCTTACTTTTGAAAGAGGAGTTTTGAAACACTCTTTTTGTAGAATCTGCAAGGAGACATTTGGAGGGCTTTGAGGCCTATGCTGGGAAATGAAATATCTTCACCTAAAAACAACAGAGAAGCATTCTCAGAAACTTCTGTGTGATGAGTGCATTCAACTCACAGCCTTGAACATTCCTTTCGATAGAGCAGTTTGGAAACACTCCTTTTGTAGAATCTGCAAGTGTTTATTTGGGGTGCTTTGAGGCCTATGCTGTAAAAGGAAATATCTTCAAATAAAAACTACACAGAAGCATTCTCAGAAACTTCTGTGTGATGAGTGCATTCAACCCACAGACTTGAACAGTTCTTCCGATAGAGCAGTTTGGAAACACTCCTTTTGTAGAATCTGCAAGTGTTTATTTGGAGGGCTCTGAGGCCTACGCTGGAAAAGGAAATATCTTCACATAAAAACTAGACAGAAGCATTCTCAGAAACTTCTGCGTGATGCGTTCATTCAACTCACAAAGTTGAACGTTCCTTTCTATAGGACACTTTTGAAACACTCCTTTAGTAGAATCTGCAAGTGTTTATTTCGAGCCTTTTGAGGCCAAAGATTGAAAAGGAAATGTCTTCAAATAACAACTACACAGAAGCATTCTCAGAAACTTCTTTGTGATGAGTGCATTCAACTCACAGACTTGAACCTTCCTTTGGAAAGAGCAGTTTTGAAACTCTCTTTTTGTAGAATCTGCAAGTAGACATTTGGAGCGCTTTGAGGCCTATGCTGGGAAATGGAATATCTTCACCTAAAAACAAGAGAGAAACATTCTCAGAAACTTCTGTGTGATGAGTGCATTCAACTCATAGACTTGAACATTCCTTTCGATAGAGCAGTTTGGAAACACTCCTTTTGTAGAATCTGCAGGTGTTTATTTGGAGTGCTTTGAGGCCTATGCTGGAAAAGCAAATATCTTCACATACAAACTACACAGAATCATTCTGAGATACTTCTTGGTGATGAGTGCATTCAAGTCACAGACTTGAAAATTCCTTTTGAAAGAGCAGTTTTGAAACACTCTTTTTGTAGAATCTGCAAGTAGATAGTTGGAGCGCTTTGAGACCTATGCTGGGAAATGAAATATCTTCAGATAAAAACAAGAGAGAAACATTCTCAGAAACTTCTGTGTGATGAGTGCATTCAACTAGCAGACTTCAACCTTCCTTTAGAAAGACCAGTTTTGAAACACTCTTTTAGTAGAATCTGCAAGTAGATACTTGGAGCGCTTTGAGGCCTATGCTGAGAAATGAAATATCTTCACCTAAAAACAAGAGAGAAGCATTCTCAGAAACTTCTGTGTGATGAGTGCATTCAACTCACAGACTTGAACATTCCTTTTGATGGAGCAGTTTGAAAACACTCCTTTTGTGGAATCTCCAAGTGTTTATTTGGTGCCCTCTGAGGCCTATGCTGGAAAAGGAAATATCTTCACATAAAAACTAGACAGAAGCATTCTCAGAAACTTCGGTGTGATGAGCTCATTCAACTCACAGACTTGAACGTTCCTTTTGATAGGACAGTTTTGAAACACTCCTTTAGTAGAATCTGCAACTGTTTATTTCGAGCACTTTGAGGCCAATGATGGAAAAGGAAATGTCTTCAAATGAAAACTACAAAGAAGCATTGTCAGAAACTTCTTTGCGAAGAGTGCATTCAACTCACAGACTTGAAACTTCCTTTTGAAAGAGCAGTTTTGAAACACTCTTTTTGTTGAATCTGCAAGTAGACATTTTGAGCGCTTTGAGGCCTATGCTGGGAAATGAAATATCTTCACCTAAAAACAAGAGAGAAACATTCTCAGAAACTTCTGGATGATGGGTGCATTCAACTCACAGACTGGAACATTCCTTTCGATAGAGCAGTTTGGAAACATACCTTTTGTAGAATCTGCAAGTGTTTATTTGGAGTGCTTTGAGGCTTATGCTGGAAAGGAAATATCTTCACATAAAAACTACACAGAAGCATTCTGAGATACTTCTTGGTGATGAGTGCATTCAACTCACGGACCTGAACTTTCCTTTTTAAAGAGCAGTTTTGAAACACTCTTTTTGTAGAATCTGCAAGTAGATAATTCGAGCGCTTTGAGGCCTATGCTGGGAAATGAAATATCTTCACCTAAAAACAAGAGAGAGGCATTCTCAGAAACTTCTTTGTGATGAGGGCATTCAACTCAGAGACTTGAACCTTCCTTTTGAAAGAGGAGTTTTGAAACACTCTTTTTCTAGAATCTGCAAGTGTTTATTTGGAGTGCTTTGAGGCCTATGCTGTAAAAGGAAATATCTTCACATTAAAACTACACAGAAGCATTCTGAGATACTTCTTGGTGATGAGTGCATTCAACTCACAGACCTGAACTTTCCTTTTGAAAGAGCAGTTTTGAAACACTCTTTTTGTAGAATCTGCAAGTAGATATTTGGAGCGCTTTGAGGCCTATGCTGGGAAATGAAATATCTTCACCTAAAAACAAGAGAGAAGCATTCTCAGAAACTTCTGTGTGATGAGTGCATTCAACTCACAGACTTGAATATTCCCTTCGATAGAGCAGTTTGGAAACACTCCTTTTTTAGAATCTGCAAGTGTATATTTGGAGCGCTCTGAGGCCTATGCTGGAAAAGGAAATATCTTCACATAAAAACTCGACAGAAGCATTCTCAGAAAATTCTCCATGATAAGTTCATTCAACTCACAAAGTTGAACGTTCCTTTCTATAGGACACTTTTGAAACACTCCTTTAGTAGAATCTGCAAGTGTTTATTTCGAGCCCTTTGAGGCCAAAGATTGAAAAGGAAATGTCTTCAAATAACAACTAGACAGAAGCATTCTCAGAAACTTCTTTGTGATGAGTGCATTCAACTCACAGACTTGAACCTTCCTTTTGAAAGAGCAGTTTTGAAACACTCTTTTTGTAGAATCTGCAAGTAGACATTTTGAGCGCTTTGAGGCCTATGCTGGGAAATGAAATATCTTCACCTAAAAACAAGGGAGAAGCATTCTCAGAAACCTCTGTGTGATGAGTGCATTCAACTCACAGACTTCAACCTTCCTTTTGAAAGAGCAGTTTTGAAACACTCTTTTTGTAGACTCTGCAAGTAGATATTTGGAGCGCTTTGAGGCCTATGCTGGGAAATGAAATATCTTCAACTAAAAAGAAGAGAAAAGCATTCTCAGAAACTTCTGTGTGATAAGTGCATTCAACTCACAGACTTGAACATTCCTTTTGATAGAGCAGTTTGAAAACACTCCTTTTGTGGAATCTCCAAGTGTTTATTTGGAGCCATCTGAGGCCTATGCTGGAAAAGGAAATATCTTCACATGAAAACTAGACAGAAGCATTCTCAGAAACTTCGGTGTGATGAGTTCATTCAACTCACAGACTTGAACGTTCCTTTTGATAGGACAGTTTTGAAACAGTCCTTTAGTAGAATCTGCAACTGTTTATTTCGAGCCCTTTGAGGCCAATGATGGAAAAGGAAATGTCTTCAAATAAAAACTACAAAGAAGCATTCTCAGAAACTTCTTTGTGATGAGTTCATTCAACTCACAGACTTGCACCTTCCTTTTGAAAGAGCAGTTTTGAAACACTCTTTTTGTTGAATCTGCAAGTAGACATTTTGAGCGCTTTGAGGCCTATGCTTTGAAATGAAATATCTTCACCTAAAAAAAAGAGAGAAACATTCTCAGAAACTTCTGGATGATGGGTGCATTCAACTCACAGACTTGAACATTCCTTTCGACAGAGCAGTTTGGAAACACTCCTTTTGTAGAATCTGCAAGTGTTTATTTGGAGTGCTTTGAGGCTTATGCTGGAAAGGAAATATTTTCACATAAAAACTACACAGAAGCATTCTGAGATACTTCTTGGTGATGAGTGCATTCAGCTCACCGACCTGAACTTTCCTTTGGAAAGAGCAGTTTTGAAACTCTCTTTTTGTAGAATCTGCAAGTAGATATATCGAGCGCTTTGAGGCCTATGCTGGGACATGAAATATCTTCACCTAAAAACAAGAGAGAGGCATTCTCAGAAATTTCTTTGTGATGAGGGCATTCAACTCAGAGACTTGAACCTTCCTTTTGAAAGAGGAGTTTTGAAACACTCTTTTTGTAGAATCTGCAAGTGTTTATTTGGAGTGCTTTGAGGCCTATACTGGAAAAGGAAATATCTTCACATTAAAACTACACAGAAGTATTCTGAGATACTTCTTGTTGATGAGTGCATTCAACTCACAGACCTGAAGTTTCCTTTTGAAAGAGCAGCTTTGAAACACTCTTTTTGTAGAATCTGCAAGTAGATACTTGGAGCGCTTTGAGGCCTAGGCTGGGAAATGAAATATCATCACCTAAAAACAAGAGAGAGGCATTCTCAGAAACTTCTTTGTGATGAGGGCATTCAACTCACAGACTTGAACCTTCCTTTGGAAAGAGCAGTTTTGAAACACTCTTTTTGTAGAATCTGAAAGTAGATATTTGGAGCGCTTTGAGGCCTATGATGGGAAATGAAATATCTTCACCTAAAAACAAGAGAGAAGCATTCTCAGAAACTTCTGTGTGATGAGTGCATTCAACTCACAGACTTGAACATTCCTTTAGATAGAGCAGTTTGGAAACACTCCTTTTGTAGAATCTGCAAGTGTTTATTTCGGGTGCATTGCGGCCTATGCGGGAAAAGGAAATACCTTCACATAAAAACTACACAGAAGCATTCTGAGATACTTCCTGGTGATGAGTGCATTCAACTCAGAAAGTTGAATGTTCCTTTCTATAGGACACTTTTGAAACACTCCTTTAGCAGAATCTGCAAGTGTTTATTACGAGCCCTTTGAGGCCAAAGATTGAAAAGGAAATGTCTTCAAATAACAACTACACAGAAGCATTCTCAGAAACTTCTTTGAGATGAGTGCATTCAACTCACAGACTTGAACATTCCTTTCGATAGAGCAGTTTGGAAACACTCCTTTTGTAGAATCTGCAAGTGTTTATTTGGAGTGTTTTGAGGCCTATGCTGGAAAAGGAAATATCTTCACATAAAAACTACACAGAAGCATTCTGAGATACTTCTTGGTGATGAGTGCATTCATCTCACAGACTTCAACCTTCCTTTTGAAAGAGCAGTTTTGAAACACTCTTTTTGTAGAATCTGCAAGTAGACATTTGGAGCGCTTAGAGGCCTATGCTGGGAAATGAAATATCTTCACCTAAAAACAAGAGAGAAGCATTCTCAGAAACTACTCTGTGATGAGTGCATTCAACTCACAGACTTGAATATTCCCTTCGATAGAGCAGTTTGGAAACACTCCTTTTGTAGAATCTGCAAGTGTTTATTTGGAGTGCTTTGAGGCCTATGCTGGAAAAGGAAATATCTTCACATAAAATCTACACAGAAGCATTCTGAGATGCTTCTTGTTGATGAGTGCATTCAACTCACAGACCTGAAGTTTCCTTTTGAAAGAGCAGTATTGAAACACTCTTTTTGTAGAATCTGCAAGTAGATATTTGGAGCGCTTTGAGGCCTATGCTGGGAAATGAAATATCTTCACCTAAAAACAAGAGAGAGGCATTCTCAGAAACTTCTTTGTGATGAGGGCATTCAACTCACAGACTTGAACCTTCCTTTTGAAAGAGCAGTTTTGAAACACTCTTTTTGTAGAATCTGCAAGTAGATATTTGGAGCGCTTTGAGGCCTATGATGGGAAATGAAATATCTTCACCTAAAAACAAGAGAGAAGCATTCTCAGAAACTTCTGTGTGATGAGTGCATTCAACTCACAGACTTCAACGTTCCTTTCGATAGAGCAGTTTGGAAACACTCCTTTTGTAGAATCTGCAAGTGTTTATTTGGGTGCTTTGAGGCCTATGCTGGAAAAGGAAATACCTTCACATAAAAACTACACAGAAGCATTCTGAGATACTTCCTGGGGATGAGTGCATTCAACTCACAGACTTGAACCTTCCTTTAGAAAGAGCAGTTTTGAAACACTCTTTTTGTTGAATCCGCAAGTAGATATTTGGAGCGCTTTGAGGCCTATGCTGGTAAATGAAATAACTTCACCTAAAAACAAGAGAGAAGCATTCTCAGAAACTTCTGTGTGATGAGTGCATTCAACTCACAGACTTCAACATTCCTTTCGATAGAGCAGTTTGGAAACACTCCTTTTGTAGAAACTGCAAGTGTTTATTTGGAGCGCTCTGAGGCCTATGCTGGAAAAGGAAATGTCTTTACATAAAAACTAGACAGAAGCATTCTCAGAAACTTCTGTGTGATGAGCTCTTTCAACTCTCAAACTTGAACGTTCCTTTCTATAGGACACTTTTGAAACACTCCTTTAGTAGAATCTGCAAGTGTTTATTTCGAATCCTTTGAGGCCAAAGATTGAAAAGGAAATGTCTTCAAATAACAACTCCACACAAGCATTCTCAGAAACTTCTTTGTGATGAGTGCATTCAACTCACAGACTTGAACATTCCTTTCGATAGAGCAGTTTGGAAACAATCTTTTTGTAGAATCTGCAAGTAGATATTTGGAGCGCTTTGAGGCCTATGCTGGGAAATGAAATATCTTCACCTAAAAGCAAGAGAGAAGCATTCTCAGAAACTTCTGTGTGATGAGTGTATTCAACTCACAGACTTGAGCATTCCTTTTGATAGAGCAGTTTGATAACACTCCTTTTGTGGAATCTCCAAGTGTTTATTTGGAGCCCTCTGAGGCCTATGCTGGAAAAGGAAATATCTTCACATAAAAACTAGACAGAAGGATTCTCAGAAACTTCGGTGTGATGAGTTCATTCAACTCAGAGACTTGAACGTTCCTTTTGATAGGACAGTTTTGAAACACTCCTTTAATAGAATCTGCAACTGTTTATTTCGAGCCCTTTGTGGCCAATGATGGAAAAGGAAATGTCTTCAAATAAAAACTACACAGAAACATTCTCAGAAACTTCTTTGTGATGAGGGCATTCAACTCACAGACTTGAACCTTCCTTTGGAAAGAGCAGTTTTGAAACACTCTTTTTGTAGAATCTGCAAGTAGACATTTGGAGCGCTTTGAGGCCTATGCTGGGAAATGAAATATCTTCACCTAAAAACAGGAGAGAAGCATTCTCAGAAACTTCTGTGTGATGAGTGCGTTCACCTCACAGACTTGAACATTCCTTTCGATAGAGCAGTTTGGAAACACTCCTTTTGTAGAATCTGCAAGTGTTTATTTGGCGTGCTTTGAGGCCTATGCTGGAAAAGGAAATCTCTTCACATAAAAACTACACAGAAGCATTCTGAGATACTTCTTGGTGATGAGTGCATTCAACTCACAGACTTCAACCATCCTTTTGAAAGAGCAGTTTTGAAACACTCTTTTTGTAGAATCTGCAAGTAGATATTTGGAGCGCTTTGAGGCCTATGCTGGGAAATGAAATATCTTCACCTAAAAACAAGAGAGAAGCATTCTCAGAAACTTCTGTGTGATGAGTGCATTCAACTCACAGACTGGAATATTCCCTTCGATAGAGCAGTTTGGAAACACTCCTTTTTTAGAATCTGCAAGTGTATATTTGGAGCGCTCTGAGGCCTATGCTGGAAAAGGAAATATCCTCACATAAAAACTCGACAGAAGCATTCTCAGAAAATTCTCCATGATGAGTTCATTCAACTCACAAAGTTGAACGTTCCTTTCTATAGGACACTTTTGAAACACTCCTTTAGTAGAATCTGCAGGTGTGTATTTCGAGCCCTTTGAGGCCAAAGATTGAAAAGGAAATGTCTTCAAATAACAACTAGACAGAAGCATTCTCAGAAACTTCTTTGTGATGAGTGCATTCAACTCACAGACTTGAACCTTCCTTTTGAAAGAGCAGTTTTGAAACACTCTTTTTGTAGAATCTGCAAGTAGACATTTAGAGCGCTTTGAGGCCTATGCTGGGAAATGAAATATCTTCACCTAAAAACAAGAGAGAAACATTCTCAGAAACTTCTGTGTGATGAGTGCATTCAACTCACAGACTTGAACATTCCTTTCGATAGAGCAGTTTGGAAACACTCCTTTTGTAGAATCTGCAAGTGTTTATTTCGAGTGCTTTGAGGCCTATGCTGGAAAAGGAAATATCTTCACATAAAAACTACACAGAAGCATTCTGAGATACTTCTTGGTGATGAGTGCATTCAACTCACGGACTTGAACCTTCCTTTTGAAAGAGCAGTTTTGAAACACTCTTGTTGTTGAATCTGCAAGTAGATATTTCGAGCGCTTTGAGGCCTATGATGGGAAATGAAATATCTTCACCTAAAAACAAGAGAGGGGCATTCTCAGAAACCTCTATGTGATGAGGGCATTCAACTCAGAGACGTGAACCTTCCTTTTGAAAGAGGAGTTTTGAAACACTCTTTTTGTAGAATCTGCATGTGTTTATTTGGAGTGCTTTGAGGCCTATGCTGGAAAAGGAAATATCGTCACATTAAAACTACACAGAAGCATTCTGAGATACTTCTTGGTGATGAGTGCATTCAAATCACAGAGGTGAACTTTCCTTTTGAAAGAGCAGTTTTGAAACTCTCTTTTTTAGAATCTGCAAGTAGATATTCGGACCGCTTTGAGGCCTAGGCTGGGAAATGAAATATCTTCACCTAAAAACAAGAGAGAGGCATTCTCAGAAACTTCTTTGTGATGAGGGCATTCAACTCAGAGACTTGAACCTTCCTTTTGAAAGAGGAGTTTTGAAACACTCTTTTTCTAGAATCTGCAAGTGTTTATTTTGAGTGCTTTGAGGCCTATGCTGGAAAAGGAAATATCTTCACATGAAAACTACACAGAAGTATTCTGAGATACCACTTGGTGATGAGTGCATTCAACTCAGAGAAATGAAATTCCTTTTGAAAGAGCAGTTTTGAAACACTCTTTTTGTAGAATCTCCAAGTAGATATTTGGAGCGCTTTGAGGCCTATGCTGGGAAATGAAATATCTTCACCTAAAAACAAGAGAGAGGCATTCTCGGAAACTTCTTTGTGATGAGGCCATTCAACTCACAGACTTGAGCCTTTCTTATGAAAGAGGAGTTTTGAAACACTCTTTTTGTAGAATCTGCAAGGAGACATTTGGAGGGCTTTGAGGCCTATGCTGGGAAATGAAATATCTTCACCTAAAAACAAGAGAGAAGCATTCTCAGAAACTTCTGTGTGATGAGTGCATTCAACTCACAGCCTTGAACATTCCTTTCGATAGAGCAGTTTGGAAACACTCCTTTTGTAGAATCTGCAAGTGTTTATTTGGGGTGCTTTGAGGCCTATGCTGGAAAGGGAAATATCTTCACATAAAAACTACACAGAAGCATTCTCAGAAACTTCTGTGTGATGAGTGCATTCAACCCACAGACTTGAACATTTCTTCCGATAGAGCAGTTTGGAAACACTCCTTTTGTAGAATCTGCAAGGGTTTATTTGGAGCGCTCTGAGGCCTATGCTGGAAAAGGAAACATCTTCACATAAAAACTAGACAGAAGCATTCTCAGAAACTTCTGTGTGATGAGTTCATTCAACTCACAAACTTGAAGGTTCCTTTTGATATGACAGTTTTGAAACCCTCTTTCAGTAGAATCTGCAAGTGTTTAATTCTAGCCCTTTGAGGCCAAAGATGGAAAAGGAAATGTCCTCAAATAACAACTACACAGAAGCACTCTCAGAAACTTCTTTGTGATGAGTGCATTCAACTCACAGACTTGAACCTTCCTTTGGAAAGAGCAGTTTTGAAACACTGTTTTTGTAGAATCTGCATGTAGATATTTGGAGCGCTTTGAGGCCTATGCTGGGAAATGAAATATCTTCACCTAAAAACAAGAGAGAAGCATTCTCAGAAACTTCTGTGTGATGAGTGCATTCAACTCACAGACTTGAACACTCCTATCGATAGAGCAGTTTGGAAACACTCCTTTTGTAGAATCTGCAAGTGTTTACTTGGAGCGCTCTGAGGCCTATTCTGGAAAAGGAAATGTCTTCACATAAAAACTAGACAGAAGCATTCTCAGAAACTTCTGTGTGATGAGCTCATTCAACTCTCAAACTTGAACGTTCTTTTCATAAGACAGTTTTGAAACACTCTTTTAGTAGAATCTGCAAGTGTTTACTTCGAGCCCTTTGAGGCCAATGATGGAAAAGGAAATATCTTCAAATAACAACTACACAGAAGCATTCTCAGAAACTTCTTTGCGATGAGTGCATTCAACTCACAGACTGGAACCTTCCTTTGGAAAGAGCAGTTTTGAAACACTGTTTTTGTAGAATCTGCAAGTAGACATTTGGAGCGCTTTGAGGCCTATGCTGGGAAATGAAACATCTTCACCTAAAAACAAGAGAGAAGCATTCTCAGAAACTTCTGTGTGATGAGTGCATTCAACTCACAGACTTGAACATTCCTTTCGATAGAGCAGTTTGGAAACACTCATTTTGTAGAATCTACAAGTGTTTATTTGGAGTACTTTGAGGCCAATGCTGGAAAAGGAAATATCTTCACATAAAAACTACACCGAAGCATTCTGAGATACTTCTTGGTGATGAGTGCATTCAACTCACGGACCTGAACTTTCCTTTTGAGAGACCAGTTTTGAAACACTCTATTTGTAGAATCTGCAAGTAGATATTTGGAGCGCTTTGAGACCTATGCTGGGAAATGAAATATCTTCACCTAAAAACAACAGAGAGGCATTCTCAGAAACTTCTTTGTGATGAGGGCATTGAGCTCACAGCCTTGAACTTTCCTTTCGATAGAGCAGTTTGGAAACACTCCTTTTGTAGAATCTGCAAGTGTTTATTTGGGGTGTTTTCAGGCCTATGCTGGAAAAGGAAATATCTTCCCATAAATACTACACAGAAGCATTCTGAGATACTTCCTGGTGATGAGTGCATTCAACTCACAGACTTGAACCTTCCTTTAAAAAGAGCAGTTTTGAAACACTCTTTTTGTAGAGTCCGCAATTAGATATTTGGAGCGCTTTGAGGCCTATGTTGGGAAATGACATATCTTCACCTAAAAACAAGAGAGAAGCATTCTCAGAAACTTCTGTGTGATGAGTGCATTCAACTCACAGACTTGAACATTCCTTTCGATAGAGCAGTTTGGAAAAACTCCTTTTGTAGAATCTGCAAGTGTTTATTTGGAGCGCTCTGAGGCCTATGCTGGAAAAGGAAATGTCTTCACATAAAAACTAGAGAGAAGCATTCTCAGAAACCTCTGTGTGATGAGCTCATTCAACTCTCAAACTTGAACGTTCTTTTCATAGGACAGTTTTGAAACACTCTTTTAGTAGAATCTGCAAGTGTTTATTTCGAGCCATTTGAGGCCAATGATGGAAAAGGAAATATCTTCAAATAACAACTACACAGAAGCCTTCTCAGAAACTTCTTTGTGATGAGTTCATTCAACTCACATTCTTCAACCTTCCTTTTGAAAGAGCAGTTTTGAAACACTCTTTTTGTAGAATCTGTAAGTAGATATTTGGAGCGCTTTGAGGCCTATGCTGGGAAATGAAATATCTTCACCTAAAAACAAGAGAGAAGCATTCTCAGAAACTATTGTGTGATGAGTGCATTCAACTCACAGACTTGAATATTCCCTTCAATAGAGCAGTTTGGAAACACTCCATTTGTAGAATCTGCAAGTGTTTATTTGCCGCGCTGTGAGGCCAATGCTGGAAAAGGAAATATCTTCACATAAAAACTAGACAGAAGCATTCTCAGAAACTTCTGTGTGATGAGCTCATTCAACTCTGAAACTTGAACGATCTTTTCATAAGAAAGTTTTGAAACACTCTTTTAGTAGAATCTGCAAGTGTTTATTTCGAGACCTTTGAGGCCAATGATGGAAAAGGAAATATCTTCAAATAACAACTACACAGAAGCATTCTCAGAAACTTCTTTGTGATGAGTGCATTCAACTCACAGACTTGAACCTTCCTTTAGAAAGAGCAGTTTTGAAACACTCTTTTTGTAGAGTCCGCAATTAGATATTTGGAGCGCTTTGAGGGCTATGTTGGGAAATGACATATCTTCACCTAAAAACAAGAGAGAGGCATTCTCAGAAACTTCTGTGTGATGAGTGCATTCAACTCACAGACTTGAACATTCCTTTCGATAGAGCAGTTTGGAAACACTCCTTTTGTAGAATCTGCAAGTGTTTACTTGGAGCGCTCTGAGACCTATGCTGGAAAAGGAAATATCTTCACATAAAAACTAGACAGAAGTATTCTCCGAAACTTCTTCGTGATGAGTTCATTCAACTCACAAAGTTGAACGTTCCTTTCTATAGGACTCTTTTGAAACACTCCTTTAGTAGAATCTTCAAGAGTTTATTTCGAGCCCTTTGAGGCCAAAGATTGAAAAGGAAATGTCTTCAAATAACAACTACACAGAAGCATTCTCAGAAACTTCTTTGTGATGAGTGCGTTCAACTCACAGACTTGAACCTTCCTTTGGAAAGAGCAGTTTTGAAACACTCGTTTTGTAGAATCTGCAAGTAGACATTTGGAGCGCTTTAAGGCCTATGCTGGGAAATGAAATATCTTCACCTAAAAACAGGAGAGAAGCAATCTCAGAAACTTCTGTGTGATGAGTGCATTCAACTCACAGACTTGAACATTCCTTTCGATAGAGCAGTTTGGAAACACTCCTTTTGTAGAATCTGCAAGTGTTTATTTGGAGTGCTTTGAGGCCAATGCTGGAAAAGGAAATATCTTCACATAAAAACTACACAGAAGCATTCTGAGATACTTCTTGGTGATGAGTGCATTCAGCTCACAGACCTGAACTTTCCTTTTGAAAGAGCAGTTTTGAAACTCTCTTTTTGTAGAATCTGCAAGTAGATATTTGGAGCGCTTCGAGGCCTAAGCTGGGAAATGAAATATCTTCACCTAAAAACAAGAGAGAGGCATTCTCAGAAACTTCTTTGTGATGAGGGCATTCAACTCACAGACTGGAACCTTCCTTTGGAAAGAGCAGTTTTGAAACACTCTTTTTGTAGAATCTGCAAGTAGACGTTTGGAGCGCTTTGAGGCCTATGCTGGGAAATGAGATATCTTCACCTAAAAACAGGAGAGAAGCATTCTCAGAAACTTCTGTGTGATGGGTGCGTTCAACTCACAGACTTGAACATTCCTTTCGATAGAGCAGTTTGGAAACACTCCTTTTGTGGAATCTGCAAGTGTTTATTTGGCGTGCTTTGAGGCCTATGCTGGAAAAGGAAATCTCTTCATATAAAAACTACCCAGAAGCATTCTGAGATACTTCTTGGTGATGAGTGCATTCAACTCACAGACTTCAACCTTCCTTTTGAAAGAGCAGTTTTGAAACACTCTTTTTGTAGAATCTGCAAGTAGATATTTGGAGCGCTTTGAGGCCTACGCTGGGAAATGAAATATCTTCACCTAAAAACAAGAGAGAAGCATTCTCAGAAACTACTGTGTGATGAGTGCATTCAACTCACAGACTTGAATATTCCCTTCGATAGAGCAGTTTGGAAACACTCCTTTTGTAGAATCTGCAAGAGTTTATTTGCAGCGCTCTGGGGCCTATGCTGGAAAAGGAAATATCTTCACATAAAAACTAGACAGAAGCATTCTCAGAAACTTCTGCGTGATGAGTTCATTCAACTCACAAGGTTGAACGTTCCTTTCCATAGGACACTTTTGAAACACTCCATTAGTAGAATCTGCAAGTGTATATTTCGAGTCCTTTGAGACCAAAGATGGAAAAGGAAATGTCTTCAAATAACAACTACACAGAAGCATTCTCAGAAACTTCTTTGTGATGAGTGCATTCAACTCACAGACTTGAACCTTCCTTTGGAAAGAGCAGTTTTGAAACACTCTTTTTGTAGAATCTGCAAGTAGACATTTGGAGCGCTTTGAGGCCTATGCTGGGAAATGGAATATCTTCACCTAAAAACAAGAGAGAAACATTCTCAGAAACTTCTGTGTGATGAGTGCATTCAACTCACAGACTTGAACATTCCTTCCGATAGAGCAGTTTGGAAACACTCCTTTTGTAGAATCTGCAAGTGTTTATTTCTAGTGCTTTGAGGCCTATGCTGGAAAAGGAAATATCTTCACATAAAAACTAGACAGAAGCATTCTCAGAAACTTCTTCGTGATGAGTTCATTCAACTCACAAAGTTGAACGTTCCTTTCTATAGGACACTTTTGAAACACTCCTTTAGTAGAATCTGCAAGTGTGTATTTCGAGCCCTTTGAGGCCAAAGATTGAAAAGGAAATATCTTCAAATAACAACTACACAGAAGCATTCCCAGAAACTTCTTTGTGATGAGTGCATTCAACTCACAGACTTGAACCTTCCTTTCGAAAGAGCAGTTTTGAAACACTCTTTTTGTAGAATCTGCAAGTAGACATTTAGAGCGCTTTGAGGCCTATGCTGGGAAATGAAATATCTTCACCTAAAAACAAGAGAGAAACATTCTCAGAAACTTCTGTGTGATGAGTGCATTCAACTCACAGACTTGAACATTCCTTTCGATAGAGCAGTTTGGAAACACTCTTTTTGTAGAATCTCCAAGTAGATATTTGGAGCGCTTTGAGGCCTATGCTGGGAAATGAAATATCTTCACCTAAAAACAAGAGAGAGGCATTCTCGGAAACTTCTTTGTGATGAGGCCATTCAACTCACAGACTTGAGCCTTACTTTTGAAAGAGGAGTTTTGAAACACTCTTTTTGTAGAATCTGCAAGGGGACATTTGGAGGGCTTTGAGGCCTAAGCTGGGAAATGAAATATCTTCACCTAAAAACAAGAGAGAAACATTCTCAGAAACTTCTGTGTGATGAGTGCATTCAACTCACAGACTTGAACATTCCTTTCGATAGAGCAGTTTGGAAACACTCCTTTTGTAGAATCTGCAAGTGTTTACTTGAAGTGCTTTGAGGCCTATGCTGGAAAAGGAAATATCTTCACATAAAAACTACACAGAAGCATTCTGAGATACTTCTTGGTGATGAGTTCATTCAACTCAAAGACTTGGACCTTCCTTTTGAAAGAGCAGTTTTGAAACACTCTTTTTGTTGAATCTGCAAGTAGATATTTGGAGGGCTTTGAGGCCTATGCTGGGAAATGAAATATCTTCACCTAAAAACAAGAGAGAGGCATTCTCAGAAACTTCTATGTGATGAGGGCATTCAACTCAGAGACATGAACCTTCCTTTTGAAAGAGGAGATTTGAAACACTCTTTTTGTAGAATCTGCAAGTGTTTATTTGGAGTGCTTTGAGGCCTATGCTGGAAAAGGAAATATCTTCACATTAAAACTACACAGAAGCATTCTGAGATACTTCTTGGTGATGAGTGCATTCACCTCACAGACGTGAACTTTCCTTTTGAAAGAGCAGTTTTGAAACACTCTTTTTGTAGAATCTGCAAGTAGATATTCGGAGCGCTTTGAGGCCTAGGCTGGGAAATGAAATATCTTCACCTAAAAACAAGAGAGAGGCATTCTCGGAAACTTCTTTGTGATGAGGGCATTCAACTCACAGACCTGAGCCTTACTTTTGAAAGAGGAGTTTTGAAACACTCTTTTTGTAGAATCTGCAAGGAGACATTTGGAGGGCTTTGAGGCCTATGCTGGGAAATGAAATATCTTCACCTAAAAACAACAGAGAAGCATTCTCAGAAACTTCTGTGTGATGAGTGCATTCAACTCACAGCCTTGAACATTCCTTTCGATAGAGCAGTTTGGAAACACTCCTTTTGTAGAATCTGCAAGTGTTTATTTGGGGTGCTTTGAGGCCTATGCTGTAAAAGGAAATATCTTCAAATGAAAACTACACAGAAGCATTCTCAGAAACTTCTGTGTGATGAGTGCATTCAACCCACAGACTTGAACAGTTCTTCCGATAGAGCAGTTTGGAAACACTCCTTTTGTAGAATCTGCAAGTGTTTATTTGGAGCGCTCTGAGGCCTACGCTGGAAAAGGAAATATCTTCACATAAAAACTAGACAGAAGCATTCTCAGAAACTTCTGCGTGATGCGTTCATTCAACTCACAAAGTTGAACGTTCCTTTCTATAGGACACTTTTGAAACACTCCTTTAGTAGAATCTGCAAGTGTTTATTTCGAGCCTTTTGAGGCCAAAGATTGAAAAGGAAATGTCTTCAAATAACAACTACACAGAAGCATTCTCAGAAACTTCTTTGTGATGAGTGCATTCAACTCACAGACTTGAACCTTCCTTTGGAAAGAGCAGTTTTGAAACTCTCTTTTTGTAGAATCTGCAAGTAGACATTTGGAGCGCTTTGAGGCCTATGCTGGGAAATGGAATATCTTCACCTAAAAACCAGAGAGAAACATTCTCAGAAACTTCTGTGTGATGAGTGCATTCAACTCACAGACTTGAACATTCCTTTCGATAGAGCAGTTTGGAAACACTCCTTTTGTAGAATCTGCAAGTGTTTATTTGGCGTGCTTTGAGGCCTATGCTGGAAAAGGAAATATCTTCACATACAAACTACACAGAAGCATTCTGAGATACTTCTTGGTGATAAGTGCATTCAACTCACAGACTTCAACCTTCCTTTGGAAAGAGCAGTTTTGAAACACTCTTTTTGTAGAATCTGCAAGTAGATATTTGGAGCGCTTTGAGGCCTATGCTGGGAAATGAAATATCTTCACCTAAAAACAAGAGAGAAGCATTCTCAGAAACTTCTGTGTGATGAGTGCATTCAACTCACAGACTTGAACATTTCTTTCGATAGAGCAGTTTGGGAACACTCCTTTTGTAGAATCTGCATGTGTTTATTTGGGGCGCTCTGAGGCCTATGCTGGAAAAGGAAATATCTTCACATAAAAACTAGACAGATGCATTCTCAGAATCTTCTGTGTGATGAGCTCATTCAACTCTCAAACTTCAACGTTCTCTTGATAGGACAGTTTTGAAACACTCTTTTAGTAGAATCTGCAAGTGTTTATTTCGAGCCCTTTGAGGCCAATGATGGAAAAGGAAATGTCTTCAAATAACAACTACACAGAAGCATTCTCAGAAACTTCTTTGTGATGAGTGCATTCAACTCACAGACTTGAACCTTCCTTTGGAAAGAGCAGTTTTGAAACACTGTTTTTGTAGAATCTGCAAGTAGACATTTGGAGCGCTTTGAGGCCTATGCTGGGAAATGAAATATCTTCACCTAAAAACAAGAGAGAAGCATTCTCAGAAACTTCTGTGTGATGAGTGCATTCAACTCACAGACTTGAACATTCCTTTCGATAGAGCAGTTTGGAAACACTCATTTTGTAGAATCTACAAGTGTTTATTTGGAGTACTTTGAGGCCAATGCTGGAAAAGGAAATATCTTCACATAAAAACTACACCGAAGCATTCTGAGATACTTCTTGGTGATGAGTGCATTCAACTCACGGACCTGAACTTTCCTCTTGAGAGACCAGTTTTGAAACACTCTTTTTGTAGAATCTGCAAGTAGATATTTGGAGCGCTTTGAGACCTATGCTGGGAAATGAAATATCTTCACCTAAAACAAGAGAGAGGCATTCTCAGAAACTTCTTTGTGATGAGGGCATTCAACTCCCACACTTGAACCTTCCTTTGGAAAGAGGAGTTTTGTAACACTCTTTTTGTAGAATCTGCAAGGAGACATTTGGAGGGCTTTGAGGCGTATGCTGGAAATGAAATATCTTCACCTAAAAACAAGAGAGAGGCATTCTCAGAAACTTCTTTGTGATGAGGGCATTCAACTCACAGACTGGAACCTTCCTTTGGAAAGAGCAGTTTTGAAACACTCTTTTTGTAGAATCTGCAAGTAGACGTTTGGAGCGCTTTGAGGCCTATGCTGGGAAATGAAATAAATTCACCTAAAAACAGGAGAGAAGCATTCTCAGAAACTTCTGTGTGATGAGTGCGTTCAACTCACAGACTTGAACATTCCTTTCGATAGAGCAGTTTGGAAACACTCCTTTTGTAGAATCTGCAAGTGTTTATTTGGCGTGCTTTGAGGCCTATGCTGGAAAAGGAAATCTCTTCACATAAAAACTACCCAGAAGCATTCTGAGATACTTCTTGGTGATGAGTGCATTCAACTCACAGACTTCAACCTTCCTTTTGAAAGAGCAGTTTTGAAACACTCTTTTTGTAGAATCTGCAAGTAGATATTTGGAGCGCTTTGAGGCCTACGCTGGGAAATGAAATATCTTCACCTAAAAACAAGAGAGAAGCATTCTCAGAAACTACTGTGTGATGAGTGCATTCAACTCACAGACTTGAATATTCCCTTCGATAGAGCAGTTTGGAAACACTCCTTTTGTAGAATCTGCAAGAGTTTATTTGCAGCGCTCTGGGGCCTATGCTGGAAAAGGAAATATCTTCACATAAAAACTAGACAGAAGCATTCTCAGAAACTTCTGCGTGATGAGTTCATTCAACTCACAAGGTTGAACGTTCCTTTCCATAGGACACTTTTGAAACACTCCATTAGTAGAATCTGCAAGTGTATATTTCGAGTCCTTTGAGACCAAAGATGGAAAAGGAAATGTCTTCAAATAACAACTACACAGAAGCATTCTCAGAAACTTCTTTGTGATGAGTGCATTCAACTCACAGACTTGAACCTTCCTTTTGAAAGAGCAGTTTTGTAAAACTCTTTTTGTAGAATCTGCAGGTAGACATTTAGAGCGCTTTGAGGCCTATGCTGGGAAATGAAATATCTTCACCTAAAAACAAGAGAGAAACATTCTCAGAAACTTCTGTGTGATGAGTGCATTCAACTCACAGACTTGAACATTCCTTTCGATAGAGCAGTTTGGAAACACTCCTTTTGTAGAATCTGCAAGTGTTTATTTGAAGTGCTTTGAGGCCTATGCTGGAAAAGGAAATATCTTCACATAAAAACTACACAGAAGCATTCTGAGATACTTTTGGTGATGAGTTCATTCAACTCACAGACTTGAACCTTCCTTTTGAAAGAGCAGTTTTGAAACACTCTTTTTGTTGAATCTGCAAGTAGATATTTGGAGCGCATTGAGGCCTATGCTGGGAAATGAAATATCTTCACCTAAAAACAAGAGAGAGGCATTCTCAGAAACTTCTATGTGATGAGGGCATTCAACTCAGAGACATGAACCTTCCCTTTGAAAGAGGAGTTTTGAAACACTCTTTTTGTAGAATCTGCAAGTGTTTATTTGGAGTGCTTTGAGGCCTATGCTGGAAAAGGAAATATCTTCACATTAAAACTACACAGAAGCATTCTGAGATACTTCTTGGTGATGAGTGCATTCAACTCACAGACGTGAACTTTCCTTTTGAAAGAGCAGTTTTGAAACACTCTTTTTGTAGAATCTGCAAGTAGATATTCGGAGCGCTTTGAGGCCAAGGCTGGGAAATGAAATATCTTCACCTAAAAACAAGAGAGAGGCATTCTCGGAAACTTCTGTGTGATGAGTGCATTCAACTCACAGCCTTGAACATTCCTTTCGATAGAGCAGTTTGGAAACACTCCTTTTGTAGAATCTGCAAGTGTTTATTTGGGGTGCTTTGAGGCCTATGCTGGAAAAGGAAATATCTTCAAATAAAAACTACACAGAAGCATTCTCAGAAACTTCTGTGTGATGAGTGCATTCAACCCACAGACTTGAATACTTCTTCCGATAGAGCAGTTTGGAAACACTCCTTTTGTAGAATCTGCAAGTGTTTATTTGGAGCGCTCTGAGGCCTACGCTGGAAAAGGAAATATCTTCACATAAAAACTAGACAGAAGCATTCTCAGAAACTTCTGCGTGATGAGTTCATTCAACTCACAAAGTTGAACGTTCCTTTCTATAGGACACTTTTGAAACACTCCTTTAGTAGAATCTGCAAGTGTTTATTTCGAGCCTTTTGAGGCCAAAGATTGAAAAGGAAATGTCTTCAAATAACAACTACACAGAAGCATTCTCAGAAACTTCTTTGTGATGAGTGCATTCAACTCACAGAGTTGAACCTTCCTTTGGAAAGAGCAGTTTTGAAACACTCTTTTTGTAGAATCTGCAAGTAGACATTTGGAGCGCTTTGAGGCCTATGCTGGGAAATGAAATATCTTCACCTAAAAACAAGAGAGAAACATTCTCAGAAACTTCTGTGTGATGAGTGCATTCAACTCACAGACTTGAACATTACTTTCGATAGAGCAATTTGGAAACACTCCTTTTGTAGAATCTGCAGGTGTTTATTTGGAGTGCTTTGAGGCCTATGCTGGAAAAGGAAATATCTTCACATACAAACTACACAGAATCATTCTGAGATACTTCTTGGTGATGAGTGCATTCAAGTCACAGACTTGAAAATTCCTTTTGAAAGAGCAGTTTTGAAACACTCTTTTTGTAGAATCTGCAAGTAGATAGTTGGAGCGCTTTGAGACCTATGCTGGGAAATGAAATATCTTCACATAAAAACAAGAGAGAAGCATTCTCAGAAACTTCTGTGTGATGAGTGCATTCAACTAGCAGACTTCAACCTTCCTTTAGAAAGAGCAGTTTTGAAACACTCTTTTAGTAGAATCTGCAAGTAGATACTTGGAGCGCTTTGAGGCCTATGCTGAGAAATGAAATATCTTCACCTAAAAACAAGAGAGAAGCATTCTCAGAAACTTCTGTGTGATGAGTGCATTCAACTCACAGACTTGAACATTCCTTTTGATGGAGCAGTTTGAAAACACTCCTTTTGTGGAATCTCCAAGTGTTTATTTGGTGCCCTCTGAGGCCTATGCTGGAAAAGGAAATATCTTCACATAAAAACTAGACAGAAGCATTCTCAGAAACTTCGGTGTGATGAGTTCATTCAACTCACAGACTTGAACGTTCCTTTTGATAGGACAGTTTTGAAACACTCCTTTAGTAGAATCTGCAACTGTTTATTTCGAGCACTTTGAGGCCAATGATGGAAAAGGAAATGTCTTCAAATGAAAACTACAAAGAAGCATTGTCAGAAACTTCTTTGCGAAGAGTGCATTCAACTCACAGACTTGAACCTTCCTTTTGAAAGAGCAGTTTTGAAACACTCTTTTTGTTGAATCTGCAAGTAGACATTTTGAGCGCTTTGAGGCCTATGCTGGGAAATGAAATATCTTCACCTAAAAACAAGAGAGAAACATTCTCAGAAACTTCTGGATGATGGGTGCATTCAACTCACAGACTGGAACATTCCTTTCGATAGAGCAGTTTGGAAACATACCTTTTGTAGAATCTGCAAGTGTTTATTTGGAGTGCTTTGAGGCTTATGCTGGAAAGGAAATATCTTCACATAAAAACTACACAGAAGCATTCTGAGATACTTCTTGGTGATGAGTGCATTCAACTCACGGACCTGAACTTTCCTTTTTAAAGAGCAGTTTTGAAACACTCTTTTTGTAGAATCTGCAAGTAGATAATTCGAGCGCTTTGAGGCCTATGCTGGGAAATGAAATATCTTCACGTAAAAACAAGAGAGAGGCATTCTCAGAAACTTCTTTGTGATGAGGTCATTCAACTCAGAGACTTGAACCTTCCTTTTGAAAGAGGAGTTTTGAAACACTCTTTTTCTAGAATCTGCAAGTGTTTATTTGGAGTGCTTTGAGGTTTATGCTGGAAAAGGAAATATCTTCACATGAAAACTACACAGAAGTATTCTGAGATACCACTTGGTGATGAGTGCATTCAACTCAGAGAAATGAAATTCCTTTTGAAAGAGCAGTTTTGAAACACTCTTTTTGTAGAATCTCCAAGTAGATATTTGGAGCGCTTTGAGGCCTATGCTGGGAAATGAAATATCTTCACCTAAAAACAAGAGAGAGGCATTCTCGGAAACTTCTTTGTGATGAGGCCATTCAACTCACAGACTTGAGCCTTACTTTTGAAAGAGGAGTTTTGAAACACTCTTTTTGTTGAATCTGCAAGGGGACATTTGGAGGGCTTTGAGGCCTAAGCTGGGAAATGAAATATCTTCACCTAAAAAGAAGAGAGAAGCATTCTCAGAAACTTCTGTGTGATGAGTGCATTCAACTCACAGCCTTCAACATTCCTTTTGATAGAGCAGTTTGGAAACACTCCTTTTGTAGAATCTGCAAGTGTTTATTTGGGGTGCTTTGAGGCCTATGGTGGAAAAGGAAATATCTTCACATAAAAACCACACAGAATCATTCTGAGATACTTCCTGGTGATGAGTGCATTCAACTCACACACTTGAACCTTCCTTTAGAAAGAGCAGTTTTGAAACACTCTTTTTGTAGAATCCGCAAGTAGATATTTGGAGCGCTTTGAGGCCTATGCTGGTAAATGAAATATCTTCACCTAAAAACAAGAGAGAAGCATTCTCAGAAACTTCTCTGTGATGTGTGCATTCAACTCACAGACTTGAACACTCCTATCGATAGAGCAGTTTGAAAACACTGCTTTTGTAGAATCTGCAAGTGTTTATTTGGAGCGCTCTGAGGCCTATGCCTGAAAAGGAAATATCTTCACATAAAAACTAGACAGAAGCATTCTCAGAAACTTCTGTGTGATGAGTGCATTCAACTCACAGACTTGAACATTTCCTTCGATAGAGCAGTTTGGGAACACTCCTTTTGTAGAATCTGCATGTGTTTATTTGGAGCGCTCTGAGGCCTATGCTGGAAAAGGAAATATCTTCACATAAAAACTAGACAGAAGCATTCTCAGAAACTTCTTTGTGATGAGCTCATTCAACTCTCAAACATGAACGTTCTCTTGATAGGACAGTTTTGAAACACTCTTTTAGTAGAATCTGCAAGTGTTTACTTCGGGCCCTTTGAGGCCAATGATGGAAAAGGAAATGTCTTCAAATAACAACTGCACAGAAGCATTCTCAGAAACTTCTTTGTGATGAGTGCATTCAACTCACAGACTTGAACCTTCCTTTGGAAAGAGCAGTTTTGAAGCACTGTTTTTGTAGAATCTGCAAGTAGACATTTGGAGCGCTTTGAGGCCTATGCTGGGAAATGAAATATCTTCACCTAAAAAGAGGAGAGAAGCATTCTCACAAACTTCAGTGTGATGAGTGCATTCAACTCACAGACTTGAACATTCCTTTCGATAGAGCAGTTTGGAAACACTCCTTTTGTAGAATCTGCAAGTGTTTATTTGGAGTGCTTTGAGGCCTATGCTGGAAAAGGAACTATCTTCACATAAAAACTACACAGAAGCATTCTGAGATACTTCTTGCTGATGAGTGCATTCAAGTCACAGACTTCAACCTTCCTTTTGAAAGAGCAGTTTTGAAACACTCTTTTTGTAGAATCTGTAAGTAGATATTTGGAGCGCTTTGAGGCCTATGCTGGGAAATGAAATATCTTCACGTAAAAACAAGAGAGAAGCATTCTCAGAAACTACTTTGTGATGAGTGCATTCAACTCACAGACTTGAATATTCCCTTCGATAGAGCAGTTAGGAAACACTCCTTTTGTAGAATCTGCAAGTGTTTATTTGCCGCGCTCTGAGGCCTATGCTGGAAAAGGAAATATCTTCACATAAAAACTAGACAGAAGCATTCTCAGAAACTTCTGTGTGATGAGCTCATTCAACTCTGAAACTTGAACGTTCTTTTCATAGGATAGTTTTGAAACACTCTTTTAGTAGAATCTGCAAGTGCTTATTTCGAGCCCTTTGAGGCCAATGATGGAAAAGGAAATGTCTTCAAATAACAACTACACAAAAGCATTCGCAGAAACTTCTTTGTGATGAGTGCTTTCAACTCACAGACTTGAACCTTCCTTTTGAAAGAGCAGTTTTGAAACACTCTTTTTGTAGAATCTGCAAGTAGACATTTGGAGCGCTTTGAGGCCTATGCTGGGAAATGAAATATCTTCACCTAAAAACAAGAGAGAAGCATTCTCAGAAACTTCTGTGTGATGAGTGCATTCAACTCACAGACTTGAACATTCCTTTCGATAGAGCAGTTTGGAAACACTCCTTTTATAGAATCTGCAAGTGTTTATTTGGAGTGCTTTGAGGCCTATGCTGGAAAAGGAAATATCTTCACATAAAAACTACACAGAAGCATTCTGAGATACTTCTTTGTGATGAGTGCATTCAACTCACAGACTGGAACATTCCTTTTGAAAGAGCAGTTTTGAAACACTCTTTTTGTAGAATCTGCAAGTAGACATATGGAGCACTTAGTGGCCTATGTTGGGAAATGAAATAAATTCACCTAAAAACAAGAGAGAATCATTCTCAGAAACTTCTGTGTGATGAGTGCATTCAACTCACAGACCTGAACTTTCCTTTTGAAAGACAAGTTTTGAAAAACTCTTTTTGTAGAATCTGCAAGTAGATATTTGGAGCGCTTTGAGGCCTAAGCTGGGAAATGAAATATCTTCACCTAAAAACAAGAGAGAGGCATTCTCAGAAACTTCTTTGTGATGAGGGCATTCAACTCACAGACTGGAACCTTCCTTTGGAAAGAGCAGTTTTGAAACACTCTTTTTGTAGAATCTGCAAGTAGACGTTTGGAGCGCTTTGAGGCCTATGCTGGGAAATGAAATATCTTCACCTAAAAACAGGAGAGAAGCATTCTCAGAAACTTCTGTGTGATGAGTGCGTTCAACTCACAGACTTGAACATTCCTTTCGATAGAGCAGTTTGGAAACACTCCTTTTGTAGAATCTGCAAGTGTTTATTTGGCGTGCTTTGAGGCCTATGCTGGAAAAGGAAATCTCTTCACATAAAAACTACCCAGAAGCATTCTGAGATACTTCTTGGTGATGAGTGCATTCAACTCACAGACTTCAACCTTCCTTTTGAAAGAGCAGTTTTGAAACACTCTTTTTGTAGAATCTGCAAGTAGATATTTGGAGCGCTTTGAGGCCTACGCTGGGAAATGAAATATCTTCACCTAAAAACAAGAGAGAAGCATTCTCAGAAACTACTGTGTGATGAGTGCATTCAACTCACAGACTTGAATATTCCCTTCGATAGAGCAGTTTGGAAACACTCCTTTTGTAGAATCTGCAAGAGTTTATTTGCAGCGCTCTGGGGCCTATGCTGGAAAAGGAAATATCTTCACATAAAAACTAGACAGAAGCATTCTCAGAAACTTCTGCGTGATGAGTTCATTCAACTCACAAGGTTGAACGTTCCTTTCCATAGGACACTTTTGAAACACTCCATTAGTAGAATCTGCAAGTGTATATTTCGAGTCCTTTGAGACCAAAGATGGAAAAGGAAATGTCTTCAAATAACAACTACACAGAAGCATTCTCAGAAACTTCTTTGTGATGAGTGCATTCAACTCACAGACTTGAACCTTCCTTTGGAAAGAGCAGTTTTGAAACACTCTTTTTGTAGAATCTGCAAGTAGACATTTGGAGCGCTTTGAGGCCTATGCTGGGAAATGGAATATCTTCACCTAAAAACAAGAGAGAAACATTCTCAGAAACTTCTGTGTGATGAGTGCATTCAACTCACAGACTTGAACATTCCTTTCGATAGAGCAGTTTGGAAACACTCCTTTTGTAGAATCTGCAAGTGTTTATTTCTAGTGCTTTGAGGCCTATGCTGGAAAAGGAAATATCTTCACATAAAAACTAGACAGACGTATTCTCAGAAACTTCTTCGTGATGAGTTCATTCAACTCACAAAGTTGAACGTTCGTTTCTATAGGACACTTTTGAAACACTCCTTTAGTAGAATCTGCAAGTGTGTATTTCGAGCCCTTTGAGGCCAAAGATTGAAAAGGAAATATCTTCAAATAACAACTACACAGAAGCATTCTGAGAAACTTCTTTGTGATGAGTGCATTCAACTCACAGACTTGAACCTTCCTTTTGAAAGAGCAGTTTTGTAAAACTCTTTTTGTAGAATCTGCAAGTAGACATTTAGAGCGCTTTGAGGCCTATGCTGGGAAATGAAATATCTTCACCTAAAAACAAGAGAGAAACATTCTCAGAAACTTCTGTGTGATGAGTGCATTCAACTCACAGACTTGAACCTTCCTTTTGAAAGAGCAGTTTTGTAAAACTCTTTTTGTAGAATCTGCAAGTAGACATTTAGAGCGCTTTGAGGCCTATGCTGGGAAATGAAATATCTTCACCTAAAAACAAGAGAGAAACATTCTCAGAAACTTCTGTGTGATGAGTGCATTCAACTCACAGACTTGAACATTCCTTTCGATAGAGCAGTTTGGAAACACTCCTTTTGTAGAATCTGCAAGTGTTTATTTGAAGTGCTTTGAGGCCTATGCTGGAAAAGGAAATATCTTCACATAAAAACTACACAGGAGCATTCTGAGATACTTTTGGTGATGAGTTCATTCAACTCACAGACTTGAACCTTCCTTTTGAAAGAGCAGTTTTGAAACACTCTTTTTGTTGAATCTGCAAGTAGATATTTGGAGCGCATTGAGGCCTATGCTGGGAAATGAAATATCTTCACCTAAAAACAAGAGAGAGGCATTCTCAGAAACTTCTATGTGATGAGGGCATTCAACTCAGAGACATGAACCTTCCCTTTGAAAGAGGAGTTTTGAAACACTCTTTTTGTAGAATCTGCAAGTGTTTATTTGGAGTGCTTTGAGGCCTATGCTGGAAAAGGAAATATCTTCACATTAAAACTACACAGAAGCATTCTGAGATACTTCTTGGTGATGAGTGCATTCAACTCACAGACGTGAACTTTCCTTTTGAAAGAGCAGTTTTGAAACACTCTTTTTGTAGAATCTGCAAGTAGATATTCGGAGCGCTTTGAGGCCAAGGCTGGGAAATGAAATATCTTCACCTAAAAACAAGAGAGAGGCATTCTCGGAAACTTCTGTGTGATGAGTGCATTCAACTCACAGCCTTGAACATTCCTTTCGATAGAGCAGTTTGGAAACACTCCTTTTGTAGAATCTGCAAGTGTTTATTTGGGGTGCTTTGAGGCCTATGCTGGAAAAGGAAATATCTTCAAATAAAAACTACACAGAAGCATTCTCAGAAACTTCTGTGTGATGAGTGCATTCAACCCACAGACTTGAATACTTCTTCCGATAGAGCAGTTTGGAAACACTCCTTTTGTAGAATCTGCAAGTGTTTATTTGGAGCGCTCTGAGGCCTACGCTGGAAAAGGAAATATCTTCACATAAAAACTAGACAGAAGCATTCTCAGAAACTTCTGCGTGATGAGTTCATTCAACTCACAAAGTTGAACGTTCCTTTCTATAGGACACTTTTGAAACACTCCTTTAGTAGAATCTGCAAGTGTTTATTTCGAGCCTTTTGAGGCCAAAGATTGAAAAGGAAATGTCTTCAAATAACAACTACACAGAAGCATTCTCAGAAACTTCTTTGTGATGAGTGCATTCAACTCACAGACTTGAACCTTCCTTTGGAAAGAGCAGTTTTGAAACACTCTTTTTGTAGAATCTGCAAGTAGACATTTGGAGCGCTTTGAGGCCTATGCTGGGAAATGAAATATCTTCACCTAAAAACAAGAGAGAAACATTCTCAGAAACTTCTGTGTGATGAGTGCATTCAACTCACAGACTTGAACATTCCTTTCGATAGAGCAATTTGGAAACACTCCTTTTGTAGAATCTGCAGGTGTTTATTTGGAGTGCTTTGAGGCCTATGCTGGAAAAGGAAATATCTTCACATACAAACTACACAGAATCATTCTGAGATACTTCTTGGTGATGAGTGCATTCAAGTCACAGACTTGAAAATTCCTTTTGAAAGAGCAGTTTTGAAACACTCTTTTTGTAGAATCTGCAAGTAGATAGTTGGAGCGCTTTGAGACCTATGCTGGGAAATGAAATATCTTCACATAAAAACAAGAGAGAAGCATTCTCAGAAACTTCTGTGTGATGAGTGCATTCAACTAGCAGACTTCAACCTTCCTTTAGAAAGAGCAGTTTTGAAACACTCTTTTAGTAGAATCTGCAAGTAGATACTTGGAGCGCTTTGAGGCCTATGCTGAGAAATGAAATATCTTCACCTAAAAACAAGAGAGAAGCATTCTCAGAAACTTCTGTGTGATGAGTGCATTCAACTCACAGACTTGAACATTCCTTTTGATGGAGCAGTTTGAAAACACTCCTTTTGTGGAATCTCCAAGTGTTTATTTGGTGCCCTCTGAGGCCTATGCTGGAAAAGGAAATATCTTCACATAAAAACTAGACAGAAGCATTCTCAGAAACTTCGGTGTGATGAGTTCATTCAACTCACAGACTTGAACGTTCCTTTTGATAGGACAGTTTTGAAACACTCCTTTAGTAGAATCTGCAACTGTTTATTTCGAGCACTTTGAGGCCAATGATGGAAAAGGAAATGTCTTCAAATGAAAACTACAAAGAAGCATTGTCAGAAACTTCTTTGCGAAGAGTGCATTCAACTCACAGACTTGAACCTTCCTTTTGAAAGAGCAGTTTTGAAACACTCTTTTTGTTGAATCTGCAAGTAGACATTTTGAGCGCTTTGAGGCCTATGCTGGGAAATGAAATATCTTCACCTAAAAACAAGAGAGAAACATTCTCAGAAACTTCTGGATGATGGGTGCATTCAACTCACAGACTGGAACATTCCTTTCGATAGAGCAGTTTGGAAACATACCTTTTGTAGAATCTGCAAGTGTTTATTTGGAGTGCTTTGAGGCTTATGCTGGAAAGGAAATATCTTCACATAAAAACTACACAGAAGCATTCTGAGATACTTCTTGGTGATGAGTGCATTCAACTCACGGACCTGAACTTTCCTTTTTAAAGAGCAGTTTTGAAACACTCTTTTTGTAGAATCTGCAAGTAGATAATTCGAGCGCTTTGAGGCCTATGCTGGGAAATGAAATATCTTCACGTAAAAACAAGAGAGAGGCATTCTCAGAAACTTCTTTGTGATGAGGTCATTCAACTCAGAGACTTGAACCTTCCTTTTGAAAGAGGAGTTTTGAAACACTCTTTTTCTAGAATCTGCAAGTGTTTATTTGGAGTGCTTTGAGGCCTATGCTGGAAAAGGAAATATCTTCACATGAAAACTACACAGAAGTATTCTGAGATACCACTTGGTGATGAGTGCATTCAACTCAGAGAAATGAAATTCCTTTTGAAAGAGCAGTTTTGAAACACTCTTTTTGTAGAATCTCCAAGTAGATATTTGGAGCGCTTTGAGGCCTATGCTGGGAAATGAAATATCTTCACCTAAAAACAAGAGAGAGGCATTCTCGGAAACTTCTTTGTGATGAGGCCATTCAACTCACAGACTTGAGCCTTACTTTTGAAAGAGGAGTTTTGAAACACTCTTTTTGTAGAATCTGCAAGGGGACATTTGGAGGGCTTTGAGGCCTAAGCTGGGAAATGAAATATCTTCACCTAAAAAGAAGAGAGAAGCATTCTCAGAAACTTCTGTGTGATGAGTGCATTCAACTCACAGCCTTCAACATTCCTTTTGATAGAGCAGTTTGGAAACACTCCTTTTGTAGAATCTGCAAGTGTTTATTTGGGGTGCTTTGAGGCCTATGGTGGAAAAGGAAATATCTTCACATAAAAACCACACAGAATCATTCTGAGATACTTCCTGGTGATGAGTGCATTCAACTCACACACTTGAACCTTCCTTTAGAAAGAGCAGTTTTGAAACACTCTTTTTGTAGAATCCGCAAGTAGATATTTGGAGCGCTTTGAGGCCTATGCTGGTAAATGAAATATCTTCACCTAAAAACAAGAGAGAAGCATTCTCAGAAACTTCTCTGTGATGTGTGCATTCAACTCACAGACTTGAACACTCCTATCGATAGAGCAGTTTGAAAACACTGCTTTTGTAGAATCTGCAAGTGTTTATTTGGAGCGCTCTGAGGCCTATGCCTGAAAAGGAAATATCTTCACATAAAAACTAGACAGAAGCATTCTCAGAAACTTCTGTGTGATGAGTGCATTCAACTCACAGACTTGAACATTTCCTTCGATAGAGCAGTTTGGGAACACTCCTTTTGTAGAATCTGCATGTGTTTATTTGGAGCGCTCTGAGGCCTATGCTGGAAAAGGAAATATCTTCACATAAAAACTAGACAGAAGCATTCTCAGAAACTTCTTTGTGATGAGCTCATTCAACTCTCAAACATGAACGTTCTCTTGATAGGACAGTTTTGAAACACTCTTTTAGTAGAATCTGCAAGTGTTTACTTCGGGCCCTTTGAGGCCAATGATGGAAAAGGAAATGTCTTCAAATAACAACTGCACAGAAGCATTCTCAGAAACTTCTTTGTGATGAGTGCATTCAACTCACAGACTTGAACCTTCCTTTGGAAAGAGCAGTTTTGAAGCACTGTTTTTGTAGAATCTGCAAGTAGAAATTTGGAGCGCTTTGAGGCCTATGCTGGGAAATGAAATATCTTCACCTAAAAAGAGGAGAGAAGCATTCTCACAAACTTCAGTGTGATGAGTGCATTCAACTCACAGACTTGAACATTCCTTTCGATAGAGCAGTTTGGAAACACTCCTTTTGTAGAATCTGCAAGTGTTTATTTGGAGTGCTTTGAGGCCTATGCTGGAAAAGGAACTATCTTCACATAAAAACTACACAGAAGCATTCTGAGATACTTCTTGCTGATGAGTGCATTCAAGTCACAGACTTCAACCTTCCTTTTGAAAGAGCAGTTTTGAAACACTCTTTTTGTAGAATCTGTAAGTAGATATTTGGAGCGCTTTGAGGCCTATGCTGGGAAATGAAATATCTTCACGTAAAAACAAGAGAGAAGCATTCTCAGAAACTACTTTGTGATGAGTGCATTCAACTCACAGACTTGAATATTCCCTTCGATAGAGCAGTTAGGAAACACTCCTTTTGTAGAATCTGCAAGTGTTTATTTGCCGCGCTCTGAGGCCTATTCTGGAAAAGGAAATATCTTCACATAAAAACTAGACAGAAGCATTCTCAGAAACTTCTGTGTGATGAGCTCATTCAACTCTGAAACTTGAACGTTCTTTTCATAGGATAGTTTTGAAACACTCTTTTAGTAGAATCTGCAAGTGCTTATTTCGAGCCCTTTGAGGCCAATGATGGAAAAGGAAATGTCTTCAAATAACAGCTACACAAAAGCATTCGCAGAAACTTCTTTGTGATGAGTGCTTTCAACTCACAGACTTGAACCTTCCTTTTGAAAGAGCAGTTTTGAAACACTCTTTTTGTAGAATCTGCAAGTAGACATTTGGAGCGCTTTGAGGCCTATGCTGGGAAATGAAATATCTTCACCTAAAAACAAGAGAGAAGCATTCTCAGAAACTTCTGTGTGATGAGTGCATTCAACTCACAGACTTGAACATTCCTTTCGATAGAGCAGTTTGGAAACACTCCTTTTATAGAATCTGCAAGTGTTTATTTGGAGTGCTTTGAGGCCTATGCTGGAAAAGGAAATATCTTCACATAAAAACTACACAGAAGCATTCTGAGATACTTCTTGGTGATGAGTGCATTCAACTCACAGACTGGAACATTCCTTTTGAAAGAGCAGTTTTGAAACACTCTTTTTGTAGAATCTGCAAGTAGACATATGGAGCACTTAGTGGCCTATGTTGGGAAATGAAATAAATTCACCTAAAAACAAGAGAGAATCATTCTCAGAAACTTCTGTGTGATGAGTGCATTCAACTCACAGACCTGAACTTTCCTTTTGAAAGACAAGTTTTGAAAAACTCTTTTTGTAGAATCTGCAAGTAGATATTTGGAGCGCTTTGAGGCCTAAGCTGGGAAATGAAATATCTTCACCTAAAAACAAGAGAGAGGCATTCTCAGAAACTTCTTTGTGATGAGGGCATTCAACTCACAGACTGGAACCTTCCTTTGGAAAGAGCAGTTTTGAAACACTCTTTTTGTAGAATCTGCAAGTAGACGTTTGGAGCGCTTTGAGGCCTATGCTGGGAAATGAAATATCTTCACCTAAAAACAGGAGAGAAGCATTCTCAGAAACTTCTGTGTGATGAGTGCGTTCAACTCACAGACTTGAACATTCCTTTCGATAGAGCAGTTTGGAAACACTCCTTTTGTAGAATCTGCAAGTGTTTATTTGGCGTGCTTTGAGGCCTATGCTGGAAAAGGAAATCTCTTCACATAAAAACTACCCAGAAGCATTCTGAGATACTTCTTGGTGATGAGTGCATTCAACTCACAGACTTCAACCTTCCTTTTGAAAGAGCAGTTTTGAAACACTCTTTTTGTAGAATCTGCAAGTAGATATTTGGAGCGCTTTGAGGCCTACGCTGGGAAATGAAATATCTTCACCTAAAAACAAGAGAGAAGCATTCTCAGAAACTACTGTGTGATGAGTGCATTCAACTCACAGACTTGAATATTCCCTTCGATAGAGCAGTTTGGAAACACTCCTTTTGTAGAATCTGCAAGAGTTTATTTGCAGCGCTCTGGGGCCTATGCTGGAAAAGGAAATATCTTCACATAAAAACTAGACAGAAGCATTCTCAGAAACTTCTGCGTGATGAGTTCATTCAACTCACAAGGTTGAACGTTCCTTTCCATAGGACACTTTTGAAACACTCCATTAGTAGAATCTGCAAGTGTATATTTCGAGTCCTTTGAGACCAAAGATGGAAAAGGAAATGTCTTCAAATAACAACTACACAGAAGCATTCTCAGAAACTTCTTTGTGATGAGTGCATTCAACTCACAGACTTGAACCTTCCTTTGGAAAGAGCAGTTTTGAAACACTCTTTTTGTAGAATCTGCAAGTAGACATTTGGAGCGCTTTGAGGCCTATGCTGGGAAATGGAATATCTTCACCTAAAAACAAGAGAGAAACATTCTCAGAAACTTCTGTGTGATGAGTGCATTCAACTCACAGACTTGAACATTCCTTTCGATAGAGCAGTTTGGAAACACTCCTTTTGTAGAATCTGCAAGTGTTTATTTCTAGTGCTTTGAGGCCTATGCTGGAAAAGGAAATATCTTCACATAAAAACTAGACAGACGTATTCTCAGAAACTTCTTCGTGATGAGTTCATTCAACTCACAAAGTTGAACGTTCGTTTCTATAGGACACTTTTGAAACACTCCTTTAGTAGAATCTGCAAGTGTGTATTTCGAGCCCTTTGAGGCCAAAGATTGAAAAGGAAATATCTTCAAATAACAACTACACAGAAGCATTCTGAGAAACTTCTTTGTGATGAGTGCATTCAACTCACAGACTTGAACCTTCCTTTTGAAAGAGCAGTTTTGTAAAACTCTTTTTGTAGAATCTGCAAGTAGACATTTAGAGCGCTTTGAGGCCTATGCTGGGAAATGAAATATCTTCACCTAAAAACAAGAGAGAAACATTCTCAGAAACTTCTGTGTGATGAGTGCATTCAACTCACAGACTTGAACATTCCTTTCGATAGAGCAGTTTGGAAACACTCCTTTTGTAGAATCTGCAAGTGTTTATTTGAAGTGCTTTGAGGCCTATGCTGGAAAAGGAAATATCTTCACATAAAAACTACACAGGAGCATTCTGAGATACTTTTGGTGATGAGTTCATTCAACTCACAGACTTGAACCTTCCTTTTGAAAGAGCAGTTTTGAAACACTCTTTTTGTTGAATCTGCAAGTAGATATTTGGAGCGCATTGAGGCCTATGCTGGGAAATGAAATGTCTTCACCTAAAAACAAGAGAGAGGCATTCTCAGAAACTTCTATGTGATGAGGGCATTCAACTCAGAGACATGAACCTTCCCTTTGAAAGAGGAGTTTTGAAACACTCTTTTTGTAGAATCTGCAAGTGTTTATTTGGAGTGCTTTGAGGCCTATGCTGGAAAAGGAAATATCTTCACATTAAAACTACACAGAAGCATTCTGAGATACTTCTTGGTGATGAGTGCATTCAACTCACAGACGTGAACTTTCCTTTTGAAAGAGCAGTTTTGAAACACTCTTTTTGTAGAATCTGCAAGTAGATATTCGGAGCGCTTTGAGGCCAAGGCTGGGAAATGAAATATCTTCACCTAAAAACAAGAGAGAGGCATTCTCGGAAACTTCTGTGTGATGAGTGCATTCAACTCACAGCCTTGAACATTCCTTTCGATAGAGCAGTTTGGAAACACTCCTTTTGTAGAATCTGCAAGTGTTTATTTGGGGTGCTTTGAGGCCTATGCTGGAAAAGGAAATATCTTCAAATAAAAACTACACAGAAGCATTCTCAGAAACTTCTGTGTGATGAGTGCATTCAACCCACAGACTTGAATACTTCTTCCGATAGAGCAGTTTGGAAACACTCCTTTTGTAGAATCTGCAAGTGTTTATTTGGAGCGCTCTGAGGCCTACGCTGGAAAAGGAAATATCTTCACATAAAAACTAGACAGAAGCATTCTCAGAAACTTCTGCGTGATGAGTTCATTCAACTCACAAAGTTGAACGTTCCTTTCTATAGGACACTTTTGAAACACTCCTTTAGTAGAATCTGCAAGTGTTTATTTCGAGCCTTTTGAGGCCAAAGATTGAAAAGGAAATGTCTTCAAATAACAACTACACAGAAGCATTCTCAGAAACTTCTTTGTGATGAGTGCATTCAACTCACAGACTTGAACCTTCCTTTGGAAAGAGCAGTTTTGAAACTCTCTTTTTGTAGAATCTGCAAGTAGACATTTGGAGCGCTTTGAGGCCTATGCTGGGAAATGAAATATCTTCACCTAAAAACAAGAGAGAAACATTCTCAGAAACTTCTGTGTGATGAGTGCATTCAACTCACAGACTTGAACATTCCTTTCGATAGAGCAATTTGGAAACACTCCTTTTGTAGAATCTGCAGGTGTTTATTTGGAGTGCTTTGAGGCCTATGCTGGAAAAGGAAATATCTTCACATACAAACTACACAGAATCATTCTGAGATACTTCTTGGTGATGAGTGCATTCAAGTCACAGACTTGAAAATTCCTTTTGAAAGAGCAGTTTTGAAACACTCTTTTTGTAGAATCTGCAAGTAGATAGTTGGAGCGCTTTGAGACCTATGCTGGGAAATGAAATATCTTCACATAAAAACAAGAGAAAAGCATTCTCAGAAACTTCTGTGTGATGAGTGCATTCAACTAGCAGACTTCAACCTTCCTTTAGAAAGAGCAGTTTTGAAACACTCTTTTAGTAGAATCTGCAAGTAGATACTTGGAGCGCTTTGAGGCCTATGCTGAGAAATGAAATATCTTCACCTAAAAACAAGAGAGAAGCATTCTCAGAAACTTCTGTGTGATGAGTGCATTCAACTCACAGACTTGAACATTCCTTTTGATGGAGCAGTTTGAAAACACTCCTTTTGTGGAATCTCCAAGTGTTTATTTGGTGCCCTCTGAGGCCTATGCTGGAAAAGGAAATATCTTCACATAAAAACTAGACAGAAGCATTCTCAGAAACTTCGGTGTGATGAGTTCATTCAACTCACAGACTTGAACGTTCCTTTTGATAGGACAGTTTTGAAACACTCCTTTAGTAGAATCTGCAACTGTTTATTTCGAGCACTTTGAGGCCAATGATGGAAAAGGAAATGTCTTCAAATGAAAACTACAAAGAAGCATTGTCAGAAACTTCTTTGCGAAGAGTGCATTCAACTCACAGACTTGAACCTTCCTTTTGAAAGAGCAGTTTTGAAACACTCTTTTTGTTGAATCTGCAAGTAGACATTTTGAGCGCTTTGAGGCCTATGCTGGGAAATGAAATATCTTCACCTAAAAACAAGAGAGAAACATTCTCAGAAACTTCTGGATGATGGGTGCATTCAACTCACAGACTGGAACATTCCTTTCGATAGAGCAGTTTGGAAACATACCTTTTGTAGAATCTGCAAGTGTTTATTTGGAGTGCTTTGAGGCTTATGCTGGAAAGGAAATATCTTCACATAAAAACTACACAGAAGCATTCTGAGATACTTCTTGGTGATGAGTGCATTCAACTCACGGACCTGAACTTTCCTTTTTAAAGAGCAGTTTTGAAACACTCTTTTTGTAGAATCTGCAAGTAGATAATTCGAGCGCTTTGAGGCCTATGCTGGGAAATGAAATATCTTCACCTAAAAACAAGAGAGAGGCATTCTCAGAAACTTCTTTGTGATGAGGTCATTCAACTCAGAGACTTGAACCTTCCTTTTGAAAGAGGAGTTTTGAAACACTCTTTTTCTAGAATCTGCAAGTGTTTATTTTGAGTGCTTTGAGGCCTATGCTGGAAAAGGAAATATCTTCACATGAAAACTACACAGAAGTATTCTGAGATACCACTTGGTGATGAGTGCATTCAACTCAGAGAAATGAAATTCCTTTTGAAAGAGCAGTTTTGAAACACTCTTTTTGTAGAATCTCCAAGTAGATATTTGGAGCGCTTTGAGGCCTATGCTGGGAAATGAAATATCTTCACCTAAAAACAAGAGAGAGGCATTCTCGGAAACTTCTTTGTGATGAGGCCATTCAACTCACAGACTTGAGCCTTACTTTTGAAAGAGGAGTTTTGAAACACTCTTTTTGTAGAATCTGCAAGGGGACATTTGGAGGGCTTTGAGGCCTAAGCTGGGAAATGAAATATCTTCACCTAAAAAGAAGAGAGAAGCATTCTCAGAAACTTCTGTGTGATGAGTGCATTCAACTCACAGCCTTCAACATTCCTTTTGATAGAGCAGTTTGGAAACACTCCTTTTGTAGAATCTGCAAGTGTTTATTTGGGGTGCTTTGAGGCCTATGGTGGAAAAGGAAATATCTTCACATAAAAACCACACAGAATCATTCTGAGATACTTCCTGGTGATGAGTGCATTCAACTCACAGACTTGAACCTTCCTTTAGAAAGAGCAGTTTTGAAACACTCTTTTTGTAGAATCCGCAAGTAGATATTTGGAGCGCTTTGAGGCCTATGCTGGTAAATGAAATATCTTCACCTAAAAACAAGAGAGAAGCATTCTCAGAAACTTCTGTGTGATGTGTGCATTCAACTCACAGACTTGAACACTCCTATCGATAGAGCAGTTTGAAAACACTGCTTTTGTAGAATCTGCAAGTGTTTATTTGGAGCGCTCTGAGGCCTATGCCTGAAAAGGAAATATCTTCACATAAAAACTAGACAGAAGCATTCTCAGAAACTTCTGTGTGATGAGTGCATTCAACTCACAGACTTGAACATTTCCTTCGATAGAACAGTTTGGGAACACTCCTTTTGTAGAATCTGCATGTGTTTATTTGGAGCGCTCTGAGGCCTATGCTGGAAAAGGAAATATCTTCACATAAAAACTAGACAGAAGCATTCTCAGAAACTTCTTTGTGATGAGCTCATTCAACTCTCAAACATGAACGTTCTCTTGATAGGACAGTTTTGAAACACTCTTTTAGTAGAATCTGCAAGTGTTTACTTCGGGCCCTTTGAGGCCAATGATGGAAAAGGAAATGTCTTCAAATAACAACTGCACAGAAGCATTCTCAGAAACTTCTTTGTGATGAGTGCATTCAACTCACAGACTTGAACCTTCCTTTGGAAAGAGCAGTTTTGAAGCACTGTTTTTGTAGAATCTGCAAGTAGACATTTGGAGCGCTTTGAGGCCTATGCTGGGAAATGAAATATCTTCACCTAAAAAGAGGAGAGAAGCATTCTCACAAACTTCAGTGTGATGAGTGCATTCAACTCACAGACTTGAACATTCCTTTCGATAGAGCAGTTTGGAAACACTCCTTTTGTAGAATCTGCAAGTGTTTATTTGGAGTGCTTTGAGGCCTATGCTGGAAAAGGAACTATCTTCACATAAAAACTACACAGAAGCATTCTGAGATACTTCTTGCTGATGAGTGCATTCAAGTCACAGACTTCAACCTTCCTTTTGAAAGAGCAGTTTTGAAACACTCTTTTTGTAGAATCTGTAAGTAGATATTTGGAGCGCTTTGAGGCCTATGCTGGGAAATGAAATATCTTCACGTAAAAACAAGAGAGAAGCATTCTCAGAAACTACTTTGTGATGAGTGCATTCAACTCACAGACTTGAATATTCCCTTCGATAGAGCAGTTAGGAAACACTCCTTTTGTAGAATCTGCAAGTGTTTATTTGCCGCGCTCTGAGGCCTATGCTGGAAAAGGAAATATCTTCACATAAAAACTAGACAGAAGCATTCTCAGAAACTTCTGTGTGATGAGCTCATTCAACTCTGAAACTTGAACGTTCTTTTCATAGGATAGTTTTGAAACACTCTTTTAGTAGAATCTGCAAGTGCTTATTTCGAGCCCTTTGAGGCCAATGATGGAAAAGGAAATGTCTTCAAATAACAACTACACAAAAGCATTCGCAGAAACTTCTTTGTGATGAGTGCTTTCAACTCACAGACTTGAACCTTCCTTTTGAAAGAGCAGTTTTGAAACACTCTTTTTGTAGAATCTGCAAGTAGACATTTGGAGCGCTTTGAGGCCTATGCTGGGAAATGAAATATCTTCACCTAAAAACAAGAGAGAAGCATTCTCAGAAACTTCTGTGTGATGAGTGCATTCAACTCACAGACTTGAACATTCCTTTCGATAGAGCAGTTTGGAAACACTCCTTTTATAGAATCTGCAAGTGTTTATTTGGAGTGCTTTGAGGCCTATGCTGGAAAAGGAAATATCTTCACATAAAAACTACACAGAAGCATTCTGAGATACTTCTTGGTGATGAGTGCATTCAACTCACAGACTGGAACATTCCTTTTGAAAGAGCAGTTTTGAAACACTCTTTTTGTAGAATCTGCAAGTAGACATATGGAGCACTTAGTGGCCTATGTTGGGAAATGAAATAAATTCACCTAAAAACAAGAGAGAATCATTCTCAGAAACTTCTGTGTGATGAGTGCATTCAACTCACAGACCTGAACTTTCCTTTTGAAAGACCAGTTTTGAAAAACTCTTTTTGTAGAATCTGCAAGTAGATATTTGGAGCGCTTTGAGGCCTAAGCTGGGAAATGAAATATCTTCACCTAAAAACAAGAGAGAGGCATTCTCAGAAACTTCTTTGTGATGAGTGCATTCAACTCACAGACTTAAACCTTCCTTTGGAAAGAGCAGTTTTGAAACACTGTTTTTGTAGAATCTGTAAGTAGACATTTGGAGCGCTTTGAGGCCTATGCTGGGAAATGAAATATCTTCACCTAAAAACAAGAGAGAAGCATTCTCAGAAACTTCTTTGTGATGAGTGCATTCAACTCACAGACTTGAACCTTCCTTTTGAAAGAGCAGTTTTGAAACACTCTTTGTAGAATCTTCAAGTAGACATTTGGAACGCTTTGAGGCATATGCTAGGAAATGAAATATCTTCACCTAAAAACAAGAGAGAAGCATTCTCAGAAACTTCTGTGTGATGAGTGCATTCAACTCACAGACTTGAAAATTCCTTTCGATAGAGCAGTTTGGAAACACTCCTTTTGTAGAATCTGCAAGTGTTTATTTAGGCTCTTTTGAGGCCTACGCTGGAAAAGGAAATATCTTCACATAAAAATTACACAGAAGCATTCTGAAATACTTCCTGGTGATGAGTCCATTCTACTCACAGACTTCAACGTTCCTTTAGAAACAGCAGTTTGGAAATCCTCTTTTTGTAGAATCCGCAAGTAGATATTTGGAGCGCTTTGAGGCCTATGCTGGGAAAAGAAATATCTTCACCTAAAAATAAGACAGAAGCATTTTCAGAAACTTCTTTGTGATGAGTGCATTCAACTCACAGACTTGAACTTTCCTTTTGAAAGAGCAGTTTTGAAACACTCTTTTTGTTGAATCTGCAAGTAGACATTTGGAGCGCTTTGAGGCCTATGCTGGGAAATGAAATATCTTCATCTAAAAACGAGAGAGAAACATTCTCAGAAACTTCTGGGTGATGAGTGCATTCAACTCACAGACTTGAACATTCCTTTTGATAGAGCAGTTTGGAAACACTCCTTTTGTAGTATCTGCAAGGGTTTATTTGGAGTGCTTTGAGGCCTATGCTGGAAAAGGAAATATCTTCACATAAAAACTACACAGAAGCATTCTGAGATACTTCTTGGTGATGAGTGCATTCAACTCACAGACCTCAACTTTCCTTTTCAAAGAGGAGTTTTGAAACACTCTTTTGGTAGAATCTGCAAGTAGATATTTTGAGCGCTTTGAGGCCTATGCTGGGAAATGAAATATCGTCACCTAAAAACAAGAGAGAGGCATTCTCAGAAATTTCTTTGTGATGAGGGCATTCAACCCACAGACTTGAACCTTACATTTGAAAGAGGAGTTTTGAAACACTCTTTTTGTGGAATCTGCAATGAGACATTTGGAGGGCTTTGAGGCCTATGCAGGGAAATGAAATATCTTCACCTAAAAACAAGAGAGAAACATTCTCAGAAACTTCTGTGTGATGCGTGCATTCAACTCACAGCCTTGAATATTCCTTTCGATACAGCAGTTTGGAAACTCTCCTTTTGTAGAATCTGCAAGTGTTTATTTGGGGTGCTTTGAGGCCTCTGCTGGAAAAGGAAATATCTTCACATAAAAACTACACAGAGGCATTCTGAGATACATCCTGGTGATGAGTGCATTCAACTCACAAACTTGAACCTTCCTTTAGAAAGAGCAGTTTTGAAACAGACTTTTTGTAGATTCCGCAAGTAGATATTTGGAGCGCTTTGAGGCCTATGCTGGGAAATGATATACCTTCACCTAAAAACAAGAGAGAAGCATTCTCAGAAACTTCTGTGTGATGAGTGCATTCAACTCAGAGACTTGAACATTCCTTTCGATAGAGCAGTTTGGAAACACTCCTTTTGTAGAATCTGCTAGTGTTTATTTGGAGCGCTCTGAGGCCTATGCTGGAAAAGGAAATATCTTCACATAAAAACTAGACAGAAGCATTCTCAGAAACTTCTGTGTGATGAGTTCATTCAACTCACAAAGTTGAACGTTCCTTTCTATAGGACACT
The DNA here is from genome assembly GCF_028885625.2 of Pongo pygmaeus. Classification (NCBI taxonomy): domain Eukaryota; kingdom Metazoa; phylum Chordata; class Mammalia; order Primates; family Hominidae; genus Pongo; species Pongo pygmaeus. The sequence continues at coordinate 103,531,975 of NC_072373.2, read as the reverse complement.
TTTGAAACACTCCTTTAGTAGAATCTGCAGGTGTTTATTTCGAGCCCTTTGAGGCCAAAGATTGAAAAGGAAATATCTTCAAATAACAACTACACAGAAGTATTCTCAGAAACTTCTTTGTGATGAGTGCATTCAACTCACAGACTTGAACCTTCCTTTGGAAAGAGCAGTTTTGAAACACTCTTTTTGTAGAATCTGCAAGTAGACATTTGGAGCGCTTTGAGGCCTATGCTGGGAAATGAAATATCTTCACCTAAAAACAGGAGAGAAGCAATCTCACAAACTTCTGTGTGATGAGTGCATTCAACTCACAGACTTGAACATTCCTTTCAATAGAGAAGTTTGGAAACACTCCTTTTGTAAAATCTGCAAGTGTTTATTTGGAGTGCTTTGAGGCCTATGCTGGAAAAGGAAATATCTTCACATACAAACTACACAGAAGCATTCTGAGATACTTCTTGGTGATGAGTGCATTCAACTCACAGACTTCAACCCTCCTTTTGAAAGAGCAGTTTTGAAACACTCTTTTTGTAGAATCTGCTAGTAGAGATTTGGAGCGCTTTGAGGCCTGTGCTGGGAAACGAAATATCTTCACCTAAAAACAAGAGAGAAGCATTCTCAGAAACTACTTTGTGATGAGTGCATTCAACTCACAAACTTGAATATTCCCTTCGATAGAGCAGTTTGGAAACACTCCTTTTGTAGAATCTGCAAGTGTTTATTTGGAGTGCTTTGAGGCCTATGCTGGAAAAGGAAATATCTTCACATAAAATCTACACAGAACCATTCTGAGATACTTCTTGTTGATGAGTGCATTCAACTCACAGACATGAAGTTTCCTTTGGAAAGAGCAGTTTTGAAACACTCTTTTTGTAGAATCTGCAAGTAGATATTTGGAGCGCTTTGAGGCCTAAGCTGAGAAATGAAATATCTTCATCTAAAAACAAGAGAGAGGCATTCTCAGAAACTTCTGTGTGATGAGCTCATTCAACTCTCAAACTTGAACGTTCTTTTCATAGGACAGTTTTGAAACACCCTTTTAGTAGAATCTGCAAGTGTTTATTTCGAGCCCTTTGATTCCAATGATGGAAAAGGAAATATCTTCAAATAACAACTACACAGAAGCATTCTCAGAAACTTCTTTGTGATGAGTGCATTCAACTCACAGACTTGAACCTTCCTTTGGAAAGTGCAGCTTTGAAACACTCTTTTTGTAGAATCTGCAAGTAGACATTTGGGGCGCTTTGAGGCCTATGCTGGGAAATGAAATATCTTCACCTAAAAACAGGAGAGAAGCATTCTCAGAAACTTCTGTGTGATGAGTGCATTCAACTCACAGACTTGAACATTCCTTTCGATAGAGCAGTTTGGAAACACTCCATGTGTAGAATCTGCAAGTGTTTATTTCTAGTGCTTTGAGGCCTATGCTGGAAAAGGAAATATCTTCACATAAAAACTACACAGAACCATTCTGAGATACTTCTTTGTGATGAGTGCACTCTACTCACAGACTTCAACCTTCCTTTTGAAAGAGCAGTTTTGAAAGACTCTTTTTGTAGAATCTGCAGGTAGATATTTGGAGCGCTTTGAGGCCTATGCTGGGAAATGAAATATCTTCACGTAAAAACAACTGAGAAGCATTCTCAGAAACTTCTGTGTGATGAGTGCTTTCAACTCACAGACGTGAATATTCCCTTCGATAGAGCAGTTTGGAAACACTCCTTTTGTAGAATCTGCAAGTGTTTATTTGGAGCGCTCTGAGGCCTATGCCTGAAAAGGAAATATCTTCACATAAAAACTAGACAGAAGCATTCTCAGAAAATTCTGCGTGATGAGTTCATTCAACTCACAAGGTTGAACGTTCCTTTCTATAGGACACTTTTGAAACACTCCTTTAGTAGAATCTGCAAGTGTATATTTCGAGTCCTTTGAGACCAAAGATGGAAAAGGAAACGTCTTCAAATAACAACTACACAGAAGCATTCTCAGAAACTTCTGTGTGATGAGTGCATTCAACTCACAGCCTTGAACATTCCTTTCGATACAGCAGTTTGGAAACACTCCTTTTGTAGAATCTGCAAGTGTTTATTTGGAGTGCTTTGAGGCCTATGGTGGGAAAGGAAATATCTTCACATAAAAACTACACAGAATCATTCTGAGATACTTCCTGGTGATGAGTGCATTAAACTCACAGACTTGAACCTTCCTTTAGAAAGAGCAGTTTTGAAACACTCTTTTTGTAGAATTCGCAAGTGTTTATTTGGAGTGCTTTGAGGCTTATGCTGGAAAGGAAACATCTTCACATAAAAACTACACAGAAGCATTCTGAGATACTTCTTGGTGATGAGTGCATTCAACTCACAAACCTGAACTTTCCTTTTGAAAGAGCAGTTTTGAAACTCTCTTTTTGTAGAATCTGCAAGTAGATATTTGGAGCGCTTTGAGGCCTATGCTGGGAAATGAAGTATCTTCACCTAAAAACAAGAGAGAAGCATTCTCAGAAACTTCTGTGTGATGAGTGCATTCAACTCACAGACTTGAATATTCCCTTCGATAGAGCTGTTTGGAAACCCTGCTTTTGTAGAATCTGCAAGTGTATATTTGGAGCGCTCTGAGGCCTATGCTGGAAAAGGGAATATCTTCACATAAAAACTCGACAGAAGCATTCTCAGAAACTTCTCCATGATGAGTTCATTCAACTCACAAAGTTGAACGTTCCTTTCCATAGGACACTTTTGAAACACTCCTTTAGTAGAATCTGCAAGTGTTTATTTCGAGCCCTTTGAGGCCAAAGATTGAAAAGGAAATGTCTTCAAATAAAAACTACACAGAAGCATTCTGAGATACTTCTTGGTGATGAGTGCATTCAACTCACAGACGTGAACTTTCCTTTTGAAAGAGCAGTTTTGAAACACTCTTTTTGTAGAATCTGCAAGTAGATATTCGGAGCGCTTTGAGGCCTAGGCTGGGAAATGAAATATCTTCACCTAAAAACAAGACAGAGGTATTCTCGGAAACTTCTTTGTGATGAGGGCATTCAACTAACAGACTTGAGCCTTACTTTTGAAAGAGGAGTTTTGAAACACTCTTTTTGTAGAATCTGCGAGGAGACATTTGGAGGGCTTTGAGGCCTATGCTGGGAAATGAAATATCTTCACCTAAAAACAAGAGAGAAGCATTCTCAGAAACTTCTGTGTGATGAGTGCATTCAACTCACAGCCTTGAACATTCCTTTCGATAGAGCAGTTTGGAAACACTCCTTTTGTAGAATCTGCAAGTGCTTACTTGGGGTGCTTTGAGGCCTATGCTGGAAAAGGAAATATCTTCACATAAAAACTACACAGAAGCATTCTCAGAAACTTCTGTGTGATGAGTGCATTCAACCCACAGACTTGAACAGTTCTTCCGATAGAGCAGTTTGGAAACACTCCTTTTGTAGAATCTGCAAGTGTTTATTTGGAGCGCTCTGAGGCCTATGCTGGAAAAGGAAACATCTTCACATAAAAACTAGACAGAAGCATTCTCAGAAACTTCTGTGTGATGAGTTCATTCAACTCACAAACTTGAAGGTTCCTTTTGATATGACAGTTTTGAAACCCTCTTTCAGTAGAATCTGCAAGTGTTTAATTCTAGCCCTTTGAGGACAAAGATGGAAAAGGAAATGTCCTCAAATAACAACTACACAGAAGCATTCTCAGAAACTTCTTTGTGATGAGTGCATTCAACTCACAGACTTAAACCTTCCTTTGGAAAGAGCAGTTTTGAAACACTGTTTTTGTAGAATCTGCAAGTAGACATTTGGAGCGCTTTGAGGCCTATGCTGGGAAATGAAATATCTTCACCTAAAAACAAGAGAGAAGCATTCTCAGAAACTTCTGTGTGATGAGTGCATTCAACTCACAGACTTGAATATTCCCTTCGATAGAGCAGTTTGGAAACACTCCTTTTGTTGAATCTGCAAGTGTTTATTTGGAGCGCTCTGAGGCCTATGCTGGAAAAGGAAATATCTTCACATAAAAACTAGACAGAAGCATTCTCAGAAACTTCTGCGTGATGAGTTCATTCAACTCACAAAGTTGAACGTTCCTTTCTATAGGACACTTTTGAAACACTCCTTTACTAGAATATGCAAGTGTTTATTTCGAGCCCTTTGAGGCCGAAGATTGAAAAGGAAATGTCTTCAAATAACAACTAGACAGAAGCATTCTCAGAAACTTCTTTGTGATGAGTGCATTCAACTCACAGACTTGAACCTTCCTTTTGAAAGAGCAGTTTAGAAACACTCTTTTTGTAGAATCTGCAAGTAGACATTTTGAGCGCTTTGAGGCCTATGCTGGGAAATGAAATATCTTCACCTAAAAACAAGAGAGAAGCATTCTCAGAAACCTCTGTGTGATGAGTGCATTCAACTCACAGACTTCAACCTTCCTTTTGAAAGACCAGTTTTGAAACACTCTTTTTGTAGAATCTGCAAGTAGATATTTGGAGCGCTTTGAGGCCTATGCTGGGAAATGAAGTATCTTCAACTAAAAACAAGAGAGAAGCATTCTCAGAAACTTCTCTGTGATGAGTGCATTCAACTCACAGACTTGAACATTCCTTTTGATAGAGCAGTTTGAAAACACTCCTTTTGTGGAATCTCCAAGTGTTTATTTGGAGCCCTCTGAGGCCTATGCTGGAAAAGGAAATATCTTCACATAAAAACTAGACAGAAGCATTCTCAGAAACTTCGGTGTGATGAGTTCATTCAACTCACAGACTTGAACGTTCCTTTTGATAGGACAGTTTTGAAACACTCCTTTAGTAGAATCTGCAACTCTTTATTTCGAGCCCTTTGAGGCCAATGATGGAAAAGGAAATGTCTTCAATTAAAAACTACAAAGAAGCATTCTCAGAAACTTCTTTGCGATGAGTGCATTCAACTCACAGACTTGATCCTTCCTTTTGAAAGAGCAGTTTTGAAACACTCTTTTTGTTGAATCTGCAAGTAGACATTTTGAGCGCTTTGAGGCCTATGCTATGAAATGAAATATCTTCACCTAAAAACAAGAGAGAAACATTCTCAGAAACTTCTGGATGATGGGTGCATTCAACTCACAGACTTGAACATTCCTTTCGATAGAGCAGTTTGGAAACACTCGTTTTGTAGAATCTGCAAGTGTTTATTTGGAGTGCTTTGAGGCTTATGCTGGAAAGGAAATATCTTCACATAAAAACTACACCGAAGCATTCTGAGATACTTCTTGGTGATGAGTGCATTCAACTCACGGACCTGAACTTTCCTTTTGAGAGACCAGTTTTGAAACACTCTTTTTGTAGAATCTGCAAGTAGGTATTTGGAGCGCTTTGAGGCCAATGCTGGGAAATGAAATATCTTCACCTAAAAACAAGAGAGAGGCATTCTCAGAAACTTCTTTGTGATGAGGGCATTCAACTCACAGACTTGAACCTTCCTTTGGAAAGAGGAGTTTTGAAACACTCTTTTTGTAGAATATGCAAGGAGACATTTGGAGGGCTTTGAGGCTTATGCTGGGAAATGAAATATCTTCACCTAAAAACAAGAGAGAAGCATTCTCAGAAACTTCTGTGTGATGAGTGCATTCAACTCACAGCCTTGAACTTTCCTTTCGATAGAGCAGTTTGGAAACACTCCTTTTGTAGAATCTGCAAGTGTTTATTTGGGGAGCTTTGAGGCCTATGCTGGAAAAGGAAATATCTTCACATAAAAACTACACAGAAGCATTCTGAGATACTTCCTGGTGATGAGTGCATTCAACTCACAGACTTGAACCTTCCTTTAAATAGAGCAGTTTTGAAACACTCTTTTTGTAGACTCCGCAATTAGATATTTGTAGCGCTTTGAGGCCTATGTTGGGAAATGACATATCTTCACCTAAAAACAAGAGAGAAGCATTCTCAGAAACTTCTGTGTGATGAGTGCATTAAACTCACAGACTTGAACATTCCTTTCGATAGAGCAGTTTGGAAACACTCCTTTTGTAGAATCTGCAAGTGTTTATTTGGAGCGCTCTGAGGCCTATGCTGGAAAAGGAAATGTCTTCACATAAAAACTAGACAGAAGCATTCTCAGAAACTTCTGTGTGATGAGCTCATTCAACTCACAAACTTGAACGTTCTTTTCATAGGACAGTTTTGAAACACTCTTTTAGTAGAATCTGCAAGTGTTTATTTCGAGCCCTTTGAGGCCAATGATGGAAAAGGAAATATCTTCAAATAACAACTACACAGAAGCATTCTCAGAAACTTCTTTGTGATGAGTGCATTCAACTCACAGACTTCAACCTTCCTTTTGAAAGAGCAGTTTTGAAACACTCTTTTTGTAGAATCTGCAAGTAGATATTTGGAGCGCTTTGAGGCCTATGCTGGGAAATGAAATATCTTCACCTAAAAACAAGACAGAAGCATTCTCAGAAACTACTGTGTGATGAGTGCATTCAACTCACAGACTTGAATATTCCGTTCGATAGAGCAGTTTTTAAACTCTCCTTTTGTAAAATCTGCAAGTGTTTATTTGTAGCGCTCTGAGGCCTATGCTGGAAAAGGAAATATCTTCACATAAAAACTAGACAGAAGCATTCTCAGAAACTTCTGCGTGATGAGTACATTCATCTCACAAAGTTGAACGTTCCTTTCCATAGGACAGTTTTGAAACACTCCTTTAGTAGAATCTGCAAGTGTTTATTTCGAGCCCTTTGAGGCCAAATTTGAAAAGGAAATGTCTTCAAATAACAACTCCACACAAGCATTCTCAGAAACTTCTTTCTGATGAGTGCATTCAACTCACAGACTTGAACCTTCCTTTTGAAAGAGCAGTTTTGAAACACTCTTTGTTGAATCTGCAAGTAGACATTTTGAGCGCTTTGAGGCCTATGCTTTGAAATGAAATATCTTCACCTAAAAACAAGAGAGAAACATTCTCAGAAACTTCTGGATGATGGGTGCATTCAACTCACAGACTTGAACATTCCTTTCGATAGAGCAGTTTGGAAACACTCCTTTTGGAGAATCTGCAAGTGTTTATTTGGAGTGCTTTGAGGCTTATGCTGGAAAGGAAATATTTTCACATAAAAACTACACAGAAGCATTCTGAGATACTTCTTGGTGATGAGTGCATTCAGCTCACAGACCTGAACTTTCCTTTTGAAAGAGCAGTTTTGAAACTCTCTTTTTGTAGAATCTGCAATTAGATATTTCGAGCGCTTTGAGGCCTATGCTGGGACATGAAATATCTACACCTAAAAACAAGAGAGAGGCATTCTCAGAAACTTCTTTGTGATGAGGGCATTCACCTCAGAGACTTCAACATTCCTTTTGAAAGAGGAGTTTTGAAACACTCTTTTTGTAGAATCTGCTAGTGTTTATTTCGAGCCCTTTGAGGCCGAAGATTGAAAAGGAAATGTCTTCAAATAACAACTAGACAGAAGCATTCTCAGAAACTTCTTTGTGATGAGTGCATTCAACTCACAGACTTGAACCTTCCTTTTGAAAGAGCAGTTTTGAAACACTCTTTTTGTAGAATCTGCAAGTAGACATTTTGAGCGCTTTGAGGCCTATGCTGGGAAATGAAATATCTTCACCTAAAAACAAGAGAGAAGCATTCTCAGAAACCTCTGTGTGATGAGTGCATTCAACTCACAGACTTCAACCTTCCTTTTGAAAGACCAGTTTTGAAACACTCTTTTTGTAGAATCTGCAAGTAGATATTTGGAGCGCTTTGAGGCCTATGCTGGGAAATGAAGTATCTTCAACTAAAAACAAGAGAGAAGCATTCTCAGAAACTTCTCTGTGATGAGTGCATTCAACTCACAGACTTGAACATTCCTTTTGATAGAGCAGTTTGAAAACACTCCTTTTGTGGAATCTCCAAGTGTTTATTTGGAGCCCTCTGAGGCCTATGCTGGAAAAGGAAATATCTTCACATAAAAACTAGACAGAAGCATTCTCAGAAACTTCGGTGTGATGAGTTCATTCAACTCACAGACTTGAACGTTCCTTTTGATAGGACAGTTTTGAAACACTCCTTTAGTAGAATCTGCAACTCTTTATTTCGAGCCCTTTGAGGCCAATGATGGAAAAGGAAATGTCTTCAATTAAAAACTACAAAGAAGCATTCTCAGAAACTTCTTTGCGATGAGTGCATTCAACTCACAGACTTGATCCTTCCTTTTGAAAGAGCAGTTTTGAAACACTCTTTTTGTTGAATCTGCAAGTAGACATTTTGAGCGCTTTGAGGCCTATGCTTTGAAATGAAATATCTTCACCTAAAAACAAGAGAGAAACATTCTCAGAAACTTCTGGATGATGGGTGCATTCAACTCACAGACTTGAACATTCCTTTCGATAGAGCAGTTTGGAAACACTCGTTTTGTAGAATCTGCAAGTGTTTATTTGGAGTGCTTTGAGGCTTATGCTGGAAAGGAAATATCTTCACATAAAAACTACACAGAAGCATTCTCAGAAACTTCTGTGTGATGAGTGCATTCAACCCACAGACTTGAACATATCTTCCGATAGAGCAGTTTGGAAACACTCCTTTTGTAGAATCTGCAAGTGTTTATTTGGAGCGCTCTGAGGCCTATGCTGGAAAAGGAAACATCTTCACATAAAAACTAGACAGAAGCATTCTCAGAAACTTCTGTGTGATGAGTTCATTCAACTCACAAACTTGAAGGTTCCGTTTGATATGACAGTTTTGAAACCCTCTTTCAGTAGAATCTGCAAGTGTTTAATTCTAGCCCATTGAGGCCAAAGATGGAAAAGGAAATGTCCTCAAATAACAACTACACAGAAGCATTCTCAGAAACTTCTTTGCGATGAGTGCATTCAACTCACAGACTTGAACCTTCCTTTGGAAAGAGCAGTTTTGAAACACTGTTTTTGTAGAATCTGCAAGTAGACATTTGGAGCGCTTTGAGGCCTATGCTGGGAAATGAAATATCTTCACCTAAAAACAAGAGAGAAGCATTCTCAGAAACTTCTGTGTGATGAGTGCATTCAACTCACAGACTTGAAAATTCCTTTCGATAGAGCAGTTTGGAAACACTCCTTTTGTAGAATCTACAAGTGTTTATTTGGAGTGCTTAGAGGCCTATGCTGGAAAAGGAAATATCTTCACATAAAAACTACACCGAAGCATTCTGAGATACTTCTTGGGGATGAGTGCATTCAACTCACAGACCTGAACTTTCCTTTTGAGAGACCAGTTTTGAAACACTCTTTTTGTAGAATCTGCAAGTAGATATTTGGAGCGCTTTGAGGCCTATGCTGGGAAATGAAATATCTTCATCTAAAAACAAGAGAGAGGCATTCTCAGAAACTTCTTTGTGATGAGGGCATTCAACTCACAGACTTGAACCTTCCTTTGGAAAGAGGAGTTTTGAAACACTCTTTTTGTAGAATCTGCAAGGAGACATTTGGAGGGCTTTGAGGCCTATGCTGGGAAATGAAATATCTTCACCTAAAAACAAGAGAGAAGCATTCTCAGAAACTTCTGTGTGATGCGTGCATTCAACTCACAGCCTTGAACTTTCCTTTCGATAGAGCAGTTTGGAAACACTCCTTTTGTAGAATCTGCAAGTGTTTATTTTGGGTGCTTTGAGGCCTATGGCGGAAAAGGAAATATCTTCACATAAAAACTACACAGAATCATTCTGAGATACTTCCTGGGGATGAGTGCATTCAACTCACAGACTTGAACCTTCCTTTAGAAAGAGCAGTTTTGAAACACTCTTTTTGTAGAATCCGCAAGTAGATATTTGGAGCGCTTTGAGGCCTATGCTGGTAAATGAAATATCTTCACCTAAAAATAAGAGAGAAGCATTCTCAGAAACTTTTGTGCTATGAGTGCATTCAACTCACAGACTTGAAGACTCCTATCGATAGAGCAGTTTGGAAACACTCCTTTTGTAGAATCTGCAAGTGTTTACTTGGAGCGCTCTGAGGCCTATTCTGGAAAAGGAAATGTCTTCACATAAAAACTAGACAGAAGCATTCTCAGAAACTTCTGTGTGATGAGCTCATTCAACTCTCAAACTTGAACGTTCTTTTCATAGGACAGTTTTGAAACACTCTTTTAGTAGAATCTGCAAGTGTTTATTTCGAGCCCTTTGAGGCCAATGATGGAAAAGGAAATATCTTCAAATAACAACTACACAGAAGCATTCTCAGAAACTTCTTTGTGATGAGTGCGTTCAACTCACAGACTTGAACCTTCCTTTGGAAAGAGAAGTTTTGAAACACTCTTTTTGTAGAATCTGCAAGTAAATATTTGGAGCGCTTTGAGTCCTATGCTGGGAAATGAAATATCTTCACCTAAAAACAAGAGAGAAGCATTCTCAGAAACTACTGTGGGATGAGTGCGTTCCACTCACAGACTTGAATGTTCCCTTCGATAGAGCAGTTTGGAAACACTCCTTTTGTAGAATCTGCAAGTGTTTATTTGCAGCGCTCTGAGGCCTATGCTGGAAAAGGAAATATCTTCACATAAAAACAAGACAGAAGCATTCTCAGAAACTTCTGCGTGATGAGTACATTCAGCTCACAAAGTTGAACGTTCCTTTCTATAGGACACTTTTGAAACACTCCTTTAGTAGAATCTGCAAGTGTTTATTTCGAGCCCTTTGAGGCCATAGATTGAAAAGGAAATGTCTTCAAATAACAACTACACAGAAGCATTCTCAGAAACTTCTTTGTGATGAGTGCATTCAACTCACAGACTTGAACCTTCCTTTTGAAAGAGCAGCTTTGAAACACTCTTTTTGTAGAATCTGCAAGTAGACATTTGGAGCGCTTTGAGGCCTATGCTGGGAAATGGAATGTCTTCACCTAAAAACAAGAGAGAAACATTCTCAGGAACTTCTGTGTGATGAGTGCATTCAACTCACAGACTTGAACATTCCTTTCGATAGAGCAGTTTGGAAACACTCCTTTTGTAGAATCTGCAAGTGTTTATTTCTAGTGCTTTGAGGCCTATGCTGGAAAAGGAAATATCTTCAGATACAAACTACACAGAAGCATTCTGAGATACTTCTTGGTGATGAGTGCATTCAAGTCACAGGCTTCAACCTTCCTTTTGAAAGAGCAGTTTTGAAACACTCTTTTTGTAGAATCTGCAAGTAGATAGTTGGAGCGCTTTGAGACCTATGCTGGGAAATGAAATATCTTCACCTAAAAACAAGAGAGAATCATTCTCAGAAACTTCTGTGTGATGAGTGCATTTAACTCACAGGCTTCAACCTTCCTTTTGAAAGACCATTTTTGAAACACTCTTTTAGTAAAATCTGCAAGTAGATATTTGGAGCGCTTTGAGGCCTAAGCTGAGAAATGAAATATCTTCACCTAAAAACAAGAGAGAAGCATTCTCAGAAACTTCTGTGTGATGAGTGCATTCAACTCACAGACTGGAATATTCCCTTCGATAGAGCAGTTTGGAAACACTCCTTTTGTAGAATCTGCAAGTGTTTATTTGGAGCGCTCTGAGGCCTATGCTGGAAAAGGAAATATCTTCACATAAAAACTAGACAGAAGCATTCTCAGAAACTTCTGCGTGATGAGTTCATTCAACTCACAAAGTTGAACGTTCCTTTCTATAGGACACTATTGAAACACTCCTTTAGTAGAATCTGCAAGTGTGTATTTCGAGCCCTTTGAGGCCAAAGATTGAAAAGGAAATGTCTTCCAATAACAACTACACAGAAGCATTCTCAGAAACTTCTTTGTGATGAGTGCATTCAACTCACAGACTTGAACCTTCCTTTTGAAAGAGCAGTTTTGAAACACACTTTTTGTAGAATCTGCAAGTAGACATTTAGAGCGCTTTGAGGCCTATGCTGGGAAATGAAATATGTTCACCTTAAAACAAGAGAGAAACATTCTCAGAAACTTCTGTGTGATGAGTGCATTCAACTCACAGACTTGAACATTCCTTTCGATAGAGCAGTTTGGAAACACTCCTTTTGTAGAATCTGCAAGTGTTTATTTGGAGTGCTTTGAGGCCCATGCTGGAAAAGGAAATATCTTCACATTAAAACTACACAGAAGCATTCTGAGATACTTCTTGGTGATGAGTGCATTCAACTCACAGACGTGAACTTTCCTTTTGAAAGAGCAGTTTTGAGACACTCTTTTTGTAGAATCTGCAAGTAGATATTCGGAGCGCTTTGAGGCCAAGGCTGGGAAATGAAATATCTTCACCTAAAAACAAGAGAGAGGCATTCTCGGAAACTTCTTTGTGATGAGGGCATTCAACTCACAGACTTGAGCCTTACTTTTGAAAGAGGAGTTTTGAAACACTCTTTTTGTAGAATCTGCAAGGAGACATTTGGAGGGCTTTCAGGCCTATGCTGGGAAATGAAATATCTTCACCTAAAAACAAGAGAGAAGCATTCTCAGAAACTTCTGTGTGATGAGTGCATTCAACTCACAGCCTTGAACATTCCTTTCGATAGAGCAGTTTGGAAACACTCCTTTTGTAGAATCTGCAAGTGTTTATTTGGGGTGCTTTGAGGCCTATGCTGGAAAAGGAAATATCTTCACATAAAAACTACACAGAAGCATTCTCAGAAACTTCTGTGTGATGAGTGCATTCAACTCACAGACTTGAACATTTCTTTCGATAGAGCAGTTTGGAAACACTCCTTTTGTACAATCTGCAAGTGTTTATTTGGAGCGCTCTGAGGCCTATGCTGGAAAAGGAAACATCTTCACATAAAAATCAGACAGAAGCATTCTCAGAAACTTCTGGGTGATGAGTTCATTCAACTCACAAACTTGAAGGTTCCTTTTGATATGACAGTTTTGAAACCCTCTTTCAGTAGAATCTGCAAGTGTTTATTTCTAGCCCTTTGAGGCCAAAGATGGAAAAGGAAATGTCCTCAAATAACAACTACACAGAAGCATTCTCAGAAACTTCTTTGTGATGAGTGCATTCAACTCACAGACTTGAACCTTCCTTTTGAAAGAGCAGTTTTGAAACACTCTTTTTGTAGAATCTGCAAGTAGACATATGGAGCACTTAGTGGCCTATGTTGGGAAATGAAATAAATTCACCTAAAAACAATGGCGAAACATTCTCAGAAACTTCTGTGTGATGAGTGCATTCAACTCACAGACTTGAACATTCCTTTCAATAGAGCAGTTTGGAAAAACTCCCTTTGTAGAATCTGCAAGTGTTTATTTGGAGTGCTTTGAGGCTTATGCTAGAAATGGAAATATCTTCACATAAAAACTACACAGAAGCATTCTGAGATACTTCCTGATGCTGAGTGCATTCTACTCACAGACTTGAACGTTCCTTTAGAAAGAGCAGTTTGGAAACACTCTTTTTGTTGAATCCGCAAGTAGATATTTGGAGCGCTTTGAGGCCTATGCTGGGAAATGAAATAACTTCACCTAAAAACAAGAGAGAAACATTCTCAGAAACTTCTGGGTGATGAGTGCATTCAACTCACCGACTTGAACATTCCTTTCGATAGAGCAGTTTGGAAACACTCCTTTTGTAGAATATGCAAGTGTTTATTTGGAGCGCTCTGAAGCCTATGCTGGAAAAGGAAATATCTTCACATAAAAACTAGACAGAAGCGTTCTCAGAAACTTCTGTGTGATGAGCTCATTCAACTCTCAGACTTGAACGTTCCTTTTGATAGGACAGTTTTGAAACACTCTTTTAGGAGAATCCGCAAGTGTTTATTTCGAGCCCTTTGAGGCCAATGATGGAAAAGGAAATGTCTTCAAATAACAACTACAAAGAAGCATTCTCAGAAACTTCTTTGTGATGAGTGCATTCAACTCACAGACTTGAACCTTCCTTTTGAAAGAGCAGTTTTGAAACACTCTTTTTGTAGAATCTTCAAGTAGACATTTGGAACGCTTTGAGGCATATGCTAGGAAATGAAATATCTTCACCTAAAAACAAGAGAGAAGCATTCTCAGAAACTTCTGTGTGATGAGTGCATTCAACTCACAGACTTGAAAATTCCTTTCGATAGAGCAGTTTGGAAACACTCGTTTTGTAGAATCTGCAAGTGTTTATTTAGACTGTTTTGAGGCCTATGCTGGAAAAGGAAATATCTTCACATAAAAACTACACAGAAGCATTCTGAAATACTTCCTGGTGATGAGTCCATTCTACTCACAGACTTCAACGTTCCTTTAGAAACAGCAGTTTGGAAATCCTCTTTTTGTAGAATCCGCAAGTAGATATTTGGAGCGCTTTGAGGCCTATGCTGGGAAAAGAAATATCTTCACCTAAAAATAAGACAGAAGCATTTTCAGAAACTTCTTTGTGATGAGTGCATTCAACTCACAGACTTGAACTTTCCTTTTGAAAGAGCAGTTTTGAAACACTCTTTTTGTTGAATCTGCAAGTAGACATTTGGAGCGCTTTGAGGCCTATGCTGGGAAATGAAATATCTTCATCTAAAAACGAGAGAGAAACATTCTCAGAAACTTCTGGGTGATGAGTGCATTCAACTCACAGACTTGAACATTCCTTTTGATAGAGCAGTTTGGAAACACTCCTTTTGTAGAATCTGCAAGGGTTTATTTGGAGTGCTTTGAGGCCTATGCTGGAAAAGGAAATATCTTCACATAAAAACTACACAGAAGCATTCTGAGATACTTCTTGGTGATGAGTGCATTCAACTCACCGACCTGAACTTTCCTTTTCAAAGAGCAGTTTTGAAACACTCTTTTGGTAGAATCTGCAAGTAGATATTTTGAGCGCTTTGAGGCCTATGCTGGGAAATGAAATATCGTCACCTAAAAACAAGAGAGAGGCATTCTCAGAAACTTCTTTGTGATGAGGGCATTCAACTCACAGACTTGAACCTTACATTTGAAAGAGGAGTTTTGAAACACTCTTTTTGTGGAATCTGCAATGAGACATTTGGAGGGCTTTGAGGCCTATGCAGGGAAATGAAATATCTTCACCTAAAAACAAGAGAGAAACATTCTCAGAAACTTCTGTGTGATGCGTGCATTCAACTCACAGCCTTGAACATTCCTTTCGATATAGCAGTTTGGAAACTCTCCTTTTGTAGAATCTGCAAGTGTTTATTTGGGGTGCTTTGAGGCCTCTGCTGGAAAAGGAAATATCTTCACCTAAAAACTACACAGAGGCATTCTGAGATACATCCTGGTGATGAGTGCATTCAACTCACAAACTTGAACCTTCCTTTAGAAAGAGCAGTTTTGAAACACACTTTTTGTAGATTCCGCAAGTAGATATTTGGAGCGCTTTGAGGCCTGTGCTGGGAAATGTTATACCTTCACCTAAAAACAAGAGAGAAGCATTCTCAGAAACTTCTGTGTGATGAGTGCATTCAACTCACAGACTTGAACATTCCTTTCGATAGAGCAGTTTGGAAACACTCCTTTTGTAGAATCTGCTAGTGTTTATTTGGAGCGCTCTGAGGCCTATGCTGGAAAAGGAAATATCTTCACATAAAAACTAGACAGAAGCATTCTCAGAAACTTCTGTGTGATGAGTTCATTCAACTCACAAAGTTGAACGTTCCTTTCTATAGGACACTTTTGAAACACTCCTTTAGTAGAATCTGCAGGTGTTTATTTCGAGCCCTTTGAGGCCAAAGATTGAAAAGGAAATATCTTCAAATAACAACTACACAGAAGTATTCTCAGAAACTTCTTTGTGATGAGTGCATTCAACTCACAGACTTGAACCTTCCTTTGGAAAGAGCAGTTTTGAAACACTCTTTTTGTAGAATCTGCAAGTAGACATTTGGAGCGCTTTGAGGCCTATGCTGGGAAATGAAATATCTTCACCTAAAAACAGGAGAGAAGCAATCTCAGAAACTTCTGTGTGATGAGTGCATTCAACTCACAGACTTGAACATTCCTTTTAATAGAGCAGTGTGGAAACACTCCTTTTGTAAAATCTGCAAGTGTTTATTTGGAGTGCTTTGAGGCCTATGCTGGAAAAGGAAATATCTTCACATACAAACTACACAGAAGCATTCTGAGATACTTCTTGGTGATGAGTGCATTCAACTCACAGACTTCAACCTTCCTTTTGAAAGAGCAGTTTTGAAACACTCTTTTTGTAGAATCTGCTAGTAGAGATTTGGAGCGCTTTGAGGCCTGTGCTGGGAAACGAAATATCTTCACCTAAAAACAAGAGAGAAGCATTCTCAGAAACTACTGTGTGATGAGTGCATTCAACTCACAGACTTGAATATTCCCTTCGATAGAGCAGTTTGGAAACACTCCTTTTGTAGAATCAGCAAGTGTTTATTTGGAGTGCTTTGAGGCCTATGCTGGAAAAGGAAATATCTTCACATAAAATCTACACAGAACCATTCTGAGATACTTCTTGTTGATGAGTGCATTCAACTCACAGACATGAAGTTTCCTTTTGAAAGAGCAGTTTTGAAACACTCTTTTTGTAGAATCTGCAAGTAGATATTTGGAGCGCTTTGAGGCCTAAGCTGGGAAATGAAATATCTTCATCTAAAAACAAGAGAGAGGCATTCTCAGAAACTTCTGTGGGATGAGCTCATTCAACTCTCAAACTTGAACGTTCTTTTCATAGGACAGTTTTGAAACACCCTTTTAGTAGAATCTGCAAGTGTTTATTTCGAGCCCTTTGAGGCCAATGATGGAAAAGGAAATATCTTCAAATAACAACTACACAGAAGCATTCTCAGAAACTTCTTTGTGATGAGTGCATTCAACTCACAGACTTGAACCTTCCTTTGGAAAGAGCAGCTTTGAAACACTCTTTTTGTAGAATCTGCAAGTAGACATTTGGGGCGCTTTGAGGCCTATGCTGGGAAATGAAATATCTTCACCTAAAAACAGGAGAGAAGCATTCTCAGAAACTTCTGTGTGATGAGTGCATTCAACTCACAGACTTGAACATTCCTTTCGATAGAGCAGTTTGGAAACACTCCATGTGTAGAATCTGCAAATGTTTATTTCTAGTGCTTTGAGGCCTATGCTGGAAAAGGAAATATCTTCACATAAAAACTACACAGAACCATTCTGAGATACTTCTTTGTGATGAGTGCACTCAACTCACAGACTTCAACCTTCCTTTTGAAAGAGCAGTTTTGAAAGACTCTTTTTGTAGAATCTGCAGGTAGATATTTGGAGCGCTTTGAGGCCTATGCTGGGAAATGAAATATCTTCACGTAAAAACAACTGAGAAGCATTCTCAGAAACTTCTGTGTGATGAGTGCTTTCAACTCACAGACTTGAATATTCCCTTCAATAGAGCAGTTTGGAAACACTCCTTTTGTAGAATCTGCAAGTGTTTATTTGGAGCGCTCTGAGGCCTATGCCTGAAAAGGAAATATCTTCACATAAAAACTAGACAGAAGCATTCTCAGAAAATTCTGCTTGATGAGTTCATTCAACTCATAAGGTTGAACGTTCCTTTCTATAGGACACTTTTGAAACACTCCTTTAGTAGAATCTGCAAGTGTATATTTCGAGTCCTTTGAGACCAAAGATGGAAAAGGAAATGTCTTCAAATAACAACTACACAGAAGCATTCTCAGAAACTTCTGTGTGATGAGTGCATTCAACTCACAGCCTTGAACATTGCTTTCGATACAGCAGTTTGGAAACACTCCTTTTGTAGAATCTGCAAGTGTTTATTTGGAGTGCTTTGAGGCCTATGGTGGGAAAGGAAATATCTTCACATAAAAACTACACAGAATCATTCTGAGATACTTCCTGGTGATGAGTGCATTAAACTCACAGACTTGAACCTTCCTTTAGAAAGAGCAGTTTTGAAACACTCTTTTTGTAGAATTCGCAAGTAGATATTTGGAGCGCTTTGAGGCCTATGCTGGTAAATGAAATATCTTCACCTAAAAACAAGAGAGAAGCATTCTCAGAAACTTCTGTGTGATGAGTGCATTCAACTCACAGACTTGAACACCCCTATAGATAGAGCAGTTTGGAAACACTCCTTTTGTAGAATCTGCAAGTGTTTACTTGGAGCGCTCTGAGGCCTATGCTGGAAAAGGAAATGTCTTCACATAAAAACTAGACAGAAGCATTCTCAGAAACTTCTGTGTGATGAGCTCATTCAACTCACAAACTTGAACGTTCTTTTCATAGGACAGTTTTGAAACACTCTTTTAGTAGAATCTGCAAGTGTTTATTTCGAGCCCTTTGAGGCCAATGATGGAAAAGGAAATATCTTCAAATAACAACTACACAGAAGCATTCTCAGAAACTTCTTTGTGATGAGTGCATTCAACTCACAGACTTCAACCTTCCTTTTGAAAGAGCAGTTTTGAAACACTCTTTTTGTAGAATCTGCAAGTAGATATTTGGAGCGCTTTGAGGCCTATGCTGGGAAATGAAATATCTTCACCTAAAAACAAGACAGAAGCATTCTCAGAAACTACTGTGTGATGAGTGCATTCAACTCACAGACTTGAATATTCCCTTCGATAGAGCAGTTTTTAAACTCTCCTTTTGTAAAATCTGCAAGTGTTTATTTGTAGCGCTCTGAGGCCTATGCTGGAAAAGGAAATATCTTCACATAAAAACTAGACAGAAGCATTCTCAGAAACTTCTGCGTGATGAGTACATTCATCTCACAAAGTTGAACGTTCCTTTCCATAGGACAGTTTTGAAACACTCCTTTAGTAGAATCTGCAAGTGTTTATTTCGAGCCCTTTGAGGCCAAATTTGAAAAGGAAATGTCTTCAAATAACAACTCCACACAAGCATTCTCAGAAACTTCTTTCTGATGAGTGCATTCAACTCACAGACTTGAACCTTCCTTTTGAAAGAGCAGTTTTGAAACACTCTTTGTTGAATCTGCAAGTAGACATTTTGAGCGCTTTGAGGCCTATGCTTTGAAATGAAATATCTTCACCTAAAAACAAGAGAGAAACATTCTCAGAAACTTCTGGATGATGGGTGCATTCAACTCACAGACTTGAACATTCCTTTCGATAGAGCAGTTTGGAAACACTCCTTTTGGAGAATCTGCAAGTGTTTATTTGGAGTGCTTTGAGGCTTATGCTGGAAAGGAAATATTTTCACATAAAAACTACACAGAAGCATTCTGAGATACTTCTTGGTGATGAGTGCATTCAGCTCACAGACCTGAACTTTCCTTTTGAAAGAGCAGTTTTGAAACTCTCTTTTTGTAGAATCTGCAATTAGATATTTCGAGCGCTTTGAGGCCTATGCTGGGACATGAAATATCTACACCTAAAAACAAGAGAGAGGCATTCTCAGAAACTTCTTTGTGATGAGGGCATTCACCTCAGAGACTTCAACATTCCTTTTGAAAGAGGAGTTTTGAAACACTCTTTTTGTAGAATCTGCTAGTGTTTATTTGGAGTGCTTTGAGGCCTATGCTGGAAAAGGAAATATCTTCACATTAAAACTACACAGAAGCATTCTAAGATACTTCTTCGTGATGAGTGCATTCAACTCACAGACCTGAACTTTCCTTTGGAAAGAGCAGTTTTGAAACATTCTTTTTGTAGGATCTGCAAGTAGATATTTGGAGCGCTTTGAGGCCTATGCTGGGAAATGAAATATCTTCACCTAAAAACAAGACAGAAGCATTCTCAGAATCTTCTGTGTGATGAGTGCATTCAACTCACAGACTTGAATATTCCCTTAGATAGAGCAGTTTGGAAACACTCCTTTTGTAGAATCTGCAAGTGTTTATTTGGAGCGCTCTGAGGCCTATGCTGGAAAAGGAAATATCTTCACATAAAAACTAGACAGAAGCATTCTCAGAAACTTCTGTGTGATGAGTTCATTCAACTCACAAAGTTGAACGTTCCTTTCTATAGGACACTTTTGAAACACTCCTTTAGTAGAATCTGCAGGTGTTTATTTCGAGCCCTTTGAGGCCAAAGATTGAAAAGGAAATATCTTCAAATAACAACTACACAGAAGTATTCTCAGAAACTTCTTTGTGATGAGTGCATTCAACTCACAGACTTGAACCTTCCTTTGGAAAGAGCAGTTTTGAAACACTCTTTTTGTAGAATCTGCAAGTAGACATTTGGAGCGCTTTGAGGCCTATGCTGGGAAATGAAATATCTTCACCTAAAAACAGGAGAGAAGCAATCTCACAAACTTCTGTGTGATGAGTGCATTCAACTCACAGACTTGAACATTCCTTTCAATAGAGAAGTTTGGAAACACTCCTTTTGTAAAATCTGCAAGTGTTTATTTGGAGTGCTTTGAGGCCTATGCTGGAAAAGGAAATATCTTCACATACAAACTACACAGAAGCATTCTGAGATACTTCTTGGTGATGAGTGCATTCAACTCACAGACTTCAACCTTCCTTTTGAAAGAGCAGTTTTGAAACACTCTTTTTGTAGAATCTGCTAGTAGAGATTTGGAGCGCTTTGAGGCCTGTGCTGGGAAACGAAATATCTTCACCTAAAAACAAGAGAGAAGCATTCTCAGAAACTACTTTGTGATGAGTGCATTCAACTCACAAACTTGAATATTCCCTTCGATAGAGCAGTTTGGAAACACTCCTTTTGTAGAATCTGCAAGTGTTTATTTGGAGTGCTTTGAGGCCTATGCTGGAAAAGGAAATATCTTCACATAAAATCTACACAGAACCATTCTGAGATACTTCTTGTTGATGAGTGCATTCAACTCACAGACATGAAGTTTCCTTTGGAAAGAGCAGTTTTGAAACACTCTTTTTGTAGAATCTGCAAGTAGATATTTGGAGCGCTTTGAGGCCTAAGCTGAGAAATGAAATATCTTCATCTAAAAACAAGAGAGAGGCATTCTCAGAAACTTCTGTGTGATGAGCTCATTCAACTCTCAAACTTGAACGTTCTTTTCATAGGACAGTTTTGAAACACCCTTTTAGTAGAATCTGCAAGTGTTTATTTCGAGCCCTTTGATTCCAATGATGGAAAAGGAAATATCTTCAAATAACAACTACACAGAAGCATTCTCAGAAACTTCTTTGTGATGAGTGCATTCAGCTCACAGACTTGAACCTTCCTTTGGAAAGTGCAGCTTTGAAACACTCTTTTTGTAGAATCTGCAAGTAGACATTTGGGGCGCTTTGAGGCCTATGCTGGGAAATGAAATATCTTCACCTAAAAACAGGAGAGAAGCATTCTCAGAAACTTCTGTGTGATGAGTGCATTCAACTCACAGACTTGAACATTCCTTTCGATAGAGCAGTTTGGAAACACTCCATGTGTAGAATCTGCAAGTGTTTATTTCTAGTGCTTTGAGGCCTATGCTGGAAAAGGAAATATCTTCACATAAAAACTACACAGAACCATTCTGAGATACTTCTTTGTGATGAGTGCACTCTACTCACAGACTTCAACCTTCCTTTTGAAAGAGCAGTTTTGAAAGACTCTTTTTGTAGAATCTGCAGGTAGATATTTGGAGCGCTTTGAGGCTTATGCTGGGAAATGAAATATCTTCATGTAAAAACAACTGAGAAGCATTCTCAGAAACTTCTGTGTGATGAGTGCTTTCAACTCACAGACGTGAATATTCCCTTCGATAGAGCAGTTTGGAAACACTCCTTTTGTAGAATCTGCAAGTGTTTATTTGGAGCGCTCTGAGGCCTATGCCTGAAAAGGAAATATCTTCACATAAAAACTAGACAGAAGCATTCTCAGAAAATTCTGCGTGATGAGTTCATTCAACTCACAAGGTTGAACGTTCCTTTCTATAGGACACTTTTGAAACACTCCTTTAGTAGAATCTGCAAGTGTATATTTCGAGTCCTTTGAGACCAAAGATGGAAAAGGAAACGTCTTCAAATAACAACTACACAGAAGCATTCTCAGAAACTTCTGTGTGATGAGTGCATTCAACTCACAGCCTTGAACATTCCTTTCGATACAGCAGTTTGGAAACACTCCTTTTGTAGAATCTGCAAGTGTTTATTTGGAGTGCTTTGAGGCCTATGGTGGGAAAGGAAATATCTTCACATAAAAACTACACAGAATCATTCTGAGATACTTCCTGGGGATGAGTGCATTAAACTCACAGACTTGAACCTTCCTTTAGAAAGAGCAGTTTTGAAACACTCTTTTTGTAGAATTCGCAAGTGTTTATTTGGAGTGCTTTGAGGCTTATGCTGGAAAGGAAACATCTTCACATAAAAACTACACAGAAGCATTCTGAGATACTTCTTGGTGATGAGTGCATTCAACTCACAAACCTGAACTTTCCTTTTGAAAGAGCAGTTTTGAAACTCTCTTTTTGTAGAATCTGCAAGTAGATATTTGGAGCGCTTTGAGGCCTATGCTGGGAAATGAAGTATCTTCACCTAAAAACAAGAGAGAAGCATTCTCAGAAACTTCTGTGTGATGAGTGCATTCAACTCACAGACTTGAATATTCCCTTCGATAGAGCTGTTTGGAAACCCTGCTTTTGTAGAATCTGCAAGTGTATATTTGGAGCGCTCTGAGGCCTATGCTGGAAAAGGGAATATCTTCACATAAAAACTCGACAGAAGCATTCTCAGAAACTTCTCTATGATGAGTTCATTCAACTCACAAAGTTGAACGTTCCTTTCCATAGGACACTTTTGAAACACTCCTTTAGTAGAATCTGCAAGTGTTTATTTCGAGCCCTTTGAGGCCAAAGATTGAAAAGGAAATGTCTTCAAATAACAACTACACAGAAGCATTCTGAGATACTTCTTGGTGATGAGTGCATTCAACTCACAGACGTGAACTTTCCTTTTGAAAGAGCAGTTTTGAAACACTCTTTTTGTAGAATCTGCAAGTAGATATTCGGAGCGCTTTGAGGCCTAGGCTGGGAAATGAAATATCTTCACCTAAAAACAAGACAGAGGTATTCTCGGAAACTTCTTTGTGATGAGGGCATTCAACTAACAGACTTGAGCCTTACTTTTGAAAGAGGAGTTTTGAAACACTCTTTTTGTAGAATCTGCGAGGAGACATTTGGAGGGCTTTGAGGCCTATGCTGGGAAATGAAATATCTTCACCTAAAAACAAGAGAGAAGCATTCTCAGAAACTTCTGTGTGATGAGTGCATTCAACTCACAGCCTTGAACATTCCTTTCGATAGAGCAGTTTGGAAACACTCCTTTTGTAGAATCTGCAAGTGCTTACTTGGGGTGCTTTGAGGCCTATGCTGGAAAAGGAAATATCTTCACATAAAAACTACACAGAAGCATTCTCAGAAACTTCTGTGTGATGAGTGCATTCAACCCACAGACTTGAACAGTTCTTCCGATAGAGCAGTTTGGAAACACTCCTTTTGTAGAATCTGCAAGTGTTTATTTGGAGCGCTCTGAGGCCTATGCTGGAAAAGGAAACATCTTCACATAAAAACTAGACAGAAGCATTCTCAGAAACTTCTGTGTGATGAGTTCATTCAACTCACAAACTTGAAGGTTCCTTTTGATATGACAGTTTTGAAACCCTCTTTCAGTAGAATCTGCAAGTGTTTAATTCTAGCCCTTTGAGGACAAAGATGGAAAAGGAAATGTCCTCAAATAACAACTACACAGAAGAATTCTCAGAAACTTCTTTGTGATGAGTGCATTCAACTCACAGACTTGAACCTTCCTTTTGAAAGAGCAGTTTTGAAACACTCTTTTTGTAGAATCTGCAAGTAGACATATGGAGCACTTAGTGGCCTATGTTGGGAAATGAAATAAATTCACCTAAAAACAAGAGAGAAACATTCTCAGAAACTTCTGTGTGATGAGTGCATTCAACTCACAGACTTGAACATTCCTTTCGATAGAGCAGTTTGGAAAAACTCCCTTTGTAGAATCTGCAAGTGTTTATTTGGAGTGCTTTGAGGCCTATGCTGGAAAAGGAAATATCTTCACATAAAAACCAGACAGAAGCATTCTCAGAAACTTCTGTGTGATGAGCTCATTCAACTCTCAAACTTGAACGTTCTCTTGATAGGACAGTTTTGAAACACTCTTTTAGTAGAATCTGCAAGTGTTTATTTCGAGCCCTTTGAGGCCAATGATGGAAAAGGAAATGTCTTCAAATAACAACTACACAGAAGCATTCTCAGAAACTTCTTTGTGATGAGTGCATTCAACTCACAGACTTAAACCTTCCTTTGGAAAGAGCAGTTTTGAAACACTGTTTTTGTAGAATCTGCAAGTAGACATTTGGAGCGCTTTGAGGCCTATGCTGGGAAATGAAATATCTTCACCTAAAAACAAGACAGAAGCATTCTCAGAAACTTCTGTGTGATGAGTGCATTCAACTCACAGACTTGAACATTCCTTTCGATAGAGCAGTTTGGAAACACTCCTTTTGTAGAATCTACAAGTGTTTATTTGGAGTGCTTTGAGGCCAATGCTGGAAAAGGAAATATCTTCACATAAAAACTACACCGAAGCATTCTGAGATACTTCTTGGTGATGAGTGCATTCAACTCACGGACCTGAACTTTCCTTTTGAGAGACCAGTTTTGAAACACTCTTTTTGTAGAATCTGCAAGTAGGTATTTGGAGCGCTTTGAGGCCAATGCTGGGAAATGAAATATCTTCACCTAAAAACAAGAGAGAGGCATTCTCAGAAACTTCTTTGTGATGAGGGCATTCAACTCAGAGACTTGAACCTTCCTTTGGAAAGAGGAGTTTTGAAACACTCTTTTTGTAGAATCTGCAAGGAGACATTTGGAGGGCTTTGAGGCCTATGCTGGGAAATGAAATATCTTCACCTAAAAACAAGAGAGAAGCATTCTCAGAAACTTCTGTGTGATGAGTGCATTCAACTCACAGCCTTGAACTTTCCTTTCGATAGAGCAGTTTGGAAGCACTCCTTTTGTAGAATCTGCAAGTGTTTATTTGGGGAGCTTTGAGGCCTATGCTGGAAAAGGAAATATCTTCACATAAAAACTACACAGAAGCATTCTGAGATACTTCCTGGTGATGAGTGCATTCAACTCACAGACTTGAACCTTCCTTTAAAAAGAGCAGTTTTGAAACACTCTTTTTGTATACTCCGCAATTAGATATTTGGAGCGCTTTGAGGCCTATGTTGGGAAATGACATATCTTCACCTAAAAACAAGAGAGAAGCATTCTCAGAAACTTCTGTGTGATGAGTGCATTAAACTCACAGACTTGAACATTCCTTTCGATAGAGCAGTTTGGAAACACTCCTTTTGTAGAATCTGCAAGTGTTTATTTGGAGCGCTCTGAGGCCTATGCTGGAAAAGGAAATGTCTTCACATAAAAACTAGACAGAAGCATTCTCAGAAACTTCTGTGTGATGAGCTCATTCAACTCACAAACTTGAACGTTCTTTTCATAGGACAGTTTTGAAACACTCTTTTAGTAGAATCTGCAAGTGTTTATTTCGAGCCCTTTGAGGCCAATGATGGAAAAGGAAATATCTTCAAATAACAACTACACAGAAGCATTCTCAGAAACTTCTTTGTGATGAGTGCATTCAACTCTCAGACTTCAACCTTCCTTTTGAAAGAGCAGTTTTGAAACACTCTTTTTGTAGAATCTGCAAGTAGATATTTGGAGCGCTTTGAGGCCTATGCTGGGAAATGAAATATCTTCACCTAAAAACAAGACAGAAGCATTCTCAGAAACTACTGTGTGATGAGTGCATTCAACTCACAGACTTGAATATTCCCTTCGATAGAGCAGTTTTTAAACTCTCCTTTTGTAAAATCTGCAAGTGTTTATTTGTAGCGCTCTGAGGCCTATGCTGGAAAAGGAAATATCTTCACATAAAAACTAGACAGAAGCATTCTCAGAAACTTCTGCGTGATGAGTACATTCATCTCACAAAGTTGAACGTTCCTTTCCATAGGACAGTTTTGAAACACTCCTTTAGTAGAATCTGCAAGTGTTTATTTCGAGCCCTTTGAGGCCAAAGTTTGAAAAGGAAATGTCTTCAAATAACAACTCCACACAAGCATTCTCAGAAACTTCTTTGTGATGAGTGCATTCAACTCACAGACTTGAACCTTCCTTTTGAAAGAGCAGCTTTGAAACACTCTTTGTTGAATCTGCAAGTAGACATTTTGAGCGCTTTGAGGCCTATGCTTTGAAATGAAATATCTTCACCTAAAAACAAGAGAGAAACATTCTCAGAAACTTCTGGACGATGGGTGCATTCAACTCACAGACTTGAACATTCCTTTCGATAGAGCAGTTTGGAAACACTCCTTTTGGAGAATCTGCAAGTGTTTATTTGGAGTGCTTTGAGGCTTATGCTGGAAAGGAAATATTTTCACATAAAAACTACACAGAAGCATTCTGAGATACTTCTTGGTGATGAGTGCATTCAGCTGACAGACCTGAACTTTCCTTTTGAAAGAGCAGTTTTGAAACTCTCTTTTTGTAGAATCTGCAATTAGATATTTCGAGCGCTTTGAGGCCTATGCTGGGACATGAAATATCTACACCTAAAAACAAGAGAGAGGCATTCTCAGAAACTTCTTTGTGATGAGGGCATTCACCTCAGAGACTTGAACATTCCTTTTGAAAGAGGAGTTTTGAAACACTCTTTTTGTAGAATCTGCTAGTGTTTATTTGGAGTGCTTTGAGGCCTATGCTGGAAAAGGAAATATCTTCACATTAAAACTACACAGAAGCATTCTAAGATACTTCTTCGTGATGAGTGCATTCAACTCACAGACCTGAACTTTCCTTTGGAAAGAGCAGTTTTGAAACATTCTTTTTGTAGGATCTGCAAGTAGATATTTGGAGCGCTTTGAGGCCTATGCTGGGAAATGAAATATCTTCACCTAAAAACAAGAGAGAAGCATTCTCAGAAACCTCTGTGTGATGAGTGCATTCAACTCACAGACTTCAACCTTCCTTTTGAAAGACCAGTTTTGAAACACTCTTTTTGTAGAATCTGCAAGTAGATAGTTGGAGCGCTTTGAGGCCTATGCTGGAAAAGGAAATATCTTCACATACAAACTACACAGAAGCATTCTGAGATACTTCATGGTGATGAGTGCATTCAACTCACAGACTTCAACCTTCCTTTTGAAAGAGCAGTTTTGAAACACTCTTTTTGTAGACTCTGCAAGTAGATATTTGGAGCGCTTTGAGGCCTATGCTGGGAAATGAAATATCTTCAACTAAAAAGAAGAGAAAAGCATTCTCAGAAACTTCTGTGTGATAAGTGCATTCAACTCACAGACTTGAACATTCCTTTTGATAGAGCAGTTTGAAAACACTCCTTTTGTGGAATCTCCAAGTGTTTATTTGGAGCCATCTGAGGCCTATGCTGGAAAAGGAAATATCTTCACATGAAAACTAGACAGAAGCATTCTCAGAAACTTCGGTGTGATGAGTTCATTCAACTCACAGACTTGAACGTTCCTTTTGATAGGACAGTTTTGAAACACTCCTTTAGTAGAATCTGCAACTGTTTATTTCGAGCCCTTTGAGGCCAATGATGGAAAAGGAAACGTCTTCAAATAAAAACTACAAAGAAGCATTCTCAGAAACTTCTTTGTGATGAGTTCATTAAACTCACAGACTTGAACCTTCCTTTTGAAAGAGCAGTTTTGAAACACTCTTTTTGTTGAATCTGCAAGTAGACATTTTGAGCGCTTTGAGGCCTATGCTTT
Source organism: Pongo pygmaeus (assembly GCF_028885625.2). Taxonomy (NCBI): domain Eukaryota; kingdom Metazoa; phylum Chordata; class Mammalia; order Primates; family Hominidae; genus Pongo; species Pongo pygmaeus. The sequence goes on along the minus strand of NC_072373.2, from coordinate 103,504,403 downwards.
GAAATGAAATATCTTCACCTAAAAACAAGAGAGAAACATTCTCAGAAACTTCTGGATGATGGGTGCATTCAACTCACAGACTTGAACATTCCTTTCGATAGAGCAGTTTGGAAACACTCCTTTTGTAGAATCTGCAAGTGTTTATTTGGAGTGCTTTGAGGCTTATGCTGGAAAGGAAATATTTTCACATAAAAACTACACAGAAGCATTCTGAGATACTTCTTGGTGATGAGTGCATTCAGCTCACAGACCTGAACTTTCCTTTTGAAAGAGCAGTTTTGAAACTCTCTTTTTGTAGAATCTGCAAGTAGATATATCGAGCGCTTTGAGGCCTATGCTGGGACATGAAATATCTTCACCTAAAAACAAGAGAGAGGCATTCTCAGAAATTTCTTTGTGATGAGGGCATTCAACTCAGAGACTTGAACCTTCCTTTTGAAAGAGGAGTTTTGAAACACTCTTTTTGTAGAATCTGCAAGTGTTTATTTGGAGTGCTTTGAGGCCTATACTGGAAAAGGAAATATCTTCACATTAAAACTACACAGAAGTATTCTGAGATACTTCTTTTTGATGAGTGCATTCAACTCACAGACCTGAAGTTTCCTTTTGAAAGAGCAGCTTTGAAACACTCTTTTTGTAGAATCTGCAAGTAGATATTTGGAGCGCTTTGAGGCCTATACTGGGAAATGAAATATCATCACCTAAAAACAAGAGAGAGGCATTCTCAGAAACTTCTTTGTGATGAGGGCATTCAACTCACAGACTTGAACCTTCCTTTGGAAAGAGCAGTTTTGAAACACTCTTTTTGTAGAATCTGCAAGTAGACATATGGAGCACTTAGTGGCCTATGTTGTGAAATGAAATAAATTCACCTAAAAACAAGAGAGAAACATTCTCAGAAACTTCTGTGTGATGAGTGCATTCAACTCACAGACTTGAACATTCCTTTCGATAGAGCAGTTTGGAAAAACTCCCTTTGTAGAATCTGCAAGTGTTTATTTGGAGTGCTTTGAGGCCTATGCTGGAAAAGGAAATATCTTCACATAAAAACTAGACAGAAGCATTCTCAGAAACTTCTGTGTGATGAGCTCATTCAACTCTCAAACTTGAACGTTCTCTTGATAGGACAGTTTTGAAACACTCTTTTAGTAGAATCTGCAAGCGTTTATTTCGAGCCCTTTGAGGCCAATGATGGAAAAGGAAATGTCTTCAAATAACAACTACACAGAAGCATTCTCAGAAACTTCTTTGTGATGAGTGCATTCAACTCACAGACTTAAACCTTCCTTTGGAAAGAGCAGTTTTGAAACACTGTTTTTGTAGAATCTGCAAGTAGACATTTGGAGCGCTTTGAGGCCTATGCTGGGAAATGAAATATCTTCACCTAAAAACAAGAGAGAAGCATTCTCAGAAACTTCTGTGTGATGAGTGCATTCAACTCACAGACTTGAATATTCCCTTCGATAGAGCAGTTTGGAAACACTCCTTTTGTTGAATCTGCAAGTGTTTATTTGGAGCGCTCTGAGGCCTATGCTGGAAAAGGAAATATCTTCACATAAAAACTAGACAGAAGCATTCTCAGAAACTTCTGCGTGATGAGTTCATTCAACTCACAAAGTTGAACGTTCCTTTCTATAGGACACTTTTGAAACACTCCTTTAGTAGAATCTGCAAGTGTTTATTTCGAGCCCTTTGAGGCCGAAGATTGAAAAGGAAATGTCTTCAAATAACAACTAGACAGAAGCATTCTCAGAAACTTCTTTGTGATGAGTGCATTCAACTCACAGACTTGAACCTTCCTTTTGAAAGAGCAGTTTAGAAACACTCTTTTTGTAGAATCTGCAAGTAGACATTTTGAGCGCTTTGAGGCCTATGCTGGGAAATGAAATATCTTCACCTAAAAACAAGAGAGAAGCATTCTCAGAAACCTCTGTGTGATGAGTGCATTCAACTCACAGACTTCAACCTTCCTTTTGAAAGACCAGTTTTGAAACACTCTTTTTGTAGAATCTGCAAGTAGATATTTGGAGCGCTTTGAGGCCTATGCTGGGAAATGAAGTATCTTCAACTAAAAACAAGAGAGAAGCATTCTCAGAAACTTCTCTGTGATGAGTGCATTCAACTCACAGACTTGAACATTCCTTTTGATAGAGCAGTTTGAAAACACTCCTTTTGTGGAATCTCCAAGTGTTTATTTGGAGCCCTCTGAGGCCTATGCTGGAAAAGGAAATATCTTCACATAAAAACTAGACAGAAGCATTCTCAGAAACTTCGGTGTGATGAGTTCATTCAACTCACAGACTTGAACGTTCCTTTTGATAGGACAGTTTTGAAACACTCCTTTAGTAGAATCTGCAAGTGTTTATTTCGAGCCCTTTGAGGCCAATGATGGAAAAGGAAATGTCTTCAATTAAAAACTACAAAGAAGCATTCTCAGAAACTTCTTTGCGATGAGTGCATTCAACTCACAGACTTGATCCTTCCTTTTGAAAGAGCAGTTTTGAAACACTCTTTTTGTTGAATCTGCAAGTAGACATTTTGAGCGCTTTGAGGCCTATGCTATGAAATGAAATATCTTCACCTAAAAACAAGAGAGAAACATTCTCAGAAACTTCTGGATGATGGGTGCATTCAACTCACAGACTTGAACATTCCTTTCGATAGAGCAGTTTGGAAACACTCGTTTTGTAGAATCTGCAAGTGTTTATTTGGAGTGCTTTGAGGCTTATGCTGGAAAGGAAATATCTTCACATAAAAACTACACCGAAGCATTCTGAGATACTTCTTGGTGATGAGTGCATTCAACTCACGGACCTGAACTTTCCTTTTGAGAGACCAGTTTTGAAACACTCTTTTTGTAGAATCTGCAAGTAGGTATTTGGAGCGCTTTGAGGCCTATGCTGGGAAATGAAATATCTTCACCTAAAAACAAGACAGAAGCATTCTCAGAAACTACTGTGTGATGAGTGCATTCAACTCACAGACTTGAATATTCCCTTCGATAGAGCAGTTTTTAAACTCTCCTTTTGTAAAATCTGCAAGTGTTTATTTGTAGCGCTCTGAGGCCTATGCTGGAAAAGGAAATATCTTCACATAAAAACTAGACAGAAGCATTCTCAGAAACTTCTGCGTGATGAGTACATTCATCTCACAAAGTTGAACGTTCCTTTCCATAGGACAGTTTTGAAACACTCCTTTAGTAGAATCTGCAAGTGTTTATTTCGAGCCCTTTGAGGCCAAATTTGAAAAGGAAATGTCTTCAAATAACAACTCCACACAAGCATTCTCAGAAACTTCTTTGTGATGAGTGCATTCAACTCACAGACTTGAACCTTCCTTTTGAAAGAGCAGTTTTGAAACACTCTTTGTTGAATCTGCAAGTAGACATTTTGAGCGCTTTGAGGCCTATGCTTTGAAATGAAATATCTTCACCTAAAAACAAGAGAGAAACATTCTCAGAAACTTCTGGATGATGGGTGCATTCAACTCACAGACTTGAACATTCCTTTCGATAGAGCAGTTTGGAAACACTCCTTTTGGAGAATCTGCAAGTGTTTATTTGGAGTGCTTTGAGGCTTATGCTGGAAAGGAAATATTTTCACATAAAAACTACACAGAAGCATTCTGAGATACTTCTTGGTGATGAGTGCATTCAGCTAACAGACCTGAACTTTCCTTTTGAAAGAGCAGTTTTGAAACTCTCTTTTTGTAGAATCTGCAGTTAGATATTTCGAGCGCTTTGAGGCCTATGCTGGGACATGAAATATCTACACCTAAAAACAAGAGAGAGGCATTCTCAGAAACTTCTTTGTGATGAGGGCATTCACCTCAGAGACTTCAACATTCCTTTTGAAAGAGGAGTTTTGAAACACTCTTTTTGTAGAATCTGCTAGTGTTTATTTGGAGTGCTTTGAGGCCTATGCTGGAAAAGGAAATATCTTCACATTAAAACTACACAGAAGCATTCTAAGATACTTCTTCGTGATGAGTGCATTCAACTCACAGACCTGAACTTTCCTTTGGAAAGAGCAGTTTTGAAACATTCTTTTTGTAGGATCTGCAAGTAGATATTTGGAGCGCTTTGAGGCCTATGCTGGGAAATGAAATATCTTCACCTAAAAACAAGACAGAAGCATTCTCAGAATCTTCTGTGTGATGAGTGCATTCAACTCACAGACTTGAATATTCCCTTAGATAGAGCAGTTTGGAAACACTCCTTTTGTAGAATCTGCAAGTGTTTATTTGGAGCGCTCTGAGGCCTATGCTGGAAAAGGAAATATCTTCACATAAAAACTAGACAGAAGCATTCTCAGAAACTTCTGCGTGATGAGTTCATTCAACTCACAAAGTTGAACGTTCCTTTCTATAGGACACTTTTGAAACACTCCTTTAGTAGAATCTGCAAGTGTTTATTTCGAGCCCTTTGAGGCCGAAGATTGAAAAGGAAATGTCTTCAAATAACAACTAGACAGAAGCATTCTCAGAAACTTCTTTGTGATGAGTGCATTCAACTCACAGACTTGAACCTTCCTTTTGAAAGAGCAGTTTTGAAACACTCTTTTTGTAGAATCTGCAAGTAGACATTTTGAGCGCTTTGAGGCCTATGCTGGGAAATGAAATATCTTCACCTAAAAACAAGAGAGAAGCATTCTCAGAAACCTCTGTGTGATGAGTGCATTCAACTCACAGACTTCAACCTTCCTTTTGAAAGACCAGTTTTGAAACACTCTTTTTGTAGAATCTGCAAGTAGATAGTTGGAGCGCTTTGAGGCCTATGCTGGAAAAGGAAATATCTTCACATACAAACTACACAGAAGCATTCTGAGATACTTCATGGTGATGAGTGCATTCAACTCACAGACCTGAACTTTCCTTTTGAGAGACCAGTTTTGAAACACTCTTTTTGTAGAATCTGCAAGTAGATATTTGGAGCGCTTTGAGGCCTATGCTGGGAAATGAAATATCTTCATCTAAAAACAAGAGAGAGGCATTCTCAGAAACTTCTTTGTGATGAGGGCATTCAACTCACAGACTTGAACCTTCCTTTGGAAAGAGGAGTTTTGAAACACTCTTTTTGTAGAATCTGCAAGGAGACATTTGGAGGGCTTTGAGGCCTATGCTGGGAAATGAAATATCTTCACCTAAAAACAAGAGAGAAGCATTCTCAGAAACTTCTGTGTGATGCGTGCATTCAACTCACAGCCTTGAACTTTCCTTTCGGTAGAGCAGTTTGGAAACACTCCTTTTGTAGAATCTGCAAGTGTTTATTTTGGGTGCTTTGAGGCCTATGGCGGAAAAGGAAATATCTTCACATAAAAACTACACAGAATCATTCTGAGATACTTCCTGGGGATGAGTGCATTCAACTCACAGACTTGAACCTTCCTTTAGAAAGAGCAGTTTTGAAACACTCTTTTTGTAGAATCCGCAAGTAGATATTTGGAGCGCTTTGAGGCCTATGCTGGTAAATGAAATATCTTCACCTAAAAATAAGAGAGAAGCATTCTCAGAAACTTTTGTGCTATGAGTGCATTCAACTCACAGACTTGAACACTCCTATCGATAGAGCAGTTTGGAAACACTCCTTTTGTAGAATCTGCAAGTGTTTACTTGGAGCGCTCTGAGGCCTATTCTGGAAAAGGAAATGTCTTCACATAAAAACTAGACAGAAGCATTCTCAGAAACTTCTGTGTGATGAGCTCATTCAACTCTCAAACTTGAACGTTCTTTTCATAGGACAGTTTTGAAACACTCTTTTAGTAGAATCTGCAAGTGTTTATTTCGAGCCCTTTGAGGCCAATGATGGAAAAGGAAATATCTTCAAATAACAACTACACAGAAGCATTCTCAGAAACTTCTTTGTGATGAGTGCGTTCAACTCACAGACTTGAACCTTCCTTTGGAAAGAGAAGTTTTGAAACACTCTTTTTGTAGAATCTGCAAGTAGATATTTGGAGCGCTTTGAGTCCTATGCTGGGAAATGAAATATCTTCACCTAAAAACAAGAGAGAAGCATTCTCAGAAACTACTGTGGGATGAGTGCGTTCCACTCACAGACTTGAATGTTCCCTTCGATAGAGCAGTTTGGAAACACTCCTTTTGTAGAATCTGCAAGTGTTTATTTGCAGCGCTCTGAGGCCTATGCTGGAAAAGGAAATATCTTCACATAAAAACAAGACAGAAGCATTCTCAGAAACTTCTGCGTGATGAGTACATTCAGCTCACAAAGTTGAACGTTCCTTTCTATAGGACACTTTTGAAACACTCCTTTAGTAGAATCTGCAAGTGTTTATTTCGAGCCCTTTGAGGCCATAGATTGAAAAGGAAATGTCTTCAAATAACAACTACACAGAAGCATTCTCAGAAACTTCTTTGTGATGAGTGCATTCAACTCACAGACTTGAACCTTCCTTTTGAAAGAGCAGTTTTGAAACACTCTTTTTGTAGAATCTGCAAGTAGACATTTGGAGCGCTTTGAGGCCTATGCTGGGAAATGGAATGTCTTCACCTAAAAACAAGAGAGAAACATTCTCAGGAACTTCTGTGTGATGAGTGCATTCAACTCACAGACTTGAACATTCCTTTCGATAGAGCAGTTTGGAAACACTCCTTTTGTAGAATCTGCAAGTGTTTATTTCTAGTGCTTTGAGGCCTATGCTGGAAAAGGAAATATCTTCAGATACAAACTACACAGAAGCATTCTGAGATACTTCTTGGTGATGAGTGCATTCAAGTCACAGGCTTCAACCTTCCTTTTGAAAGAGCAGTTTTGAAACACTCTTTTTGTAGAATCTGCAAGTAGATAGTTGGAGCGCTTTGAGACCTATGCTGGGAAATGAAATATCTTCACCTAAAAACAAGAGAGAAGCATTCTCAGAAACTTCTGTGTGATGAGTGCATTTAACTCACAGGCTTCAACCTTCCTTTTGAAAGACCATTTTTGAAACACTCTTTTAGTAAAATCTGCAAGTAGATATTTGGAGCGCTTTGAGGCCTAAGCTGAGAAATGAAATATCTTCACCTAAAAACAAGAGAGAAGCATTCTCAGAAACTTCTGTGTGATGAGTGCATTCAACTCACAGACTGGAATATTCCCTTCGATAGAGCAGTTTGGAAACACTCCTTTTGTAGAATCTGCAAGTGTTTATTTGGAGCGCTCTGAGGCCTATGCTGGAAAAGGAAATATCTTCACATAAAAACTAGACAGAAGCATTCTCAGAAACTTCTGCGTGATGAGTTCATTCAACTCACAAAGTTGAACGTTCCTTTCTATAGGACACTATTGAAACACTCCTTTAGTAGAATCTGCAAGTGTGTATTTCGAGCCCTTTGAGGCCAAAGATTGAAAAGGAAATGTCTTCCAATAACAACTACACAGAAGCATTCTCAGAAACTTCTTTGTGATGAGTGCATTCAACTCACAGACTTGAACCTTCCTTTTGAAAGAGCAGTTTTGAAACACACTTTTTGTAGAATCTGCAAGTAGACATTTAGAGCGCTTTGAGGCCTATGCTGGGAAATGAAATATGTTCACCTTAAAACAAGAGAGAAACATTCTCAGAAACTTCTGTGTGATGAGTGCATTCAACTCACAGACTTGAACATTCCTTTCGATAGAGCAGTTTGGAAACACTCCTTTTGTAGAATCTGCAAGTGTTTATTTGGAGTGCTTTGAGGCCTATGCTGGAAAAGGAAATATCTTCACATTAAAACTACACAGAAGCATTCTGAGATACTTCTTGGTGATGAGTGCATTCAACTCACAGACGTGAACTTTCCTTTTGAAAGAGCAGTTTTGAGACACTCTTTTTGTAGAATCTGCAAGTAGATATTCGGAGCGCTTTGAGGCCAAGGCTGGGAAATGAAATATCTTCACCTAAAAACAAGAGAGAGGCATTCTCGGAAACTTCTTTGTGATGAGGGCATTCAACTCACAGACTTGAGCCTTACTTTTGAAAGAGGAGTTTTGAAACACTCTTTTTGTAGAATCTGCAAGGAGACATTTGGAGGGCTTTCAGGCCTATGCTGGGAAATGAAATATCTTCACCTAAAAACAAGAGAGAAGCATTCTCAGAAACTTCTGTGTGATGAGTGCATTCAACTCACAGCCTTGAACATTCCTTTCGATAGAGCAGTTTGGAAACACTCCTTTTGTAGAATCTGCAAGTGTTTATTTGGGGTGCTTTGAGGCCTATGCTGGAAAAGGAAATATCTTCACATAAAAACTACACAGAAGCATTCTCAGAAACTTCTGTGTGATGAGTGCATTCAACTCACAGACTTGAACATTTCTTTCGATAGAGCAGTTTGGAAACACTCCTTTTGTACAATCTGCAAGTGTTTATTTGGAGCGCTCTGAGGCCTATGCTGGAAAAGGAAACATCTTCACATAAAAATCAGACAGAAGCATTCTCAGAACTTCTGGGTGATGAGTTCATTCAACTCACAAACTTGAAGGTTCCTTTTGATATGACAGTTTTGAAACCCTCTTTCAGTAGAATCTGCAAGTGTTTATTTCTAGCCCTTTGAGGCCAAAGATGGAAAAGGAAATGTCCTCAAATAACAACTACACAGAAGCATTCTCAGAAACTTCTTTGTGATGAGTGCATTCAACTCACAGACTTGAACCTTCCTTTTGAAAGAGCAGTTTTGAAACACTCTTTTTGTAGAATCTGCAAGTAGACATATGGAGCACTTAGTGGCCTATGTTGGGAAATGAAATAAATTCACCTAAAAACAATGGCGAAACATTCTCAGAAACTTCTGTGTGATGAGTGCATTCAACTCACAGACTTGAACATTCCTTTCAATAGAGCAGTTTGGAAAAACTCCCTTTGTAGAATCTGCAAGTGTTTATTTGGAGTGCTTTGAGGCTTATGCTAGAAATGGAAATATCTTCACATAAAAACTACACAGAAGCATTCTGAGATACTTCCTGATGCTGAGTGCATTCTACTCACAGACTTGAACGTTCCTTTAGAAAGAGCAGTTTGGAAACACTCTTTTTGTTGAATCCGCAAGTAGATATTTGGAGCGCTTTGAGGCCTATGCTGGGAAATGAAATAACTTCACCTAAAAACAAGAGAGAAACATTCTCAGAAACTTCTGGGTGATGAGTGCATTCAACTCACCGACTTGAACATTCCTTTCGATAGAGCAGTTTGGAAACACTCCTTTTGTAGAATATGCAAGTGTTTATTTGGAGCGCTCTGAAGCCTATGCTGGAAAAGGAAATATCTTCACATAAAAACTAGACAGAAGCGTTCTCAGAAACTTCTGTGTGATGAGCTCATTCAACTCTCAGACTTGAACGTTCCTTTTGATAGGACAGTTTTGAAACACTCTTTTAGGAGAATCCGCAAGTGTTTATTTCGAGCCCTTTGAGGCCAATGATGGAAAAGGAAATGTCTTCAAATAACAACTACAAAGAAGCATTCTCAGAAACTTCTTTGTGATGAGTGCATTCAACTCACAGACTTGAACCTTCCTTTTGAAAGAGCAGTTTTGAAACACTCTTTTTGTAGAATCTTCAAGTAGACATTTGGAACGCTTTGAGGCATATGCTAGGAAATGAAATATCTTCACCTAAAAACAAGAGAGAAGCATTCTCAGAAACTTCTGTGTGATGAGTGCATTCAACTCACAGACTTGAAAATTCCTTTCGATAGAGCAGTTTGGAAACACTCGTTTTGTAGAATCTGCAAGTGTTTATTTAGACTGTTTTGAGGCCTATGCTGGAAAAGGAAATATCTTCACATAAAAACTACACAGAAGCATTCTGAAATACTTCCTGGTGATGAGTCCATTCTACTCACAGACTTCAACGTTCCTTTAGAAACAGCAGTTTGGAAATCCTCTTTTTGTAGAATCCGCAAGTAGATATTTGGAGCGCTTTGAGGCCTATGCTGGGAAAAGAAATATCTTCACCTAAAAATAAGACAGAAGCATTTTCAGAAACTTCTTTGTGATGAGTGCATTCAACTCACAGACTTGAACTTTCCTTTTGAAAGAGCAGTTTTGAAACACTCTTTTTGTTGAATCTGCAAGTAGACATTTGGAGCGCTTTGAGGCCTATGCTGGGAAATGAAATATCTTCATCTAAAAACGAGAGAGAAACATTCTCAGAAACTTCTGGGTGATGAGTGCATTCAACTCACAGACTTGAACATTCCTTTTGATAGAGCAGTTTGGAAACACTCCTTTTGTAGAATCTGCAAGGGTTTATTTGGAGTGCTTTGAGGCCTATGCTGGAAAAGGAAATATCTTCACATAAAAACTACACAGAAGCATTCTGAGATACTTCTTGGTGATGAGTGCATTCAACTCACCGACCTGAACTTTCCTTTTCAAAGAGCAGTTTTGAAACACTCTTTTGGTAGAATCTGCAAGTAGATATTTTGAGCGCTTTGAGGCCTATGCTGGGAAATGAAATATCGTCACCTAAAAACAAGAGAGAGGCATTCTCAGAAACTTCTTTGTGATGAGGGCATTCAACTCACAGACTTGAACCTTACATTTGAAAGAGGAGTTTTGAAACACTCTTTTTGTGGAATCTGCAATGAGACATTTGGAGGGCTTTGAGGCCTATGCAGGGAAATGAAATATCTTCACCTAAAAACAAGAGAGAAACATTCTCAGAAACTTCTGTGTGATGCGTGCATTCAACTCACAGCCTTGAACATTCCTTTCGATACAGCAGTTTGGAAACTCTCCTTTTGTAGAATCTGCAAGTGTTTATTTGGGGTGCTTTGAGGCCTCTGCTGGAAAAGGAAATATCTTCACCTAAAAACTACACAGAGGCATTCTGAGATACATCCTGGTGATGAGTGCATTCAACTCACAAACTTGAACCTTCCTTTAGAAAGAGCAGTTTTGAAACACACTTTTTGTAGATTCCGCAAGTAGATATTTGGAGCGCTTTGAGGCCTATGCTGGGAAATGTTATACCTTCACCTAAAAACAAGAGAGAAGCATTCTCAGAAACTTCTGTGTGATGAGTGCATTCAACTCACAGACTTGAACATTCCTTTCGATAGAGCAGTTTGGAAACACTCCTTTTGTAGAATCTGCTAGTGTTTATTTGGAGCGCTCTGAGGCCTATGCTGGAAAAGGAAATATCTTCACATAAAAACTAGACAGAAGCATTCTCAGAAACTTCTGTGTGATGAGTTCATTCAACTCACAAAGTTGAACGTTCCTTTCTATAGGACACTTTTGAAACACTCCTTTAGTAGAATCTGCAGGTGTTTATTTCGAGCCCTTTGAGGCCAAAGATTGAAAAGGAAATATCTTCAAATAACAACTACACAGAAGTATTCTCAGAAACTTCTTTGTGATGAGTGCATTCAACTCACAGACTTGAACCTTCCTTTGGAAAGAGCAGTTTTGAAACACTCTTTTTGTAGAATCTGCAAGTAGACATTTGGAGCGCTTTGAGGCCTATGCTGGGAAATGAAATATCTTCACCTAAAAACAGGAGAGAAGCAATCTCAGAAACTTCTGTGTGATGAGTGCATTCAACTCACAGACTTGAACATTCCTTTAATAGAGCAGTGTGGAAACACTCCTTTTGTAAAATCTGCAAGTGTTTATTTGGAGTGCTTTGAGGCCTATGCTGGAAAAGGAAATATCTTCACATACAAACTACACAGAAGCATTCTGAGATACTTCTTGGTGATGAGTGCATTCAACTCACAGACTTCAACCTTCCTTTTGAAAGAGCAGTTTTGAAACACTCTTTTTGTAGAATCTGCTAGTAGAGATTTGGAGCGCTTTGAGGCCTGTGCTGGGAAACGAAATATCTTCACCTAAAAACAAGAGAGAAGCATTCTCAGAAACTACTGTGTGATGAGTGCATTCAACTCACAGACTTGAATATTCCCTTCGATAGAGCAGTTTGGAAACACTCCTTTTGTAGAATCAGCAAGTGTTTATTTGGAGTGCTTTGAGGCCTATGCTGGAAAAGGAAATATCTTCACATAAAATCTACACAGAACCATTCTGAGATACTTCTTGTTGATGAGTGCATTCAACTCACAGACATGAAATTTCCTTTTGAAAGAGCAGTTTTGAAACACTCTTTTTGTAGAATCTGCAAGTAGATATTTGGAGCGCTTTGAGGCCTAAGCTGGGAAATGAAATATCTTCATCTAAAAACAAGAGAGAGGCATTCTCAGAAACTTCTGTGGGATGAGCTCATTCAACTCTCAAACTTGAACGTTCTTTTCATAGGACAGTTTTGAAACACCCTTTTAGTAGAATCTGCAAGTGTTTATTTCGAGCCCTTTGAGGCCAATGATGGAAAAGGAAATATCTTCAAATAACAACTACACAGAAGCATTCTCAGAAACTTCTTTGTGATGAGTGCATTCAACTCACAGACTTGAACCTTCCTTTGGAAAGAGCAGCTTTGAAACACTCTTTTTGTAGAATCTGCAAGTAGACATTTGGGGCGCTTTGAGGCCTATGCTGGGAAATGAAATATCTTCACCTAAAAACAGGAGAGAAGCATTCTCAGAAACTTCTGTGTGATGAGTGCATTCAACTCACAGACTTGAACATTCCTTTCGATAGAGCAGTTTGGAAACACTCCATGTGTAGAATCTGCAAATGTTTATTTCTAGTGCTTTGAGGCCTATGCTGGAAAAGGAAATATCTTCACATAAAAACTACACAGAACCATTCTGAGATACTTCTTTGTGATGAGGGCATTCAACTCAGAGACTTGAACCTTCCTTTTGAAAGAGGAGTTTTGAAACACTCTTTTTGTAGAATCTGCAAGTGTTTATTTGGAGTGCTTTGAGGCATATGCTGGAAAAGGAAATATCTTCACATTAAAACTACACAGAAGCATTCTGAGATACTTCTTGGTGATGAGTGCATTCAACTCACAGACCTGAACTTTCCTTTTGAAAGAGGAGTTTTGAAACACTCTTTTTGTAGAATCTGCAAGGAGACATTTGGAGTGCTTTGAGGCCTATGCTGGAAAAGGAAATATCTTCACATAAAATCTACACAGAAGCATTCTGAGATACTTCTTCTTGATGAGTGCATTCAACTCACAGACCTGAACTTTCCTTTTGAAAGAGCAGTTTTGAAACACTCTTTTTGTAGAATCTGCAAGTAGATATTTGGAGCGCTTTGAGGCCTATGCTGGGAAATGAAATATCTTCACCTAAAAACAAGACAGAAGCATTCTCAGAAACTTCTGTGTGATGAGTGCATTCAACTCACAGACTTGAATATTCCCTTCGATAGAGCAGTTTGGAAACACTCCTTTTGTAGAATCTGCAAGTGTTTATTTGGAGCGCTCTGAGGCCTATGCTGGAAAAGGAAATATCTTCACATAAAAACTCGACAGAAGCATTCTCAGAAACTTCTGCGTGATGAGTTCATTCAACTCACAAAGTTGAACGTTCCTTTCTATAGGACACTTTTGAAACACTCCTTTAGTAGAATCTGCAAGTGTTTATTTCGAGCCCTTTGAGGCCAAAGATTGAAAAGGAAATGTCTTCAAATAACAACTAGACAGAAGCATTCTCAGAAACTTCTTTGTGATGAGTGCATTCAACTCACAGACTTGAACCTTCCTTTTGAAAGAGCAGTTTTGAAACACTCTTTTTGTAGAATCTGCAAGTAGATATTTGGAGCGCTTTGAGGCCTATGCTGGGAAATGAAATATCTTCAACTAAAAACAAGAGAGAAGCATTCTCAGAAACTTCTGTGTGATAAGTGCATTCAACTCACAGACTTGAACATTCCTTTTGATAGAGCAGTTTGAAAACACTCCTTTTGTGGAATCTCCAAGTGTTTATTTGGAGCCCTGTGAGGCCTATGCTGGAAAAGGAAATATCTTCACATGAAAACTAGACAGAAGCATTCTCAGAAACTTCGGTGTGATGAGTTCATTCAACTCACAGACTTGAACGTTCCTTTTGATAGGACAGTTTTGAAACACTCCTTTAGTAGAATCTGCAACTGTTTATTTCGAGCCCTTTGAGGCCAATGATGGAAAAGGAAATGTCTTCAAATAAAAACTACAAAGAAGCATTCTCAGAAACTTCTTTGCGATGAGTGCATTCAACTCACAGAATTGAACCTTCCTTTTGAAAGAGCAGTTTTGAAACACTCTTTGTTGAATCTGCAAGTAGACATTTTGAGCGCTTTGAGGCCTATGATTTGAAATGAAATATCTTCACCTAAAAACAAGAGAGAAACATTCTCAGAAACTTCTGGATGATGGGTGCATTCAACTCACAGACTTGAACATTCCTTTCGATAGAGCAGTTTGGAAACACTCCTTTTGGAGAATCTGCAAGTGTTTATTTGGAGTGCTTTGAGGCTTATGCTGGAAAGGAAATATTTTCACATAAAAACTACACAGAAGCATTCTGAGATACTTCTTTGTGATGAGTGCATTCAGCTCACAGACTTGAACTTTCCTTTTGAAAGAGCAGTTTTGAAACTCTCTTTTTGTAGAATCTGCAAGTAGATATTTCGAGCGCTTTGAGGCCTATGCTGGGACATGAAATATCTTCACCTAAAAACAAGAGAGAGGCATTCTCAGAAACTTCTTTGTGATGAGGGCATTCAACTCAGAGACTTGAACATTCCTTTTGAAAGAGGAGTTTTGAAACACTCTTTTTGTAGAATCTGCTAGTGTTTATTTGGAGTGCTTTGAGGCCTATGCTGGAAAAGGAAATATCTTCACATTAAAACTACACAGAAGCATTCTAAGATACTTCTTCGTGATGAGTGTATTCAACTCACAGTCCTGAACTTTCCTTTGGAAAGAGCAGTTTTGAAACATTCTTTTTGTAGGATCTGCAAGTAGATATTTGGAGCGCTTTGAGGCCTATGCTGGGAAATGAAATATCTTCACCTAAAAACCAGACTGAAGCATTCTCAGAAACTTCTGTGTGATGAGTGCATTCAACTCACAGACTTGAATATTCCCTTCGATAGAGCAGTTTGGAAACACTCCTTTTGTAGAATCTGCAAGTGTTTATTTGGAGCGCTCTGAGGCCTATGCTGGAAAAGGAAATATCTTCACATAAAAACTAGACAGAAGCATTCTCAGAAACTTCTGCGTGATGAGTTCATTCAACTCACAAAGTTGAACGTTCCTTTCTATAGGACACTTTTGAAACACTCCTTTAGTAGAATCTGAAAGTGTTTATTTCGAGCCCTTTGAGGCCGAAGATTGAAAAGGAAATGTCTTCAAATAACAACTAGACAGAAGCATTCTCAGAAACTTCTTTGTGATGAGTGCATTCAACTCACAGACTTGAACCTTCCTTTTGAAAGAGCAGTTTTGAAACACTCTTTTTGTAGAATCTGAAAGTAGACATTTTGAGCGCTTTGAGGCCTATGCTGGGAAATGAAATATCTTCACCTAAAAACAAGAGAGAAGCATTCTCAGAAACCTCTGTGTGATGAGTGTATTCAACTCACAGACTTCAACCTTCCTTTTGAAAGACCAGTTTTGAAACACTCTTTTTGTAGAATCTGCAAGTAGATATTTGGAGCGCTTTGAGGCCTATGCTGGGAAATGAAATATCTTCAACTAAAAACAAGAGAGAAGCATTCTCAGAAACTTCTGTGTGATGAGTGCATTCAACTCACAGACTTGAACATTCCTTTTGATAGAGCAGTTTGAAAACACTCCTTTTGTGGAATCTCCAAGTGTTTATTTGGAGCCCTCTGAGGCCTATGCTGGAAAAGGAAATATCTTCACATAAAAACTAGACAGAAGCATTCTCAGAAACTTCGGTGTGATGAGTTCATTCAACTCACAGACTTGAACGTTCCTTTTGATAGGACAGTTTTGAAACACTCCTTTAGTAGAATCTGCAACTGTTTATTTCGAGCCCTTTGAGGCCAATGATGGAAAAGGAAATGTCTTCAAATAAAAACTACAAAGAAGCATTCTCAGAAACTTCTTTGCGATGAGTGAATTCAACTCACAGACTTGATCCTTCCTTTTGAAAGAGCAGTTTTGAAACACTCTTTTTGTTGAATCTGCAAGTAGACATTTTGAGCGCTTTGAGGCCTATGCTTTGAAATGAAATATCTTCACCTAAAAACAAGAGAGAAACATTCTCAGAAACTTCTGGATGATGGGTGCATTCAACTCACAGACTTGAACATTCCTTTCGATAGAGCAGTTTGGAAACACTCGTTTTGTAGAATCTGCAAGTGTTTATTTGGAGTGCTTTGAGGCTTATGCTGGAAAGGAAATATCTTCACATAAAAACTACACAGAAGCATTCTGAGATACTTCTTGGTGATGAGTGCATTCAACTCACAAACCTGAACTTTCCTTTTGAAAGAGCAGTTTTGAAACTCTCTTTTTGTAGAATCTGCAAGTAGATATTTAGAGCGCTTTGAGGCCTATGCTGGGAAATGAAATATCTTCACCTAAAAACAGGAGAGAAGCATTCTCAGAAACTTCTGTGTGATGAGTGCGTTCACCTCACAGACTTGAACATTCCTTTCGATAGAGCAGTTTGGAAACACTCCTTTTGTAGAATCTGCAAGTGTTTATTTGGCGTGCTTTGAGGCCTATGCTGGAAAAGGAAATCTCTTCACATAAAAACTACACAGAAGCATTCTGAGATACTTCTTGGTGATGAGTGCATTCAACTCACAGACTTCAACCATCCTTCTGAAAGAGCAGTTTTGAAACACTCTTTTTGTAGAATCTGCAAGTAGATATTTGGAGCGCTTTGAGGCCTATGCTGGGAAATGAAATATCTTCACGTAAAAACAAGAGAGAAGCATTCTCAGAAACTTCTGTGTGATGAGTGCATTCAACTCACAGACTGGAATATTCCCTTCGATAGAGCAGTTTGGAAACACTCCTTTTGTAGAATCTGCAAGTGTATATTTGGAGCGCTCTGAGGCCTATGCTGGAAAAGGAAATATCTTCACATAAAAACTCGACAGAAGCATTCTCAGAAACTTCTCCATGATGAGTTCATTCAACTCACAAAGTTGAACGTTCCTTTCTATAGGACACTTTTGAAACACTCCTTTAGTAGAATCTGCAAGTGTTTATTTCGAGCCCTTTGAGGCCAATGATTGAAAAGGAAATGTCTTCAAATAACAACTAGATAGAAGCATTCTCAGAAACTTCTCTGTGATGAGTGCATTCAACTCACAGACTTGAACCTTCCTTTTGAAAGAGCAGTTTTGAAACACTCTTTTTGTAGAATCTGCAAGTAGACATTTGGAGCGCTTTGAGGCCTATGCTGGGAAATGAAATATCTTCACCTAAAAACAAGAGAGAAACATTCTCAGAAACTTCTTTGTGATGAGTGCATTCTACTCACAGACTTGAACATTCCTTTCGATAGAGCAGTTTTTAAACACTCCTTTTGTAGAATCTGCAAGTGTTTATTTGGAGTGCTTTGAGGCCTATGCTGGAAAAGGAAATATCTTCACATACAAACTACACAGAAGCATTCTGAGATACTTCATGGTGATGAGTGCATTCAACTCACAGACTTCCACCTTCCTTTTGAAAGAGCAGTTTTGAAACACTCTTTTTGTAGACTCTGCAAGTAGATATTTGGAGCGCTTTGAGGCCTATGCTGGGAAATGAAATATCTTCAACTAAAAACAAGAGAGAAGCATTCTCAGAAACTTCTGTGTGATAAGTGCATTCAACTCACAGACATGAACATTCCTTTTGATAGAGCAGTTTGAAAACACTTCTTTTGTGGAATCTCCAAGTGTTTATTTGGAGCCATCTGAGGCCTATGCTGGAAAAGGAAATATCTTCACATGAAAACTAGACAGAAGCATTCTCAGAAACTTCGGTGTGATGAGTTCATTCAACTCACAGACTTGAACGTTCCTTATGATAGGACAGTTTTGAAACACTCCTTTAGTAGAATCTGCAACTGTTTATTTCGAGCCCTTTGAGGCCAATGATGGAAAAGGAAATGTCTTCAAATAAAAACTACAAAGAAGCATTCTCAGAAACTTCTTTGTGATGAGTGCATTCAACTCACAGACTTTAACCTTCCTTTTGAAAGAGCAGTTTTGAAACACTCTTTTTGTTGAATCTTCAAGTAGACATTTTGAGCGCTTTGAGGCCTATGCTTTGAAATGAAATATCTTCACCTAAAAACAAGAGAGAAACATTCTCAGAAATTCTGGATGATGGGTGCATTCAACTCACAGACTTGAACATTCCTTTCGATAGAGCAGTTTGGAAACACTCCTTTTGGAGAATCTGCAAGTGTTTATTTGGAGTGCTTTGAGGCTTATGCTGGAAAGGAAATATTTTCACATAAAAACTACACAGAAGCATTCTGAGATACTTCTTGGTGATGAGTGCATTCAGCTCACAGACCTGAACTTTCCTTTTGAAAGAGCAGTTTTGAAACTCTCTTTTTGTAGAATCTGCAAGTAGATATTTCGAGCGCTTTGAGGCCTATGCTGGGACATGAAATATCTTCACCTAAAAACAAGAGAGAGGCATTCTCAGAAATTTCTTTGTGATGAGGGCATTCAACTCAGAGACTTGAACCTTCCTTTTGAAAGAGGAGTTTTGAAACACTCTTTTTGTAGAATCTGCAAGTGTTTATTTGGAGTGCTTTGAGGCCTATGCTGGAAAAGGAAATATCTTCACATTAAAACTACACAGAAGTATTCTGAGATACTTCTTGTTGATGAGTGCATTCAACTCACAGACCTGAAGTTTCCTTTTGAAAGAGCAGCTTTGAAACACTCTTTTTGTAGAATCTGCAAGTAGATATATCGAGCGCTTTGAGGCCTATGCTGGGAAATGAAATATCTTCACCTAAAAACAAGAGAGAAGCATTCTCAGAAACTTCTGTGTGATGAGTGCATTCAACTCACAGACTTGAGAATTCCTTTCGATAGAGCAGTTTGGAAACACTCCTTTTGTAGAATGTACAAGTGTTTATTTGGAGTGCTTTGAGGCCTATGCTGGAAAAGGAAATATCTTCACATAAAAACTACACCGAAGCATTCTGAGATACTTCTTGGGGATGAGTGCATTCAACTCACAGACCTGAACTTTCCTTTTGAGAGACCAGTTTTGAAACACTCTTTTTGTAGAATCTGCAAGGAGATATTTGGAGCGCTTTGAGGCCTATGCTGGGAAATGAAATATCTTCACCTAAAAACAAGAGAGAGGCATTCTCAGAAACTTCTTTGTGATGAGGGCATTCAACTCACAGACTTGAACCTTCCTTTGGAAAGAGGAGTTTTGAAACACTCTTTTTGTAGAATCTGCAAGTAGATATTTGGAGCGCTTTGAGGCCTATGCTGGGAAATGAAATATCTTCACCTAAAAACAAGAGAGAAGCATTCTCAGAAACTTCTGTGTGATGCGTGCATTCAACTCAGAGCCTTAAACATTTCTTTCGATAGAGCAGTTTGGAAACACTCCTTTTGTAGAATCTGCAAGTGTTTATTTGGAGCGCTCTGAGGCCTATGCTGGAAAAGGAAATATCTTCACATAAAAACTAGACAGAAGCATTCTCAGAAACTTCTGCGTGGTGAGTACATTCAACTCACAAAGTTGAACGTTCCTTTCCATAGGACACTTTTGAAACACTCCTTTAGTAGAATCTGCAAGTGTTTATTTCGAGCCCTTTGAGGCCAAAGATTGAAAAGGAAATGTCTTCAAATAACAACTCCACACAAGCATTCTCAGAAACTTCTTTGTGATGAGTGCATTCAACTCACAGAGTTGAACCTTCCTTTGGAAAGAGTAGTTTTGAAACACTCTTTTTGTAGAATCTGCAAGTAGACATTTGGAGCGCTTTGAGGCCTATGCTGGGAAATGAAATATCTTCACCTAAATACAGGAGAGAAGCAATCTCAGAAACTTCTGTGTGATGAGGGCATTCAACTCACAGACTTGAACATTCCTTTCAATAGAGCAGTTTGGAAACACTCCTTTTGTAGAATCTGCAAGTGTTTATTTGGAGTGCTTTGAGGCCTATGCTGGAAAAGGAAATATCTTCATATAGAAACTACACAGAAGCATTCTGAGATACTTCTTTGTGATGAGTGCATTCAACTCACAGACTTCAACCTTCCTTTTGAAAGAGCAGTTTTGAAACACTCTTTTTGTAGAATCTGCAAGTAGATATTTGGAGCGCTTTGAGGCCTATGCTGGGAAATGAAATATCTTCACCTAAAAACAAGAGAGAAGCATTCTCAGAAACTACTGTGTGATGAGTGCATTCAACTCACAGACTTGAATATTCCCTTCGATAGAGCAGTTTGGAAAAACTCCTTTTGTAGAATCTGCAAGTGTTTATTTGCCGCGCTCTGAAGCCTATGCTGGAAAAGGAAATATCTTCACATTAAAACTACACAGAAGTATTCTGAGATACTTCTTGGTGATGAGTGCATTCAACTCACAGACCTGAACTTTCCTTTTGAAAGAGCAGTTTTGAAACACTCTTTTTGTAGAATCTGCATGTAGATATTTGGAGCGCTTTGAGGCCTATGCTGGGAAGTGAAATATCTTCACCTAAAAACAAGAGAGAGGCATTCTCGGAAACTTCTTTGTGATGAGGGCATTCAACTCACAGACTTGAGCCTTACTTTTGAAAGAGGAGTTTTGAAACACTCTTTTTGTAGAATCTGCAGGGAGATATTTGGAGGGCTTTGAGGCCTATGCTGGGAAATGAAATATCTTCACCTAAAAACAAGAGAGAAGCATTCTCAGAAACTTCTGTGTGATGAGCTCATTCAACTCTCAAACTTGAACATTCCTTTTGATAGGACAGTTTTGAAACTCTCTTTCAGTAGAATCTGCAAGTGTTTATTTCGATCCCTTTGAGGCCAATGATGGAAAAGGAAATGTCTTCAAATAACAACTAGACAGAAGCATTCTCAGAAACTTCTTTGTGATGAGTGCATTCAACTCACAGACTTGAACCTTCCTTTGGAAAGAGGAGTTTTGAAACACTCTTTTTGTTGAATCTGCAAGGAGACATTTGGAGGGCTTTGAAGCCTATGCTGGGAAATGAAATATCTTCACCTAAAAACAAGAGGGAAGCATTGTCAGAAACTTCTGTGTGATGAGTGCATTCAACTCACAGGCTTGAACATTCCTTTAGATAGAGCAGTATGGAAACACTCCTTTTGTAGAATCTGTAAGTGTTTATTTGGAGCGCTCTGAGGCCTATGCTGGAAAAGGAAATATCTTCACATAAAAACTAGACAGAAGCATTCTCAGAAATTTCGGTGTGATGAGTTCATTCAACTCACATACTTGAACGTTCCTTTTGATAAGACAGTTTTGAAACACTCCTTTAGTAGAATCTGCAACTGTTTATTTCGAGCCCTTTGAGTCCAATGATGGAAAAGGAAATGTCTTCAAATAACAACAACAAAGAAGCATTCTCAGAAATTTCTTTGTGATGAGTGCATTCAACTCACGGACTTGAACCTTCCTTTTGAAAGAGCAGTTTTGAAACACTCTTTTTGTTGAATCTGCAAGTAGACATTTTGAGCGCTTTGAGGCCTAAGCTGGGAAAAGAAATATCTTCACCTAAAAACAAGAGAGAAACATTCTCAGAAACTTCTGGGTCATGAGTGCATTCAACTCACAGACTTGAACATTTATTTCGATAGAGCAGTTTGGAAACACTCCTTTTGGAGAATCTGCAAGTGTTTATTTGGAGTGCTTTGAGGCTTATGCTGGAAAGGAAATATTTTCACATAAAAACTACACAGAAGCATTCTGAGATACTTCTTGGTGATGAGTGCATTCAGCTCACAGACCTGAACTTTCCTTTTGAAAGAGCAGTTTTGAAACTCTCTTTTTGTAGAATCTGCAAGTAGATATTTCGAGCGCTTTGAGGCCTATGCTGGGACATGAAATATCTTCACCTAAAAACAAGAGAGAGGCATTCTCAGAAATTTCTTTGTGATGAGGGCATTCAACTCAGAGACTTGAACCTTCCTTTTGAAAGAGGAGTTTTGAAACACTCTTTTTGTAGAATCTGCAAGTGTTTATTTGGAGTGCTTTGAGGCCTATGCTGGAAAAGGAAATATCTTCACATTAAAACTACACAGAAGTATTCTGAGATACTTCTTGTTGATGAGTGCATTCAACTCACAGACCTGAAGTTTCCTTTTGAAAGAGCAGCTTTGAAACACTCTTTTTGTAGAATCTGCAAGTAGATATATCGAGCGCTTTGAGGCCTATGCTGGGAAATGAAATATCTTCACCTAAAAACAAGAGAGAAGCATTCTCAGAAACTTCTGTGTGATGAGTGCATTCAACTCACAGACTTGAGAATTCCTTTCGATAGAGCAGTTTGGAAACACTCCTTTTGTAGAATGTACAAGTGTTTATTTGGAGTGCTTTGAGGCCTATGCTGGAAAAGGAAATATCTTCACATAAAAACTACACCGAAGCATTCTGAGATACTTCTTGGGGATGAGTGCATTCAACTCACAGACCTGAACTTTCCTTTTGAGAGACCAGTTTTGAAACACTCTTTTTGTAGAATCTGCAAGGAGATATTTGGAGCGCTTTGAGGCCTATGCTGGGAAATGAAATATCTTCACCTAAAAACAAGAGAGAGGCATTCTCAGAAACTTCTTTGTGATGAGGGCATTCAACTCACAGACTTGAACCTTCCTTTGGAAAGAGGAGTTTTGAAACACTCTTTTTGTAGAATCTGCAAGTAGATATTTGGAGCGCTTTGAGGCCTATGCTGGGAAATGAAATATCTTCACCTAAAAACAAGAGAGAAGCATTCTCAGAAACTTCTGTGTGATGCGTGCATTCAACTCAGAGCCTTAAACATTTCTTTCGATAGAGCAGTTTGGAAACACTCCTTTTGTAGAATCTGCAAGTGTTTATTTGGAGCGCTCTGAGGCCTATGCTGGAAAAGGAAATATCTTCACATAAAAACTAGACAGAAGCATTCTCAGAAACTTCTGCGTGGTGAGTACATTCAACTCACAAAGTTGAACGTTCCTTTCCATAGGACACTTTTGAAACACTCCTTTAGTAGAATCTGCAAGTGTTTATTTCGAGCCCTTTGAGGCCAAAGATTGAAAAGGAAATGTCTTCAAATAACAACTCCACACAAGCATTCTCAGAAACTTCTTTGTGATGAGTGCATTCAACTCACAGAGTTGAACCTTCCTTTGGAAAGAGTAGTTTTGAAACACTCTTTTTGTAGAATCTGCAAGTAGACATTTGGAGCGCTTTGAGGCCTATGCTGGGAAATGAAATATCTTCACCTAAATACAGGAGAGAAGCAATCTCAGAAACTTCTGTGTGATGAGGGCATTCAACTCACAGACTTGAACATTCCTTTCAATAGAGCAGTTTGGAAACACTCCTTTTGTAGAATCTGCAAGTGTTTATTTGGAGTGCTTTGAGGCCTATGCTGGAAAAGGAAATATCTTCATATAGAAACTACACAGAAGCATTCTGAGATACTTCTTTGTGATGAGTGCATTCAACTCACAGACTTCAACCTTCCTTTTGAAAGAGCAGTTTTGAAACACTCTTTTTGTAGAATCTGCAAGTAGATATTTGGAGCGCTTTGAGGCCTATGCTGGGAAATGAAATATCTTCACCTAAAAACAAGAGAGAAGCATTCTCAGAAACTACTGTGTGATGAGTGCATTCAACTCACAGACTTGAATATTCCCTTCGATAGAGCAGTTTGGAAAAACTCCTTTTGTAGAATCTGCAAGTGTTTATTTGCCGCGCTCTGAAGCCTATGCTGGAAAAGGAAATATCTTCACATTAAAACTACACAGAAGTATTCTGAGATACTTCTTGGTGATGAGTGCATTCAACTCACAGACCTGAACTTTCCTTTTGAAAGAGCAGTTTTGAAACACTCTTTTTGTAGAATCTGCATGTAGATATTTGGAGCGCTTTGAGGCCTATGCTGGGAAGTGAAATATCTTCACCTAAAAACAAGAGAGAGGCATTCTCGGAAACTTCTTTGTGATGAGGGCATTCAACTCACAGACTTGAGCCTTACTTTTGAAAGAGGAGTTTTGAAACACTCTTTTTGTAGAATCTGCAGGGAGATATTTGGAGGGCTTTGAGGCCTATGCTGGGAAATGAAATATCTTCACCTAAAAACAAGAGAGAAGCATTCTCAGAAACTTCTGTGTGATGAGCTCATTCAACTCTCAAACTTGAACATTCCTTTTGATAGGACAGTTTTGAAACTCTCTTTCAGTAGAATCTGCAAGTGTTTATTTCGATCCCTTTGAGGCCAATGATGGAAAAGGAAATGTCTTCAAATAACAACTAGACAGAAGCATTCTCAGAAACTTCTTTGTGATGAGTGCATTCAACTCACAGACTTGAACCTTCCTTTGGAAAGAGGAGTTTTGAAACACTCTTTTTGTTGAATCTGCAAGGAGACATTTGGAGGGCTTTGAAGCCTATGCTGGGAAATGAAATATCTTCACCTAAAAACAAGAGGGAAGCATTGTCAGAAACTTCTGTGTGATGAGTGCATTCAACTCACAGGCTTGAACATTCCTTTAGATAGAGCAGTATGGAAACACTCCTTTTGTAGAATCTGTAAGTGTTTATTTGGAGCGCTCTGAGGCCTATGCTGGAAAAGGAAATATCTTCACATAAAAACTAGACAGAAGCATTCTCAGAAATTTCGGTGTGATGAGTTCATTCAACTCACATACTTGAACGTTCCTTTTGATAAGACAGTTTTGAAACACTCCTTTAGTAGAATCTGCAACTGTTTATTTCGAGCCCTTTGAGTCCAATGATGGAAAAGGAAATGTCTTCAAATAACAACAACAAAGAAGCATTCTCAGAAATTTCTTTGTGATGAGTGCATTCAACTCACGGACTTGAACCTTCCTTTTGAAAGAGCAGTTTTGAAACACTCTTTTTGTTGAATCTGCAAGTAGACATTTTGAGCGCTTTGAGGCCTAAGCTGGGAAAAGAAATATCTTCACCTAAAAACAAGAGAGAAACATTCTCAGAAACTTCTGGGTCATGAGTGCATTCAACTCACAGACTTGAACATTTATTTCGATAGAGCAGTTTGGAAACACTCCTTTTGTAGAATCTGCAAATGTTTATTTGGAGTGCTTTGAGGCCTATGCTGCAAAAGGAAATATCTTCACATAAAATCTACACAGAAGCATTCTGAGATACTTCTTCTTGATGAGTGCATTCAACTCACAGACCTGAACTTTCCTTTTGAAAGAGCAGTTTTGAAACACTCTTTTTGTAGAATCTGCAAGTAGATATTTGGAGCGCTTTGAGGCCTATGCTGGGAAATGAAATATCTTCACCTAAAAACAAGAGAGAAGCATTCTCAGAAACTTCTGTGTGATGAGTGCATTCAACTCACACACTTGAACATTCCTTTCGATAGAGCAGTTTGGAAACACTCCTTTTGT
This sequence comes from Pongo pygmaeus, assembly GCF_028885625.2. Lineage (NCBI taxonomy): Eukaryota > Metazoa > Chordata > Mammalia > Primates > Hominidae > Pongo > Pongo pygmaeus. The sequence goes on along the minus strand of NC_072373.2, from coordinate 103,478,987 downwards.
AGAATCTGCAAGTGTTTATTTGGAGCGCTCTGAGGCCTATGATGGAAAAGGAAATATCTTCACATAAAAACTACATAGAAGCATTCTGAGATACTTCTTGGTGATGAGTGCATTCAACTCATATACTTCAAACTTCCTTTTGAAAGAGCAGTTTTGAAACTCTCTTTTTGTAGAATCTGCAAGTAGATACTTGGAGCGCTTTGAGGCCTATGCTGGGAAATGAAATATCTTCACCTAAAAACAAGAGGGAAGCATTCTCAGAAACTTCTGTGTGATGAGTGCATTCAACTCACAAGCTTGAACATTTCTTTCGATAGAGCAGTTTGGAAACTCTCCTTTTGTAGAATCTGCAAGTGTTTATTTGGAGCACTCTGAGGCCTATGCTGGAAAAGGAAATATCTTCACATAAAAACTAGACAGAAGCATTCTCAGAAACTTCTGTGTGATGAGCTCCTTCAACTCTCAAGCTTGAACGTTCCTTTTGATAGGACAGTTTTGAAACACTCTTTCAGTAGAATCTGCAAGTGTTTATTTCGAGCCCTTTGACGACAATGATGGAAACGGAAATGTCTTCAAATAACAACTACACAGAAGCATTCTCAGAAACTTCTTTGTGATGAGTGCATTCAACTCACAGACTTGAACCTTCCTTTTGAAAGAGCAGTTTTGAAACACTCTTTTTGTAGAATCTGCAAGTAGAGATTTGGAGCGCTTTGAGGCCTATGCTGGGAAATGAAATATCTTCACCTAAAAACAAGAGAGAAGCATTCTCAGAAACTTCTGTGTGATGAGTGCATTCAACTCACAGACTTGAACATTTCTTTCGATAGAGCAGTTTGGGAACACTCCTTTTGCAGAATCTGCATGTGTTTATTTGGAGCGCTCTGAGGCCTATGCTGGAAAAGGAAATATCTTCACATAAAAACTAGACAGAAGCATTCTCAGAAACTTCTGTGTGATGAGCTCATTCAACTCTCAAACTTGAACTTTCTCTTGATAGGACAGTTTTGAAGCACTCTTTTAGTAGAATCTGCAAGTGTTTATTTCGAACCCTTGGAGGCCAATGATGGAAAAGGAAATATCTTAAAATAAAAACTACACAGAAGCATTCTCAGAAACTTCTTTGTGATGAGTGCATTCAACTCACAGACTTGAACCTTCCTTTTGAAAGAGCAGTTTTGAAATACTCTTTTTGTAGAATCTGCAAGTAGACATTTGGAGCGCTTTGAGGCCTATGCTGGGAAATGAAATATCTTCACCTAAAAACAGGAGAGAAGCAATCTCAGAAACTTCTGTGTGATGAGGGCATTCAACTCACAGACTTGAACATTCCTTTCAATAGAGCAGTTTGGAAACACTCCTTTTGTAGAATCTGCAAGTGTTTATTTGGAGTGCTTTGAGGCCTATGCTGGAAAAGGAAATTTCTTCATATAGAAACTACACAGAAGCATTCTGAGATACTTCTTAGTGATGAGTGCATTCAACTCACAGACTTCAACCTTCCTTTTGAAAGAGCAGTTTTGAAACACTCTTTTTGTAGAATCTGCAAGTAGATATTTGGAGCGCTTTGAGGCCTATGCTGGGAAATGAAATATCTTCACCTAAAAACAAGAGAGAAGCATTCTCAGAAACTACTGTGTGATGAGTGCATTCAACTCACAGACTTGAATATTCCCTTCGATAGAGCAGTTTGGAAAAACTCCTTTTGTAGAATCTGCAAGTGTTTATTTGCCGCGCTCTGAGGCCTATGCTGGAAAAGGAAATATCTTCACATTAAAACTACACAGAAGTATTCTGAGATACTTCTTGGTGATGAGTGCATTCAACTCACAGACCTGAACTTTCCTTTTGAAAGAGCAGTTTTGAAAGACTCTTTTTGTAGAATCTGCATGTAGATATTTGGAGCGCTTTGAGGCCTATGCTGGGAAGTGAAATATCTTCACCTAAAAACAAGAGAGAGGCATTCTCGGAAACTTCTTTGTGATGAGGGCATTCAACTCACGGACTTGAGCCTTACTTTTGAAAGAGGAGTTTTGAAACACTCTTTTTGTAGAATCTGCAGGGAGATATTTGGAGGGCTTTGAGGCCTATGCTGGGAAATGAAATATCTTCACCTAAAAACAAGAGAGAAGCATTCTCAGAAACTTCTGTGTGATGAGTGCATTCAACTCACAGACTTGAACATTCCTTTCGATAGAGCAGTTTGGAAACACTCCTTTTGTAGAATCTGCAAGTGTTTATTTGGGGTGCTTTGAGGCCTATGCTGGAAAAGGAAATATCTTCACATAAAAACTACACAGAAGCACTCTCAGAAACTTCTGTGTGATGAGTGCATTCAACTCACAGACTTGAACATTTCTTTCGATAGAGCAGTTTGGAAACACTCCTTTTGTAGAATCTGCAAGTGTTTATTTGGAGCGCTCTGAGGCCTATGCTGGAAAAGGAAACATCTTCACATAACAACTAGACAGAAGCATTCTCAGAAACTTCTGTGTGATGAGTGCATTCAACTCACAGACTTGAACATTCCTTTCGATAGAGCAGTTTGGAAACACTCCTTTTGTAGAATCTACAAGTGTTTATTTGGAGTGCTTTGAGGCCTTTGCTGGAAAAGGAAATATCTTCACATAAAAACTACACCGAAGCATTCTGAGATACTTCTTGGTGATGAGTGCATTCAACTCACAGACCTGAACTTTCCTTTCGAAAGAGCAGTATTGAAACACTCTTTTTGTAGAATCTGCAAGTAGACATTTGGAGGGCTTTGAAGCCTATGCTGGGAAATGAAATATTTTCACCTAAAAACAAGAGAGAAGCATTCTCAGAAACTTCTGTGTGATGAGTGCATTCAACTCACAGACTTGAACATTACTTTCGATAGAGTAGTTTGGAAACACTCCTTTTGTAGAATCTGCAAGTGTTTATTTGGAGCGCTCTGAGGCCTATGCTGGAAAAGGAAATGTCTTCACATAAAAACTAGACAGAAGCATTCTCAGAAACTTCTGTGTGATGAGCTCTTTCAACTCTCAAACTTGAACGTTCTTTTCATAGGACAGTTTTGAAACACTCTTTTAGTAGAATCTGCAAGTGTTTATTTCGAGCCCTTTGAGGCCAATGATGGAAAAGGAAATATTTTCAAATAAAAACTACACAGAAGCATTCTCAGAAACTTCTTTGTGATGAGTGCATTCAACTCACAGACTTGAGCATTCCTTTAGATAGAGCAGTTTGGAAACACTCCTTTTGTAGAATCTGCAAGTGTTCATTTCTAGTGCTTTGGGGCCTATGCTGGAAAAGGAAATATCTTCACATACAAACTACACAGAAGCATTCTGAGATACTTCTTGGTGATGAGTGCATTCAACTCACAGACTTCAACCTTCCTTTTGAAAGAGCAGTTTTGAAACACTCTTTTTGTAGAATTTGCAAGTAGATATTCGCAGCGCTTTGAGGCCTATGCTGGGAAATGAAATATCTTCACCTAAAAACAAGAGAGAAGCATTCTCAGAAACTTCTGTGTGATGAGTGCATTCAACTCACAGACTTGAATATTCCCTTCGATAGAGCAGTTTGGAAACATTCCTTTTGTAGAATCTGCAAGTGTTTATTTGGAGCGCTCTGAGGCCTATGCTGGAAAAGGAAATATCTTCACATAAAAACTAGACAGAAGCATTCTCAGAAACTTCTGCGTGATGAGTTCATTCAACTCACAGACTTCAACGTTCCTTTTGATAGGACAGTTTTGAAACACTCCTTTAGTAGAATCTGCAAGTGTTTATTTCGAGCCCTTTGAGGCCAATGATGGAAAAGGAAATGTCTTCAAATAAAAACTACAAAGAAGCATTCTCAGAAACTTCTTTGCGATGAGTGCATTCAACTCACAGACTTCAACCTTCCATTTGAAAGAGCAGTTTTGAAACACTCTTTTTGTAGAATCTGCAAGTAGATATTTGGAGCGCTTTGAGGCCTATGCTGGGAAATGAAATATCTTCACCTAAATACAAGAGAGAAGCATTCTCAGAAACTACTGTGTGATGAGTGCATTCAACTCATGGACTTGAATATTCCCTTCGATAGAGCAGTTTGGAAACACTCCTTTTGTAGAAACTGCAAGTGTTTATTTGCCGTGCTCTGATGCCTATGCTGGAAAAGGAAATATCTTCACATAAAAACAAGAGAGAAACATTCTCAGAAACTTCTGTGTGATGAGTGCATTCAACTCACAGACTTGAACATTCCTTTCAATAGAGCAGTTTGGAAACACTCCTTTAGTAGAATCTGCAAGTGTTTATTTCGAGCCCTTTGAGGCCAAAGATTGAAAAGTAAATGTCTTCAAATGACAACTACACAGAAGCATTCTCAGAAACTTCTTTGTGATGAGTGCATTCAACTCACAGACTTGAACCTTCCTTTTGAAAGAGCAGTTTTGAAACACTCTTTTTGTAGAATCTGCAAGTAGATATTTGGAGCGCTTTGAGGCCTATGCTGGGAAATGAAATATCTTCACCTAAAAACAAGAGAGAAGGATTCTCAGAAACTTCTGTGTGATGAGTGCATTCAACTCACAGACTTGAACATTCCTTTTGATAGAGCAGTTTGATAACACTCCTTTTGTGGAATCTCCAAGTGTTTACTTGGAGCCCTCTGAGGCCTATGCTGGAAAAGGAAGTATCTTCACATAAAAACTAGACAGAAGCATTCTCAGAAACTTCGGTGTGATGAGTTCATTCAACTCACAGACTTGAACGTTCCTTTTGATAGGACAGTTTTGAAACACTCCTTTAGCAGAATCTGCAACTGTTTATTTCGAGCCCTTTGAGGCCAATGTTGGAAAAGGAAATGTCTTCAAATAAAAACTACAAAGAAGCATTCTCAGAAACTTCTTTGCAATGAGTGCATTCAACTCACAGACTTGAACCTTCCTTTTGAAAGAGCAGTTTTGAAACACTCTTTTTGTTGAATCTGCAAGTAGACATTTTGAGCGCTTTGAGGCCTATGCTGGGAAATGAAATATCTTCCCCTAAAAACAAGAGAGAAACATTCTCAGAAACTTCTGGATGATGGGTGCATTCAACTCACAGGCTTGAACATTCCTTTCGATAGAGCAGTTTGGAAACACTCCTTTTGTAGAATCTGCAAGTGTTTATTTGGAGCGCTCTGAGGCCTATGCTGTTAAAGGATATGTCTTCACATAAAAACTAGACAGAAGCATTCTCAGAAACTTCTGTGTGATGAGCTCGTTCAACTCTCAATCTTGAACGTTCCTTTTGATAGGACAGTTTTGAAACACTCTTTCAGTAGAATCTTCAAGTGTTTATTTCGAGCCCTTTGAGGCCAATGATGGAAAAGGAAATGTCTTCAAATAACAACTACATAGAAGCATTCTCAGAAACATCTTTGTGATGAGTGCATTCAACTCACAGACTTGAACCTTCCTTTTGAAAGAGCAGTTTTGAAACACTGTTTTTGTAGAATCTGCAAGTAGACATTTGGAGCGCTTTGAGGCCTATGCTGGGAAATGAAATATCTTCACCTAAAAACAAGAGAGAAGCATTCTCAGAAACTTCTGTGTGATGAGTGCATTCAACTCACGGACTTGAACATTCCTTTCGATAGAGCAGTTTGGAAACACTCCTTTTGTAGAATCTACAAGTGTTTATTTGGAGTGCTTTGTGGCTTATGCTGGAAAAGGATATGTCTTCACATAAAAATTACACAGAAGCATTCTGAGATACTTCTTGGTGATGAGTGCATTCAACTCACAGACCTGAACTTTCCTTTTGAAAGAGCAGTTTTGAAACACTCTTTTTGTAGAATCTGCAAATAGATATTTCGAGCGCTTTGAGGCCTATGCTGGGAAATGAAATATCTTCACCTAAAAGCAAGAGAGAGGCATTCTCAGAAACTTCTTTGTGATGAGGGCATTCAAACCACAGACTTGAACCTTACCTTGGAAAGAGGAGTTTTGAAACACTCTTTTTGTAGAATCTGCAAGTAGATAATTGGTGCGCTTTGAGGCCTATGCTGGGAAATGAAATATCTTCACCTAAAAACAAGAGAGAAGCATTCTCAGAAACTTCTGTGTGATGAGTGCATTCAACTCACAGCCTTGAACATTCCTTTCGATAGAGCAGTTTGGAAACACTCCTTTTGTAGAATCTGCAAGTGTTTATTTGGGTTGTTTTGAGGCCTATGCTGGAAAAGGAAATATCTTCACATAAAAACTACACAGAAGCATTCTGAGTTACTTCCTCGTGATGAGTGCATTCAACTCACAGACTTGAAACTTCCTTTAGAAAGAGCAGTTTTGAAACACTCTTTTTGCAGAGTCCGCAAGTAGATATTTGGAGCGCTTTGAGGCCTATGTTGGGAAATGACATATCTTCACCTAAAAACAAGAGAGAAGCATTCTCAGAAACTTCTGTGTGATGAGTGCATTCAACTCACAGAGTTGAACATTCCTTTCGATAGAGCAGTTTGGAAACACTCCTTTTGTAGAATCTGCAAGTGTTTATTTGGAGCGCTCTGAGGCCTATGCTGGAAAAGGAAATGTCTTCACATAAAAACTAGACAGAAGCATTCTCAGAAACTTCTGTGTGATGAGCTCATTCAACTCTCAAACTTGAACGTTCTTTTCATAGGACAGTTTTGAAACACTCTTTTAGTAGAATCTGCAAGTGTTTATTTCGAGCCCTTTGAGGCCAATGATGGAAAAGGAAATACCTTCAAATAAAAACTACACAGAAGCATTCTCAGAAACTTCTTTGTGATGAGTGCATTCAACTCACAGACTTGAACATTCCTTTAGATAGAGCAGTTTGGAAACACTCCTTTTGTAGAATCTGCAAGTGTTTATTTCTAGTGATTTGGGGCCTATGCTGGAAAAGGAAATATCTTCACATACAAACTACACAGAAGCATTCTCAGAAACTTCTTTGTGATGAGTGCATTCAACTCACAGACTTGAACCTTCCTTTTGAAAGAGCAGTTTTGAAACACACTTTTTGGAGAATCTGCAAGTAGACATTTGGAGAGCTTTGAGGCCTATGCTGGGAAATGAAATATCTTCACCTAAAAACAAGAGAGAAGCATTCTCAGAAACTTCTGTGTGATGAGTGCATTCAACTCACAGACTTGAACATTTCTTTCGATAGAGCAGTTTGGGAACACTCCTTTTGTAGAATCTGCAAGTGTTTATTTGGAGCGCTCTGAGGCCTATGCTGGAAAAGGAAATATCTTCACATAAAAACTAGACAGAAGCATTCTCAGAAAGGTCTGTGTGATGAGCTCATTCAACTCTCAAACTTGAACGTTCCTTTTGATAGGACAGTTTTGAAACACTCTTTCAGTAGAATCTGCAAGTGTTTATTTCGAGCCCTTTGAGGCCAATGATGGAAAAGGAAATGTCTTCAAATAACAACTACACAGAAGCATTCTCAGCAACTTCTTTGTGATGAGTGCATTCAACTCACAGACTTGAACCTTCCTTTTGAAAGAGCAGTTTTGAAACAATCTTTTTGTAGAATCTGCAAGTAGACATTTGGAGCGCTTTGAGGCCTATGCTGGGAAATGAAATATCTTCACCTAAAAACAAGAGAGAAGCATTATCAGAAACTTCTGTGTGATGAGTGCATTCAACTCACAGACTTGAACATTCCTTTCGATAGAGCAGTTTGGAAACACTCCTTTTGTAGAATCTACAAGTGTATATTTGGAGTGCTTTGAGGCCTATGCTGGAAAAGGAAATATCTTCACATAAAAACTACACCGAAGCATTCTGAGATACTTCTTGGTGATGAGTGCATTCAACTCACAGACCTGAACTTTCCTTTTGAAAGACCAGTTTTGAAACACTCTTTTTGTAGAATCTGCAAGTAGATATTTGGAGCGCTTTGAGGCCTATGCTGGGAAATGAAATATCTTCACCTAAAAACAAGAGATAGGCATTCTCAGAAACTTCTTTGTGATGAGGGCATTCAACTCACCGACTTGATCCTTCCTTTGGAAAGAGGAGTTTTGAAACACTGTTTTTGTAGAATCTGCAAGGAGACATTTGGAGGGCTTTGAGGCCTATGCTGGGAAATGAAATATCTTCACCTAAAAACAAGAGAGAAGCATTCTCAGAAACTTCTGTGTGATGAGTTCATTCAACTCACAGCCTTGAACTTTCCTTTCGATAGAGCAGTTTGGAAACACTCCTTTTGTAGAATCTGCAAGTGTTTATTTGGGGAGCTTTGAGGCCTATGTTGGAAAAGGAAATATCTTCACATAAAAACTACACAGAAGCATTCTGAGATACTTCCTGGTGATGAGTGCATTCAACTCACAGACTTGAACCTTCCTTTAGAAAGAGCAGTTTTGAAACACTCTTTTTGTAGAGTCCGCAATTAGATATTTGGAGCGCTTTGAGGCCTATGTTGGGAAATGACATATCTTCACCTAAAAACAAGAGAGAAGCATTCTCAGAAACTTCTGTGTGATGAGTGCATTCAACTCACAGACTTGAACATTCCTTTCGATAGAGCAGTTTGGAAACACTCCTTTTGTAGAATCTGCAAGTGTTTATTTGCAGCGCTCTGAGGCCTATGCTGGAAAAGGAAATATCTTCACATAAAAACTAGACAGAAGCATTCTCAGAAACGTCTGCGTGGTGAGTACATTCAACTCACAAAGTTGAACGTTCCTTTCCATAGGACACTTTTGAAACACTCCTTTAGTAGAATCTGCAAGTGTTTATTTCGAGCCCTTTGAGGCCAAAGATTGAAAAGGAAATGTCTTCAAATAACAACTCCACACAAGCATTCTCAGAAACTTCTTTGTGATGAGTGCATTCAACTCACAGACTTGAACCTTCCTTTGGAAAGAGCAGTTTTGAAACACTCTTTTTGTAGAATCTGCAAGTAGACATTTGGAGCGCTTTGAGGCCTATGCTGGGAAATGAAATATCTTCACCTAAAAACAAGAGAGAAGCATTCTCAGAAACTTCTGTGTGATGAGTGCATTCAACTCACAGACTTGAACATTCCATTCGATAGATCAGTTTGGACACACTCCTTTTGTAGAATCTGCAAGTGTTTATTTGGAGTGCTTTGAGGCCTATGCTGGAAAAGGAAATATCTTCACATACAAACTACAAAGAAGCATTCTGAGATACTTCTTGGTGATGAGTGCATTCAACTCACAGACTTCAGCCTTCCTTTTGAAAGAGCAGTTTTGAAACCCTCTTTTTGTAGAATCTGCAAGTAGATATTTGGAGCGCTTTGAGGCCTATGCTGGGAAATGAAATATCTTCACATAAAAACTAGACAGAAGCATTCTCAGAAACTTCTGCGTGATGAGTTCATTCAACTCACAAAGTTGAACGTTCCTTTCTATAGGACACTTTTGAAACACTCCTTTAGTAGAATCTGCAAGTGTATATTACGAGTCCTTTGAGACCAAAGATGGAAAAGGAAATGTCTTCAAATAACAACTACACAGAAGCATTCTCAGAAACTTCTTTGTGATGAGTGCATTCAACTCACAGACTTGAACCTTACTTTGGAAAGAGCAGTTTTGAAACACTCTTTTTGTAGAATCTGCAAGTAGACATTTGGAGCACTTTGAGGCCTATGCTGGGAAATGGAATATCTTCACCTAAAAACAAGAGAGAAACATTCTCAGAAACTTCTGTGTGATGAGTGCATTCAACTCACAGACTTGAACATTCCTTTCGATAGAGCAGTTTGGAAACACTCCTTTTGTAGAATCTGCAATTGTTTATTTCTAGTGCTTTGAGGCCTATGCTGGAAAAGGAAATGTCTTCACATAAAAACTAGACAAAAGCATTCTGAGAAACTTCTGTGTGATGAGGTCTTTCAACTCTCAAACTTGAACGTTCCTTTCTATAGGACACTTTTGAAACACTCCTTTAGTAGAATCTGCAAGTGTTTATTTCGAGCCCTTTGAGGCCAAAGATTGAAAAGGAAGTGTCTTTAAATAACAACTCCACACAAGCATTCTCAGAAACTTCTTTGTGATGAGTGCATTCAACTCACAGACTTGAACATTCCTTTCGATAGAGCAGTTTGGAAACACTCCTTTTGTAGAATCTGCAAGTGTTTTTTGGAGTGCTTTGATTCCTATGCTGGAAAAGGAAATATCTTCACATAAAAACTGCACAGAAGCATTCTGAGATTCTTCTTGGTGATGAGTTCATTCAACTCACAGACGTGAACTTTCCTTTTGCAAGAGTAGTTTTGAAACACTCTTTTTGTAGAATCTGCAGGTAGATATTTGGAGCGCTTTGAGGCCTATGCTGGGAAATGAAATATCTCCACCTAAAAACAAGAGAGAGGCATTCTCAGAAACTTCTTTGTGATGAGGGCATTCAACTCACAGACTTGAACCTTCCTTTGGAAAGAGCAGTTTTGAAACACTCTTTTTGTAGAATCTGCAAGGAGACATTTGGAGGGCTTTGAGGCCTATGCTGGGAAATGAAATATCTTCACCTAAAAACAAGAGAGAAGCATTCTCAGAAACTTCTGTGTGATGAGTGCATTCAACTCACAGCCTTGAACATTCCTTTCGATAGAGCAGTTTGGAAACACTCCTTTTGTAGAATCTGTAAGTGTTTATTTGGGTAGCTTTGAGGCCTATGCTGGAAAAGGAAATATCTTCACATAAAAACTACACAGAAGCATTCTGAGATACTTCCTGGCGATGAGTGCATTCAACTCACAGACTTGAACCTTCCTTTAGAAAGAGCAGTTTTGAAACACTCTTTTTGTAGAGTCCGCAAGTAGATATTTGGAGCGCTTTGAGGCCTATGTTGGGAAATGACATATCTTCACCTAAAAACATGAGAGAAGCATTCTCAGAAACTTCTGTGTGATGAGTGCATTCAACTCACAGACTTGAACATTCCTTTCGATAGAGAAGTTTGGAAACCCTCCTTTTGTGGAAACTGCAAGTGTTTATTTGGAGCGCTCTGAGGCCTATGCTGGAAAAGGAAATGTCTTCATATAAAAACTAGACAGAAGCATTCTCAGAAACTTCTGTGTGATGAGCTCTTTCAACTCTCAAACTTGAACGTTCCTTTCTATAGGACACTTTTGAAACACTCCTTTAGTAGAATCTGCAAGTGTTTATTTCGAGCCCTTTGAGGCCAAAGATTGAAAAGGAAATGTCTTCAAATAACAACTCCACACAAGCATTCTCAGAAACTTCTTTGTGGTGAGTGCATTCAACTCACGGACTTGAACATTCCTTTCGATAGAGCAGTTTGGAAACACTCCTTTTGTAGAATCTGCAAGTGTTTATTTGGAGCGCTCTGAGGCCTATGGTGGCAAAGGAAATGTCTTCACATAAAAACTAGACAGAAGCATTCTCAGAAACTTCTGTGTGATGAGCTCATTCAACTCTCAAACTTGAACGTTCTTTTCACAGGACAGTTTTGAAACACTCTTTTAGTAGAATCTGCAAGTGTTTATTTCGAGCCCTTTGAGGCCAGTGATGGAAAAGGAAATATCTTCAAATAACAACTACACAGAAGCATTCTCAGAAACTTCTTTGTGATGAGTGCATTCAACTCACAGACTTCAACCTGCCTTTTGAAAGAGCAGTTTTGAAACACTCTTTTTGTAGAATCTGCAAGTAGATATTTGGAGCACTTTGAGGCCTATGCTGGGAAATGAAATATCTTCACCTAAATACAAGAGAGAAGCATTCTCAGAAACTACTGTGTGATGAGTGCATTCAACTCACAGTCTTGAATATTCCCTTCGATAGAGCGGTTTGGAAACACTCCTTTTGTAGAATCTGCAAGTGTTTATTTGCAGCGCTCTGAGGCCTATGCTGGAAAAAGAAATATCTTCACATAAAAACTAGACAGAAGCATTCTCAGAAACTTCTGCGTGATGAGTACATTCAACTCACAAAGTTGAACGTTCCTTTCCATAGGACACTTTTGAAACACTCCTTTAGTAGAATCTGCAAGTGTTTATTTTGAGCCCTTTGAGGCCAAAGATTGAAAAGGAAATGTCTTCAAATAACAACTCCACACAAGCATTCTCAGAAACTTCTTTGTGATGACTGCATTCAACTCACAGACTTGAACCTTCCTTTGGAAAGAGCAGTTTTGAAACACTCTTTGTAGAATCTGCTAGTAGACATTTGGAGCGCTTTGAGGCCTATGCTGGGAAATGAAATATCTTCACCTAAAAACAGGAGAGAAGCAATCTCAGAAACTTCTGTGTGATGAGTGCTTTCAACTCACAGACTTTAACATTCCTTTCGATAGAACAGTTTGGAAACACTCCTTTTGTAGAATCTGCAAGTGTTTATTTGGAGGGCTTTGAGGCCTATGCTGGAAAAGGAAATATCTTCACATAAAAACTACACAGAAGCATTCTGAGATACTTCTTGGTGATGAGTGCATTCAACGCACAGACTTCAACCTTCCTTTTGAAAGAGCAGTTTTGAAACACTCTTTTAGTAGAATCTGCAAGTGTTTATTTCGAACCCTTTGAGGCCAATGATTGAAAAGGAAATATCTTCAAATAACAACTACACAGAAGCATTCTCAGAAACTTCTTTGTGATGAGTGCATTCAAGTCACAGACTGGAACCTTCCTTTTGAAAGAGCAGTTTTGAAACACTCTTTTTGTAGAATCTGCATGCAGATAGTTGGAGGGCTTTGAGACCTATGCTGGGAAATAAAATATCTTCACCTAAAAACAAGAGAGGCATTCTCAGAAACTTCTGTGTGATGAGTGCATTCAACTCGGAGACTTCAACCTTCCTTTTGAAAGACCAGTTTTGAAACACTCTTTTAGTAGAATCTGCAAGTAGATATTTGGAGCGCTTTGATGCCTATGCTGAGAAATGAAATATCTTCACCTAAAAACAAGAGAGAAGCATTCTCAGAAACTTCTGTGTGATGAGTGCATTCAACTCACAGACTTGAGTATTCTCTTCGATAGAGCAGTTTGGAAACACTCCTTTTGTAGAATCTGCAAGTGTTTACTTGGAGCGCTCTGAGGCCTATGCTGGAAAAGGAAATATCTTCACATAAAAACTAGACAGAAGCATTCTCAGAAACTTCTGTGTGATGAGTTCATTCAACTCACAGACTTGAACGTTCCTTTTGATAGGACAGTTTTGAAACACTCCTTTAGTAGAATCTGCAAGTGTTTATTTCGAGCCCTTTGAGGCCATTGATGGAAAATGAATTGTCTTCAAATAAAAACTACAAAGAAGCATTCTCAGAAACTTCTTTGAGATGAGTGCATTCAACTCACAGACTTGAACCTTCCTTTTGAAAGAGCAGTTTTGAAACACTCTTTTTGTTGAATCTGCAAGTAGACATTTTGAGCGCTTTGAGGCCTATGCCGGGAAATGAAATATCTTCACCTAAAATCAAGAGAGAAACATTCTCAGAAACTTCTGGATGATGGGTGCATTCAACTCACAGACTTGAACATTCCTTTCGACAGAGCAGTTTGGAAACACTCCTTTTGTAGAATCTGCAAGTGTTTACTTGGAGTGCTTTGAGGCTTATGCTGGAAAGGAAATATCTTCACATAAAAACTACACAGAAGCATTCTGAGATACTTCTTGGTGATGAGTTCATTCAACTCACAGGCCTGAACTTTCCTTTTGAAAGAGCAGTTTTGAAACACTCTTTTTTTAGAATATGCAAGTAGATATTTCGAGCGCTTTGAGGCCTATGCTGGGAAATGAAATATCTTCACCTAAAAACAAGAGAGAGGCATTCTCAGAAACTTCTTTGTGATGAGGGCAATCAACTCAGAGACTTGAACCTTCCTTTTGAAAGAGGAGTTTTGAAACACTCTTTTTGTAGAATCTGTAAGTGTTTATTTGGAGTGCTTTGAGGCCTATGCTGGAAAAGGAAATATCTTCACATTAAAACTACACAGAAGCATTCTGAGATACTTCTTGGTGATGAGTGCATTCAACTCACAGACCTGAACTTTCCTTTTGAAAGAGCAGTTTTGAAACACTCTTTTTGTAGTATCTGCAAGTAGATATTTGGAGCGCTTTGAGACCTACGCTGGGAATTGAAATACCTTCACCTAAAAACAAGAGAGAGGCATTCTCGGAAACTTCTTTGTGATGAGGGCATTCAACTCACAGACTTGAGCCTTACTTTTGAAAGAGTAGTTTTGAAACACTCTTTTTGTAGAATCTGCAATGAGACATTTGGAGGGCTTTGAGGCCTATGCTGGGAAATGAAATATGTTCACCTAAAAACAAGAGAGAAGCATTCTCAGAAACTTCTGTGTGATGAGTGCATTCAACTCACAGCCTTGAACATTCCTTTCGATAGAGCAGTTTGGAAACACTCCTTTTGTAGAATCTGCAAGTGTTTATTTGGGTTGTTTTGAGGCCTATGCTGGAAAAGGAAATATCTTCACATAAAAACTACACAGAAGCATTCTGAGTTACTTCCTCGTGATGAGTGCATTCAACTCACAGACTTGAACCTTCCTTTAGAAAGAGCAGTTTTGAAACACTCTTTTTGCAGAGTCCGCAAGTAGATATTTGGAGCGCTTTGAGGCCTATGTTGGGAAATGACATATCTTCACCTAAAAACAAGAGAGAAGCATTCTCAGAAACTTCTGTGTGATGAGTGCATTCAACTCACAGAGTTGAACATTCCTTTCGATAGAGCAGTTTGGAAACACTCCTTTTGTAGAATCTGCAAGTGTTTATTTGGAGCGCTCTGAGGCCTATGCTGGAAAAGGAAATGTCTTCACATAAAAACTAGACAGAAGCATTCTCAGAAACTTCTCTGTGATGAGCTCATTCAACTCTCAAACTTGAACGTTCTTTTCATAGGACAGTTTTGAAACACTCTTTTAGTAGAATCTGCAAGTGTTTATTTCGAGCTCTTGGAGGCCAATGATGGAAAAGGAAATACCTTCAAATAAAAACTACACAGAAGCATCCTCAGAAACTTCTTTGTGATGAGTGCATTCAACTCACAGACTTGAACATTCCTTTAGATAGAGCAGTTTGGAAACACTCCTTTTGTAGAATCTGCAAGTGTTTATTTCTAGTGATTTGGGGCCTATGCTGGAAAAGGAAATATCTTCACATACAAACTACACAGAAGCATTCTCAGAAACTTCTTTGTGATGAGTGCATTCAACTCACAGACTTGAACCTTCCTTTTGAAAGAGCAGTTTTGAAACACACTTTTTGGAGAATCTGCAAGTAGACATTTGGAGAGCTTTGAGGCCTATGCTGGGAAATGAAATATCTTCACCTAAAAACAAGAGAGAAGCATTCTCAGAAACTTCTGTGTGATGAGTGCATTCAACTCACAGACTTGAACATTTCTTTCGATAGAGCAGTTTGGGAACACTCCTTTTGTAGAATCTGCAAGTGTTTATTTGGAGCGCTCTGAGGCCTATGCTGGAAAAGGAAATATCTTCACATAAAAACTAGACAGAAGCATTCTCAGAAAGGTCTGTGTGATGAGCTCATTCAACTCTCAAACTTGAACGTTCCTTTTGATAGGACAGTTTTGAAACACTCTTTCAGTAGAATCTGCAAGTGTTTATTTCGAGCCCTTTGAGGCCAATGATGGAAAAGGAAATGTCTTCAAATAACAACTACACAGAAGCATTCTCAGCAACTTCTTTGTGATGAGTGCATTCAACTCACAGACTTGAACCTTCCTTTTGAAAGAGCAGTTTTGAAACACTGTTTTTGTAGAATCTGCAAGTAGACATTTGGAGCGCTTTGAGGCCTATGCTGGGAAATGAAATATCTTCACCTAAAAACAAGAGAGAAGCATT
Organism: Pongo pygmaeus; assembly: GCF_028885625.2. Classification (NCBI taxonomy): domain Eukaryota; kingdom Metazoa; phylum Chordata; class Mammalia; order Primates; family Hominidae; genus Pongo; species Pongo pygmaeus. Next base: position 103,463,181 of record NC_072373.2, on the reverse strand, counting down.
ATCAGAAACTTCTGTGTGATGAGTGCATTCAACTCACAGACTTGAACATTCCTTTCGATAGAGCAGTTTGGAAACACTCCTTTTGTAGAATCTACAAGTGTATATTTGGAGTGCTTTGAGGCCTATGCTGGAAAAGGAGATATCTTCACATAAAAACTACACCGAAGCATTCTGAGATACTTCTTGGTGATGAGTGCATTCAACTCACAGACCTGAACTTTCCTTTTGAAAGACCAGTTTTGAAACACTCTTTTTGTAGAATCTGCAAGTAGATATTTGGAGCGCTTTGAGGCCTATGCTGGGAAATGAAATATCTTCACCTAAAAACAAGAGATAGGCATTCTCAGAAACTTCTTTGTGATGAGGGCATTCAACTCACCGACTTGATCCTTCCTTTGGAAAGAGGAGTTTTGAAACACTGTTTTTGTAGAATCTGCAAGGAGACATTTGGAGGGCTTTGAGGCCTATGCTGGGAAATGAAATATCTTCACCTAAAAACAAGAGAGAAGCATTCTCAGAAACTTCTGTGTGATGAGTTCATTCAACTCACAGCCTTGAACTTTCCTTTCAATAGAGCAGTTTGGAAACACTCCTTTTGTAGAATCTGCAAGTGTTTATTTGGGGAGCTTTGAGGCCTATGTTGGAAAAGGAAATATCTTCACATAAAAACTACACAGAAGCATTCTGAGATACTTCCTGGTGATGAGTGCATTCAACTCACAGACTTGAACCTTCCTTTAGAAAGAGCAGTTTTGAAACACTCTTTTTGTAGAGTCCGCAATTAGATATTTGGAGCGCTTTGAGGCCTATGTTGGGAAATGACATATCTTCACCTAAAAACAAGAGAGAAGCATTCTCAAAAACTTCTGTGTGATGAGTGCATTCAACTCACAGACTTGAACATTCCTTTCGATAGAGCAGTTTGGAAACACTCCTTTTGTAGAATCTGCAAGTGTTTATTTGCAGCGCTCTGAGGCCTATGCTGGAAAAGGAAATATCTTCACATAAAAACTAGACAGAAGCATTCTCAGAAACGTCTGCGTGGTGAGTACATTCAACTCACAAAGTTGAACGTTCCTTTCCATAGGACACTTTTGAAACACTCCTTTAGTAGAATCTGCAAGTGTTTATTTCGAGCCCTTTGAGGCCAAAGATTGAAAAGGAAATGTCTTCAAATAACAACTCCACACAAGCATTCTCAGAAACTTCTTTGTGATGAGTGCATTCAACTCACAGACTTGAACCTTCCTTTGGAAAGAGCAGTTTTGAAACACTCTTTTTGTAGAATCTGCAAGTAGACATTTGGAGCGCTTTGAGGCCTATGCTGGGAAATGAAATATCTTCACCTAAAAACAAGAGAGAAGCATTCTCAGAAACTTCTGTGTGATGAGTGCATTCAACTCACAGACTTGAACATTCCATTCGATAGAGCAGTTTGGACACACTCCTTTTGTAGAATCTGCAAGTGTTTATTTGGAGTGCTTTGAGGCCTATGCTGGAAAAGGAAATATCTTCACATACAAACTACACAGAAGCATTCTGAGATACTTCTTGGTGATGAGTGCATTCAACTCACAGACTTCAGCCTTCCTTTTGAAAGAGCAGTTTTGAAACCCTCTTTTTGTAGAATCTGCAAGTAGATATTTGGAGCGCTTTGAGGCCTATGCTGGGAAATGAAATATCTTCACATAAAAACTAGACAGAAGCATTCTCAGAAACTTCTGCGTGATGAGTTCATTCAACTCACAAAGTTGAACGTTCCTTTCTATAGGACACTTTTGAAACACTCCTTTAGTAGAATCTGCAAGTGTATATTACGAGTCCTATGAGACCAAAGATGGAAAAGGAAATGTCTTCAAATAACAACTACACAGAAGCATTCTCAGAAACTTCTTTGTGATGAGTGCATTCAACTCACAGACTTGAACCTTACTTTGGAAAGAGCAGTTTTGAAACACTCTTTTTGTAGAATCTGCAAGTAGACATTTGGAGCACTTTGAGGCCTATGCTGGGAAATGGAATATCTTCACCTAAAAACAAGAGAGAAACATTCTCAGAAACTTCTGTGTGATGAGTGCATTCAACTCACAGACTTGAACATTCCTTTCGATAGAGCAGTTTGGAAACACTCCTTTTGTAGAATCTGCAATTGTTTATTTCTAGTGCTTTGAGGCCTATGCTGGAAAAGGAAATGTCTTCACATAAAAACTAGACAAAAGCATTCTGAGAAACTTCTGTGTGATGAGGTCTTTCAACTCTCAAACTTGAACGTTCCTTTCTATAGGACACTTTTGAAACACTCCTTTAGTAGAATCTGCAAGTGTTTATTTCGAGCCCTTTGAGGCCAAAGATTGAAAAGGATGTGTCTTTAAATAACAACTCCACACAAGCATTCTCAGAAACTTCTTTGTGATGAGTGCATTCAACTCACAGACTTGAACATTCCTTTCGATAGAGCAGTTTGGAAACACTCCTTTTGTAGAATCTGCAAGTGTTTTTTGGAGTGCTTTGATTCCTATGCTGGAAAAGGAAATATCTTCACATAAAAACTGCACAGAAGCATTCTGAGATACTTCTTGGTGATGAGTTCATTCAACTCACAGACGTGAACTTTCCTTTTGCAAGAGTAGTTTTGAAACACTCTTTTTGTAGAATCTGCAGGTAGATATTTGGAGCGCTTTGAGGCCTATGCTGGGAAATGAAATATCTCCACCTAAAAACAAGAGAGAGGCATTCTCAGAAACTTCTTTGTGATGAGGGCATTCAACTCACAGACTTGAACCTTCCTTTGGAAAGAGCAGTTTTGAAACACTCTTTTTGTAGAATCTGCAAGGAGACATTTGGAGGGCTTTGAGGCCTATGCTGGGAAATGAAATATCTTCACCTAAAAACAAGAGAGAAGCATTCTCAGAAACTTCTGTGTGATGAGTGCATTCAACTCACAGCCTTGAACATTCCTTTCGATAGAGCAGTTTGGAAACACTCCTTTTGTAGAATCTGTAAGTGTTTATTTGGGTAGCTTTCAGGCCTATGCTGGAAAAGGAAATATCTTCACATAAAAACTACACAGAAGCATTCTGAGATACTTCCTGGCGATGAGTGCATTCAACTCACAGACTTGAACCTTCCTTTAGAAAGAGCAGTTTTGAAACACTCTTTTTGTAGAGTCCGCAAGTAGATACTTGGAGCGCTTTGAGGCCTATGTTGGGAAATGACATATCTTCACCTAAAAACATGAGAGAAGCATTCTCAGAAACTTCTGTGTGATGAGTGCATTCAACTCACAGACTTGAACATTCCTTTCGATAGAGCAGTTTGGAAACACTCCTTTTGTGGAAACTGCAAGTGTTTATTTGGAGCGCTCTGAGGCCTATGCTGGAAAAGGAAATGTCTTCATATAAAAACTAGACAGAAGCATTCTCAGAAACTTCTGTGTGATGAGCTCTTTCAACTCTCAAACTTGAACGTTCCTTTCTATAGGACACTTTTGAAACACTCCTTTAGTAGAATCTGCAAGTGTTTATTTCGAGCCCTTTGAGGCCAAAGATTGAAAAGGAAATGTCTTCAAATAACAACTCCACACAAGCATTCTCAGAAACTTCTTTGTGGTGAGTGCATTCAACTCACGGACTTGAACATTCCTTTCGATAGAGCAGTTTGGAAACACTCCTTTTGTAGAATCTGCAAGTGATTATTTGGAGCGCTCTGAGGCCTATGGTGGCAAAGGAAATGTCTTCACATAAAAACTAGACAGAAGCATTCTCAGAAACTTCTGTGTGATGAGCTCATTCAACTCTCAAACTTGAACGTTCTTTTCACAGGACAGTTTTGAAACACTCTTTTAGTAGAATCTGCAAGTGTTTATTTCGAGCCCTTTGAGGCCAGTGATGGAAAAGGAAATATCTTCAAATAACAACTACACAGAAGCATTCTCAGAAACTTCTTTGTGATGAGTGCATTCAACTCACAGACTTCAACCTGCCTTTTGAAAGAGCAGTTTTGAAACACTCTTTTTGTAGAATCTGCAAGTAGATATTTGGAGCACTTTGAGGCCTATGCTGGGAAATGAAATATCTTCACCTAAATACAAGAGAGAAGCATTCTCAGAAACTACTGTGTGATGAGTGCATTCAACTCACAGTCTTGAATATTCCCTTCGATAGAGCGGTTTGGAAACACTCCTTTTGTAGAATCTGCAAGTGTTTATTTGCAGCGCTCTGAGGCCTATGCTGGAAAAGGAAATATCTTCACATAAAAACTAGACAGAAGCATTCTCAGAAACTTCTGCGTGATGAGTACATTCAACTCACAAAGTTGAACGTTCCTTTCCATAGGACACTTTTGAAACACTCCTTTAGTAGAATCTGCAAGTGTTTATTTTGAGCCCTTTGAGGCCAAAGATTGAAAAGGAAATGTCTTCAAATAACAACTCCACACAAGCATTCTCAGAAACTTCTTTGTGATGACTGCATTCAACTCACAGACTTGAACCTTCCTTTGGAAAGAGCAGTTTTGAAACACTCTTTGTAGAATCTGCTAGTAGACATTTGGAGCGCTTTGAGGCCTATGCTGGGAAATGAAATATCTTCACCTAAAAACAGGAGAGAAGCAATCTCAGAAACTTCTGTGTGATGAGTGCTTTCAACTCACAGACTTTAACATTCCTTTCGATAGAGCAGTTTGGAAACACTCCTTTTGTAGAATCTGCAAGTGTTTATTTGGAGGGCTTTGAGGCCTATGCTGGAAAAGGAAATATCTTCACATAAAAACTACACAGAAGCATTCTGAGATACTTCTTGGTGATGAGTGCATTCAACGCACAGACTTCAACCTTCCTTTTGAAAGAGCAGTTTTGAAACACTCTTTTAGTAGAATCTGCAAGTGTTTATTTCGAGCCCTTTGAGGCCAATGATTGAAAAGGAAATATCTTCAAATAACAACTACACAGAAGCATTCTCAGAAACTTCTTTGTGATGAGTGCATTCAAGTCACAGACTTGAACCTTCCTTTTGAAAGAGCAGTTTTGAAACACTCTTTTTGTAGAATCTGCATGCAGATAGTTGGAGGGCTTTGAGACCTATGCTGGGAAATAAAATATCTTCACCTAAAAACAAGAGAGGCATTCTCAGAAACTTCTGTGTGATGAGTGCATTCAACTCGGAGACTTCAACCTTCCTTTTGAAAGACCAGTTTTGAAACACTCTTTTAGTAGAATCTGCAAGTAGATATTTGGAGCGCTTTGAGGCCTATGCTGAGAAATGAAATATCTTCACCTAAAAACAAGAGAGAAGCATTCTCTGAAACTTCCGTGTGATGAGTGCATTCAACTCACAGACTTGAATATTCCCTTCCATAGAGCAGTTTGGAAACACTCCTTTTGTAGAATCTGCAAGTGTTTATTTGGAGCGCTCTGAGGCCTATGCTGGAAAAGGAAATATCTTCACATAAAAACTAGACAGAAGCATTCTCAGAAACTTCTCCGTGATGAGTTCATTCAACTCACAAAGTTAAACGTTCCTTTCTATAGGACACTTTTGAAACACTCCTTTAGTAGAATCTGCAAGTGTATATTTCGAGTCCTTTGAGACGAAAGATGGAAAAGGAAATGTCTTCAAATAACAACTACACAGAAGCATTCTCAGAAACTTCTTTGTGATGAGTGCATTCAACTCACAGACTTGAACCTTCCTTCAGAAAGAGCAGTTTTGAAACACTCTTTTTGTAGAATCTGCAAGTAGACATTTGGAGCGCTTTGAGGCCTATGCTGGGAAATGGAATATCTTCACCTAAAAACAAGACAGAAATATTCTCAGAAACTTCTGTGTGATGAGTGCATTCAACCCACAGACTTGAACATTCCTTTCGATAGAGCAGTTTGGAAACACTCCTTTTGTAGAATCTGCATGAGTTTATTTGGAGCGCTCTGAGGCCTATGCTGGAAAAGGAAATGTCTTCACATAAAAACTAGACAGAAGCATTCTCAGAAACTTCTGTGTGATGAGCTCATTCAACTCTCAAACTTGAAAGTTCTTTTCATAGGACAGTTTTGAAACACTCTTTTAGTAGAATCTGCAAGTGTTTATTTCGAGCCCTTTGAGGCCTATGCTGGGAAATGGAATATCTTCACCTAAAAACAAGAGAGAAACATTCTCAGAAACTTCTGTGTGATGAGTGCATTCAACTCACAGACTTCAACATTCCTTTAGATAGAGCAGTTTGGAAACACTCCTTTTGTAGAATCTGCAAGTGTTTATTTCTAGAGCTTTGGGGCCTATGCTGGAAAAGGAAATATCTTCACATACAAACTACACAGAAGCATTCTGAGATACTTCTTGGTGATGAGTGCATTCAACTCACAGACTTCAACCTTCCTTTTGAAAGAGCAGTTTTGAAACACTCTTTTTGTAGAATCTGCAAGTGGATATTTGGAGCGCTTTGAGGCCTATGCTGGGAAATGACATATCTTCACTTAAAACAAGAGAGAAGCATTCTCAGAAACTTTTGTGTGATGAGTGCATTCAACTCACAGACTTGAACATTCCTTTCGATAGAGCAGTTTGGAAACACTGCTTTTGTAGAATCTGCAAGTGTTTATTTGGAGCGCTGTGAGGCCTATGCTGGAAAATGAAATGTCTTCACATAAAAACTAGACAGAAGCATTCTCAGAAACTTCTGTGTGATGAGCTCATTCAACTCTCAAACTTGAACGTTCTTTTCATAGGACAGTTTTGAAACACTCTTTTAGTAGAATCTGCAAGTGTTTATTTCGAGCCCTTTGAGGCCAATGATGGAAAAGGAATTATCTTCAAATAACAACTACACAGAAGCATTCTCAGAAACTTCTTTGTGATGAGTGCATTCAACTAACAGACTTGAACCTTCCTTTTGAAAGAGCAGTTTTGAAACCCTCTTTTTGTAGAATCTGCAAGTAGACATTTGGAGCGCTTTGAGGCCTATGCTGGGAAATGAAATATCTTCACCTAAAAACAGGAGAGAAGCATTCTCAGAAACTTCTGTGTGATGAGTGCATTCAACTCACAGACTTGAACATTCCTTTCGATAGAGCAGTTTGGAAACACTGCTTTTGTAGAATCTGCAAGTGTTTATTTGGAGCGCTCTGAGGCCTATGCTGGAAAAGGAAATGTCTTCACATAAAAACTAGACAGAAGCATTCTCAGAAACTTCTGTGTGATGAGCTCTTTCAACTCTCAAGCTTGAACGTTCCTTTTGATAGGACAGTTTTGAAACACTCTTTCAGTAGAATCTGCAAGTGTTTATTTCGAGCCCTTTGAGGCCAATGATGGAAAAGGAAATGTCTTCAAATAACAACTACACAGAAACATTCTCAGAAACTTCTGTGTGATGAGTGCATTCAACTCACCGACTTCAACATTCCTTTCGATAGAGCATTTTGGAAACACTCCTTTTATAGAATCTTCAAGTGTTTATTTGGAGTGCTTTGAGGCCTATGCTCTAAAAGGAAATATCTTCACATAAAAACTACACAGAAGCATTCTGAGATACTTCTTGGTGATGAGTTCATTCAACTCACAGACCTGAACTTTCCTTTTGAAAGAGTAGTTTTGAAACACTCTTTTTGTAGTATCTGCAGGTAGATATTTGGAGCGCTTTGAGGCCTATGCTGGGAAATGAAATATCTCCACCTAAAAACAAGAGAGAGGCATTCTCAGAAACTTCTTTGTGATGAGGGCATTCAACTCACAGACTTGAACCTTCCTTTGGAAAGAGCAGTTTTGAAACACTCTTTCTGTCGAATCTGCAAGGAGACATTTGGAGGGCTTTGAGGCCTATGCTGGGAAATGAAATATCTTCACCTAAAAACATGAGAGAAGCATTCTCAGAAACTTCTGTGTGATGAGTGCATTCAACTCACAGACTTGAACATTCCTTTCAATAGAGCAGTTTGGAAACACTCCTTTTGTAGAAACTGCAAGTGTTTATTTGGAGCGCTCTGAGGCCTATGCTGGAAAAGGAAATGTCTTCACATAAAAACTAGACAAAAGCATTCTCAGAAACTTCTGTGTGATGAGCTCTTTCAACTCTCAAACTTGAACGTTCCTTTCTATAGGACACTTTTGAAACACTCCTTTAGTACTATCTGCAAGTGTTTATTTCGAGCCCTTTGAGGCCAAAGATTGAAAAGGAAATGTCTTCAAATAACAACTCCACACAAGCATTCTCAGAAACTTCTTTGTGATGAGTGCATTCAACTCAGAGACTTGAACATTCCTTTCGATAGAGCAGTTTGGAAACACTCCTTTTGTAGAATCTGCAAGTGTTTTTTGGAGTGCTTTGAGGCCTATGCTGGAAAAGGAAGTATCTTCACATAAAAACTACACAGAAGCATTCTTAGATACTTAATAATGCTGAGTGCATTCTACTCACAGACTTAAACGTTCGTTTAGAAAGAGCAGTTTGGAAACACTCTTTTTGTTGAATCCGCAAGTAGATATTTGGAGCGCTTAGAGGCCTATGCTGGGAAATGAAATATCTTCACCTAAAAACAAGAGAGAAACATTCTCAGAAACGTCTGGGTGAGGAGTGCATTCAACCCACAGACTTGAACATTCCCTTCGATAGAGCAGTTTGGAAACACTCCTTTTGTAGAATCTGCAAGTTTTTATTTGGAGTGCTTTGAGGCCTATGCTGGAAAAGGAAATATCTTCACATACAAACTACACAGAAGCATTCTGGGATACTTCTTGGTGATGAGTGCATTCAACTCACAGACTTGAACCTTCCTTTTGAAAGAGCAGTTTTGAAACCCTCTTTTTGTAGAATCTGCAAGTAGACATTTGGAGCGCTTTGAGGCCTATGCTGGGAAATGAAATATCTTCACCTAAAAACAGGAGAGAAGCATTCTCAGAAACTTCTGTGTGATGAGTGCATTCAACTCACAGACTTGAACATTCCTTTCGATAGAGCAGTTTGGAAACACTCCTTTTGTAGAATCTGCAAGTGTTTATTTCGAGCCCTTTGAGGCCAAAGATTGAAAAGGATGTGTCTTTAAATAACAACTCCACACAAGCATTCTCAGAAACTTCTTTGTGATGAGTGCATTCAACTCACAGACTTGAACATTCCTTTCGATAGAGCAGTTTGGAAACACTCCTTTTGTAGAATCTGCAAGTGTTTTTTGGAGTGCTTTGATTCCTATGCTGGAAAAGGAAATATCTTCACATAAAAACTGCACAGAAGCATTCTGAGATACTTCTTGGTGATGAGTTCATTCAACTCACAGACGTGAACTTTCCTTTTGCAAGAGTAGTTTTGAAACACTCTTTTTGTAGAATCTGCAGGTAGATATTTGGAGCGCTTTGAGGCCTATGCTGGGAAATGAAATATCTCCACCTAAAAACAAGAGAGAGGCATTCTCAGAAACTTCTTTGTGATGAGGGCATTCAACTCACAGACTTGAACCTTCCTTTGGAAAGAGCAGTTTTGAAACACTCTTTTTGTAGAATCTGCAAGGAGACATTTGGAGGGCTTTGAGGCCTATGCTGGGAAATGAAATATCTTCACCTAAAAACAAGAGAGAAGCATTCTCAGAAACTTCTGTGTGATGAGTGCATTCAACTCACAGCCTTGAACATTCCTTTCGATAGAGCAGTTTGGAAACACTCCTTTTGTAGAATCTGTAAGTGTTTATTTGGGTAGCTTTCAGGCCTATGCTGGAAAAGGAAATATCTTCACATAAAAACTACACAGAAGCATTCTGAGATACTTCCTGGCGATGAGTGCATTCAACTCACAGACTTGAACCTTCCTTTAGAAAGAGCAGTTTTGAAACACTCTTTTTGTAGAGTCCGCAAGTAGATACTTGGAGCGCTTTGAGGCCTATGTTGGGAAATGACATATCTTCACCTAAAAACATGAGAGAAGCATTCTCAGAAACTTCTGTGTGATGAGTGCATTCAACTCACAGACTTGAACATTCCTTTCGATAGAGCAGTTTGGAAACACTCCTTTTGTGGAAACTGCAAGTGTTTATTTGGAGCGCTCTGAGGCCTATGCTGGAAAAGGAAATGTCTTCATATAAAAACTAGACAGAAGCATTCTCAGAAACTTCTGTGTGATGAGCTCTTTCAACTCTCAAACTTGAACGTTCCTTTCTATAGGACACTTTTGAAACACTCCTTTAGTAGAATCTGCAAGTGTTTATTTCGAGCCCTTTGAGGCCAAAGATTGAAAAGGAAATGTCTTCAAATAACAACTCCACACAAGCATTCTCAGAAACTTCTTTGTGGTGAGTGCATTCAACTCACGGACTTGAACATTCCTTTCGATAGAGCAGTTTGGAAACACTCCTTTTGTAGAATCTGCAAGTGATTATTTGGAGCGCTCTGAGGCCTATGGTGGCAAAGGAAATGTCTTCACATAAAAACTAGACAGAAGCATTCTCAGAAACTTCTGTGTGATGAGCTCATTCAACTCTCAAACTTGAACGTTCTTTTCACAGGACAGTTTTGAAACACTCTTTTAGTAGAATCTGCAAGTGTTTATTTCGAGCCCTTTGAGGCCAGTGATGGAAAAGGAAATATCTTCAAATAACAACTACACAGAAGCATTCTCAGAAACTTCTTTGTGATGAGTGCATTCAACTCACAGACTTCAACCTGCCTTTTGAAAGAGCAGTTTTGAAACACTCTTTTTGTAGAATCTGCAAGTAGATATTTGGAGCACTTTGAGGCCTATGCTGGGAAATGAAATATCTTCACCTAAATACAAGAGAGAAGCATTCTCAGAAACTACTGTGTGATGAGTGCATTCAACTCACAGTCTTGAATATTCCCTTCGATAGAGCGGTTTGGAAACACTCCTTTTGTAGAATCTGCAAGTGTTTATTTGCAGCGCTCTGAGGCCTATGCTGGAAAAGGAAATATCTTCACATAAAAACTAGACAGAAGCATTCTCAGAAACTTCTGCGTGATGAGTACATTCAACTCACAAAGTTGAACGTTCCTTTCCATAGGACACTTTTGAAACACTCCTTTAGTAGAATCTGCAAGTGTTTATTTTGAGCCCTTTGAGGCCAAAGATTGAAAAGGAAATGTCTTCAAATAACAACTCCACACAAGCATTCTCAGAAACTTCTTTGTGATGACTGCATTCAACTCACAGACTTGAACCTTCCTTTGGAAAGAGCAGTTTTGAAACACTCTTTGTAGAATCTGCTAGTAGACATTTGGAGCGCTTTGAGGCCTATGCTGGGAAATGAAATATCTTCACCTAAAAACAGGAGAGAAGCAATCTCAGAAACTTCTGTGTGATGAGTGCTTTCAACTCACAGACTTTAACATTCCTTTCGATAGAGCAGTTTGGAAACACTCCTTTTGTAGAATCTGCAAGTGTTTATTTGGAGGGCTTTGAGGCCTATGCTGGAAAAGGAAATATCTTCACATAAAAACTACACAGAAGCATTCTGAGATACTTCTTGGTGATGAGTGCATTCAACGCACAGACTTCAACCTTCCTTTTGAAAGAGCAGTTTTGAAACACTCTTTTAGTAGAATCTGCAAGTGTTTATTTCGAGCCCTTTGAGGCCAATGATTGAAAAGGAAATATCTTCAAATAACAACTACACAGAAGCATTCTCAGAAACTTCTTTGTGATGAGTGCATTCAAGTCACAGACTTGAACCTTCCTTTTGAAAGAGCAGTTTTGAAACACTCTTTTTGTAGAATCTGCATGCAGATAGTTGGAGGGCTTTGAGACCTATGCTGGGAAATAAAATATCTTCACCTAAAAACAAGAGAGGCATTCTCAGAAACTTCTGTGTGATGAGTGCATTCAACTCGGAGACTTCAACCTTCCTTTTGAAAGACCAGTTTTGAAACACTCTTTTAGTAGAATCTGCAAGTAGATATTTGGAGCGCTTTGAGGCCTATGCTGAGAAATGAAATATCTTCACCTAAAAACAAGAGAGAAGCATTCTCTGAAACTTCCGTGTGATGAGTGCATTCAACTCACAGACTTGAATATTCCCTTCCATAGAGCAGTTTGGAAACACTCCTTTTGTAGAATCTGCAAGTGTTTATTTGGAGCGCTCTGAGGCCTATGCTGGAAAAGGAAATATCTTCACATAAAAACTAGACAGAAGCATTCTCAGAAACTTCTCCGTGATGAGTTCATTCAACTCACAAAGTTAAACGTTCCTTTCTATAGGACACTTTTGAAACACTCCTTTAGTAGAATCTGCAAGTGTATATTTCGAGTCCTTTGAGACGAAAGATGGAAAAGGAAATGTCTTCAAATAACAACTACACAGAAGCATTCTCAGAAACTTCTTTGTGATGAGTGCATTCAACTCACAGACTTGAACCTTCCTTCAGAAAGAGCAGTTTTGAAACACTCTTTTTGTAGAATCTGCAAGTAGACATTTGGAGCGCTTTGAGGCCTATGCTGGGAAATGGAATATCTTCACCTAAAAACAAGACAGAAATATTCTCAGAAACTTCTGTGTGATGAGTGCATTCAACCCACAGACTTGAACATTCCTTTCGATAGAGCAGTTTGGAAACACTCCTTTTGTAGAATCTGCATGAGTTTATTTGGAGCGCTCTGAGGCCTATGCTGGAAAAGGAAATGTCTTCACATAAAAACTAGACAGAAGCATTCTCAGAAACTTCTGTGTGATGAGCTCATTCAACTCTCAAACTTGAAAGTTCTTTTCATAGGACAGTTTTGAAACACTCTTTTAGTAGAATCTGCAAGTGTTTATTTCGAGCCCTTTGAGGCCTATGCTGGGAAATGGAATATCTTCACCTAAAAACAAGAGAGAAACATTCTCAGAAACTTCTGTGTGATGAGTGCATTCAACTCACAGACTTCAACATTCCTTTAGATAGAGCAGTTTGGAAACACTCCTTTTGTAGAATCTGCAAGTGTTTATTTCTAGAGCTTTGGGGCCTATGCTGGAAAAGGAAATATCTTCACATACAAACTACACAGAAGCATTCTGAGATACTTCTTGGTGATGAGTGCATTCAACTCACAGACTTCAACCTTCCTTTTGAAAGAGCAGTTTTGAAACACTCTTTTTGTAGAATCTGCAAGTGGATATTTGGAGCGCTTTGAGGCCTATGCTGGGAAATGACATATCTTCACTTAAAACAAGAGAGAAGCATTCTCAGAAACTTTTGTGTGATGAGTGCATTCAACTCACAGACTTGAACATTCCTTTCGATAGAGCAGTTTGGAAACACTGCTTTTGTAGAATCTGCAAGTGTTTATTTGGAGCGCTGTGAGGCCTATGCTGGAAAATGAAATGTCTTCACATAAAAACTAGACAGAAGCATTCTCAGAAACTTCTGTGTGATGAGCTCATTCAACTCTCAAACTTGAACGTTCTTTTCATAGGACAGTTTTGAAACACTCTTTTAGTAGAATCTGCAAGTGTTTATTTCGAGCCCTTTGAGGCCAATGATGGAAAAGGAATTATCTTCAAATAACAACTACACAGAAGCATTCTCAGAAACTTCTTTGTGATGAGTGCATTCAACTAACAGACTTGAACCTTCCTTTTGAAAGAGCAGTTTTGAAACCCTCTTTTTGTAGAATCTGCAAGTAGACATTTGGAGCGCTTTGAGGCCTATGCTGGGAAATGAAATATCTTCACCTAAAAACAGGAGAGAAGCATTCTCAGAAACTTCTGTGTGATGAGTGCATTCAACTCACAGACTTGAACATTCCTTTCGATAGAGCAGTTTGGAAACACTGCTTTTGTAGAATCTGCAAGTGTTTATTTGGAGCGCTCTGAGGCCTATGCTGGAAAAGGAAATGTCTTCACATAAAAACTAGACAGAAGCATTCTCAGAAACTTCTGTGTGATGAGCTCTTTCAACTCTCAAGCTTGAACGTTCCTTTTGATAGGACAGTTTTGAAACACTCTTTCAGTAGAATCTGCAAGTGTTTATTTCGAGCCCTTTGAGGCCAATGATGGAAAAGGAAATGTCTTCAAATAACAACTACACAGAAACATTCTCAGAAACTTCTGTGTGATGAGTGCATTCAACTCACCGACTTCAACATTCCTTTCGATAGAGCATTTTGGAAACACTCCTTTTATAGAATCTTCAAGTGTTTATTTGGAGTGCTTTGAGGCCTATGCTCTAAAAGGAAATATCTTCACATAAAAACTACACAGAAGCATTCTGAGATACTTCTTGGTGATGAGTTCATTCAACTCACAGACCTGAACTTTCCTTTTGAAAGAGTAGTTTTGAAACACTCTTTTTGTAGTATCTGCAGGTAGATATTTGGAGCGCTTTGAGGCCTATGCTGGGAAATGAAATATCTCCACCTAAAAACAAGAGAGAGGCATTCTCAGAAACTTCTTTGTGATGAGGGCATTCAACTCACAGACTTGAACCTTCCTTTGGAAAGAGCAGTTTTGAAACACTCTTTCTGTCGAATCTGCAAGGAGACATTTGGAGGGCTTTGAGGCCTATGCTGGGAAATGAAATATCTTCACCTAAAAACATGAGAGAAGCATTCTCAGAAACTTCTGTGTGATGAGTGCATTCAACTCACAGACTTGAACATTCCTTTCAATAGAGCAGTTTGGAAACACTCCTTTTGTAGAAACTGCAAGTGTTTATTTGGAGCGCTCTGAGGCCTATGCTGGAAAAGGAAATGTCTTCACATAAAAACTAGACAAAAGCATTCTCAGAAACTTCTGTGTGATGAGCTCTTTCAACTCTCAAACTTGAACGTTCCTTTCTATAGGACACTTTTGAAACACTCCTTTAGTACTATCTGCAAGTGTTTATTTCGAGCCCTTTGAGGCCAAAGATTGAAAAGGAAATGTCTTCAAATAACAACTCCACACAAGCATTCTCAGAAACTTCTTTGTGATGAGTGCATTCAACTCAGAGACTTGAACATTCCTTTCGATAGAGCAGTTTGGAAACACTCCTTTTGTAGAATCTGCAAGTGTTTTTTGGAGTGCTTTGAGGCCTATGCTGGAAAAGGAAGTATCTTCACATAAAAACTACACAGAAGCATTCTTAGATACTTAATAATGCTGAGTGCATTCTACTCACAGACTTAAACGTTCGTTTAGAAAGAGCAGTTTGGAAACACTCTTTTTGTTGAATCCGCAAGTAGATATTTGGAGCGCTTAGAGGCCTATGCTGGGAAATGAAATATCTTCACCTAAAAACAAGAGAGAAACATTCTCAGAAACGTCTGGGTGAGGAGTGCATTCAACCCACAGACTTGAACATTCCCTTCGATAGAGCAGTTTGGAAACACTCCTTTTGTAGAATCTGCAAGTTTTTATTTGGAGTGCTTTGAGGCCTATGCTGGAAAAGGAAATATCTTCACATACAAACTACACAGAAGCATTCTGGGATACTTCTTGGTGATGAGTGCATTCAACTCACAGACTTGAACCTTCCTTTTGAAAGAGCAGTTTTGAAACCCTCTTTTTGTAGAATCTGCAAGTAGACATTTGGAGCGCTTTGAGGCCTATGCTGGGAAATGAAATATCTTCACCTAAAAACAGGAGAGAAGCATTCTCAGAAACTTCTGTGTGATGAGTGCATTCAACTCACAGACTTGAACATTCCTTTCGATAGAGCAGTTTGGAAACACTCCTTTTGTAGAATCTGCAAGTGTTTATTTGGAGTGCTTTGAGGCCTATGCTAGAAAAGGAAATACCTTCACATAAAAACTACACAGATGCATTCTGAGATACTTCTTGGTGATGAGTGCATTCAACTCACAGACTTCAACATTCCTTTTGAAAGAGCAGTTTTGAAACACTCTTTTTGTAGAATCTGCAAGTAGATATTTGGAGCGCTTTGAGGCCTATGCTGGGAAATGAAATATCTTCACCTAAAAACAAGAGAGAAGCATTCTCAGAAACTTCTGTGTGATGAGTGCATTCAACTCACAGACTTGAATATTCTCTTCGATAGAGCAGTTTGGAAACACTCCTTTTGTAGAATCTGCATGTTTTTATTTGGAGCGCTCTGAGGCCTATGCTGGAAAAGGAAATATCTTCACATAAAAACTAGACAGAAGCATTCTCAGAAACTTCTGCGTGATGAGTTCATTCAACTCACAAAGTTGAACGTTCCTTTCTATAGGACACTTTTGAAACACTCCTTTAGTAGAATCTGCAAGTGTTTATTTCGAGCCCTTTGAGGCCAATGATGGAAAAGGAAATGTCTTCAAATAACAACTACACAGAAGCATTCTCAGAAACTTCTGTGTGATGAGTGCATTGAACTCACCGACTTCAACATTCCTTTCGATAGAGCAGTTTGGAAACACTCCTTTTGTAGAATCTGCAAGTGTTTTTTGGAGTGCTTTGAGGCCTATGCTGGAAAAGGAAATATCTTCACATAAAAACTGCACAGAAGCATTCTGAGATACTTCTTGGTGATGAGTTCATTCAACTCACAGACGTGAAATTTCCTTTTGAAAGAGTAGTTTTGAAACACTCTTTTTGTAGAATCTGCAGGTAGATATTTGGAGCGCTTTGAGGCCTATGCTGGGAAATGAAATATCTCCACCTAAAAACAAGAGAGAGGCATTCTCAGAAACTTCTTTGTGATGAGGGCATTCAACTCACAGACTTGAACCTTCCTTTGGAAAGAGCAGTTTTGAAACACTCTTTTTGTAGAATCTGCCAGGAGACATTTGGAGGGCTTTGAGGCCTATGCTGGGAAATGAAATATCTTCACCTAAAAACAAGAGAGAAGCATTCTCAGAAACTTCTGTGTGATGAGTGCATTCAACTCACAGCCTTGAACATTCCTTTCGATAGAGCAGTTTGGAAACACTCCTTTTGTAGAATCTGTAAGTGTTTATTTGGGTAGCTTTGAGGCCTATGCTGGAAAAGGAAATATCTTCACATAAAAACTACACAGAAGCATTCTGAGATACTTCCTGGTGATGAGTGCATTCAACTCACAGACTTGAACCTTCCTTTAGAAAGAGCAGTTTTGAAACACTCTTTTTGTAGAGTCCGCAAGTAGATATTTGGAGCGCTTTGAGGCCTATGTTGGGAAATGACATATCTTCACCTAAAAACAAGAGAGAAGCATTCTCAGAAACTTCTGTGTGATGAGTGCATTCAACTCACAGACTTGAACATTCCTTTCGATAGAGCAGTTTGGAAACACTCCTTTTGTAGAAACTGCAAGTGTTTATTTGGAGCGCTCTGAGGCCTATGCTGGAAAAGGAAATGTCTTCATATAAAAACTAGACAGAAGCATTCTCAGAAACTTCTGTGTGATGAGCTCTTTCAACTCTCAAACTTGAACGTTCCTTTCTATAGGACACTTTTGAAACACTCCTTTAGTAGAATCTTCAAGTGTTTATTTCGAGCCCTTTGAGGCCAAAGATTGAAAAGGAAATGTCTTCAAATAACAACACCACACAAGCATTCTCAGAAACTTCTTTGTCGTGAGTGCATTCAACTCACAGACTTGAACATTCCTTTCGATAGAGCAGTTTGGAAACACTCCTTTTGTAGAATCTGCAAGTGTTTATTTCTAGTGCTTTGAGGCCTATGCTGGAAAAGGAAATATCTTCACATACAAACTACACAGAAGCATTCTGAGATACTTCTTGGTGATGAGTGCATTCAACTCACAGACTTCAACCTTCCTTTTGAAAGAGCAGTTTTGAAACACTCTTTTTGTAGAATCTGCAAGTAGATATTTGGAGCGCTTTGAGGCCTATGCTGGGAAATGAAATATCTTCACCTAAAAACAAGAGAGAAGCATTCTCAGAAACTTCTGTGTGATGACTGCATTCAACTAACAGACTTGAATATTCCCTTCGATAGAGCAGTTTGGAAACACTCCTTTTGTAGAATCTGCAAGTGTTTATTTGGAGCGCTGTGAGGCCTATGCTGGAAAAGGAAATATCTTCACATAAAAACTAGACAGAAGCATTCTCAGAAAGTTCTGCGTGATGAGTTCATTCAACTCACAAAGTTGAACGTTCCTCTCTATAGGACAGTTTTGAAACACTCCTTTAGTAGAATCTGCAAGTGTTTATTTCGAGCCCTTTGAGGCCAAAGATTGAAAAGGAAATATCTTCAAATAACAACTACACAGAAGCATTCTCAGAAACTTCTTTGTGATGAGTGCATTCAACTCACAGACTTGAACCTTCCTTTTGAAAGAGCAGTTTTGAAACACTCTTTTTGTAGAATCTGCAAGTAGATTTTTGGAGCGCTTTGAGGCCTATGCTGGGAAATGAAATATCTTCACCTAAAAACAAGAGAGAAGCATTCTCAGAAACTTCTGTGTGATGAGTGCATTCAACTCGCAGACTTGAACATTCCTTTTGATAGAGCAGTTTGATAACACTCCTTTTGTGGAATCTCCAAGTGTTTATTTGGAGCCCTCTGAGGCCTATGCTGGAAAAGGAAATATCTTCACATAAAATCTACACAGAAGCATTCTGAGATACTTCTTGTTGATGAGTGCATTCAACTCACAGACCTGAAGTTTCCTTTTGAAAGAGCAGTTTTGAAACACTCTTTTTGTAGAATCTGCAAGTAGATATTTGGAGGGCTTTGAGGCCTAGGCTGGGAAATGAAATATCTTCACCTAAAAACAAGAGAGAGGCATTCTCAGAAACTTCTTTGTGATGAGGGCATTCAACTCACAGACTTGAAACTTCCTTTTGAAAGAGCAGTTTTGAAACACTTTTTTTGTAGAATCTGCAAGTAGATATTTGGAGGGCTTTGAGGCAAATGCTGGGAAATGAAATATCTTCACCTAAAAACAAGAGAGAAGCATTCTCAGAAACTTCTGTGTGATGAGTGCGTTCAACTCAGAGACTTGAACATTCCTTTTGATAGAGCAGTTTGGAACCACTGCTTTTGTAGAATCTGCAAGTGTTTACTTGGAGCGCTCTGAGGCCTATGCTGGAAAAGGAAGTATCTTCACATAAAAACTACACAGAAGCATTCTTAGATACTTAATAATGCTGAGTGCATTCTACTCACAGACTTAAACGTTCGTTTAGAAAGAGCAGTTTGGAAACACTCTTTTTGTTGAATCCGCAAGTAGATATTTGGAGCGCTTAGAGGCCTATGCTGGGAAATGAAATATCTTCACCTAAAAACAAGAGAGAAACATTCTCAGAAACGTCTGGGTGAGGAGTGCATTCAACCCACAGACTTGAACATTCCCTTCGATAGAGCAGTTTGGAAACACTCCTTTTGTAGAATCTGCAAGTTTTTATTTGGAGTGCTTTGAGGCCTATGCTGGAAAAGGAAATATCTTCACATACAAACTACACAGAAGCATTCTGGGATACATCTTGGTGATGAGTGCATTCAACTCACAGACTTGAACCTTCCTTTTGAAAGAGCAGTTTTGAAACCCTCTTTTTGTAGAATCTGCAAGTAGACATTTGGAGCGCTTTGAGGCCTATGCTGGGAAATGAAATATCTTCACCTCAAAACAGGAGAGAAGCATTCTCAGAAACTTCTGTGTGATGAGTGCATTCAACTCACAGACTTGAACATTCCTTTCGATAGAGCAGTTTGGAAACACTCCTTTTGTAGAATCTGCAAGTGTTTATTTGGAGTGCTTTGAGGCCTATGCTAGAAAAGGAAATAACTTCACATAAAAACTACACAGATGCATTCTGAGATACTTCTTGGTGATGAGTGCATTCAACTCACAGACTTCAACATTCCTTTTGAAAGAGCAGTTTTGAAACACTCTTTTTGTAGAATCTGCAAGTAGATATTTGGAGCGCTTTGAGGCCTATGCTGGGAAATGAAATATCTTCACCTAAAAACAAGAGAGAAGCATTCTCAGAAACTTCTGTGTGATGAGTGCATTCAACTCACAGACTTGAATATTCTCTTCGATAGAGCAGTTTGGAAACACTCCTTTTGTAGAATCTGCATGTTTTTATTTGGAGCGCTCTGAGGCCTATGCTGGAAAAGGAAATATCTTCACATAAAAACTAGACAGAAGCATTCTCAGAAACTTCTGCGTGATGAGTTCATTCAACTCACAAAGTTGAACGTTCCTTTCTATAGGACACTTTTGAAACACTCCTTTAGTAGAATCTGCAAGTGTTTATTTCGAGCCCTTTGAGGCCAAAGATTGAAAAGGAAATGTCTTCAAATAACAACTACACAGAAGCATCCTCAGAAACTTCTTTGTGATGAGTGCATTCAACTCACAGACTTGAACCTTCCTTTTGAAAGAGCAGTTTTGAAACACTCTTTTTGTTGAATCTGCAAGTAGATATTTCGAGCGCTTTGAGGCCTTTGATGGGAAATGAAATATCTTCACCTAAAAACAAGAGAGAGGCATTCTCAGAAACTTCTATGTGATGAGGGCATTCAACTCAGAGACATGAACCTTCCTTTTGAAAGAGGAGTTTTGAAACACTCTTTTTGTAGAATCTGCATGTGTTTATTTGGAGTGCTTTGAGGCCTATGCTGGAAAAGGAAATATCTTCGCATTAAAACTACACAGAAGCATTCTGAGATACTTCTTGGTGATGAGTGCATTCAAATCACAGAGGTGAACTTTCCTTTTGAAAGAGCAGTTTTGAAACACTCTTTTTGTAGAATCTGCAAGTAGATATTCGGACCGCTTTGAGGCCTAGGCTGGGAAATGAAATATCTTCACCTAAAAACAAGAGAGAGGCATTCTCGGAAACTTCTTTGTGATGAGGGCATTCAACTCACAGACTTGAGCCTTTCTTTTGAAAGAGGAGTTTTGAAACACTCTTTTTGTAGAATCTGCAAGGAGACATTTGGAGGGCTTTGAGGCCTATGCTGGGAAATGAAATATCTTCACCTAAAAACAAGAGAGAAGCATTCTCAGAAACTTCTGTGTGATGAGTGCATTCAACTCACAGCCTTGAACATTCCTTTCGATAGAGCAGTTTGGAAACACTCCTTTTGTAGAATCTGCAAGTGTTTATTTGGGGTGCTTTGAGGCCTATGCTGGAAAGGGAAATATCTTCACATAAAAACTACACAGAAGCATTCTCAGAAACTTCTGTGTGATGAGTGCATTCAACCCACAGACTTGAACATTTCTTCCGATAGAGCAGTTTGGAAACACTCCTTTTGTAGAATCTGCAAGTGTTTATTTGGAGCGCTCTGAGGCCTATGCTGGAAAAGGAAACATCTTCACATAAAAACTAGACAGAAGCATTCTCAGAAACTTCTGTGTGATGAGTTCATTCAACTCACAAACTTGAAGGTTCCTTTTGATATGACAGTTTTGAAACCCTCTTTCAGTAGAATCTGCAAGTGTTTAATTCTAGCCCTTTGAGGCCAAAGATGGAAAAGGAAATGTCCTCAAATAACAACTACACAGAAGCATTCTCAGAAACTTCTTTGTGATGAGTGCATTCAACTCACAGACTTGAACCTTCCTTTGGAAAGAGCAGTTTTGAAACACTGTTTTTGTAGAATCTGCAAGTAGACATTTGGAGCGCTTTGAGGCCTATGCTGGGAAACGAAATATCTTCACCTAAAAACAAGAGAGAAGCATTCTCAGAAACTTCTGTGTGATGAGTGCATTCAACTCACAGACTTGAACATTCCTTTCGATAGAGCAGTTTGGAAACACTCCTTTTGTAGAATCTACAAGTGTTTATTTGGAGTGCTTTGAGGCCTATGATGGAAAAGGAAATATCTTCACATAAAAACTACAGAGAAGCATTCTGAGATACTTCTTGGTGACGAGTGCATTCAACTCACAGACCTGAACTTTCCTTTTGAAAGAGCAGTTTTGAAACACTCTTTTTGTAGAATCTGCAAGTAGATATTTGGAGCGCTTTGAGGCCTATGCTGGGAAATGAAATATCTTCACCTAAAAACAAGAGAGAGGCATTCTCAGAAACTTCTTTGTGGTGAGGGCATTTAACTCACAGACTTGAACCTCCCTTTGGAAAGAGGAGTTTTGAAACACTGTTTTTGTAGAATCTGCAAGGAGACATTTGGAGGGCTTTGAGGCCTATGCTGGGAAATGAAATATCTTCACCTAAAAACATGAGAGAAGCATTCTCAGAAACTTCTGTGTGATGAGTGCATTGAACTCACAGCCTTGAACATTCCTTTTGATAGAGCAGTTTGGAAACACTCCTTTTGTAGAATCTGCAAGTGTTTATTTGGGGAGCTTAGAGGCCTATGCTGGAAAAGGAAATATCTTCACATAAAAACTACACAGAAGCATTCTGAGATACTTCCTTGTGATGAGTGCATTCAACTCACCGACTTGAACCTTCCTTTTGAAAGAGTAGGTTTGAAACACTCTTTTTGTACAATCTGAGTGTAGACATTTGGAGTGCTTTGAGGCCTATGCTGGGAAATGAAATATCTTCACCTAAAAACAAGACAGAAGCATTCTCAGAAACTTCTGTGTGATGAGTGCATTCAACTCACAGACTTGAACATTCCTATCGATAGAGCAGTTTGGAAACACTCCTTTTGTAGAATCTGCAAGTGTTTATTTGGAGTGCTTTGAGGCCTATGCTAGAAAAGGAAATATTTTCACATAAAAACTACACAGAAGCATTTTGAGATACTTCCTGGTGATGAGTGCATTCAACTCACAGACTTGAACCTTCCTTTTGAAAGAGCAGTTTTGAAACACTCTTTTTGTAGAATCCGCAAGTAGATATTTGGAGCGCTTTGAGGCCTACGATGGGAAATGAAATATCTTCACCTAAAAAGAAGAGAGAAGCATTCTCAGAAACTTCTGTGTGATGAGTGCATTCAACTCACAGACTTGAACCTTCCTTCCGATAGAGCAGTTTGGAAACACTCCTTTTGTAGAATCTGCAAGGTTTATTTGGAGCGCTCTGAGGCCTATGCTGGAAAAGGAAATATCTTCACGTAAAAACTAGACAGAAGAATTCTCAGAAACTTGTTTGTGATGAGTGCATTCAACTCACCGACTTGAACCTTTCTTTTGAAGGAGCAGTTTTGAAACACGCTTTTTGTAGGATCTGCTAGTGTATAATTGGAGCGCTGTGAGGCCTATGCTTGGAAATGAAATATCTTCACCTCAAAACAAGAGAGAAGCCTTCTCAGAAACTTCTGTGCGATGAGTGCATTCAACTCACAGACTTGAACATTCCTTTCGATAGAGCAGTTTGGAAACACTCCTTTTGTAGAATCTGCAAGTGTTTATTTGGAGCGCTATGAGGCCTATGCTGGAAAAGGAAATATCTTCACATAAAAACTAGACAGAAGCATTCTCAGAAACTTCTGTGTGATGAGTACATTCAACTCACAAACTTGAACGTTCCTTTTGATAGGATAGTTTTGAAACACTCCTTTAGTAGAATCTGCAAGTGTTTATTTCGAGCCCTTTGAGGCCAATGATGGAAAAGGAAATGGTTTCAAATAAGAACTACACAGAAGCATTCTCAGAAACTTCTTTGTGATGAGTGCATTCAACTCACAGACTTGAACCTTCCTTTTGAAAGAGCAGTTTTGAAACACTCTTTTTGTAGAATCTGCAAGTAGACATTTGGAGCGCTTAGAGGCCTATGCTGGGAAATGAAATATCTTCACCTAAAAACAAGAGAGAAGCATTCTCAGAAACTTCTGTGTGATGAGTGCATTCACCTCACAGACTTGAACATTCCTTTCGATAGAGCAGTTTGGAAACACTCCTTTTGTGGAGTCTGCAAGTGTTTATTTGGAGCGCTCTGAGGCCTATGCAGGAAAAGGAAATGTCTTCACATAAAAGCTAGACAGAAGCATTCTCAGAAACTTCTGTGTGATGAGTTCATTCAACTCACACACTTGAACGTTCCTTTTGATAGGACGGTTTTGAAACCCTCCTTTAGTAGAATCTGCAAGTGTTTATTTCGAGCCCTTTGAGGCCAATGATGGAAAAGGAAATGTCTTCAAATAACAACTACACAGAAGCATTCTCAGAAACTTCTGTGTGATGAGTGCATTGAACTCACCGACTTCAACATTCCTTTCGATAGAGCAGTTTGGAAACACTCCTTTTGTAGAATCTGCAAGTGTTTTTTGGAGTGCTTTGAGGCCTATGCTGGAAAAGGAAATATCTTCACATAAAAACTGCACAGAAGCATTCTGAGATACTTCTTGGTGATGAGTTCATTCAACTCACAGACGTGAAATTTCCTTTTGAAAGAGTAGTTTTGAAACACTCTTTTTGTAGAATCTGCAGGTAGATATTTGGAGCGCTTTGAGGCCTATGCTGGGAAATGAAATATCTCCACCTAAAAACAAGAGAGAGGCATTCTCAGAAACTTCTTTGTGATGAGGGCATTCAACTCACAGACTTGAACCTTCCTTTGGAAAGAGCAGTTTTGAAACACTCTTTTTGTAGAATCTGCCAGGAGACATTTGGAGGGCTTTGAGGCCTATGCTGGGAAATGAAATATCTTCACCTAAAAACAAGAGAGAAGCATTCTCAGAAACTTCTGTGTGATGAGTGCATTCAACTCACAGCCTTGAACATTCCTTTCGATAGAGCAGTTTGGAAACACTCCTTTTGTAGAATCTGTAAGTGTTTATTTGGGTAGCTTTGAGGCCTATGCTGGAAAAGGAAATATCTTCACATAAAAACTACACAGAAGCATTCTGAGATACTTCCTGGTGATGAGTGCATTCAACTCACAGACTTGAACCTTCCTTTAGAAAGAGCAGTTTTGAAACACTCTTTTTGTAGAGTCCGCAAGTAGATATTTGGAGCGCTTTGAGGCCTATGTTGGGAAATGACATATCTTCACCTAAAAACAAGAGAGAAGCATTCTCAGAAACTTCTGTGTGATGAGTGCATTCAACTCACAGACTTGAACATTCCTTTCGATAGAGCAGTTTGGAAACACTCCTTTTGTAGAAACTGCAAGTGTTTATTTGGAGCGCTCTGAGGCCTATGCTGGAAAAGGAAATGTCTTCATATAAAAACTAGACAGAAGCATTCTCAGAAACTTCTGTGTGATGAGCTCTTTCAACTCTCAAACTTGAACGTTCCTTTCTATAGGACACTTTTGAAACACTCCTTTAGTAGAATCTTCAAGTGTTTATTTCGAGCCCTTTGAGGCCAAAGATTGAAAAGGAAATGTCTTCAAATAACAACACCACACAAGCATTCTCAGAAACTTCTTTGTCGTGAGTGCATTCAACTCACAGACTTGAACATTCCTTTCGATAGAGCAGTTTGGAAACACTCCTTTTGTAGAATCTGCAAGTGTTTATTTCTAGTGCTTTGAGGCCTATGCTGGAAAAGGAAATATCTTCACATACAAACTACACAGAAGCATTCTGAGATACTTCTTGGTGATGAGTGCATTCAACTCACAGACTTCAACCTTCCTTTTGAAAGAGCAGTTTTGAAACACTCTTTTTGTAGAATCTGCAAGTAGATATTTGGAGCGCTTTGAGGCCTATGCTGGGAAATGAAATATCTTCACCTAAAAACAAGAGAGAAGCATTCTCAGAAACTTCTGTGTGATGACTGCATTCAACTAACAGACTTGAATATTCCCTTCGATAGAGCAGTTTGGAAACACTCCTTTTGTAGAATCTGCAAGTGTTTATTTGGAGCGCTGTGAGGCCTATGCTGGAAAAGGAAATATCTTCACATAAAAACTAGACAGAAGCATTCTCAGAAAGTTCTGCGTGATGAGTTCATTCAACTCACAAAGTTGAACGTTCCTCTCTATAGGACAGTTTTGAAACACTCCTTTAGTAGAATCTGCAAGTGTTTATTTCGAGCCCTTTGAGGCCAAAGATTGAAAAGGAAATATCTTCAAATAACAACTACACAGAAGCATTCTCAGAAACTTCTTTGTGATGAGTGCATTCAACTCACAGACTTGAACCTTCCTTTTGAAAGAGCAGTTTTGAAACACTCTTTTTGTAGAATCTGCAAGTAGATTTTTGGAGCGCTTTGAGGCCTATGCTGGGAAATGAAATATCTTCACCTAAAAACAAGAGAGAAGCATTCTCAGAAACTTCTGTGTGATGAGTGCATTCAACTCGCAGACTTGAACATTCCTTTTGATAGAGCAGTTTGATAACACTCCTTTTGTGGAATCTCCAAGTGTTTATTTGGAGCCCTCTGAGGCCTATGCTGGAAAAGGAAATATCTTCACATAAAATCTACACAGAAGCATTCTGAGATACTTCTTGTTGATGAGTGCATTCAACTCACAGACCTGAAGTTTCCTTTTGAAAGAGCAGTTTTGAAACACTCTTTTTGTAGAATCTGCAAGTAGATATTTGGAGGGCTTTGAGGCCTAGGCTGGGAAATGAAATATCTTCACCTAAAAACAAGAGAGAGGCATTCTCAGAAACTTCTTTGTGATGAGGGCATTCAACTCACAGACTTGAAACTTCCTTTTGAAAGAGCAGTTTTGAAACACTTTTTTTGTAGAATCTGCAAGTAGATATTTGGAGGGCTTTGAGGCAAATGCTGGGAAATGAAATATCTTCACCTAAAAACAAGAGAGAAGCATTCTCAGAAACTTCTGTGTGATGAGTGCGTTCAACTCAGAGACTTGAACATTCCTTTTGATAGAGCAGTTTGGAACCACTGCTTTTGTAGAATCTGCAAGTGTTTACTTGGAGCGCTCTGAGGCCTATGCTGGAAAAGGAAGTATCTTCACATAAAAACTACACAGAAGCATTCTTAGATACTTAATAATGCTGAGTGCATTCTACTCACAGACTTAAACGTTCGTTTAGAAAGAGCAGTTTGGAAACACTCTTTTTGTTGAATCCGCAAGTAGATATTTGGAGCGCTTAGAGGCCTATGCTGGGAAATGAAATATCTTCACCTAAAAACAAGAGAGAAACATTCTCAGAAACGTCTGGGTGAGGAGTGCATTCAACCCACAGACTTGAACATTCCCTTCGATAGAGCAGTTTGGAAACACTCCTTTTGTAGAATCTGCAAGTTTTTATTTGGAGTGCTTTGAGGCCTATGCTGGAAAAGGAAATATCTTCACATACAAACTACACAGAAGCATTCTGGGATACATCTTGGTGATGAGTGCATTCAACTCACAGACTTGAACCTTCCTTTTGAAAGAGCAGTTTTGAAACCCTCTTTTTGTAGAATCTGCAAGTAGACATTTGGAGCGCTTTGAGGCCTATGCTGGGAAATGAAATATCTTCACCTCAAAACAGGAGAGAAGCATTCTCAGAAACTTCTGTGTGATGAGTGCATTCAACTCACAGACTTGAACATTCCTTTCGATAGAGCAGTTTGGAAACACTCCTTTTGTAGAATCTGCAAGTGTTTATTTGGAGTGCTTTGAGGCCTATGCTAGAAAAGGAAATAACTTCACATAAAAACTACACAGATGCATTCTGAGATACTTCTTGGTGATGAGTGCATTCAACTCACAGACTTCAACATTCCTTTTGAAAGAGCAGTTTTGAAACACTCTTTTTGTAGAATCTGCAAGTAGATATTTGGAGCGCTTTGAGGCCTATGCTGGGAAATGAAATATCTTCACCTAAAAACAAGAGAGAAGCATTCTCAGAAACTTCTGTGTGATGAGTGCATTCAACTCACAGACTTGAATATTCTCTTCGATAGAGC
Source organism: Pongo pygmaeus (assembly GCF_028885625.2). Classification (NCBI taxonomy): domain Eukaryota; kingdom Metazoa; phylum Chordata; class Mammalia; order Primates; family Hominidae; genus Pongo; species Pongo pygmaeus. The sequence continues at coordinate 103,435,609 of NC_072373.2, read as the reverse complement.
AGTTTGGAAACACTCCTTTTGTAGAATCTGCATGTTTTTATTTGGAGCGCTCTGAGGCCTATGCTGGAAAAGGAAATATCTTCACATAAAAACTAGACAGAAGCATTCTCAGAAACTTCTGCGTGATGAGTTCATTCAACTCACAAAGTTGAACGTTCCTTTCTATAGGACACTTTTGAAACACTCCTTTAGTAGAATCTGCAAGTGTTTATTTCGAGCCCTTTGAGGCCAAAGATTGAAAAGGAAATGTCTTCAAATAACAACTACACAGAAGCATCCTCAGAAACTTCTTTGTGATGAGTGCATTCAACTCACAGACTTGAACCTTCCTTTTGAAAGAGCAGTTTTGAAACACTCTTTTTGTTGAATCTGCAAGTAGATATTTCGAGCGCTTTGAGGCCTTTGATGGGAAATGAAATATCTTCACCTAAAAACAAGAGAGAGGCATTCTCAGAAACTTCTATGTGATGAGGGCATTCAACTCAGAGACATGAACCTTCCTTTTGAAAGAGGAGTTTTGAAACACTCTTTTTGTAGAATCTGCATGTGTTTATTTGGAGTGCTTTGAGGCCTATGCTGGAAAAGGAAATATCTTCGCATTAAAACTACACAGAAGCATTCTGAGATACTTCTTGGTGATGAGTGCATTCAAATCACAGAGGTGAACTTTCCTTTTGAAAGAGCAGTTTTGAAACACTCTTTTTGTAGAATCTGCAAGTAGATATTCGGACCGCTTTGAGGCCTAGGCTGGGAAATGAAATATCTTCACCTAAAAACAAGAGAGAGGCATTCTCGGAAACTTCTTTGTGATGAGGGCATTCAACTCACAGACTTGAGCCTTTCTTTTGAAAGAGGAGTTTTGAAACACTCTTTTTGTAGAATCTGCAAGGAGACATTTGGAGGGCTTTGAGGCCTATGCTGGGAAATGAAATATCTTCACCTAAAAACAAGAGAGAAGCATTCTCAGAAACTTCTGTGTGATGAGTGCATTCAACTCACAGCCTTGAACATTCCTTTCGATAGAGCAGTTTGGAAACACTCCTTTTGTAGAATCTGCAAGTGTTTATTTGGGGTGCTTTGAGGCCTATGCTGGAAAGGGAAATATCTTCACATAAAAACTACACAGAAGCATTCTCAGAAACTTCTGTGTGATGAGTGCATTCAACCCACAGACTTGAACATTTCTTCCGATAGAGCAGTTTGGAAACACTCCTTTTGTAGAATCTGCAAGTGTTTATTTGGAGCGCTCTGAGGCCTATGCTGGAAAAGGAAACATCTTCACATAAAAACTAGACAGAAGCATTCTCAGAAACTTCTGTGTGATGAGTTCATTCAACTCACAAACTTGAAGGTTCCTTTTGATATGACAGTTTTGAAACCCTCTTTCAGTAGAATCTGCAAGTGTTTAATTCTAGCCCTTTGAGGCCAAAGATGGAAAAGGAAATGTCCTCAAATAACAACTACACAGAAGCATTCTCAGAAACTTCTTTGTGATGAGTGCATTCAACTCACAGACTTGAACCTTCCTTTGGAAAGAGCAGTTTTGAAACACTGTTTTTGTAGAATCTGCAAGTAGACATTTGGAGCGCTTTGAGGCCTATGCTGGGAAACGAAATATCTTCACCTAAAAACAAGAGAGAAGCATTCTCAGAAACTTCTGTGTGATGAGTGCATTCAACTCACAGACTTGAACATTCCTTTCGATAGAGCAGTTTGGAAACACTCCTTTTGTAGAATCTACAAGTGTTTATTTGGAGTGCTTTGAGGCCTATGATGGAAAAGGAAATATCTTCACATAAAAACTACAGAGAAGCATTCTGAGATACTTCTTGGTGACGAGTGCATTCAACTCACAGACCTGAACTTTCCTTTTGAAAGAGCAGTTTTGAAACACTCTTTTTGTAGAATCTGCAAGTAGATATTTGGAGCGCTTTGAGGCCTATGCTGGGAAATGAAATATCTTCACCTAAAAACAAGAGAGAGGCATTCTCAGAAACTTCTTTGTGGTGAGGGCATTTAACTCACAGACTTGAACCTCCCTTTGGAAAGAGGAGTTTTGAAACACTGTTTTTGTAGAATCTGCAAGGAGACATTTGGAGGGCTTTGAGGCCTATGCTGGGAAATGAAATATCTTCACCTAAAAACATGAGAGAAGCATTCTCAGAAACTTCTGTGTGATGAGTGCATTGAACTCACAGCCTTGAACATTCCTTTTGATAGAGCAGTTTGGAAACACTCCTTTTGTAGAATCTGCAAGTGTTTATTTGGGGAGCTTAGAGGCCTATGCTGGAAAAGGAAATATCTTCACATAAAAACTACACAGAAGCATTCTGAGATACTTCCTTGTGATGAGTGCATTCAACTCACCGACTTGAACCTTCCTTTTGAAAGAGTAGGTTTGAAACACTCTTTTTGTACAATCTGAGTGTAGACATTTGGAGTGCTTTGAGGCCTATGCTGGGAAATGAAATATCTTCACCTAAAAACAAGACAGAAGCATTCTCAGAAACTTCTGTGTGATGAGTGCATTCAACTCACAGACTTGAACATTCCTATCGATAGAGCAGTTTGGAAACACTCCTTTTGTAGAATCTGCAAGTGTTTATTTGGAGTGCTTTGAGGCCTATGCTAGAAAAGGAAATATTTTCACATAAAAACTACACAGAAGCATTTTGAGATACTTCCTGGTGATGAGTGCATTCAACTCACAGACTTGAACCTTCCTTTTGAAAGAGCAGTTTTGAAACACTCTTTTTGTAGAATCCGCAAGTAGATATTTGGAGCGCTTTGAGGCCTACGATGGGAAATGAAATATCTTCACCTAAAAAGAAGAGAGAAGCATTCTCAGAAACTTCTGTGTGATGAGTGCATTCAACTCACAGACTTGAACCTTCCTTCCGATAGAGCAGTTTGGAAACACTCCTTTTGTAGAATCTGCAAGGTTTATTTGGAGCGCTCTGAGGCCTATGCTGGAAAAGGAAATATCTTCACGTAAAAACTAGACAGAAGAATTCTCAGAAACTTGTTTGTGATGAGTGCATTCAACTCACCGACTTGAACCTTTCTTTTGAAGGAGCAGTTTTGAAACACGCTTTTTGTAGGATCTGCTAGTGTATAATTGGAGCGCTGTGAGGCCTATGCTTGGAAATGAAATATCTTCACCTCAAAACAAGAGAGAAGCCTTCTCAGAAACTTCTGTGCGATGAGTGCATTCAACTCACAGACTTGAACATTCCTTTCGATAGAGCAGTTTGGAAACACTCCTTTTGTAGAATCTGCAAGTGTTTATTTGGAGCGCTATGAGGCCTATGCTGGAAAAGGAAATATCTTCACATAAAAACTAGACAGAAGCATTCTCAGAAACTTCTGTGTGATGAGTACATTCAACTCACAAACTTGAACGTTCCTTTTGATAGGATAGTTTTGAAACACTCCTTTAGTAGAATCTGCAAGTGTTTATTTCGAGCCCTTTGAGGCCAATGATGGAAAAGGAAATGGTTTCAAATAAGAACTACACAGAAGCATTCTCAGAAACTTCTTTGTGATGAGTGCATTCAACTCACAGACTTGAACCTTCCTTTTGAAAGAGCAGTTTTGAAACACTCTTTTTGTAGAATCTGCAAGTAGACATTTGGAGCGCTTAGAGGCCTATGCTGGGAAATGAAATATCTTCACCTAAAAACAAGAGAGAAGCATTCTCAGAAACTTCTGTGTGATGAGTGCATTCACCTCACAGACTTGAACATTCCTTTCGATAGAGCAGTTTGGAAACACTCCTTTTGTGGAGTCTGCAAGTGTTTATTTGGAGCGCTCTGAGGCCTATGCAGGAAAAGGAAATGTCTTCACATAAAAGCTAGACAGAAGCATTCTCAGAAACTTCTGTGTGATGAGTTCATTCAACTCACACACTTGAACGTTCCTTTTGATAGGACGGTTTTGAAACCCTCCTTTAGTAGAATCTGCAAGTGTTTATTTCGAGCCCTTTGAGGCCAATGATGGAAAAGGAAATGTCTTCAAATAACAACTACACAGAAGCATTCTCAGAAACTTCTTTGTGATGAGTGTATTCAACTCGCAGGCTTGAACCTTCCTTTTGAAACACTCTTTTTGTAGAATCTGCAAGTAGATATTTGGAGCGCTTTGAGTCCTATGCTAGGAAATGAAATATCTTCACCTAAAAAAAAGAGAGAAGCATTCTCAGAAACTTCTGCGTGATGAGTGCATTCAACTCACAATCTTGAACATTCCTTTCAATAGAGCAGTTTGGAAACACTCCTTTTGTAGAATCTGCAAGGTTTATTTGGATCGTTCTGAGGCCTATGCTGGAAAAGGAAATATTTTCACATAAAAACTAGACAGAAGCATTCTCAGAAACTTCTGTGTGATGAGTGCATTGAACTCACAGCCTTGAACATTCCTTTCGATAGAGCAGTTTGGAAACACTCCTTTTGTAGAATCTGCAAGTGTTTATTTGGGGAGCTTAGAGGCCTATGCTGGAAAAGGAAATATCTTCACATAAAAACTACACAGAAGCATTCTGAGATACTTCCTTGTGATGAGTGCATTCAACTCACCGACTTGAACCTTCCTTTTGAAAGAGTAGGTTTGAAACACTCTTTTTGTACAATCTGAGTGTAGACATTTGGAGTGCTTTGAGGCCTATGCTGGGAAATGAAATATCTTCACCTAAAAACAAGACAGAAGCATTCTCAGAAACTTCTGTGTGATGAGTGCATTCAACTCACAGACTTGAACATTCCTATCGATAGAGCAGTTTGGAAACACTCCTTTTGTAGAATCTGCAAGTGTTTATTTGGAGTGCTTTGAGGCCTATGCTAGAAAAGGAAATATTTTCACATAAAAACTACACAGAAGCATTTTGAGATACTTCCTGGTGATGAGTGCATTCAACTCACAGACTTGAACCTTCCTTTTGAAAGAGCAGTTTTGAAACACTCTTTTTGTAGAATCCGCAAGTAGATATTTGGAGCGCTTTGAGGCCTACGATGGGAAATGAAATATCTTCACCTAAAAAGAAGAGAGAAGCATTCTCAGAAACTTCTGTGTGATGAGTGCATTCAACTCACAGACTTGAACCTTCCTTCCGATAGAGCAGTTTGGAAACACTCCTTTTGTAGAATCTGCAAGGTTTATTTGGAGCGCTCTGAGGCCTATGCTGGAAAAGGAAATATCTTCACGTAAAAACTAGACAGAAGAATTCTCAGAAACTTGTTTGTGATGAGTGCATTCAACTCACCGACTTGAACCTTTCTTTTGAAGGAGCAGTTTTGAAACACGCTTTTTGTAGGATCTGCTAGTGTATAATTGGAGCGCTGTGAGGCCTATGCTTGGAAATGAAATATCTTCACCTCAAAACAAGAGAGAAGCCTTCTCAGAAACTTCTGTGCGATGAGTGCATTCAACTCACAGACTTGAACATTCCTTTCGATAGAGCAGTTTGGAAACACTCCTTTTGTAGAATCTGCAAGTGTTTATTTGGAGCGCTATGAGGCCTATGCTGGAAAAGGAAATATCTTCACATAAAAACTAGACAGAAGCATTCTCAGAAACTTCTGTGCGATGAGTACATTCAACTCACAAACTTGAACGTTCATTTTGATAGGATAGTTTTGAAACACTCCTTTAGTAGAATCTGCAAGTGTTTATTTCGAGCCCTTTGAGGCCAATGATGGAAAAGGAAATGGTTTCAAATAAGAACTACACAGAAGCATTCTCAGAAACTTCTTTGTGATGAGTGCATTCAACTCACAGACTTGAACCTTCCTTTTGAAAGAGCAGTTTTGAAACACTCTTTTTGTAGAATCTGCAAGTAGACATTTGGAGCGCTTAGAGGCCTATGCTGGGAAATGAAATATCTTCACCTAAAAACAAGAGAGAAGCATTCTCAGAAACTTCTGTGTGATGAGTGCATTCACCTCACAGACTTGAACATTCCTTTCGATAGAGCAGTTTGGAAACACTCCTTTTGTGGAGTCTGCAAGTGTTTATTTGGAGCGCTCTGAGGCCTATGCAGGAAAAGGAAATGTCTTCACATAAAAGCTAGACAGAAGCATTCTCAGAAACTTCTGTGTGATGAGTTCATTCAACTCACACACTTGAACGTTCCTTTTGATAGGACGGTTTTGAAACCCTCCTTTAGTAGAATCTGCAAGTGTTTATTTCGAGCCCTTTGAGGCCAATGATGGAAAAGGAAATGTCTTCAAATAACAACTACACAGAAGCATTCTCAGAAACTTCTTTGTGATGAGTGTATTCAACTCGCAGGCTTGAACCTTCCTTTTGAAACACTCTTTTTGTAGAATCTGCAAGTAGATATTTGGAGCGCTTTGAGTCCTATGCTAGGAAATGAAATATCTTCACCTAAAAAAAAGAGAGAAGCATTCTCAGAAACTTCTGCGTGATGAGTGCATTCAACTCACAATCTTGAACATTCCTTTCAATAGAGCAGTTTGGAAACACTCCTTTTGTAGAATCTGCAAGGTTTATTTGGATCATTCTGAGGCCTATGCTGGAAAAGGAAATATTTTCACATAAAAACTAGACAGAAGCATTCTCAGAAACTTCTGTGTGATGAGTTCATTCAACTCACAAACTTGAACGTTCCTTTTGATAGAACAGTTTGGAAACACTCCTTTAGTAGAATCTGCAAGTGTTTATTTCGAGCCCTTTGAGGCCAAAGATGGAAAAGGAAATGTCTTCAATTAACAACTATACGGAAGCATTCTCAGAAACTTCTTTGTGATGTGTGCATTCATCTCACAGAATTGAACATTCCTTTCGATAGAGCAGTTTGGAAACACTCCTTTTGTAGAATCTGCAAGTGTTTATTTGGAGCGCTCTGAGGCCTACGCTGGAAAAGGAAATATCTTCACATAAAAACTAGACAGAAGTCTTCTGAGAAACTTCCGTGTGATGAGTTCATTCAACTCACACACTTGAACGTTCCTTTTGATAGGACAGTTTTGAAACACTCCTTTAGTAGAATCTGCAAGTGTTTATTTCGAGCCCATTGAGGCCAATGATTGAAAAGGAAATGTCTTCATATAACAACTACACAGAAGCATTCTCAGAAACTTCTTTGTGAAGAGTGCATTCAACTCACAGACTTGAACCTTCCTTTTGAAAGAGCAGTTTTGAAACACTCTTTTTGTAGAATCTGCAAGTAGACATTTGGAGCGCTTTGAGGCCTATGCTGGGAAATGAAATATCTTCACCTAAAAACAAGAGAGAAGCATTCTCAGAAACTTCTGTGTGATGAGTGCATTCAACTCACAGACTTGAACATTCCTTTCAATAGAGCAGTTTGGAAACACCCCTTTTGTAGAATCTGCAAGTGTTTATTTGGAGCGCTCTGAGGCCTATGCTGGAAAAGGAAATATCTTCACATAAAAACTAGACAGAAGCATTCTCAGAAACTTCTGTGTGATGAGTATATTCAACTCACAAACTTGAACGTTCCTTTTGATAGGACAGTTTTGAAACACTCCTTTAGTAGAATCTGCAAGTTTTTACTTCGAGCCCTTTGAGGCCAATGAAGGAAAAGGAAATGTCTTCAAATAACAACTACACAGAAGCATTCTCAGAAGCTTCTTTGTGATGAGTGCATTCAACTCACAGACTTGAACCTTCCTTTTGAAAGAGCAGTTTTGAAACACTCTTTTTGTAGAATCTGCAAGTAGACATTTGGAGCGCTTTGAGGCCTATGCTGGGAAATGAAATATCTTCACCTAAAAACAAGAGAGAAAAATTCTCAGAAACTTCTGTGTGATGAGTGCATTCAACTCACAGACTTGAACATGCCTTTCGATAGAGCAGTTTGCAAACACTCCTTTTGTAGAATCTGCAAGTGTTTATTTCGAGTGCTTTGAGGCCAATGATGGAAAAGGAAATATCTTCACATAAAAACTACACAGAAGCATTCTGAGATACTTCTTGGTCATGAGTGCATTCAACTCACAGACTTGAACCTTCCTTTTGAAAGAGCAGTTTTGAAACACTCTTTTTGTAGAATCTGCAAGTAGATATTTGGAGCGCTTTGAGGCCTATGCTGGGAAATGAAATATCTTCACCTAATAACAAGAGAGAAGCATTCTCAGAAACTTCTGTGTGATGAGTGCATTCAACTCACAGACTTGAACATTCCTTTCGATAGTGCAGTTTGGAAACACTCCTTTTGTAGAATCTGCAAGTGTTTATTTGGAGCACTCTGAGGCCTATGCTGGAAAAGGAAATATCTTCACATAAAAACTAGACAGAAGCATTCTCAGAAACTTCTGTGTGGTGAGTTCATTCAACTCACAACTTGAACGTTCCCTTTGATAGGACAGTTTTGAAACACTCCTTTAGTAGAATCTGCAAGTGTTTATTTCGAGCTCTTTGAGGCCAACGGTGGAAAAGGAAATGTCTTCAAATAACAACTACACAGAAGCATTCTCAGAAACTTCTTTGTGATGAGTGCATTCAACTCACAGATTGAACTTTCCTTTTGAAAGAGCAGTTCTGAAACACTCTTTTTGCAGAATCCGCAAGTGGATATTTGGAACGATATGAAGCGTATGCTGGGAAATGAAATATCTTCACCTAAAAACAAGACAGAGGTCTTCTCAGAAACTTCTGTGTGATGAGTGCATTGAACTCACAGACTTGAACATTCCTTTTGATAGAGTAGTTTGGAAACACTCCTTTTGCATAATCTGCAAGGGTTTATTTGGAGCTCTTTGAGGCGTATGCTGGAAAAGGAAATATCTTCACATAAAAACTAGACAGAAGCACTCTGAGAAACTTCTTTGGGATGAGTGCTTCCTACTCACAGAGTTGAACCTTCTTTTTGATAGAAGAGTATTGAAACTCTCTTTTTGTAGAATCTGCAAGTGCACATTTGGAGCTGTTTGTGGCCAATGCTTGAAAAGGAAATATCTTCACGTAAAAACTATACAGAAGCATTCTCAGAAAGTTGTTTGTGATGAGTGCATTCCACTCACAGACTTGAACCTTTCTTTTGAAGCAGCAGTTTTGAAACGCGCTTTTTGTAGAATCTGCTAGTGTATACTTGGAGCGCTGTGAGGCCTACGGTGGGAAATGAAATATCTTCACCTAAAAACAGGAGAGAAGCATTCTCAGAAACTTCTGTGTGATGAGTGCATTCAACTCACAGACTTCAACATTCCTTTCGATAGAGCAGTTTGGAAACACACCTTTTGTAGAATCTGCAAGTGTTTATTTAGAGCGCTTTGAGGCCTATGTGGAAAAGGAAATATCTTCACATAAAAACTAGACAGAAGCGTTCTGAGAAACTTCCTGGTGATGAGTGCATTCAACTCACAGACTTGACCATTCCTTTCGATAGAGCACTTTGGAAACATTCATTTTGTAGATTCTGCAAGTGTTTATTTTGAGCGCTTTGAGGCCTATATTGGGAAATGAAATATCTTCACATAAAAACTACACAGAAGCATTCTCAGAAACTTCTGTGTGATGAGTGCATTCAACTCACAGACTTGAATATTTCTTTTGAAGGAGCAGTTTTGAAACGCTCTTTTTGTAGAATCGGCTTGTGCATAATTGTAGCGCTGGGTGGCCTACGCTGGGAAATGAAATATCTTCACCTAAAAACTAGACAGAAGCATTCTCAGAAACTTCTGTGTGACGAGTGTATTCAATTCACAGTCTTGAGCGTTCCTTTTAATAGGACAGTTTTGAAACACTCCTTTTGTAAAATCTGCAAGTGTTTATTTCTAGCGCTTTGAGGCCAATGCTGGAAAAGGAAGTGTCTTCACATAAAAAGTAGACAGAAGCATTCTGAGGAACTTCTTTGGGATGAGTGCATTCTACTCACAGAGTTGAAACTTCCTTTTGATAGAAGAGTTTTGAAACTCTCTTTTTGTACAATATGCAAGTACACATTTAGAGCTGTTTGAGGCCAATGCTGGAAAAGGAAATATCTACAGGTAAAAACTAGACAGAAGCATTCTCAGAAACTTGTTTGTGATGAGTGCATTCAACTCAGAGACTTGAACCTTTCTTTTGAAGGAGGAGTTTTGAAACACGTTTTTTGTAGAATCTGGTATTGTATACTTGGAGCACTGTTAGGCCAATGCTGGGAAATGAAATATCTTCACTTAAAACAAGACAGAAGCATTCTAAGAAACTTCTGTGTGATGAGTGCATTCAACTCACGGACTTGGACCTTCCTTTTGATAGGACAGTTTCGAAACACTCCTTTTGTAGAATCTGCAAATGTTTATTTCGAGCGCTTTGAGGCCAACGCTGGAAAAGGAAATGTCTTCAAATAACAACTACACAGAAGCATTCTCAAAAACTTCTTTGTGATGAGTACGTTGAACTCACAGACTTGAACGATCCCTGTGAAAGAGAAGCTTTGAAACACTCTTTTTGCAGAATCCGCAAGTGGATATTTGGAACGCTTTCAAGCGTATGCTGGGAAATGGAATACCTTCTCCTAAAAACTAGACAGAGGCCTTCTCAGAAACTTCTGTGTGATGAGTGCATTCAGCTCACCGACTTGAACATTCCTCTTGATAGAGCAGTTTGGAGACACTCGTTTTGCAGAATCTGCAAGTGTTTATTTCTAGCGCTTTGAGGCATATGCTGGAAAAGGAAATATCTTCACATAAAAACTAGACAGAAGCATTCTGAGAAACTTCTGTGTGATGAGTGCATTCAACTCACAGACTTGAACATTCCTTTTGATAGAGCTGTTTGGAAACACTCCTTTTGCAGAATCTGCAAGGGTTTATTTGGAGCGCTTTGAGGCGTATGCTGGAAAAGAAAATATCTTCACATAAAAACTAGACAGAAGCATTCTGAGAAACTTCTTTGGGATGAGTGCATTCTACTCACAGAGTTGAACCTTCTTTTTGATGGAGGAGTATTGAAACTCTCTTTTTGTAGAATCTGCAAGTGCACATTTGTAGCTGTTTCACGCCAATGCTGGAAAAGGAAATATCTTCACATAAAAACTAGACAGAAGCATTCTCAGAAACTTGTTCGTGATGAGTGCATTCAACTCACAGACTTGAAATTTTCTTTTGAAGGAGCAGGTTTGAAAAACGCTTTTTGTAGAATCTGCTAGTGTATATTTGGAGCGCTCTGAGGCCTATCCTGGGAAATGAAATATCTTCACCTAAAGACAAGAGAGAAGCATTCTCAGAAACTTCTGGGTGATGAGTGCATTCAACTCAGAGACTTGAACATTCCTTTCCATAGAGCAGTTTGGAAACACTCCTTTTGTAGAATCTGCAAGTGTTTCCTTGGAGCGCTTTGAGGCCTATGCTGGAAAAGGAAATATCTTCACATAAAAACTACACAGAAGCATTCTCAGAAACTTCTGTGTGATGAGTGCATTCAACTCACAGACTTGAACATTCCTTTCGATAGAGCAGTTTGCAAACACTCCTTTTGTAGAATCTGCAATTGTTTATTTAGAGCGCTCTGAGGCCTATGCTGGAAAAGGAAATATCTTCACATAAAAACTAGACAGAAGCATTCTCAGAAACTTCTTTGTGATGAGTGCATTCTACTCACAGACTTGAACCTTCTTTTTGATAGAAGAGTTTTGAAACTTCCTTTTTGTAGAATCTGCAAGTGCACATTTGGAGCTGTTTGAGGCCAATGCTGGAAAAGGAAATATCGTCACATAAAAACTAGACAGAAGCATTCTCAGAAACTTGTTTGTGATGAGTGCATTCAACTCACAGACTTGAACCTTTCTTTTGAAGGAGCAGTTTTGAAACACACTTTTTGTAGAATCTGCTAGTGTATATTTGGAGCGCTGTGAGGCCTATGCTGGGAAATGAAATATCTTCACCTAAAAACTAGACAGAAGCATTCTCAGAAACTTCTGTGTGATGAGTGCATTCAACTCACAGTGTTGAACGTTACTTTTGATAGGACAGTTTTGAAACACTCCTTTTGTAGAATCTGCAAGTGTTTATTTCGAGCGCTTTGAGGCCAATGCTGGAAAAGGAAATGTCTTCAAATAACAACTACACAGAAGCATTCTCAAAAACTTGTTTGTGATGAGTGCATTCAACACACAGACTTGAACGTTCCTTTTGAAAGAGCAGTTCTGAAACATTCTTTTTGCAGCATCCGCAAGTTTATATTTGGAACGCTTTGAAGCGTATGCTGGGAAATGAAATATCTTCACCTAAAAACTAGACAGAGGCATTCTCAGAAACTTCTGTGTGATGAGTGCATTCAACTCACAGACTTGAACATTCCTTTTGATAGAGCAGTTTGCAAACACTCCTTTTGTAGAATCTGCAAGTGCACACTTGGAGCTGTTTGAGGCCAATGCTGGAAAAGGAAATATCTTCACATAAAAACTAGACAGAAGCATTCACAGAAACTTGTTTGTGATGAGTGCATTCAACTCACAGACTTGAACCTTTCTTTTGAAGGAGCAGTTTTGAAACACTCTTTTTGTAGAATCTGCTAGTGTATATTTGGAGCCCTGTGAGGCCTACGCTGGAAAATGAAATATCTTCACCTAAAAACTAGAAAGAAGCATTCTCAGAAACTTCTGTGTGATGACTGCATTCAACTCACCGACTTGAACGTTCCTTTTGATGGGACAGTTTTGAAACACTCCTTTTGTAGAATCTGCAAGTGTTTATTTCGAGCGCTTTGAGGCCAATGCTGGAGAAGGAAATGTCTTCAAATAACAACTAAACAGAAGCACTCTCCAAAACTTCTTTGTGATGAGTGCATTCAACTCACAGACTTGAACGGCCCTTTTGAAAGAGCAGTTTCGAGACACTCTTTTTGCAGAATCCGCAAGTGGATATTTGGAACGCTTTGAAGCGTGTGCTGGGAAATGAAATATCTTCACCTAAAAAGTAGGCAGAAGCATTCTCAGAAACTTCTCTATGATGGGTGCATTCAACTCACAGACTTGAACATTCCTTTTGATAGAACAGTTTGGAAACACTCGTTCTGTAGAATCTGCAAGTGTTTATTTCGAGCGCTTTGAGGCCTATGTTGGGAAAGGAAGTATCTTCGTATAAAAACTAGATAGAAGCATTCTCAGAATCTTGTTTGTGATGAGTGCATTCAACTCACGGACTTGAACGTTCCTTTTGAAAGAGGAGTTTTGAAACACTCTTTTTGTATAATCTGCAAGTGGATATTTGGAGCGCTCTGAGGCCTATGCTGGGAAATGAAATATCTTCAGCTAAAAACTAGAGAGAAGCATTCTCAGAAACTTCTTTGCTATGCGTGCACTCAACTCACAGAGTTGAAGCTGACTTTTGATAGAGTAGTTTGGAAACACTATTTTTGTAATTTCTGCAAGTGGATATTTGGAGCGATTGCGGCATCTAGTGGGAAAGGAAATACATGCAGATGAAAACTAGATAGAACCATTCTCAGAAACCTCTTTCTGAAGATTGCGTTCAACTCACAGACTTGAACGTTCCTTTCGAAAGAGCAGTTGTGAAACACCCTTTTTGTAGAATCTGCAAGTGGATATTTGGAGAGCTCTGAGGCCTATGCTGGGAAATGAATTATCTTCTCCTACAAACTAGCCAGAAGCGTTCTCAGAAACTTCTCTGTGATGAGTGCATTCAACTCACAGACTTGAACATTCCTTTTGGTAGAGCAGTTTGGAAACACTCCTTTTGCAGAATCTGCAATGGTTTATTTGGAGCGCTTTGTGGACTATGCTGGAAAAGGAAATATCTACACATAAAAACTACACAGAAGCATTCTCAGAAACTTCTGTGGGATGAGTGATTTCAACTCACGGACTTGAACAGTCCTTTTGAAAGAGCAGTTTTGAGACACTCTTTTTGCAGAATCCGCAAGTGGATATTTGGAACGCTTTGAAGCGTGTGCTGGGAAATGAAATATATACACCTAAAAAGGAGACATAAGCATTCTCAGAAACTTCTGTATGATGGGTGCATTCAACTCACAGACTTGAACATTCCTTTCGATAGAGCAGTTTGGAAACACTCTTTTTGTAGTATCTGCAAGTGTTTATTTCGAGCGCTTTGAGGCCTATGTTGGAAAAGGAAGTATCTTCCTATAAAAACTGGATGGAAGCATTCTCAGAAACCTCTTCGTGATGAATGCATTCAACTCACAGACTTGAACCTTCCCTTTCAAAGAGTAGTTTTGAAACACTCTTTTTTAACAATCTGCAAGTGGATATTTGGAGCGCTCTGAGAACTATGGTGGGAAATGAATAATCTTCAGCTAAAAACTAGACAGAAACATTCTCAGAAATTTCTTTGCGATGCGTGCATTCAACTCACAGAGACGAAAATGACTTTTGATAGAGTAGTTTGGAAACACTATTTTTGTAATTTCTGCAAGTGGATATTTGGAGCGATTGCGGCATCTAGTGGGAAAGGAAATACATGCAGATGAAAACTAGATAGAACCATTCTCAGAAACCTCTTTCTGAAGATTGCGTTCAACTCACAGACTTGAACGTTCCTTTCGAAAGAGCAGTTGTGAAACACCCTTTTTGTAGAATCTGCAAGTGGATATTTGGAGAGCTCTGAGGCCTATGCTGGGAAATGAATTATCTTCTCCTACAAACTAGCCAGAAGCGTTCTCAGAAACTTCTCTGTGATGAGTGCATTCAACTCACAGACTTGAACATTCCTTTTGGTAGAGCAGTTTGGAAACACTCCTTTTGCAGAATCTGCAATGGTTTATTTGGAGCGCTTTGTGGACTATGCTGGAAAAGGAAATATCTACACATAAAAACTACACAGAAGCATTCTCAGAAACTTCTGTGGGATGAGTGATTTCAACTCACGGACTTGAACAGTCCTTTTGAAAGAGCAGTTTTGAGACACTCTTTTTGCAGAATCCGCAAGTGGATATTTGGAACGCTTTGAAGCGTGTGCTGGGAAATGAAATATATACACCTAAAAAGGAGACATAAGCATTCTCAGAAACTTCTGTATGATGGGTGCATTCAATTCACAGACTTGAACATTCCTTTCGATAGAGCAGTTTGGAAACACTCTTTTTGTAGTATCTGCAAGTGTTTATTTCGAGCGCTTTGAGGCCTATGTTGCGAAAGGAAGTATCTTCGTATAAAAACTAGACAGAAGCATTCTCAGAATCTTGTTTGTGATGAGTGCATTCAACTCACAGACTTGAACCTTCCTTTTGAAAGAGCAGTTTTGAAACACTCTTTTTGTAGAATCTGCAAGTAGACATTTGGAGCGCTTTGAGGCCTATGCTGGGAAATGAAATATCTTCACCTAAAAACAAGAGAGAAAAATTCTCAGAAACTTCTGTGTGATGAGTGCATTCAACTCACAGACTTGAACATGCCTTTCGATAGAGCAGTTTGCAAACACTCCTTTTGTAGAATCTGCAAGTGTTTATTTCGAGTGCTTTGAGGCCAATGATGGAAAAGGAAATATCTTCACATAAAAACTACACAGAAGCATTCTGAGATACTTCTTGGTCATGAGTGCATTCAACTCACAGACTTGAACCTTCCTTTTGAAAGAGCAGTTTTGAAACACTCTTTTTGTAGAATCTGCAAGTAGATATTTGGAGCGCTTTGAGGCCTATGCTGGGAAATGAAATATCTTCACCTAATAACAAGAGAGAAGCATTCTCAGAAACTTCTGTGTGATGAGTGCATTCAACTCACAGACTTGAACATTCCTTTCGATAGTGCAGTTTGGAAACACTCCTTTTGTAGAATCTGCAAGTGTTTATTTGGAGCACTCTGAGGCCTATGCTGGAAAAGGAAATATCTTCACATAAAAACTAGACAGAAGCATTCTCAGAAACTTCTGTGTGGTGAGTTCATTCAACTCACAACTTGAACGTTCCCTTTGATAGGACAGTTTTGAAACACTCCTTTAGTAGAATCTGCAAGTGTTTATTTCGAGCTCTTTGAGGCCAACGGTGGAAAAGGAAATGTCTTCAAATAACAACTACACAGAAGCATTCTCAGAAACTTCTTTGTGATGAGTGCATTCAACTCACAGATTGAACTTTCCTTTTGAAAGAGCAGTTCTGAAACACTCTTTTTGCAGAATCCGCAAGTGGATATTTGGAACGATATGAAGCGTATGCTGGGAAATGAAATATCTTCACCTAAAAACAAGACAGAGGTCTTCTCAGAAACTTCTGTGTGATGAGTGCATTGAACTCACAGACTTGAACATTCCTTTTGATAGAGTAGTTTGGAAACACTCCTTTTGCATAATCTGCAAGGGTTTATTTGGAGCTCTTTGAGGCGTATGCTGGAAAAGGAAATATCTTCACATAAAAACTAGACAGAAGCACTCTGAGAAACTTCTTTGGGATGAGTGCTTCCTACTCACAGAGTTGAACCTTCTTTTTGATAGAAGAGTATTGAAACTCTCTTTTTGTAGAATCTGCAAGTGCACATTTGGAGCTGTTTGTGGCCAATGCTTGAAAAGGAAATATCTTCACGTAAAAACTATACAGAAGCATTCTCAGAAAGTTGTTTGTGATGAGTGCATTCCACTCACAGACTTGAACCTTTCTTTTGAAGCAGCAGTTTTGAAACGCGCTTTTTGTAGAATCTGCTAGTGTATACTTGGAGCGCTGTGAGGCCTACGGTGGGAAATGAAATATCTTCACCTAAAAACAGGAGAGAAGCATTCTCAGAAACTTCTGTGTGATGAGTGCATTCAACTCACAGACTTCAACATTCCTTTCGATAGAGCAGTTTGGAAACACACCTTTTGTAGAATCTGCAAGTGTTTATTTAGAGCGCTTTGAGGCCTATGTGGAAAAGGAAATATCTTCACATAAAAACTAGACAGAAGCGTTCTGAGAAACTTCCTGGTGATGAGTGCATTCAACTCACAGACTTGACCATTCCTTTCGATAGAGCACTTTGGAAACATTCATTTTGTAGATTCTGCAAGTGTTTATTTTGAGCGCTTTGAGGCCTATATTGGGAAATGAAATATCTTCACATAAAAACTACACAGAAGCATTCTCAGAAACTTCTGTGTGATGAGTGCATTCAACTCACAGACTTGAATATTTCTTTTGAAGGAGCAGTTTTGAAACGCTCTTTTTGTAGAATCGGCTTGTGCATAATTGTAGCGCTGGGTGGCCTACGCTGGGAAATGAAATATCTTCACCTAAAAACTAGACAGAAGCATTCTCAGAAACTTCTGTGTGACGAGTGTATTCAATTCACAGTCTTGAGCGTTCCTTTTAATAGGACAGTTTTGAAACACTCCTTTTGTAAAATCTGCAAGTGTTTATTTCTAGCGCTTTGAGGCCAATGCTGGAAAAGGAAGTGTCTTCACATAAAAAGTAGACAGAAGCATTCTGAGGAACTTCTTTGGGATGAGTGCATTCTACTCACAGAGTTGAAACTTCCTTTTGATAGAAGAGTTTTGAAACTCTCTTTTTGTACAATATGCAAGTACACATTTAGAGCTGTTTGAGGCCAATGCTGGAAAAGGAAATATCTACAGGTAAAAACTAGACAGAAGCATTCTCAGAAACTTGTTTGTGATGAGTGCATTCAACTCAGAGACTTGAACCTTTCTTTTGAAGGAGGAGTTTTGAAACACGTTTTTTGTAGAATCTGGTATTGTATACTTGGAGCACTGTTAGGCCAATGCTGGGAAATGAAATATCTTCACTTAAAACAAGACAGAAGCATTCTAAGAAACTTCTGTGTGATGAGTGCATTCAACTCACGGACTTGGACCTTCCTTTTGATAGGACAGTTTCGAAACACTCCTTTTGTAGAATCTGCAAATGTTTATTTCGAGCGCTTTGAGGCCAACGCTGGAAAAGGAAATGTCTTCAAATAACAACTACACAGAAGCATTCTCAAAAACTTCTTTGTGATGAGTACGTTGAACTCACAGACTTGAACGATCCCTGTGAAAGAGAAGCTTTGAAACACTCTTTTTGCAGAATCCGCAAGTGGATATTTGGAACGCTTTCAAGCGTATGCTGGGAAATGGAATACCTTCTCCTAAAAACTAGACAGAGGCCTTCTCAGAAACTTCTGTGTGATGAGTGCATTCAGCTCACCGACTTGAACATTCCTCTTGATAGAGCAGTTTGGAGACACTCGTTTTGCAGAATCTGCAAGTGTTTATTTCTAGCGCTTTGAGGCATATGCTGGAAAAGGAAATATCTTCACATAAAAACTAGACAGAAGCATTCTGAGAAACTTCTGTGTGATGAGTGCATTCAACTCACAGACTTGAACATTCCTTTTGATAGAGCTGTTTGGAAACACTCCTTTTGCAGAATCTGCAAGGGTTTATTTGGAGCGCTTTGAGGCGTATGCTGGAAAAGAAAATATCTTCACATAAAAACTAGACAGAAGCATTCTGAGAAACTTCTTTGGGATGAGTGCATTCTACTCACAGAGTTGAACCTTCTTTTTGATGGAGGAGTATTGAAACTCTCTTTTTGTAGAATCTGCAAGTGCACATTTGTAGCTGTTTCACGCCAATGCTGGAAAAGGAAATATCTTCACATAAAAACTAGACAGAAGCATTCTCAGAAACTTGTTCGTGATGAGTGCATTCAACTCACAGACTTGAAATTTTCTTTTGAAGGAGCAGGTTTGAAAAACGCTTTTTGTAGAATCTGCTAGTGTATATTTGGAGCGCTCTGAGGCCTATCCTGGGAAATGAAATATCTTCACCTAAAGACAAGAGAGAAGCATTCTCAGAAACTTCTGGGTGATGAGTGCATTCAACTCAGAGACTTGAACATTCCTTTCCATAGAGCAGTTTGGAAACACTCCTTTTGTAGAATCTGCAAGTGTTTCTTTGGAGCGCTTTGAGGCCTATGCTGGAAAAGGAAATATCTTCACATAAAAACTACACAGAAGCATTCTCAGAAACTTCTGTGTGATGAGTGCATTCAACTCACAGACTTGAACATTCCTTTCGATAGAGCAGTTTGCAAACACTCCTTTTGTAGAATCTGCAATTGTTTATTTAGAGCGCTCTGAGGCCTATGCTGGAAAAGGAAATATCTTCACATAAAAACTAGACAGAAGCATTCTCAGAAACTTCTTTGTGATGAGTGCATTCTACTCACAGACTTGAACCTTCTTTTTGATAGAAGAGTTTTGAAACTTCCTTTTTGTAGAATCTGCAAGTGCACATTTGGAGCTGTTTGAGGCCAATGCTGGAAAAGGAAATATCGTCACATAAAAACTAGACAGAAGCATTCTCAGAAACTTGTTTGTGATGAGTGCATTCAACTCACAGACTTGAACCTTTCTTTTGAAGGAGCAGTTTTGAAACACACTTTTTGTAGAATCTGCTAGTGTATATTTGGAGCGCTGTGAGGCCTATGCTGGGAAATGAAATATCTTCACCTAAAAACTAGACAGAAGCATTCTCAGAAACTTCTGTGTGATGAGTGCATTCAACTCACAGTGTTGAACGTTACTTTTGATAGGACAGTTTTGAAACACTCCTTTTGTAGAATCTGCAAGTGTTTATTTCGAGCGCTTTGAGGCCAATGCTGGAAAAGGAAATGTCTTCAAATAACAACTACACAGAAGCATTCTCAAAAACTTGTTTGTGATGAGTGCATTCAACACACAGACTTGAACGTTCCTTTTGAAAGAGCAGTTCTGAAACATTCTTTTTGCAGCATCCGCAAGTTTATATTTGGAACGCTTTGAAGCGTATGCTGGGAAATGAAATATCTTCACCTAAAAACTAGACAGAGGCATTCTCAGAAACTTCTGTGTGATGAGTGCATTCAACTCACAGACTTGAACATTCCTTTTGATAGAGCAGTTTGCAAACACTCCTTTTGTAGAATCTGCAAGTGCACACTTGGAGCTGTTTGAGGCCAATGCTGGAAAAGGAAATATCTTCACATAAAAACTAGACAGAAGCATTCACAGAAACTTGTTTGTGATGAGTGCATTCAACTCACAGACTTGAACCTTTCTTTTGAAGGAGCAGTTTTGAAACACTCTTTTTGTAGAATCTGCTAGTGTATATTTGGAGCCCTGTGAGGCCTACGCTGGAAAATGAAATATCTTCACCTAAAAACTAGAAAGAAGCATTCTCAGAAACTTCTGTGTGATGACTGCATTCAACTCACCGACTTGAACGTTCCTTTTGATGGGACAGTTTTGAAACACTCCTTTTGTAGAATCTGCAAGTGTTTATTTCGAGCGCTTTGAGGCCAATGCTGGAGAAGGAAATGTCTTCAAATAACAACTAAACAGAAGCACTCTCCAAAACTTCTTTGTGATGAGTGCATTCAACTCACAGACTTGAACGGCCCTTTTGAAAGAGCAGTTTCGAGACACTCTTTTTGCAGAATCCGCAAGTGGATATTTGGAACGCTTTGAAGCGTGTGCTGGGAAATGAAATATCTTCACCTAAAAAGTAGGCAGAAGCATTCTCAGAAACTTCTCTATGATGGGTGCATTCAACTCACAGACTTGAACATTCCTTTTGATAGAACAGTTTGGAAACACTCGTTCTGTAGAATCTGCAAGTGTTTATTTCGAGCGCTTTGAGGCCTATGTTGGGAAAGGAAGTATCTTCGTATAAAAACTAGATAGAAGCATTCTCAGAATCTTGTTTGTGATGAGTGCATTCAACTCACGGACTTGAACGTTCCTTTTGAAAGAGGAGTTTTGAAACACTCTTTTTGTATAATCTGCAAGTGGATATTTGGAGCGCTCTGAGGCCTATGCTGGGAAATGAAATATCTTCAGCTAAAAACTAGAGAGAAGCATTCTCAGAAACTTCTTTGCTATGCGTGCACTCAACTCACAGAGTTGAAGCTGACTTTTGATAGAGTAGTTTGGAAACACTATTTTTGTAATTTCTGCAAGTGGATATTTGGAGCGATTGCGGCATCTAGTGGGAAAGGAAATACATGCAGATGAAAACTAGATAGAACCATTCTCAGAAACCTCTTTCTGAAGATTGCGTTCAACTCACAGACTTGAACGTTCCTTTCGAAAGAGCAGTTGTGAAACACCCTTTTTGTAGAATCTGCAAGTGGATATTTGGAGAGCTCTGAGGCCTATGCTGGGAAATGAATTATCTTCTCCTACAAACTAGCCAGAAGCGTTCTCAGAAACTTCTCTGTGATGAGTGCATTCAACTCACAGACTTGAACATTCCTTTTGGTAGAGCAGTTTGGAAACACTCCTTTTGCAGAATCTGCAATGGTTTATTTGGAGCGCTTTGTGGACTATGCTGGAAAAGGAAATATCTACACATAAAAACTACACAGAAGCATTCTCAGAAACTTCTGTGGGATGAGTGATTTCAACTCACGGACTTGAACAGTCCTTTTGAAAGAGCAGTTTTGAGACACTCTTTTTGCAGAATCCGCAAGTGGATATTTGGAACGCTTTGAAGCGTGTGCTGGGAAATGAAATATATACACCTAAAAAGGAGACATAAGCATTCTCAGAAACTTCTGTATGATGGGTGCATTCAATTCACAGACTTGAACATTCCTTTCGATAGAGCAGTTTGGAAACACTCTTTTTGTAGTATCTGCAAGTGTTTATTTCGAGCGCTTTGAGGCCTATGTTGCGAAAGGAAGTATCTTCGTATAAAAACTAGACAGAAGCATTCTCAGAATCTTGTTTGTGATGAGTGCATTCAACTCACAGACTTGAACCTTCCTTTTGAAAGAGCAGTTTTGAAACACTCTTTTTGTAGAATCTGCAAGTAGACATTTGGAGCGCTTTGAGGCCTATGCTGGGAAATGAAATATCTTCACCTAAAAACAAGAGAGAAAAATTCTCAGAAACTTCTGTGTGATGAGTGCATTCAACTCACAGACTTGAACATGCCTTTCGATAGAGCAGTTTGCAAACACTCCTTTTGTAGAATCTGCAAGTGTTTATTTCGAGTGCTTTGAGGCCAATGATGGAAAAGGAAATATCTTCACATAAAAACTACACAGAAGCATTCTGAGATACTTCTTGGTCATGAGTGCATTCAACTCACAGACTTGAACCTTCCTTTTGAAAGAGCAGTTTTGAAACACTCTTTTTGTAGAATCTGCAAGTAGATATTTGGAGCGCTTTGAGGCCTATGCTGGGAAATGAAATATCTTCACCTAATAACAAGAGAGAAGCATTCTCAGAAACTTCTGTGTGATGAGTGCATTCAACTCACAGACTTGAACATTCCTTTCGATAGTGCAGTTTGGAAACACTCCTTTTGTAGAATCTGCAAGTGTTTATTTGGAGCACTCTGAGGCCTATGCTGGAAAAGGAAATATCTTCACATAAAAACTAGACAGAAGCATTCTCAGAAACTTCTGTGTGGTGAGTTCATTCAACTCACAACTTGAACGTTCCCTTTGATAGGACAGTTTTGAAACACTCCTTTAGTAGAATCTGCAAGTGTTTATTTCGAGCTCTTTGAGGCCAACGGTGGAAAAGGAAATGTCTTCAAATAACAACTACACAGAAGCATTCTCAGAAACTTCTTTGTGATGAGTGCATTCAACTCACAGATTGAACTTTCCTTTTGAAAGAGCAGTTCTGAAACACTCTTTTTGCAGAATCCGCAAGTGGATATTTGGAACGATATGAAGCGTATGCTGGGAAATGAAATATCTTCACCTAAAAACAAGACAGAGGTCTTCTCAGAAACTTCTGTGTGATGAGTGCATTGAACTCACAGACTTGAACATTCCTTTTGATAGAGTAGTTTGGAAACACTCCTTTTGCATAATCTGCAAGGGTTTATTTGGAGCTCTTTGAGGCGTATGCTGGAAAAGGAAATATCTTCACATAAAAACTAGACAGAAGCACTCTGAGAAACTTCTTTGGGATGAGTGCTTCCTACTCACAGAGTTGAACCTTCTTTTTGATAGAAGAGTATTGAAACTCTCTTTTTGTAGAATCTGCAAGTGCACATTTGGAGCTGTTTGTGGCCAATGCTTGAAAAGGAAATATCTTCACGTAAAAACTATACAGAAGCATTCTCAGAAAGTTGTTTGTGATGAGTGCATTCCACTCACAGACTTGAACCTTTCTTTTGAAGCAGCAGTTTTGAAACGCGCTTTTTGTAGAATCTGCTAGTGTATACTTGGAGCGCTGTGAGGCCTACGGTGGGAAATGAAATATCTTCACCTAAAAACAGGAGAGAAGCATTCTCAGAAACTTCTGTGTGATGAGTGCATTCAACTCACAGACTTCAACATTCCTTTCGATAGAGCAGTTTGGAAACACACCTTTTGTAGAATCTGCAAGTGTTTATTTAGAGCGCTTTGAGGCCTATGTGGAAAAGGAAATATCTTCACATAAAAACTAGACAGAAGCGTTCTGAGAAACTTCCTGGTGATGAGTGCATTCAACTCACAGACTTGACCATTCCTTTCGATAGAGCACTTTGGAAACATTCATTTTGTAGATTCTGCAAGTGTTTATTTTGAGCGCTTTGAGGCCTATATTGGGAAATGAAATATCTTCACATAAAAACTACACAGAAGCATTCTCAGAAACTTCTGTGTGATGAGTGCATTCAACTCACAGACTTGAATATTTCTTTTGAAGGAGCAGTTTTGAAACGCTCTTTTTGTAGAATCGGCTTGTGCATAATTGTAGCGCTGGGTGGCCTACGCTGGGAAATGAAATATCTTCACCTAAAAACTAGACAGAAGCATTCTCAGAAACTTCTGTGTGACGAGTGTATTCAATTCACAGTCTTGAGCGTTCCTTTTAATAGGACAGTTTTGAAACACTCCTTTTGTAAAATCTGCAAGTGTTTATTTCTAGCGCTTTGAGGCCAATGCTGGAAAAGGAAGTGTCTTCACATAAAAAGTAGACAGAAGCATTCTGAGGAACTTCTTTGGGATGAGTGCATTCTACTCACAGAGTTGAAACTTCCTTTTGATAGAAGAGTTTTGAAACTCTCTTTTTGTACAATATGCAAGTACACATTTAGAGCTGTTTGAGGCCAATGCTGGAAAAGGAAATATCTACAGGTAAAAACTAGACAGAAGCATTCTCAGAAACTTGTTTGTGATGAGTGCATTCAACTCAGAGACTTGAACCTTTCTTTTGAAGGAGGAGTTTTGAAACACGTTTTTTGTAGAATCTGGTATTGTATACTTGGAGCACTGTTAGGCCAATGCTGGGAAATGAAATATCTTCACTTAAAACAAGACAGAAGCATTCTAAGAAACTTCTGTGTGATGAGTGCATTCAACTCACGGACTTGGACCTTCCTTTTGATAGGACAGTTTCGAAACACTCCTTTTGTAGAATCTGCAAATGTTTATTTCGAGCGCTTTGAGGCCAACGCTGGAAAAGGAAATGTCTTCAAATAACAACTACACAGAAGCATTCTCAAAAACTTCTTTGTGATGAGTACGTTGAACTCACAGACTTGAACGATCCCTGTGAAAGAGAAGCTTTGAAACACTCTTTTTGCAGAATCCGCAAGTGGATATTTGGAACGCTTTCAAGCGTATGCTGGGAAATGGAATACCTTCTCCTAAAAACTAGACAGAGGCCTTCTCAGAAACTTCTGTGTGATGAGTGCATTCAGCTCACCGACTTGAACATTCCTCTTGATAGAGCAGTTTGGAGACACTCGTTTTGCAGAATCTGCAAGTGTTTATTTCTAGCGCTTTGAGGCATATGCTGGAAAAGGAAATATCTTCACATAAAAACTAGACAGAAGCATTCTGAGAAACTTCTGTGTGATGAGTGCATTCAACTCACAGACTTGAACATTCCTTTTGATAGAGCTGTTTGGAAACACTCCTTTTGCAGAATCTGCAAGGGTTTATTTGGAGCGCTTTGAGGCGTATGCTGGAAAAGAAAATATCTTCACATAAAAACTAGACAGAAGCATTCTGAGAAACTTCTTTGGGATGAGTGCATTCTACTCACAGAGTTGAACCTTCTTTTTGATGGAGGAGTATTGAAACTCTCTTTTTGTAGAATCTGCAAGTGCACATTTGTAGCTGTTTCACGCCAATGCTGGAAAAGGAAATATCTTCACATAAAAACTAGACAGAAGCATTCTCAGAAACTTGTTCGTGATGAGTGCATTCAACTCACAGACTTGAAATTTTCTTTTGAAGGAGCAGGTTTGAAAAACGCTTTTTGTAGAATCTGCTAGTGTATATTTGGAGCGCTCTGAGGCCTATCCTGGGAAATGAAATATCTTCACCTAAAGACAAGAGAGAAGCATTCTCAGAAACTTCTGGGTGATGAGTGCATTCAACTCAGAGACTTGAACATTCCTTTCCATAGAGCAGTTTGGAAACACTCCTTTTGTAGAATCTGCAAGTGTTTCTTTGGAGCGCTTTGAGGCCTATGCTGGAAAAGGAAATATCTTCACATAAAAACTACACAGAAGCATTCTCAGAAACTTCTGTGTGATGAGTGCATTCAACTCACAGACTTGAACATTCCTTTCGATAGAGCAGTTTGCAAACACTCCTTTTGTAGAATCTGCAATTGTTTATTTAGAGCGCTCTGAGGCCTATGCTGGAAAAGGAAATATCTTCACATAAAAACTAGACAGAAGCATTCTCAGAAACTTCTTTGTGATGAGTGCATTCTACTCACAGACTTGAACCTTCTTTTTGATAGAAGAGTTTTGAAACTTCCTTTTTGTAGAATCTGCAAGTGCACATTTGGAGCTGTTTGAGGCCAATGCTGGAAAAGGAAATATCGTCACATAAAAACTAGACAGAAGCATTCTCAGAAACTTGTTTGTGATGAGTGCATTCAACTCACAGACTTGAACCTTTCTTTTGAAGGAGCAGTTTTGAAACACACTTTTTGTAGAATCTGCTAGTGTATATTTGGAGCGCTGTGAGGCCTATGCTGGGAAATGAAATATCTTCACCTAAAAACTAGACAGAAGCATTCTCAGAAACTTCTGTGTGATGAGTGCATTCAACTCACAGTGTTGAACGTTACTTTTGATAGGACAGTTTTGAAACACTCCTTTTGTAGAATCTGCAAGTGTTTATTTCGAGCGCTTTGAGGCCAATGCTGGAAAAGGAAATGTCTTCAAATAACAACTACACAGAAGCATTCTCAAAAACTTGTTTGTGATGAGTGCATTCAACACACAGACTTGAACGTTCCTTTTGAAAGAGCAGTTCTGAAACATTCTTTTTGCAGCATCCGCAAGTTTATATTTGGAACGCTTTGAAGCGTATGCTGGGAAATGAAATATCTTCACCTAAAAACTAGACAGAGGCATTCTCAGAAACTTCTGTGTGATGAGTGCATTCAACTCACAGACTTGAACATTCCTTTTGATAGAGCAGTTTGCAAACACTCCTTTTGTAGAATCTGCAAGTGCACACTTGGAGCTGTTTGAGGCCAATGCTGGAAAAGGAAATATCTTCACATAAAAACTAGACAGAAGCATTCACAGAAACTTGTTTGTGATGAGTGCATTCAACTCACAGACTTGAACCTTTCTTTTGAAGGAGCAGTTTTGAAACACTCTTTTTGTAGAATCTGCTAGTGTATATTTGGAGCCCTGTGAGGCCTACGCTGGAAAATGAAATATCTTCACCTAAAAACTAGAAAGAAGCATTCTCAGAAACTTCTGTGTGATGACTGCATTCAACTCACCGACTTGAACGTTCCTTTTGATGGGACAGTTTTGAAACACTCCTTTTGTAGAATCTGCAAGTGTTTATTTCGAGCGCTTTGAGGCCAATGCTGGAGAAGGAAATGTCTTCAAATAACAACTAAACAGAAGCACTCTCCAAAACTTCTTTGTGATGAGTGCATTCAACTCACAGACTTGAACGGCCCTTTTGAAAGAGCAGTTTCGAGACACTCTTTTTGCAGAATCCGCAAGTGGATATTTGGAACGCTTTGAAGCGTGTGCTGGGAAATGAAATATCTTCACCTAAAAAGTAGGCAGAAGCATTCTCAGAAACTTCTCTATGATGGGTGCATTCAACTCACAGACTTGAACATTCCTTTTGATAGAACAGTTTGGAAACACTCGTTCTGTAGAATCTGCAAGTGTTTATTTCGAGCGCTTTGAGGCCTATGTTGGGAAAGGAAGTATCTTCGTATAAAAACTAGATAGAAGCATTCTCAGAATCTTGTTTGTGATGAGTGCATTCAACTCACGGACTTGAACGTTCCTTTTGAAAGAGGAGTTTTGAAACACTCTTTTTGTATAATCTGCAAGTGGATATTTGGAGCGCTCTGAGGCCTATGCTGGGAAATGAAATATCTTCAGCTAAAAACTAGAGAGAAGCATTCTCAGAAACTTCTTTGCTATGCGTGCACTCAACTCACAGAGTTGAAGCTGACTTTTGATAGAGTAGTTTGGAAACACTATTTTTGTAATTTCTGCAAGTGGATATTTGGAGCGATTGCGGCATCTAGTGGGAAAGGAAATACATGCAGATGAAAACTAGATAGAACCATTCTCAGAAACCTCTTTCTGAAGATTGCGTTCAACTCACAGACTTGAACGTTCCTTTCGAAAGAGCAGTTGTGAAACACCCTTTTTGTAGAATCTGCAAGTGGATATTTGGAGAGCTCTGAGGCCTATGCTGGGAAATGAATTATCTTCTCCTACAAACTAGCCAGAAGCGTTCTCAGAAACTTCTCTGTGATGAGTGCATTCAACTCACAGACTTGAACATTCCTTTTGGTAGAGCAGTTTGGAAACACTCCTTTTGCAGAATCTGCAATGGTTTATTTGGAGCGCTTTGTGGACTATGCTGGAAAAGGAAATATCTACACATAAAAACTACACAGAAGCATTCTCAGAAACTTCTGTGGGATGAGTGATTTCAACTCACGGACTTGAACAGTCCTTTTGAAAGAGCAGTTTTGAGACACTCTTTTTGCAGAATCCGCAAGTGGATATTTGGAACGCTTTGAAGCGTGTGCTGGGAAATGAAATATATACACCTAAAAAGGAGACATAAGCATTCTCAGAAACTTCTGTATGATGGGTGCATTCAATTCACAGACTTGAACATTCCTTTCGATAGAGCAGTTTGGAAACACTCTTTTTGTAGTATCTGCAAGTGTTTATTTCGAGCGCTTTGAGGCCTATGTTGCGAAAGGAAGTATCTTCGTATAAAAACTAGACAGAAGCATTCTCAGAATCTTGTTTGTGATGAGTGCATTCAACTCACAGACTTGAACCTTCCTTTTGAAAGAGCAGTTTTGAAACACTCTTTTTGTAGAATCTGCAAGTAGACATTTGGAGCGCTTTGAGGCCTATGCTGGGAAATGAAATATCTTCACCTAAAAACAAGAGAGAAAAATTCTCAGAAACTTCTGTGTGATGAGTGCATTCAACTCACAGACTTGAACATGCCTTTCGATAGAGCAGTTTGCAAACACTCCTTTTGTAGAATCTGCAAGTGTTTATTTCGAGTGCTTTGAGGCCAATGATGGAAAAGGAAATATCTTCACATAAAAACTACACAGAAGCATTCTGAGATACTTCTTGGTCATGAGTGCATTCAACTCACAGACTTGAACCTTCCTTTTGAAAGAGCAGTTTTGAAACACTCTTTTTGTAGAATCTGCAAGTAGATATTTGGAGCGCTTTGAGGCCTATGCTGGGAAATGAAATATCTTCACCTAATAACAAGAGAGAAGCATTCTCAGAAACTTCTGTGTGATGAGTGCATTCAACTCACAGACTTGAACATTCCTTTCGATAGTGCAGTTTGGAAACACTCCTTTTGTAGAATCTGCAAGTGTTTATTTGGAGCACTCTGAGGCCTATGCTGGAAAAGGAAATATCTTCACATAAAAACTAGACAGAAGCATTCTCAGAAACTTCTGTGTGGTGAGTTCATTCAACTCACAACTTGAACGTTCCCTTTGATAGGACAGTTTTGAAACACTCCTTTAGTAGAATCTGCAAGTGTTTATTTCGAGCTCTTTGAGGCCAACGGTGGAAAAGGAAATGTCTTCAAATAACAACTACACAGAAGCATTCTCAGAAACTTCTTTGTGATGAGTGCATTCAACTCACAGATTGAACTTTCCTTTTGAAAGAGCAGTTCTGAAACACTCTTTTTGCAGAATCCGCAAGTGGATATTTGGAACGATATGAAGCGTATGCTGGGAAATGAAATATCTTCACCTAAAAACAAGACAGAGGTCTTCTCAGAAACTTCTGTGTGATGAGTGCATTGAACTCACAGACTTGAACATTCCTTTTGATAGAGTAGTTTGGAAACACTCCTTTTGCATAATCTGCAAGGGTTTATTTGGAGCTCTTTGAGGCGTATGCTGGAAAAGGAAATATCTTCACATAAAAACTAGACAGAAGCACTCTGAGAAACTTCTTTGGGATGAGTGCTTCCTACTCACAGAGTTGAACCTTCTTTTTGATAGAAGAGTATTGAAACTCTCTTTTTGTAGAATCTGCAAGTGCACATTTGGAGCTGTTTGTGGCCAATGCTTGAAAAGGAAATATCTTCACGTAAAAACTATACAGAAGCATTCTCAGAAAGTTGTTTGTGATGAGTGCATTCCACTCACAGACTTGAACCTTTCTTTTGAAGCAGCAGTTTTGAAACGCGCTTTTTGTAGAATCTGCTAGTGTATACTTGGAGCGCTGTGAGGCCTACGGTGGGAAATGAAATATCTTCACCTAAAAACAGGAGAGAAGCATTCTCAGAAACTTCTGTGTGATGAGTGCATTCAACTCACAGACTTCAACATTCCTTTCGATAGAGCAGTTTGGAAACACACCTTTTGTAGAATCTGCAAGTGTTTATTTAGAGCGCTTTGAGGCCTATGTGGAAAAGGAAATATCTTCACATAAAAACTAGACAGAAGCGTTCTGAGAAACTTCCTGGTGATGAGTGCATTCAACTCACAGACTTGACCATTCCTTTCGATAGAGCACTTTGGAAACATTCATTTTGTAGATTCTGCAAGTGTTTATTTTGAGCGCTTTGAGGCCTATATTGGGAAATGAAATATCTTCACATAAAAACTACACAGAAGCATTCTCAGAAACTTCTGTGTGATGAGTGCATTCAACTCACAGACTTGAATATTTCTTTTGAAGGAGCAGTTTTGAAACGCTCTTTTTGTAGAATCGGCTTGTGCATAATTGTAGCGCTGGGTGGCCTACGCTGGGAAATGAAATATCTTCACCTAAAAACTAGACAGAAGCATTCTCAGAAACTTCTGTGTGACGAGTGTATTCAATTCACAGTCTTGAGCGTTCCTTTTAATAGGACAGTTTTGAAACACTCCTTTTGTAAAATCTGCAAGTGTTTATTTCTAGCGCTTTGAGGCCAATGCTGGAAAAGGAAGTGTCTTCACATAAAAAGTAGACAGAAGCATTCTGAGGAACTTCTTTGGGATGAGTGCATTCTACTCACAGAGTTGAAACTTCCTTTTGATAGAAGAGTTTTGAAACTCTCTTTTTGTACAATATGCAAGTACACATTTAGAGCTGTTTGAGGCCAATGCTGGAAAAGGAAATATCTACAGGTAAAAACTAGACAGAAGCATTCTCAGAAACTTGTTTGTGATGAGTGCATTCAACTCAGAGACTTGAACCTTTCTTTTGAAGGAGGAGTTTTGAAACACGTTTTTTGTAGAATCTGGTATTGTATACTTGGAGCACTGTTAGGCCAATGCTGGGAAATGAAATATCTTCACTTAAAACAAGACAGAAGCATTCTAAGAAACTTCTGTGTGATGAGTGCATTCAACTCACGGACTTGGACCTTCCTTTTGATAGGACAGTTTCGAAACACTCCTTTTGTAGAATCTGCAAATGTTTATTTCGAGCGCTTTGAGGCCAACGCTGGAAAAGGAAATGTCTTCAAATAACAACTACACAGAAGCATTCTCAAAAACTTCTTTGTGATGAGTACGTTGAACTCACAGACTTGAACGATCCCTGTGAAAGAGAAGCTTTGAAACACTCTTTTTGCAGAATCCGCAAGTGGATATTTGGAACGCTTTCAAGCGTATGCTGGGAAATGGAATACCTTCTCCTAAAAACTAGACAGAGGCCTTCTCAGAAACTTCTGTGTGATGAGTGCATTCAGCTCACCGACTTGAACATTCCTCTTGATAGAGCAGTTTGGAGACACTCGTTTTGCAGAATCTGCAAGTGTTTATTTCTAGCGCTTTGAGGCATATGCTGGAAAAGGAAATATCTTCACATAAAAACTAGACAGAAGCATTCTGAGAAACTTCTGTGTGATGAGTGCATTCAACTCACAGACTTGAACATTCCTTTTGATAGAGCTGTTTGGAAACACTCCTTTTGCAGAATCTGCAAGGGTTTATTTGGAGCGCTTTGAGGCGTATGCTGGAAAAGAAAATATCTTCACATAAAAACTAGACAGAAGCATTCTGAGAAACTTCTTTGGGATGAGTGCATTCTACTCACAGAGTTGAACCTTCTTTTTGATGGAGGAGTATTGAAACTCTCTTTTTGTAGAATCTGCAAGTGCACATTTGTAGCTGTTTCACGCCAATGCTGGAAAAGGAAATATCTTCACATAAAAACTAGACAGAAGCATTCTCAGAAACTTGTTCGTGATGAGTGCATTCAACTCACAGACTTGAAATTTTCTTTTGAAGGAGCAGGTTTGAAAAACGCTTTTTGTAGAATCTGCTAGTGTATATTTGGAGCGCTCTGAGGCCTATCCTGGGAAATGAAATATCTTCACCTAAAGACAAGAGAGAAGCATTCTCAGAAACTTCTGGGTGATGAGTGCATTCAACTCAGAGACTTGAACATTCCTTTCCATAGAGCAGTTTGGAAACACTCCTTTTGTAGAATCTGCAAGTGTTTCTTTGGAGCGCTTTGAGGCCTATGCTGGAAAAGGAAATATCTTCACATAAAAACTACACAGAAGCATTCTCAGAAACTTCTGTGTGATGAGTGCATTCAACTCACAGACTTGAACATTCCTTTCGATAGAGCAGTTTGCAAACACTCCTTTTGTAGAATCTGCAATTGTTTATTTAGAGCGCTCTGAGGCCTATGCTGGAAAAGGAAATATCTTCACATAAAAACTAGACAGAAGCATTCTCAGAAACTTCTTTGTGATGAGTGCATTCTACTCACAGACTTGAACCTTCTTTTTGATAGAAGAGTTTTGAAACTTCCTTTTTGTAGAATCTGCAAGTGCACATTTGGAGCTGTTTGAGGCCAATGCTGGAAAAGGAAATATCGTCACATAAAAACTAGACAGAAGCATTCTCAGAAACTTGTTTGTGATGAGTGCATTCAACTCACAGACTTGAACCTTTCTTTTGAAGGAGCAGTTTTGAAACACACTTTTTGTAGAATCTGCTAGTGTATATTTGGAGCGCTGTGAGGCCTATGCTGGGAAATGAAATATCTTCACCTAAAAACTAGACAGAAGCATTCTCAGAAACTTCTGTGTGATGAGTGCATTCAACTCACAGTGTTGAACGTTACTTTTGATAGGACAGTTTTGAAACACTCCTTTTGTAGAATCTGCAAGTGTTTATTTCGAGCGCTTTGAGGCCAATGCTGGAAAAGGAAATGTCTTCAAATAACAACTACACAGAAGCATTCTCAAAAACTTGTTTGTGATGAGTGCATTCAACACACAGACTTGAACGTTCCTTTTGAAAGAGCAGTTCTGAAACATTCTTTTTGCAGCATCCGCAAGTTTATATTTGGAACGCTTTGAAGCGTATGCTGGGAAATGAAATATCTTCACCTAAAAACTAGACAGAGGCATTCTCAGAAACTTCTGTGTGATGAGTGCATTCAACTCACAGACTTGAACATTCCTTTTGATAGAGCAGTTTGCAAACACTCCTTTTGTAGAATCTGCAAGTGCACACTTGGAGCTGTTTGAGGCCAATGCTGGAAAAGGAAATATCTTCACATAAAAACTAGACAGAAGCATTCACAGAAACTTGTTTGTGATGAGTGCATTCAACTCACAGACTTGAACCTTTCTTTTGAAGGAGCAGTTTTGAAACACTCTTTTTGTAGAATCTGCTAGTGTATATTTGGAGCCCTGTGAGGCCTACGCTGGAAAATGAAATATCTTCACCTAAAAACTAGAAAGAAGCATTCTCAGAAACTTCTGTGTGATGACTGCATTCAACTCACCGACTTGAACGTTCCTTTTGATGGGACAGTTTTGAAACACTCCTTTTGTAGAATCTGCAAGTGTTTATTTCGAGCGCTTTGAGGCCAATGCTGGAGAAGGAAATGTCTTCAAATAACAACTAAACAGAAGCACTCTCCAAAACTTCTTTGTGATGAGTGCATTCAACTCACAGACTTGAACGGCCCTTTTGAAAGAGCAGTTTCGAGACACTCTTTTTGCAGAATCCGCAAGTGGATATTTGGAACGCTTTGAAGCGTGTGCTGGGAAATGAAATATCTTCACCTAAAAAGTAGGCAGAAGCATTCTCAGAAACTTCTCTATGATGGGTGCATTCAACTCACAGACTTGAACATTCCTTTTGATAGAACAGTTTGGAAACACTCGTTCTGTAGAATCTGCAAGTGTTTATTTCGAGCGCTTTGAGGCCTATGTTGGGAAAGGAAGTATCTTCGTATAAAAACTAGATAGAAGCATTCTCAGAATCTTGTTTGTGATGAGTGCATTCAACTCACGGACTTGAACGTTCCTTTTGAAAGAGGAGTTTTGAAACACTCTTTTTGTATAATCTGCAAGTGGATATTTGGAGCGCTCTGAGGCCTATGCTGGGAAATGAAATATCTTCAGCTAAAAACTAGAGAGAAGCATTCTCAGAAACTTCTTTGCTATGCGTGCACTCAACTCACAGAGTTGAAGCTGACTTTTGATAGAGTAGTTTGGAAACACTATTTTTGTAATTTCTGCAAGTGGATATTTGGAGCGATTGCGGCATCTAGTGGGAAAGGAAATACATGCAGATGAAAACTAGATAGAACCATTCTCAGAAACCTCTTTCTGAAGATTGCGTTCAACTCACAGACTTGAACGTTCCTTTCGAAAGAGCAGTTGTGAAACACCCTTTTTGTAGAATCTGCAAGTGGATATTTGGAGAGCTCTGAGGCCTATGCTGGGAAATGAATTATCTTCTCCTACAAACTAGCCAGAAGCGTTCTCAGAAACTTCTCTGTGATGAGTGCATTCAACTCACAGACTTGAACATTCCTTTTGGTAGAGCAGTTTGGAAACACTCCTTTTGCAGAATCTGCAATGGTTTATTTGGAGCGCTTTGTGGACTATGCTGGAAAAGGAAATATCTACACATAAAAACTACACAGAAGCATTCTCAGAAACTTCTGTGGGATGAGTGATTTCAACTCACGGACTTGAACAGTCCTTTTGAAAGAGCAGTTTTGAGACACTCTTTTTGCAGAATCCGCAAGTGGATATTTGGAACGCTTTGAAGCGTGTGCTGGGAAATGAAATATATACACCTAAAAAGGAGACATAAGCATTCTCAGAAACTTCTGTATGATGGGTGCATTCAATTCACAGACTTGAACATTCCTTTCGATAGAGCAGTTTGGAAACACTCTTTTTGTAGTATCTGCAAGTGTTTATTTCGAGCGCTTTGAGGCCTATGTTGCGAAAGGAAGTATCTTCGTATAAAAACTAGACAGAAGCATTCTCAGAATCTTGTTTGTGATGAGTGCATTCAACTCACAGACTTGAACCTTCCTTTTGAAAGAGCAGTTTTGAAACACTCTTTTTGTAGAATCTGCAAGTAGACATTTGGAGCGCTTTGAGGCCTATGCTGGGAAATGAAATATCTTCACCTAAAAACAAGAGAGAAAAATTCTCAGAAACTTCTGTGTGATGAGTGCATTCAACTCACAGACTTGAACATGCCTTTCGATAGAGCAGTTTGCAAACACTCCTTTTGTAGAATCTGCAAGTGTTTATTTCGAGTGCTTTGAGGCCAATGATGGAAAAGAAAATATCTTCACATAAAAACTACACAGAAGCATTCTGAGATACTTCTTGGTCATGAGTGCATTCAACTCACAGACTTGAACCTTCCTTTTGAAAGAGCAGTTTTGAAACACTCTTTTTGTAGAATCTGCAAGTAGATATTTGGAGCGCTTTGAGGCCTATGCTGGGAAATGAAATATCTTCACCTAATAACAAGAGAGAAGCATTCTCAGAAACTTCTGTGTGATGAGTGCATTCAACTCACAGACTTGAACATTCCTTTCGATAGTGCAGTTTGGAAACACTCCTTTTGTAGAATCTGCAAGTGTTTATTTGGAGCACTCTGAGGCCTATGCTGGAAAAGGAAATATCTTCACATAAAAACTAGACAGAAGCATTCTCAGAAACTTCTGTGTGGTGAGTTCATTCAACTCACAACTTGAACGTTCCCTTTGATAGGACAGTTTTGAAACACTCCTTTAGTAGAATCTGCAAGTGTTTATTTCGAGCTCTTTGAGGCCAACGGTGGAAAAGGAAATGTCTTCAAATAACAACTACACAGAAGCATTCTCAGAAACTTCTTTGTGATGAGTGCATTCAACTCACAGATTGAACTTTCCTTTTGAAAGAGCAGTTCTGAAACACTCTTTTTGCAGAATCCGCAAGTGGATATTTGGAACGATATGAAGCGTATGCTGGGAAATGAAATATCTTCACCTAAAAACAAGACAGAGGTCTTCTCAGAAACTTCTGTGTGATGAGTGCATTGAACTCACAGACTTGAACATTCCTTTTGATAGAGTAGTTTGGAAACACTCCTTTTGCATAATCTGCAAGGGTTTATTTGGAGCTCTTTGAGGCGTATGCTGGAAAAGGAAATATCTTCACATAAAAACTAGACAGAAGCACTCTGAGAAACTTCTTTGGGATGAGTGCTTCCTACTCACAGAGTTGAACCTTCTTTTTGATAGAAGAGTATTGAAACTCTCTTTTTGTAGAATCTGCAAGTGCACATTTGGAGCTGTTTGTGGCCAATGCTTGAAAAGGAAATATCTTCACGTAAAAACTATACAGAAGCATTCTCAGAAAGTTGTTTGTGATGAGTGCATTCCACTCACAGACTTGAACCTTTCTTTTGAAGCAGCAGTTTTGAAACGCGCTTTTTGTAGAATCTGCTAGTGTATACTTGGAGCGCTGTGAGGCCTACGGTGGGAAATGAAATATCTTCACCTAAAAACAGGAGAGAAGCATTCTCAGAAACTTCTGTGTGATGAGTGCATTCAACTCACAGACTTCAACATTCCTTTCGATAGAGCAGTTTGGAAACACACCTTTTGTAGAATCTGCAAGTGTTTATTTAGAGCGCTTTGAGGCCTATGTGGAAAAGGAAATATCTTCACATAAAAACTAGACAGAAGCGTTCTGAGAAACTTCCTGGTGATGAGTGCATTCAACTCACAGACTTGACCATTCCTTTCGATAGAGCACTTTGGAAACATTCATTTTGTAGATTCTGCAAGTGTTTATTTTGAGCGCTTTGAGGCCTATATTGGGAAATGAAATATCTTCACATAAAAACTACACAGAAGCATTCTCAGAAACTTCTGTGTGATGAGTGCATTCAACTCACAGACTTGAATATTTCTTTTGAAGGAGCAGTTTTGAAACGCTCTTTTTGTAGAATCGGCTTGTGCATAATTGTAGCGCTGGGTGGCCTACGCTGGGAAATGAAATATCTTCACCTAAAAACTAGACAGAAGCATTCTCAGAAACTTCTGTGTGACGAGTGTATTCAATTCACAGTCTTGAGCGTTCCTTTTAATAGGACAGTTTTGAAACACTCCTTTTGTAAAATCTGCAAGTGTTTATTTCTAGCGCTTTGAGGCCAATGCTGGAAAAGGAAGTGTCTTCACATAAAAAGTAGACAGAAGCATTCTGAGGAACTTCTTTGGGATGAGTGCATTCTACTCACAGAGTTGAAACTTCCTTTTGATAGAAGAGTTTTGAAACTCTCTTTTTGTACAATATGCAAGTACACATTTAGAGCTGTTTGAGGCCAATGCTGGAAAAGGAAATATCTACAGGTAAAAACTAGACAGAAGCATTCTCAGAAACTTGTTTGTGATGAGTGCATTCAACTCAGAGACTTGAACCTTTCTTTTGAAGGAGGAGTTTTGAAACACGTTTTTTGTAGAATCTGGTATTGTATACTTGGAGCACTGTTAGGCCAATGCTGGGAAATGAAATATCTTCACTTAAAACAAGACAGAAGCATTCTAAGAAACTTCTGTGTGATGAGTGCATTCAACTCACGGACTTGGACCTTCCTTTTGATAGGACAGTTTCGAAACACTCCTTTTGTAGAATCTGCAAATGTTTATTTCGAGCGCTTTGAGGCCAACGCTGGAAAAGGAAATGTCTTCAAATAACAACTACACAGAAGCATTCTCAAAAACTTCTTTGTGATGAGTACGTTGAACTCACAGACTTGAACGATCCCTGTGAAAGAGAAGCTTTGAAACACTCTTTTTGCAGAATCCGCAAGTGGATATTTGGAACGCTTTCAAGCGTATGCTGGGAAATGGAATACCTTCTCCTAAAAACTAGACAGAGGCCTTCTCAGAAACTTCTGTGTGATGAGTGCATTCAGCTCACCGACTTGAACATTCCTCTTGATAGAGCAGTTTGGAGACACTCGTTTTGCAGAATCTGCAAGTGTTTATTTCTAGCGCTTTGAGGCATATGCTGGAAAAGGAAATATCTTCACATAAAAACTAGACAGAAGCATTCTGAGAAACTTCTGTGTGATGAGTGCATTCAACTCACAGACTTGAACATTCCTTTTGATAGAGCTGTTTGGAAACACTCCTTTTGCAGAATCTGCAAGGGTTTATTTGGAGCGCTTTGAGGCGTATGCTGGAAAAGAAAATATCTTCACATAAAAACTAGACAGAAGCATTCTGAGAAACTTCTTTGGGATGAGTGCATTCTACTCACAGAGTTGAACCTTCTTTTTGATGGAGGAGTATTGAAACTCTCTTTTTGTAGAATCTGCAAGTGCACATTTGTAGCTGTTTCACGCCAATGCTGGAAAAGGAAATATCTTCACATAAAAACTAGACAGAAGCATTCTCAGAAACTTGTTCGTGATGAGTGCATTCAACTCACAGACTTGAAATTTTCTTTTGAAGGAGCAGGTTTGAAAAACGCTTTTTGTAGAATCTGCTAGTGTATATTTGGAGCGCTCTGAGGCCTATCCTGGGAAATGAAATATCTTCACCTAAAGACAAGAGAGAAGCATTCTCAGAAACTTCTGGGTGATGAGTGCATTCAACTCAGAGACTTGAACATTCCTTTCCATAGAGCAGTTTGGAAACACTCCTTTTGTAGAATCTGCAAGTGTTTCTTTGGAGCGCTTTGAGGCCTATGCTGGAAAAGGAAATATCTTCACATAAAAACTACACAGAAGCATTCTCAGAAACTTCTGTGTGATGAGTGCATTCAACTCACAGACTTGAACATTCCTTTCGATAGAGCAGTTTGCAAACACTCCTTTTGTAGAATCTGCAATTGTTTATTTAGAGCGCTCTGAGGCCTATGCTGGAAAAGGAAATATCTTCACATAAAAACTAGACAGAAGCATTCTCAGAAACTTCTTTGTGATGAGTGCATTCTACTCACAGACTTGAACCTTCTTTTTGATAGAAGAGTTTTGAAACTTCCTTTTTGTAGAATCTGCAAGTGCACATTTGGAGCTGTTTGAGGCCAATGCTGGAAAAGGAAATATCTTCACATAAAAACTAGACAGAAGCATTCTCAGAAACTTGTTTGTGATGAGTGCATTCAACTCACAGACTTGAACCTTTCTTTTGAAGGAGCAGTTTTGAAACACACTTTTTGTAGAATCTGCTAGTGTATATTTGGAGCGCTGTGAGGCCTATGCTGGGAAATGAAATATCTTCACCTAAAAACTAGACAGAAGCATTCTCAGAAACTTCTGTGTGATGAGTGCATTCAACTCACAGTGTTGAACGTTACTTTTGATAGGACAGTTTTGAAACACTCCTTTTGTAGAATCTGCAAGTGTTTATTTCGAGCGCTTTGAGGCCAATGCTGGAAAAGGAAATGTCTTCAAATAACAACTACACAGAAGCATTCTCAAAAACTTGTTTGTGATGAGTGCATTCAACACACAGACTTGAACGTTCCTTTTGAAAGAGCAGTTCTGAAACATTCTTTTTGCAGCATCCGCAAGTTTATATTTGGAACGCTTTGAAGCGTATGCTGGGAAATGAAATATCTTCACCTAAAAACTAGACAGAGGCATTCTCAGAAACTTCTGTGTGATGAGTGCA
This sequence comes from Pongo pygmaeus, assembly GCF_028885625.2. Classification (NCBI taxonomy): domain Eukaryota; kingdom Metazoa; phylum Chordata; class Mammalia; order Primates; family Hominidae; genus Pongo; species Pongo pygmaeus. The sequence goes on along the minus strand of NC_072373.2, from coordinate 103,396,373 downwards.
TTCAACTCACAGACTTGAACATTCCTTTTGATAGAGCAGTTTGCAAACACTCCTTTTGTAGAATCTGCAAGTGCACACTTGGAGCTGTTTGAGGCCAATGCTGGAAAAGGAAATATCTTCACATAAAAACTAGACAGAAGCATTCACAGAAACTTGTTTGTGATGAGTGCATTCAACTCACAGACTTGAACCTTTCTTTTGAAGGAGCAGTTTTGAAACACTCTTTTTGTAGAATCTGCTAGTGTATATTTGGAGCCCTGTGAGGCCTACGCTGGAAAATGAAATATCTTCACCTAAAAACTAGAAAGAAGCATTCTCAGAAACTTCTGTGTGATGACTGCATTCAACTCACCGACTTGAACGTTCCTTTTGATGGGACAGTTTTGAAACACTCCTTTTGTAGAATCTGCAAGTGTTTATTTCGAGCGCTTTGAGGCCAATGCTGGAGAAGGAAATGTCTTCAAATAACAACTAAACAGAAGCACTCTCCAAAACTTCTTTGTGATGAGTGCATTCAACTCACAGACTTGAACGGCCCTTTTGAAAGAGCAGTTTCGAGACACTCTTTTTGCAGAATCCGCAAGTGGATATTTGGAACGCTTTGAAGCGTGTGCTGGGAAATGAAATATCTTCACCTAAAAAGTAGGCAGAAGCATTCTCAGAAACTTCTCTATGATGGGTGCATTCAACTCACAGACTTGAACATTCCTTTTGATAGAACAGTTTGGAAACACTCGTTCTGTAGAATCTGCAAGTGTTTATTTCGAGCGCTTTGAGGCCTATGTTGGGAAAGGAAGTATCTTCGTATAAAAACTAGATAGAAGCATTCTCAGAATCTTGTTTGTGATGAGTGCATTCAACTCACGGACTTGAACGTTCCTTTTGAAAGAGGAGTTTTGAAACACTCTTTTTGTATAATCTGCAAGTGGATATTTGGAGCGCTCTGAGGCCTATGCTGGGAAATGAAATATCTTCAGCTAAAAACTAGAGAGAAGCATTCTCAGAAACTTCTTTGCTATGCGTGCACTCAACTCACAGAGTTGAAGCTGACTTTTGATAGAGTAGTTTGGAAACACTATTTTTGTAATTTCTGCAAGTGGATATTTGGAGCGATTGCGGCATCTAGTGGGAAAGGAAATACATGCAGATGAAAACTAGATAGAACCATTCTCAGAAACCTCTTTCTGAAGATTGCGTTCAACTCACAGACTTGAACGTTCCTTTCGAAAGAGCAGTTGTGAAACACCCTTTTTGTAGAATCTGCAAGTGGATATTTGGAGAGCTCTGAGGCCTATGCTGGGAAATGAATTATCTTCTCCTACAAACTAGCCAGAAGCGTTCTCAGAAACTTCTCTGTGATGAGTGCATTCAACTCACAGACTTGAACATTCCTTTTGGTAGAGCAGTTTGGAAACACTCCTTTTGCAGAATCTGCAATGGTTTATTTGGAGCGCTTTGTGGACTATGCTGGAAAAGGAAATATCTACACATAAAAACTACACAGAAGCATTCTCAGAAACTTCTGTGGGATGAGTGATTTCAACTCACGGACTTGAACAGTCCTTTTGAAAGAGCAGTTTTGAGACACTCTTTTTGCAGAATCCGCAAGTGGATATTTGGAACGCTTTGAAGCGTGTGCTGGGAAATGAAATATATACACCTAAAAAGGAGACATAAGCATTCTCAGAAACTTCTGTATGATGGGTGCATTCAATTCACAGACTTGAACATTCCTTTCGATAGAGCAGTTTGGAAACACTCTTTTTGTAGTATCTGCAAGTGTTTATTTCGAGCGCTTTGAGGCCTATGTTGCGAAAGGAAGTATCTTCGTATAAAAACTAGACAGAAGCATTCTCAGAATCTTGTTTGTGATGAGTGCATTCAACTCACAGACTTGAACCTTCCTTTTGAAAGAGCAGTTTTGAAACACTCTTTTTGTAGAATCTGCAAGTAGACATTTGGAGCGCTTTGAGGCCTATGCTGGGAAATGAAATATCTTCACCTAAAAACAAGACAGAAAAATTCTCAGAAACTTCTGTGTGATGAGTGCATTCAACTCACAGACTTGAACATGCCTTTCGATAGAGCAGTTTGCAAACACTCCTTTTGTAGAATCTGCAAGTGTTTTTTGGAGTGCTTTGAGGCCTATGCTGGAAAAGGAAATATCTTCACATAAAAACTGCACAGAAGCATTCTGAGATACTTCTTGGTGATGAGTGCATTCAACTCACAGACGTGAAATTTCCTTTTGAAAGAGTAGTTTTGAAACACTCTTTTTGTAGAATCTGCAGGTAGATATTTGGAGCGCTTTGAGGCCTATGCTGGGAAATGAAATATCTCCACCTAAAAACAAGAGAGAGGCATTCTCAGAAACTTCTTTGTGATGAGGGCATTCAACTCACAGACTTGAACCTTCCTTTGGAAAGAGCAGTTTTGAAACACTCTTTTTGTAGAATCTGCAAGGAGACATTTGGAGGGCTTTGAGGCCTATGCTGGGAAATGAAATATCTTCACCTAAAAACAAGAGAGAAGCATTCTCAGAAACTTCTGTGTGATGAGTGCATTCAACTCACAGCCTTGAACATTCCTTTCGATAGAGCAGTTTGGAAACACTCCTTTTGTAGAATCTGTAAGTGTTTATTTGGGTAGCTTTGAGGCCTATGCTGGAAAAGGAAATATCTTCACATAAAAACTACACAGAAGCATTCTGAGATACTTCCTGGTGATGAGTGCATTCAACTCACAGACTTGAACCTTCCTTTAGAAAGAGCAGTTTTGAAACACTCTTTTTGTAGAGTCCGCAAGTAGATATTTGGAGCGCTTTGAGGCCTATGTTGGGAAATGACATATCTTCACCTAAAAACAAGAGAGAAGCATTCTCAGAAACTTCTGTGTGATGAGTGCATTCAACTCACAGACTTGAACATTCCTTTCGATAGAGCAGTTTGGAAACACTCCTTTTGTAGAAACTGCAAGTGTTTATTTGGAGCGCTCTGAGGCCTATGCTGGAAAAGGAAATGTCTTCATATAAAAACTAGACAGAAGCATTCTCAGAAACTTCTGTGTGATGAGCTCTTTCAACTCTCAAACTTGAACGTTCCTTTCTATAGGACACTTTTGAAACACTCCTTTAGTAGAATCTTCAAGTGTTTATTTCGAGCCCTTTGAGGCCAAAGATTGAAAAGGAAATGTCTTCAAATAACAACTCCACACAAGCATTCTCAGAAACTTCTTTGTCGTGAGTGCATTCAACTCACAGACTTGAACATTCCTTTTGGTAGAGCAGTTTGGAAACACTCCTTTTGCAGAATCTGCAATGGTTTATTTGGAGCGCTTTGTGGACTATGCTGGAAAAGGAAATATCTACACATAAAAACTACACAGAAGCATTCTCAGAAACTTCTGTGGGATGAGTGATTTCAACTCACGGACTTGAACAGTCCTTTTGAAAGAGCAGTTTTGAGACACTCTTTTTGCAGAATCCGCAAGTGGATATTTGGAACGCTTTGAAGCGTGTGCTGGGAAATGAAATATATACACCTAAAAAGGAGACATAAGCATTCTCAGAAACTTCTGTATGATGGGTGCATTCAATTCACAGACTTGAACATTCCTTTCGATAGAGCAGTTTGGAAACACTCTTTTTGTAGTATCTGCAAGTGTTTATTTCGAGCGCTTTGAGGCCTATGTTGCGAAAGGAAGTATCTTCGTATAAAAACTAGACAGAAGCATTCTCAGAATCTTGTTTGTGATGAGTGCATTCAACTCACAGACTTGAACCTTCCTTTTGAAAGAGCAGTTTTGAAACACTCTTTTTGTAGAATCTGCAAGTAGACATTTGGAGCGCTTTGAGGCCTATGCTGGGAAATGAAATATCTTCACCTAAAAACAAGACAGAAAAATTCTCAGAAACTTCTGTGTGATGAGTGCATTCAACTCACAGACTTGAACATGCCTTTCGATAGAGCAGTTTGCAAACACTCCTTTTGTAGAATCTGCAAGTGTTTTTTGGAGTGCTTTGAGGCCTATGCTGGAAAAGGAAATATCTTCACATAAAAACTGCACAGAAGCATTCTGAGATACTTCTTGGTGATGAGTGCATTCAACTCACAGACGTGAAATTTCCTTTTGAAAGAGTAGTTTTGAAACACTCTTTTTGTAGAATCTGCAGGTAGATATTTGGAGCGCTTTGAGGCCTATGCTGGGAAATGAAATATCTCCACCTAAAAACAAGAGAGAGGCATTCTCAGAAACTTCTTTGTGATGAGGGCATTCAACTCACAGACTTGAACCTTCCTTTGGAAAGAGCAGTTTTGAAACACTCTTTTTGTAGAATCTGCAAGGAGACATTTGGAGGGCTTTGAGGCCTATGCTGGGAAATGAAATATCTTCACCTAAAAACAAGAGAGAAGCATTCTCAGAAACTTCTGTGTGATGAGTGCATTCAACTCACAGCCTTGAACATTCCTTTCGATAGAGCAGTTTGGAAACACTCCTTTTGTAGAATCTGTAAGTGTTTATTTGGGTAGCTTTGAGGCCTATGCTGGAAAAGGAAATATCTTCACATAAAAACTACACAGAAGCATTCTGAGATACTTCCTGGTGATGAGTGCATTCAACTCACAGACTTGAACCTTCCTTTAGAAAGAGCAGTTTTGAAACACTCTTTTTGTAGAGTCCGCAAGTAGATATTTGGAGCGCTTTGAGGCCTATGTTGGGAAATGACATATCTTCACCTAAAAACAAGAGAGAAGCATTCTCAGAAACTTCTGTGTGATGAGTGCATTCAACTCACAGACTTGAACATTCCTTTCGATAGAGCAGTTTGGAAACACTCCTTTTGTAGAAACTGCAAGTGTTTATTTGGAGCGCTCTGAGGCCTATGCTGGAAAAGGAAATGTCTTCATATAAAAACTAGACAGAAGCATTCTCAGAAACTTCTGTGTGATGAGCTCTTTCAACTCTCAAACTTGAACGTTCCTTTCTATAGGACACTTTTGAAACACTCCTTTAGTAGAATCTTCAAGTGTTTATTTCGAGCCCTTTGAGGCCAAAGATTGAAAAGGAAATGTCTTCAAATAACAACTCCACACAAGCATTCTCAGAAACTTCTTTGTCGTGAGTGCATTCAACTCACAGACTTGAACATTCCTTTTGGTAGAGCAGTTTGGAAACACTCCTTTTGCAGAATCTGCAATGGTTTATTTGGAGCGCTTTGTGGACTATGCTGGAAAAGGAAATATCTTCACATAAAAACTAGACAGAAGCATTCTCAGAAACTTCTGCGTGATGAGTTCATTCAACTCACAAAGTTGAACGTTCCTTTCTATAGGACACTTTTGAAACACTCCTTTAGTAGAATCTGCAAGTGTTTATTTCGAGCCCTTTGAGGCCAAAGATTGAAAAGGAAATGTCTTCAAATAACAACTACACAGAAGCATCCTCAGAAACTTCTTTGTGATGAGTGCATTCAACTCACAGACTTGAACTTTCCTTTTGAAAGAGCAGTTTTGAAACACTCTTTTTGTTGAATCTGCAAGTAGATATTTCGAGCGCTTTGAGGCCTTTGATGGGAAATGAAATATCTTCACCTAAAAACAAGAGAGAGGCATTCTCAGAAACTTCTATGTGATGAGGGCATTCAACTCAGAGACATGAACCTTCCTTTTGAAAGAGGAGTTTTGAAACACTCTTTTTGTAGAATCTGCATGTGTTTATTTGGAGTGCTTTGAGGCCTATGCTGGAAAAGGAAATATCTTCGCATTAAAACTACACAGAAGCATTCTGAGATACTTCTTGGTGATGAGTGCATTCAAATCACAGAGGTGAACTTTCCTTTTGAAAGAGCAGTTTTGAAACACTCTTTTTGTAGAATCTGCAAGTAGATATTCGGACCGCTTTGAGGCCTAGGCTGGGAAATGAAATATCTTCACCTAAAAACAAGAGAGAGGCATTCTCGGAAACTTCTTTGTGATGAGAGCATTCAACTCACAGACTTGAGCCTTTCTTTTGAAAGAGGAGTTTTGAAACACTCTTTTTGTAGAATCTGCAAGGAGACATTTGGAGGGCTTTGAGGCCTATGCTGGGAAATGAAATATCTTCACCTAAAAACAAGAGAGAAGCATTCTCAGAAACTTCTGTGTGATGAGTGCATTCAACTCACAGCCTTGAACATTCCTTTCGATAGAGCAGTTTGGAAACACTCCTTTTGTAGAATCTGCAAGTGTTTATTTGGGGTGCTTTGAGGCCTATGCTGGAAAGGGAAATATCTTCACATAAAAACTACACAGAAGCATTCTCAGAAACTTCTGTGTGATGAGTGCATTCAACCCACAGACTTGAACATTTCTTCCGATAGAGCAGTTTGGAAACACTCCTTTTGTAGAATCTGCAAGTGTTTATTTGGAGCGCTCTGAGGCCTATGCTGGAAAAGGAAACATCTTCACATAAAAACTAGACAGAAGCATTCTCAGAAACTTCTGTGTGATGAGTTCATTCAACTCACAAACTTGAAGGTTCCTTTTGATATGACAGTTTTGAAACCCTCTTTCAGTAGAATCTGCAAGTGTTTAATTCTAGCCCTTTGAGGCCAAAGATGGAAAAGGAAATGTCCTCAAATAACAACTACACAGAAGCATTCTCAGAAACTTCTTTGTGATGAGTGCATTCAACTCACAGACTTGAACCTTCCTTTGGAAAGAGCAGTTTTGAAACACTGTTTTTGTAGAATCTGCAAGTAGACATTTGGAGCGCTTTGAGGCCTATGCTGGGAAACGAAATATCTTCACCTAAAAACAAGAGAGAAGCATTCTCAGAAACTTCTGTGTGATGAGTGCATTCAACTCACAGACTTGAACATTCCTTTCGATAGAGCAGTTTGGAAACACTCCTTTTGTAGAATCTACAAGTGTTTATTTGGAGTGCTTTGAGGCCTATGATGGAAAAGGAAATATCTTCACATAAAAACTACAGAGAAGCATTCTGAGATACTTCTTGGTGACGAGTGCATTCAACTCACAGACCTGAACTTTCCTTTTGAAAGAGCAGTTTTGAAACACTCTTTTTGTAGAATCTGCAAGTAGATATTTGGAGCGCTTTGAGGCCTATGCTGGGAAATGAAATATCTTCACCTAAAAACAAGAGAGAGGCATTCTCAGAAACTTCTTTGTGGTGAGGGCATTTAACTCACAGACTTGAACCTCCCTTTGGAAAGAGGAGTTTTGAAACACTGTTTTTGTAGAATCTGCAAGGAGACATTTGGAGGGCTTTGAGGCCTATGCTGGGAAATGAAATATCTTCACCTAAAAACATGAGAGAAGCATTCTCAGAAACTTCTGTGTGATGAGTGCATTGAACTCACAGCCTTGAACATTCCTTTCGATAGAGCAGTTTGGAAACACTCCTTTTGTAGAATCTGCAAGTGTTTATTTGGGGAGCTTAGAGGCCTATGCTGGAAAAGGAAATATCTTCACATAAAAACTACACAGAAGCATTCTGAGATACTTCCTTGTGATGAGTGCATTCAACTCACCGACTTGAACCTTCCTTTTGAAAGAGTAGGTTTGAAACACTCTTTTTGTACAATCTGAGTGTAGACATTTGGAGTGCTTTGAGGCCTATGCTGGGAAATGAAATATCTTCACCTAAAAACAAGACAGAAGCATTCTCAGAAACTTCTGTGTGATGAGTGCATTCAACTCACAGACTTGAACATTCCTATCGATAGAGCAGTTTGGAAACACTCCTTTTGTAGAATCTGCAAGTGTTTATTTGGAGTGCTTTGAGGCCTATGCTAGAAAAGGAAATATTTTCACATAAAAACTACACAGAAGCATTTTGAGATACTTCCTGGTGATGAGTGCATTCAACTCACAGACTTGAACCTTCCTTTTGAAAGAGCAGTTTTGAAACACTCTTTTTGTAGAATCCGCAAGTAGATATTTGGAGCGCTTTGAGGCCTACGATGGGAAATGAAATATCTTCACCTAAAAAGAAGAGAGAAGCATTCTCAGAAACTTCTGTGTGATGAGTGCATTCAACTCACAGACTTGAACCTTCCTTCCGATAGAGCAGTTTGGAAACACTCCTTTTGTAGAATCTGCAAGGTTTATTTGGAGCGCTCTGAGGCCTATGCTGGAAAAGGAAATATCTTCACGTAAAAACTAGACAGAAGAATTCTCAGAAACTTGTTTGTGATGAGTGCATTCAACTCACCGACTTGAACCTTTCTTTTGAAGGAGCAGTTTTGAAACACGCTTTTTGTAGGATCTGCTAGTGTATAATTGGAGCGCTGTGAGGCCTATGCTTGGAAATGAAATATCTTCACCTCAAAACAAGAGAGAAGCCTTCTCAGAAACTTCTGTGCGATGAGTGCATTCAACTCACAGACTTGAACATTCCTTTCGATAGAGCAGTTTGGAAACACTCCTTTTGTAGAATCTGCAAGTGTTTATTTGGAGCGCTATGAGGCCTATGCTGGAAAAGGAAATATCTTCACATAAAAACTAGACAGAAGCATTCTCAGAAACTTCTGTGTGATGAGTACATTCAACTCACAAACTTGAACGTTCCTTTTGATAGGATAGTTTTGAAACACTCCTTTAGTAGAATCTGCAAGTGTTTATTTCGAGCCCTTTGAGGCCAATGATGGAAAAGGAAATGGTTTCAAATAAGAACTACACAGAAGCATTCTCAGAAACTTCTTTGTGATGAGTGCATTCAACTCACAGACTTGAACCTTCCTTTTGAAAGAGCAGTTTTGAAACACTCTTTTTGTAGAATCTGCAAGTAGACATTTGGAGCGCTTAGAGGCCTATGCTGGGAAATGAAATATCTTCACCTAAAAACAAGAGAGAAGCATTCTCAGAAACTTCTGTGTGATGAGTGCATTCACCTCACAGACTTGAACATTCCTTTCGATAGAGCAGTTTGGAAACACTCCTTTTGTGGAGTCTGCAAGTGTGTATTTGGAGCGCTCTGAGGCCTATGCAGGAAAAGGAAATGTCTTCACATAAAAGCTAGACAGAAGCATTCTCAGAAACTTCTGTGTGATGAGTTCATTCAACTCACACACTTGAACGTTCCTTTTGATAGGACGGTTTTGAAACCCTCCTTTAGTAGAATCTGCAAGTGTTTATTTCGAGCCCTTTGAGGCCAATGATGGAAAAGGAAATGTCTTCAAATAACAACTACACAGAAGCATTCTCAGAAACTTCTTTGTGATGAGTGTATTCAACTCGCAGGCTTGAACCTTCCTTTTGAAACACTCTTTTTGTAGAATCTGCAAGTAGATATTTGGAGCGCTTTGAGTCCTATGCTAGGAAATGAAATATCTTCACCTAAAAAAAAGAGAGAAGCATTCTCAGAAACTTCTGCGTGATGAGTGCATTCAACTCACAATCTTGAACATTCCTTTCAATAGAGCAGTTTGGAAACACTCCTTTTGTAGAATCTGCAAGGTTTATTTGGATCGTTCTGAGGCCTATGCTGGAAAAGGAAATATTTTCACATAAAAACTAGACAGAAGCATTCTCAGAAACTTCTGTGTGATGAGTTCATTCAACTCACAAACTTGAACGTTCCTTTTGATAGAACAGTTTGGAAACACTCCTTTAGTAGAATCTGCAAGTGTTTATTTCGAGCCCTTTGAGGCCAAAGATGGAAAAGGAAATGTCTTCAATTAACAACTATACGGAAGCATTCTCAGAAACTTCTTTGTGATGTGTGCATTCATCTCACAGAATTGAACATTCCTTTCGATAGAGCAGTTTGGAAACACTCCTTTTGTAGAATCTGCAAGTGTTTATTTGGAGCGCTCTGAGGCCTACGCTGGAAAAGGAAATATCTTCACATAAAAACTAGACAGAAGTCTTCTGAGAAACTTCTGTGTGATGAGTTCATTCAACTCACACACTTGAACGTTCCTTTTGATAGGACAGTTTTGAAACACTCCTTTAGTAGAATCTGCAAGTGTTTATTTCGAGCCCATTGAGGCCAATGATTGAAAAGGAAATGTCTTCATATAACAACTACACAGAAGCATTCTCAGAAACTTCTTTGTGAAGAGTGCATTCAACTCACAGACTTGAACCTTCCTTTTGAAAGAGCAGTTTTGAAACACTCTTTTTGTAGAATCTGCAAGTAGACATTTGGAGCGCTTTGAGGCCTATGCTGGGAAATGAAATATCTTCACCTAAAAACAAGAGAGAAGCATTCTCAGAAACTTCTGTGTGATGAGTGCATTCAACTCACAGACTTGAACATTCCTTTCAATAGAGCAGTTTGGAAACACCCCTTTTGTAGAATCTGCAAGTGTTTATTTGGTGTGCTTTGAGGCCTATGCTGGAAAAGGAAATATCTTCACATAAAAACTACACAGAAACATTCTGAGATACTTCCTGGTGATGAGTGCATTCAACTCACAGACTTGAACCTTCCTTTTGAAAGAGCAGTTTTGAAACACTCTTTTTGTAGATTCTGCAAGTAGATATTTGGAGTGCTTTGAGGCCTATCCGGGGAAATGAAATATCCTCACCTAAAAACAAGAGAGAAGCATTCTCAGAAACTTCTGTGTGATGAGTGCTTTCAACTCACAGACTTGAACATTCCTTTCGATACAGCAGTTTGGAAACACTCCTTTTGTAGAATCTGCAAGTGTTTATTTGGAGCGCTCTGAGGATCATGCTGGAAAAGGAAATATCTTCACATAAAAACTAGACAGAAGCATTCTCAGAAACTTCTGTGTGATGAGTTCATTCAACTCACAAACTTGAACGTTCCTTTTGATAGGATAGATTGGAAACACTCCTTTAGTAGAATCTGCAAGTGTTTATTTCGAGCCCTTTGAGGCCAAAGATGGTAAAGGAAATGTCTTCAAATAACAACTACACAGAAGCATTCTCAGAAACCACTTTGTGATGAGTGCATTCAACTCACTGACTTGAACCTTCCTTTCGAAAGAGCAGTTTTGAAACACTCTTTTTGTAGAATCTGCAATTAGACATTTGGAGCGCTTTGAGGCCTATGCTGGGAAATGAAATATCTTCACCTAAAAACAAGAGAGAAGCATTCTCAGAAACTTCTGTGTGATGAGTGCATTCAACTCACAGACTTGAACATTCCCTTCGATAGAGCAGTTTGGAAACACTCCTTGTGTAGAATCTGCAAGTGTTTATTTGGAGCGCTCTGAGGCCTATGCTGGAAAAGGAAATCTCTTCACATAAAAACTAGACAGAAGCATTCTCAGAAACTACTGTGTGATGAGTTCATTCAACTCACAAACTTGAACGTTCCTTTTGATAGGACAGTTTTGAAACACTCCTTTAGTAGAATACGCAAGTGTTTATTTCGAGCCCTTTGAGGCCAATGATGGAAAAGGAAATGTCTTCAAATAACAGCTACACAGAAGGATTCTCAGAAACTTCCTTGTGATGAGTGCATTCAACTCACAGACTTGAACTTTCCTTTTGAAAGAGCAGTTTTGAAACACTCTTTTTGTAGAATCTGCAAGAAGACATTTGGAGCGCTTTGAGGCCTATGCTGGGAAATGATATATCTTCACCTAAAAACAACAGAGAAAAATTCTCAGAAACTTCTGTGTGATGAGTGCATTCAACTCACAGACTTGAACATTCCTTTCAAAAGAGCAGTTTGCAAACACTCCTTTTGTAGAATCTGCAAGTGTTTATTTCGAGTGCTTTGAGGCCTATGCTGGAAAAGGAAATGTCTTCAATTAACAACTATACGGAAGCATTCTTAGAAACTTCTTTGTGATGTGTGCATTCATCTCACAGACTTGAACCTTCCTTCTGAAAGAGCAGTTTTGAAACACTCTTTTTGTAGGATCTGCAAGTAGATATTTGGAGCGCTTTGAGGCCTATGCTGGGAAATGAAATATCTTCACCTAAAAACAAGAGAGAAGCATTCTCAGAAACTTCTGTGTGATGAGTGCATTCAACTCACAGACTTGAACATTCCCTTCAATAGAGTAGTTTGGAAACACTCCTTGTGTAGAATCTGCAAGTGTTTATTTGGAGCGCTCTGAGGCCTATGCTGGAAAAGGAAATCTCTTCACATAAAAACTAGACAGAAGCATTCTCAGAAACTTCTGTGTGATGAGTTCATTCAACTCACAAACTTGAACGTTCCTTTTGATAGGACAGTTTTGAAACACTCCTTTAGTAGAATACGCAAGTGTTTATTTCGAGCCCTTTGAGGCCAATGATGGAAAAGGAAATGTCTTCAAATAACAGCTACACAGAAGGATTCTCAGAAACTTCCTTGTGATGAGTGCATTCAACTCACAGACTTGAACCTTCCTTTTGAAAGAGCAGTTTTGAAACACTCTTTTTGTAGAATCTGCAAGAAGACATTTGGAGCGCTTTGAGGCCTATGCTGGGAAATGATATATCTTCACCTAAAAACAACAGAGAAAAATTCTCAGAAACTTCTGTGTGATGAGTGCATTCAACTCACAGACTTGAACATTCCTTTCAAAAGAGCAGTTTGCAAACACTCCTTTTGTAGAATCTGCAAGTGTTTATTTCGAGTGCTTTGAGGCCTATGCTGGAAAAGGAAATGTCTTCAATTAACAACTATACGGAAGCATTCTTAGAAACTTCTTTGTGATGTGTGCATTCATCTCACAGACTTGAACCTTCCTTTTGAAAGAGCAGTTTTGAAACACTCTTTTTGTAGGATCTGCAAGTAGATATTTGGAGCGCTTTGAGGCCTATGCTGGGAAATGAAATATCTTCACCTAAAAACAAGAGAGAAGCATTCTCAGAAACTTCTGTGTGATGAGTGCATTCAACTCACAGACTTGAACATTCCTTTCGATAGAGCAGTTTGGAAACACTCCTTTTGTAGAATCTGCAAGTGTTTATTTGGAGCGTTCTGAGGCCTATGCTTGAAAAGGAAATATCTTCACATAAAAACTAGACAGAAGCATTCTCAGAAACTTCTGTGTGATGAGTGCATTCAACTCACAAACTTGAACGTTCCTTTTGATAGGACCGTTTTGAAACACTCCTTTAGTAGAATCTGCAAGTGTTTATTTCGAGCCATATGAGGCCAATGATGGAAAAGGAAATGTCTTCAAATAACAACTACACAGAAGCATTCTCAGAAACTTCTGTGTGATGAGTGCATTCCACTCACAGACTTGAACATTCCTTTCAATAGAGCAGTTTGGAAACACTCCTTTTGCAGAATGTGCAAGTGTTTATTTGGAGTACTTTGAGGACTATGCTGGAAAAGGACATATATTCACCTAAAAACTACACAGAAGGATTCTGAGATACTTCTGTGTGATGAGTTCATTCAACTCACAAACTTGAACGTTCCTTCTGAAAGGATAGATTGGAAACACTCCTTTAGTAGAATCTGCAAGTGTTTATTTCGAGCCCTTTGAGGCCAAAGATGGTAAAGGAAATGTCTTCAAATAACAACTACACAGAAGCATTCTCAGAAACCTCTTTGTGATGAGTGCATTCAACTCACTGACTTGAACCTTCCTTTCAAAAGAGCAGTTTTGAAACACACTTTTTGTAGAATCTGCAGGTAGACATTTGGAGCGCTTTGAGGCCTATGCTGGGAAATGAAATATCTTCACCTAAAAACAATAGAGAAGCATTCTCAGAAACTTCTGTGTGATGACTGCATTCAACTCACAGACTTGAACATTCCTTTCGATAGAGCAGTTTGGAAACACTCCTTGTGTAGAATCTGCAAGTGTTTATTTGGAGCGCTCTGAGGCCTATGCTGGAAAAGGAAATATCTTCACATAAAAACTAGACAGAAGCATTCTCAGAAACTTCTGTGTGATGAGTATATTCAACTCACAAACTTGAACGTTCCTTTTGAAAGGACAGTTTTGAAACACTCCTTTAGTAGAATCTGCAAGTTTTTACTTCGAGCCCTTTGAGGCCAATGAAGGAAAAGGAAATGTCTTCAAATAACAACTACACAGAAGCATTCTCAGAAGCTTCTTTGTGATGAGTGCATTCAACTCACAGACTTGAACCTTCCTTTTGAAAGAGCAGTTTTGAAACACTCTTTTTGTAGAATCTGCAAGTAGACATTTGGAGCGCTTTGAGGCCTATGCTGGGAAATGAAATATCTTCACCTAAAAACAAGAGAGAAAAATTCTCAGAAACTTCTGTGTGATGAGTGCATTCAACTCACAGACTTGAACATGCCTTTCGATAGAGCAGTTTGCAAACACTCCTTTTGTAGAATCTGCAAGTGTTTATTTCGAGTGCTTTGAGGCCAATGATGGAAAAGGAAATATCTTCACATAAAAACTACACAGAAGCATTCTGAGATACTTCTTGGTCATGAGTGCATTCAACTCACAGACTTGAACCTTCCTTTTGAAAGAGCAGTTTTGAAACACTCTTTTTGTAGAATCTGCAAGTAGATATTTGGAGCGCTTTGAGGCCTATGCTGGGAAATGAAATATCTTCACCTAATAACAAGAGAGAAGCATTCTCAGAAACTTCTGTGTGATGAGTGCATTCAACTCACAGACTTGAACATTCCTTTCGATAGTGCAGTTTGGAAACACTCCTTTTGTAGAATCTGCAAGTGTTTATTTGGAGCACTCTGAGGCCTATGCTGGAAAAGGAAATATCTTCACATAAAAACTAGACAGAAGCATTCTCAGAAACTTCTGTGTGGTGAGTTCATTCAACTCACAACTTGAACGTTCCCTTTGATAGGACAGTTTTGAAACACTCCTTTAGTAGAATCTGCAAGTGTTTATTTCGAGCTCTTTGAGGCCAACGGTGGAAAAGGAAATGTCTTCAAATAACAACTACACAGAAGCATTCTCAGAAACTTCTTTGTGATGAGTGCATTCAACTCACAGATTGAACTTTCCTTTTGAAAGAGCAGTTCTGAAACACTCTTTTTGCAGAATCCGCAAGTGGATATTTGGAACGATATGAAGCGTATGCTGGGAAATGAAATATCTTCACCTAAAAACAAGACAGAGGTCTTCTCAGAAACTTCTGTGTGATGAGTGCATTGAACTCACAGACTTGAACATTCCTTTTGATAGAGTAGTTTGGAAACACTCCTTTTGCATAATCTGCAAGGGTTTATTTGGAGCTCTTTGAGGCGTATGCTGGAAAAGGAAATATCTTCACATAAAAACTAGACAGAAGCACTCTGAGAAACTTCTTTGGGATGAGTGCTTCCTACTCACAGAGTTGAACCTTCTTTTTGATAGAAGAGTATTGAAACTCTCTTTTTGTAGAATCTGCAAGTGCACATTTGGAGCTGTTTGTGGCCAATGCTTGAAAAGGAAATATCTTCACGTAAAAACTATACAGAAGCATTCTCAGAAAGTTGTTTGTGATGAGTGCATTCCACTCACAGACTTGAACCTTTCTTTTGAAGCAGCAGTTTTGAAACGCGCTTTTTGTAGAATCTGCTAGTGTATACTTGGAGCGCTGTGAGGCCTACGGTGGGAAATGAAATATCTTCACCTAAAAACAGGAGAGAAGCATTCTCAGAAACTTCTGTGTGATGAGTGCATTCAACTCACAGACTTCAACATTCCTTTCGATAGAGCAGTTTGGAAACACACCTTTTGTAGAATCTGCAAGTGTTTATTTAGAGCGCTTTGAGGCCTATGTGGAAAAGGAAATATCTTCACATAAAAACTAGACAGAAGCGTTCTGAGAAACTTCCTGGTGATGAGTGCATTCAACTCACAGACTTGACCATTCCTTTCGATAGAGCACTTTGGAAACATTCATTTTGTAGATTCTGCAAGTGTTTATTTTGAGCGCTTTGAGGCCTATATTGGGAAATGAAATATCTTCACATAAAAACTACACAGAAGCATTCTCAGAAACTTCTGTGTGATGAGTGCATTCAACTCACAGACTTGAATATTTCTTTTGAAGGAGCAGTTTTGAAACGCTCTTTTTGTAGAATCGGCTTGTGCATAATTGTAGCGCTGGGTGGCCTACGCTGGGAAATGAAATATCTTCACCTAAAAACTAGACAGAAGCATTCTCAGAAACTTCTGTGTGACGAGTGTATTCAATTCACAGTCTTGAGCGTTCCTTTTAATAGGACAGTTTTGAAACACTCCTTTTGTAAAATCTGCAAGTGTTTATTTCTAGCGCTTTGAGGCCAATGCTGGAAAAGGAAGTGTCTTCACATAAAAAGTAGACAGAAGCATTCTGAGGAACTTCTTTGGGATGAGTGCATTCTACTCACAGAGTTGAAACTTCCTTTTGATAGAAGAGTTTTGAAACTCTCTTTTTGTACAATATGCAAGTACACATTTAGAGCTGTTTGAGGCCAATGCTGGAAAAGGAAATATCTACAGGTAAAAACTAGACAGAAGCATTCTCAGAAACTTGTTTGTGATGAGTGCATTCAACTCAGAGACTTGAACCTTTCTTTTGAAGGAGGAGTTTTGAAACACGTTTTTTGTAGAATCTGGTATTGTATACTTGGAGCACTGTTAGGCCAATGCTGGGAAATGAAATATCTTCACTTAAAACAAGACAGAAGCATTCTAAGAAACTTCTGTGTGATGAGTGCATTCAACTCACGGACTTGGACCTTCCTTTTGATAGGACAGTTTCGAAACACTCCTTTTGTAGAATCTGCAAATGTTTATTTCGAGCGCTTTGAGGCCAACGCTGGAAAAGGAAATGTCTTCAAATAACAACTACACAGAAGCATTCTCAAAAACTTCTTTGTGATGAGTACGTTGAACTCACAGACTTGAACGATCCCTGTGAAAGAGAAGCTTTGAAACACTCTTTTTGCAGAATCCGCAAGTGGATATTTGGAACGCTTTCAAGCGTATGCTGGGAAATGGAATACCTTCTCCTAAAAACTAGACAGAGGCCTTCTCAGAAACTTCTGTGTGATGAGTGCATTCAGCTCACCGACTTGAACATTCCTCTTGATAGAGCAGTTTGGAGACACTCGTTTTGCAGAATCTGCAAGTGTTTATTTCTAGCGCTTTGAGGCATATGCTGGAAAAGGAAATATCTTCACATAAAAACTAGACAGAAGCATTCTGAGAAACTTCTGTGTGATGAGTGCATTCAACTCACAGACTTGAACATTCCTTTTGATAGAGCTGTTTGGAAACACTCCTTTTGCAGAATCTGCAAGGGTTTATTTGGAGCGCTTTGAGGCGTATGCTGGAAAAGAAAATATCTTCACATAAAAACTAGACAGAAGCATTCTGAGAAACTTCTTTGGGATGAGTGCATTCTACTCACAGAGTTGAACCTTCTTTTTGATGGAGGAGTATTGAAACTCTCTTTTTGTAGAATCTGCAAGTGCACATTTGTAGCTGTTTCACGCCAATGCTGGAAAAGGAAATATCTTCACATAAAAACTAGACAGAAGCATTCTCAGAAACTTGTTCGTGATGAGTGCATTCAACTCACAGACTTGAAATTTTCTTTTGAAGGAGCAGGTTTGAAAAACGCTTTTTGTAGAATCTGCTAGTGTATATTTGGAGCGCTCTGAGGCCTATCCTGGGAAATGAAATATCTTCACCTAAAGACAAGAGAGAAGCATTCTCAGAAACTTCTGGGTGATGAGTGCATTCAACTCAGAGACTTGAACATTCCTTTCCATAGAGCAGTTTGGAAACACTCCTTTTGTAGAATCTGCAAGTGTTTCTTTGGAGCGCTTTGAGGCCTATGCTGGAAAAGGAAATATCTTCACATAAAAACTACACAGAAGCATTCTCAGAAACTTCTGTGTGATGAGTGCATTCAACTCACAGACTTGAACATTCCTTTCGATAGAGCAGTTTGCAAACACTCCTTTTGTAGAATCTGCAATTGTTTATTTAGAGCGCTCTGAGGCCTATGCTGGAAAAGGAAATATCTTCACATAAAAACTAGACAGAAGCATTCTCAGAAACTTCTTTGTGATGAGTGCATTCTACTCACAGACTTGAACCTTCTTTTTGATAGAAGAGTTTTGAAACTTCCTTTTTGTAGAATCTGCAAGTGCACATTTGGAGCTGTTTGAGGCCAATGCTGGAAAAGGAAATATCTTCACATAAAAACTAGACAGAAGCATTCTCAGAAACTTGTTTGTGATGAGTGCATTCAACTCACAGACTTGAACCTTTCTTTTGAAGGAGCAGTTTTGAAACACACTTTTTGTAGAATCTGCTAGTGTATGTTTGGAGCGCTGTGAGGCCTATGCTGGGAAATGAAATATCTTCACCTAAAAACTAGACAGAAGCATTCTCAGAAACTTCTGTGTGATGAGTGCATTCAACTCACAGTGTTGAACGTTACTTTTGATAGGACAGTTTTGAAACACTCCTTTTGTAGAATCTGCAAGTGTTTATTTCGAGCGCTTTGAGGCCAATGCTGGAAAAGGAAATGTCTTCAAATAACAACTACACAGAAGCATTCTCAAAAACTTGTTTGTGATGAGTGCATTCAACACACAGACTTGAACGTTCCTTTTGAAAGAGCAGTTCTGAAACATTCTTTTTGCAGCATCCGCAAGTTTATATTTGGAACGCTTTGAAGCGTATGCTGGGAAATGAAATATCTTCACCTAAAAACTAGACAGAGGCATTCTCAGAAACTTCTGTGTGATGAGTGCATTCAACTCACAGACTTGAACATTCCTTTTGATAGAGCAGTTTGCAAACACTCCTTTTGTAGAATCTGCAAGTGCACACTTGGAGCTGTTTGAGGCCAATGCTGGAAAAGGAAATATCTTCACATAAAAACTAGACAGAAGCATTCACAGAAACTTGTTTGTGATGAGTGCATTCAACTCACAGACTTGAACCTTTCTTTTGAAGGAGCAGTTTTGAAACACTCTTTTTGTAGAATCTGCTAGTGTATATTTGGAGCCCTGTGAGGCCTACGCTGGAAAATGAAATATCTTCACCTAAAAACTAGAAAGAAGCATTCTCAGAAACTTCTGTGTGATGACTGCATTCAACTCACCGACTTGAACGTTCCTTTTGATGGGACAGTTTTGAAACACTCCTTTTGTAGAATCTGCAAGTGTTTATTTCGAGCGCTTTGAGGCCAATGCTGGAGAAGGAAATGTCTTCAAATAACAACTAAACAGAAGCACTCTCCAAAACTTCTTTGTGATGAGTGCATTCAACTCACAGACTTGAACGGCCCTTTTGAAAGAGCAGTTTCGAGACACTCTTTTTGCAGAATCCGCAAGTGGATATTTGGAACGCTTTGAAGCGTGTGCTGGGAAATGAAATATCTTCACCTAAAAAGTAGGCAGAAGCATTCTCAGAAACTTCTCTATGATGGGTGCATTCAACTCACAGACTTGAACATTCCTTTTGATAGAACAGTTTGGAAACACTCGTTCTGTAGAATCTGCAAGTGTTTATTTCGAGCGCTTTGAGGCCTATGTTGGGAAAGGAAGTATCTTCGTATAAAAACTAGATAGAAGCATTCTCAGAATCTTGTTTGTGATGAGTGCATTCAACTCACGGACTTGAACGTTCCTTTTGAAAGAGGAGTTTTGAAACACTCTTTTTGTATAATCTGCAAGTGGATATTTGGAGCGCTCTGAGGCCTATGCTGGGAAATGAAATATCTTCAGCTAAAAACTAGAGAGAAGCATTCTCAGAAACTTCTTTGCTATGCGTGCACTCAACTCACAGAGTTGAAGCTGACTTTTGATAGAGTAGTTTGGAAACACTATTTTTGTAATTTCTGCAAGTGGATATTTGGAGCGATTGCGGCATCTAGTGGGAAAGGAAATACATGCAGATGAAAACTAGATAGAACCATTCTCAGAAACCTCTTTCTGAAGATTGCGTTCAACTCACAGACTTGAACGTTCCTTTCGAAAGAGCAGTTGTGAAACACCCTTTTTGTAGAATCTGCAAGTGGATATTTGGAGAGCTCTGAGGCCTATGCTGGGAAATGAATTATCTTCTCCTACAAACTAGCCAGAAGCGTTCTCAGAAACTTCTCTGTGATGAGTGCATTCAACTCACAGACTTGAACATTCCTTTTGGTAGAGCAGTTTGGAAACACTCCTTTTGCAGAATCTGCAATGGTTTATTTGGAGCGCTTTGTGGACTATGCTGGAAAAGGAAATATCTACACATAAAAACTACACAGAAGCATTCTCAGAAACTTCTGTGGGATGAGTGATTTCAACTCACGGACTTGAACAGTCCTTTTGAAAGAGCAGTTTTGAGACACTCTTTTTGCAGAATCCGCAAGTGGATATTTGGAACGCTTTGAAGCGTGTGCTGGGAAATGAAATATATACACCTAAAAAGGAGACATAAGCATTCTCAGAAACTTCTGTATGATGGGTGCATTCAATTCACAGACTTGAACATTCCTTTCGATAGAGCAGTTTGGAAACACTCTTTTTGTAGTATCTGCAAGTGTTTATTTCGAGCGCTTTGAGGCCTATGTTGCGAAAGGAAGTATCTTCGTATAAAAACTAGACAGAAGCATTCTCAGAATCTTGTTTGTGATGAGTGCATTCAACTCACAGACTTGAACCTTCCTTTTGAAAGAGCAGTTTTGAAACACTCTTTTTGTAGAATCTGCAAGTAGACATTTGGAGCGCTTTGAGGCCTATGCTGGGAAATGAAATATCTTCACCTAAAAACAAGAGAGAAAAATTCTCAGAAACTTCTGTGTGATGAGTGCATTCAACTCACAGACTTGAACATGCCTTTCGATAGAGCAGTTTGCAAACACTCCTTTTGTAGAATCTGCAAGTGTTTATTTCGAGTGCTTTGAGGCCAATGATGGAAAAGGAAATATCTTCACATAAAAACTACACAGAAGCATTCTGAGATACTTCTTGGTCATGAGTGCATTCAACTCACAGACTTGAACCTTCCTTTTGAAAGAGCAGTTTTGAAACACTCTTTTTGTAGAATCTGCAAGTAGATATTTGGAGCGCTTTGAGGCCTATGCTGGGAAATGAAATATCTTCACCTAATAACAAGAGAGAAGCATTCTCAGAAACTTCTGTGTGATGAGTGCATTCAACTCACAGACTTGAACATTCCTTTCGATAGTGCAGTTTGGAAACACTCCTTTTGTAGAATCTGCAAGTGTTTATTTGGAGCACTCTGAGGCCTATGCTGGAAAAGGAAATATCTTCACATAAAAACTAGACAGAAGCATTCTCAGAAACTTCTGTGTGGTGAGTTCATTCAACTCACAACTTGAACGTTCCCTTTGATAGGACAGTTTTGAAACACTCCTTTAGTAGAATCTGCAAGTGTTTATTTCGAGCTCTTTGAGGCCAACGGTGGAAAAGGAAATGTCTTCAAATAACAACTACACAGAAGCATTCTCAGAAACTTCTTTGTGATGAGTGCATTCAACTCACAGATTGAACTTTCCTTTTGAAAGAGCAGTTCTGAAACACTCTTTTTGCAGAATCCGCAAGTGGATATTTGGAACGATATGAAGCGTATGCTGGGAAATGAAATATCTTCACCTAAAAACAAGACAGAGGTCTTCTCAGAAACTTCTGTGTGATGAGTGCATTGAACTCACAGACTTGAACATTCCTTTTGATAGAGTAGTTTGGAAACACTCCTTTTGCATAATCTGCAAGGGTTTATTTGGAGCTCTTTGAGGCGTATGCTGGAAAAGGAAATATCTTCACATAAAAACTAGACAGAAGCACTCTGAGAAACTTCTTTGGGATGAGTGCTTCCTACTCACAGAGTTGAACCTTCTTTTTGATAGAAGAGTATTGAAACTCTCTTTTTGTAGAATCTGCAAGTGCACATTTGGAGCTGTTTGTGGCCAATGCTTGAAAAGGAAATATCTTCACGTAAAAACTATACAGAAGCATTCTCAGAAAGTTGTTTGTGATGAGTGCATTCCACTCACAGACTTGAACCTTTCTTTTGAAGCAGCAGTTTTGAAACGCGCTTTTTGTAGAATCTGCTAGTGTATACTTGGAGCGCTGTGAGGCCTACGGTGGGAAATGAAATATCTTCACCTAAAAACAGGAGAGAAGCATTCTCAGAAACTTCTGTGTGATGAGTGCATTCAACTCACAGACTTCAACATTCCTTTCGATAGAGCAGTTTGGAAACACACCTTTTGTAGAATCTGCAAGTGTTTATTTAGAGCGCTTTGAGGCCTATGTGGAAAAGGAAATATCTTCACATAAAAACTAGACAGAAGCGTTCTGAGAAACTTCCTGGTGATGAGTGCATTCAACTCACAGACTTGACCATTCCTTTCGATAGAGCACTTTGGAAACATTCATTTTGTAGATTCTGCAAGTGTTTATTTTGAGCGCTTTGAGGCCTATATTGGGAAATGAAATATCTTCACATAAAAACTACACAGAAGCATTCTCAGAAACTTCTGTGTGATGAGTGCATTCAACTCACAGACTTGAATATTTCTTTTGAAGGAGCAGTTTTGAAACGCTCTTTTTGTAGAATCGGCTTGTGCATAATTGTAGCGCTGGGTGGCCTACGCTGGGAAATGAAATATCTTCACCTAAAAACTAGACAGAAGCATTCTCAGAAACTTCTGTGTGACGAGTGTATTCAATTCACAGTCTTGAGCGTTCCTTTTAATAGGACAGTTTTGAAACACTCCTTTTGTAAAATCTGCAAGTGTTTATTTCTAGCGCTTTGAGGCCAATGCTGGAAAAGGAAGTGTCTTCACATAAAAAGTAGACAGAAGCATTCTGAGGAACTTCTTTGGGATGAGTGCATTCTACTCACAGAGTTGAAACTTCCTTTTGATAGAAGAGTTTTGAAACTCTCTTTTTGTACAATATGCAAGTACACATTTAGAGCTGTTTGAGGCCAATGCTGGAAAAGGAAATATCTACAGGTAAAAACTAGACAGAAGCATTCTCAGAAACTTGTTTGTGATGAGTGCATTCAACTCAGAGACTTGAACCTTTCTTTTGAAGGAGGAGTTTTGAAACACGTTTTTTGTAGAATCTGGTATTGTATACTTGGAGCACTGTTAGGCCAATGCTGGGAAATGAAATATCTTCACTTAAAACAAGACAGAAGCATTCTAAGAAACTTCTGTGTGATGAGTGCATTCAACTCACGGACTTGGACCTTCCTTTTGATAGGACAGTTTCGAAACACTCCTTTTGTAGAATCTGCAAATGTTTATTTCGAGCGCTTTGAGGCCAACGCTGGAAAAGGAAATGTCTTCAAATAACAACTACACAGAAGCATTCTCAAAAACTTCTTTGTGATGAGTACGTTGAACTCACAGACTTGAACGATCCCTGTGAAAGAGAAGCTTTGAAACACTCTTTTTGCAGAATCCGCAAGTGGATATTTGGAACGCTTTCAAGCGTATGCTGGGAAATGGAATACCTTCTCCTAAAAACTAGACAGAGGCCTTCTCAGAAACTTCTGTGTGATGAGTGCATTCAGCTCACCGACTTGAACATTCCTCTTGATAGAGCAGTTTGGAGACACTCGTTTTGCAGAATCTGCAAGTGTTTATTTCTAGCGCTTTGAGGCATATGCTGGAAAAGGAAATATCTTCACATAAAAACTAGACAGAAGCATTCTGAGAAACTTCTGTGTGATGAGTGCATTCAACTCACAGACTTGAACATTCCTTTTGATAGAGCTGTTTGGAAACACTCCTTTTGCAGAATCTGCAAGGGTTTATTTGGAGCGCTTTGAGGCGTATGCTGGAAAAGAAAATATCTTCACATAAAAACTAGACAGAAGCATTCTGAGAAACTTCTTTGGGATGAGTGCATTCTACTCACAGAGTTGAACCTTCTTTTTGATGGAGGAGTATTGAAACTCTCTTTTTGTAGAATCTGCAAGTGCACATTTGTAGCTGTTTCACGCCAATGCTGGAAAAGGAAATATCTTCACATAAAAACTAGACAGAAGCATTCTCAGAAACTTGTTCGTGATGAGTGCATTCAACTCACAGACTTGAAATTTTCTTTTGAAGGAGCAGGTTTGAAAAACGCTTTTTGTAGAATCTGCTAGTGTATATTTGGAGCGCTCTGAGGCCTATCCTGGGAAATGAAATATCTTCACCTAAAGACAAGAGAGAAGCATTCTCAGAAACTTCTGGGTGATGAGTGCATTCAACTCAGAGACTTGAACATTCCTTTCCATAGAGCAGTTTGGAAACACTCCTTTTGTAGAATCTGCAAGTGTTTCTTTGGAGCGCTTTGAGGCCTATGCTGGAAAAGGAAATATCTTCACATAAAAACTACACAGAAGCATTCTCAGAAACTTCTGTGTGATGAGTGCATTCAACTCACAGACTTGAACATTCCTTTCGATAGAGCAGTTTGCAAACACTCCTTTTGTAGAATCTGCAATTGTTTATTTAGAGCGCTCTGAGGCCTATGCTGGAAAAGGAAATATCTTCACATAAAAACTAGACAGAAGCATTCTCAGAAACTTCTTTGTGATGAGTGCATTCTACTCACAGACTTGAACCTTCTTTTTGATAGAAGAGTTTTGAAACTTCCTTTTTGTAGAATCTGCAAGTGCACATTTGGAGCTGTTTGAGGCCAATGCTGGAAAAGGAAATATCTTCACATAAAAACTAGACAGAAGCATTCTCAGAAACTTGTTTGTGATGAGTGCATTCAACTCACAGACTTGAACCTTTCTTTTGAAGGAGCAGTTTTGAAACACACTTTTTGTAGAATCTGCTAGTGTATATTTGGAGCGCTGTGAGGCCTATGCTGGGAAATGAAATATCTTCACCTAAAAACTAGACAGAAGCATTCTCAGAAACTTCTGTGTGATGAGTGCATTCAACTCACAGTGTTGAACGTTACTTTTGATAGGACAGTTTTGAAACACTCCTTTTGTAGAATCTGCAAGTGTTTATTTCGAGCGCTTTGAGGCCAATGCTGGAAAAGGAAATGTCTTCAAATAACAACTACACAGAAGCATTCTCAAAAACTTGTTTGTGATGAGTGCATTCAACACACAGACTTGAACGTTCCTTTTGAAAGAGCAGTTCTGAAACATTCTTTTTGCAGCATCCGCAAGTTTATATTTGGAACGCTTTGAAGCGTATGCTGGGAAATGAAATATCTTCACCTAAAAACTAGACAGAGGCATTCTCAGAAACTTCTGTGTGATGAGTGCATTCAACTCACAGACTTGAACATTCCTTTTGATAGAGCAGTTTGCAAACACTCCTTTTGTAGAATCTGCAAGTGCACACTTGGAGCTGTTTGAGGCCAATGCTGGAAAAGGAAATATCTTCACATAAAAACTAGACAGAAGCATTCACAGAAACTTGTTTGTGATGAGTGCATTCAACTCACAGACTTGAACCTTTCTTTTGAAGGAGCAGTTTTGAAACACTCTTTTTGTAGAATCTGCTAGTGTATATTTGGAGCCCTGTGAGGCCTACGCTGGAAAATGAAATATCTTCACCTAAAAACTAGAAAGAAGCATTCTCAGAAACTTCTGTGTGATGACTGCATTCAACTCACCGACTTGAACGTTCCTTTTGATGGGACAGTTTTGAAACACTCCTTTTGTAGAATCTGCAAGTGTTTATTTCGAGCGCTTTGAGGCCAATGCTGGAGAAGGAAATGTCTTCAAATAACAACTAAACAGAAGCACTCTCCAAAACTTCTTTGTGATGAGTGCATTCAACTCACAGACTTGAACGGCCCTTTTGAAAGAGCAGTTTCGAGACACTCTTTTTGCAGAATCCGCAAGTGGATATTTGGAACGCTTTGAAGCGTGTGCTGGGAAATGAAATATCTTCACCTAAAAAGTAGGCAGAAGCATTCTCAGAAACTTCTCTATGATGGGTGCATTCAACTCACAGACTTGAACATTCCTTTTGATAGAACAGTTTGGAAACACTCGTTCTGTAGAATCTGCAAGTGTTTATTTCGAGCGCTTTGAGGCCTATGTTGGGAAAGGAAGTATCTTCGTATAAAAACTAGATAGAAGCATTCTCAGAATCTTGTTTGTGATGAGTGCATTCAACTCACGGACTTGAACGTTCCTTTTGAAAGAGGAGTTTTGAAACACTCTTTTTGTATAATCTGCAAGTGGATATTTGGAGCGCTCTGAGGCCTATGCTGGGAAATGAAATATCTTCAGCTAAAAACTAGAGAGAAGCATTCTCAGAAACTTCTTTGCTATGCGTGCACTCAACTCACAGAGTTGAAGCTGACTTTTGATAGAGTAGTTTGGAAACACTATTTTTGTAATTTCTGCAAGTGGATATTTGGAGCGATTGCGGCATCTAGTGGGAAAGGAAATACATGCAGATGAAAACTAGATAGAACCATTCTCAGAAACCTCTTTCTGAAGATTGCGTTCAACTCACAGACTTGAACGTTCCTTTCGAAAGAGCAGTTGTGAAACACCCTTTTTGTAGAATCTGCAAGTGGATATTTGGAGAGCTCTGAGGCCTATGCTGGGAAATGAATTATCTTCTCCTACAAACTAGCCAGAAGCGTTCTCAGAAACTTCTCTGTGATGAGTGCATTCAACTCACAGACTTGAACATTCCTTTTGGTAGAGCAGTTTGGAAACACTCCTTTTGCAGAATCTGCAATGGTTTATTTGGAGCGCTTTGTGGACTATGCTGGAAAAGGAAATATCTACACATAAAAACTACACAGAAGCATTCTCAGAAACTTCTGTGGGATGAGTGATTTCAACTCACGGACTTGAACAGTCCTTTTGAAAGAGCAGTTTTGAGACACTCTTTTTGCAGAATCCGCAAGTGGATATTTGGAACGCTTTGAAGCGTGTGCTGGGAAATGAAATATATACACCTAAAAAGGAGACATAAGCATTCTCAGAAACTTCTGTATGATGGGTGCATTCAATTCACAGACTTGAACATTCCTTTCGATAGAGCAGTTTGGAAACACTCTTTTTGTAGTATCTGCAAGTGTTTATTTCGAGCGCTTTGAGGCCTATGTTGCGAAAGGAAGTATCTTCGTATAAAAACTAGACAGAAGCATTCTCAGAATCTTGTTTGTGATGAGTGCATTCAACTCACAGACTTGAACCTTCCTTTTGAAAGAGCAGTTTTGAAACACTCTTTTTGTAGAATCTGCAAGTAGACATTTGGAGCGCTTTGAGGCCTATGCTGGGAAATGAAATATCTTCACCTAAAAACAAGAGAGAAAAATTCTCAGAAACTTCTGTGTGATGAGTGCATTCAACTCACAGACTTGAACATGCCTTTCGATAGAGCAGTTTGCAAACACTCCTTTTGTAGAATCTGCAAGTGTTTATTTCGAGTGCTTTGAGGCCAATGATGGAAAAGGAAATATCTTCACATAAAAACTACACAGAAGCATTCTGAGATACTTCTTGGTCATGAGTGCATTCAACTCACAGACTTGAACCTTCCTTTTGAAAGAGCAGTTTTGAAACACTCTTTTTGTAGAATCTGCAAGTAGATATTTGGAGCGCTTTGAGGCCTATGCTGGGAAATGAAATATCTTCACCTAATAACAAGAGAGAAGCATTCTCAGAAACTTCTGTGTGATGAGTGCATTCAACTCACAGACTTGAACATTCCTTTCGATAGTGCAGTTTGGAAACACTCCTTTTGTAGAATCTGCAAGTGTTTATTTGGAGCACTCTGAGGCCTATGCTGGAAAAGGAAATATCTTCACATAAAAACTAGACAGAAGCATTCTCAGAAACTTCTGTGTGGTGAGTTCATTCAACTCACAACTTGAACGTTCCCTTTGATAGGACAGTTTTGAAACACTCCTTTAGTAGAATCTGCAAGTGTTTATTTCGAGCTCTTTGAGGCCAACGGTGGAAAAGGAAATGTCTTCAAATAACAACTACACAGAAGCATTCTCAGAAACTTCTTTGTGATGAGTGCATTCAACTCACAGATTGAACTTTCCTTTTGAAAGAGCAGTTCTGAAACACTCTTTTTGCAGAATCCGCAAGTGGATATTTGGAACGATATGAAGCGTATGCTGGGAAATGAAATATCTTCACCTAAAAACAAGACAGAGGTCTTCTCAGAAACTTCTGTGTGATGAGTGCATTGAACTCACAGACTTGAACATTCCTTTTGATAGAGTAGTTTGGAAACACTCCTTTTGCATAATCTGCAAGGGTTTATTTGGAGCTCTTTGAGGCGTATGCTGGAAAAGGAAATATCTTCACATAAAAACTAGACAGAAGCACTCTGAGAAACTTCTTTGGGATGAGTGCTTCCTACTCACAGAGTTGAACCTTCTTTTTGATAGAAGAGTATTGAAACTCTCTTTTTGTAGAATCTGCAAGTGCACATTTGGAGCTGTTTGTGGCCAATGCTTGAAAAGGAAATATCTTCACGTAAAAACTATACAGAAGCATTCTCAGAAAGTTGTTTGTGATGAGTGCATTCCACTCACAGACTTGAACCTTTCTTTTGAAGCAGCAGTTTTGAAACGCGCTTTTTGTAGAATCTGCTAGTGTATACTTGGAGCGCTGTGAGGCCTACGGTGGGAAATGAAATATCTTCACCTAAAAACAGGAGAGAAGCATTCTCAGAAACTTCTGTGTGATGAGTGCATTCAACTCACAGACTTCAACATTCCTTTCGATAGAGCAGTTTGGAAACACACCTTTTGTAGAATCTGCAAGTGTTTATTTAGAGCGCTTTGAGGCCTATGTGGAAAAGGAAATATCTTCACATAAAAACTAGACAGAAGCGTTCTGAGAAACTTCCTGGTGATGAGTGCATTCAACTCACAGACTTGACCATTCCTTTCGATAGAGCACTTTGGAAACATTCATTTTGTAGATTCTGCAAGTGTTTATTTTGAGCGCTTTGAGGCCTATATTGGGAAATGAAATATCTTCACATAAAAACTACACAGAAGCATTCTCAGAAACTTCTGTGTGATGAGTGCATTCAACTCACAGACTTGAATATTTCTTTTGAAGGAGCAGTTTTGAAACGCTCTTTTTGTAGAATCGGCTTGTGCATAATTGTAGCGCTGGGTGGCCTACGCTGGGAAATGAAATATCTTCACCTAAAAACTAGACAGAAGCATTCTCAGAAACTTCTGTGTGACGAGTGTATTCAATTCACAGTCTTGAGCGTTCCTTTTAATAGGACAGTTTTGAAACACTCCTTTTGTAAAATCTGCAAGTGTTTATTTCTAGCGCTTTGAGGCCAATGCTGGAAAAGGAAGTGTCTTCACATAAAAAGTAGACAGAAGCATTCTGAGGAACTTCTTTGGGATGAGTGCATTCTACTCACAGAGTTGAAACTTCCTTTTGATAGAAGAGTTTTGAAACTCTCTTTTTGTACAATATGCAAGTACACATTTAGAGCTGTTTGAGGCCAATGCTGGAAAAGGAAATATCTACAGGTAAAAACTAGACAGAAGCATTCTCAGAAACTTGTTTGTGATGAGTGCATTCAACTCAGAGACTTGAACCTTTCTTTTGAAGGAGGAGTTTTGAAACACGTTTTTTGTAGAATCTGGTATTGTATACTTGGAGCACTGTTAGGCCAATGCTGGGAAATGAAATATCTTCACTTAAAACAAGACAGAAGCATTCTAAGAAACTTCTGTGTGATGAGTGCATTCAACTCACGGACTTGGACCTTCCTTTTGATAGGACAGTTTCGAAACACTCCTTTTGTAGAATCTGCAAATGTTTATTTCGAGCGCTTTGAGGCCAACGCTGGAAAAGGAAATGTCTTCAAATAACAACTACACAGAAGCATTCTCAAAAACTTCTTTGTGATGAGTACGTTGAACTCACAGACTTGAACGATCCCTGTGAAAGAGAAGCTTTGAAACACTCTTTTTGCAGAATCCGCAAGTGGATATTTGGAACGCTTTCAAGCGTATGCTGGGAAATGGAATACCTTCTCCTAAAAACTAGACAGAGGCCTTCTCAGAAACTTCTGTGTGATGAGTGCATTCAGCTCACCGACTTGAACATTCCTCTTGATAGAGCAGTTTGGAGACACTCGTTTTGCAGAATCTGCAAGTGTTTATTTCTAGCGCTTTGAGGCATATGCTGGAAAAGGAAATATCTTCACATAAAAACTAGACAGAAGCATTCTGAGAAACTTCTGTGTGATGAGTGCATTCAACTCACAGACTTGAACATTCCTTTTGATAGAGCTGTTTGGAAACACTCCTTTTGCAGAATCTGCAAGGGTTTATTTGGAGCGCTTTGAGGCGTATGCTGGAAAAGAAAATATCTTCACATAAAAACTAGACAGAAGCATTCTGAGAAACTTCTTTGGGATGAGTGCATTCTACTCACAGAGTTGAACCTTCTTTTTGATGGAGGAGTATTGAAACTCTCTTTTTGTAGAATCTGCAAGTGCACATTTGTAGCTGTTTCACGCCAATGCTGGAAAAGGAAATATCTTCACATAAAAACTAGACAGAAGCATTCTCAGAAACTTGTTCGTGATGAGTGCATTCAACTCACAGACTTGAAATTTTCTTTTGAAGGAGCAGGTTTGAAAAACGCTTTTTGTAGAATCTGCTAGTGTATATTTGGAGCGCTCTGAGGCCTATCCTGGGAAATGAAATATCTTCACCTAAAGACAAGAGAGAAGCATTCTCAGAAACTTCTGGGTGATGAGTGCATTCAACTCAGAGACTTGAACATTCCTTTCCATAGAGCAGTTTGGAAACACTCCTTTTGTAGAATCTGCAAGTGTTTCTTTGGAGCGCTTTGAGGCCTATGCTGGAAAAGGAAATATCTTCACATAAAAACTACACAGAAGCATTCTCAGAAACTTCTGTGTGATGAGTGCATTCAACTCACAGACTTGAACATTCCTTTCGATAGAGCAGTTTGCAAACACTCCTTTTGTAGAATCTGCAATTGTTTATTTAGAGCGCTCTGAGGCCTATGCTGGAAAAGGAAATATCTTCACATAAAAACTAGACAGAAGCATTCTCAGAAACTTCTTTGTGATGAGTGCATTCTACTCACAGACTTGAACCTTCTTTTTGATAGAAGAGTTTTGAAACTTCCTTTTTGTAGAATCTGCAAGTGCACATTTGGAGCTGTTTGAGGCCAATGCTGGAAAAGGAAATATCTTCACATAAAAACTAGACAGAAGCATTCTCAGAAACTTGTTTGTGATGAGTGCATTCAACTCACAGACTTGAACCTTTCTTTTGAAGGAGCAGTTTTGAAACACACTTTTTGTAGAATCTGCTAGTGTATATTTGGAGCGCTGTGAGGCCTATGCTGGGAAATGAAATATCTTCACCTAAAAACTAGACAGAAGCATTCTCAGAAACTTCTGTGTGATGAGTGCATTCAACTCACAGTGTTGAACGTTACTTTTGATAGGACAGTTTTGAAACACTCCTTTTGTAGAATCTGCAAGTGTTTATTTCGAGCGCTTTGAGGCCAATGCTGGAAAAGGAAATGTCTTCAAATAACAACTACACAGAAGCATTCTCAAAAACTTGTTTGTGATGAGTGCATTCAACACACAGACTTGAACGTTCCTTTTGAAAGAGCAGTTCTGAAACATTCTTTTTGCAGCATCCGCAAGTTTATATTTGGAACGCTTTGAAGCGTATGCTGGGAAATGAAATATCTTCACCTAAAAACTAGACAGAGGCATTCTCAGAAACTTCTGTGTGATGAGTGCATTCAACTCACAGACTTGAACATTCCTTTTGATAGAGCAGTTTGCAAACACTCCTTTTGTAGAATCTGCAAGTGCACACTTGGAGCTGTTTGAGGCCAATGCTGGAAAAGGAAATATCTTCACATAAAAACTAGACAGAAGCATTCACAGAAACTTGTTTGTGATGAGTGCATTCAACTCACAGACTTGAACCTTTCTTTTGAAGGAGCAGTTTTGAAACACTCTTTTTGTAGAATCTGCTAGTGTATATTTGGAGCCCTGTGAGGCCTACGCTGGAAAATGAAATATCTTCACCTAAAAACTAGAAAGAAGCATTCTCAGAAACTTCTGTGTGATGACTGCATTCAACTCACCGACTTGAACGTTCCTTTTGATGGGACAGTTTTGAAACACTCCTTTTGTAGAATCTGCAAGTGTTTATTTCGAGCGCTTTGAGGCCAATGCTGGAGAAGGAAATGTCTTCAAATAACAACTAAACAGAAGCACTCTCCAAAACTTCTTTGTGATGAGTGCATTCAACTCACAGACTTGAACGGCCCTTTTGAAAGAGCAGTTTCGAGACACTCTTTTTGCAGAATCCGCAAGTGGATATTTGGAACGCTTTGAAGCGTGTGCTGGGAAATGAAATATCTTCACCTAAAAAGTAGGCAGAAGCATTCTCAGAAACTTCTCTATGATGGGTGCATTCAACTCACAGACTTGAACATTCCTTTTGATAGAACAGTTTGGAAACACTCGTTCTGTAGAATCTGCAAGTGTTTATTTCGAGCGCTTTGAGGCCTATGTTGGGAAAGGAAGTATCTTCGTATAAAAACTAGATAGAAGCATTCTCAGAATCTTGTTTGTGATGAGTGCATTCAACTCACGGACTTGAACGTTCCTTTTGAAAGAGGAGTTTTGAAACACTCTTTTTGTATAATCTGCAAGTGGATATTTGGAGCGCTCTGAGGCCTATGCTGGGAAATGAAATATCTTCAGCTAAAAACTAGAGAGAAGCATTCTCAGAAACTTCTTTGCTATGCGTGCACTCAACTCACAGAGTTGAAGCTGACTTTTGATAGAGTAGTTTGGAAACACTATTTTTGTAATTTCTGCAAGTGGATATTTGGAGCGATTGCGGCATCTAGTGGGAAAGGAAATACATGCAGATGAAAACTAGATAGAACCATTCTCAGAAACCTCTTTCTGAAGATTGCGTTCAACTCACAGACTTGAACGTTCCTTTCGAAAGAGCAGTTGTGAAACACCCTTTTTGTAGAATCTGCAAGTGGATATTTGGAGAGCTCTGAGGCCTATGCTGGGAAATGAATTATCTTCTCCTACAAACTAGCCAGAAGCGTTCTCAGAAACTTCTCTGTGATGAGTGCATTCAACTCACAGACTTGAACATTCCTTTTGGTAGAGCAGTTTGGAAACACTCCTTTTGCAGAATCTGCAATGGTTTATTTGGAGCGCTTTGTGGACTATGCTGGAAAAGGAAATATCTACACATAAAAACTACACAGAAGCATTCTCAGAAACTTCTGTGGGATGAGTGATTTCAACTCACGGACTTGAACAGTCCTTTTGAAAGAGCAGTTTTGAGACACTCTTTTTGCAGAATCCGCAAGTGGATATTTGGAACGCTTTGAAGCGTGTGCTGGGAAATGAAATATATACACCTAAAAAGGAGACATAAGCATTCTCAGAAACTTCTGTATGATGGGTGCATTCAATTCACAGACTTGAACATTCCTTTCGATAGAGCAGTTTGGAAACACTCTTTTTGTAGTATCTGCAAGTGTTTATTTCGAGCGCTTTGAGGCCTATGTTGCGAAAGGAAGTATCTTCGTATAAAAACTAGACAGAAGCATTCTCAGAATCTTGTTTGTGATGAGTGCATTCAACTCACAGACTTGAACCTTCCTTTTGAAAGAGCAGTTTTGAAACACTCTTTTTGTAGAATCTGCAAGTAGACATTTGGAGCGCTTTGAGGCCTATGCTGGGAAATGAAATATCTTCACCTAAAAACAAGACAGAAAAATTCTCAGAAACTTCTGTGTGATGAGTGCATTCAACTCACAGACTTGAACATGCCTTTCGATAGAGCAGTTTGCAAACACTCCTTTTGTAGAATCTGCAAGTGTTTTTTGGAGTGCTTTGAGGCCTATGCTGGAAAAGGAAATATCTTCACATAAAAACTGCACAGAAGCATTCTGAGATACTTCTTGGTGATGAGTGCATTCAACTCACAGACGTGAAATTTCCTTTTGAAAGAGTAGTTTTGAAACACTCTTTTTGTAGAATCTGCAGGTAGATATTTGGAGCGCTTTGAGGCCTATGCTGGGAAATGAAATATCTCCACCTAAAAACAAGAGAGAGGCATTCTCAGAAACTTCTTTGTGATGAGGGCATTCAACTCACAGACTTGAACCTTCCTTTGGAAAGAGCAGTTTTGAAACACTCTTTTTGTAGAATCTGCAAGGAGACATTTGGAGGGCTTTGAGGCCTATGCTGGGAAATGAAATATCTTCACCTAAAAACAAGAGAGAAGCATTCTCAGAAACTTCTGTGTGATGAGTGCATTCAACTCACAGCCTTGAACATTCCTTTCGATAGAGCAGTTTGGAAACACTCCTTTTGTAGAATCTGTAAGTGTTTATTTGGGTAGCTTTGAGGCCTATGCTGGAAAAGGAAATATCTTCACATAAAAACTACACAGAAGCATTCTGAGATACTTCCTGGTGATGAGTGCATTCAACTCACAGACTTGAACCTTCCTTTAGAAAGAGCAGTTTTGAAACACTCTTTTTGTAGAGTCCGCAAGTAGATATTTGGAGCGCTTTGAGGCCTATGTTGGGAAATGACATATCTTCACCTAAAAACAAGAGAGAAGCATTCTCAGAAACTTCTGTGTGATGAGTGCATTCAACTCACAGACTTGAACATTCCTTTCGATAGAGCAGTTTGGAAACACTCCTTTTGTAGAAACTGCAAGTGTTTATTTGGAGCGCTCTGAGGCCTATGCTGGAAAAGGAAATGTCTTCATATAAAAACTAGACAGAAGCATTCTCAGAAACTTCTGTGTGATGAGCTCTTTCAACTCTCAAACTTGAACGTTCCTTTCTATAGGACACTTTTGAAACACTCCTTTAGTAGAATCTTCAAGTGTTTATTTCGAGCCCTTTGAGGCCAAAGATTGAAAAGGAAATGTCTTCAAATAACAACTCCACACAAGCATTCTCAGAAACTTCTTTGTCGTGAGTGCATTCAACTCACAGACTTGAACATTCCTTTCGATAGAGCAGTTTGGAAACACTCCTTTTGTAGAATCTGCAAGTGTTTATTTCTAGTGCTTTGAGGCCTATGCTGGAAAAGGAAATATCTTCACATAAAAACTAGACAGAAGCATTCTCAGAAACTTCTGCGTGATGAGTTCATTCAACTCACAAAGTTGAACGTTCCTTTCTATAGGACACTTTTGAAACACTCCTTTAGTAGAATCTGCAAGTGTTTATTTCGAGCCCTTTGAGGCCAAAGATTGAAAAGGAAATGTCTTCAAATAACAACTACACAGAAGCATCCTCAGAAACTTCTTTGTGATGAGTGCATTCAACTCACAGACTTGAACTTTCCTTTTGAAAGAGCAGTTTTGAAACACTCTTTTTGTTGAATCTGCAAGTAGATATTTCGAGCGCTTTGAGGCCTTTGATGGGAAATGAAATATCTTCACCTAAAAACAAGAGAGAGGCATTCTCAGAAACTTCTATGTGATGAGGGCATTCAACTCAGAGACATGAACCTTCCTTTTGAAAGAGGAGTTTTGAAACACTCTTTTTGTAGAATCTGCATGTGTTTATTTGGAGTGCTTTGAGGCCTATGCTGGAAAAGGAAATATCTTCGCATTAAAACTACACAGAAGCATTCTGAGATACTTCTTGGTGATGAGTGCATTCAAATCACAGAGGTGAACTTTCCTTTTGAAAGAGCAGTTTTGAAACACTCTTTTTGTAGAATCTGCAAGTAGATATTCGGACCGCTTTGAGGCCTAGGCTGGGAAATGAAATATCTTCACCTAAAAACAAGAGAGAGGCATTCTCGGAAACTTCTTTGTGATGAGGGCATTCAACTCACAGACTTGAGCCTTTCTTTTGAAAGAGGAGTTTTGAAACACTCTTTTTGTAGAATCTGCAAGGAGACATTTGGAGGGCTTTGAGGCCTATGCTGGGAAATGAAATATCTTCACCTAAAAACAAGAGAGAAGCATTCTCAGAAACTTCTGTGTGATGAGTGCATTCAACTCACAGCCTTGAACATTCCTTTCGATAGAGCAGTTTGGAAACACTCCTTTTGTAGAATCTGCAAGTGTTTATTTGGGGTGCTTTGAGGCCTATGCTGGAAAGGGAAATATCTTCACATAAAAACTACACAGAAGCATTCTCAGAAACTTCTGTGTGATGAGTGCATTCAACCCACAGACTTGAACATTTCTTCCGATAGAGCAGTTTGGAAACACTCCTTTTGTAGAATCTGCAAGTGTTTATTTGGAGCGCTCTGAGGCCTATGCTGGAAAAGGAAACATCTTCACATAAAAACTAGACAGAAGCATTCTCAGAAACTTCTGTGTGATGAGTTCATTCAACTCACAAACTTGAAGGTTCCTTTTGATATGACAGTTTTGAAACCCTCTTTCAGTAGAATCTGCAAGTGTTTAATTCTAGCCCTTTGAGGCCAAAGATGGAAAAGGAAATGTCCTCAAATAACAACTACACAGAAGCATTCTCAGAAACTTCTTTGTGATGAGTGCATTCAACTCACAGACTTGAACCTTCCTTTGGAAAGAGCAGTTTTGAAACACTGTTTTTGTAGAATCTGCAAGTAGACATTTGGAGCGCTTTGAGGCCTATGCTGGGAAACGAAATATCTTCACCTAAAAACAAGAGAGAAGCATTCTCAGAAACTTCTGTGTGATGAGTGCATTCAACTCACAGACTTGAACATTCCTTTCGATAGAGCAGTTTGGAAACACTCCTTTTGTAGAATCTACAAGTGTTTATTTGGAGTGCTTTGAGGCCTATGATGGAAAAGGAAATATCTTCACATAAAAACTACAGAGAAGCATTCTGAGATACTTCTTGGTGACGAGTGCATTCAACTCACAGACCTGAACTTTCCTTTTGAAAGAGCAGTTTTGAAACACTCTTTTTGTAGAATCTGCAAGTAGATATTTGGAGCGCTTTGAGGCCTATGCTGGGAAATGAAATATCTTCACCTAAAAACAAGAGAGAGGCATTCTCAGAAACTTCTTTGTGGTGAGGGCATTTAACTCACAGACTTGAACCTCCCTTTGGAAAGAGGAGTTTTGAAACACTGTTTTTGTAGAATCTGCAAGGAGACATTTGGAGGGCTTTGAGGCCTATGCTGGGAAATGAAATATCTTCACCTAAAAACATGAGAGAAGCATTCTCAGAAACTTCTGTGTGATGAGTGCATTGAACTCACAGCCTTGAACATTCCTTTCGATAGAGCAGTTTGGAAACACTCCTTTTGTAGAATCTGCAAGTGTTTATTTGGGGAGCTTAGAGGCCTATGCTGGAAAAGGAAATATCTTCACATAAAAACTACACAGAAGCATTCTGAGATACTTCCTTGTGATGAGTGCATTCAACTCACCGACTTGAACCTTCCTTTTGAAAGAGTAGGTTTGAAACACTCTTTTTGTACAATCTGAGTGTAGACATTTGGAGTGCTTTGAGGCCTATGCTGGGAAATGAAATATCTTCACCTAAAAACAAGACAGAAGCATTCTCAGAAACTTCTGTGTGATGAGTGCATTCAACTCACAGACTTGAACATTCCTATCGATAGAGCAGTTTGGAAACACTCCTTTTGTAGAATCTGCAAGTGTTTATTTGGAGTGCTTTGAGGCCTATGCTAGAAAAGGAAATATTTTCACATAAAAACTACACAGAAGCATTTTGAGATACTTCCTGGTGATGAGTGCATTCAACTCACAGACTTGAACCTTCCTTTTGAAAGAGCAGTTTTGAAACACTCTTTTTGTAGAATCCGCAAGTAGATATTTGGAGCGCTTTGAGGCCTACGATGGGAAATGAAATATCTTCACCTAAAAAGAAGAGAGAAGCATTCTCAGAAACTTCTGTGTGATGAGTGCATTCAACTCACAGACTTGAACCTTCCTTCCGATAGAGCAGTTTGGAAACACTCCTTTTGTAGAATCTGCAAGGTTTATTTGGAGCGCTCTGAGGCCTATGCTGGAAAAGGAAATATCTTCACGTAAAAACTAGACAGAAGAATTCTCAGAAACTTGTTTGTGATGAGTGCATTCAACTCACCGACTTGAACCTTTCTTTTGAAGGAGCAGTTTTGAAACACGCTTTTTGTAGGATCTGCTAGTGTATAATTGGAGCGCTGTGAGGCCTATGCTTGGAAATGAAATATCTTCACCTCAAAACAAGAGAGAAGCCTTCTCAGAAACTTCTGTGCGATGAGTGCATTCAACTCACAGACTTGAACATTCCTTTCGATAGAGCAGTTTGGAAACACTCCTTTTGTAGAATCTGCAAGTGTTTATTTGGAGCGCTATGAGGCCTATGCTGGAAAAGGAAATATCTTCACATAAAAACTAGACAGAAGCATTCTCAGAAACTTCTGTGTGATGAGTACATTCAACTCACAAACTTGAACGTTCCTTTTGATAGGATAGTTTTGAAACACTCCTTTAGTAGAATCTGCAAGTGTTTATTTCGAGCCCTTTGAGGCCAATGATGGAAAAGGAAATGGTTTCAAATAAGAACTACACAGAAGCATTCTCAGAAACTTCTTTGTGATGAGTGCATTCAACTCACAGACTTGAACCTTCCTTTTGAAAGAGCAGTTTTGAAACACTCTTTTTGTAGAATCTGCAAGTAGACATTTGGAGCGCTTAGAGGCCTATGCTGGGAAATGAAATATCTTCACCTAAAAACAAGAGAGAAGCATTCTCAGAAACTTCTGTGTGATGAGTGCATTCACCTCACAGACTTGAACATTCCTTTCGATAGAGCAGTTTGGAAACACTCCTTTTGTGGAGTCTGCAAGTGTGTATTTGGAGCGCTCTGAGGCCTATGCAGGAAAAGGAAATGTCTTCACATAAAAGCTAGACAGAAGCATTCTCAGAAACTTCTGTGTGATGAGTTCATTCAACTCACACACTTGAACGTTCCTTTTGATAGGACGGTTTTGAAACCCTCCTTTAGTAGAATCTGCAAGTGTTTATTTCGAGCCCTTTGAGGCCAATGATGGAAAAGGAAATGTCTTCAAATAACAACTACACAGAAGCATTCTCAGAAACTTCTTTGTGATGAGTGTATTCAACTCGCAGGCTTGAACCTTCCTTTTGAAACACTCTTTTTGTAGAATCTGCAAGTAGATATTTGGAGCGCTTTGAGTCCTATGCTAGGAAATGAAATATCTTCACCTAAAAAAAAGAGAGAAGAATTCTCAGAAACTTCTGCGTGATGAGTGCATTCAACTCACAATCTTGAACATTCCTTTCAATAGAGCAGTTTGGAAACACTCCTTTTGTAGAATCTGCAAGGTTTATTTGGATCGTTCTGAGGCCTATGCTGGAAAAGGAAATATTTTCACATAAAAACTAGACAGAAGCATTCTCAGAAACTTCTGTGTGATGAGTTCATTCAACTCACAAACTTGAACGTTCCTTTTGATAGAACAGTTTGGAAACACTCCTTTAGTAGAATCTGCAAGTGTTTATTTCGAGCCCTTTGAGGCCAAAGATGGAAAAGGAAATGTCTTCAATTAACAACTATACGGAAGCATTCTCAGAAACTTCTTTGTGATGTGTGCATTCATCTCACAGAATTGAACATTCCTTTCGATAGAGCAGTTTGGAAACACTCCTTTTGTAGAATCTGCAAGTGTTTATTTGGAGCGCTCTGAGGCCTACGCTGGAAAAGGAAATATCTTCACATAAAAACTAGACAGAAGTCTTCTGAGAAACTTCTGTGTGATGAGTTCATTCAACTCACACACTTGAACGTTCCTTTTGATAGGACAGTTTTGAAACACT
This sequence comes from Pongo pygmaeus, assembly GCF_028885625.2. Classification (NCBI taxonomy): domain Eukaryota; kingdom Metazoa; phylum Chordata; class Mammalia; order Primates; family Hominidae; genus Pongo; species Pongo pygmaeus. Next base: position 103,356,701 of record NC_072373.2, on the reverse strand, counting down.
CCTTTAGTAGAATCTGCAAGTGTTTATTTCGAGCCCATTGAGGCCAATGATTGAAAAGGAAATGTCTTCATATAACAACTACACAGAAGCATTCTCAGAAACTTCTTTGTGAAGAGTGCATTCAACTCACAGACTTGAACCTTCCTTTTGAAAGAGCAGTTTTGAAACACTCTTTTTGTAGAATCTGCAAGTAGACATTTGGAGCGCTTTGAGGCCTATGCTGGGAAATGAAATATCTTCACCTAAAAACAAGAGAGAAGCATTCTCAGAAACTTCTGTGTGATGAGTGCATTCAACTCACAGACTTGAACATTCCTTTCAATAGAGCAGTTTGGAAACACCCCTTTTGTAGAATCTGCAAGTGTTTATTTGGTGTGCTTTGAGGCCTATGCTGGAAAAGGAAATATCTTCACATAAAAACTACACAGAAACATTCTGAGATACTTCCTGGTGATGAGTGCATTCAACTCACAGACTTGAACCTTCCTTTTGAAAGAGCAGTTTTGAAACACTCTTTTTGTAGATTCTGCAAGTAGATATTTGGAGTGCTTTGAGGCCTATCCGGGGAAATGAAATATCCTCACCTAAAAACAAGAGAGAAGCATTCTCAGAAACTTCTGTGTGATGAGTGCTTTCAACTCACAGACTTGAACATTCCTTTCGATACAGCAGTTTGGAAACACTCCTTTTGTAGAATCTGCAAGTGTTTATTTGGAGCGCTCTGAGGATCATGCTGGAAAAGGAAATATCTTCACATAAAAACTAGACAGAAGCATTCTCAGAAACTTCTGTGTGATGAGTTCATTCAACTCACAAACTTGAACGTTCCTTTTGATAGGATAGATTGGAAACACTCCTTTAGTAGAATCTGCAAGTGTTTATTTCGAGCCCTTTGAGGCCAAAGATGGTAAAGGAAATGTCTTCAAATAACAACTACACAGAAGCATTCTCAGAAACCACTTTGTGATGAGTGCATTCAACTCACTGACTTGAACCTTCCTTTCGAAAGAGCAGTTTTGAAACACTCTTTTTGTAGAATCTGCAATTAGACATTTGGAGCGCTTTGAGGCCTATGCTGGGAAATGAAATATCTTCACCTAAAAACAAGAGAGAAGCATTCTCAGAAACTTCTGTGTGATGAGTGCATTCAACTCACAGACTTGAACATTCCCTTCGATAGAGCAGTTTGGAAACACTCCTTGTGTAGAATCTGCAAGTGTTTATTTGGAGCGCTCTGAGGCCTATGCTGGAAAAGGAAATCTCTTCACATAAAAACTAGACAGAAGCATTCTCAGAAACTACTGTGTGATGAGTTCATTCAACTCACAAACTTGAACGTTCCTTTTGATAGGACAGTTTTGAAACACTCCTTTAGTAGAATACGCAAGTGTTTATTTCGAGCCCTTTGAGGCCAATGATGGAAAAGGAAATGTCTTCAAATAACAGCTACACAGAAGGATTCTCAGAAACTTCCTTGTGATGAGTGCATTCAACTCACAGACTTGAACTTTCCTTTTGAAAGAGCAGTTTTGAAACACTCTTTTTGTAGAATCTGCAAGAAGACATTTGGAGCGCTTTGAGGCCTATGCTGGGAAATGATATATCTTCACCTAAAAACAACAGAGAAAAATTCTCAGAAACTTCTGTGTGATGAGTGCATTCAACTCACAGACTTGAACATTCCTTTCAAAAGAGCAGTTTGCAAACACTCCTTTTGTAGAATCTGCAAGTGTTTATTTCGAGTGCTTTGAGGCCTATGCTGGAAAAGGAAATGTCTTCAATTAACAACTATACGGAAGCATTCTTAGAAACTTCTTTGTGATGTGTGCATTCATCTCACAGACTTGAACCTTCCTTCTGAAAGAGCAGTTTTGAAACACTCTTTTTGTAGGATCTGCAAGTAGATATTTGGAGCGCTTTGAGGCCTATGCTGGGAAATGAAATATCTTCACCTAAAAACAAGAGAGAAGCATTCTCAGAAACTTCTGTGTGATGAGTGCATTCAACTCACAGACTTGAACATTCCCTTCAATAGAGTAGTTTGGAAACACTCCTTGTGTAGAATCTGCAAGTGTTTATTTGGAGCGCTCTGAGGCCTATGCTGGAAAAGGAAATCTCTTCACATAAAAACTAGACAGAAGCATTCTCAGAAACTTCTGTGTGATGAGTTCATTCAACTCACAAACTTGAACGTTCCTTTTGATAGGACAGTTTTGAAACACTCCTTTAGTAGAATACGCAAGTGTTTATTTCGAGCCCTTTGAGGCCAATGATGGAAAAGGAAATGTCTTCAAATAACAGCTACACAGAAGGATTCTCAGAAACTTCCTTGTGATGAGTGCATTCAACTCACAGACTTGAACCTTCCTTTTGAAAGAGCAGTTTTGAAACACTCTTTTTGTAGAATCTGCAAGAAGACATTTGGAGCGCTTTGAGGCCTATGCTGGGAAATGATATATCTTCACCTAAAAACAACAGAGAAAAATTCTCAGAAACTTCTGTGTGATGAGTGCATTCAACTCACAGACTTGAACATTCCTTTCAAAAGAGCAGTTTGCAAACACTCCTTTTGTAGAATCTGCAAGTGTTTATTTCGAGTGCTTTGAGGCCTATGCTGGAAAAGGAAATGTCTTCAATTAACAACTATACGGAAGCATTCTTAGAAACTTCTTTGTGATGTGTGCATTCATCTCACAGACTTGAACCTTCCTTTTGAAAGAGCAGTTTTGAAACACTCTTTTTGTAGGATCTGCAAGTAGATATTTGGAGCGCTTTGAGGCCTATGCTGGGAAATGAAATATCTTCACCTAAAAACAAGAGAGAAGCATTCTCAGAAACTTCTGTGTGATGAGTGCATTCAACTCACAGACTTGAACATTCCTTTCGATAGAGCAGTTTGGAAACACTCCTTTTGTAGAATCTGCAAGTGTTTATTTGGAGCGTTCTGAGGCCTATGCTTGAAAAGGAAATATCTTCACATAAAAACTAGACAGAAGCATTCTCAGAAACTTCTGTGTGATGAGTGCATTCAACTCACAAACTTGAACGTTCCTTTTGATAGGACCGTTTTGAAACACTCCTTTAGTAGAATCTGCAAGTGTTTATTTCGAGCCATATGAGGCCAATGATGGAAAAGGAAATGTCTTCAAATAACAACTACACAGAAGCATTCTCAGAAACTTCTGTGTGATGAGTGCATTCCACTCACAGACTTGAACATTCCTTTCAATAGAGCAGTTTGGAAACACTCCTTTTGCAGAATGTGCAAGTGTTTATTTGGAGTACTTTGAGGACTATGCTGGAAAAGGACATATATTCACCTAAAAACTACACAGAAGGATTCTGAGATACTTCTGTGTGATGAGTTCATTCAACTCACAAACTTGAACGTTCCTTCTGAAAGGATAGATTGGAAACACTCCTTTAGTAGAATCTGCAAGTGTTTATTTCGAGCCCTTTGAGGCCAAAGATGGTAAAGGAAATGTCTTCAAATAACAACTACACAGAAGCATTCTCAGAAACCTCTTTGTGATGAGTGCATTCAACTCACTGACTTGAACCTTCCTTTCAAAAGAGCAGTTTTGAAACACACTTTTTGTAGAATCTGCAGGTAGACATTTGGAGCGCTTTGAGGCCTATGCTGGGAAATGAAATATCTTCACCTAAAAACAATAGAGAAGCATTCTCAGAAACTTCTGTGTGATGACTGCATTCAACTCACAGACTTGAACATTCCTTTCGATAGAGCAGTTTGGAAACACTCCTTGTGTAGAATCTGCAAGTGTTTATTTGGAGCGCTCTGAGGCCTATGCTGGAAAAGGAAATATCTTCACATAAAAACTAGACAGAAGCATTCTCAGAAACTTCTGTGTGATGAGTATATTCAACTCACAAACTTGAACGTTCCTTTTGAAAGGACAGTTTTGAAACACTCCTTTAGTAGAATCTGCAAGTTTTTACTTCGAGCCCTTTGAGGCCAATGAAGGAAAAGGAAATGTCTTCAAATAACAACTACACAGAAGCATTCTCAGAAGCTTCTTTGTGATGAGTGCATTCAACTCACAGACTTGAACCTTCCTTTTGAAAGAGCAGTTTTGAAACACTCTTTTTGTAGAATCTGCAAGTAGACATTTGGAGCGCTTTGAGGCCTATGCTGGGAAATGAAATATCTTCACCTAAAAACAAGAGAGAAAAATTCTCAGAAACTTCTGTGTGATGAGTGCATTCAACTCACAGACTTGAACATGCCTTTCGATAGAGCAGTTTGCAAACACTCCTTTTGTAGAATCTGCAAGTGTTTATTTCGAGTGCTTTGAGGCCAATGATGGAAAAGGAAATATCTTCACATAAAAACTACACAGAAGCATTCTGAGATACTTCTTGGTCATGAGTGCATTCAACTCACAGACTTGAACCTTCCTTTTGAAAGAGCAGTTTTGAAACACTCTTTTTGTAGAATCTGCAAGTAGATATTTGGAGCGCTTTGAGGCCTATGCTGGGAAATGAAATATCTTCACCTAATAACAAGAGAGAAGCATTCTCAGAAACTTCTGTGTGATGAGTGCATTCAACTCACAGACTTGAACATTCCTTTCGATAGTGCAGTTTGGAAACACTCCTTTTGTAGAATCTGCAAGTGTTTATTTGGAGCACTCTGAGGCCTATGCTGGAAAAGGAAATATCTTCACATAAAAACTAGACAGAAGCATTCTCAGAAACTTCTGTGTGGTGAGTTCATTCAACTCACAACTTGAACGTTCCCTTTGATAGGACAGTTTTGAAACACTCCTTTAGTAGAATCTGCAAGTGTTTATTTCGAGCTCTTTGAGGCCAACGGTGGAAAAGGAAATGTCTTCAAATAACAACTACACAGAAGCATTCTCAGAAACTTCTTTGTGATGAGTGCATTCAACTCACAGATTGAACTTTCCTTTTGAAAGAGCAGTTCTGAAACACTCTTTTTGCAGAATCCGCAAGTGGATATTTGGAACGATATGAAGCGTATGCTGGGAAATGAAATATCTTCACCTAAAAACAAGACAGAGGTCTTCTCAGAAACTTCTGTGTGATGAGTGCATTGAACTCACAGACTTGAACATTCCTTTTGATAGAGTAGTTTGGAAACACTCCTTTTGCATAATCTGCAAGGGTTTATTTGGAGCTCTTTGAGGCGTATGCTGGAAAAGGAAATATCTTCACATAAAAACTAGACAGAAGCACTCTGAGAAACTTCTTTGGGATGAGTGCTTCCTACTCACAGAGTTGAACCTTCTTTTTGATAGAAGAGTATTGAAACTCTCTTTTTGTAGAATCTGCAAGTGCACATTTGGAGCTGTTTGTGGCCAATGCTTGAAAAGGAAATATCTTCACGTAAAAACTATACAGAAGCATTCTCAGAAAGTTGTTTGTGATGAGTGCATTCCACTCACAGACTTGAACCTTTCTTTTGAAGCAGCAGTTTTGAAACGCGCTTTTTGTAGAATCTGCTAGTGTATACTTGGAGCGCTGTGAGGCCTACGGTGGGAAATGAAATATCTTCACCTAAAAACAGGAGAGAAGCATTCTCAGAAACTTCTGTGTGATGAGTGCATTCAACTCACAGACTTCAACATTCCTTTCGATAGAGCAGTTTGGAAACACACCTTTTGTAGAATCTGCAAGTGTTTATTTAGAGCGCTTTGAGGCCTATGTGGAAAAGGAAATATCTTCACATAAAAACTAGACAGAAGCGTTCTGAGAAACTTCCTGGTGATGAGTGCATTCAACTCACAGACTTGACCATTCCTTTCGATAGAGCACTTTGGAAACATTCATTTTGTAGATTCTGCAAGTGTTTATTTTGAGCGCTTTGAGGCCTATATTGGGAAATGAAATATCTTCACATAAAAACTACACAGAAGCATTCTCAGAAACTTCTGTGTGATGAGTGCATTCAACTCACAGACTTGAATATTTCTTTTGAAGGAGCAGTTTTGAAACGCTCTTTTTGTAGAATCGGCTTGTGCATAATTGTAGCGCTGGGTGGCCTACGCTGGGAAATGAAATATCTTCACCTAAAAACTAGACAGAAGCATTCTCAGAAACTTCTGTGTGACGAGTGTATTCAATTCACAGTCTTGAGCGTTCCTTTTAATAGGACAGTTTTGAAACACTCCTTTTGTAAAATCTGCAAGTGTTTATTTCTAGCGCTTTGAGGCCAATGCTGGAAAAGGAAGTGTCTTCACATAAAAAGTAGACAGAAGCATTCTGAGGAACTTCTTTGGGATGAGTGCATTCTACTCACAGAGTTGAAACTTCCTTTTGATAGAAGAGTTTTGAAACTCTCTTTTTGTACAATATGCAAGTACACATTTAGAGCTGTTTGAGGCCAATGCTGGAAAAGGAAATATCTACAGGTAAAAACTAGACAGAAGCATTCTCAGAAACTTGTTTGTGATGAGTGCATTCAACTCAGAGACTTGAACCTTTCTTTTGAAGGAGGAGTTTTGAAACACGTTTTTTGTAGAATCTGGTATTGTATACTTGGAGCACTGTTAGGCCAATGCTGGGAAATGAAATATCTTCACTTAAAACAAGACAGAAGCATTCTAAGAAACTTCTGTGTGATGAGTGCATTCAACTCACGGACTTGGACCTTCCTTTTGATAGGACAGTTTCGAAACACTCCTTTTGTAGAATCTGCAAATGTTTATTTCGAGCGCTTTGAGGCCAACGCTGGAAAAGGAAATGTCTTCAAATAACAACTACACAGAAGCATTCTCAAAAACTTCTTTGTGATGAGTACGTTGAACTCACAGACTTGAACGATCCCTGTGAAAGAGAAGCTTTGAAACACTCTTTTTGCAGAATCCGCAAGTGGATATTTGGAACGCTTTCAAGCGTATGCTGGGAAATGGAATACCTTCTCCTAAAAACTAGACAGAGGCCTTCTCAGAAACTTCTGTGTGATGAGTGCATTCAGCTCACCGACTTGAACATTCCTCTTGATAGAGCAGTTTGGAGACACTCGTTTTGCAGAATCTGCAAGTGTTTATTTCTAGCGCTTTGAGGCATATGCTGGAAAAGGAAATATCTTCACATAAAAACTAGACAGAAGCATTCTGAGAAACTTCTGTGTGATGAGTGCATTCAACTCACAGACTTGAACATTCCTTTTGATAGAGCTGTTTGGAAACACTCCTTTTGCAGAATCTGCAAGGGTTTATTTGGAGCGCTTTGAGGCGTATGCTGGAAAAGAAAATATCTTCACATAAAAACTAGACAGAAGCATTCTGAGAAACTTCTTTGGGATGAGTGCATTCTACTCACAGAGTTGAACCTTCTTTTTGATGGAGGAGTATTGAAACTCTCTTTTTGTAGAATCTGCAAGTGCACATTTGTAGCTGTTTCACGCCAATGCTGGAAAAGGAAATATCTTCACATAAAAACTAGACAGAAGCATTCTCAGAAACTTGTTCGTGATGAGTGCATTCAACTCACAGACTTGAAATTTTCTTTTGAAGGAGCAGGTTTGAAAAACGCTTTTTGTAGAATCTGCTAGTGTATATTTGGAGCGCTCTGAGGCCTATCCTGGGAAATGAAATATCTTCACCTAAAGACAAGAGAGAAGCATTCTCAGAAACTTCTGGGTGATGAGTGCATTCAACTCAGAGACTTGAACATTCCTTTCCATAGAGCAGTTTGGAAACACTCCTTTTGTAGAATCTGCAAGTGTTTCTTTGGAGCGCTTTGAGGCCTATGCTGGAAAAGGAAATATCTTCACATAAAAACTACACAGAAGCATTCTCAGAAACTTCTGTGTGATGAGTGCATTCAACTCACAGACTTGAACATTCCTTTCGATAGAGCAGTTTGCAAACACTCCTTTTGTAGAATCTGCAATTGTTTATTTAGAGCGCTCTGAGGCCTATGCTGGAAAAGGAAATATCTTCACATAAAAACTAGACAGAAGCATTCTCAGAAACTTCTTTGTGATGAGTGCATTCTACTCACAGACTTGAACCTTCTTTTTGATAGAAGAGTTTTGAAACTTCCTTTTTGTAGAATCTGCAAGTGCACATTTGGAGCTGTTTGAGGCCAATGCTGGAAAAGGAAATATCTTCACATAAAAACTAGACAGAAGCATTCTCAGAAACTTGTTTGTGATGAGTGCATTCAACTCACAGACTTGAACCTTTCTTTTGAAGGAGCAGTTTTGAAACACACTTTTTGTAGAATCTGCTAGTGTATGTTTGGAGCGCTGTGAGGCCTATGCTGGGAAATGAAATATCTTCACCTAAAAACTAGACAGAAGCATTCTCAGAAACTTCTGTGTGATGAGTGCATTCAACTCACAGTGTTGAACGTTACTTTTGATAGGACAGTTTTGAAACACTCCTTTTGTAGAATCTGCAAGTGTTTATTTCGAGCGCTTTGAGGCCAATGCTGGAAAAGGAAATGTCTTCAAATAACAACTACACAGAAGCATTCTCAAAAACTTGTTTGTGATGAGTGCATTCAACACACAGACTTGAACGTTCCTTTTGAAAGAGCAGTTCTGAAACATTCTTTTTGCAGCATCCGCAAGTTTATATTTGGAACGCTTTGAAGCGTATGCTGGGAAATGAAATATCTTCACCTAAAAACTAGACAGAGGCATTCTCAGAAACTTCTGTGTGATGAGTGCATTCAACTCACAGACTTGAACATTCCTTTTGATAGAGCAGTTTGCAAACACTCCTTTTGTAGAATCTGCAAGTGCACACTTGGAGCTGTTTGAGGCCAATGCTGGAAAAGGAAATATCTTCACATAAAAACTAGACAGAAGCATTCACAGAAACTTGTTTGTGATGAGTGCATTCAACTCACAGACTTGAACCTTTCTTTTGAAGGAGCAGTTTTGAAACACTCTTTTTGTAGAATCTGCTAGTGTATATTTGGAGCCCTGTGAGGCCTACGCTGGAAAATGAAATATCTTCACCTAAAAACTAGAAAGAAGCATTCTCAGAAACTTCTGTGTGATGACTGCATTCAACTCACCGACTTGAACGTTCCTTTTGATGGGACAGTTTTGAAACACTCCTTTTGTAGAATCTGCAAGTGTTTATTTCGAGCGCTTTGAGGCCAATGCTGGAGAAGGAAATGTCTTCAAATAACAACTAAACAGAAGCACTCTCCAAAACTTCTTTGTGATGAGTGCATTCAACTCACAGACTTGAACGGCCCTTTTGAAAGAGCAGTTTCGAGACACTCTTTTTGCAGAATCCGCAAGTGGATATTTGGAACGCTTTGAAGCGTGTGCTGGGAAATGAAATATCTTCACCTAAAAAGTAGGCAGAAGCATTCTCAGAAACTTCTCTATGATGGGTGCATTCAACTCACAGACTTGAACATTCCTTTTGATAGAACAGTTTGGAAACACTCGTTCTGTAGAATCTGCAAGTGTTTATTTCGAGCGCTTTGAGGCCTATGTTGGGAAAGGAAGTATCTTCGTATAAAAACTAGATAGAAGCATTCTCAGAATCTTGTTTGTGATGAGTGCATTCAACTCACGGACTTGAACGTTCCTTTTGAAAGAGGAGTTTTGAAACACTCTTTTTGTATAATCTGCAAGTGGATATTTGGAGCGCTCTGAGGCCTATGCTGGGAAATGAAATATCTTCAGCTAAAAACTAGAGAGAAGCATTCTCAGAAACTTCTTTGCTATGCGTGCACTCAACTCACAGAGTTGAAGCTGACTTTTGATAGAGTAGTTTGGAAACACTATTTTTGTAATTTCTGCAAGTGGATATTTGGAGCGATTGCGGCATCTAGTGGGAAAGGAAATACATGCAGATGAAAACTAGATAGAACCATTCTCAGAAACCTCTTTCTGAAGATTGCGTTCAACTCACAGACTTGAACGTTCCTTTCGAAAGAGCAGTTGTGAAACACCCTTTTTGTAGAATCTGCAAGTGGATATTTGGAGAGCTCTGAGGCCTATGCTGGGAAATGAATTATCTTCTCCTACAAACTAGCCAGAAGCGTTCTCAGAAACTTCTCTGTGATGAGTGCATTCAACTCACAGACTTGAACATTCCTTTTGGTAGAGCAGTTTGGAAACACTCCTTTTGCAGAATCTGCAATGGTTTATTTGGAGCGCTTTGTGGACTATGCTGGAAAAGGAAATATCTACACATAAAAACTACACAGAAGCATTCTCAGAAACTTCTGTGGGATGAGTGATTTCAACTCACGGACTTGAACAGTCCTTTTGAAAGAGCAGTTTTGAGACACTCTTTTTGCAGAATCCGCAAGTGGATATTTGGAACGCTTTGAAGCGTGTGCTGGGAAATGAAATATATACACCTAAAAAGGAGACATAAGCATTCTCAGAAACTTCTGTATGATGGGTGCATTCAACTCACAGACTTGAACATTCCTTTCGATAGAGCAGTTTGGAAACACTCTTTTTGTAGTATCTGCAAGTGTTTATTTCGAGCGCTTTGAGGCCTATGTTGGAAAAGGAAGTATCTTCCTATAAAAACTGGATGGAAGCATTCTCAGAAACCTCTTCGTGATGAATGCATTCAACTCACAGACTTGAACCTTCCCTTTCAAAGAGTAGTTTTGAAACACTCTTTTTTAACAATCTGCAAGTGGATATTTGGAGCGCTCTGAGAACTATGGTGGGAAATGAATAATCTTCAGCTAAAAACTAGACAGAAGCATTCTCAGAAATTTCTTTGCGATGCGTGCATTCAACTCACAGAGATGAACATGACTTTTGATAGAGTAGTTTGGAAACACTCTTTTTGTAATTTCTGCCAGGGGATATTTGAAGCGATTGCAGCATCTCATGGAAAAGGAAATATATGCATATGAAAACTAGATAGAACCATTCTCAGAAAACTCCTTCTGATGAGTCCGTTAAACTCACAGACTTGAACTTTCCTTTTGAAAGAGCAGTTTTGAAACACTCTTTTTGTAGAATGTGCAAGTGGATATTTGGAGCGATCTGAGGCCTATGCTGGAAAAGGAAATATCTTCACATAAGAAATAGACAGAAGCATTCTCAGAAACTTCTTTGTGATGAGTGCATTCAACTGACAGACTTGAACGTTCCTTTTGAAAGAGCAGTTTGAAACACTCTTTCTGTAGAATCTGCAAGTGGATATTTGGAACGCTTTGAGGCCTATGCTGGGAAATGAAATATGTTCACCTAAAAACTAGCCAGAAGCATTCTCAGAAACTTCTGTGTGATTATTGCATTCAACTCACAGACATGAGCGTTCCTTTTGATATAACAGCTTTGTAACACTCCTTTTGTAGAATCTGCAAGTGTTTATTTGGAGCGCTTTGAGGCCTCTGCAGGAAAAGGAAATATCTTCACATAAGAACTAGACAGAAGCATTCTCAGAAACCTCTTGGTGACGAATGCATTCAACTCACAGACTTGAACCATGCTTTAGAAAGAGCAGTTCTCAAACACTCTTTTTGTAGAGTCTGCAAGTGGATATTTGAGCGCTTTGAGGCCTATGCGGGGAAAAGGAATATCTACCCATAAGAACTAGACAGAAGCATTCTTGGAAACTTCGTGGTGATGAGTGCATTAAACTCACAGACGTGAACCTTCCTTTTTAAAGAGCGGTTTTGAAACACTCTTTTTGTAGTATCTGCAAGTGGATATTTGGAGCGTTTTGAGGCCTATGCTGGGAAATGAAATATCTTCACGTAAAAACTAGAAAGAATCATTCTCAGATACTTCTGTGTGATGAGTGCATTCAACTCACAGACTTGAATGTTCCTCTTGATAGAACAGTTTGGAAACACTCCTTTTGTAGTATCTGCAATTGTGTACTTGGACCGCTTTGAGGCCTATGTTGGAAAAGGATGTATTTTCCTATAAAAACGAGACAGAAACATACTCAGAAACTTTTTGTGATTAGTGCATTCAATTCACAGGCTTGAACCTTTCTTTTGAAAGAGGAGTTTTGAAGCACTCTTTTTGTAGAATATGTAAGTGTATAGTTGGAGCGTTCTGAGGCCTATGCTGGGAAATGAAATATCTTCACCTAAAAATTAGACAGAAGCATTCTCAGAAACTTCTGTGTGACCAGTGCATTCAACCCACAGACTTGAACGTTCCTTTTGAAAGAACAGTTTTGAAACACTCCTTTTGTAGAATCTGCAAGTGTTTATTTGGAGAGTTTGAGGCCTATACTGGAAAAGGAAATATCTTCACATGAAAACTAGACAGAAACATTCTCGGAAACTTCTTTATGAGGAGTGCTTTCTACTCACAGAGTTGAAAATTCTTCTTGATAGAAGAGTTTTGAAACTCTCTTTTTGTAGAATCTGCAAGTGGATATTTCGGTCTATTTGTGGCCAATGCTGGAAAAGGAAATGTCTTCACATAAAAACTAGACAGAAGCATTCTCAGAAACTTCTTTGCGATGAGTGCATTCATCTCCCAGACTTCAACCTTTCTTTTGAAACAGCAGTTTTGAAACACTCTTTTTGTAGAATCTACAAGGGTATATTTGGATCGCTCTGTGGCCTACCCTGGGAAATGAAATATCTTAAGATAAAAACTAGCCAGAAGCATTCTCAGAAATTTCTGTGTGATGAGTGCATTCAACTCACGGACTTGAACGTTCCTTTTGATAGAACAGTTTGGAAACACTCCTTTTGTAGAATCTGCAAGTGTTTATTTGGAGCGCTTTGAGTCCTATGTTGGAAAAGGAAGTATCTTCCTATAAAAACTAGACAGAAGCATTCTCAGAAACTTGTTTGTGATGAGTGCATTCAACTCACATACTTGAACGTTCCTTTTGAAAGAAGAGTTTTGAAACACTTTTTGTTCAATCTGCAAGTGGATATTTTGAGCGCTCTGAGGCCTATGCTGGGAAATGAAATATCTTCAGCTAAATACTAGACAGAAGTATTCTCAGAAACTTCTTTGCAATGCGTGCATTCAACTCACAGAATTGAAACTGACTTTTGATAGAGTAGTTTGGAAACACTCTTTTTGTAATTTCTGCAAGTGGATATTTGGAGCGATTGCGGCATCTAATTGAAAAGGAAATACATGCAGATGAAAACTAGATAGAATCATTCTCAGAAACCTCTTTCTGCTGAGTGCGTTCAGCTCACAGACTTTAACGTTCCGTTTGAAAGAGCAGTTCTGAAACACTCTTTTTGTAGAATCTGCGAGTGGATATTTGCAGTGCTCTGAGGCCTATCCTGGAAAAGGAAATATCTTCACATAAGAACTAGACAGAAGCATTCTCAGAAACTTCTTTCTGATGAGTGCATTCAACTCACAGACTTGAACCTTACTTTTGAAAGAGCAGTTTTGAAGCACTCTTTTTGTAGTATCTGCAAGTGGATATTGGGAGCTCTTTGAGGCCAATGCTGGGAAATGAAATATCTTCACCTAAAAACTAGCCAGAAGCATTCTCAGAAACATCTGTGTGATTAAAACATTCAACTCAGAGACATGAACGTTCTTTTTGATATAACAATTTTGTAACACTCCTTTTGTAGGATCTGCAAGTGTGTATTTGGAGCGCTTTGAAGCCTATGCTGGAAAAGGAAATACCTTCACATAAGAACAAGACAGAAGCATTCTCAGAAACCTCTTGGTGATGAGGGCATTCAACTCACAGACTTGAACTTTCCTTTTGAAAGAGCAGTTTAGAAACACTCTTTTTGTAGAATCTGCAAATGGATATTTGGAGAGCTTTGAGGCCTATGCTGGGAAATGAAATACCTTTACCTAAAAACTAGCCAGAAGCATTCTGAGAAACTTCTGTGAGATTACAGCATTCAGCTCACAGACATGAACGTTCCTTTTGTAATAACAGTTTTGTAACACTCCTTTTGTAGAATCTGCAAGTGTTTATTTGGAGCGCTTTGAGGACTATGCTGGAAAAGGAAATATCTTCACATAAGAACTAGACAGAAGCATTCTCAGAAACTTCTTGGTGATGAGTGCATTCAACTCACAGACTTGAACGTTCCTTTACAAAGATCAGTTTTGGAACACTCTTTTTGTAGAATCTGCAAGTGGATATATGGAGTGCTTTGAGGCGTAAGCTGGGAAAAGGAATACCTTCGTCTAAAAAGGAGACAGAAGCATTCTCAGAAACTTCTGTGTGATGAGTGCGTTCAGCTGACAGACTTGAACGTTCCTTTTGGTAGTGCTGTTTTGAAACACTCCTTTTCTAGAATCTGCAAGTGTTTACTTGGAGCGCTTTGAGGTATATGGTGGAAAAGGAAATATATTCACATAAAAACTAGACAGAAGCATTCTCAGAAACTTCTTTTGATGAGGGCATTCTACTCACAGAGTTGAACCTTTCTTTTGATAGAAGAGTTTTGAAACTCTCTTTTTGTAGAATCTGCAAGTGAATATTTCGAGCTGTTTGAGGCCAATGCTGGAAAAGGAAATATCTTAATATAAAAACTAGAGAGAAGCATTCTCGGAAAATTCTGTGTGATGAGTGCATTCAACTCACTGACTTGAACGTTCCTTTTGCCATAACAGTTTTGTAACACTCCTTTTGTATAATCTGCAAGTGTTTATTTGGAGCGCATTGAGGCCTATGCTGGGAAATGAAATATCTTCACCTGAAAACTAGCCAGAAGCATTCTCAGAAACTTCTTGGTGATCAGTGCATTCAACTCACGGACGTGAACCTTCCTTTTGAAAGAGCAGTTTTGAAACACGCTTTTTGTAGAATCTGCAAGTGGATATTAGGAGCACTTAGAGGACTATGCTGGGAAAGAAATATCTTCACCTAAAAACCGGATAGAAGCATTCTCAGAAACTTCTGGGTGATGAGTGCATTGAACTCACAGACTTGAACGTTCGTTTTGATAGGACAGTTTTGAACCACTCCTTTTCTGGAATCTGCAAGTGTTTATTTGGAGCGCTCTGGGGACTATGCTGGAAAAGGAAATATCTTCACATAAGAGCTAGACAGAAGCATTCTCAGAAACTTCTTGGTGATGAGTGCATTCACCTCACAGACTTGAAGGTTCCCTTTCAAAGAGCAGTTTTGGAACACTCTTTTTGTAGGATCTGCATGTGGATATATGGAGCGCTTTGAGGCGTATGCTGGGAAAAGGAATATCTTCGTCTAAAAACTAGACAGAAGCATTCTCAGAAACTTCTGTGTGATGAGTGCGTTCAACTGAAAGACTTGAACGTTCCTTTTGGTAGAGCTGTTTTGAAACACTCCTTTTCTAGAATCTGCAAGTGTTTATTTGGAGCGCTTTGAGGCATATGGTGGAAAAGGAAATATCTTCACATAAAAACTAGACAGAAGCATTCTCAGAAACTTCTTTCGATGAGGGCATTCTGCTCACAGAGTTGAACCTTCCTTTTGATAGAAGAGTTTTGAAACTCTCTTTTTGTAGAATCTGCAAGTGGATATTTCGAGCTGTTTGAGGCAAATGCTGGAAAAGGAAATATCTTCACACAAAAACTAGACAGAAGCATTCTCAGAAACTCCTTTTTGATGACTGCATTCTAGTCACAGAGTTTAACCTTGTCTTTGATAGAAGAGTTTTGAAACTCTTTTTTTGTAGTATCTGCAAGTGGATATTTTGATCTGTTTGAGGCCAATGCTGGAAAAGGAGGTATCTTCACATAAAAGCTAGACAGAAGCATTCTCAGAAACTTCTTTGTGATGAGTGCATTCAACTCACTGACTTGAAACTTTCTCTTGAAAGAGCAGTCTTGAAACAATGTTTTTGTAGTATCTGCTAGTGTATATTTGCAGCGCTCTGAGGCCCATGCTGTTAAAGGAAATATCTTCACCTAAAAACTAGCCAGAAGCATTCTCAGAAACTTCTGTGTGAGGAGTGCATTTAACTCACAGACTTGAACGTTCCTTTTCATAGAACAGTTTTGAAACACTCCTTTTGTAGAATCTACAAGTGTTTATTTCGAGCGCTTTGAGGCCTACGCTGGAAAAGGAAATATCCTCACATAACAACTAGATAGAAGCATTCTCAGAAACTTCTTTGTGATGAGCGCATTCAACTCACAGACTTGAACTTTCCCTTTGAAAGAGCAGTTTTGAAACACACTTTTTGTAGAATCTGCAAGTGGATATTTGGAGCGATTTGAGGCCTGTGCTGGGAAATGAAATATCTTCACCTAAAAACTAGATAGAAGCATTCTCAGAAACTTCTGTGTGATGAGTGCACTCAACTCAGAGACTTGAACGTTCCTTTTGTTAGAACAGTTTGGAAACACTCCTTTTGTAGAATCTGCAAGTGTTTATTTGCAGCGCTTTGAGGCCTATGTTGGAAAAGGAAGCATCTTCCTATAAAAACTAGACGGAAGCATTCTCAGAAGCTTGTTTGTGATGAGTGCTTTCAACTCACAGACTTGAACCTTCCTTTTTAAAGAGGAGTTTTGAAACACGTTTTGTACAATCTGCAAGTGGATATTTGGAGCGCTCTGAGGCCTATGCTGGGAAATGAAATATCTTCAGCTAAATAGTAGACAGAAGTATTCTCAGAAACTTCTTTGCAATGTGTGCATTCAACTCACAGAATTGAAACTGACTTTTGATAGAGTAGTTTGGAAACACTCTTTTTGTAATTTCTGCAAGTGGATATTTGGAGCGATTGCGGCATCTAGTTGAAAAGGAAATACATGCAGATGAAAACTAGATAGAACAATTCTCAGAAACCTCTTTCTGCTGAGTGCGTTCAGCTCACAGACTTGAACGTTCCATTTGAAAGAGCAGTTCTGAAACTCTCTTTTTGTAGAATCTGCAAGTGGATATTTGCAGCGCTCTGAGGCCTATGCTGGAAAAGGAAATATCTTCAGCTAAATACTAGACGGAAGTATTCTCAGAAACTTCTTTGCAATGCGTGCATTCCACTCACAGAATTGAAACTGACTTTTGATAGAGTAGTTTGGAAACACTCTTTTTGTAATTTCTGCAAGTGGATATTTGAAGCGGTTGCAGCATCTGTTGGAAAAGGAAATACATGCAGATGAAAACTAGATTGAACCATTCTCAGAAACCTCTTTCTGATGAGTGCGTTCAACTCACAGACTTGAACGATCCTTTTGAAAGAGCAGTTTTCAAACACTCTTTTTTTAGAATCTGCAAGTGGATATTTGGAGCTCTCTGAGGACCATGCTGGAAAAGGAAATATCATCACATAAGAACTAGACAGAAGCATTCTCAGAAACTTCTTTCTGATGAGTGAGTTCAACTCACAGTCTTGAACCTTCCTTTTGAAAGAGCAGTTTTGAAACCGTCTTTTTCTGCAATCTGCTTGTGTATGTTTTGAGCGCATTGATGTCTATGCTGGTAAATGAAATATCTTCACCTAAAAACTAGACAGAAGCATTCTCAGAAACCTCTGTGTGATGAGTACATTCAACTCACAGACTTGAACGTTCCTTTTGATATAACAGTTTTGTAACACTTCTTTTGTAGAATCGGCAAGTGTTTATTTGGAGCGCTTTGAGGCCTGCGTTGGAAAAGGAAATATCTTCACATAGACAGTAGACAGAAGCATTCTCAGAAACTTCTTTGTGATGTGTCCATTGAACTCACAGAGTTGAACCTTTCTTTTGATAGAGAAGTTATGAAACACTCTTTTAGTAGAATGTGCAAGTGGATATTTGGAGCGCTTTGAGGCCTATGCTGCAAAAGGAAATATCTTTGCATAAAAACTAGATGGAAGCATTGTCAGAAACATCTTTGTGATGTGTGAATTCAACTCACAGGTTTGAACGTTCCTTTTGATAGGCCAGTTTTGAAACATGGTTTTTGTGGAATCCGCAAGTGGATATTTGGAGTTCTTTGAGGCTTATGCTGGAAAAGGAATTATCTTCATCTACAAACTAGACAGAAGCATTCTCAGAAACTTTTTCTGATGTGCGCATTCAACTCACAGAGTTGAATATTCCTTTTCACAGAACAGTTCGGCAACACTCTTTTTGTGGAAACTGCAAGTGGATATTTGCTGCGATTGCGGCATCTAATTGAAAAGGAAATACATTCAGATGAAAACTACATAGAACCGTTCTCAGAAACGTCTTTGTGATGAGTGTATTCTACTCACAGAGTTGAAACTTCCTTTTGATAGAACAGTTTTGAAACACTCTTTTTGTGTAATCTGAGGGTGGATATTTGGAGCGCATTGAGGCCTATGCTGGAAAAGGAAATATCTTCACATAAAAACTAGACAGAAGCATTCTCAAACTGTTTCTGATGTGCGCATTCAACTCACCGAGTTGAACTTTCCTTTTGATAGAGCAGTTTTGAAACACTCTTTTTGTAGAATCTGCAAGTCGATATTTGGAACGCTTTGAGGACTATGCTGGAAAAGGAAATATCTTCACATAAAAACTAGATAGAAGCATTCTCAGAAACTTCTTTGTGATGTGCGCATTCAACTCACAGAGTTGAAGCTTCCTTTTGATATAGCAGTTTTGAAACACTCTTTTAGTGGGATCTGCAAGTGGATGTTTGGAGTGCTAGGAGGCCAACACTGGAAAAGGAAATACCTTCACATAAAAACCAGACGGAAGCATTCTCAGAAACCTCCCTGTGCTTTGTGCATTCAACTCACACAGTGGAATTTTCCTTTTGAGAGCGCAGTTTTGAAAAACTCTTTTGGTAGAATTTGCTTGTGGATGTTTGGAGCGATGTGAGGCCTATGCTAGAAAAGGAAATATCTTCACCTAAAAACTAGACGGAAGCATTATCAGAAACTTCTTCGTGATGAGTGCATTCAACTCACAGACTTGAAAGTTCCTTTTGATAGAACAGTTTTGAAACACTCCTTTTGTAGAATCTGCAAGTGTTTATTTGGAAGGCTTTGAGGCCTATGTTGGAAAAGGAAATATCTTCACATAAAAACTAGACAGAAGCATTCTCGGAAACTTCTGTGTGATGAGTGCATCCAACTCACAGACTTGAACCTTCCTTTTGATAGAGCAGTTTTGAAACACTCTTTTAGTAGCATTTGAAAGTGGATATTTGGAGCGCCTTTAGGCCAATGCTGGAAAACGAAGTATCATCACATAAAAACAAGACAGCAGCATTCTCAGAAACTTCTTTGTGACGACTTCATTCAACTCACAGACGTGAACGTTTCTTTTGATAGACCAGTTTTGAAACACACGTTTTTTAGAATCTGCAAGTGTTTATTTGGAGCGCTTTGAGGCCTATGATGAAAAAGGAAATATCTTCACAGAAAAAGTAGACAGAAACATTCTCAGAAACTTCTTTGAGATGAGTGCATTCAACTGACAGACTTGAAGCTTCCTTCTGAAAGAGCAGTTTTGAGACACTCTTTTCGTAGAACCTACAAGTGGATATAAGGAGCGCTTTGAGGCCTAGGCTAGAAAAGGAAATATGTTCAAACAAAAATTAGACGGAAGCATTCTCAGAAACTTTTTTGGGATGTGTGCATTCTACACACAGAGTTGAAGCTTCTTTTTGATAGAAGAGATTTGAAACCCTTTTTTTGTAGAATCTGCAAGTGGATATTTGGAGCTGTTTGAGGCCAACACTGGAAAAGGAAATATCTTCACATTAAAACTAGACAGAAGCATTCTCAGAAACCTCTGTGTGATGAGTACATTCAACTCACAGACTTGAACGTTCCTTTTGATATAACAGTTTTGTAACACTCCTTTTGTAGAATCTGCAAGTGTTTATTTGGAGCTCTTTGAGGCCTATGCTGGAAAAGGAGATATCTTCACATAAGAACTAGACAGAAGCATTCTCAGAAACCACTGTGTGATGAGTGCATTCAACTCACAGAGTTGAACGCTCCTTTTGACAGATCAGTTTTGAAACACTCCTTTTGTAGAATTTGCAAGTGTTTATTTGGAGTGCTTTGAGGCCTATGTTGGAAAAGGAATTATCATCCTATTAAAACTAGACAGAAGCATTCTCAGAAACTTGTTTGTGATGAGTGCAGTCAACTCACAGACTTCAACCTTCCTTTTGAAAGAGGAGTTTTGAAACACTCTTTTTGTACAATATGCAACTGGATATTTCACGCGTTCTTAGGCCTATGCTGGGAAATGAAATATCCTCAGCTAAAAACTAGACAGAAGCATTCTCAGAGACTTCTTTGCGATGTGTGCATTCAACTCACAAGGTTGAACATGACTTTTGATAGAGTAGTTTGGAAACACTCTTTTTGTAATTTCTGCAAGTGAATAATTGGAGCGATTGCGGCATCTAATGGAAAAGGAAATACATGCAGATGAAAACTAGATAGAACCATTCTGAAAAACCTCTTTCTGATGAGTGCGTTCAACCCACAGACTTGAAAGTTATTTTGGAAAGAGCAGCTTTGAAACACTGTTTTTGTAGAATCTGCAAGTGGATATTTGGAGAGCTCTGATGCCTATGCAGGAAAAGGAAATATCTCCACATAAGAGCTAGACAGAAGCACTCTCAGAAACTTCTTTGTGATGGGTGCATTCAACTCACAGACTTCAACCTTCCTTTTGAAAGAGCAGTTTTGAAACACTCTTTTTGTAGAATATTCAATTGGATATTTGGAGCTGTTTGAGGCCACTACTGGAAAAAGAAATATCTTCTCATAAAACCTAGACAGAAGCATTCTCAGAAGCTACTCTGTGATGAGTGCATTCAACTCACAGACTGTAATTTTCCTTTTGATAGAACAGTTGGGAAACACTGCTTTTGTAAAACCTGCAAGTGTTTATTCGGAGCGCTTTGAGACCTATGTTGGAAATGGAAGTATCTTCCTGTACAAACTAGAGAGAAGTATTCTCCGAAACTTGTTTGGATGAGTGCATTCAACACACAGACTTGAACCTTCCTTTTGAAAGAGCAGTATTGAAACTCTTTTTGTACAATCTTCAAGTGGACATTTGGAGCGCTCTGAGGCCTATGCTGGGAAATGAAATATTTTCAGCTAAAAACTGAACAGAAGCATTCTCAGAAACTTCTTTGCAATGAGTGCACTCAACTCGCAGAGTTGAAACTGAGTTTTCCTAGAGTAGATTGGAAACACTCTTTTTGTAATTTCTGCAAGTGGATATTTGGAGCGATTGCGGCATCTAGTGGAAAAGGAAATACCTGCAGATGAAAACTGGATAGAACCATTCTCAGAAACCTCTTTCTGATGAGTGCGTTCAACTCACAGACTTGAACGTTCCTTTTCAAAGAGCAGTTTTGAAACACTCTTTTTGTAGAATCTGCAAGTGGATATTTGGAGCGCTCTGAGGCCTATGCTGGAAAAGGAAATATCTTCACATAAAACGTAGACAGAAGCATTCTCAGAAACTACTTTGTGATGAGTGCATTCTACTCACAGAGTTGAACCTCCTTTTAGATAGAAGCGTTTTGAAACTCTCTCTTGGTAGAATCTGCAAGTGGAAACTTGGAGCTGTTTAAGGCCAATGCAGGAAAAGGAAATATCTTCACATAAAAACTAGACAGAAGCATTCTCAGGAACTTCTTTGTGATGAGTGCATTCAACTCACAGACTTGAACATTTCTTTTGAAAGAGCAGTTTTGAAACACACTTTTTGTAGAATCTGCTAGTGTATATTTGGAGTGCTTTGAGGCCTATGCAGGGAAATGAAATATCTTCACCTTAAAACTAGACAGAAGCATTCTCAGAAACTTCTGTGTGATGAGTGCATTCAACTCACAGACTTGAACGTTCCTTCTGATAGAACAGTTTTGAAACACTCCTTGTGTAGAATCTGCAAGTGTTTATTTCGAGCGCCTTGTGGCCTATGCTGGAAAAGGAAATATCTTCACATAAGAACTAGACAGAAGCATTCTCAGAAACTTCTTTGTGATGAGTGTATTCAACTCACCGACTTGAACGTTCCTTTTGGAAGAGCAGTCTTGAAACACTCTTTTTGTAGAATCTGCAAGTGAATATTTGGAGCCCTTTGAGGCCTATGCTGGGAAATGAAATATCTTCACCTAAAAACTAGATAGAAGCATTCTCAGAAACTTCTGTGTGATGCGTGCCTTCAACTCACAGTGTTGAAACTGACTTTTGGCAACATAGTTAGAAAACACTCCTTTTGTAATTTCTGCAAGTGGATATTTGGAGCGATTGCTTCATTTAGTGGAAAAGGAAATACACGCAGATGAAAACTAGATAGAACCATTCTCAGAAACCACTTTCTGATGAGTGCGTTGAACTCACAGACTTGAGCGTTCCTTTTGAAAGATCAGTTTTGAAACATACTTTTTGTAGAATCTACAAGTGGATATTTGCAGCGCTCTGAGGCCTATGCTGGAAAAGGTAATATCTTCACCTAAGAACTAGACAGAAGCATTCTCAGAAACATCTTTGTGATGAGTGCATTCAACTCACAGACTTGAACCTTCCTTTTGAAAGAGCAGTTTTGAAACACACTTTCTGTAGAATCTGCAAGTGGATATTTGGAGCGCATTGAGACCTAAGCCTGGAAATGAAATGTCTTCACCAAAAACTAGCCAGAAGCATTCTCAGAAACTTCTGTGTGATTAGGGTATTCAACTCACGGACATGAACGTTCCTTTTTATATAACAGTCTTGTAACACTCCTTTTGTAGAATCTGCAAGTGTTTATTTGGAGCGTTTTGAGGCCTATGCTGGAAAAGGAAATATCTTCACATAACAACTAGAAAGAAGCATTCTCAGAAACTTCTGTGTGATGAGTGCATTCACCTCGCAGACTTGAACGTTCTTCTTGATAGAACAGTTTGGAAACACTTCTTTTGTAGAATGTGCAAGTGTTTATTTGGAGCGCTTTGAGGCCTTTGCTGGAAAAGGAAATATCTTCACATGAAAGCTAGACAGAAGCATTCTCAGAAACTCCTTTGAGATGAGTGTATTCTACTAACAGATTTGAAACTTCTTTTAGATAGAAGAGTTTTTAAACTCTCTTTTTGTAGAATCTGCAAGTGGATATTTGGAGTTCTTTTTGGCCAATTCTGGAAGAGGAAATATCTTCACATAAAAACTAGACAGAAGCATTCTCAGAAACTTCTTTGTGATGAGTGCATTCAACTCACAGACTTGAAGTTTTCGTTTGAAAGAGCAGTTTTGAAACACTGTTTTTGTATCATCTGCTAGTGTATATTTGGAGGTCTCTGAGGCCTATGCTGGGCAATCAAATATCTTTACCTAAAAACTAGACGGAAGAATTCTCAGAAACTTCTTTGTGATGAGTGCCTTCTACTCACAGAGTTGAACGTTCCTTTTGATAGAACAGTTTGGAAACACTCCTTTTGTAGAATCTGCATGAGTTTATTCGGAGCGTTTTGGGGCCTATGTTGGAAACGGAAGTACCATCCTATAAAAATTAGACAGAAGCATTCTCAGAAACTTGTTTGGATGAGTGCATTCCACTCACAGACTTGAACCTTCCTTTTAAAATAGGAGTTTTGAAACACTCTTTTTGTACAATCTGCAATTGGATATTTGGAGCGCTCTGAGGCCTATGCTGGGAAATCAAATATCTTCAGCTAAAAACCACACAGAAGCATTCTCAGAAACTTCTTTGTGATGAGTGCATTCAACTCACAGAGTTGAAACTGACTTCTGATAGAGTAGTTTGGAAACACTCTTTTTGTAATTTCTGCAAGTGGATGTTTGGAGCGATTGCCACATCTAGTGGAAAAGGAAATACCTGCAGATGAAAACTATATAGAACCATTCTCAGAAACCTCTTTCTGATGAGTGCGTTCCACCCACAGACTTGAACGTTCCTTTTGAAACAGCAGTTTTGAAACACTCTTTTTGTAGAATCAGCAAGTGGATATTTAGAGCGCTCTGAGGCCTATGCTGGAAAAGGAAATATCTTCACATAAGAACTAGACAGAAGCATTCTCAGAAACTTCTGTGTGATGAGTGCATTCAACTCACAGACTTGAACGTTCCTTTTGATAGAACAGTTTTGAAACACTCCTTGTGAAAAATCTGTAAGTGTTTATTTCGAGCGCTTTGAGGCCTATGCTGGAAAAGGAAATATCTCTACATAACAACTGGACAGAAGAATTCCCAGAAAATTCTTTGTGATGAGTGCATTCAACTCACAGACTTGAATGTTCCTTTTGAAAGAGCAGTTATGAAACACTCTTTTTGTAGAATCTGCAAGTGGATATTCGGAGAGTTTTGAGGCCTACTTTGGGAAATGAAATATCTTCACATAAAAACTAGACAGAAGCATTCTCGGAAGCTTCTGTGTGATTAGTGCATTCAACTCACAGCTATGAGTGTTCCTTTTGATATAACAGCTTTGTAACACTCCTTTTGCAGAATTTGCAAGTATTTATTTGGAGCGCTTTGAGGCCTCTCCTGGAAAAGGAAATATCTTCACATAAGAACTAGACAGAAGCATTCTCAGAAACCTCTTCGTGATGAATGCATTCAACTCACAGACTTTAACCATCGTTTAGAAAGAGCAGTTCTCAAACACTCTTTTTGTAGAATCTGCAAGTGGATATTTGAGCGCTTTGAGGCCTATGCGGGGAAAAGGAATATCTTCACGTAAGAACTAGACAGAAGCATTCTCAGAAACTTCGTGGTGATGAGTGCATTCAACTCACAGACGTGAAACTTCCTTTTGAAAGAGCAGTTTTGAAACACTCTTTTTGTAGTATATGCAAGTGGATATTTGGAGCGCTTTGAGGCCTATGCTGGGAAATGATATATCTTCACGTAAAAACTAGACAGAATCATTCTCAGATACTTCTGTGTGATGCGTGCATTCAACTCACAGACTTGAATGTTCCTCTTGATAGAACAGTCTGGAAACATTCCTTTTGTAGTATCTGCAAGTGTGTATTTGGAGCGCTTTGAGGCCTTTGTAAGAAAAGGATGTATTTTCCTATAAAAACGAGACAGAAGCATACTCAGAAACTTTTTGTGATGAGCGCATTCAACTCACAGGCTTGAACCTTACTTTTGAAAGAGGAGTTTTGAAGCACCCTTTTCGTAGAATATGCAAGTGTACAGTTGGAGCGTTCTGAGGCCTATGCTGGGAAATGAAATATTTTCACCTAAAAACTAGACAGAAACATTCTCAGAAACTTCTGTGTGATGAGTGCATTCAACTCACAGACTTGAACGTTCCTTTTGAAAGAACAGTTTGGAAACACTCCTTTTGTAGAATCTGCAAGTGTTTATTTGGAGAGTTTGAGGCCTATGCTGGAAAAGGAAATATCTTCACATAAAAACTGGACAGAAACATTCTCAGAAACTTCTTTGTGATGAGTGCTTTCTACTCACAGAGTTGAACCTTCTTTTTGATAGAAGAGTTTTGTAACTCTCTTTTTGTAGAATCTGCAAGTGGATATTTCTATCTGTTTGTGGCCAATGCTGGAAAAGGAAATGTCTTCTCATAAAAACTAGACAGAAGCATTCTCAGAAACTTCTTTGTGATGAGCGCATTCAAATCCCAGACTTCAACGTTTCTTTTGAAACAGCAGTTTTGAAACACTCTTTTTGTAGAATCTGCAAGTGTATATTTGGATAGCTTTGAGGCCTACCCTGGGAAATGAAATATGTTAAGATAAAAACTAGCCAGAAGCATTCTCAGAAACTTCTGTGTGATTAGTGCATTCAACTCACGGACATGAACGTTCCTTTTGATATAACAGTTTTGTAACACTCCTTTTGTAGAATCTGCAAGTGTTTATTTGGAGCACTTTGAGGCCTATGCTGGAAAAGGAAATATCTTCACATAACAACTAGACAGAAGCATTCTCAGAAACTTCTGTGTGATTAGTGCATTCAACTCACAGACTTGAATGTTCCTTTTGATAGAACAGTTTGCAAACACTTCTTTGGTAGAATCTGCAAGTGTTTATTTGGCGCTTTGAGGCCTAGGCTAGAAAAGGAAATATCTTCACAAAAAAACTAGACAGAAGCATTCTCAGAGACTTGTTTGTGATGAGTGTCTTCTACTGACAGAGTTGAAACTTCTTTTTGATAGAAGAGTTTTGAAACTCTCTTTTTGTAGAATCTGCAAGAGGATATTTGGAGCTGTTTGATGCCAATTTCGGAAAAGGAAATATCTTCACATAAAAACTGGACAGAAGAATTCTCAGAAACTTCTTTGTGATGAGTGCATTCAACTCACAGACTTGAACCTTCCTTTTGAAAGAGCAGTTTTGAAACACTCCTTTTGTAGAATCTGCTAGTTGATATATGGAGCGCTTTGAGTCCTATGCTGGGAAATGAAATACCTTCACCTAAAAACTAGACAGAAGCATTCTCAGAAACTTCTGTGTGATCAGGGCATTCAAAACTCACAGACATGAACGTTCCTTTTGATATAACAGTTCTGTAACACACCTTTTGTAGAATCTGCCAGTGTTTATTTGGAGCACTTTGAGGCCTGTGATGTAAAAGCAAATATCTTCACATAAGAAATAGACAAAAGCATTCTCAGAAACTTCTGTGTGATAATTGCATTCAACTCATAGACTTGAACCTGCCTTTTGGAAGAGCAGTTTTCAAATACCCTTTCCGTAGAATCTGCAAGTGGATATTTGGAGCGCTTTGAGGCCTATGCTGGAAATGGTAATATCATCACATAAGAACTAGACAGAAATATTTTCAGAAACTTCTCTGTGATGAGTGCATTCAACTCACAGACTTGAACCTTCCTTTTGAAAGAGCAGTTTTGAAACACTCTTTTTGTATAATCTGCAAGTGTATATTTGGAGCGCTCTGGGGCCTATGCTGGGATATGAAATATCTTCACGTAAAAGCTAGACAGAAAGATTCTCAGAAACTTCTGGGTGATGAGTTCATTCAACTCACAGACGTGAACCTTCCTTTTGATATAACAGGTATGAAACACTCCTTTTGTAGAATCTGCAAGTGTTTACTTGGAGCGCTTTGGGACCTATGCTGGAAAAGGAAATATCTTTACATAAGAACTACACAGAAGCATTCTCAGAAACTTCTTTGTGATGAGTGCATTCAACTCACAGACTTGAACCTTCCTTTTCAAAGAGCAGTTTTGAAACAGTCTTTTTTAGAATCTGCAAGTGAATAAATGGAGCGCTTTGAGGCCTATGCTGGGAAATGAAATATCTTCATCTAAAAAGTAGCCAGAAGCATTCTCAGAAACTTCTGTGTGATCAGTGCATTCAACTCACAGACATGAACGTTCCTTTTGATATAACAGTTTTGTGACGCACCTTTTGTAGAATCTGCAAGTGTTTATTTGGTGCCCTTTGAGGCCTGTGCTGTAAAAGGAAGTATCTTCACATAAGAAATTCACAGAAGCATTCACAGAAACTTCTGTGTGATGATTGCATTCAACTCACAGACTTGAACCTGCCTTTTGAAAGAGCAGTTTTCAAACACTCTTTTTGTAGAATCTGCAAGTGGATATTTGGAGCGCTTTGAGGCCAATGCTGGAAAAGGTAATCTCTTCATATCAGAAGTAGACAGAAGTATTCTCAGAATCTTCTTGGTGATGAGTGCATTCATCTCACAGAGTTGAACGTTCCTTTTGAAACAGGAGTTTTGAAACACTCTGTTTGTAGGATCTGCAAGTTGATATTCGGAGCGTTTTGAGGCCTACGCTGGGAAATGAAATATCTTCACCTAAAAACTAGACAGAAGCATTCTCAGAAACTTCTGTGTGACTGGTGCATTCAACCAACAGACATGAACGTTCCTTTTGATAGAATAGTTTGGAAACACTCCTTTTGTAGAATCTGCAAGTGTTTATTTGGAGCGCTTTGAGGCCTAGGCTGGAAAAATGAATATCTTCACATAACAACTAGACAGAAGAATTCTCAAAAACTTCTTTGTGATGAGTGCATTCAGCTCACAGACTTGAACGTTCCTTTTGAAAGATCAGTTTTGAAGCACTCTTTTGTAGAATCTGCAAGTGGATATTTGGAGTGCTTTGAGGCCTATGCTGGGAAATGAAATATCTTCACCTAAAAACTAGACAGAAGCATTCTCAGAAACATCTTTGTGTTGAGTGCATTCTACTGACAGAGTTGAACCTTCTTTTTGATAGAAGAGATGTGAAACTATCTTTTTGTAGAATCTGCAAGTGGATATTTGGAGCTGTTTGAGGCTTATGATGGAAAAGGAAATATCTTGACATAAAAACTAGACAGAAGCATTCTCAGAAACTTCTGTGTGATGAGTGCATTCAACACACAGACGTGAAGGTTCCTTTTGATAGAACAGTTTTGACACACTCCTTTTGTAGAATCTGCAAGTGTTTATTTCGAGCCCTTTGAGGCCTATGCTGGGAAAGGAAGTATCTTCCTATAAAAACTAGACAGAAGCATTATCAGAAACTTGTTTGTGATGAGTGCACTCTACTCACAGAGTTGAACTCTCTTTTGGATAGAAGAGTTTTGCAACTCTGTTTTTGGAGAATCTGCAAGTGGATTTTTGGAGCTGTTTGTGGCCGATGCTGGAAAAGGAGATATCTTCAACTAAAAACTAGACAGAAGCATTCTCAGAAACTTCTTTGCGATGCGTGCATTCAACTCACAGAGTTGAAACTGACTTTTGATAGAGTAGTTTGGAAACACTGTTTTTGTAATTTCTCTAAGTGGATATTTGGAGCGATGGCGGCATTTAGTAGAAAAGGAAATACGTGCAAATGGAAACTAGATAGAACTATTCTCATAAACCTCTTTCTGATGAATGCGTTCAGCTCACAGACTTGAACGTTCCTGTGAAAGAGCAGTTTTGAAACACTCTTTTTGTAGAACCTGCAAGTGGATATTTGGAGTGTTCTGAGGCCTATGCAGGAAAAGGAAATATCTTCACATAAGAACTAGACAGAAGCATTCTCAGAAACTTCTTTGTGATGAGTGCATTAAACTCACAGACTTGAACCTGCCTTTTGAAAGAGCAGTTTTGAAACACTCTTTTTGTACAATTTGCAAGTGAATATTTGGAGCGCTTTGAGGCCTACGCTGGGAAATGAAATATCTTCACTTAAAAACTAGCCAGAGGCATTCTCAGAAACTTCTGTGTGTTGTGCATTCAACTCACAGACATGAACGTTCCTTTTGATATAACACTTTTGCAACACTCTTTTATATACTCTTCAAGTGTTTATTTGGAGCGCTTTGAGGCTTATGCTGGAAAAGGAAATATCTTCACATAAGAACTAGACAGAAGGTTGCTCAGAAACTTTTTGGTGACGAGTTCACTCAGCTCTCACACTTGAACGTTCCTTTTGAAAGAGCAGTTTTGAAACACTCTTTTTGTAGAATCTGCAAGTGGATATTTTGAGAGCTTTGAGGCCTATGCTGGGGAATGAAATATCTTCACCTGAAAACTAGACAGAAGCATTCTCAGAAACTTCTGTGTGATGAGTGCATTCAACTCACAGACTTGAACGTTCCTTTTGAAAGAACAGTTTGTAAACACTCCTTTTGTAGAATCTCCAAGTTTTTATTTGGAGCGCTTTGAGGCCTATGCTGGAAAAGGAAATATCTTCACATAAAAACTAGACAGAACTATTCTCAGAAACTTCTTTGTGATGCGTACATTCTACTCACAGAGTTGAACTTTCTTTTTGATAGAAGAGTTTTCAAACTCTCTTTTTGTAGAATCTGCAAGTGGATATTTTGAGCGCTCTGAGTCCTATGCTGGAAAATGAAATATCTTTACATAAGAAATAGACAGAAGCATTCTGAGAAACATCTTTGTGATGAGTGCATTCAACTCACAGACTTGAACTTGCCTTTTGAAAGAGCAGTTTTGACACACTCTTTTTGTACAATCTGCAAGTGGATATTTGGAGCGCTCTGAGGCCTATTCTGGGAAATGAAGTATCTTCAGCTAAAAACTAGACAGAAGCTTTCTCAGAAACTTCTGTGTGATGAGTGCATTCAACTCACAGACTTTAACGTTCCTTTTGATAGAACAGTTTTGAAACACTCCTTTTGTAGAATCTACAAGTGTTTATTTCGAGCGCTTTGAGGCCTATGATGGAAAAGGAAATATCTTCACATAACAACTATTCAGAAGCATTCTGAGAAACTTTTTTGTGATGAGTGCATTCAACTCACAGACTTGAACCTTCCTTTTGAAAGAGCAGTTTTGAAACCCTCTTTTTGTAGAATCTGCAAGTAGACATTTGGAGCACCTTGAGGCCTATGCTGGGAAATGAAATATCTTCACCTAAAAACTAGACAGAAGCATTCTCAGAAACTTCTGTGTGATGAGTGCATTGAACTCACGGACTTGAACGTTCCTTTTGATAGAACAGTTTGGAAACACTCCTTTTGTAGAATCTGCAAGTGTTTATTTGAAGCGCTTTGAGGCCTATGCTTTAAAAGGAAATATCTTCACATAAAATCTAGACAAAAGCATTCTCAGAAACTTGTTTGGATGAGTGCATTCAACTCACAGACTTGAACCTTTGTTTTAAAAGAGCAGCTTTGAAACACTCTTTTTGTAGGATCTGCAAGGGGATATTTGGAGCGCTCTGAGGCCTATGATGGGAAATGAAATATTTTCACCTAAAAACTAGACAGAAGCATTCTCAGAAACTTCTGTGTGATGAGTGCATTCTAGTCACCGTCTTGGACGTTCGTGTTTATAGGACAGTTTTGAAACACTCCTTTTATTTAAACTGCAAGTGTTTATTTCGAGCACTTTGAGGCCTATGCTGGAAAAGGAAATATCTTCACATAACAACGAGACAGAATCATTGTCAGAAACTTCATTGTGATGAGTGCATTGAACTCACAGACTTGAACCTTCCTTTTGTAAGAGCAGTTTTGAAACACTGAGCATGACTCTGTCTAGTTTTTATGTGATGATATTTCCTTGTGCACCGTATGCATCAAAGCGCTCCGTATGAACACTTGCAGATTCCACAGAATAGTGTTTCAAATCTGCTCTAAACAAAGAAATGTTCAACTCTGTGAGCTGAGTCCTCCCATCTCAAAGCAGTTTCAGAGAATGCTTCTGTCTAGTTTTTAGGTGAAGAAATTCCTGTTTCCAACGAAGGTCTCAAAGAGCTCCAAACATTCACTTGCATATTCTGCAAAAAGATTGTTTCAAAACTGCTCTATCAACAGAAAGGTTCAAGTCTGTGAGTTGAATGTACACATTTTAAAGAAATTTCTGAGAATGCTTCTGTCTAGATTTCATGTGAAGGTATATTTGCTTCCAACGAAAGCCTCACAAAGCTCCAAAAATCGACTTGCAGATTCTGCAAAAGACTGTTTCAAAACTGCTCTTTTAATATAATGTTCAACTCCGTGAGTTGAATGCACACATCATAAAGAAGTTTCTGAGAATTCTTCTGCCCTGTTTTAATGTGAAGATATTTCCTTTTCTAGCAGATTCCTCAAAGCCCTCCGGATGAACACTTGCAGATTCTACACAATAGTGTTTCAAAAGTGCTCTAATAAGAGAATGTTCAAATCTGTGAGTTGAGTGCACACATCACAAAGCAGTTTCAGAAAATGCTTCTGTCCAGTTTGTATGTGAAGAAATTCCAGTTTCCAACAAATGCCTAAAAGAGCTGCAAATATCTACTTGCAGATTCTGCAAAAACACAATTTCGTAACAGCCCTACCAAAAGGAATGTTTAACTCTGTGAGTTGAATGCACACATCTTAAATCAGTTTCTGAGAATGCTTCTGCCTAGTTTTCATGTGAAGATATTTCCTTTTCCAGCATAGGCCTTAAAGCGCTCCGATAGAACACTTGCAGATTCTGCAAAAAGAGTGTTTCAAAACTGCTCTATCAAAAGAAATGTTCTACTCAGTGAGTTGAATGCAAACATCAGAAAGCAGTTTCAGAGAACGCTTCTGTCTAGTGTTTAGGTGAAGAAATTCGCGTTTCCAACGAAGGCCTAAAAGAACTCCAAATATCCACTTCCAGATTCTGCAAAAACAGTGTTTGAAAACTGCTCTATTCAAAGGAAGTTTCAATTATGCGATTAAATGCACACATCTTAAAGCAGTTTCTGAGACTGTTTCTGTCTGGTTTTTACGTGAAGACATTTCCTTTATCACCACTCTCCTCAAAGGGCTCCGTATGAACACTTGCCGATTATACACAATAGTGTTTCAAAACTGCTCTAACAAGAAAAAGATTCATCTCTGTTAGCTGAGTGCACACATCACAAAGCAGTTTCAGAGAATGCTTCTGTCTAGTTTGTTTGTGAAGAAATTCCCGTTTCCAACGAAGGCACAAAGAGCTCCAAATATCCACTTCTAGATTCTGTAAAAACACTGTTTCAAAACTGCTCTATAAGCAAGAAGGTTCAACTCTGTGAGTTGAATGCACACATCAGAAAGAAGTTTCTGAGAATGCTCCTGTCTAGTTTTAATGTGAAGATATTTCCTTTTCCACAATAGGCCTCAAAGCCCTCCGAAAGAACACTTGAAGATTCTGCAAAAAGAGTGCTTCAAATCTGCTCTATCAAAAGAAATGTTCTACTCTGTGAGATGAATGCATACATCAGAAAGAAGTTTCTGAAACTGCTTCTGTCTAGTTTTCAGGTGAAGAAATTCCCGTTTCCAAAAAATGTCTCGAAGAGCTCCAAACATTCTCCTGAAGATTATGAAAAAACAGTTTGAAAACTGCTCTATCAATAGGAAGGTTCAACTCTGTAAGTTGAATGCACACTTCAGAAAGAAGTTTCTGAGAATCCTTCTGTTTAGTTTTAATGTGAAGGTATTTCCTTTTCCAACATAGGACTCAAAGTGCTCTGAATGAAAACTTGCAGAGCCTGCAAAAAGAGTGTGTTAAAACAGCACTATCAAAAGAAATATTCTACTCTGTGAGTTGAATGCGAACATCACCAAGCAGTCTCAGAGAATGCTTCTGTCTAGTTTTTAGGCGAAGAAATTCCCGTTTCCAATGAAGGCCTCAAAGAGCACCAAATATCCACTTCCAGATACTTCAAAAGACTGTTTCAAAACTGCTCTAGTCAAAGGAAGGTTCACCTCTGTGAGTTGAATGCACTCATCATAAAGAAGTTTCTGAGAATGCTTCTGCCCAGTTTTTATGTGATATTTCCTCTTCAACCATAAGCCTCAATGCGCTCCAAATGAACACTTGCACATTCCACAAAAAGAGTGTTTCAAAATTGCTCCAGTAACAGAAAGCTTCAACTCTGTGAGTTGAATGCACACATGACCAAGCAGTTTCAGAGAATGCTTTTGTCTAGTTTTTATGTGAAGAAATTCCCGTTTACAACGAATGTCTCAAAGCGTTCCAAATATCCATTTACAGATTCTGTAAAAACACTGTTTCAAACCTGCTCTCTGAAAAGCAAGGTTCAAATATGTGAGTTGAATGCACACATCTTAAAGAAATTTCTGAGAATGCTTCTGTCTAGTTTTTTTGTGAAGATATTCCCGTTTCCAAAGAAATCCTCAAAGAGCGCCAAAAATCCACTTGCAGATTCTGCAAAAAGACTGAAAACTGCTCTGTCAACGGGAAGATTCAACTCTGTGAGTTGAATGCACACATCATAAAGAAGTTTCTGAGAATGCTTCTGTCTAGTTTTTATGTGAAGATATTTAATTTTCTACCATAGGCCTCAAAGCGCTCTGAAAAAACACTTGCAGATTCTGCAAAAAGAGTGTTTCAAAACTGCTCTATCCAAAGAAATGTTCTACTCTGTGAGTTGAATCCAAACATCACAAAGCAGTTTCAGAGAATTCTTCTGTGTAGTTTTAAGGTGAAGACATTCCCGTTTCTAACAAATGTCTCGAGATCTCCAAATATTCACTTGCAGATTCTGCAAAAAGACTGTTTCAAAACTCCTCTATCAATAGGAAGGTTCAACTCTGTGAGTTGAATGTACAGTTCATAAAGAAGTTTCTGAGAATGCTTCTGTCTAATTTTTATGTGAAGATATTTACTTTTCTACCATAGACCTCAAAGCGATCTGTATGAACACTTGCAGATTCTACACGATAATGTTTTAAAGCTGCTCTAACAAGAGAAAGGTTCAGCTCTGTGGGTTGAGTGCATACATCACAAAGCAGTTTCAGAAAATGCTTCTGTCTAGTTTCTATGTGAAGAAATTTCCGTTTCCAACGAAGGCCTCAAGGAGCTTCAAATATCCACTTGCAGATGCTGCAAAAACAGACTTTCATAACTGCCCTATCAAAAGGAATGTTCATCCCTGTGAGTTGAATGCACACATCGTAAATCAGATTCTGAGAATGCCTCTGTCTAGTTTTCATGTGAAGATATGTCGTATTTTACTATAGGGCTCAAAGCGCTCTGAATGAACACGTGTCGATTCTACAAAAAGAGGGTTTCAAAAATATTCTATCAAAAGAAAGGTGCAACTGTGCTAATTGAGTGCAAACATCACAAAGCAGTTTTAGAGATGCTTCTGTCTAGATTTTATGTGAAGAAAGTCCCGTTTCCAAAGAAGGCCTCAAAGAGCTCCAAATATCCACTTGCAGATACTGCAAAAAGACTGTTTCCAAACTGCTCTATCAGTAGGAAGGTTCAACTCTGTGAGTTGAATGCACACGTCAGAAAGAACTTTCTGAGAATGCTTCTGTCTAGCTTTTATGTGAAGATATTTCCTTTTCCACCATAGGCCTCAAAGTGCTCCGAAAGAATACTTGCAGATTCTACAAAAGGATTGTTTCAAAATTGCTCTATCAAAAGAAATGTTCTACTGTGTGATTTGAATGTAAAACGTCACAAAGCAGTTTCAGAGCATGCTTCTGTCTAGTTCTTAGGTGAAGAAATTCTCATTTCCAACGAAGGTCTTGAAGGGCTCCAAATATTCACCTGCAGATTGTGCAAAAAGACTGTTTCAAAACTGCTCTAAGAAGACAATGTTTCAAATCTGTGGGTTGAATGCACACACCACATAGCAGTTTCAGAGAATGCTACTGTCTAGTTTTCCTGTGAAGAATTTCCCATTTCCAAAAAAGCCTCAAATTGCTCTGAATATCCACTTGCAGATTATGCAAGAGACTTTTTCAAAACTGCTCTATCCAAAGGAAGGTTCAATTCTGTGAGTTGAATGCACACATCTCAAAGAAGTTTTTGAGAATGCTTCTGTCTCATTTTTATGTGAAGATATTTCCTTTTCCAAAATAGGACTCCGTATGAACACTTGCAGATTCTACATAATAGTGTTTCAAAACTGCTCTAACAAGAGAAAGGTTCAACTCTGTGTGTTGAGTGCACATATGACCAAGCAGTTTCAGAAAATGCTTGTGTCTAGCTTGTATGTGAAGAAATTCCCGTTTCCAACGAAGGTCTCAAAGAGCTCCAAATATCCACTTCCAGATTCTGCAAAAACACTGTTTCAAAACTGCTCTATCAAAAGGAGGGTTCAACTCTGTGGGTTGAATGCACACATTTTACAGAAATTTCTGAGAATGCTTCTGTTAAGATTTTATGTGAAGATATTATCGTTTCCAACGAAAGCCTCAAAGAGCTCCAAATATCCACTTGCAAATTCTGCAAGAAGACTGTTTCAAAACTGCTCTATCAAAAGGAATGTTCAACTCTGTGAGTTGAATGCACACATCTTAAATTAGTTTATGAGAATGCTTCTGTCTAGTTTTCATGTGAAGATATTTCGTATTCCACTATAGGGCTCCAAGCGCTCTGAATGAACACTTGCCGATTCTCAAAAAGACTGTTTCAAAACTGCCCTATCAAAAGAAAGGTGTAACTCTGTCAGTTGACTGCAAACATTAGGAAGCAGTTTCAGAGAAAGCTTCTGTCTAGGTTTTATTGAAGAAAGTCCCGTTTGCAAAGAAGGCCTCAAAGAGCTCCAAATATCCACATACAGATACTGCAAAAAGACTGTTTCAAAACCGCTCTACCAAAAGGAACATTCAAATATGTGAGTTCAATGCACACATCAGAGAGAAATTTGTGACAATGCTTGTGTCTAGTTTTTATATGAAGATAGTTACTTTTCCACTATAGGCCTCAAACACTTTGCATGAACAGTTGCAGATTCTACACAATAGAGTTTCAAAACTGCTCTAACAAGACAACGGTTCAACTCTGTGAGTTGAAAGCACACATCACAAAGCAGTTTCAGAAAATTCTTCTGTCTAGTTTGTATGTGAAGAAATTCCCGTTTCCAACGAAGGCCTCAAAGTGTTCCAAATATCCAATTCCAGATGCTGCAAAAACACAGTTTCATAGTTGCCCTATTAAAAGGAATGTTCAACTCTGTGAGTTGAATGCACACATCTTTAATCATTTTCTGAGAATGCTTCTGTCTAATTTTAATTTGAAGATATTTCCTTTTCCCCCATAGGCCTCAAAGAGCTCCGAAAAAACATTTTCAGATTCTGCAAAAAAGTGTTTCAAAACTGCTCTATCAAAAGAAATGTTCTACTCTGGGTGTTGAATGCAAGCATCATAAAGCAGTTTTAGAGAATGCTTCTGTCTAGTTTGTAGGTGAATAAATTCCGTTTAAAACCAATATCTCAAAGAGCCCCAACATTCACTTGCAGATTCTGCAAAAAGAGTGTATCAAAACTGCTTTATCTATAGAAAGGTTCGACTCTGTGAGTTTAATGCACACATCAGAAAGGAGTTTCTGAGAATGCTTCTGTCTAGTTTTTATGTGAAGATATTTCATTTCCCAGCATAGGCCTCAAAGTGCTCCAAAAGAACACTTGCAGATTCTACACAATAGTGTTTCAAAACTGCTTTAAAAAGAGAAAGGTTCAACTTTGTGAGTTGGGTGCACGCTTCAAAAAACAGTTTCAGAAAATGCTTCTGTCTAGTTTGTATTTGAAGAAATTCCCGTTTCCAACGAAGGCCACAAAGAGCTCAAAATATCCACTTGCAGATTCTGCAAAAACAGGCATCAGAAAGCATTTGAAAGGAATGTTCAACTCTGTCAGTTGAATGCACACATCTGAAATCGGTTTCTGAGAATGTTTCTGTCTTGTTTTCATGTGAAGATATTTCGTATTCCAATGTAGGGCTCAAAGCACTCGGAATGAACACTTGCCGATTCTACAAAAAGAGTGCTTCAAACCTGCTCTATCAAAAGAAAGGTGCAAATGTTTGAGTTGAATGGAAACATCACAAAGCAGTTTCAGAGAATGCTTTTGTCTAGATTTTATGTGAAGATATTCCCGTTTCCAACGAAAGCCTCAAAGAGTGCCAAATTTCCACTTGCAGAAACTGCAAAAAGACAGTTTCAAAACTGCTCTATCAAAAGGAAGGTTCAACTCTGTGAGTTGAATGCACACATCAGAAAGAAATTTCTGAGAATGCTTCTGTCTAGTTTTAATGTGAAGATATTTCCTTTTCTACATAGGCCTCAAAGCGCTCCGTATGAACAATTGCAGATTCTACACAACAGTTTTTCAAAAC
This sequence comes from Pongo pygmaeus, assembly GCF_028885625.2. Taxonomy (NCBI): domain Eukaryota; kingdom Metazoa; phylum Chordata; class Mammalia; order Primates; family Hominidae; genus Pongo; species Pongo pygmaeus. The sequence goes on along the minus strand of NC_072373.2, from coordinate 103,319,405 downwards.
TGCTGTAACAAGGGAAAGGTTCAACTCTGGGAGTTGAGTGCACACATCACAAAGCAGTTTAAGAGAATGCTTCTGTGTTGTTTGTATGTGAAGAAATTCCCATTTCCAAAGAATGCCTCAAAGAGCTCCAAATATCCACTTGCAGATTCTGCAAAAACATGCATCACAAAGAAGTTGAAAGGAATGTTCAACCCTGTTAGTTGAATGCACACATCATAAATCAGTTTCTCAGAATGCTTCTGTCTAGTTTTAATGTGAAGATAATTCCTTTTCCACGGTAGGACTTAAAGCGCTCTGAAAGATTACTTGCAGATTCTGCAAAAAGAGTGTTTCTAAACTGCTCCATAAAAAGAAACATTCTACTCTGTGAGTTCAATGCAAACATCACAAAGAAGGTTCAAAGTATGCTTCTGTCTGGTTTTTAGGTGAAGAAATTCCCGTTTCCAACGAAGGTCTCAAAGAGATCAAATCATTCACTTGCAGATTCGGCAAAAGACTTTTTCAAAACTGCAGCATGAATAGAAAGGTTCAACTCTTGTGAGTTGAATTCACACATCATACACATGTTGATGAGAATACTTCTGCCCAGGTTTTATGTGATGTTATTTCCTCTTCCACCATAGGCCTCAAAGCACTCCAAATGAACAATTGCACCTTCCACGAAAAGAGTGATCAAAACTCTTCCAGCAACAGAAACGTTCAACTCTCTGAGTTGAATGCACACATGACAAAGCAGTTTCAGAGAATGCTTCTGTCTAGTTTTTATGTGAAGACATTCCCGTTTTCAACGAATGCCTCAAAGAGTTCCAAATATCCAATTACAGATACTGTGAAAACATTGTTTCAAAACTGCTCTATCAAAAACAAGGTTCAAATCTGAGTTGAATGCACACATTTTAAAGAAATTTCTGCAAATGTTTCTTTCTAGATTTTATAAGATATTCCAGTTTCCAACGAAAGCCTCCAAGAGCTCCAAAAATCCACTTGCAGATTCTGCAAAAAGAAGGTTTCAAAACTGCTCTATCAGTAGGAAGTTTCAACTCTGTGAGATGAATGCGCACAGAAGAAAGAAGTTTCTGGGAATGCTTCTGCCCAGTTTTAATGCGAAGATATTTCCTTTTCCAGCATAGGACTCAAAGATCTCTGAATGAACACTTGCAGATTCTACACAATAGTGTTTCAAAACTGCTCTAACAAGAGAAAGGTTCAAATCTGTGAGTTGAGTGCACGCATCACAAAGCAGTTTCAGAAAATACTTCTGTCTAGTTTTTATATGAGGAATGTCCCGTTTCTAAAGAAGGCCTCAAATAGCTCCATTTATCCACTTGCAGATACTACAAAAAGACTGTTTCAAAGCTGCTCTATCAAAAGGAAAGTTCAACTTTGTGTCTTGAATGCACACATCAGAAAGAAATTTCTGAGAATGCTTCTGTCTAGTTTTTATGTGAAGACATTTCCTTTTCCACTATAGGCCTCAAAGACCTTCGAATGAACAGTTGCAGATTCTACACAGTAATGTTTCAATACTGCTCTACAAGAGAAATTTTGAACTCTGAGAGCTGACTACACACATTACAAAGCAGTTTCAGAGAATGCTTCTGTCTAGTTTGTATGTGAATAATTTCCCATTTCCAAAGAAGTCCTCAAAGAGCTCAAAATATCCACTTGCGGATTATGCAAGAGACTGTTTCAAAACTGCTCTATCCAAAAGAAGGTTCAACTCTGTGAGTTGAATGCTCACATCTTAAAGAAGTTTCTGAGATTGCTTCTTTCTAATTTTTACGTGAAGATATATCATTTTCTACCATAGGCCTCACAGCGCTCCGTATGAACACTTACACATTCTACACAGCAGTGTTTCCAAACTGCTATAACCAGAGAAAGTTTCAACTCTGTGTGATGAGTGCACACATCACAAAGCATTTTCAGAGAATGCTTTTGTCTAGTTTCTATGTGAAGAAATTCCCGTTTCCAACGAAGGCCTCAAAGAGCTCCAAATATCCACTTCCAGATTCAGCAAAAACACTGTTTAAAAATTGCTCTATGAAAAGGAAGGTTCGACTCTGTGAATTGAATGCACACATCAGAAAGAAGTTTCTGAGAATGCTTCTGTCTAGTTTTAATGTGAAGATATTTCCTTTTCCACAATAGGCCTCAAAGCACTCCGAAAGAACACTTGCAGATACTGCAAAAAGAGTGTTTCAAAACTGCTCTATCAAAAGAAATGTTCTACTCTGTGAGTTGAATGCAAACATCACAAAGCAGTTTCAGAGAATGCTTCTGTCTAGTTTTTAGGTGAAGAAAGTCCCGTTTCCAACGAAGGTCTCGAAGAGCTCCAAACATTTTCCCACAGATTCTGCAAAAAGACTGTTAGAAAACTGCTCTATCAATAGAAAGGTTCAACTCTGTGAGTTGAATGCACACTTCATAAAGAAGTTTCTGAGAATGCTTCTGCCCAGTTTTTATGTGATGATATTTCCTCTTACACCATAAGCCTCAAAGCGCTCCGAATGAACACTTGCACATTCCTCAAAAAGAGTATTTCAAAACTGCTCCAGAAAAGAAAGGGTCAACTCTGTGAGTTGAATGCACACATGACAAAGCAGTTTCAGAGAATGCTTCTGTCTAATTTTTATGTGAAGTAATTCCCGTTTCCAACGAATGCATCAAAGAGTTCCAAATATCCACTTACAGATTCTGTAAAAACACTGTTTCAAAACTGCTCTATCAAAAGCAAGTTTCACCTCTGTGAGTTGAATGCACACATCTTAAAGAATTTTCTGAGAATGCTTCTGTCTAGATTTTATGTGAAGATATTGCCGTTTCCAACTGAAGTTTCTGGGAGCTCCAAAAATCCATTTGGAGATTCTGCAAAAAGACTGTTTCAAAACTCCTCTATCAATAGGAAGTTTTAACTCTGTGAGTTGAATGCCCACATCAGAACGAAGTTTCTGAGAATACTTCTGCCTAGTTTTTGTGTGAAGATGTTTCCTTTTCCACCACAGTCCTCAAAGCGCTCAGTATGAACTCTTGCAGATTCTACACAATAGTGTTTCAAAACTGCTCTAACAAGAGAAGGATTCAACTCTGTGGGTTGAGTGCACACACCAAAAAGCAGTCTCAGGAAACGCTTCTGTCTAGTTTGTATGTGAAGAAATTCCCGTTTCCAACGAAGGCCTCAAAGAGCTGCAAATATCCACTTGCAGATTCTGCAAAAACACAGGTTCATAACTGTGCTATCAAAGGGAATTTTCAACTCTGTGAGTTGAATGCACACATCTTAAATCAGTTTCTGAGAATGCTTCTGTCTAGTTTTCTTCTGAAGATATTTCGTATTTCTCTATAGGGCTCAAAGTGCTCTGAATGAACACTTTCTGATTCTACAAAAAGAGTGTTTCAAAACTGCTCTATCAAAAGAAAGTTGCAACTTCGTTAGTTGAATGCAAGTATCGCAAAGCAGTTTCAGAGAATGCTTCTGTCGATAATTTATGTGAAGATATTCCGTTTTCCAATGAAAGCGTCAAAGAGCGCCAAAAATCCACTTTCAGATTCTGCAAAAAGACTGTTTCAAAACTGCTCTATCAATTGGAACTTTCAAATCTGTGAGCTAAATTCGCACATCAGAAAGATGTTTCTGAGAATGCTTCCGTCTTGTTTTTATATGAAGATATTTCCTTTTCCACCACAGGCCTCAAAACACTCCGTAAGAAAACTTGCAGATGCTACACAGTGGTGTTTCAAAACTGCTCTAACAAGGGAAACGTTCAACTCTGCGAGTTCAGTGCACACCTTACAAATCAGTTTCGGAGAATGCTTCTGTCTAGTTTGGATGTGAAGAAATTCCCCTTTCCAACGATGGCCTCAAATAGCTCCAAATATCCATTTCCAGACTCTGCAAAAAGACTGCTTCAAAACTGCTCTCTGAAAAGGAAGGTTCAACTCTGAGTTGAATGCAGACATCAGAAAATATTTGTGAGAATGCTTCTGTCTAGTTTTTATGTGAAGATATTTCCTTTTCCACCATTGTCCTCAAAGCGCTCTGAAAGAACAGTTGCAGATTCTGCAAAAAGATTGTTTCAAAACTGCTCTATCAAAAGAAACGTTCTACTCTGTGAGTTGAATGCCAACATCACAAAGCAGTTTCAGGGAATGCTTCTGCCTAGCTTTTAGGGGAAGAAATTCCCGTTTCCAACGAAGTTCTCAAAGAGCTCCAAACATTCTCTCACTGATTCTGTGAAAAAACTGTTTGAAAACTGCTCTATCAAAAGGAATGTTCAACCCTTTGAATTGAATGCACACATCATAGTGAAGTTTCAGAGAATGCTTCTGCCCAGTTTTTATGTGATGATATTTCTTCTTTCACCAAAAGCTTCAAGAAATTTCTGAGAATGATTCTGTTTAGATTTTATGTGAAGATATTCCCGTTGCCAATGAAAGCGTTAAGGAGCTCCAAAAATCCACTTGCTGATTCTGCAAAAAGACTGTTTCAAAACTGCTCTATCTACAAGAATTTTCAACTGTGTGAGATGAATGCACACATCAGAAAGTAGTTTCTGAGAATGCTTCTGTCTAATTTTAATGTGAAGATATTTCCTTTTCCACCATAGGCCTCAAAGCGCTCCGAAAGAACACTTGCAACATCTGCAAAAAGAGTGTTTCAAAACTTCTCTAACAAGAGAAAGGTTCAACTCTGTGAGTTGAATGCACACATCATCAAGCAGTTTCAGAAAATGCTTCTTTCTAGTGTGTATGTGAAGAAGTTCTCATTTGCAAAGAAAGCTACAAATTGCTCCAAATATCCACTTGCAGATTATGCAAGAGACTGTTTCAAAACTGCTCTATCCAAAGGAAGGTTCAACTCTGTGAGTTGAATGCACTCATCAGAAAGAAGTTCCTGAGAATGATTCTGTCTAGTTTTTATGTGAAGATATTTCCTTTTCCACTACAGGCCCCTAAGAGTTCCATATGAACACTTGCAGATTATATACAATAGTATTTCAAAACTGTTCTAACAAGAGAAAGGTTCAACTCTGTGAGTTGAGTGCACACATCTCAAAGCAGTTTCAGAAAATGCTTCTGTCTAGTTTCTATATGAAGAAATTCCCGTTTCCAATGAATGCCTCAAAGATTTCAAAATATCCACTTACAGATTCTTTAAAAACACTGTTTCAAAACTGCTCTATCAAAATCAAGTTTCACCTCTGTGAGTTGAATGCACACATCTTAAAGAAATTTCTGAGAATGCTTCTGTCTAGAATTTATGTGAAGATATTCCCGTTTCCAAAGAAAGACTAAGAGAGCTCCAAAAATCCATTTGCAGATTAAGCAAAAAGACTGTTTCAAAACTGCTCTATGAAAAGGAATATTGAAGTCTGTGAGTAGAATGCACACATCAGAAAGATGTTTCTGACAATGCTTCTACCCAGTTTTAATGAGAAGGTATTTCCTTTTCCGCCATAGGCCTCAAAGCGCTACGAATGAACACTTGCAGATTCTACACAATAGTGTTTCTAAACGGCCCTAACAAGAGGAAGCTTCAACTCTGTGTGTTGAGCGCACGCATCACAAAGCAGTTTCAGAGAATGCTTCTGTCTAGTTTGTATGTGAAGAAGTCCCGTTTCCAAAGAAGGCCTCAAAGAGCTCCAAATATTGACTTCCAGATTCTGCAAAAACAGTGTTTCAAAACTGCTCTATCAAAAGGAAGGTTGAACTCTCTGAGTTCAATGCAGAAATCAGAAAGAAGTTTCTGAGAATGCTTCCGTCTATTTTTAATGTGAAGATAATTCGTTTTCCACTTTAGGTCTCAAAGCGCTCAGAAAGAACACTTGCAGATTCTGCAACAAGAGTTTTTCATAAGTACTCTATCAAAAGAAATGTTCTACTCTGTGAGTTGAATGCAAACATCACAAAGCAGTTTCAGAGAATGCTTCTGTCTAGTTTTTAGGTGAAGGAAATCCCTTTTCCAACGAAGGTCTCAAATAGATCTAAACATTCACTTTCAGATTCTGCAAAAAGATTGTGTCAAAACTGTTCTGTCAAAAGGAATGTTCAACTCTGTGAGTTGAATGCACACATCATAAAGAAGTTTCTGAGAATGTTTCTGCCCAGTTTTTATGTGATGACATTTCTTCTGGAATGTTAAGCCTCAAGGCGCTCCGAATGAACACTTGCACATTCCACAAAAAGAGTTTTTCAAAACTACTCCAGCAACAGAAAGATTCAACTCTGTGAGTTGAATGCACACATGACAATGCAGTTTCAGAGAATGCTTCTGTCTAGTTTTTATGTGAAGAAATTCCCGTTTCCACCGAATGCCTCAACGAGTTCCAAATATCCACTTATAGATTCTGTAAAAACACTGTTTTGAAACTGCTCTGCCAAAGCAAGTTTCAACTCTGTGTGTTAAATGTACACATCTTAAAGAAATTTCTGAGAAAGCTTCTGTCTAGATTTTATGTGAAGGTATTCCCGTTTCCAACAAAGGTCTCAAAGAGTTCCAAATATTCTCTTGCATATTCTGCAAAAAGACTGTTCCAAAACTGCTCTATCAATAGGAAGGTTCAACTCTGTGAGTGGAATGCACACATCAGTAAGAAGTTTTTGAGACTGCTTCTGTCTTGTTTTCATGTGAAGATATTTCCTTTTCCACCATAAGCATCAATGTGCTCCGTATGAACACTTGCAGATTCTACAAAAAGAGTGTTTCAAAACTGCTCTATCAATAGAAAGGCTCAACACTGTGAGTCGAATGCACACATCATAAAGAGGTTTATGAGAATGCTTTTTCCCAGTTTTTATGTGATGATATTTCCTCTTCCACCATAAGCCTCAAAGCGCTCTGAATGAACACATGCACATTCCACAAAAAGAGTGTGTCAAAACTGCTCCAGCAACAGAAAGGTTCAACTCTGTGAGTTCAATGCACATATGACAAAACAGTTTCAAAGAATGCTCCTGTCCAGTTTTTATGTGAAGAAATTCTCGTTTCCAAAGAATGCCTCAAATTGTTCCAAATATCCACTTACACATTCTTTAAAAACACTTTTTCACATCTGCTCTATCGAAAGCAAGGTTCAACTCTGTGAGGTGAATGCACACATCTTAAAGAAATTTCTGAAAATGCTTCTGTCTAGATTTTAAATGAAGATATTCGCGTTTCCAACGAAAGCCTCAAAGAGCTCCAAATATCCACTTGCAGATTCTGCAAAAAGACTGTTTCAAAACTGCTCTATCAACACAAGGTTAAACCCTGTGATTTGAATGCACACATCAGAAAGAAGTTCCTGAGATTGCTTCTGCCCAGTTTTTATGTGATGATATTTCCTCTTCCACCATAAGTCTCAAAGTGCTCAGAAGGAAGACTTGCACTTTCCACCAAAGAAGAGTTTCAAAACCGCTTCATCAACAGAAAGCTTCAACTCTGTGAGTTGAATGCACACATTACAAAGCAGTTTCAGATTATGATTCTGTCTAGTTTTTATGTGAAGAAATTCCCGTTTCCAATGAATGCCTCAAAGAGATCCAAATATCCACTTCCAGATTCTGCAAAAACACTTTTTCAAAACTGCTCTATCAACAAGAAGGTTTAACTGTGTGAGATGAATGCACACATCAGAAAGAAGTTTCTGGGAATGCGTGTCTCATTTTAATGTGAAGATATTTCCTTTTCCACCATAGGCCTTAAAGCGCTCCGAAAGAACACTTGCAGATTCTGCAAAAAGAGTGTTTCAAAACTGCTCTATCAAAAGAACTGTTCTAGTCTGTGAGTTGATTTCAAGCATCACAAAGTAGTTTCAGAGAATGCTTCTGCCTAGTTTGTATGTGAAGAAGTTCCCATTTTCAAAGAATTCCTCAAAGAGCTCCAAATATCCACTTGCATATTATGCAAGAGACAGTTTCAAAACTGCTTTTTCCAAAGGAAGGTTGAAATCTATGAGTTAAAGGCACACATCAGAAAGCAGTTTCATAAAATGCTTCTGTCTAGTTTGTATTTGAAGAAATTCCCGTTTCCAACAAAGGCCTCAAAGAGCTCAAAATATCCACTTGTAGATTCTGCAAAAACACGCATTACAAAGCAGTTGAAAGGAATGTTCAACTCTGTGAGTTCAATGCACACATCTTAAATGAGTTTCTGAGAATACTTCTGTCTAGTTTTCATGTGAAGATATTTCGTATTCCAATATAGGGCTCAAAGCCATCTGAATGAAAAATTGCCGAATCTACAAAAAGAGTGTTTCTAAACTGCTGTATCAAAAGAAAGGTGCAACTCTGTGAATTGAATGCAAATATCACAAAGCAGTTTCAGAGAATGTTTCTGTCTAGATTTTATGTGAAGATATTCCCGTTTCCAACGAAAGCCTCAGAGAGCGCCAAAAATCCACTTGTAGACACTGCAAAGAGACCGTTTCAAAACTGCTCTATGAATAGGAAAGTTCAACTCTGTGAGTTGAATGCACACATCAGAAAGAAGTTTCTGAGTATGTTTCTGCCTAGTTTTTGAGTGAAGATATTTCCTTTTCCACCACAGTCCTCAAAGCGCTCTGTATGAACACTTGCAGATTCTACACAATTGTGTTTCAAAACTGCTCTAAGAAGAGAAAATTTCAACTGCGTGAGTTGAATGCCCACATCAAAAAGCAGTTTCAGGAAATGCTTCTGTCTAGTTTGTATGTGAAGAAGTTCCCATTTCCAAAGAAGTCCTCAAATAGCTCCAAATATCCACTTGCAGATTCTGCAAGAGATTGTTTCGAAACTGGTCTATCCAAAGGAATTTTCAACTCTGTGAGTTGAATGCACACATCTTAAAAAGGTTTCTGAGAATGATTCTGTCTAGTTTTTTTGTGAAGAAATTCCTGTTTCCATCGAATGCCTCAGAGAGTTCCAAATATCCACCTACAGATACCGTAAAAACACTGTTTCAAAACTATTCTATCAAAAGAAAGGTTCAACTCTGTGAGTTGAATGCACACATCTTAAAGAAATTTCTGAGAATGCTATTCTGTAGATTTTACTTGAAGATATTCCCGTTTCCAACAAAATCCTCAAAGAGCTCCAAAAATGCACTTGCAGATTCTACAAAAAAGTGTTTCAAAACTGCTCTATCAATAGGAAGGTTCACCTCTGTGTGTTGAATGCACACATCATAAAGTAGTTTCTGAGAATGCATCTGTCCAGTTTTAAAGTGAAGATATTTCCTTTTCCACCCTAGTTCTCAAAGCACTCCAAATGCACACTTGCAGATTCTACACAATAGTGTTTCAAAACTGCTCCAACAAGAGAAAGGTTCAACTCTGTGAGTTGAATGCACACATCTTAAATCAGTTTCTGAGAATTCTTCTCTCTAGCTTTTAGGTGAAGATATTTTGTATTCCACTATAGGTCTCAAAGTGCACGGAATGAACATTTTCCTATTCTACAAAAAGAGTGTTTCAAAACTGCTCTATCAAAAGAAAGGTGCCTGTAGCCTTGTATTATAGTTTGAAGTCAGGTAGTGTGATGCCTCCACCTTTGTTCTTTTGACTTAGGATTGACTCGGCGATGCGGGCTCTTTTTTGGTTCCTTATGAACTTTAAAGTAGTTTTTTCCAAGTCTGTGAAGAAAGTCATTGGTAGCTTGATGGGGATGGCATTGAATCTGTAAATTACCTTGGGAAGGATGGCCTACCCATGAGCATGGAATGTTCTTCCATTTGTTTGTATCCTCTTTTATTTCCTTGAGCAGTGGTTTGTAGTTCTCCTTGAAGAGGTCCTTCACATCCCTTGTGAGTTGGATTCCTAGGTATTTTATTCTCTTTGAAGCAATTGTGAATGGGAGTTCACTCATGATTTGGCTCTCTGTTTGTCTGTTATTGATGTATAAGAATGCTTGTGATTTTTGTACATTGATTTTGTATCCTGAGACTTTGCTGAAGCTGTTTATCAGCTTAAGGAGATTTTGGGCTGAGACAATGGGGTTTTCTAGATATACAATCCTGTCATCTGCAAACAGGGACAATTTCACTTCCTCTTTACCTAATTGAATACCCTTTATTTCCTTCTCCTGCCTAATTGCCCTGGCCAGAACTTCCAACACTATGTTGAATAGAAGTGGTGAGAGAGAGCATCCATCTCTTGTGCCAGTTTTCAAAGGGAATGCTTCCAGTTTTTGCCTATTCAGTAAGATATTGGCTGTGGGTTTGTCATAGATAACTCTTATTATTTTGAGATACGTCCCCTCAATACCCAATTTTTTGAGAGTATTTTGCATAAAGGGTTGTTGAATTTTTTTCAAATACTTTTCTGCATCTATTGAGATAATCATGTGGTTTTTGTCTTTGGTTCTGTTTATAGGCTGGATTACATTTATTGATTTGTGTATATTGAACCAGCCTTGCATCCCAGGGATGAAGCCCACTTGATCATGGTGGATAAGCTTTTTGATGTGCTGCTGGACTCTGTTTGCCTGTATTTTATTGAGGATCTTTGCATCAATGTTCATCAAGGATATTGGTCTAAAATTCTCCTTTTTTGTTGTGTCTCTGCCAGGCTTTGCTATCAGGATGATGCTGGCCTCATAAAATGAGTTAGGGAGGATTCCCTCTTTTTCTATTGATTGGAAGAGTTTCAGAAGGAATGGTACCAGTTCCTCCTTGTACCTGTGGTAGAATTTGCCTGTGAATCCATCTGGTCCTGGACATTTTTTGGTTGGTAAGCTATTATACTACAAGGCTACAGTAACCAAAACAGCATGGTACTGGTACCAAAACAGAGATACAGATCAATAGAACAGAATAGAGCCGTCAGAAATAATGCCACATATCTACAACTATCTGATCTTTGACACACCTGAGAAAAACAAGAAATGGGGAAAGGATTCCCTACTTAATAAATGGTGATGGGAAAACTGGCTCGCCATATGGAGAAAGCTGAAACTGGATCCCTTCCTTACACCTTATACAAAAATCAATTCAAGATGGATTAAAGACTTAAATGTTAGACCTAAAACCATAAAAACCCAAGAAGTAAACCTAGGCATTACCACTCAGGACATAGGCATGGGCAAGGACTTCATGTATAAAACACCAACAGCAATGGTAACAAAAGCCAAAATTGACAAATGGGATCTAATTAAACTCAAGAACTTCTGCACAGCAAAAGAAACTACCATCAGAGTGAACAGGCAACCTACAAAATGGGAGAAAAATTTCGCAACCTACTCTTCTGACAAAGGGCTAATATCCAGAATCTACAATGAACTCCAACAAATTTACAAAAAAAAACAAACAACCCCACCAAAAAGTGGGCAAAGGACATGAACAGACACTTCTCAAAAGAAGACATTTATGCAGCCAAAAAACATATGAAAAAATGCTCACCATCACTGGTCATCAGAGAAATGCAAATCAAAATCACAATGAGATACCATCTCACACCAGTTAGAAAGGCAGTCATTAAAAAGTCAGGAAACAACAGGTGCTGGAGAGGATGTGGAGAAACAGGAACACTTTTACACTGCTGGTGGGACTGTAAACTAGTTCAATCCTTGTGGAAGTCAGTGCGGTGATTCCTCAGGATTCTAGAACCAGAAATTCTATTCGACCCAGCCATCCCATTGCTAGGTATATACCCAAAGGACTATAAGTCATGCTGCTATAAAAACACATGCACACATATGTTTATTGCGGTATTATTCACAATAGCAAAGACTAGGAACCAACCCAAATGTCCAACAATAATAGACTGGATTAAGAAAATGTGGCACATATACACCATGGAATACTATGCAGCCATAAAAAATGATGAGATAATGTCCTTTGTAGGGACATGGATGAAATTGGAAATCCTCATTCTCAGTAAACTATCGCAAGAACAAAAAACTGAACACAGCATATTCTCACTCATAGGTGGGAATTGAACAATGAGAACACATGGACACAGGAAGGGGAACATCACACTTCGGGGACTGTTGTTGGCTAGGAGGAGGGGGGAGGGATAGCACTGGGAGATACACCTAATGCTAGATGACGAGTTACTGGGTGCAGCGCACCACCATGGCACATGTATACTTATGTGACTTACCTGCACATTGCACACATGTAACGTAAAAACTAAAGTATAATAATAATAATTAAAAAAAGGTGCAACTGTGTTAGTTGAACGCTAACATCACAATGCAGTTTCAGAGAATGCTTCTGTCTAGTTTTTATGTGAAGGAAGTCCCGTTTCCAAAGAAGGCCTCAAAGAGCCACAAATATCCACTTGCACATTCTGCAAAAAGACTGTTTCAAAACTGCTCTATCAAAAGGAAGGATCAACTCTGTGAGTTGAACGCCCACATCAGAAAGAAGTTTCTGAGAATGCTTCTGTCTAGTTTTAAAGTGAAGATATTTCCTTTTCCACCATACGCCTCAAAGCGTTCCAAATAACACTTGCAGATTCTGCAAAAAGAGTGTTTCAAAACTGCTCTATCAAAAGAAATGTTCTACTCTGTGAGTTGAATGCAAATATCGCAAAGCAGTTTCAGAGAACGATTCTGTCTATTTTTTAGGTGAAGAAATTCCCTTTTCCAACGAAGGTCTCGAAAAGCTCCAAACATTCACTTGCAGATACTGCAAAAAGACTGTTTCAAAGCTGCTCCGTCAATAGAAAGGTTCAACTCTGTGTGTTGAATGCACACATCATAAAGAAGTTTCTGAGAATGCTTCTGCCCAGTTTTTATGTGGTGATATTTCCTCTTCCACCATAAGCCTCAAAGAGCTCCGAATGAACACTTGCACATTCCACAAAAAGAGTGTTTCAAAACTGCTCCAGCAACAGAAAGGTTCAACTCTGTGAGTTGAATGCACACATGACAAAGCAGTTTCAGAGAATGCTTCTGTCTAGTTTTTATGTGAAGGAATTCCCTTTTCCAACGAATGCCTCAAATAGTTCTAAATATCCACTAACAGATTCTGTAAAAACAATGTTTCAAAACTGCAGTATCAAAAGCAAGGTTCAACTCTGTGAGTTGACTGCACACATCTCTAAGGAATTTCTGAGAATGCTTCTGTCTAGATTTTATGCGAAGATATTGCCGTTTCCCATGAAAGTCTCAAAGAGCTCAAAAATCCACCTGCAGATTCTCCAAAAAGACTGTCTCAAAAGTGCTCTATCAATAGGAAGGTCCAACTCTGTGAGTTGAATGCACAAGTCATAAAGAAGTTTCAGAGAATGCTTCTCTCTAGTTTTTATGTGAAGATATTTCCTTTTCCACCACAGGCCTCAAAACGCTCCGTATGAATACCTGCAGGTACCACACAATAGTGTTTCAAACTGCTCTAACAACAGAAAGGTTCATCTCTGTGAGTTGAGTGCACATATCACAAAGCAGTTTCAGAGAATGATTCTGTCTAGTTTGTATGTGAAGAAATTCCGGTTTCCAACGAAGGCCTCAAAGAGCTTCAAATATCCACTTGCAGATTCTGCAAAAACAGAGTTTCATAGCTGCCCTATCAAAAGGAATGTTCAACCTTCTGTGTTGAATGCACACATCTTAAATCAGTGGCTGACAATGCTTCTGACTAGTTTTCACGTGAAGATATTTCGTATTCCACTATAGGGCTCAAAGCGCTCTGAATGAACACTTGCCGATTCTATAAAAAGAGTGTTTCAAATCTCCTCTATCAAAAGAAAGGTGCGACTGTGTGAGTTGAATGGAAACATCACAAAGCAGTTTCGGAGAATGCTTCTGTCTAGTTTTTATGTGAAGAAAGTCCCGTTTCCAAAGAAGGCCTCAAAGAGTTCCAAATATCCACTTGCAGATCCTGCAAAAAGACTGTTTGAAAACTGCTCTATCAAAACGAAGGTTCAACTCTGTGAGTTGAAAGCAAACATCTGAAAGAAGTTTCTGATAGTGCTTCTGTCTAGTATTTTTGTGAAGATATTTCCTTTTCCACCATAGGCCTCAAAGCGCTCCGAATGAACAGTTGCAGATTCAACACAGTAGTGTTTCAAAACTGCTCTAAGAAGAGAAAGGTTCAAATCTGTGAGTTGAATGCACACATCACAAAGTAGTTTCAGAGAATGCTTCTGCCTAGTTTGTATGTGAAGAAGTTCCCATTTCCAAAGAAGGCCTCAAAGAGCTCCAAATATCCTCTTGCAGATTGTGAAAGAGTCTGTTTGAAAACTGCTCTGTCCAAAGGAAGTTTCAACTCGGTGAGTTGAATGCACACATCTTAAAGAAGTTTCTCAGAATGCATCTGTCTAGTTTTTATGTGAAGTTATTTCCTTTTCCACCATAGGCCTCAAATCGCTCCGTATGAACACTTGCAGAATCTACACAATGGTGTTTCAAAACTGCTCTAACCAGACAAATGTTCAACTATGCGAATTAAGTGCACACATCCCAAAGCAGTTTCAGAGAATGCTTCTGTCTAGTTTGTATGTCAAGAAATTTCCGTTTCCAAAAAATGCCCCCAGGAGCGCCAAATATCCACTTCCTGATTCTACAAAAACATTCTTTCAAAACTGCTCTATTAAAAGGAAGTTTCAAACCTGTGAGTTGAATGCACACATGAGAAAGGAGTTTCTGAGAATGCTTCTGCCCAGTTTTAATGTGAAGAAGTTTCCTTTTCCACCTTAGGTCTCAAAGAGCTCCATATGAACACTTGCAGATTCTACACAATAGTGTTTCAAAACTGCTTTAACACGAGAAAGGTGGAACTCTGTGATTTGAGTGCACACTTCACAGAGAAGTTTCAGAGAATGCTTCTGTCTAGCTTGTATGTGAAGAAGTTCCCATTTCCAACGAGCCTTTTTTTAATGTGAAGATATTTCCTTTTCCACCAAAGGCCTCAAAGCGCTCCAAATGAACAGTTGTAGATTATACACAATAGTCTTTCAAAACTGCTCTAACAATAGAAGGGTTCAGCTCTGTGTGATGAGTGCACACATCACAAGGCATTTTCAGAGAATGCTTCTGTCTAGTTTGTATGTGAAGAAATTCCCGTTTCCAATGAAGGTCTGAAAGAGCTCCAAATATCCACTTCCAGATTCTGCAAAAACACTGTTTCAAGACTGCTTTATGAAAAGGAAGTTTCAACTTTGTGTGTTGAATGCACACATCAGAAAGAAGTTTCTGAGAATGCTTCTGTCTAGTTTTTATGTGAAGATATATCCTTTTCTAACACAGGCCTCAAAGCGCTCCGTTTGAACACTTGCAGATTCTACACCATAGTGTTTCAAAACTGCTCTAACCAGAGAAAGGTTCAACTTTATCAGATGAGTGCACACATCACAGAGCAGTTTCAGCTCATGTTTCTGTCTAGTTTGTACATGAAGAAATTCCCTTTTCCAACGAAGGCCTGAAAGAGCTCCAAATATCCACTTCCAGATTCTGCAAAAACACTGTTTCAAAACTGCTCTATGAAAAGGAAGTTTCAACTTTGTGTGTTGAATGCACACATCAGAAAGAAGTTTCTGAAAATGCTTCTGTCTAGTTTTTATGTGAAGATATTTCCTTTTCTAACACGGGCCTCAAAGCGCTCTGTTTGAACACTTGAAGATTCTACACAATAGTGTTTCAAAACTGCTCTAACCAGAGAAAGGTTCAACTTTGTCAGATGAGTGCACACATCACAAAGCAGTTTCAGCTCATGTTTCTGTCTAGTTTGTACATGAAGAAATTCCCGTTTCCAACGAAGGCCTCAAAGAGCTCCAAATATCCAATTCCAGATCCTGCAAAAACACTGTTTCAAAGCTGCTCTATTAAAAGGAAGGTTCAACTCTGTGAGTTGAATGCACATATCAGAAAGAAGTTTCTAAGAATGCTTCTGCCCAGTTTTAATGTGAAGATATTTCCTTTTCTACCATGGGCCTCAAAGAGCTCCGCATGAACATTTGCAGATTCTACACAATAGTGTTTTAAAACTGCTCTAACAAGAGAAAGTTTCAACTCTGTTAGTTGAGTGCACACATCACAAAGCAGTTTCAGGAAATGCTTCTGTCTAGTTTGTATCTGAAGAAATTCCCGTTTCCAACGAAGGCCTCAAAGAGCTCCAAATATCCACATGCAGATTCTGCAAAAACAGAGTTTCATAACAGCCCTATCAAAAGGAATGTTCAACACTCTGAGTTGAATGTACACATCTTTAATCAACATCTGACATTGCTTCTGAATAGTTTTTTTGTGAAGATATTTCGTATTCCACTGTAGGGCTCAAAGCGCTCTGAATGAACACTTGCCAATTCTACAAAAAGAGTGTTTCAATACTGCTCTATTAAAGGAAAGGAAAGGTGCAACTGTGCGAGCTGAATGCCAAAATCACAAAGCAGTTTCAGAGAATCCTTCTGTCTAGTTTGTATGTGAAGAAAGTACCGTTTCCAAAGAAGGCCTCAAATAGCTTCAAATATCCGCTTCCAGATTCTGCAAAAAGACTGTTTGAAAACTGCTCTATCCAAAGGAAGGTTCAACTCTGTGAGTTGAATGCCTACATCTTAAAGAAGTTTCTGAGAATGCTTCTGTCTAGTTTTTATGTGAAGTTATTTCCTTTTCCACCATAGGCCTTAAAGCGCTCCGAATGAACAGATGCAGATTCTACAGAATAGTGTTTCAAAACTGCTCTAACAAGAGAAAAGTTCAACTCTGTGAGTTGAGGGCATACATCACAAAGCAGTTTCAGAAAATTCTTCTGTCTAGTTTGTATGTGAAGAAATTCCCATTTCCAACGAAGGCATCAAAGAGCTCCAAATATCCACTTGCAGATTCTGGAAAAACTCACTTTCATAACTGCCCTATCAAAAGGAATATTCAACCCTGGGAGTGGAATGCACACATGAGAAAGAAGTTTCTGATAATGCTTCTGTCTATTTTTCTTGTGAAGACATTTCGTATTCCAATATAGGGCTGAAATCGCTCTGAATGAACACTTGCCGTTTCCACAAAAAGGGTGTTTGAAAACTGCTCTATCAAAATAAAGGTGCAAGAGTGTGAGTTGAATGCAAATATCACAAAGCAGTTTCAGAGAATGCTTCTGTCGGGTTTTTATGTGAAGAAGTCCCGTTTCCAAAGAAGGCCTCAAATAGCTCCAAATATCCACATACAGATTCTGAAAAAATACTGTTTCAAAACTATCAAAAGGAAGGTTCAGCTCTGTGAGTGGAATGCACACATAAGAAAGAAGTTTCTGAGAATGCTTCTGTTTAGTTTTAGTGCGAAAATATTTAGTTTTCCACAATAGGCCTCAAAGCGCTCAGAAAGAACATTTGCAGATTCTGCAAAAGGTGTGCTTCAATACTGCTCTATCAAAAGAAATGTTCTACTCTGTGAGTTGAATGCAAACATCACAAAGCAGTTTCAGAGAATGCTTCTGTCTAGTTTTTAGGTGAAGAAATTCCCATTTCCAACGAAGGTCTCAAAGAGCTCCAAACAGTCACTTGCAGATTCTGCGAAAAGACTGTTTCAAAACTGCTCTATCAATAGAAAGGTTCAACCCTGTGAGTTGAATGCACACTTCATAAAGAAGTTTCTGAGAATGCTTCTGCACAGTTTTTATGTGATGATATTTCATCTTCCATATAAGCCTCAAAGGGCTCCGAATGAACACCTGCACATTCCACAAAAAGAGAGTTTCAAATCTGCTCCAGCAACAGAAAGGTTCAACTCTGTGATTTGAATGCACACATCATAAAGAAGTTTCTGAGAATGCCTCTATCTAGATTTAATCTGAAGATATTTCCTTTTCCACCACAGGCCTCAAAGCGCTTAATATGAACACTTGTAGATTATAGACAATACTGTTTCAAAATTGCTCTAACAAGAGAAAGGTTCAACTCTGTGAGTTGAGTGTCCACATCAGAAAGCAGTTTCAGAGAATGCTTCTGTCTAGTTTCTATGTGAAGAAATTCCCGTTTCCAACAAAGGCCTCAAAGAGCTCCAAACATCCACTTCCAGATACTGCAAAAACACTGTTTCAAGACTGCTCTATGAAAAGGAAGGTTCAACTCTGCGAGTTGAATACACACATCAGAAAGAGGTTTCTGAGAATGCTTCTGTCTAGTTTTTATGTGAAGATATTTTCTTTTCCACCTCAGGCCTCAAAGTGCTCCGTATGAATACTTTCAGGTTCTACACAATAGTGATTCTAAACTGCTCTATCAAAGGCAAGGTTCAACTCTGTGAGTTGAATGCACACACCACAAAGAAATTTCTACAAATGATTCTGTCTACATTTTATGTGAAGATATTCCTGTTTCCAAAGAAAGCCTCAAGAAGCTCCAAAAATCCACTTGCAGATTCTGCAAAAAGTCTCTTTCAAAACTGCTCTAACAATAGAAGTTTCATATCTGTGAGTTGAATGCACACATAATAAGGAAGTTTATCAGAATGCTTCTACCCAGTTTTAATGGGAAGATATTTCATTTTCCAGCTTAGGCCTCTCAGCACTCCGAATGAACACTTGCAGATTCTACACAATAGTGTTTGAAAACTGCTCTAACAAGAGAAAGGTTCAGATTTGTGAGTTGAGTGCACGCATCACAAAGCAGTTTCAGAAAATGCTTCTGTCTAGTTTGTATGTGAAGAAATTCCCGTTTCCAACGAAGGCCTCAAAGAGCTCAAAATATCCTCTTGCAGATTCTGCAAAAACACAGTTTCATAACTGCCATATCAAAAGGCATGTTCAACTCTGTGAGTTGAATGCACACAACTTAAATCAGTTTCTGAGAATGCTTCTGTCAACTTTTATGTGAAGATATTTCCTTTTCCACCAGAGGCCCCAAAGCGCTCCATGTGAACAATTGCAGATTCTACACAATAGTGTTTCAAAACTGTTCTAACAAGAGAAAGGTACAACCCTGTGAGTTGAGTGCACGCATCAGAAAGCAGTTTCAGAAAATGCTTCTGTCTAGATTGTATTTGAAGAAATTCCCGTTGCCAACGGAGGCCTTAAAGAATTCAAATTATCCACAGGCAGATTCTGCAAAAACAGGCATCACAAAGCAGATGAAAGAAAAGTTCAACTCCGTGAGTTGAATGCACACATCTTAAATCAGTTTCTGAGAATAACTCTGTCTAGTTTTCATGTGAAGATATTTCGTATTCCAATATAGGGCTCAAAGCGTTCTGAATGAACAATTGCCGATTCTACAAAAAGAGTGTTTCAAAACTGCTCTATGAAAAGAAAGATGCAACTGTGTGAGTAGAATGCAAGCATCACAAAGCACTTTCAGAGAATGCTTCTGTCCAGATTTTATGTGAAGATATTCCCGTTTCCAATGAAAGCCTCAAAGAGCGCCAAAAATGCAACTTCAGATACTGCAAAAAGACTGTTTCAAAACCGCTCTATCAATAGGAAGGTTCAACTATGTGAGTTGAGTGCACACATCAGAAACAAGTTTCTGCCAATGCTTCTGTCTAGTTTTTATCTGAAGATATTTCCTTTTCCACCGTAGGACTCAAAGCACTCCGTATGAACACTTGCAGATTCTACACAAAAGTTTTTCAAAACTGCTCTAACAAGAGAAAGGTTCAACTCTGTGAGTTGAGTGTACACATCACAAAGCAGTTTCTGAGAATGCTTTTTTCTAGTTTGTATGGGAATAAATTCCCGTTTCCAATGAAGGCCTCAAAGAGCTTCAAATATCCACTTCCAGATTCTGCAAAAACACTGTTTCAAAACTGATCTATCAAAAGAAATGTTCAACTCTGTGTGTTGAATGCACACATCAGAAAGAAGTTTCTGAGGATGCTTCTGTCTATTTTTTATATTAAAATATTTCCTTTTCTACCATTGACCACAAAGCGCTGCGAAGGAACACTTGCAGATTCTGCAAAAACAGTATTTCAAATCTGCTCTATCAAAAGAAATGTTCTACTCTGTGAGTGGAATGCAAACATCACAAAGCAGTTTCAGAGAATTCTTCTATCTAGTTTTTAGGTGAAGGAATTCCCGTTTCCAACGAAGGTCACAAATAGCTCCAAACATTCACTTGCAGATTCTGTAAAAAGAGTGTTTCAAAACTGCTCTATCAAGAGAAAGGTTCACCTCTGTGTGTTGAATGCACATATGATAAAGGATTTTCTCAGAATGCTTCTTCCCAGCTTTATGTGATGATATTTCCTCTTCCACCATAAGCCTCAAAGCGTCTCGAATGAACACTTGCACATTCCACAAAAAGAGTGTTTCAAAACTGCTCCGGCAACAGAAAGGTTCAACTCTGTGAGTTGAATGCACACGTGACAAAGCAGTTTCAGAGAATGCTTCTGTCTATTTTTTATGTGAAGAAATTCCCGTTTCCAACGAATGCCTGAAAGAGTTCCAAATATCCACTTACAGATTCTGTAAAAACAGTGTTTCAAAACTGCAGTATCAAAAGCAAGGTTCAACTCTGTGAGTTGAATGCACACATCTTAAAGAAATTTCTGCAAATGTTTCTCTCTAGATTTTATTTGAAGATATTCCCGTTTCCAAATAAAGCCTCAAGGAGACCTGAAAATCCACTTGCAGATTCGGTATAAAGACTGTTTCAAAACTGCTCTATCAATACACGGTTCAACTCTGTGAGTTGAATGCACAAGAAGTTTCTGAGAATGCTTCTGCCCAGTTTTAATGTGAAGATATTTCATTTTCCAGCAGAGGCCTCAAAGCGCTCTGATTGAACACTTGCAGATTCTACACAAAAGTGTTTCAAAACTGCTCTAAAAAGAGAAAGGTTCAACTTTGTGATTTGAGTGCACGCATCACAAAGCAGTTTCAGAAAATTCTTCTGTATTGTTTGTATGTGAAGAAATTCCGTATTCCAACGAAGGCCTCAAATAGCTCAAAATATCCACTTGCAGATTCTGCAAAAACACGCATCACAAAGCACTTGAAAGGAAAGTTCAACCCTGTGAGTTGAATGCACACATGTTAAGCTTCTGAGAATGCTTCTGTCTAGTTTTCACGTGAAGATATTTCGTATTCCAATACAGGACTCAAGGAGCTCCGTATGAACACTTGCAGATTCTATATAAGAGTTTGTCAAAACTGCTCTAACAAGACAAAAGTTCAACTCTGTGAGTTGAGTATACACATCACAAAGCAGTTTCAGAGAATGCTTCTGTCTAGATTGTATGTGAAGAAATTCCCGTTTTCAAAGATGGCCTCAAAGAGCTCCATATATCCACTTCCAGATTCTGCAAAAACACTGTTTCAAAACTGCTCTATCAAAAGGAACGTTCAACTCTGTGAGTTGAATGCATACATCAGAAAGAAGTTTCTGAGAATGCTTCTGTCTATTTTTTATGTAAAGATATTTCATTTTTCACCATAGGCCTCAAAGCGCTACCAGTGAACACTTGCAGATTCTGAAAAAAGGGTGTTTCAAATCTGCTCTATCAAAGAAATCTTGTACCCAGTCAGTCGAATGCAAACATCACAAAGCAGTTTCAGAGAATGCTTCTGTCTAGTTTGTATATGAAGAAATTCCCGTTTCAACGAAGGACTCATAGAGCTCCAAATATCCACTTCCAGATTCTGCAAAAACACTGTTTCAAAACTGCCTTACGAAAAGGAAGGTTTCAACCCTGTGAATTGAATACACACATCAGAAAGAAGTTTCGGAGAATGCTTCTGCCGAGTTTTAATGTGAAAATATTTCGTTTTCCAACATAGGCCTCAAAGCGCTCCGAGTGAACACTTGCAGATTCTACACAATAGTGTTTCAAAACTGCTCTAACAAGACAAAGGTTCAAATCTGTGAGTTGAGTGCACACATCAAAAAGCAGTTTGAGAAAATGCTTCTGTCTTGTTTGTATATCAGGAAATTCCCTTTTCCAACGCAGGCCTCAAAGAGCTCAAAATATCCAATTGCACCTACTGCAAAATCACAGTTTCATAACTGCCCTATCAAAAGAAATGTTCCACCCTGTGAGTTGAATGTACACATCTTAAATCAGTTTCTGAGAATGCTTTCGTCTAATTTTCATGTGAAGATACATCGTATTCTACTATAGGGCTCAAGCGCTCTGAATGAACACTTGCCTATTATACGAAAAGAGTGTTTCAAAACTGCTCTATCAACAGAAAGGTGCAACTGTGCGAGTTGAATGCAAACATCACAAAGTAGTTTCAGAGAATGCTTCTGTCTAATTTTCATGGGAAGAAATTGCCGTTTCAAAAGAAGGCCTCGAAGAGCTCAAATATCCACTTGCAGATTCTGCAAAAAGACTGTTTCAAAACTGCTCTATCAAAAGGAATGTTCAACTCTCTGTGTTCAATGCACTCATCGGAAAGAAGTTTCTGAGAATGCTTCTGTCTAATCTTTAAGTGAAGAATTTTCTTCTTCCACCATAGGCCTCAAAGCCCTCCGAATGAACAATTGAAGAATCTGCACAATAGTGTTTCAAAACTGCTCTAACAAGAGAAAGTTTCAACTCTGTGAGTTGAATGCAAACATGACAAGGCAGTTTCGGGGAATGCTTCTGTCTACTTTATATTTGAAGATGTTCCCATTTGCAAAGAAGCCCTCAAATTGCTCCAAATATCCACTTGCAGATTATGCAAGAGACAGTTTCAAAACTGCTCTATCCAAAGTAAGGTTCAGCTCTGTGAGTTGAATGCACACATCTTAAAGAAGTTTCTGAGAATTCTTCCGTCTAGTTTTTATGTGAAGATATTTCCTTTTCCACCTTAGGCCTCAAAGCGCTACGAATGAACACTTGCAGATTCTGAAAAAAGGGTGTTTGAAAACTGCTCTATCAAGAGAAAGGTTCAACTCTGTGATTTGAGTGCACACATTACAAATCAGTTTCAGAGAATGCTTCTGTCTAGTTTGTATTTGAAGAAATTCCCGTTTCCAACGATGGCCTCAAAGACCTCCAAATATCCACTTCCAGATTCTGCAAAAACACTGCTTCAAAACTGCTCTATGACAAGGAAGGTTCAACTCTGTGAGTTGAATGCACACATCAGAAAATATTTGTGAGAATGCTTCTGTCTAGTTTTTATGAGAAAATCTTTCCTTTTCCACCATACTCCTCAAAGAACTCTGAAAGAACAGTTGCAGATTTTGCAAAAAGAGTGTTTCAAAACTGCTCTATCAAAAAGAAGGTTCAACACTTTGAGTGGAATGCACACATTAGAAAGAAGTTTCTGAGAATGCTTCTGTCTAGTTTTAATGTGAAGGTATTTCCTTTTCCACCATAGGCCTCAAAGCTCTCGGAAAGAACACTTTCAGATTCCGCAAAAAGAGTGTTTCAAAACTGCTGTATCAAAGGAAATGTTCTACTCTGTGAGTTGAATGCAAACATCAGAAAGCAATTTCAGAGAATGCTTCTGTCTAGTTTTTAGGTGAAGGAATTCCCGTTTCCAACGATGGCCTCAAAGAGCTGCAAACATTCTCTTGCAGATTCTGCAAAAAGACTGTTTCAAATCTGCTCTATCAAAAGAAAGGTTCAACTCTGTGAGTTGAATGCACGCATCATAAAGAAGTTTCTGAGAATGCGTCTGCCCAGTTTTTATGTGATGATATTTCCTCCTCCGACATAATCCTCAAAGCGCTCCTAATGAACATCGCACATTCCACAAAAAGAGTGTTTCAAAACTGCTCCAGCAACAGAAGGGTTCAAATCTGTGGGTCGAATGCATACACGACAAAGCAGTTTCAGAGAACGCTTCTGCCTAATTTTTATGTGAAGAAATTCCCTTTTCCTACGAATGCCTCAAAGAGTTCCAAATATCCACTTACAGATACTATAAAAACACTGTTTCAAAACTGCTCTATCAAAAACAAGGTTCAGCTCTGTGAGTTGTATGCACTCATCGTAAAGAAATTTCTGAGAATGTTTCTGTGTAGGTTTTATGTGAAGATATTCCCGTTTCTAACGAAAGCCTCTAAGAGCTCCAAAAATCCCCTTGCAGATACTGCAAAAAGAGTGTTTCAAAACTGCTCTATCAAAACGAAGGTTCAAATCCGTGAGTTGAATGCACACATCAGAAAGAAGATTCTGAGAATGCTTCTGTCTAGTTTTAATGTGAAGATATTTCCTTTTCCACCATAGGCCTCACAGCGCTCCGAAAGTACACTTGCAGATTCTACACAATAGTTTTTCAAAACTGCTCTAGCAAGAAAAAAGTTCAACTCTGTGAGTTGAGTGCAGACATCAAAAAGCAGTTTCAGAAAATACTTCTGTCTAGTTTGTATGTGAAGAAATTCCCGTTTACAACGAAGGCCTCAAAGAGCTCCAAATATCCACTTGCAGATTCTGCAAAAACACAGTTTCATAACTGTCGTATCAAAAGGAATATACAACCCTGTGAGTTGAATGCACACATCTTAAATGAGTTTCTGAGAATGCTTCTGTCTAGTTTTCTTGTGAAGATATTTCGTATTCCAATATAGGTCTCAAAGCGCTCAGAATGAACACCTGCCGATTCTACAAAAAGATTGTTTCAAAACTGCTCTATCAAAAGAAAGGTGCAACTGTGTGAGTTGGATGCAAACATCAAAAAGGAGTTTCAGAGATTGCTTCTGTCTAGTTTTTATATGAAAAAGTCCCGTTTCTAAAAAAGTCCTCAAACAGCTCCGAATATCCACTTGCAATTTCTGAAAAAAGACTGTTTCAATACTCCCCTATCAAAAGGAAGGATCAATTCTGTCTGTTGAATGCTCACATCAGAAATAAGTTTCTGAGAATGCTTCTGTGTAGTTTTTATGTGAAGTCATTTCGTTTTCCACCATAGGCCTCAAAGCCCTCCGAATGAACAGTTGCAGATTCTGCACAATAGTGTTTCAAAACTGCTCTAACAAGAGAAAGGCTCAACTCTGTGAGTTGAACGCACACATGACAAAGCAGTTTCAGAGAATGCTTCTGTCAAGTTTCTATGAGAAGATGTTCCTATTTCCAAGGAAGGCCTCAAATTGCTCCAAATATCCACTTGCAGATTATGCAAGAGACTGTTGCAAAACTGCTCTATCCAAAGGAAGGTTCAACTCTGTGTGTTGAATGCACACATCTTAAAGCAGTTTCTGAGATGCTTTTGTCTAGTTTTTATGTGATGATATTTCCTTTTCCACCATAGGCCTCAAAGCGCTCCATATGAACTCTTGCAGATTCTACACAATAGTGTTTCAAAACTGGTCTAACAAGAGAAAGGTTCAGCTCTGTGATTTGAGGGCACACATCACAGAGCAGTTTCAGAGAATGTTTCTGTCTAGTTTGTATAAGAAGAAATTCTCGTTTTCAACGAAGGCTTCAAAGAGCTCCAAATATCCACTTCCAGATTCTGCAAAAACACTCTTTCAAAACTGCTCTATGAAAAGGAAAGTTCCACTCTGTGAATTGAATGCACGCATCAGAAAGAAGTTTCTGAGAATGCTTCTGTCTGGTTTTAATGTGAAGATATTTCCTTTTACACCATAGGCCTCAAAGCGCTCCGAAAGAACACTTGCAGTTCCTGCAAAAAGAGTGTTTCAAAACTGCTGTATCAAAAGAAATCTTCTAATCTGTGAGTTGAATGCAAACATCACAAAGCAGTTTCAGAGAATGCTTCTGTCTAATTTTTAGGTGAAGAAATTCCCGTTTCCAACGAAGGTCTCAAATAGCTCCAGATATTCACTTGCAAATTCTGCACAAAGACTGTGTCAAAATTGCTCTTTCAAAAAGAATGTTCAACTGTGTGAGTTGAATGCACACATCATAAAGAAGTTTCTGAGAATGCTTCTGTCCAGTTTTTATATGGTGATATTTCTTCTTGAGCCATAAGCCTCAAAGTGCTCCGAAAGAACACTTGTACATTCCACAAAAAGAGTTTTTCAAAACTGCTCCCACAACAGAAAGATTCAACTCTGTGAGTGGAATGCGCACATGAGAAAGCAGTTTCAGAGAATGCTTCTGTCTAGTTTTTATGCGAAGAAATTCCCGTTTTCATCGAATGCCCCAAAGAGTTCCAAATATCCACTTACAGATCCTTCAAAAACACTGTTTCAAAACTGCTCTGCCAAAGCAAGGTTCAAATCTGTGAGTTTAATGCACATATCTTAAAGAAATTTCTGAGAGTGCTTCTGTGTAGATTTTATGTGAAGTTATTCCCGTTTCCAACGTAAGCCTCAAAGAGCTCCAAATATCCAGTTGCAGATTCTGCAAAAAGACTGTTTCAAAACTGCTCTATCAAAAGAAAGGTGCAACTGTGTGAGTTGAATGCAAATATCACAAAGCAGTTTCAGAGAATGCTTCTGTCTAATTTTTATGTGAAGAAAGTCCCGTTTCCAAAGAAGGCCTCAAAGAGCTCCAAATATCCACTTGCAAATTCTGCAAAAATACTGTTTGAAAACTGCTCTATCAAAAGGAAGGTTCAACTCTGTGAGTTGAGTGCACACATCCGAAAGAAGTTTCTGAGAATGCTTCTGTCTAGTATTTATGTGAATATATTTCCTTTTCCACCATAGGAAAGCGCAAAGAATGAGCAGTTTCAGATTCTACACAATAGTGTTTCAAAACTGCTCTAACAAGAGAAATGTTCAACTCTATGAGTTGAATGCACACATCACAAAGCAGTCTCACAGAATGCTTCTGTCTAGTATGTATGTGAAGAAGTTCCCATTTCCAAAGAAGGCCTCAAAGAGCTCCAAATATCCACTTGCAGATTGTGCAAGAGACTGATTCAAAATTACTCTATCCAAAGGAAGGTTCAATTCTGTGAGTTGAATGCACACATCAGAAACGAATTTCTGAGAATGCTTCTGTCTAGTTTTTATGTGAAGTTATTTCCTTTTCCAACATAGGCCTGAAAGCGCTCTGAATGAACACTTGTAGATTCTGCAAAAAGAGTGTTTCAAAACTGTTCTATCAAAAGAAAGGTGCAACTACGTGAGTTGGTTGCAAACATCACAAAGCAGTTTCAGAGAATGCTTCTATCGAGTTTTTATCTGAAGGAATTCCCGTTTCCAAAGAAGGCCTCAAAGAGCTCCAAATATCCACTTCCAGATTCTGCAAAAACAGTTTCAAAGCTGCTCTATTAAAAGGAAGGTTCAACTCTGTGAGTTGAATGCACACATCAGAAAGAATTTTCTGAGAATGCTTCTGTCTCGTTTTTATGTGAAGATATTTCCTTTTCCACCAGAGGCCTCAAAGTGCTCCGTATGAATACTTGCAGGTTCTACACAATGGTGATTCTAAAATGCTCTAACAAAAGAAAGGTTCCACTCCGTGTTTTGAGTGCACACGTCACAAAGCAGTTTCAGAAAATGCTTCTGTCAAATTTGTATGTGAGGAAATTCCCGTTTCCAAAGAAGGCCTCAAAGAGCTCCTAATATCCACTTGCAGATTCCGCAAAAACACAGTTTCATAACTGCCCTATCAAAAGGAATTTTCAACTCTGTTAGTTGAATGCACACATCTTAAATCAGTTTCTGAAAATGCTTCTGTCTACTTTTCCTGTGAAGATATTTCATATTCCACTACAGGGCTCAAGCACTCTGAATGAACACTTGCCTGTTCTATGAAAAGAGTGTTTCAATCAATGAAGAGAACTGGATAATGAGTTGGCTTTCTTCAGACCTCCTGGAAAACTCACTCAGTTGTCTGCTTCAATCAAAGGCCCTGTGTTTTAACTGCTGGTGTCAAGAATTTGGACACTTTGACTTGCAGAGATAATGTTAAGAAATCAGAGTTCTGTCTCCATCTTTGGATGACAGGTAAGGCAAAGATGGGCATGCTCTTTCCCATTTCTCCAAGCTGTGTTGGACCATGACAGTGAAGTCAGTAGCACTGGGTTTGTCTTATCAAGAACCTCGGGGTGATAACAGACCATCCTGAGTATAATCTGTGTGAAAGTCAGGTGTGCCCTGGACAAGTTGTTGCTGAGATACAAGCTGTGGTGCTGCTGGCAGGTCTGGAACTGTACACCACCTAGAACCTGAGGCCTAGGCACAGGAGTGGACAAAAATTTCTAATGGGAGAGCATAAGGCTTGTCCTCTTTATCTGTCACAGGTGACACTAAGCAAAAAAGGTTACAAACCAAATCCCGTCAGTCACCTCTGTTCTACAGGAGGAGGTCTTTGGAAGGCATTTGATGCTACTGCCATGGTCTGTGCAAGTGCCTTCCAAACACTCATACCTATCCCTCATGACCAAGGGCGAAAAGGGCCTGTAAGAAAGTCCTTCCACCACAGATAATAAAAACATCTTACGTTATAGACTGAACTGTGTATCTCCCAAATTCATATGTTGAAGTCCTAACCCCCATTACCTCTGAATATTTGTATATTTGTAGACCAGGCCTTGAAAGAGGTGATTAAGTTAAAAAAAGGCTGTTATTGTGGGCCTTAATCTAATCTGACTGGTGTCCTTATAAGAAGAAATATGGAATCACAGAGACACCAGGGATGTGGGTCCACACAGAAAAAAGGACATATGAGAACACTGAAAGAAGACAGCCATCTGTAAGCTAAGGAGAGAGTCCTGAGGAGAAACCAAACCTGCTGGCACCTTGATCTTGGACTTACAGACTTGAAAACTGTCAGAAAATACATTTCTGTTGTTTAAGCAAAAAAAAAAAAAAAAAAAAGAGTGTTTCAAAACTGCTCTATCAAAAGAAACGTGCAACTGTGTGAGTTGAATGCACACATCAGAAAGCAGTTTCAGAGAATGTTTCTGTCTAGTTTTCATGTGAAGATATTTCGTATTCCACTAGAGGGCTCAAAGTACGCTGAAAGAACACTTGTCGATGCTACAAAAATAGTGTTTCAAAACTGCTCTATCAAAAGAAAAGTGCAACTGTGTGAGTTGAATGCAAACATCACAAAGCAGTTTCAGAGAATGCTTCCGTCTAGTTTTTAGGGGAAGAAATTCCCGTTTCCTAAGAAGGCCTGAAAGAGCTGCAAATATCCACTTCCAGATCCTGCAAAAACACTCCTTCAAAACTGCTCTGTGAAAAGGAAGGTTCAACCCTGTGAGTTGAGTGCACACATCAAAATGAAGTTTCTGAGAATGCTTCGGCCCAGTTTTAATTTGAAGATATTTTGTTTTCCACCAGATGTGTCAAAGCACTACGAATGAACACTTGCATATTCCACAAAAAGAGTGTTTCAAAATTGCTCCTGCAACAGAAAGGTTTAACTCTGTGAGTTGAATGCTCACATCATAAAGAAGTTTCTGAGAGTGCTTCTGTCTAGTTTTTACGTGAAGATATTTCCTTTTCCACCACAGACCTCAAAGCGCTTTGTATGAACACTTGCAGAATCTACACAAAAGTGTTTCAAAACTGCTCTAACCAGAGAAAGTTTCAATTCTGTGAGTTGAGTGCACACGTCACAAAGCAGTTTCAGAGAATGCTTCTGTCTAGTTAGTATGTGAAGAAATTCCCGTTTCCAACGAAATCCTCAAAGATTTCCAATTATCCACTTCCAGATTCTGCAAAAACACTGTTTCAAGACTGCTCTATCAAAAGCAAGGTTCAACTCTGTGAATCGAATTCACACATCTCAA
Organism: Pongo pygmaeus; assembly: GCF_028885625.2. Lineage (NCBI taxonomy): Eukaryota > Metazoa > Chordata > Mammalia > Primates > Hominidae > Pongo > Pongo pygmaeus. The sequence continues at coordinate 103,289,983 of NC_072373.2, read as the reverse complement.
AGAAATTTCTGAGAATACTTCTGTCTAAATTTTACGTGAAGGTATATCCGTTTCCAACGAAAGCCTCAAAGAGCTCTAAATATCCACTAGCAGATTCTTCAAAAAGACTGTCTCAAAAGTGCTCTGTCAATAGGAATGTTCAAATCTGTGAGTTGAATGCACACATCAAAAGGAAGTTTCGGATAACGCTCCTGTTTAGCTTTTATGTGAAGATATTTCTTTTTCCAACACAGGCCTCAAAGCGCTCCGTATGAATACCTGCAGGTTCTACACAATAGTTTTTCAAAACTGCTCTAACAAAAGAAAGATTCAACTCTGCAAGTCGAGTGCACACATCACAAAGCAGTTTCAGAGAATGCTTCTGTGTAGTTTGTAGGTGAAGAAATTCCGGTTTCCAAAGAAAGCCTAAAAGAGCTCCAAATGTCCACTTCCACATTCTGCAAAAACACTGTTTCAAGACTGATCTATCAACGGCAAGGTTCAACTCTGTGAGTTGAATGCACACATTTTAAAGAAATTTCTGAGAATGCTCCTGTCCAGATTTTATGTGAAGATATTGTTGTTTACAAAAAAGCCTCAAAGAGCTCGAAAAATCCACTAGCAGATTCTGAAAAAATACTCTCTCAAAGGTGCTCTGTCAATAGGAAGGTTCAACTCTGTGAGTTGAATGCAGACATCAAAAAGAAGTTTCTGAGAATGCTTCTGTCTAGTATTTATGTGAAGGTATTTCCTTTCCCACCAGAGGCCTCAAAGCGCTCCGTATGAATACTTGCAAGTTCTACACAATAGTGTTTCAAAACTGCTCTAACAGAAGAAACGTTCAACTCTGTGAGCTGAGTGCACACATCACAACGCAGTTTCAGAGAATGCTTCTGTCTACTTTGTATGTGAAGAAATTCCCGTTTCCAAAGAAGGCCTCAAAGAGCTCCAAATATCCACTTCTAGATTCTGGAAAAACACTCTTTCAAAACTGCTCTATGAAAGGGAAGATGCAACCATGTGAGTTGAATGCGCACATCAGAAAGAAGTTTCTGAGAATGCTTCTGTCCAGTTTTAATGTGACGGTATTTCATTTTCCACCATAGGCCTCAAAGCGCTCTGAATGAACACTTGCGGATTCTACAGGATAGTGTTTCAAAACTGCTCTAACAAGAGAAAGGTTCAACTCTGTGATTTGAGTGCACACATCACAAAGAAGTTTCAGAAAATGCTTCTGTATAGTTTGTGAAGAAATTCCCGTTTCCAACGAAGATCTCAAAGAGTTCCAAATATCCACTTGCAGATTCTGCAACATCACAGTTTCATAACTGCCCTATCAAAAGGAATGTTCAACCCCATGAGTTGAATGCACACATCTTAAATCAGTTTCTGAGAATGCTTCTGTCTAATTTTCATTTGAAGATCTTTCGTATTCCACTATAGGGATCAAAGCGCTCTGAATGAACACTTGCCGATTTTACAAAAAGAGTGTTTGAAAACTGCTTCATCAAAGGAAACATGCAACTGTGTGAGTTGAATTAAAACATCACAAAGAATTTTCAGAGAATGCTTGTGTCTAGTTTTTATGTGAAGAAAGTCCCGTTTCCAAAGAAGGCCTTAAAGAGCTCCAAATATCCACTTGCAGATACTGCAAAAAGACTGTTTGAAAACTGCTGTATCAAAAGGAAGGTTCAAGTCTGTGAGTTGAATGCACACATCCGAAAGGAGTTTCTGAGAATACTTCTGTCAAGTTTTTATGTGAAGACATTTCCTTTTCCACCATAGGCCTCAAAGCGCTCCAAATGAGCAGTTGCAGGCTCTACACAATAGTGATTCAAAACTGCTCTAACAAGAGAAAGGTTCAACTCTGTGAGTTGAATGCACACATCATAAAGAAGTGTCTGAGAATGCTTCTGCCCAGTTTTAATGTGAAGATATTTCCTTTTCAAACATAGGCCTCAAAGCGCTCTGAAAAACACTTGCAGATTCTGAAAAAAGAGAGTTTCTAAACTGCTCCTGCAACAGAAAGGTTCAACTCTGTGAGTTGAATGCATACATCATAAAGAAGTTTCTGAGAATGCTTCTGTCCAGTTTTTACGTGAAGATATTTCCTTTTCCACCACAGTCCTCAAAGCGCTTCTTTTGAACACTTGCAGATTCTACACAATAGTGTTTCAAAACTCTCTAACCAGAGAAAGGTTCAACTCTGTAAGTTTAGTGCACATATCACAAAGCTGTTTCAGAGAACGCTTCTGTCTAGTTTGTATGTGAAGAATTTCCCGTTACCAACAAAGGCCTCAAAGAGCTCCAAATATTCACTTCCACATTCTACAAAAACAATATTTCAAGACTGCTCTATCAAAAGCAACATTGAACTCTGTGAGTTGAATGCACACATCTTTAAGAAATTTCTGAGAATACGTCTGTCTAGATTTTATGTGAAGATATTTCTGTTTCCAATGAAAGCCTCAAAGAGCCCGAAAAAAATCACTAGCAGATTCTTGAAAAAGACTGCTTGAAAACTGCTCTATCAAAAAGAAGGTTCAACACTGTGAGTTGAATGCAGAAATCGGAAAGCAGTTTCTGAGAATGCTTCTGTCTAGTTTTTATGTGAAGATATTTCGTTTCCATCATAGGCCTCAGAGTGCTCCAAATGAAAATTTGCAGGTTCTACACAATAGTGTTTCAAAACTGCTCTAACAAAAGAAATGTTCAATCTGTGAGTTGAGTGAACACATCTCAAAGCAGTTTCAGAGAATCCTTCTGTCTAGTTTGTATGTGAGGAAATTCCCGTTTCCAAGGAAGGCCTAAAAGAGTTCCAAATTTCCACTTCCAGATTCTGCAAAAACACTCTTTCAAAATTGCTCTAAGAAAAGCAAGGTTCAACCCTGTGAGTTGAATGCACACATCTTAAAGAAATTTCCGAGAATGCTTCTGTCTAGATTTTATTTGAAGATATTCTGATTTCCACCAAAAGACTCAAATAGCTCCAAAAATCCACTTGCAGATTCTGCAAGAAGTCTGTTTCAAAACTACTCTATCAATAGCAAGGTTCATCTCTGTGAGTGGAATACACACATCATAAAGCAGTTTCTGAGAATGCTTCTATCTAGTTTTTATGTGAAAATATTTCCTTTTCCAGCACAGGCCTCAAAGCGCTTCGTATGAACACTTGCAGATTCTACACATTAGTGTTTCAAAACTGCTCTAACCAGAGAAAGGTTCAACTCTGTGTGTTGAGTTTACACATCACAAAGCAGTTTCAGGAAATGCTTCTGTCTACTTTGTATGTGAAGAAATTCCCGTTTCCGACGAAGGCCTCAAAGAGCTCCAAATATCCACTTGCAGATTCTGCAAAAATACAGTTTCATAACTGCCCTATCAAAAGGAATGATCAACTCTGTGAGTTGAATGCACACATCTTAAATCAGTTTGTGAGAATGCTTCTGTCTAGTTTTTATGTGAATATGTTTCGTATTCCACTATAGGGCTCAAAGCTCTCCGAATGAACACGTGCCGATTCTGCAGAAAGACTTTTTCAAAACTGCTCTGTCAAAAGAAAAGTGTAACTCTGTGAGTTGAATGCAAACAGAACAAAGCAGTTTCAGAGTATGTTTCTGTCTAGTTTTTATGTGAAGATATTCCCATTTCCAAGGAAAGCCTCAAAGAGCACCAAAAATCCACTTCCACATTCTGCAAAAATACTTTTTCAAAACTGCTCAATCAAAAGAAAGTTCAACTCTCTGAGTTGAATGCACACATCACCAAGAAGTATCTGAGAATGCTTCTGTCTAGTTTTAATCGGAAGATATTTCCTATTCCACCGTAGGCCTGAAAGGGCTGCGAAAGAACACTTGCAGATCCTCCAAAAAGAATGTTTCAAAACTGCTCTATCAAAAGAAATGTTCTACTCTGTGAGTTGAATGCAAACATCACAAAGCATTTTCAGAGAATGCTTCTGCCTAGTTTTTAGGTGAAGAAATTCCCTTTGGCAACGAAGGTCTCAAGGAGATCAAAACATTCACTTGCAGATTCTGCAAAAAGACTGTTTCAAAACTGCTCTATCAATAGAAAGGTTCAACACTCTGAGTGAATGCACACATCATAATGAAGTTTCTATGAATGCTTCTGCCAGTTTTTATGTGATGATATTTCCTCTTCCAAAATAAGCCTCAAAGCATTCCGAATGAACACTGGCAATTTCCACAAAATGGGTGTTTAAAAACTGCTACAGGAATAGAAAGTTTCAACTCTGTGAGGTGAATGCTCAAATGAAAAGCAGTTTTAGAGAATGCTTCTGTCTAGTTTTTATGTGAAGAAATTCCCGTTTCCAACGAATGCCTCAAAGAGTTCCAAATATCCACTTACAGATTCTGTAAAAACACTATTTCAAAACTGCTCTATCAAAAGCAAGGTTCAACTCTGTGAGTTGAATGCACACATCTTAAAGAAATTTCTGAGAATGCTTCTGTCTAGATTTTATGTAAAGATATTCCGGTTTCCAACGAAAGCCTCAAAGAGCTCCAAAAATCCACGTGCAGAACCTACAAAAAGACTGTTTCAAAACTGCTCTATCAATAGGAAGGTTCAACTCTGTGAGTTGAATGCACACAACATAAAGAAGTTTCTGAGAATGGTTCTGCCCAGACTTAATGGGAAGATATTTCCTTTTCCACCATAGGCCTCAAAGTGCTCCGAATGAACACTTGCACATTCCACATAAACAGTGTTTCAAAACTTCTCCAGCAACAGAAAAGTTCAATATTGTGAGTTGAATGCACACATCATAAAGAAGTTTCTGAGAATGCTTCTATCTTGTTTTTATGTGAAGATATTTCCTTTTCCATCTGAGGCCTCAAAGCGATCCGTATGAACAATTGCAGATTCTACACAATAGTGTTTCAAAACTGCTCTAACAAGAGAAAGGTTCAACTCTGTGAGTTGAGTGCACACATGACAAAGCAGTTTCAGAGAATGCTTCTGTCTAGTTTGTATGTGAAGAAGTTCCCATTTGCAAAGATTGCCTCAAAGAGCTCCAAATAACCACTTGCAGAATATGCAAGAGACTGTTTCAAAACTGCTCTATCCAAAGGAAGGTTCAACACTGCAAGGTGAATACACACGTCTTAAAGAAGTTTCTGAGAATGCTTCTGTCTAGTTTTTATGTGAATATATTTCCTTTTGCACCCTAGGCCTCAAAGCGCTCCGAATGAACTATTGCAGATTCTACACAATAGTGTTTCAAAACTGCTCCAACAACAGAAAGTTTCAACTCTGTGAGTTGAGTGCACACATCATAACAGTTTCAGAAAATGCTTCCGTCTAGTTTGTATTTGAAGGAATTCCGGTTTCCAACCAAGGCCACAAAATGCCCCAAATATCCACTTGCAGATTCTGCAAAAACACAGTTTCGTAACTGCCCTATCAAAAGGAACGTTCAACTCTGTGAGTTGAATGCACACATCTTAAATCAGTTTCTGAGAATGCTTCTGTCTATTTTTCATGTGAAGATATTTCGTATTCCAGTAGAGGGCTTAAAGCGCTCTGAAATACTTGGCGATTCTATGAAAAGAGTGTTTCAAAACTCCTCAATCAAAAGAATGGTGCAAATGTGTGAGTTGAATACAAATATCACAAAGCGGTTTCAGGAAATGCTTCTGACTAGTTTTTATGTGAAGAAAGTCCCGTTTCCAAAGAAAGCCTCAAAGAGCTCCAAATATCCACTTGCAGATTCCGCAAAAAGACTGTTTCAAAACTGCTTTATCAAAAGGAAGGTTCAACTCTGTGAGTTCAATGCACACATCAGAAAGAAGTTTCTTAGAATGCTTCTGTCTAGTTTTTATGTGAAGATATTTCCTTTCCCACAACAGTCCTCAAAGAGCTCCATATGAACATTTGCAGATTCTACACAGTAGTGTTTCAAAACTGCTCTAACTAGAGAAAGGTTCAAATATGTGAGTTGAGTGCACAAATCACAAAGCAGTTTCAGAGAATGCTTCTTTCTATTTTGTATGTGAAGAAATTTCCGTTTCCATCGAAGGCCTCAAAGAGCTCCAAACATCCACTTCCAGATCCTGCAAAAACACTGTTTCAAAACTGGTCTATGAAAAGGAAGGTTCAACCCTGTGATTTGAATGCACACATCAGAAAGAAATTTCTGAAGATGCTTCTGCCCAGTTTTAATGTGAAGATATTTCCTCTTCCAGCATAGTCCTCAAACCACTCTCTATGAACACTTGCAGATTCTGCTCAACAGTGTTTCAAAACTGCTCTAACAAGAGAAAGGTTCAAATCTGTGCGTTCAATGCACACATCACAAAGCAGTTTCAGAGAATGTTTCTGTATAGTTTGTGTGTGAAGATGTTCCCATTTATAAAGAAGGCCTCAAAGAGCACCAAATATCCACTTGCAGACTATGCAAGAGACTGTTTCAAAACTACTCTATCAATAGAAAGGTTCAACCCTGTGAGTTGAATGCACACATCCTATAGAAGTTTCTGAGAATGTTTCTGCCCAGTTTTTATGTGATGATATTTCCTCTTCCACCAAAAGCCTCAAAGCGCTGCCAATGAACACTTGCACATTCCACAAAAAGAGTGTCTCAAAACTGTTACAGCAACAGAAAGGTTCAACTCTGTGAGTTGAAAGCACACATGAGAAAGCAGTTTCAGAGAATGCTTCTGTCTAGTTTTTATGTGAAGACATTTCCTTTCTCACCATAGGCCTCAAAGCACTCCGTATGAACACTTGCAGATTCAGCACAATAGTGTCTCAAAACTGCTCTATCAAGAGAAAGTTTCAACTCTATGAGTTGAGTGCACTCATCACAAAGCAGTTTCAGAGAATGCTTCTGTCTAGTTTGTATGTGAAGAAATTACCATTTCCAACGAAGGCCTCAAAGAGCTCCAAATATCCACTTCCAGATTCTGCAAAAACACTGTTTCAAAACTGCTCTAAGAAAAGAAATTTCAACTCTGTCGGTTGAATGCATACATCAGAAAGAAGTTTCTAAGAATGCTGCTGTCTAGTTTTAATGTGAAGAAATATCCTTTTCCACCATAGGCCTCAAAGCCCTCCGAAGGATCACCTGCAGATTCTGCAAAAAGAGTGTTTCAAAACTGCTCTATCAAAAGAAATGTTGTACGCTGTGAGTTGAATGCACACATCACAAAGCAGTTTCAGAGAATGCTTCTGTCTAGTTTGTATGTGAACAAGTTCCCATTTCCAAAGAAGGCCTCTAAGACCTCCAAATATCCACTTGGAAATTATGCAAGAGACTGTTTCAAAACTGCTCTATCAAAAGGAAGGTTCAACTCTGTGAGTTGAATATGCATATCTTAAAGAAGTTTCTGAGAATGCTTCTGTCTAGTTTTTATCTGAAGATATTTCCTTTTCCATCATAGGCCTCAAAGTACTCCGAAAGAGCACTTGCAGATTCCGCAAAAAGAGTGTTTCAAAACTGCTCTGTCAAAAGAAGTGTTCTACTCCGTGAGTTGAATGCAAACGTCACAAAGCAGTTTCAGAGAATGCTTCTGTCTAGTTTTCAGGTGAGGAAATTCCCGTTTCCAACGAAGGTCTCCAATGGCTCCAAATATTCACTTGCAGATTGTGCAAAAAGACTGTTTCAAAACTACTCTATCAAAAGAAAAGTTCAGCACTGTGAAGTGAATGCACACATCATAAAGAAGTTTCTGAGAATGCTTCTGCCCAGTTTTTATGTGATGACTTTTCCTCTTCCACCGTAAGCCTCAAAGCGCTCTGAATGAACACTTGCACATACCATAAAAAGAGTGTTTCAAATCTGCTCCAGCAACAGAAAGGTTCAACTCTGTGAGTTGAATGCACACATGAGAAAGCAGTTTCAGAGAATGCTTCTAATTTTTATGTGAAGATATTTCTTTTTCCACCATAGGCCTCAAAGCGCTCCGAATGAAAAGTTGCAGATTCTACACTATAGTATTTCAAAACTTCTGTAACAAGAGAAATGTTCAACTCTGAGAGTTGAGTGCACACATTGCAAAGCAGTTTCAGAAAATGCTTCTGTCTAGTTTGTATGTGAAGAAATTCCCTTTTCCAACGAAGGCCTCAAAGAACTCCACATATCCACTTGCAGATATTGCAAAAACACTACTTCATAACTGCCCCATTAAAAGGAATTTTCAACCTTGTGAGTTGAATCCATACATCTTAAATCTGTTTCTGAGAATGCTTCCGTCTAGTTTTAATGTGAAGATATTTCATATTCCAAGATAGGGCTCAAAGCGCTCTGAATGAACACTTGCCCATTCTACAAAAAGAGTGTTTCAAAACTGCTCTATCAAATGAAAGGTGCAACAGTGTGAGTTGAATGCAAACATCACAAAGCAGATTCAGAGAATGCTTCTGTCTAGTTTTTATGTGAAGAAAGTCTCTTTTCCAAAGAAGGCCTCAAAGAGCTAAAAATATCCACTCGCAGATTCTGCAAAAACACTGTTGCATAACTGCCCTATCAAAAGGAATGTTCAACCCTATGAGTTGAATGCACACATCTTAATTCAGTTTCTGAGAATGCCTCTCCCTAGTTTTCTTGTGAAGATGTTTCGTATTCCAATAACATGTCAAAGCATTCTGAAGGAACTCCTGTCGATTCTACAAAAAGAGTGTTTCAAAACTGCTCTATCAAAAGAAAGGTGCAACTGTGTGAGTTGAATGCAAACATCACAAAGCTGTTTCAGAGAATGCTTCTGTCTAGTTTTTATGTGAAGATAGTCCCGTTTCCAAAGAAGGCCTGAAAGAGCTCCAAATATCCACTGCCAGATTCTGCAAAAACACTGTTTCAAAACTGCTCTGTCAAAAGGAAGGTTCAACTCTGTGAGTTGAATGCTCACATCAGAAAGAAGATTCTGAGAATGCTTCTGTCTACTTGTAATGTGAAGATATTTCCTTATCCACCATAGTCCTCAAAGAGCTCTGAAAGAACACTTGCAGATTCAGCAAAAAGAGTGTTTCAAAACTGCCTTATCAAAAGAAATGTTCTACTCTGTGAATTGAATGCAAACATCACAGGGCAGTTTCAGAGAATGCTTGTGTCTAGTTTGTATGTGAAGAAATTCCCGTTTCCAACGAAGGCCTCAAAGAGCTCCAAATATCCACTTCCAGATTCTGCAAAAACACTGTTTCAAAACTGCTCTATGAAAAGAAATTTCAACTCTGTGAGTTTAATGCACACATCAGAAAGAAGTTTCTCAGAATGCTTCTGTCTAGTTTTAATGTGAAGAAATTTCCTTTTCCACCATAGGCCTCAAAGCGCTCTGAAGAACACTTGCAGATTCTGCAAAAAGAGTGTTTCAAAACTGCTCTATCAAAAGAAATGTTCTACTCTGTGAGTTGAATGCACACATCACAAAGTAGTTTCAGGGAATGCTTCTCTCTTGTTTGTATGTGAAGAAGTTCCCATTTCCAAAGAAGGCCTCAAAGACCTCCAAATATCCACTTGCAGATTATGCAAGAGACTGTTTCAAAACTGCTCTATCCAAAGGAAGTTTCAACTCTGTGAGTTGAATGTACACATCGTAAAGAACTCTCTGAGAATGCTTCTGTGTAGTTTTTATCTGAAGATATTTCCTTTTCCATCATAGGACTCAAAGTACTCCAAAGAACAATTTCAGATTCCGCAAAAAGAGTGTTTCAAAACTGCTCCGTCAAAAGAAGTTTTCTACTCTGTGAGATGAATGCAAAAGTCATAAAGCAGTTTCAGAGAATGCTTCTGTGTAGTTATCATTTGAAGAAATTCCCGTTTCCAACAAAGGTCTCGAAGGGCTCCAAATATTCATTTGCAGATTGTGCAAAAAGACTGCTTCAAAACTGCTCTATCAAAAGAAAAGTTCAGCACTGTGAAGTGAATGCATAGATCATAAATAAGTTTCTGAGAATGCTTCTGTCCAGTTTTTATGTGATGATTTTTCCTCTTCCACTGTAAGCCTCAAAGCGCTCCAAATGAACACTTGCACATCCCATAAAAAGTGTTTCAAATCTGCTCCAGCAGCAGAAAGGTTCAACTCTGTGAGTTGAATGCACACATGACAAAGCAGTTTCAGAGAATGCTTCTGTCTAATTTTTATGTGATGATGTTTCTTTTTCCACAATAGGCCTCAAAGCGCTCTGTATGAACAGTTGCAGGTTCTACACTATAGTGTTTCAAAACTTCTCTAACAAGAGAAATGTTCAACTCTGTGAGTTAAGTGCACACATTGCAAAGCAGTTTCAGAAAATGTTTCTGTCTAGTTTGTATGTGAAGAAATTCCCGTTTTCAACGAAGGCCTCGAAGAGCTCAAAATATCCACTTGCAGATTGTGCAAAAACACAGTTTCATAACTGCCCTATCAAAAGGAATGTTTAACACTGTGAGTTGAATGCACACATCAGAAAGAAGATTCTCAGAATGCTTCTGTCTAGTTTTTATGTGAAGATATTTCCTTTTCCACCATAGGCCTCAAAGCGCTCCTTATGAACACTTGCAGATTCTACACAATAGTGTTTCAAAACTGCTCTAACAAGAGAAGGTTCAACTCTGTGAGATGAGTGCACACATTACAAGGCAGTTTCAGAGAATCCTTCTGTCTAGTTTGGATGTGAAGAAATTCCCGTTTCCATCGAAGGCCTCAAAAAGCTCCAGATATCCGCTTCCAGGTTCTGCAAAAATTCTGTTTCAAAACTGCTCTATAAGAAGGAAGGTTCACCTCTGTGAGTTGACTGCACACATCATAAAGGAGTTTCTGAGAATGCTTCTGTCTAGTTCTAATGTGAAGATATTTCCTTTTCCACCATAGGCCTCAAAGCGCCCTGAAAGCACACTTACAGATTCTGCAAAAAGAGTGTTTCAAAACTACACTAATAGCAGAATGGTTCAGCTTGTGAGTTGAATGCAGACATCACAAAGCAGTTTCAGAGAATGCTTCTGTGTAGTTTTTATGAGAAGATATACTCTTTTACACCATAGGCCTCAAATCCCTCCGGATGAACACTTGCAGATTCTACAAAAAGAGTGCTTCAAAACTGCTTTAACAAGAGAAATGTTCAACTCTGAGAGCTGAATGGACACATCACAAAGCAGTTTCAGAGAATGTTTCTATCTAGTTTTTATGTAAAGAAATACCCGTTTCCAACGAAGGCATCAAAGAGCTCCAAATATCCTCTTGCACATTATGCAAAAACACTGTTTCAAAACTGATCCATCAAAGGAAGGTTCAACACTGTGAGTTGAATGCACACATCTTAAAGTGGTTTCTGAGAATGCTTCTGTCTATTTTTTATGTGAAAATATATTCTTTTCCACCATAGGCCTCAAAGCACTCCGAATGAATACTTGCAGATTCTACAAAAAGAGTGTTTCAAAACTGCTCTATCAAAAGAAAAGTTCAACTCTGTTAGTTGATTGCACACATCACCAAGAAGTTTCCGTGAATAATTCTGTCTAGATTTTATGTGAAGACATTCCCGTTTCCAACAAAGGCCTCAATGATCTCCAAATATCCACTTGCACATTCTGCAAAAACACTGTTTTCAAACCGCTCTATCAAAAGGAAGGTTCAACTCTGTGAGTTGAATGCACACATCTTAAGGAAGTTTCTTTGAATGCTTTTGTATTGTTTTTATGTGAAGATATTTCCTTTTCCACCGTAGGCTTCAAAGCACTCCGAATGAACACTTGCAGATTCCACAAAAAGTGTGTCTCAAAACTGCTGTATCAAAAGAAAGTTTCCACTCTGTGAGTTGGATGCAAACATGAAAAAGCAGTTTCTGAGATTGATTCTGTCTAGATTTTATGTGAAGATATTCCTGTTTCCAACGAAGTCCTCAAAGAGCTCCAAATATCCACTTGCAGATTCTACAAAAACACTGTTTCAAAACTGCTCTATAAACAGAAATGTTCAACTGTTTTGGTTGAATGCACACATCACAAAGCATTTTGTGTGAATGCTTTTGTAAATATATTATGTGAAGATATTCCCGTTTCCAAAGAAGGTCTCAAAGAGCTCCAAATATCCACTTGCAGATTCTGCAAAAAGACTGTTTCAGAACTGCTCTAGCAAAAGGAAGTTTCAACTCTGTGAGCTGAATGCCCACATTATAAAGAAACTTCTGAGAATACTTCTGCCCAGTTTTTGTGAAGATTTTTCCTTTACCACCATAGGCCTGAAAGATCTCTGAATAAACAATTGCAGATACTATGAAAAGAGTGTTCCAAAACTGCACTAAGAAGAGAAAGGTTCAGCTTTGTGAGTTGAATGCACACATCACAAAGCAGTTTCAGAGAATGCTTCTGTCTAGTTTTTATGTGAAGATGTATTCTTTTCTACCATAGAAATCAAAGCGCTCCAAATGCACAGTTGCAGATTCTACAAAAAGAGTGTTTCAAAACTGCTCTAACAAGAGAAATGTTCAACTCTGTGAGATGAATGCACACATCACAAAGCACTTTCAGAGAATGCTTCTGTCAAGTATTTATGTGAAGAAATACCCGTTTCCAAGGAAGGCATCAAGCAGCTCCAAATATCCACTTAAACATTGTGCAAAAAGACTGTTTCAAAACTGCTCTATCAAAAGGAAGGTTCAACACTGTGAGTTGAATGCACACATCTTAAGGAAGTTTCTCAGAATGCTTCTGTATAGTTTCTATGTGAAGATATATCCTTTTCCACCATAGGCCTCAAAGCGCTCTGAATGAAGACATGCAGATTCTACAAAAACAGTGTTTCAAAACTGCTCTGTCAAAAGAAAGGTTCAAGTGTGAGAGTTGAATGCACACATCACAAAGCAGTTCCTAAGAATGCTTCTGTCTGGATTTTATGTGAAGTTATACCGTTTCCAAAGAAGGTCTCAAAGAGCTGCAAATATCCACTTGCAGATTCAGGAAAAAGACTGTTTCGAAACTGCTTTATCAATAGTTAGTTTCAAGTCTGTGAGTTGAAAGCACACATCACAAAGATGTTGCTGAGAATGCTTCTGCCCTGTTTTTATGTGAGGATATTTCTTTTTCCACTGTAGGCCACAAAGCGCTCTGAATGAATACTTGAAGATTCTACAAAAAGGGGGTTTCAAAACTACACTAACAGTAGAAAAGTTCAAATCCAAAACTTGAATACACACATCACAATGCAGTTTCAGAGAATGTTTCTGTCTAGCTTTTATCTGAGGAAATACCCGTTTCCAACGAAAGCCTCAATGAGGTCCAAATGTCCACTTGAAGATTCTGCAAAAGCACTGTTTCCAAACTGCTCTATTAAAAGGAATGTTCACCTCTGTGAGCTGAATGCACACATCATAAAGAAGTTTTGGAGAATGCTTCTGTCGAGGTTTTATCGGAAGATATTTCCTTTTCCACCATAGGCCTCAAAGCACTCTGAATGAACACGTGCACATTCTACAAAAGAGTGTTTCAAAACTGCTCTATCAAAAGAAAGGATCATCTCTGTTAGCTGAATGCAAACATCAAAAAGCCATTTCAGAGACTGCTTCTTTATAGATTTATGCGTAGAAGTTCCCGTTTCCAATGAAGTCATCAAAGAACTCCACATATCCACTGGCAGATTCTCCAAATACACTGTTTCAAAACTGCTCTGTCAAAAGGAATGTTCAATTCTGTGTGTTGAATGCACACATCTTAAGGAAGTTTCTGAGAATGCTTCTGTATAGTTTTCATGTGAAGATATTTCCTTTTCCGCAGTAGGCCTCAAAGCGCTCTGAATGAACACTTGCAGAATTTACAAAAAGAGTGTCTAAAAACTGCTCTATCAAAAGAGAAATTCAACTCTGAGAGTTGAATGCACACGTCACAAAGCAGTTTCTGAGAATGCTTCTGTCTAGCTTTCATGTGAAGAAATTCCCGTTTCCAATGAAGCCCTCAAAAATCTCCAAATATCCACTAGCAGATTCTGCCAAAAGACTCTTTCTAAACTGCTCTATTAATAGGAAGTTTCAATTCTGTGAGTTGAATGAACACATCACAAAGCAGTTACTGTGAATGCTTTTGTCAAGATATTATGTGAAGATACTCCCGTTTCCAACGAAGGTCTCAAAGAGCTCCAAACATTCACTTGCAGATTCTGCAAAAAGACTGTATCAAAACTGCACTATCAACAGAAAGGTTCAACTCTGGGAGTTGAATGCACACATCATAAAGAAGTTTCTCTGAATGCTTCCATCTAGTTTTAAGGTGAAGATATTTCCTTTTCCACCATAGCCCTCAAAGCGCTCCAAATAAACAGTTGCCGATTCTACACAATAGTGTTTCAAAAGTGCTCTAACATAAGAAAGGTACAAGTCTGTGAGTTGAATGCACATATGACAAAGCAGTTTCAGAGAATACTTCTGTCTAGTTTGTATGTGAGAAGTTCTCATTTCCAAAGAAGGCCTCAAATTGCTCAAAATATCCACTTGCAGATTATGCAAGAGACTGTTTCAAAACCGTTCTATCCAAAGGAAGGTTCAACTCTGTGAGATGAATGCACTCATCAGAAAGAAGTTCCTGAGAATGCTTCTGCCCTGTTTTTATGTGATGATATTTCCTCTTCCACCATAAGCCTCAAAGCGCTCCGAATGAACACTTGCACATTCCACAAAAAGAGTGTTTCAAAACTGCTCCAGCAACAGAAAGGTTCATCTATGTGAGTTGAATGCACACGTGACAAATCAGTTTCAGAGAATGCTTCTGCCTAGCTTTTATGTGAAGAAATTGCCGTTTCCAACGAATGCCTCAAAGAATTCCAAATATCCACTTACAGATAGTGTAAAAACACTGTTTCAAAACTGCTCTATCAAAAAAAAGTTTCAACTGTGTGAGCTGAATGCACACATCAAAGAAATTTCTGTGAATGCTTCTGTCTAGATTTTATGTGAAGATATTCCGGTTTCCAACGAAAGCCTCAAAGAGCTCCAAAAGTCCACTTGCAGATTCTGCAAAAAGACTGTATAAAACTACTCTATCAATAGGAAGTTTCAATTCTGTGACTTGAATGCACACATCATAAAGAAGTTTCTGAGAATGATTCTGTCAAGTTTTTATGTGAAGATATTTCCTTTTCCACCACAGGCCTCAAAGCGCTCTGTATGAACACTTGCAGAATCTACACAATAGTGTTTCAAAACTGTTCTAACAAGAGAAAGGTTCAACCCTGTGAGTTGAGTGCACGCATCAGAAAGCTGTTTCAGAAAATGCTTCTGTCTAATTTGTATTTGAAGAAATTCCCGTTTCCAACGGAGGCCTCAAAGAGTTCAAAATATCCACTTGCATATTCTGCAAAAACACGCATCACAAAGCAGTTGAAAGGAATGTTCAAGTCTGTGAGTTGGATGCACACATCTTAAATCAGTTTCTGAGAATACTTCTGTCTAGTTTTCATATGAAGATATTTCGTATTCAAATACAGGGCTCAAGGCGCTCTGAATGAACAATTGCCGCTTCTACAAAAAGGGTGTTTCAAAACTGCTCTATCAAAAGAAAGGTGCAACTGTGTGAGTTGAATGCAAGCAACACAAAGCAGTTTCAGAGAATGCTTCTGACCAGATTTTATGTGAAGATATTCCCCTTTCCAACGAAAGCCTCAAAGAGCGCCAAAAATTTAATTGCAGATACTGCAAAAAGACTGTTTCAAAATTGCTCTATCAATAGGAAGTTTCAACTCTGTTAGTTGAATGCACACATCAGAAAGAAGTTTCTGAGAATGTTTCTGTCAAGTTTTTATCTGAAGATATTTCCTTTTCCACCATAGGACTCCAAACTCTCCGTATGAACACTTGCAGATTCTACACGATAGTTTTTCAAAACTGCTCTAACTAGAGAAAAGTTCAACTCTGTGAGTTGAGTGCACACATCACAAAGCAGTTTCAGAGAATGCGTCTTTCTAATTTGTACGGGAAGAAATTCCCGTTTCCAATGAAGGCCTCAAAGAGTTCCAAATATCCACTTCCAGATTCCGCAAAAACACTGTTTCAAATCTGCTCTATCAAAAGGAAAGTTCAACTCTGTGTTGAAAGCAGACTTCAGAAAGAAGTTTCTGAGAATGCTTCTGTCTATTTTTTATGTGAAGATATTTCCTTTTCCACCGTAGAACTCAAAGCGCTAAGAATGAACAATTACAGATTCTGAAAAAAGAGTGTTTCAAATCTGCTCTATCAAAGAAATCTTGTACACTTTGAGTTGAAAGCAAACATCACAAAGCAGTTTCAGGGAATGCTTCTGTCTAATTTCTATGTGAAGATGTTCCCATTTCCAAAGAAGCCCTCAAATTGCTCCAAATATCCACTTGCAGATACTGCAAAAAGACTGTTAAAAAACTGCTCTATCAAAATGAAAGTTCAACTCAGTGTGTTTAATGCACACATAAGAAAGAAGTTTCTGAGAATGCTTCTGTCTCATTTTTATGTGAAGATATTTCCTTTTCCACAACAGGCCTCAAAGCACTCCATAAGAAAATTGCAGATTCTACACAATAGTGTTTCAAAACTGCTCTAACAAGAGAAACGTTCAAATCTGTGAGTTGAGTGCACACATCACAAAGCAGTTTCAGAGAATGCTGCTGTCTAGTTTGTATGTGAAGGAATTCCGGTTTCCAACGAAGGCCTCAAAGAGCTCCAAATATTCACTTACAGATTCTGTAAAAACACTGTTTCAAAACTGCACTATCAAAAGCAAAATTCAATTCTGTGTGTTGTATGCACACATCATAAAGAAATTTCTGCAAATGTTTCTGTCTAGATTTTATGTGAAGATATTCCCGTTTCCAATGAAAGCCTGAAGGAGCTCCAAAAATCCACTTTCAGATTCTGCAAAAAGACTGTTTCCAAACTGCTCTATCAATACAAGTTTCAACTCTGTGAGATGAATGCACACATCATAAAAAAGTTTATTAGAATGATTCTGCCCAATTTTAACGTGAAGATATTTCATTTTCCTCCATAGGCCTCAAAGCGCTCCAAATGAACACTTGCAGATTCTACACAATAGTGTTTCAAAACTGCTCTAACAAGAGAAAGTTACAACTTTGTGAGTTGAGTGCACGCATCACAAAGCACTTTCAGAAAATGCTTCTGTCTAGTTTGTATGTGAAGAAATTCCCTTTTCCAATGAAGGCCTTTAAATAGCTCAAAATATCCACTTGCAGATTCTGCAAAAACACAGTTTCATAACTGCCCTATCAAAAGAAGTGTTCAAAACTGTGAGTTGAATGCACACATCTTAAATCAGTTTCTGAGAATGCTTCTGTCTAGCTTTTATGAGAAGATATTTCCTTTTCCACCGTAGGCTTCAAAGCGCTCCATATGAACCGTTGCAGATTCTACACAAGAGTGTTTCAAAACTGCTATAACAAGAGAAAGGTTCAACTCTGTGGTTTGAGTTCACACATCACAGTTTCAAAGAATCCTTCTGTCTGGTTTGTATGTGAAGTAATTTCCGTTTCCAAAGAAGGCCTCAAAGAGCTCCAAATATCCACTTCCAGGATCTGCAAAAACAAAGTTTCAAAACTGCTCCATGAAAAGGGAGGTTCTACTCTGTGAGTTGAATGCACTCATCTTAAAGAAGGTTCTGAGAATGCTTCTGTCTAGTATTTATGTGAAGATATTTCTTTTTCCACCATGGGCCTCAAAGCGCTCCGAATGAACACCTGCAGATTCTGCAAAAAGAGTGCTTCAAAACTGCTCTATCAAAAGAAATCTTCTACTCTGCGAGTTGAATGCAAACATCACAAACCAGTTTCAGACAATGCTTCTGTCTAGAGTTTAGGTGAAGAAATTCCCGTTTCCAACGAAGGTCTCGAATAGCTCCAAATATTCACTTGCAGATTCTGCAAAAAGACTGTGTCAAAACTGCTCTATCAAAAGGAATGTTCAACTCTGTGAGGTGAATGCACACATCATAAAGAAGTTTCTGAGAATGCTTCTGCCAAGTTTTTATGTGATGATATTTCTTCTTGCACCATAAGCCTCAAAGCTCTCCGAATTAACATTTGCACATTACACAAAAAGAGTTTTTCAAAACTGCTCCAGCAACAGAAAGATTCTACTCTATGAGTTGAATGTACACATGACAATGCAGTTTCAGAGAATGCTTCTGTCTCATTTTTATGTGAGGAAATTCCTGTTTCCATCGAATGCCTCAAAGAGATCCAAATATCCACTTACAGATACTGTAAAAACACTGTTTCAAAACTGCTCTATCAAAAGCAAGGTTCCACTGTGTGAGTTGAATGCACACATCTTAAAGAAATTTCTGAGAGTGCTTCTGTCTAGACTTTATGTGAAGATGTTCCCGTTTCCATCGAAAGCCTCAAAGAGCTCCAAAAATCCACTTGCATATACTGCAAAAAGACTGTCTCCAAACTGCTCTATCAATAGGAAGGTTCAACTCTGTGAGTTGAATGCACATATCATAAAGAAGTTTCTGAGAATGCTTCTGGCTAGTCTTTATGTGAAGATATTTCCTTTTCCAACACAGGCCTCAAAGCGCTCAGGATGAGTACTTGCAGGTTCTACACAATAGTGTTTCTAAACTGCTCTAACAAAAGAAACGTTCAACTCTGTGAGTTGAGGGCACATATCACAAAGCAGTTTCAGAGAATTCTTCTGTCTAGTTTGTATGTGAAGAAATTCTCGTTTCAACAAAGGCCTCAAAGATCTCCAAATATCGTGCAGGTAAGTTACATATGTATACATGTGCCATGCTGGTGCGCTGCACCCACCAACTCGTCATCTAGCATTAGGTATATCTCCCAATGCTATCCCTCCCTGCTCCCCCCACCCCACAACAGTCCCCGAAGTGTGATGTTTCCCTTCCTGTGTCCATGTGTTCTCATTGTTCAATTCCCACCTATGAGTGAGAATATGCGGTGTTTGGTTTTTTGTTCTTGCGATAGTTTACTGAGAATGATGATTTCCAATTTCATCCATGTCCCTACAAAGGACATGAACTCATCGATTTTATGGCTGCATAGTATTCCATGGTGTATATGTGCCACATTTTCTTACTCCAGTCTATCACTGTTGGACATTTGGGTTGGTTCCAAGTCTTTGCTATTGTGAATAATGCCACAATAAACATACGTGTGCATGTGTCTTTCTAGCAGCTTGATTTATAGTCCTTTGGGTATATACCCAGTAATGGGATGGCTGGGTCGAATGGAATTTCTAGTTCTAGATCCCTGAGGAATCGCCACACTGACTTCCACAAGGGTTGAACTAGTTTACAGTCCCACCAACAGTGTCAAAGTGTTCCTATTTCTCCACATCCTCTCCAGCACCTGTTGTTTCCTGACTTTTTAATGATTACCATTCCAACTGAGGTGAGACGGTATCTCATTGTGGTTTTGATTTGCATTTCTCTGATGGCCAGTGATGGTGAGCATTTTCATGTGTTTTCTGGCTGCATAAATGTCTTCTTTTGAGAAGTGTCTGTTCATGTCCTTCGCCCACTTTTTGATGGGGTTGTTTTTTTTTTCTTGTAAATTTGTTTGAGTTCATTGTAGATTCTGGATATTAGCCCTTTGTCAGATGAGTAGGTTGAGAAAATTTTCTCCCATTTTGTAGGTTGCCTGTTCACTCTGATGGTAGTTTCCTTTGCTGTGCAGAAGCTCTTTAGTTTAATTAGATCCCATTTGTCAATTTTGGCTTTTGTGGCCATTGCTTTTGGTGTTTTAGACATGAAGTCCTTGCCCATGCCTATGTCCTGAATGGTAATGCCTAGGTTTTCTTCTAGGGTTTTTATGCTTTTAGGTCTAACGTTTAAGTCTTTAATCATCTTGAATTGATTTTTATATAAGGTGTAAGGAAGGGGTCCAGTTTCAACTTTCTACATATGGCTAGCCAGTTTTCCCAGCACCATTTATTAAATAGGGAATCCTTTCCCCATTGCTTGTTTTTGTCAGGTTTGTCAAAGATCAGATAGTTGTAGATATGTGGCATTATTTCTGATGGCTCTGTTCTGTTCCATTGATCTATATCTCTGTTTTGGTACCAGTACCATGATGGTTTGGTTACTGTAGCCTTGTAGTATAGTTTGAAGTCAGGTAGCGTGATGCCTCCAGCTTTGTTCTTTTGGCTTAGGATTGACTTGGCGATGCGGGCTCTTTTTTGGTTCCATATGAACTTTAAAGTAGTTTTTTCCAATTCTTTGAAGAAAGTCATTGATAACTTGATGGGGATGGCATTGAATCTGTAAATTACCTTGGGAAGGATGGCCATTTTCATGATATTGATTCTTCCTACCCATGAGCATGGAATGTTCTTCCATTTGTTTGTATCCTCTTTTATTTCCTTGAGCAGTGGTTTGTAGTTCTCCTTGAAGAGGTCCTTCGCATCCCTTGTGAGTTGGATTCCTAGGTATTTTATTCTCTTTGAAACAATCGTGAATGGGAGTTCACTCATGATTTGGCTCTCTGTTTGTCTGTTATTGATGTATAAGAATGCTTGTGATTTTTGTACATTGATTTTGTATCCTGAGACTTTGCTGAAGTTGCTTATCAGCTTAAGGAGATTTTGGACTGAGACAATGGGGTTTTCTAGATATACAATCCTGTCATCTGCAAACAGGGACAATTTGACTTCCTCTTTTCCTAATTGAATACCCTTGATTTCCTTCTCTTGCCTAATTGCCCTGGCCAGAACTTCCAACACTATGTTGAATAGAGGTGGTGAGAGAGGGCATCCCTGTCTTGTGCCAGGTTTCAAAGGGAATTCTTCCAGTTTTTGCCCTTTCAGTATGATATTGGCTGTGGGTTTGTCATAAATAGCTCTTATTATTTTGAGATACATCCCATCAATACCTAATTTATTGAGAGATTTTAGCATGAAGGGTTGTTGGATTTTGTCAAAGGCCTTTTCTGCATCTATTGAGATAATCATGTGGTTTTTGTGTTTGGTTCTGTTTATATGCTGGATTACATTTATTGATTTGCATATATTGAAGCAGCCTTGCATCCCAGGGATGAAGCCCACTTGATCATGGTGGATAAGCTTTTTGACGTGCTGCTGGTTTCTGTTTGCCAGTATTTTATTGAGGATTTTTGCATCAATGTTCATCAAGGATATTGTTCTAAAATTCTCTTTTTTTGTTGTGTCTCTGCCAGGCTTTGGTATCAGGATGATGCTGGCCTCATAAAGTGAGTTAGGGAGGATTCCCTCTTTTTCTATTGATTGGAATAGTTTCAGAAGGAATGGTACCAGCTCCTCCTTGTACCTCTGGTAGAATTCGGCTGTGAACCCATCTGGTCGTGGACTTTTTTTGGTTGGTAAGCTATTGATTGTTGCCACAATTTCA
Source organism: Pongo pygmaeus (assembly GCF_028885625.2). Taxonomy (NCBI): domain Eukaryota; kingdom Metazoa; phylum Chordata; class Mammalia; order Primates; family Hominidae; genus Pongo; species Pongo pygmaeus. The sequence goes on along the minus strand of NC_072373.2, from coordinate 103,268,715 downwards.
GCTCCTGTTATTGGTCTATTCAGAGATTCAACTTCTTCCTGGTTTAGTCTTGGGAGGGTGTATGTGTTGAGGAATTTATCCATTTCTTCTAGATTTTCTAGTTTATTTGCATAGAGGTTTTTGTAATATTCTCTGATGGTTGTTTGTATTTCTGTGGGATCAGTGGTGATATCCCCTTTATCATTTTTTATTACATCTGTTTGATTCTTCTCTCTTTTTTTCTTTATTAATCTTGCTGGTGGTCTACCAATTTTGTTAATCCTTTCAAAAAACCAGCTCCTGGATACATTTATTTTTTGAAGGGTTTTTTTGTGTCTCTATTTCCTTCAGCTCTGCTCTGATTTTAGTTATTTCTTGCCTTCTGCTAGCTTTTGAATGTGTTTGCTCTTTCTTTTCTAGTTCTTTTAATTGTGATGTTAGGGTGTCAATTTTGGATCTTTCCTGCTTTCTCTTGTGGGCATTTAGTGCTATAAATTTCCCTCTACACACTGCTTTGAATGCATCCCAGAGATTCTGGTATGTTGTGTCTTGGTTCTGATTGGTTTCAAAGAACTTCTTTATTTCTGCCTTCATTTCGTTATGTACCCAGTAGTCATTTAGGAGCAGATTGTTCAGTTTCCACGTAGTTGAGCAGTTTTGAGTGAGATTCTTAATCCTGAATTCTAGCACACGTGTACCATAGAGCCGAAAGTATAATAATAATAATAATAGTAAAAATAAAAATAAAATAAAATACTATTTCCATATTAACTGTCTACCAAATTACCACTTGGAAGCAATATTTAAATAAATTTAATCATAGGCACCAAAAAAAAAAAAAAAAGCTTCTGTCCTTTAGAAAGCTTGAAGTCCTTAGGCCATGTATTCCTTTGATTACCTACCCTCCAAAAAGCCTGAGACTGCCTCTTCTGCTTCATCAAAGGCCAGAGAAAAAGGGTGGGGAATTTTGGTTTTACCACCTCACCTCAAAAACTTTGGGAGAACTTGAGAAATGACTTTGCATACCGAGAATATTTTAGTAAAATTCATGTACAGCTTGGTTATTCAGATATTCACAAACACATTAAAATATACAATAAGGCTCTGCCTATGTAAGTGATGTGTCATTTGCAGTATGAATAACAAAAACAGAACTTCAAAATGGTAGGGTTGTCTGATACTTCCACAACAATTTTTAAAAACTAAGTATTTTTAGAGATTAGGTATATGGAAAAATTGAATTGATATTACCAAGAGTTTCTAAATGCCTTCTCAATCCCTCCTCACCATACACATAATTTCTCCTGTTATTAACGTCTTGTGTTAGTATGGTAATTTTTTACAATTAATGAGCTAATATTGACACACCATTTTCACTAACATCTATAATTACACTGGGATTTACTCTTTGTGTTGTACATTCTGTGGGTTTAAACAAATGTATCGTAACAGGTGTCCACCATTGTAGTACCATACAGAATAGTTTCACTTCCCTAAACATAATCTGTTCTCCACTTAATCCCTCCCTCCTTCCTCCCAGGTCACAAGTAACCATTGAGCTTTTTACTGTCTCCATAGTTTTGCTTTTTCCAGAATAGTAGGACTCATAAATTATATGCCCCTTTCAAATTGTCTTCTTTCACTTAGCAATATGCATTTAGGATTGCTGTATGTCTTTTCATCACATAACATTTCATTTCTTGTTAATGCTGAATATATTCATTTTTAAGAGTGTGCCACAATTTATCCATCCACTGATTGAAGGACATTTTTGTTGCTTCCAAGTCTTAGCACTTGTGAATAAAACTGCTAAAAAAAAAAAAAAAAAAAGTCTCCAAATATCCACTTCCAGATTCTGCAAAAACCCTCTTTCAAAACTGCCCTATGAAAAGGAAGGTTCAACCCCATGAATTGAATGCACACATCAGAAAGTAGTTTCAGAGAATGCTTCTGCCCAGTTTCAATGTGAAGATATTTCCTTTTCCACCATAGGCCTCAAAGAGCCCGAAATGAACAGTTGTAGATTCCACATAAGAGTCTTTCCAAACTGCTGTAACAAGAGAAAGGTTCAAATCTGTGTGATGAGTGCACACATGAGAAAGCATCTTCAGAGAATTCTTCTGTCTAGTTTGTATGCGAAGAAATTCCCGTTTCCAACGAAGGCCTCAAAGAGCTCCAAATATTCACTTCCAGATTCTTCAAAAACACTGTTTCAAAACTGCTCTATGAAAAGGAAGTTTCAACTCCGTCAGTTGAATGCACATAACAGAAAGAAGTTTCTGAGAATGCCTCTAGTTTTTATGTGAATATACTTCCTTTTCTATCACAGGCCTCAAAGCGCTCTATACGAACACTTGCAGATTCTACACAACAGTGTTTCAAAACTGCTCTAACCAGAGAAAGGTTCTACTCTGTCAGATGAGTGCACACATCACAAAGCAGTTTCAGCGCATGCTTCTGTCTAGTTTGTACGTGAAGAAATTCCCTTTTCCAACGAAGGCCTCAAAGAGTTCCAAATGCCCATTTCCAGGTCCTGCAAAAACACTGTTTAAAAACTGCTCTATTAAAAGGAAGGTTCAACTCTGTCTGTTGAATGCACACATCAGAAAGCAGTTTCTAAGAATGCTACTGCCCGGTATTAATGTGAAGATATTTCCTTTTCCACCATAGGCCTCAAAGCGCTCAACATGTACACCTGCAAATTCTACACAATGGTGTTTCAAAACTGCTCTAACAAGAGAAATGTTCAAGTCAGTGAGTTGTGTGCACAAATCACAGAGCAGTTTCAGAGAATACTTCTGCTAATTTGTATGTGAAGAAATTCCCGTGTCCAACAAAGTCCTCAAAGAGATCAAAATATCCACTTGCAGATTCTGCAAAGCACAGTTTCAAAAGTGTCCTATCAAAGGGAATGTTCAACCCTCTGAGTTGAATGCACACATCTTAAATCAGTTTCTGAGAATTCTTCTGTATAGTTTTCTTGTGAAGATATTTCGTATTCCAATACAGGGCTCAAAGCGCTCTGAATGAACAATTGCCGATTCTACAAAAAGAGTGTTTCAAAACTGCTCTATGAAAAGAGAGGTGCAACTCTGTGAGTTGAATGCAAACATCACAAAGCAATTTAAGAGAATGCTTCTGTCGAGTTTTTATGCGAAGAAATCCCGTTTCCAAAGAAGACCTCAAAGAGCACCAAATATCCACTTGCAGACTCTGTAAAAAGACTGTTTCAAAACTGCTGTATCCAAAGGAAGGTTCAACTGTGTGAGTGGAATGCAAATTTCAGAAAGAAGTTTATGAGAATGCTTCCGTCTAGTTTTAATGTGAAAATATTTCCTTTTCCACCATAGGCCTTAAAGCGCTGCGAATGAGCAGTTGCAGCTTCTACACAATAGTGTTTCAAAACTGCTCTAACAAAAGAAAGGTTCAACTCTGTGTGTTGAATGCACACATGGCAAAGCAGTTTCAGAGAATGTTTCTGTCTGGTTTCTATGTGAAGATGTTCCCATTTCCAAAGAAGGCCTCGAAGAGCTCCAAAAATCCACTTGCAGAATATGCAAGGGAGTGTTTCAAATCTGCTCTACCCAAAGGAAAGTTCAACTCTGTGAGTCGAATACACACATCCTAAAGAAGTTTCTGAGAATGCTTCTGTCTGGTTTTTATGTGAAGATATTTCCTTTTCCACCATGGGCCTCAAAGCGGTTCGTATGAAAACTTGCAGATTCTACACAATAGTGTTTCAAAGCTGCTCTAACAAGAGAAAGGTTCAACTCTGTGAGTTGAAGGCACACATCATAAAGAAGTTTCTGAGAATGCTTCTGCCCAGTTTTTATGTGAAGATATTTCCTCTTCCACCGTGAGCCTCAAAGCGCTCTGAATGAACACTTGCAGATTCTGCAAAAAGAGTGTTTCAAAACTGCTCTATCAAAAGAAATATTCTACTCTGTGAGTTGAATGCAAATATCACAAAGCAGTTTCAGAGAATGCTTCTATGTGGTTTTTAGGTGAAGAAATTCCCATCTTCAACGAAGATCTGAAAGAGCTCCAAATACTCACTTCCCGATTCTGCAAAAAGACTGTTTCAAAACTGCTCTATCAATAGAAAGGTTCAACTCTCTGAGTTGAATGCACACATCATAAAGAAGTTTCTGAGTATGCTTCTGGACAGTTTTTATGTGATGATATTTCCTCTTCCACCGTAAGACTCAAAGCGCTCAGAATGAACACTTTCACATTGCAGAGAAAGAGTGTTTCAAAACTGCTCAAGGAACAGAAAGCTTCAACTCTGTGAGTTGAACGCACACATGACAAAGAAGTTTCAAAGAATGCTTCTGTCTTGTTTTTACGTGAAGAAATTCCCGTTTCCAACGAATGCCTCAAAGAGTTCCAAATATCCACTTACAGATTCTGTAAAAACACTGTTTCAATATTGCAGTATCAAAAGCGAAGTTCAACTCTGTGAGTTGAATGCACACATTTAAGGAAATTTCTGAGAATGCTTTTGTCTATATTTTATGTGAAGATATTCCCGTTTCCAACAAAAGCCTCAAGGAGCTGTAAAAATCCACTTGCAGATCCTTCAAAACGTCTGTTCCAAAACTGCCCTATCAATACAACCTTCAACTTTGTGTTTTAAATGCACACATCATAAAGAAGTTTTTGAGAATGCTTCTGCTGTGTTTAATGTGAAGATATTTCCTTTTCCATCATAGTCGTCAAAGGGCTCCAAATGAATACTTGCAGATTCCACACAATAGTGTTTCAAAACTGCTCCAGGAAAAGAAAGTTTCAACTCTGTGAGTTGAGTGCACACATCACAAAGCAGTTTCAGAAAATTCTTCTGTCTAGTTTCTATGTGAAGAAATTCCGGTTTCAAACGATGGCATCAAATAACTCCATATATCCACTGGTAGATTCTGCAAAAACACAGTTTCGTAACTACCCTATCAAAAGGAATGTTCAACTCTGTGAGTTGAATGCACACATCTTAAATCAGTTTCTGAGAATGTTTCTGTCTAGTTTTCATGTGAAGATATTTCGTATTCCACTATAGGGCACAAAGCGCTCTGAATGAACATTTGCCGATTCTACAAAAAGATTGTTTCAAAACTGCTATATAAAAAGAAAAGTGCAACTTTGTGAGTTGGATGCAAACATCACAAAGCACTTTCAGAGATTGCTTCTGTCTAGTTTTTATATGAAGAATGTCCCGTTTCTGAAGAAGGCCTCAAAGAGCTCCAAATATCCACTTGCAGATTCTGCAAAAAGACTGTTTCAAAACGCTCTATCAAAAGGAAGGTTCAAATCTGTGTGTTGAATGCACATATAAGAAAGAAGTTTCTGAAAATGCTTCCGTCTATTTTTTATGTGAAGACATTTCCGTTTCCACAATAGGCCGCAAAGCCGTCAGAATGAACAGTTGCAGATTCTACACAATAGTGTTTCAAAACTGCTATAACAAGAGAAAGTTTCAACTCTGTGAGTTGAATGCACACATGACAAAGCAGTTTCAGAGAATGCTTCTGTCTAGTTTGTATGTGAGGAAATTCCCGTTTCCAACGAATGCCTCAAAGAGCTCCAAATATCCACTTGCAGATTCTGCAAAATCACAGTTTCGTAACTGCCCTACCAAAAGGAATGTTCAACCCTGTGAGTTGAATGCACACATCTTAAGTTAGTTTCTGAGATAGCTTCTGTCTAGTTTTCATGTGAAGATCTATCGTATTAAGCTATGGGGCTCAAAGCACTCTGAATGAACACTTGCCTATTTTACAAAAAGGGTGTTTAAAAACTGCTCTATGAATGGAAAGCTGAAACTGTGCGAGTTGAATGCAAACATCACACAACAGTTTCAGAGACTGCTTCTGCCTAGTTTTTATGTGAAGAAAGTCCCGTTTCCAAAGAAGACCTAAAAGAGTTCCAAATATCCACTTGCAGATTCTGCAAAAAAGACTGTTTCAAAACTGCACTATCAAAAGGAATGTACAAATCTGTGTGTTGAATGCACACATAAGAAAGAAGTTTCTGAGAATGCTTCTGTCTATTTTTTATGTGAAGATATTTCCTTTTCCACCATAGGTCTCAAAGCCATCTGAATGAACAGTTGCAGATTTTACACAATAGTGTTTCAAAACTGCTCTAACAAGAGAAAGTTTCAACTCTGTGAGTTGAATGCACACATGACAAAGCAGTTTCAGATAATGCTTCTGTCTAGTTTCTTTTTTAAGATGTTCCCATTTCCATAGAATACCTCAAAGAGCTCCAAAAATACACTTGCAGAATATGCAGGAGACTGTTTCAAAACTGCTCTATCCAAAGGAAGGGTGAACCCTGTGAGTTGAATGTACACATCTCAAAGAAGTTTCTGAGAATGCTTCCATCTAGTTTATATGTGAAGATATTTCCTTTTCCACCATTGGCCTCAAAGTTCTCCGTAGGAACAATTGCAGATTCTAGACAATAGTGTTTCAAATCTACTCTAACAAGAGAAAGTTTCAACTCTGTGATTTGAGTTCACACATCAAAGAGAAGTATCAGAGAATTCTTCTGTCTAGTTTGTATGTGAAGAAATTCCCTTTTCCAACGAAGGCCTCAAAGAGCTCCAAATATCCAATTCCAGATTCTGCAAAAACACTGTTTCAAAACTACTCTATCAAAACGAAGGGTCAACTCTGTGAGTTGAATGCACACATCAGAAAGAAGTTTCTGAAAATGTTTCTGTCTAGTTTTAATGTGAAGATATTTCCTTTTCCACCTTAGGCCTCAAAGATTTCCGAAAGAACACGTGCAGATTCTGCAAAAAGAGTGTTTCAAAACTGCTCTATCAAAAGAAATCTTCTACTCTCTGAGTTGAATGCAAACCTCACAAAGAAGTTTCAGATAACGCTTCTGTCTAGTTTTTAGGTGAAGAAAGTCCCGTTTCCAAAAAAGGCCTCAAAGATCTCCAAATATTCACTTGCAGATTCTGCAAAAAGACTGTTTGAAAACTGCTCTATCAAAAGGAAGGTTCAACTCTGTGAGTTGAATGCACACATCATAAAGTAGTTTCTGAGAATGCTTCTACCCGGTTTTTATGTGATGACTTTTCCTCTTCCACCATAAGCCTCAATGCGCTCGAAAGGAACACCTGCACATTCCACAAAAAGAGTTTTTGAAACCAGCTCCAGCAAGAGAGAGATTCAACTCTGTGAGTTAAATGCACACATGACAATGCAGTTTCAGAGAATGCTTCTGTCTCATTTTTATGTGAAGAAATTCCCGTTTCCATCGAATGCCTCAAAGATTTCCAAATATCCATTTACAGATACTGTAAAAACACTGTTTCAAAACAGTTCCATCAAAACCAACGTTGAAATCTGTAAGTTGAATGCAGACATCTTAAAGAAAGTTCTGAGAATGCTTCTGTCTAGATTTTATGTGAAGATATTCCCGTTTCCAATGAATGACTCAGAGAGCTCCAAAAATCCACTTGCAGATTCTGCAAAAAGACTGTTTCAAAACTGCTCTATCAATAGGATGGTTCAACTCTGTGAGTTGAATGCACACATCAGAAAGAAGTTTCTGAGAATGTTTGTGTCTAGTTTTTATGTGAAGATATTTCCTTTTCCACCACAGGCCTCAAAGCGCTCCATATGAACACTTGCAGATTCTACACCATAGTGTTTCAAAGCTGCTCTAACCAGAGAAATGTTCAACTCTGTGAGATGAGTGCACACATCACAAATCAGTTTCAGAGAATTCTTCTGTCTAGCTTGTATGTAAATGCTTCTGTGTAGTTTGTATGTGAAGAAATTCCCGTTTCCAATGAAGGCCTCCAAGAGCTCCAAATATCCACTTTCAGATTCTGGAAAAACACAGTTTCATAACTGCCCTATCAAAAGGAATGTTCATCTCTGTGAGTTGAATGCACACATCCTAAATCAGTTGCTGAGAATGGTTCTGTGCAGTTTTCTTGTGAAGATATTTCATATTCCAGTATAGGGCTCAAAGTGCTCGGAATGGACAATTTCCGATTCTACAAAAAGAGTGTTTCAAAACTGCTCTATCAAAAGAAAGGTGTAGCTGTGTGAGTTGAATGCAAATATCACAATTCAGTTGCAGAGAATTCTTCTGTCTAGAATTCATGTGAAGATATTCCCGTTTCCAACGAACGCCTCAAAGCGCGCCAAAAATCCACTTGCAGATACTGCAAAAAGACTGTTTCAAAACTGCTCCAGCCACAGAAAGGTTCAACTCTGTGAGTTGAATGCACACTTGACAAAGAAGTTTCAGAGAATGCTTCTATCTGGTTTTCTTGTAAAGAAATTCCCGTTTCCAAAGAATTCCTCAAAGAGTTCCAAATATCCATTTACAGATTGTGTAAAAACACTGTTTCTATATTATCAAAAGCAAGATTCAATGCTGTGACTTGAATGCACACGTCTTAAAGAAATTTCTGAGAATACTTCTGTCCAGATTTCATGTGAAGGTATTGCCGTTTCCAAAGAAAGCCTCAAAGAGCTCCAAAAATCCACTTGCAGATTCTGCAAAAAGACTGTCTCAAAAGTGCTCTATCAATAGGAAGGTTCAACTCTGTGAGTTGAATGCCCACATCAAAAGGAAGTTTCTGAGAATGCTTCTGTCTTGTTTTTATGTGAAGATATTTCCTTTTCCACCACAGTCGACAAAGCGCTCTATATGATTACCTGCAGGTTCTACACAACAGTGTTTCAAAATTGCTCTAACAAAAGAAACGTTCAACACTGTGAGTTGAGTTCACACATCACAAAGCAGTTTCAGAGAATGCTCCTTTCTTTTATCTATGCGAAGAAATTCCCGTTTCCAACGAAGGCCTCAAAGAGCTCCAAATATTCACTTCCAGATTCTGCAAAAACACTCTTTCAAAACTACTGTATCAAAAGGAAGATTCAACTGTGTGAGTGGAATGCACACATCAAAAAGAAGTTTCTGAGAATGGTTCTGCCCAGTTTTAATGTGATGACATTTCCTCTTCCACCATAAGCCTCCAAGCACTCCTAATGAACACTTGCACATTCCACAAAAAGAGAGTTTCAAAACTAATCAAGAAACAGAAAGGTTGAACTCTGTGAGTTGAATGCACACATCATAAAGAAGTTCCTGAGAATGCTTCTGTCAAGTTTTTAAGTGAGGATATTTCCTTTTCCACCGTAGGCCTCAAAGTGCTCCAAACGAACACTTGCAGATTCTACACAATAGTGTTCCAAAACTGCTCTAACAAGAGAAAGGTTCAAATCTGTGTGTTGAGTGCACACTTCACAAAACGGTTTCAGAAAATGCTCCTGTCTAGTTTGTATGTGAAGAAATTCCCTTTTCCAACGATGGCCGCAAAGAGCTCCAAATAACCACTTGCAGATACTGCAAAAAGACCGTTTCAAAACTGCTCTATAAAAAAGGAAGGTTTAATTCTGTGAGTTGAATGCACACATCAGAAAGAAGTTTCTGAGAATGCTTCAGTGTAGTTTTTATGTGGGGCTATTTCCTTTTCCACCATAGGTCTCAAAGCATCCGAATGAACAGTTGCAGATTCTACACAATACTCTTCCAAAACTGCTCTAACAAGAGAAAAGTTCAACTCTGTGAGTTGAATGCACACATCTCAAAGGAGTTTCAGAGAATGCTTCTGTCTATTTTGTATGTGAGGAAGTTCCCATTTCCAAAGAAGGCCTCAAAGACCTCCAAATACCCACTTGCAGATTATGAAAGAGACTGTATGAAAGCTATTCTATTCAAAGGAACGTTCAACTCTGTGAGTTGAATGCACACATCATGCAGATGTTTCTGAGAAAGCTTCTGTCTACTTTTGATGAGAAAGTATTTCCTTTTCCACAATAGGCCTCAAAGCGCTCCGAATGAACAGTTGCAGATTTTACATAATAGTGTTTCAAAACTGCTGTAACAAGAGAAAGGTTCAAGTCTGTGAGTTGAGTGCACACATCACAAAGCAGTTTCAGAAAATGCTTCTGCTAGTTTGTATGTGGAGAAATTCCCGTTTCAAACTAAGGCCTCAAAGAGCTCAAAATATTCACTTGCAGATTCCGCAAAGCACAGTTTCATAACTGCCCTATCAAAAGTAAAGTTCAACCCTGTGAGTTGAATGCAAAAATGTTAAATCAATTTCTGAGAACACTTCTGTCTAGTTTTCTTGTGGAGATTTTTCATATTCCAATATAGGGCTCAAAGCCCACTGTACGAACACTTGCCGATTCTTTTTTTTTTTTTTTTTTTGGTGTTTTTATTTTTATTTTATTTATTTATTTATTTATTTTTTCTTTCGTCATTATTATTATTATTATTATTATACTTTAGGTTTTTTGTTACATGTGCGCAATGTGCAGGTAAGTTACATATGTATACATGTGCCATGCTGGTGCGCTGCACCCACCAACTCGTCATCTAGCATTAGGTATATCTCCCAATGCTATCCCTCCCCCCTCCCCCCACCCCACAACAGTCCCCGAAGTGTGATGTTCCCCTTCCTGTGTCCATGTGTTCTCATTGTTCAATTCCCACCTATGAGTGAGAATATGCGGTGTTTGTTTTTTTGTTCTTGCGATAGTTTACTGAGAATGATGATTTCCAATTTCATCCATGTCCCTACAAAGGACATGAACTCATCATTTTTTATGGCTGCATAGTATTCCATGGTGTATATGTGCCACATTTCCTTAATCCAGTCTATCATTGTTGGACATTTGGGTTGGTTCCAAGTCTTTGCTATTGTGAATAATGCCGCAATAAACATACGTGTGCATGTGTCTTTATAGCAGCATGATTTATTGTCCTTTGGGTATATACCCAGTAATGGGATGGCTGGGTCAAATGGAATTTCTAGTTCTAGATCCCTGAGGAATCGCCACACTGACTTCCACAAGGGTTGAACTAGTTTATGTCCCTGTTTGCAGATGACATGATAGTATATCTAGAAAACCCCATTGTCTCAGCCCAAAATCTCCTTAAGCTGATAAGCAACTTCAGCAAAGTCTCAGGATACAAAATCAATGTGCAAAAATCACAAGCATTCTTATACATCAATAACAGACAAACAGAGAGCCAAATCATGAGTGAACTCCCATTCACAATTGCTTCAAAGAGAATAAAATACCTAGGAATCCAACTTACAAGGGATGTGAAAGACCTCTTCAAGGAGAACTACAAACCACTGCTCAAGGAAATAAAAGAGGATACAAACAAATGGAAGAACATTCCATGCTCATGGGTAGGAAGAATCAATATCATGAAAATGGCCATCCTTCCCAAGGTAATTTACAGATTCAATGCCATCCCCATCAAGCTACCGATGACTTTCTTCACAGAATTGGAAAAAACTACTTTAAAGTTCATATGGAACCAAAAAAGCGCCCGCATCACCAAGTCAATCCTAAGCCAAAAGAACAAAGCTGGAGGCATCACACTACCTGACTTCAAACTATACTACAAGGCTACAGTAACCAAAACAGCATGGTACTGGTACCAAAACAGAGATATAGATCAATGGAACAGAACAGAGCCGTCAGAAATAATGCCACATATCTACAACTATCTGATCTTTGACAAACCTGACAAAAACAAGCAATGGGGAAAGGATTCCCTATTTAATAAATGGTGCTGGGAAAACTGGCTAGCCATATGTAGAAAGCTGAAACTGGATCCCTTCCTTACACCTTATACAAAAATCAATTCAAGATGGATTAAAGACTTAAATGTTAGACCTAAAACCATAAAAACTCTAGAAGAAAACCTAAGCATTACCATTCAGGACATAGGCATGGGCAAGGACTTCATGTCTAAAACACCAAAAGCAATGGCAACAAAAGCCAAAATTGACAAATGGGATCTAATTAAACTCAAGAGCTTCTGCACAGCAAAAGAAACTACCATCAGAGTGAACAGGCAACCTACAAAATGGGAGAAAATTTTCGCAACCTACTCATCTGACAAAGGGCTAATATCCAGAATCTACAATGAACTCCAACAAATTTACAAGAAAAAAACCAACAACCCCATCAAAAAGTGGGCGAAGGACATGAACAGACACTTCTCAAAAGAAGACATTTATGCAGCCAAAAAACACATGAAAAAATGCTCACCATCACTGGCCATCAGAGAAATGCAAATCAAAACCACAATGAGATACTATCTCACACCAGGTAGAATGGCAATCATTAAAAAGTCAGTAAACAACAGGTGCTGGAGAGGATGTGGAGCAATAGGAACACTTTTACACTGTTGGTGGGACTGTAAACTAGTTCAACACTTGCCGATTCTAAAAAAGATTGTTTCAAAACTGCTCTATCAAAAGAAAGGTGCAACTGTGTGAGTTGAACGTTAACATCACAAAGAAGTTTAAGAGAATGCTTCTGTCTTGTTTTTATGTGAAGAAAGTCTCATTTCCAAAGAAGGCCTCAAAGAGCTCCAAATATCCACTTGCAGATACTACAAAAATACTGTTTGAAAACTGCTCTATCAAAAGGAAATTTCAACTCTTTGAGTTGAAAGCACACATCGGAAAGAAGTTTCTGAGAATGCTTCTGTCTAGTTTTTATGTGAAGATATCTCCTTTTCCACCGCAGGCCTCAAAGCGCTCTGAATGAGCAGCTGCAGATTCTACACAATAGTGTTTCAAAACTGCTCTAACAAAAGAACGGTTCAATTCTGTGAGTTGAATGCAGACATCACAATGCTGTTTCAGAGAATGCATCTGTCTAGTTTGTATGTGAAGAAATTCCCATTTCTAAAGAAGGCCTCAAATACCTCCAAATATCCGCTTGTAGATTATGCAAGAGGCTGTTTCAAAACTGCTCTATCCAAAGGAAGGTTCAACTCTGTGAGTTGAATGCACACATCATAAAGAAGTTTCTGAGAATGCTTCTGCCCGGTTTTTGTGTGATGATATTTCCTCTTACACCATAAGCCTCAAAGCGCTCCGAATGAACACTTGCACATTCCACAAAAAGAGTGTTTCTAAACTACTCCAGAAAGAGAAATCTTCAACTCTGTGAGTTGAATGGACACATGACAAAGCAGTTTCAGAGAATGCTTCTGTCTAGTTTTCATGTGAATAAATTCCCGTTTCCAACGAATGCCTCAAAGATTTCCAAATATCCAACTACATATTCTTTAAAAGCTCTGTTTCAAAGCTGCCCTATCAAAAGCAAGGTTGAAATCTTTGAGATGAATGCACACATCTTAATGAAATTTCTGAGAATACTTCTCTCTATATTTTATGTGTAGATATTGCCATTTCCAAAGAAAGCCTCAAAGAGCTCCAAAAATCCACTTGCAGATTTTGCAAAAATACTATCTCAAAAGTGCTGTATCAATAGGAAGCTTCAACACTGTGAGTTGAATGCACACATCAGAAAGAAGTTTCTCAGAATTCTTGTGTCTAGTTTTTATTTGAAGACATTTCCTTTTCCACCATAGGCCTCAAAGCGCTTCGTTTGAACACTTGCATATTGTAAAAAATAGTATTTCAAAACTGCTCTTTCAAGAGAAAGGTTCAGCTCTGTGAGTTGAGTGCACAGATCACAAAACAGTTTCAGAGAATTCTTCTGTCTGGTTTGTATGTGAAGAATTTCCCGTTTCCAACGAAGGCCTCAAAGAGCTCAAAGTATCCACTTCCAGATTCTGCAAAAACACTGTTTCAAAACTGCTCTGTGAAAAGGAAGGTTCAACTCTGTGAGTTGAATGCACACATCAGAAGGAGGTTTCTGAGAATGCTTCTGCCCAGTTTTAATGTGAAGATACTTCCTTTTCCACCATAGGCCTCAAAGCGCTCCGTATAAACACTTGAAGATTCTCCACAATAGTGTTTCAAAACTGCTCTAATCAAAGCAAGGTTCATCTCTGTGAGTTGAGTGCATACATCACAAAGCAGTTTCAGGAAATGCTTCTGTCTAGTTTGTATGTGAAGAGAATCCCCTTTCTAACGATTGCGTCAAAGAGCTCCAAATATCCACTTACAGATTCTGCAAAAACACAGTTTCATAACTGCCCTATCAAAAGGAATGTTCAACCCTGTGAGTTGAATGCACACATCTTAAATGAGATTCTGACAATGCTTCCGTCTAGTTTTCTTGTGAAGATATTTTGCATTCCACTATAGGGCTCAAAGCACTCTGAATGAACACTTGCCGATTCTACAAAAAGAGTGTTTCAAAACTGCTCTATCAAAAGAAAGGTGCAACTGTGTGTGTTGAATGTAAACATCACAAAGCAGTTTCAGAGAATGCTTCTGTGTTGTTTTTATGTCTAGAAAGTCCCGTTTCCAAAGAAGGCCTCAAAGAGCTCCAAATATCCACTTGCAGATTATGCAAGAGACTGTTTCAAAACTGCTCTATCCAAAGGAAGGTTCAACTCTGTGAGTTTAATGCACACATCTGAAAGAAGTTTCTGAGAATGCTTCTGTCTAGTTTTATGTGAAGATATTTCCTTTCCCAGCATAGGCCTCAAAGCACTCCGGATGAACAGTTGAAGATTCTACACAATAGTGTTTCAAAACTGCTCTAACAAGAGAAAGATTCAACTCTGTGATTTGAGTGCACACACCAGAAATAAGTTTCAGAGATTGCTTCTTTCTAGTTTGTATGTGAAGAATTTCCCATTCCCAACGAAGGCCTCAAAGAGCTCAAAATATCCACTTGCAGATTCTGCAAAAACACAGTTTCATAACTGCCCAATCAAAAGGAATGTTTAACCCTGTGAGTTGAATGTACAACTCTTAAATCAGTTTCTGAGACTGCTTCTGTCTAGTTTTCTTGTGAAGATATTTCGTATTCCAATATAGGGCTCAAAGTGTTCTGAATGAACACTTGCCGAATCTACAAATAGAGTGTTTCAAAACTGCTCTATCAAAAGTAATGTGCAACTCTGTGGGTTGAATGCACACAGGACAAAGCAGTTTCAGAGACTGCTTCTGTCTAGTTTTTATGTGAAGAAATTCCTGATTCCAACGAATGCCTCAAAGAGTTCCAAATATGCACTTAAAGATTCTGTAAAAACACTGTTTCATAACTGCTCTATCAAAAGCAAGGTTCAACTCTGTGAGTTGGATGTACACTAGTTAAAGAAATTTCTGAGAATGCTTCTGTCTGGTTTTTATGTGAAGATATTTCCTTTTCCACCATAGGCCTCAAAGCGCTCCATATGAACAAATGCAGATTCTAAAAAATAGTGTTTCAAAACTGCTCTTACAAGAGAAAGGTTCAACTCTGTGAGTTGAGTGCACACATCACAAAGCAGTTTCAGAGAATGCTTCTGTCTGGTTTGTATGTGAAGAAATTCCTATTTCCAACGAAGGCCACAAATAGCTCAAAATAACCACTTCCAGATTCTGCAAAAACACTGTTTCAAAACTGCTCTATCAAAAGGAATGTTCAAATCTGTGAGTTGAATACACACATCTTAAAGAAATTTCCGAGAATGCTTCTGTCTAGATTTTATGTGAAGAAGTTCCCATTTCCAAATAAGGCCTCATATTGCTCCAAAAATCCATTTCCAGATTCTGCAAAAACACTGTTTCAAAATTGCTCTATCCAAAGGAAGGTTCAACTGTGTGAGTTGAATACACACATCAGAAAGGAGTTTCTGAGCATGCCTCTGTCTAGTTTTTATATGAAGATATTTCCTTCTCCAACTTAGGCCTCAAAGCGCTCTGAATGAACAGTTGCAGATTCTACACAACAGTGTTTCAAAACCGCTCTATCAAGAGAAAGGTTCAGCTCTGTGAATTGAATGCACACATAACAAAGCAGTTTCAGGGAATGCTTTTGTCTAGTTTGTATGTGAAGAAATTCCCATTTCCCAAGAATGCCTCAAATTGCTCCAATTATCCACTTGCAGACTATGCAATAGACTGTTTCAAAACTGCTCTATTCAAAGGGAGTTTCAACTGTGTGACTTGACTGCACACAACTTAAAGAAGTTTCTGAGAATGCTTCTGTCTAGTTTTTATGTGATGACTTTTCCTTTACCACCATAGGCCTCAAAGCGTTCCGAAAGAACACTTGAAGATTCTGCAAAAAGAGTGTTTGAAAACTGCTCTATGAAAAGAAATGTTCTACTCTGTGAGTTGAATGCAAAGATCACAGGGCAATTTCAGAGAATGCTTCTGTCTAGTTTTTAGGTGAAGAAATTCCCGTTTCCAACGAAGGTCTCGAAGAGTTCCAAATATTCTCTTGCAGATTCTGCAAAAACACTGTTTCAAAACTGCTCTAGCAATAGAAAATTTCAAATCTGTGGGTTGAATGCAGACATAATAAAAATGTTCCTGAGAATGCTTCTGCCCAGTTTCTATGTGATGATATTTCATCTTCCACTATAAGCCTCAAAGTGCTCCGAAAGAACACTTGCACATTCCACAAAAAGAGTGTTTCAAAACTGTTCCAGCAACAGAAAGGTTCAACTCTGTGAGTTGAATGCTAAAATGACAAAGCAGTTTCACAGAATGCTTCTGATTAATTTGTATGTGAAGAAATTCCCGTTTCCAACGAATGCCTCAAAGAGTTCCAAATATCCACTTACAGATACTGTAAAAACACTGTTTCAAAACTTCACTATCAAAAGCAAGGTTCAACTCTGTGAGTTGAATGCACACATCTCTAAGAAATTTCTGCAAATGTTTCTGTCTAGATTTTATGTGAAGATATTCCCTTTTCCAACGAAGTCCTCAAGGAGCTCCAAAAATCCACTTGCAGAATCTGCAAAAAGACTCTTTCAAAACTGCTCTATGAATACAATCTTCAACACTGTCAGTTGAATGCATGCATTGCAAAGAAGTTTCTCAGAATGCTTCTGCCCAATTTTAATGTGAAGATATTTCATTTTCCAGCATAGGCCTCAAAGCGCTGTGAATGAACACTTGCAGATTCTACAAAATAGTGTTTCAAAACTGCTATAACAAGAAAATGGTTCAACTTTGTGAGATGAGTGCACGCATCACAAAGCAGTGTCAGAAAATGCTTCTGTCTAGTTTGTATGTTAAGAAATTCCCGTTTCCAATGAAGGCCTCAAAGAACTCAAAATATCCATTTCCAGTTTCTGCAAAAACATGCATTACAAAGCAGTGGAAAGGAATGTTAGAATCTTTGAGTTGAATGCAGACATCTTAAATCAGTTTCTGAGAATGCTTCTGTGTAGTTTTCATGTGAATAAATTTCATATTCCAATACAGGGCTCAAAGCGATCTGAATGAACACATGCCGATTCTACAAAAAGAGTGTTTCAAAACTGCTCTATCAAAAGAAAGGTGCAACTGGGTGAGTTCAATGCAAACATCACAAAGCAGTTTCACAGAATGCTTGTCTCTAGATTTTATGTGAAGATACTCCTGTTTCCAATGAAAGCCACAAAGAGCGCCAAAATCCACTTGCAGATACTGCAAAAAGAGTGTTTCAAAACTGCTCTATCAATAGAAAGGTTCAACCCTGTGAGTTGAATGCACACATCTGAAAGAAGTTTCTGAGAATGCTTCTGTCTAGTTTTATATGAAGATATTTGCTTTTCCACCATAGGACTCAGAGCGCTCCGTATGATCTCTTGCAGATTCTACACAATAGTTTTTCAGAATTGCTCTAACAAGAGAAAGGTTCAACTCTGTGAGTTGAGTGCAAACATCAGAAAGCAGTTTCAGAGACTGCTTCTGTCTAGTTTGTATGTGAAGGAATTCCCGTTTCCAATGAAGGCCTCAAAGGTCTCCAAAAATTCACTTCCAGATTCTGCAAAAACACTGTTTCAAAACTGCGCTATCAAAAGGAATGTTCAACTCTGTGAGTTGAAAGTACACATCAGAAAGAAGTTTCTGAGAATGCTTCTGTCTATTTATTATGTGAACATATTTCCTTTTCCACTGTAGGCCTCAAAGCGCACCAAAAGACCACTTGCAGATTCTGCAAGAAGAGTGTTTCAAATCTGCTCTATTAAAAGAAATGTTGTACTCCGTGAGTTGAATGCAAACAACACAAAACAATTTCAGACAATGTTCTGTCTAGTTTTTATGTGAAGGAAATCCCGTTTCCAACAAAGGTCTCAAGGATCTCCAAATATTCATTTGCAGATTCTGCAAAAAGACTGTTTCAAAACTGCTCTGTCAATAGAAAGGTTCAACTCGGTGAGTTGAATGCACACATCATAAAGTAGTTTCTGAAAATGCTTTTGCCCAGTTTTTATGTGATGATATTTCCTCTTCCACCATAAGCCTCAAATCTCTCCGAATGAACACTTGCACATTCCACAAAAAGAGGTTATCCAAAGTGCTCCAGCAACAGAAAGGTTCAACTGTGTCAGTTGAATGCACACATGACAAAGCAGTTTCAGAGAATGCTTCCGTCTAGTTTTTATGTGAAGAAATTCCCGTTTCCAACGAATGCCTCAAAGAGTTCCAAATATCCACTTACAGATTGTTTAAAAACACTGTTTCAAAACTGCACTATCAAAAGCATGTTTCAACTCTGTGAGTTGAACGCACACAACTTAAGGAAAGTTCTGCAAATGTTTCTGTCTAGATTTTATGTAAAGATATTTCCGTTTCCAACGAAAGCCTCCAGGAGATCCAAAAATTCACTTGCAGATTCTGTAAAAAGACTGTTTCAAAACTGCTCTATCAAAAGAAAGTTTCAACTCTGTGAGTTGAAAGTACGCATCTCTACAGAAACCTCATGAAAAGGATGCTGAATAATTGGTTTTAAAGGGATATTGTCTTGAAGCAGGTCTAGTATGTCTAGAGAGTGGGCTGTGAACCTGAAACCAGTGGGCAGTGACTTTTCTTTCAACTAAAGAAAAAACTGGTGATAAATATTAACAATACAGAAAATGTTCCAGAAACCAGGCCAGCAAAACCTAAGCAGGAATGTCGTGGACGGCTTCTCATAAATGCTTCGTGTTGTTGTTAATCCCAGTTTTAATTTCTAGCCTTATTAAAGACTTAAGGCTGTATCTCCTTTTCTTTCCCCTGGAAAACCAGTTGCACATAATGATCTTTATTTCTGTCATTTTCTCAGAGATAGGGGAGTACGTATTGCTGAATTTCAATGAAGTTTTGAGTTCTGGCTTTGCTCTGTGATACACAGAGAAAACAGCTTCCCAGGAGAGCTGTCCGTGCACCACGCATCTTAGGCCTGGGAGGGGCAGGAGGGGAGGATGGACTATCCCCACATTTAGGCACCCCAGATTCTCCTACCAGAGATGCAGTGGACATCGGCACCTATCCAGGAGGCTGTGTTAAAATGTAACTGTGCCACTTGTTTGAATTATGTGCCGCCCACCCCACCAAAAAACACACTGGAATCTTAACCCCGGAGACCTCGGAATGTGATCTTATTTTTGAATAGGGTCTTTATAGACCTCATCAAGTTAAAATGGGCTCATTAGTGTGGGCCCTAATCATATATGACTGGTGTCCTCATAACAAAGGAAAATTTGGACACAGAGACAAACATGCACAGAGAGAAGGTGATGTGAAGACACAGAGAGAAACTATGCTTCTTGCATTCAACATAATGTTTTTCAAATTAATTCATGATGTTGCTTGTATTAGTAGTATGTTGCTTTTGATTGGTGAGTAGTAACCCATTGTAAAAATATGCCAGTTTGCTTATCAGTTCTCTTGTGTTTTCAGTGTGGGGTTATTAAGAATAAAGCTACCGTGAATATTCTTGGAAAAAAAAAAAGAAAGTACGCATCTCAAAGAAATTTCTGCAAAAGTTTCTGTCTAGATTTTATGTGAAGATATTCCCGTTTCCAAAGAAAAACTAAAGGAGCTCCAAAAATCCACCTGCAGATTCTGCAAAAAGGCTGTTTCTAAACTGCTCTATCAATACAAGGTTCAACTCCGTGAGTTGAATGCACACATCATAAAGAAGTTTCTCAGAATGCTTCTGCCCAGTTTTAATGTGAAGGTATTTCATTTTCCAGCATAAGCCTCAAAGCGCTCCAAGTGAACACTTGCAGATTCTATAAAATAGTGCTTCAAAACTGCTCTAACAAGAGAAAGGTTCAAATTTGTGAGATGACTGCATGCATCACAAAGCAGTTTCAGAAAATTCTTCTGTCTACTTTGTATGTGAAGACAATCACGTTTCCAACGAAGGCCTCAAAGAGCTCAAAATATACACTTGCAGATTCTGCAGAAACAGTTTCGTAACTGCCCTATCAAAAGGCATGTTCAACTCTGTGATTTGAATGCACACGTCTTAAATCAGTTTCTGAGAATACTTCTGTCTAGTTTTCATGTGAAGATATTTCGTATTCCAATTTAGGGCTCAAAGTGCTCTGAATGAACACTTGCCGATTCTACAAAAAGATGGTTTCCAAACTGCTCTATCAAAAGAAATGTGCAACTGTGTGAGTTGTATGCAAACTTCACAAAGCAGTGTCAGAGATTGCTTCTGTCTACTTTTTATATGAAGAAATTCCCGTTTCTAAAGAAGGCCTCACAGAGCTCCAAATATCCACTTGCTGATTCTGCATAAAGACTGTTTCACAACTGCTCTATCAAAAGGAAGGTTCAAATCTCTGTGTTGAATGCACATATAAGAAAGAAATTCCTGAGAATGCTTCTCTCTATTTTTTATGTGAAGAGATTTCCTTTTCCACCATAGGCCTCAAAGCCCTCCGAAGGAACACTTGCGGATTCTTCACAAAAGTGATTCAAAACTGCTCTGACAAGAGAAAATTTCAAATCTGTGAGTTGAATGCACACATGACAAAGCAGTTTCAGAGAATCCTTCTGTCTAGTTTCCATGTGAAGATGTTCCCATTTCCAAAGAAACCCTCTAATTCCTCCCAATATCCACTCGCAGATTATGCAAGAGACTGTTTCAAAACTGCTCTATACAAAGGAAGATTCAACTCTGTGAGTTGAACGCACACATCTTAAAAAGTTTCTGAGAATGCTTCTGTGTAGTTTTTATGTGAAGATATTTCCTTTTCCACCATAGGCCTCAAAGCGCTCCGTATGAACACTTACAGGTTCTACACTATAGTGTTTCAAAACTGCTCTAACAAGAGAAAGGTTCAACTCTGTGATTTGAGTGCACACATCACAGAGCAGTTTCAGAGAATGCTTCTGTCTAGTTTGTATGTGAAGAAATTCCCGTTTCCAACGAAGGCCTCAAAGCGCTCCTAATATCCACTTCCAAGTTCTGTAAAAACACTGTGTCAAAACTGCTCTATTAAAAGAAAGGTTCAACCCTGTGATTTGAATGCGCACATCAGAAAGAAATTTCTGGGAAGGCTTCTGCCCAGTTTTAATGTGAAGATATTTCCTTTTCCACCATAGGCCTCAAAGTGCTCCAAATGAACACTTGCACATTCTACACAATAGTGTTTCAAAACTGCTCCAACAAGAGAAAGTTTCAAATCTGTGAGCTGAGCGCATGCATCACAAAGCAGTTTCAGAGAAT
Organism: Pongo pygmaeus; assembly: GCF_028885625.2. Classification (NCBI taxonomy): domain Eukaryota; kingdom Metazoa; phylum Chordata; class Mammalia; order Primates; family Hominidae; genus Pongo; species Pongo pygmaeus. Next base: position 103,247,317 of record NC_072373.2, on the reverse strand, counting down.
GCTTCTGTCTAGTTTGTATGTGAAGAAAGTCCCGTTTCCCAAGAAGTCCTCAAATAGCTCCAAATATCCACTTGCAGGTTCTGCAAAAATACTCTTTCAAAACTGCTCTATCAACAGGAAGGTTCAACTCTGTGAGCTGAATGTAAACATCATAAGGAAGTTTCTGAGAATTCTTTTGTCTAATTTTTATGTGAAGATATTTCGTTTTCCACCATAGTCCTCAAAGAACTCCGTATGAACACTTGCAGATTCAACACAATAGTGTTTCAAATCTGCTTTAACAACAGAAATGTTCAACTCTGTGATCTGAGTGCACTCTTCACATAACAGTTTCAGAGACTACTTCTGTCTAGTTTGTATGTGAAGAAATTCCTGTTTCCAACAAAGTCCTCAAAGCGCTCCCAAGGAACACTTGTAGATTCTGCAAAAAGAGTGTTTCAAAACTGCTCTATCAAAACAAATATTCTACTCTGTGAGTTGAATGCAAATATCACAAAGCAGTTTCAGAGAATGCTTCTGTGTGGTTTTTAGGAGAAGAAATTCCCGTTTTCAACGAAGGTCTCAAAGAGTTCCAAACATTCACTTGCCGATTCTGCAAAAAGACTGTTTCAAAACTGATCTATCAATAGAAAGGTTCAACTCTCTGAGTTGAATGCACGCATCATAAAGAAGTTACTGAGTATGCTTCTGGCCAGTTTTTATGTGATGATATTTCCTCTTCCACCATAAGCCTCAAAGCGCTCAGAATGAACGCTTGCACATTGAACACAAAGAGTGTTTCAAAACTGATCCGGGAACAGAAAGCTTCAACTCTGTGAGTTGAACGCACACATGACAAAGAAGTTTCAGAGAATGCTTCTGTCTAGTTTTTATGTGAAGAAATTCCCGTTTCCAAAGAATGCCTCAAAGAATTCCAAATATCCACTTACAGATTCTGTAAAAACACTGTTTCAATACTGCACTATCAAAAGCAACGTTGAACTCTGTGAGTTAAATGCACACATCTGAAAGAAATTTCTGAGAATGCTTTCGTCTAGATTTTATGTGAAGATATTCTCATTTGCAACAAAAGCCTCAAAGTGCTCCAAAAATCCACTTGCAGATACTTCAAAACTTCTGTTTCAAAACTGCTCTATGAATACAAGCTTCAAGTTTGTGAGATAAATGCACAGATCTTAAAGAAGTTTCTGAGCATATTTCTTCCGTGTTTTAATGTGAAGGTATTTGTTTTCCACCATGGAATGAAAACTTCCAGATTTTACACAATAGTGTTTCAAAACTGCTCTAAGAAAAGAAAGTTTCAACTCTGAGAGTTGAGTGCACACATCACAAAGCAGGAAATGTTTCTCTCTAGTTTGAATGTGAAGAAATTCCTGTTTCAAACGAAGGCCTCAAAGAACTCAAAATATGCACTTGCAGATTCTGCAGAAACACAGGTTCGTAACTACGCTATCAAAAGGAATGTTCAACTCTGTGATTTGAATGCACAAATCTTAAAGCAGTTTCTCAGAAGGCTTCTGTCTAGTTTTCATTTGAAGATATTTCGTACTCCACTATAGGGCTCCAAGCGCTCTGAATGAACATTTGCCGATTCTACAAAAAGATTGTTTCAAAACTGCTCTATCAAAAGAAAAGTGCAACTGTGTGAGTTGGATGCAAATATCACATAGCAGTTTCAGAGATTGCTTCTGTCTAGTTTTCATATGAAGAATGTCCCGTTTCTAAAGAAGGCCTTAAAGAGATCCAAATAGCCATTTGCAGATTCTGCAAAAAGACTGTTTCAAAACCGCTCTATCAAAAGGAAGGTTCGAATCTGTGTGCTGAATGCACACATAAGAAAGAAGTTTCTGATAATGCTTCTGTCTATTTTTTATGTGAAGACGTTTCCGTTTCCACCGTAGGCCTCCAAGCCCTCCGAATGAAGAGTTGCAGATTCTACGCAATACTCTTTCAAAACTGCTCTAACAAGAGAAAGTTTCAACTCTGTGAGTTGAATGCACACACGACAAAGCAGTTTCAGAGAATGCTTCTTTCTAGTTTCTATGTGAAGATGTTCCCATTTCCAAAGAATGCCTCAAAGAGCTCCAAATACGCAGTTGCAGAATATGCAAGAGACTATTTCAAACCTGCTCTATCCAAAGGAAGGTTGAACCCTGTGAGCTGAATGCACACATCTTAAAGAAGTTTCTGAGAATGCTTCTGTCTAGTTTTTATGTGAATATATTTCCTTTTCCACCATAGGTCACAAAGCGCTCCGTATGAACACTTGCAGATTCTACACAATAGTGTTTCAAAACTGCTCTAACAAGAGAAAGGTTCAACTCTGTGATTTCAGTGCACACATCACAGAGCAGTTTCAGAGAATGCTTCTGTCTAGTTTGTATGTGAAGAAGTTCCCTTTTCCAACGAAGGCCTCAAAGAGCTACAAATATCCACATCCGGATTCTGCAAAAACACTGTTTCAAAACTGCTCTATCAAAAGGAAGGGTCAATTCTGTGAGTTGAATACACACATCAGAAAGAAGTTTCTGAGAATGCTTCTGTCTAGTTTTAATGTGAATATATTTCCTTTTCCACAATAGGCCTCAAAGCACTCCGAAAGAACACTTGCAGATTCTGCAAAAAGAGTGTTTCAAAACTGCTCTATCAAAAGAAATGTTCTGCTCTGTGAGATGAATGCGAACATCACAAAGCAGTTTCAGAGAATGCTTCCGTCTAGTTTTTAGGTGAAGAAATTCCCGTTTCCAACGATCGTCTCGAATAGCTCCAAATATTCACTTGCAGATTCTGCAAAAAGACTGTGTCAAAACTGCTCTATCAAAAGGAAGGTTCAACTCTGTGAGTTGAATGCACACATGATAAAGAAGTTTCTGAGAATGCTTCTGCCCAGTTTTTATGTGATAAAATTTCTTCTTGCACCATAAGCCTCAAAGCGCTCCAAAGTAATACCTGCACAATCCACAAAAAGAGTTTTTCAAAACTGCTCCAGCAACAGAAAGATTCAACTCTGTGATTTGAATGCACACATGACAATGCAGTTTCAGAGAATGCTTCTATCTTGTTTTTATGCGAAGAAATACCCCTTTCCATCGAATGCCTCAAAGAGTACAAAATATCCACTTGCAGATACTGTAAAAACACTGTTTGAAAACTGATCTGTCAAAACTAAGGTTGAACTCTGTGAGTTGAATGCATATATATTAAAGAAATTTCTGAGAATGCTTCTGTCTAGATTTTATGTGAAGATATTCCCGTTTCCAACGAAAGACTCAGAGAGCTCCAGATATCCACTTGCAGATTCTGCAAAAATACTGTTTCAAATATGCTCTATCAATAGGAAGGTTCAACTCTTTGAGTTGAATGCACACTTCAGACAGAAGTTTCTGAGAATTCTTCTGTCCAGTTTTTATGTGAAGATATTTCCTTTTCCACCAAAGGCCTCAAAGTGCTCCATATGAACACTTGTAGATTCTACAGCATAGTGTTTCAAATCTGCTCTAACCAGAAAAAGGTTCAAATCTGCGAGATTAGTGCACACATCACAAATCAGCTTCAGAGAATATTTCTGTCTAGTTTCTATGTGAAGAAATTCCCGTTTCCAACGAAGGCCTCAAAGAGCTCCAAATATCCACTTTTAGATATCACTGTTTCAAAACTGCCCTATTAAAAGGAAGTTTCAACCCTGTGAATTGAATGCACACATCAGAAAGAAGTTTCTGAGAATGCTTCTGCCCAGTTTTAATGTGAAGAGATTTCCTTTTCCACCATAGGCCTCAAAGCGCTCCGAAGGAACACTTGCAGATTCTACACAATAGTGTCTGAAAACTGCTATAACAAGAGAAAGGTTCAACTCTTTGAGTTGAGGGCACACATCACAAAGCATTTTCAGGAAGCGCTTCTGTCTAGTTTGTATGTGAAGAAATTTCCATTTCCAACGAAGGCCGCCAAGAGAACTAAATATCCACTTGCAGATTCTACAAAAACACAGTTTTATAACTGCCCTATCAAAAGGAATGTTCAACTCTTTGAGTTGAATGCACACATCTTAAATCAGTTTCTGAGAATGCTTCTGTCTAGTTTTCATGTGAAGATATTTCATATTCCACTATAGGGCACAAAGTGCTTGGAAAGAACATTTTCCGATTCTACAAAAAGAGTGTTTCAAAACTGCTCTATCAAAAGAAAGGTGCAGCTCTGTGAGTTGAATGGAAATATCACAAAGCAGTTTCAGAGAATGCTTCTGTCTAGAATTTATGTTAAGATATTTAAGTTTGCAAAGAAAGCCTCAAAGTGCGCCAAAAATCGACTTGCAGATTCTGCAAAAAGACTGTTTCAAAACTGCTCAAGCAACAGAAAGGTTCAACTCTGTGAGTTGAATGCAAACATGACAAAGAAGTTTCAGAGAATGCTTCTGTCTAGTTTTTTTGTAAAGAAATTCCCGTTTCCAACGAATGCCTCAAAAAGTTCCAAATATCCACTTACAGATTCTGTAAAACCACTGTTTCTGTTCTATCAAAAGCAAGGTTCAATGCTGTGAGTTGAATGAATACATCTTAAAGAAGTTTCTGAGAATACTTCTGTCTAGATTTTATGTGAAGATATTGCCGTTTTCTGTGAATGCCTCTAAGAGCTCCAAAACTCCAATTGCAGATACTGCAAAATACTGTCTGAAAAGTGCTCTATCAATAGGAAGGTTCCACTCTGTGAGTCGAAAGCACACATCAAAATGAAGTTTCTTTTTTTTTTTTCTTTTACTTTTTAATAGGTAATATTTTTACATGATTCAGAATTTGAAAGGATTCAGTGATAAGTCTATCTGTCCCCTGTATTTTTCCCTGGAGTCATCTGCAAATGTTATTAATTTCATATTTATGTGTCCAGGGATGTCTTGCAGCTATATAAGCAAATATCTTCAAAATAATATGTCTTAATATATTTTTGTACCCCTTTTGTTAAAAGTAATGAATGCATGCTTTACACACTCTTCCACACCTAGATTTCTCATCTAATGCAATATGCCGAGGGGATCTTCCACATCAGTTGTATATCTTAGTTTAGCATTTAAGGCATTTCATCTGCTCAAAATTGTTTCCTGCTGTTTCTCATTATCTTTTTCTGTGAGGCCAATTCTTGCCTTTGGTCTCAATCTTTAGAGTATTATTTTCTAAACTGTGTTTTATATTCACAGACATTCCTCACCCTACCCAACTCCCAAATAAGTCTGGGAAGTGCCAGGTTACACAAGGTTCAGCGTGTCTCTTTTCCGCAGAACTTCTCTGGACTGCAGTAGATTTAATGTCCTAGTCCTCACACTGGCTGTCACAGAAAGGACATGGTGTGCAACCTTTCCCATCTGCATTTGTTCCTGGAACCTTTTCCCTGAGTTCTGAGAATGCTTCTGTCTAGTTTTTATGTGAAGATATTTCCTTTTGAACACAGGCCACAAAGTGCTCCGTAAGATTACCTGCAGGTTCTACACAATAGTGTTTCAAAACTGCTCTAACAAAAGGAAAGTGCATCTCTGTGAGTTGAATGGAAATATCACAAAACAGTTTCAGACAATGATTCTGTCGAGTTTTTATGTGAAGGAAGTTCCGTATCCAAAGAAGGCCTCAAAGAGCTCCAAATATCCACTTTCAAAAACTGCAAAAAGACTGTTTCAAATCTGCTCTATCAAAAGGAAGCTTCAACTCTGTGAGTTGAATGCACAGTTCAGAAAGAAATTTCTGAGAATACTTCTGCCCAGTTTTAATGTTTTCCACCTCAGGCCTCAAAGCGCTCCGTAAGAAAACATGCAGATTCTACACAATAGTGTTTCAAAACTACTCTAACCAGAAAAAGTTTCAACTCTGTGTGATGAGTGCACACATCACAAATCACTTTCAGAGAATGCTTCTGTCTGGTTTGTATGTGAAGAAATTCCCGTTTCCAACGAAGGCCTCAAAGAGCCCCAAATATCCACTTCCAGGTTCTGCAAAAACACTGTTTCAAAACTGCTCTACGAAAAGGAATGTTCAACTCTGTGAATTGAATGCACACATCTTAAATCAGTTTCTGAGAATGCTTCTGTCTAGCTTTCATGTGAAGATATTTCGTATTCCACCATAGGGCTCAAAGTGCTCTGAATGAACACTTTCCGATTCTACAAAAAGAGTGTTTCAAAGCTTCTCTATCAAAAGAAAACTGCATCTCTGTGAGTTGAATGGAAATATCACAAAGCAGTTCCAGAGAATGTTTCTGTCTACTATTTAAGTGAAGAAAGTCCCGTTTCCAAAGAAGGCCTCAAAGAGCTCCAAATATCCACCTGCAGATTCTGCAAAAAGACTGTTTGAAAACTGCTCTATCAAAAGGAACGTTAAACTCTGTGAGTTGAATGCACACATCAGAAAGAAGTTTCTGAGAATGCTTCTGCCTAGTTTCAATGCTAAGATATTTCCTTTTCCAAAATAGGCCTAAAAGCGCTCCGAAAGAACACTTGCAGATACTGCAAAAAGAGTATTTCAAAACTGCTCTATCAAAAGAAATGTTCTACTCTGTGAGTTGAATGCAAATATCACAAAGCAGTTTCAGAGAATGCTTCTGTCTAGTTTTTAGGTGAAGGCATTCCCGTTTCCAGTGAAGGTCTCAAAGAGCTCCAAATATTCACTTGCAGATTCTGCAAAAAGACTGTTTCATAACTGCTCTATCAACAGAAAGGTCCAAGTATGTGAGTTCAATGCACACTTCATAAAGAAGTTGCCGAGAATGCTTTTAACCAGTTTTAATGTGATGATATTTCCTCTTCTACCATAAGCCTCAAAGCCCTCCGAATGAACACTTGCACATTCCACAAAAAGAGTGTTTCACAACTGCTTCCGCAGCAGAAAGGTTCAACTCTATGAGTTGAATGCAAACGTCAAAAAGTAGTTTCTGAGAATGCTTCCGTCTAGTTTTTAGCTGAAGGAATTCCCGTTTCCAATGAAGGTCTCAAAGAGCTCCAAACATTCATTTGCAGATTCTGCAAAAAGGCCGTTTCAAAACTGCTCTATCAACAAAAAGGTTCAACTATGTGAGTTCAATTCACTCATCATAAAGAAGTTTCTGAGAATGCTTTTGCGCAGATTTAATGTGATGATATTTCCTCTTCTACCATAAGCCTCAAAGCCCTCCGAATGAACACTTGCACATTCCACAAAAAGAGTGTTTCACAGCTGCTCCAGCAACAGAAAGGTTCAACTCTGTAAGTTGAATGCATACATGACAAAGCAGTTTCAGAGATTGCTTCTTTCTTATTTTTGGTGAAGAAATTCCCGTTTCCAACGAATGCTTAAAGAGTTCCAAATATCCACTTACAGATTCTGTAAAAACACTGTTTCAAAGCTGCTCTATCAAAAGCAAGGTTCTACTCTGTGAGCTTAATGCACACATCACAAAGCAGTTTCAGAGACTGCTTCTGTCTAGTTTTCGTGTGAAGATATTTCGTATTCCTCTATAGGGCTCAAAGTGCTCTGAATGAACACTTGCCGATACTACAAAAAGAGTGTTTCAAAACTGCTCTATCAAAGGAAATGTGCAACTCTGTGTGTTGAATGCACACATAAGAATGAAGTTTCTGAGAATGCTTCTGTCTAGTTTTCATGTGAAGATATTTCCTTTTCTACCATAGGACTCAAAGCACTCCGAATGAACAGTTGCAGATTCTACACAATAGTGTTTCAAAACTGCTCTAACAAGAGAAATTTCAACACTGTGAGCTGAATGCACACATCTCAAAGTAGTTTCAGAGAAAGCTTCTGTCTGGTTTCTATGTGAAGAACTTCCCATTTACAAGGAAGGCCTCAAAGTGCTCCAAATATCCCCTTGCAGATTATGCAAGAGTCTGTTTCAAAACTACCCTTTCCAAAAGAAGGTTCAACTCTGTGAGTTGAATGCACACATCTTAAAGAAGTTTCTGAGAATGCTTCTTTCTAGTTTTTACGTGAAGATATTTCCTTTTCTTCCACAGGCCTCAAAGCGCTCCGTATGAAAACTTGCAGATTCCACACAATAGTGTTTCAAAACTGCTCTAACCAGAGAAAGTTTCAACTTTGTGTGATGAGTGCACACATGAAAAAGCAGTTTCTGTCTGGTTTGTATATGAAGAAATTTCCATTTCCAACGAAGTCCTCAAAAAGCTCCAAATATCCACTTCGAGAATCTGCAAAAACACTGTTTCAAACCTGTTCTATGAAGAGGAAGGTTCAATTCTGTCAATTGAACGCACACATCTGAAAGCAGTTTTTGAGAATGCTTCTGTCTAGTTTTAATGTGAAGTTATTTCCTTTTCCACCATAGTCCTCAAAGCGCTCCGAAATAACACTTGCAGATTCGGCAAAAAGAGTGTTTCAAAACTGCTCTGTCAAAAGAAATGTTCTAATCTGTGAGTTGAATGCACACATCACAAAGCAGTTTCAGAGAATGCTTCTGTCTAGTTTGTATGTGAAGAAGTTCCCATTTCCAAAGAAGGCCTAAAAGAGCTCCAAATATCCACTTGCAGATTATGCAATAGACTGCTTCAAAACCGCTCCAACCAAAGGAAGGTTCAACTCTGTGAATTGAATGCACACCTCCTAAAGAAGTTTCTGAGAGAGCTTCTGTCTAGATTTTATGTGAACATATTTCCTTTTCCACCATAGATCTCAAAGCGCTCCGAAAGAACACTTGCAGATTCCGCAAAAAGAGTTTTTCCAAAGTGCTCTGTCAAAAGAAATGTTCTACTTTGTGAGTTGAATGCAAACGTCACAAAGCAGTTTCAGAGAATTCTTCTGTCTAGTTTTTAGGTGAAGAAATTCCCGTTTCCAACGAAGGTCTCGAAGGTCTCCAAATATTCACTTGTAGATTGTGCAAAAAGTCTGTTTCAAAACTGCTCTATCAAAAGAAAAGTTCAGCACTCTGAGGTGAAAGCACACATCATAAAGAAGTTTCTGAGAATGCTTCTGCCCAGTTTTTATGTGACTATATTTCCTCTTCCACCATAAGCCTCAAAGCTCTCCGAATGAACACTTGCACATTCCATAAAAAGAGTGTTTCAGAACTGCTCCAGCAACAGAAAGGTTCAACTCTGTGATTTGAATGCACACATGACAAAGCAGTTTCAGAGAATGCTTCCGTCTAGTATTTATGTGAAGATATTTCCTTTAACACCATAGGCCTCAAAGTGCTCTGAATGAACATTTGCAGATTCTACACTATAGTGTTTCAAAACTGCTCTAGCAAGAGAAAGTTTCAACTCTATGAGTTGAGTGCACACATCCAAAAGCAGTTTTAGAAAATGCTTCTGTCTAGTTTGTACGTTAAGAAATTCCCATTTCCACAGAAGGCCTCATAGAGCTCCAAATATCCACTTGCAGATTCTGCAAAAACACTGTTTCATAACTGCCATATCAAAAGGAAAGTTCAATCCTGTGAGTTGAATGCACACATCTTAAATCAGTTTCTGAGAATGCTTCTGTCTAGTTTTCTTGTGAAGATATTTCGTATTCCAATATAGGGCTGAAAGCGCTCTGAATGAACACTTGCCGATTCTACAAAAAGAGTGTTTCAAAACTACTCTATCAAAAGAAAAGTGCAACTCTGTGAGTTGAATGCAAACATCAAAAAGCAGATTCAGAGAATGCTAGTGTCTAGGTTTTATTTGAAGAAAGTCCCGTTTCCAATGATGGCCTCAAAGAGCTCCAAATATCCACTTCCAGATTCTGCAAAAAGACTGTTTCAAAACTGCTCTATCAAAAGGAAAGTTGAACTCTGTGGGTTGAAAGCGCACACCAGAAAGAAGTTTCTGAGAATGCATCTGTCTAGTTTTAATGTGAAGATATTTCCTTTTCCACCATAGGCCACAAAGCGCTTAAAAGAACACTTGTAGATTCTGCAAAAAGGGTGTTTTCAAACTGCTTTATCAAAAGAAGTTTTCTACTTTATGAGTTGAATGCAAACATCAAAAAGCAGTTTCAGAGAATGCTTCTGTCTAGTTTTTAGGTAAAGAAATTCCCGTTTTCAACGAAAGTCTCAAAGAGCTCCAAACGTTCACTTGCAGATTCTTCAAAAAGACTGTTTCAAAACTGTTCTATCAATAGAAAGTTTCAACTCTGTGAGTTGAATGCACACATCAGAAAGAAGTTTTTGAGAATGTTTCTGTATTGTTTTTACGTGAAGATATTTCCTTTTCCACCACAGGCCTCAAAGCGCTCCGTATGAATACTTGCAGTTTCTACACAATAGTGATTCTAAACTGCTCTAACAAGGGAAAGTTTCAGATCTGTGAGTTGAGTGGACACATCACAAAGCAGTTTCTGAAAATACTTCTGTCTAGTTTGTATGTGAAGAAATTCCCGTTTCCAACGAAGGCCTAAAGGAGCTTCAAATATCCACTTGCAGATACTGCAAAAACAGACTGTCATAACTGCTCTGTCAAAACGAATGTTCAACCCTGCGAGTTGAATGCACACATCTAAAATCTGTTTCTGAGAATGCTTCTATCTAGTTTTCATGTGAATATATTTCGTATACCACTATAGGGCTCAAAGCGCTCTGAATGAACTCTTGCCGATTCTACAAAAAGAGTGTTTCAAAACTGCTCTATCAAAAGAAAGGTGCAACTTTGTGAGTTGAATGCACACATCGCAAAGCAGTTTCAGAGAATGCTTCTGTCTAGTTTTTATGTGAAGAAAGTCCCGTTTCCAAAGAAGGCCTCAAAGAGCCCCAAATATCCACTTGCAGATTCTGCAAAAAGACTGATTCAAAACTGCTCTATCAAAAGGAAGGTTGAACTCCGTGAGTTGAATGCGCACATCAGAAAGAAGTTTCTGAGAAGGCTTCTGTCGAGTTTTTATGTGAAGATATTTCCTTTTCCACCATAGGCCTCAAAGTGCTCCGAAAGAATAATTTCAGATTCTGCAAAAAGAGTGATTCAAAACTGCTTTATCAAAGGAAATATTCTACTCTGTGAGTTGAATGTAAACATCAAAAAGCAGTTTCAGAGAACGCTTCTGTCTATTTTTTAGGTGAAGAAATTCCCTTTTCCAAAGTTGGTCTCGAAGAGCTCCAAACATTTACTTGCAGATCCTGCAAAAAGAGTGTATCAAAGATGCTCTGTCAATAGAATGGTTCTACCCTGTGTGCTGAATGCACACATCATAAAGTAGTTTCTGAGAATGTTTCTACCCAGTTTTTATGTGATGATATTTCCTCTTCCACCATAAGCCTCAAAGCGCCCCGAGTGAACACTGGCACATTCCACAAAAAGAATGTTTCAAAACTGCTCTAGCAACAGAAAGGTTCAACTGTGTGAGTTGAATGCACACATGACAAAGCAGTATCAGAGAATGCTTCTGTCTATTTTTTAGATGAAGGAATTCCCGTTTCCAACCAACGTCTCAAAGAGCTCCGAACATTCACTTGCAGATTCTGCAAAAAGACTCTTTCAAAGCTGCTCTATGAATAGGGAGATTCAACTTTGTGAGCTGAATGTACATATGTTAAGGAAATTTCTGAGAATGCTTCTGTCTAGATTTTATATGAAGATATTCCCGTTTCCAACGAAATCTTCAAAGAGCTCCAAAAATCCACTTGCAGATTCTGCAAAAAGACTGTTTCAAAACTGCTCTATCAATAGGAAGGTTTAACTCTGTGAGTTGAAGGCACACATTATAAAGAAGTTTCTGACAATGCTTCTGCCCAGTTTCAATGTGAAGATATTTCACTTTACACCATACAACTCAAAGCGTTCCGAATGAACAATTCCGGATTGTCTACAATAGTGTTACAAAACTGTCCTAACAAGAGAAATGTTCAACTCTGTGAGTTGAGTGCACACATCACAAAGCAGTTTCAGAAAATGCTTCTGTATAGTTTGTACATGAAGAAATTCCCGTTTCCAACGATGGCCTCATAGAGCTCAAAATATCCACTTACACATTCCGCAAAAACACACGTCACAAAGCAGCTGAAAGGAATGTTCAAATCTGTGAGTTGAATGCACACATCTTAAATCAGTTTCTGAGAATGTGTCTGTCAAGTTTTTATGTGAAGTTATTTTTTATTCCAATATAGGGCTAAAAGCGCTCTGAATGAACAGTTGCCGATTCTACAAAAAGAGTGTTTCAAAACTGCTCTATCAAAAGAAAGGTGCAACTGTATGAGTTCAATGCAAACATCACAAAGCAGTTTCAGAGAATTCTTCTGTCTAGATTTTATGTGAAGATATTCCCGTTTCCAATGAAATCCTCAAAGAGCATCAAAATCCAGTTGCAGATACTGCAAAAAGACTGTTTCAAAACTTCTCTATCAATAAGAAGGTTCAACTCTGTGAGTTGAATGCACACATCAGAAAGAAGTTTCTGAGAATGCTTCTGTCTAGATTTTATGTGAAGAAATTCCCTTTTCCAACGAATGCCTCAAAGAGTTCCAAATATCCACTTACAGATTGTGTAAAATCACTGTTCCAAAACTACAATACCAAAAGAAAGGTTCAACTCTGTGAGATGAATGCACACAACTTAAGGAAATTTCTGCAAATGTTTCTGTCTAGATTTTATGTGAAGATATTCCCGTTTCCAATGAAAGCCTTCAGGAGCTCCAAAAATCCACTTGCAGACTCTGCAAAAAGACTGTTTCAAAACTGCTCTATCAACACAAGTTTCAACACTGTGAGTTGAATGCACACTTCATAAAGAAGATTCTCAGAATTCTTCTGCCCAGTTTTAATGTGAAGATACTTCATTTTCCAGCATAGGCCTCAAAGTGCTCCGAATGAACACTTGCAGATTCAACACAATAGTGTTTCAAAAGTGCTCTAACAAGAGAAAGGTTCAACTTTGTGAGTTGAGTGCACGCATCACAAAGCAGTTACAGAAAATGCTTCTGTCTAGTTTATAGGTGAAGAAATTCCCTTTTCCAATGAAGGCCTCAAAGAGCTCAAAATATCCACTTGCACATTCTTAAAAAGCACGCATCACAAAGCAGTTGAAAGGAATGTTCAACTCTGTGAGTTGAATGCACACATCTTTCATCAGTTTCTGAGAATGCTTCTGTCAAGTTTTCATGTGAAGATATTTCGTATTCCAATATAGGACTCAAAGCGTTCGGTATGAACACTTGCAGATTCTACACAATAGTTTTTCAAAACTGCTCTAACAAGAGAAAGGTTCAACTCTGTGAGTTGAGTGCACACATCACAAAGCAGTTTCAGAGAATACTTCTGTCTAGTTTGTATGTGAAGAAATTCCCGTGTCCAATGACGGCCTCAAAGAGCTCCAAATACCCACTTCCAGATGTTGCAAAAACACTGTTTCAAAACTGCTCTATCAAAAGGAAATTTCAACTCTGTGAGTTGAATGCACACATAAGAAAGAAGTTTCTGAGAATGCTTCTGTCTATTTTTTATGTGAAGATATTTTCTTTTCCACTGTAGGCCTCAAAGCGCTGCGAAAGAACACTTGCAGATTCTGTAAAAAGATTGTTTCAAATCTGCTGTATCAAAAGAAATGTTCCACTCAGTGAGGTGAATGGAAACATCATAAAGCAGTTTCAGAGAATGCTTCTCTCTGGGTTTTAGGTGAAGAAATTCCCGTTTCCAAGGAAGGTGTCTAAGCTGCAAACATTCACTTGCTGGTTCTGCAAAAAGACTGTTTCAAAACTGCTCTATCAATAGAAAGGTTCAACTCTGTGAGTTGAATTCACACCTCATAAAGAAGTTTCTGAGAATGCTTCTGCCCAGTTTTTGTGTGATGATATTTCCTTTTCCACCCTAGTCCTCACAGTGCCCCGAATGAACAGTTGCAGATTCTACACAATATTGTTTCAAAACTGCTCTAAGAAGAGAACGTTTCAACTCTGTGGGTTGAATGCACACATCAGAAAGAAGTTTCTAAGAATACTTCTGTCTAGTTATTATGTGAAGATATATCCTTTTCCACCATAGACCTCAAAGCTCTCCGTATGAACAGTTGCAGATTCCACACAATAGAGTTTCAAAACTGCACTAACAAGAGAAAGATTCAACGCTGTGAGTTGAATGCACACATCACAAAGCAGTTTCAGAGAATGCGTCTGTCTACTTTGTATGTGAAGAAGTTCCCATTTCCAAAGAAGGCCTCAAAGAGCTCCAAATATCCACTTACAGATTATGCAAGAGACTGTTTCAAAACTGATCTATCCAAAGGAAGGTTCAACTCTGTGAGTTGAATGCACACGTCTTAAAGTAGTTTGTGAGAATGCTTCTGTCTATTTTTTATGTGGAGATATTTCCTTTTCCACCATAGGCCTCAAAGCACTCCGAAAGAACACTTGCAGATTCCACATAAAGAGTGTTTCCAAACTGCTCCGTCAAAACAGATGTTCTACTCTGTGAGTTGAGTGCAAGTTTCACAAATCATTTTCAGAGAATGCTTCTATCTAGTTTTTAGGTGAAGAAATTCCCGTTTCCAATGAAGGTCTTGAAGGGCTCCAAATATTCACTTGCAGATTGTGCAAAAATTGTGTTTCAAAACTGCTCTATCAAAAGAAAATTTCAGCTCTTTGAGGTGAATGCACATGTCATAAAGAAGTTTCTGAGAATGCTTCTGCTCAGTTTTTATGTGATGAATTTTTCTTTACCACAATATGCCTCAAAGCGCTCCAAATGAACACTTGCACATCCCATAAAAAGAGTTTTTCAAAACTGCTCCAGCAACAGAATGGTTCAACTCTGTGAGTTGAATGTACTCATGATCAAGCAGTTTCAGAGAATGCTTCTGTCTAGTTTTTATGTGAAGATATTTCGTTTACCACCATAGGCCTCAAAGCACTCCAAATGAACACTTGCAAATTCTACACTGTAGTGTTTCAGAACTGCTCTAAGAAGAAGAAGGTTCTACTCTGTGGTTTGAGTGCACACATTGCAAAGCAGTTTCAGAAAATGCTTCTGTCTAGTTTGTATGTGAAGAAATGCCTGTATCAAACGAAGACCTCAAACAGCTCCAAATATCCACTTACAGATTCTGCAAAAACACAGTTTCATAACTGCCCTATCAAAGGAATGTTCAACCCTGTGAGTTGAATGCATATATCTTAAATCAGTTTCTCAGAATGCTTCTGTCTAGTTTTCTTCTGAAGATATTTCATATTGCAATATACGGCTCAAAGCGCTCTGAATGAACACTTGCCGATTCTACAAAATGAGTGTTTCAAAACTGCTCTATCAAAGGAAAGGTGCAACTCTGTGAGATGAATGCAAACATCACAAAGCAGTTTCAGAGAATGCTTCTGTCTAGATTTTATGTGAAGATATTCCCTTTTCCAATGAAAACCTCAAAGAGCGCCAAAAATCCACTTGCAGTTACTGCAAAAAGACTGTTTCAAAACAGCTCTATCAATAGGAAGGTTCAACTCTTTGGGTTGAATGCACACAACATAAAGAAGTATCTGAGAATGCTTCTTTCTTGTTTTTATGTGGAGATATTTCCTTTTCCACCATAGACCTCAAAGCACTCCGTATGAACACTTGAAGATTCACCACAATAGTGTTTCAAAACTGCACTAACAGCAGAAAGTTTCAAGTCTGTGAGTTGAGTGCACACAACAGAAAGCAGTTTCAGAGACTGCTTCTGTCTAATTTGTATGTGAAGAAATTCCCATTTCCAACGAAGAGCTCAAAGAGGTCTAAATATCCGCTTCCATATTCTGCAAAAATACTGTTTCAAAACTGCACCATCAAAAGAAATTTCAACTCAGTGAGTTGAATTCACACATCAGAAAGAAGTTTCTGAGAATGCTTCTGCCCTGTTTTAATGTGAAGATATTTCCTTTTCCACCATAGTCCTCAAAGCGCTTCTAATGAACACTTACAGATATTACACAATAGTTTTTCAAAACTGCTCTAAGAAGAGAAAGTTTCAACTCTGTGAGTTGAGTGCACAGATCACAAAGCAGTTTCAGAACATTCTTCTGTCCAGTTTGTATGTGAAGAAATTCCCTTTTCCAAGGAAGGCCTCAAAGAATTCCAAATATCCACTTGCAGATTCTCCAAAAATACAGTTTTGTAACTGCCCTATCAAAAGGAATGTTCAACTCTCTGAGTTGAAAGCACACATCTTAAATCAGTTTCTGAGAATGCTTCTGTCTTGTTTTCATGTAAAGATATTTCGTATTTCACTATAGGGCTCCAAGCGCTCTGAATGAACACTTTCCAATTCTCAAAAAGAGTGTTTCAAAACTGCCCTATCAAAAGAAAGGTATAACTCTGTCAGTTGAATGTAAACATTAGAAAGCAGTTTCAGAGAAAGCTTCTGTCTACATTTTATGTGAAGAAAGTCCCGTTTGCAAAGAAGGCCTCAAAGAGCTCAAAATATCCACTTGCAGATTCTGCAAAAAGACTGTTTCAAAACTGCTCTATCAAAAGGAAAGTTCAACTCTGTGAGTTCAATGCACACATCCGATAGAAGTTTCTGAGAATGCTTGTGTCTAGTTTCCATGTGAAGATATTTCCTTTTCCACCATTGGCCTCAAAGCGCTCTGCATGAACTGATGCGGATTCTACACAATAGAGTTTCAAAACTGCTCTAACCAGAGAAAGGTTCAACTCTGTGAGTTGAATGCACACATCTTAAAGAAGTTTCTGAGAATTCTTCTGTCTAGTTTTTATGTGAAGATATTTCCTTTTCCACCATAGGCCTCAAAGCTCTCCGAAAGAACACTTGCAGTTTCCGCAAAAAGAGGGTTTCAAAATTGCTCTGTCAAAAGAAATGTTCTACTCTGTGAGTTGAATGCAAAAAGTCACAAAGCAGTTTCAAAGCATGCTTCTGTCTAGTTTTTAGGTGAAGAAATTCCCGTTTCCAACGCATGTCTCTAAGGGTTCCAAATATTCACTTGCAGATTGTTCAAAAAGACTGTTTCAAAACTGCTCTATCAAAAGGAAAGTTCAGCTCTTTGAGGTGAATGCACACATCATAAAGAAGTTTCTGAGAATGCTTCTGCCCAGTTTTTATGTGATGATATTTCCTCTTCCACCATAAGCCTCAAAGCGCTCCGAATGGATACTTGCACATTCCACAAAAAGAGTGTTGCAAAACTGTTACCGCAACAGAAGTGTTCAATTCTGTGAGTTGAATGCACACATCAGAAAGTAGTTTCTTAGAATGCTTCTGTCTACTTTTTATGTGAAGATATTTCCTTTTCCACCACAGGCCTCAAAATGCTCCATATGAGCACTTGCAGATTCTACACAATACTGTTTCAAAGCTGCTCTGACATGAGAAACGTTCAACTCTGTGAGTTGAGTGCACACATCACATAGCAGTTTCAGAGAATGCTTCTGTCTAGTTTGTATGTGAAGAAATTCCCGTTTCCAACGAAGGCCTCAAAGAGCTCCAAATATCCATTTGCAGATTCTGCAAAAACACTCTTTCAAAACTGCTCTATGAAAAGGAAGGTTCAACCCTGTGAGCTGAATGCACACATCAAAAAGGGGTTTCTGAGAATGCTTCTGCCCAGTTTTAATGTGAAGGTATTTCTTTTTCCATCATAGGCCTCAAAGCGCTCCAAATGAACACTTGCAGATTCTACACAATATTGTTTCAAAACTGCTATAACAAGTGAAAGGTTCAACTCTGTGAATTGAGTGTACACATCACAAAGGAGTTTCAGAAAATGCTTCTGTCTAGTTTGAACGTGAAGAAATTCCCGTTTACAACGAAGGTCTCAAAGAGATCCAAATCTCCACTTGCAGATGCTGCAAAAACACAGTTTCATAACTGCCCTATCAAAATGAATGTTCACCCCTGTGGGTTGAATGCACACATCTTAAATCAGTTTCTGACAATGCTTCTGTCTAGTTTTCATATGAAGACATTTCGTAATCCACTATAGTGCTCAAAGCGCTCTGAATGAACACTTGCGGATTCTACAAGAAGGGTGTTTCAAAACTGCTCTATCAAAAGAAAGGTGCAACTGTGTGAGTTGAAAGCAAACATCACAAAGCTGTTTCAGAGAATGCTTCCTTCTGGTTTTTACGTGAAGAAAGTCCCGTTTCCAAAGAAGGCCTCAAAGAGCTCCAAATATCCACTTGCAGATTCTGCAAAAAGACTGTTTGGAAACTGCTCTATCAAAAGGAAGTTTGAACTTTGTGAGTTGAAGGCACACATCCGAAAGAAGTTTCTGAGAATGCTTCTCCCCGGTTTTTATGTGATGACATTTCCTCTTCCACCATAAGCCTCAAAGCACTCCGAATGAACACTTGCACATTCCACAAAAAGAGTGATTTAAAACTGCTTCAGCAACAGAAAGGTTCAACTCTGTGGGTTGAATGCACACATGACAAAGCAGTTTCAGAGACTGCTTCTGTCTAGTTTTTCTGTGAAGAAATTCCCGATTCCACAGAATGCCTCAAGGAATTCCAAGTATTCACTTACAGATTCTGCAAAAACACTGTTTCAAAACTGCTCTATCAAAAGGAAGGTTCAACTCTGTGAGTTGAATGCATACATGACAAACCAGCTTCAGAGAATGCTTCTGTCTAGTTTTTATGTGAAGAAATTCCCGTTTCCAGCGACTGCCTCAAATAATTCCAAATATCCACTTATAGATTCTGTAAAAATACTCTTTTAAAGCTGCTCTATCAAAAGTAAGGTTCAAATCTCTGAGTCGAATTCGCACATCTTAAAGATATTTCTGAGAATGCTTCTGTCTAGATTTTATGTGAAGAATTTCCCATTTCCAAATGAGGCCTCAAATTGCTCTAAAAATCCACTTCCAGATTCTGCAAAAACACTGTTTCAAAACTGCTCTATCAAAAGGAAGGTTCAACTCTGTGAGTTGAATGCATACATGACAAACCAGCTTCAGAGAATGCTTCTGTCTAGTTTTTATGTGAAGAAATTCCCGTTTCCAGCGACTGCCTCAAATAATTCCAAATATCCACTTATAGATTCTGTAAAAATACTCTTTTAAAGCTGCTCTATCAAAAGTAAGGTTCAAATCTCTGAGTCGAATTCGCACATCTTAAAGATATTTCTGAGAATGCTTCTGTCTAGATTTTATGTGAAGAATTTCCCATTTCCAAATGAGGCCTCAAATTGCTCTAAAAATCCACTTCCAGATTCTGCAAAAACACTGTTTCAAAACTGCTCTATCAAAAGGAAGGTTCAACTCTGTGAGTTGAATGCATACATGACAAACCAGTTTCAGAGAATGCTTCTGTCTAGTTTTTATGTGAAGAAATTCCCGTTTCCAGCGACTGCCTCAAATAATTCCAAATATCCACTTATAGATTCTGTAAAAATACTCTTTTAAAGCTGCTCTATCAAAAGTAAGGTCCAAATCTGTGAGTCGAATTCGCACATCTTAAAGATATTTCTGAGAATGCTTCTGTCTAGATTTTATGTGAAGAATTTCCCATTTCCAAATGAGGCCTCAAATTGCTCTAAAAATCCACTTCCAGATTCTGCAAAAACACTGTTTCAAAACTGCTCTATCCAAAGGAAGTTTCAATTCTGTGAGTTGAATGCACACATCAGAAAGAAGTTTCTGACCATGGCTCTGTCTGGTTTTTATGTGAAGATATTTCCTTTTCCACCACAGGCCTCAAAGCGCTCTGAAAGAACACTTGCAGATTCTGCAAAAAGAGAGTTTCAAAACTACTCTATCAAAAGAAATGTTCTACTCTTTGAGTTGAATGCAAACATCAAAAAGTAGTTTCAGAGAATGCTTCTGTCTAGTTTTTAGGTGTAAATATTCCCGTTTCCAATGAAGGTCTCGAAGAGCTCCAAATATTCTCTTGCAGATTCTGCAAGAACGTTGTTTCAAACAACTCTGTCAAAAAGAAGGTTCAACTCTGTGAGTTGAATGCACACATCTGAAAGAAGTTTCTGAGAATGTTTTTGTGTAGTTTTTATGTGAAGATATTTCCTTTTCCACCGTAGGCTTCAAAGCGCTCTGGATGAGCAGTTGCAGATTCTACACAATAGTGTTTCAAAACTGCTCTAACAAGGGAAAGGTTCATCTCTGAGTTGCATGCAGACATCATAAACAATTTCTGAGAATGCTTCTGCCCAGTTTTTATGTGATGCTATTTTCTCTTCCACCATAAGTCTTAAAGCACTCCGAATGAACTCTTGCACATTCCACAAAAAGACTTTTCAAAACTGTTCCAGCAACAGAACGCTTCAACTCTGTGAGTTGAATGCACACATGACAAAGCAGTTTCAGAGAATGCTTCTGTCTAGTTTTCATGTGAGGAAATTCCCGTTTCCAATGAATGCCTCAAGGGGTTCCAAATATCCAATTACAGATACTGTAAAAACACTGATTCAATACTGCTCTCTCAAAAACCAGGTTCAACTCTGTGTGTCGAATGCACACATCTTAAAGAAATTTCTGAGAATGCTTCTGTCTAGATTTTATGTGAAGATATTGCCGTTTCCAAAGAAAGATTCCGAGAGCTCCAAAAATCCACTTGCAGATTCTGTAAAAACACTCTTTCAAAACTGCTCTTTACAAAGGAAGGTTCAACTCTGGGAGATGAATGCACACATCTTAAAGAAGTTTCTGAGAATTCTTCTGTCTAGTTTTTATCTAAAGATATTTCCTTTTCCACAATAGGCCTCAAAGCGCTCTGAATGAACACTTGCAGATTCTGCAAAATAGTGTTTCAAAACTTCTGTAGGAAGAGAAAGGTTCAGCCCTCTGAGTTGGGGGCACACATCACAAAGCAGTTTCACAGAATGCTTCTGTCTAGTTTGTATGTGAAGAAATTCCCGTTTCCAACGATAGCCTCAAAGAGCTCCAAATTTCCACTTCCAGTTTCTGCAAAAGCACTGTTTCAAAACTGCTCTATCAAAACGAAGGTTCAACTCTGTGAGTTGAATGCACATACCAGAAAGAAGTTTCTGAGAATGCTTCTGTCTAGTTTTAATGTGAAAGTAATTCCTTTTCCAAAGTAGGCCTCAAAGCACTCCGAGAGATCACTTGCAGATTCTGCAAAAAGACCGTTTCTAAACTGCTCTATGAAAAGAAATGTTCTACTCTGTGAGTTCAAGGCAAACATCACAAAGAAGTTTCAGAGTATGCTTCTGTCTCGTTTTTAGGTGAAGAAATTCCCGTTTCCAATGAAGGACTCAAAGAGATCAAATCATTCACTTGTAGATTCTGCAAAAGACTGTTTCAAAGCTGCTCTCAATAGAAAGGTTCTACTCTGTGAGTTGAATGAACGCATCATAAAGATGTTGATGAGAATGCTTCCGCCCAGTTTTTATGTGATGTTATTTCCTCTTCCACCATAAGCCTCAAAGCGCTTCAAATGAACACTTGCACCTTCCACGAAAAGAGTGTTTCAAAACTCTTCAAGCAACAGAAAGTTGCTACCCTGTGAGTTGAATGCACACATGACAAAGCATTTTCACAGAATTCTTCTGTCTAGTTTGTATGCAAAGAAATTCACGTTTTCACCGAATGCGTCAAAGAGATCAAAATATTCACTTGCAGATTCTGCAAAAACACTGTTTCATATCCACCCTAAAAAAAGGATTGTATAACACTGTGAGTTGAATGCTCACATCTTAAATCAGTTTCTGAGAATGCTTCTGTCTAGTTTTCTTGTGAAGATATTTCGTATTCCAACATAGGGCTCAAAGCAGTCTGAATGAACACTTGATGATTCTACAAAAAGAGTGTTTCAAAACTGCTCTATCAAAAGAAATGTGCAACTATGTGAGTTGAATGCAAACATCACTAAGCAGTTTAAGAGAATGCTTCTCTCTAGTTTTTATATGAAGAATGTCCTTTTTCTAAAAAGGCCTCAAAGAGCTCCAAATATCCACTTCCAGATTCTGCAAAAACACTCTTTCAAAACTGCTCTATCAATAGGAAAGATCAACTCTGTGAGTTGAATGTGCACATCAGAAAGTAGTTTCTGAGAATGCTTCTGTCTAGTTTTAATGTGAAGATGTTTGCTTTTCCACCATAAGCCTCATAGCACTCGGTAAGAAAACTTGCAGATTCTACAAAATAGATTTTCAAAGCTGCTCTAACAAGAGAAACGTTCAACTCTGTGAGATAAGTGCACACATCATAAAGCAGTTTCAGAGAATGCTTCTGTCTAGTTTTTAGGTGAAGAAATTCCCGTTTCCAACGAAGGTCTCGAAGACCTCCAATCATTCACTTGCAGATTCTGAAAAAGACTGTTTCAAAACTGCTCTATCAAAAGGAAGATTCAAATCGGTGTTTTGAGTGTACACATCATAAAGAAGTTTCTGAGAATGCTTCTGTCTAGTTTTTATGTGAAGACATTTCCTCTTCCACCATAGGCCTCAAAGCCCTAAGAATGAACAGTTGAAGATTCGGCACCATAGTGTTTCAAAACTCCTCTAACAAGAGAAAGTTTCAACTCTGTGAGCTGAATGCACACATGAGAAAGCAGTTTCAGAGAATGCTTCTGTCTACTTTCTACGTGAAGATGTTTCCATTTCCAAAGGAGCCCTCAAATTGCTCCAAATATCCACTTGCAGATTCTGCAAAAAGACTGTTTCAAAACTGCTCTATCAAAAGGAAGTTTCAACTCTGTGTGTTGAATGCACACATCAGAAAGAAGTTTCTGAGAATGCTTCTGTCTAGTTTTTATGTGAAGATATTTCCTTTTCCACCACAGGCCTCAAAGAACTCCGTAAGAAAATTGTAGATTCTACACAATAGTGTTTCAAAACTGTTCTAACAAGAGAGACGTTCAACTCTGTGAGCTGAGTGCACACATTAGAAGTCAGTTTCAGAGAATGCTTCTGTCTAGTTTGCATGTGAAGAAATTCCCGTTTCCAACAATGTCCTCAAAGAGCTCCAAATATCAACTTCCAGACTCTGCAAAAACACTGCTTCAAAACTGCTCTATGAAAAGGAAGGTTCAACACTTTGAGTTGAGTGCACACATCAGAAAATGTTTGTGAGAATGCTTCTGCCCAGTTTTTATGTGATGATGTTTCTTCTTGCACCATAAGCTTCAAGAAATTTCTGAGAATATTTCTGTCTAGAATTTATGTGAAGATATTCCCGTTTCCAACGAAAGCCTTAAATAGCTCCAAAAATCCACTTGCAGATTCTGCAAAAAGACTCTTTCAAACCTGCTCTATCAATAGGAAGGTTCAATACTGTGAGTTGAATGCACACATCATACAGAAGTTTTTGAGAATGCCTCTGTCTAGTTTTAATGTGAAGATATTTCCTCTTCCACAAGAGGCCTCAAAGTGCTCCGTATGAACATTTGCAGATTCTACACAGTACTGTTTCAAAACTGGTCTATCCAGAGAAAGGTTGAACTCTGCGAATTGAGTGCTCACATCACAAAGCAGGTTCAGACAATGCTTCTGTCTAGTTTCTATGAATCCCGTTTCCAGTGAAGGCCTCAAAGAGCTCCAAACATTCAATTGCAGATTCTGCAAAAAGATTGTTTCAAAACTGCTCTATGAATAGAAAGGTTCAACTGTGTGAGTTGAATGCACACATCATAAAGGAGTTTCTGAGAATGCTTCTGCCCAGGTTTTATGTGATGAGGCTTCCTCTTCCACCATAAGCCTCAAAGCTCCCCGAATGAACACTTGCACATTCCAAAAAAAGACAGTTTCAAAACTGCTCCAGCAACAGAAAGCTTCAAATCAGTGAGTTGAATGCACACATGACAAAGCAGTTTCAGAGAATGCTTCTGTCTAGGTTTTATGTGAAGAAATTCCCGTTTCCAATGAATGCCTGAAAGAGTCCAAATATCCACTTACAGATACTATAAAAAGACTGTTTCAAAACTGCTCTATAAAAAACAAGTTTCAACTGTGTGAGTTGAATGCACATATCTTAAAGAAATTTCTGAGAATGCTTCTGTCTAGATTTTATGTGAAGATATTACGGTTTCCAAAGAAATCCTCAAAGAGCTCCAAAAATCCACTTGCAGATTCGGCAAAAACACTGTATAAAACTTCTCCATAAATAGGAAGGTTCAAATTTGAGACTTGAATGCACACATCATAAAGTAGTTTCTGAGAATGCTTCTGTCCAGTTTGAATGTGAAGTTATTTCCTTTTCCACCATAGGCCTCAAAGCGCTCCAAATGAACACTTGCAGATTCTACAGAATAGTTTTTCAAAAGTGCTCTAAGAAGAACAAGTTCAACTCTGTGATTTGAGTGCACACATCACAGAGCAGTTTCCGAAAATACTTCTGTATAGTATGTATGTGAAGAAATTCCCGTTTACAACGAAGGCCTCAAACAGCTCAAAACATCGACTTGCAGATTCTGCAAAAACACAGTTTCATAACTGTCCTATAAAAAGGAATGTTCAACCCTGTGAGTTGAATGCACACATCTTAAATCAGTTTCTGAGAATGTCTACGTCTAGTTTTCTTGTGAAGATATTTCGTATTCCAATATAGGGCTCAAAGCACTCTGAAAGAACAGATGCCGATTCTACAAAAAGATTGTTTCAAAACTGCTCTATCAAAAGAAAAGTGCAAATGTGTGAGTTGGATGCAAATATCACAAAGCAGTTTCAGGATTGCTTCTGTCTAGTTTTTATATGAAGAAATTCCGGTTTCTAAAAAAGGCCTGAAACAGCTCCGAATATCCACTTGCAGATTCTGCAAAAAGACTGTTTCAATACTGGTCGATCAAAAGAAAGGTTCAACACTGTGAGTTGAATGCACACATCATAAAGAAGTTTCTAAGAATGCTTCTGCCCAGTTTTTATTTGAAGATATTTCCTTTTCCACCATAAGCCTCAAAGCGCTCTGAATGAATACTTGCACATTTCACGAAAACAGTGTTTCAAAACTGTTCCAGAAACAGAAAGGTTCAACTCTGTGAGTTTAATGCACACATCATAAAGAAGTTTCTGAGAATGCTTCTGTTTAGTTTTTAAGTGAAGATATTTCCCTTTCCACCACAGGCCTAAAAGCGCTCCGAATGAATACTTGCAGGTTCTACACAATAGCGTTTCAAAACTGCTCTAACAAAAGAAACGTTCAAATCTGTAAATGGAGTGCACACATCACAAAGCAGTTTCAGAGAATGCTGCTGTCTAGTTTGTATGTGAAGGAATTCCCGTTTCCAACGAAGGCCTCAAAGAGCTCCAATTATTCGCTTACGGATTGTGTAAAAACACTGATTCAAAACTGAACTATCAAAAGCAATGTTCCACTCTGTGTGTTGTATGCACACATCATAAAGAAATTTCTGCAAATGTTTCTGTCTAGATTTTATGTGAAGACATTCCTGTTTCCAACGAAAGCTGCAAGGAGCTTCAAAAATCCACTTGCAGATTCTGCAAAAAGACTGTTTCAAAACTGCTCTATCCATACAAGTTTCAACTCTGTGAGTTGACTGCACACATCATAAAAAATTTTCTCAGAATGGTTCTGCCGAATTTTAATGTGAAGATATTTCATTTTCCAGCATAGGACTCAAAGCGCTCCGAATGAACACTTGCAGATTCTACACAATAGCGTTTTAAAACTGCTTTAACAAGAGAAAGTTACAACTTTTTGAGTTGAGTGCACGCATCAAACAGAACTTTCAGAAAATGCTTCTGTCAAGTTTGTATGTGAAGAAATTCCCGTTTCCAAAGAAGGCCTCAAGGAGCTCCAAATATTCACTTCCGGATTCTGCAAAAACAACGTTTCAAAAGTGCTCCATGAAAAGGAAGGTTGAACTCTGTGAGTTGAATGCACGCATCTTAAAGAAGGTTCTGAGAATGCTTCTGTCTAGTTTTTATGTGAAGATATTTCTTTTTCCACCATGGGCCTCAAAGTGCTCCGAATGAACACTTGCAGATTCTTCAAAAAGAGTGTTTCAAAACTGTTCTATCAAAAGAAATCTTCTACTCTGTGAGTTGAATGCAAACATCACAAAGCAGTTTCAGAGAATGCTTCTGTCTAGTTTTTAGGTGAAGAAATTACCGTTTCCAAAGAAGGTCTCGAATAGCCGCAAATATTCACTTGCAGATTCTGCAAAAAGACTTTGTCAAAACTGCTCTATCAAAAGGAATGTTCAACTTTGTGAGTTGAATGCACACATCATAAAGAAGTTTCGGAGAATCCTTCTGCCCTGTTTTTATGTGATGATATTTCTTCTTGCACCGTAAGCCTCAAAGTGCACCGAATTAACATTTGCACATTACACAAAAAGAGTTTTTCAAAACTGCTCCAGCAACAGAAAGATTCTACTCTATGAGTTGAATGCACACATTACAATGCAGTTTCAGAGAATTCTGTCTCGTTTTTATGTGAGGAAATTCCCGTTTCCATCGAATGCCTCAAAGGGATCAAAATATCCATTTACAGATACGGTAAAAACACTTTTTCAAAACTGCTCTATCAAAAGCAAGGTTCAACTGTGTGAGTTGAAGGCACACATCTTAAAGAAATTTCTGAGAATGCTTCTGTCTAGATTTTATGTGAAGATATTCCCGTTTCCATCGAAAGCCTCAAAGAGCTCCAAAAACCAACTTTCATATACTGCAAAAAGACTGCCTCCAAACTGCTCAATCAATAGGAAGGCTCAACTCTGTGAGTTGAATGCACACATCACAAAACAGTTTCAGAGATTGCTTCTGTCTAGTTTGTATGTGAAGAAGTTCCCATTTCCAAAGAAGGCCTCAAAGAGCTCCAAATATCCACTTGTAGACTGTGCAAGAGACTGTTTCAAAACTGCTCTATCCAAAGGAATGTTCAAGCCTGTGAGTTGAATGCACTTACCAGAAAGAAGTTTCTGAGAATGCTTCTGTCTAGTTTTGTTGTGAATATATTTCGTATTCCAATATAGGGCTCAAAGCGCTCAGAGTGAACACTTGCTGATTCTACAAAAAGAGTGTTTCAAAACTGCTCTATCAAAAGGAAGGTGCAATTTTGTGAGTTGAATGCATATATCACAAAGCTGTTTCAGAGAATGCTTCTGTCGGGTATTTTTGTGAACAAGAACCGTTTCCAAAGAAGTCCTCAAATAGCTCCAAATATCCACATGCAGATTCTGCAAAAAGACAGTTTCAAAACTGCTCTATCAAAAGGAAGGTTCAACTCTGTGAGTGGAATGCACACATCAGAAAGAAGTTTCTGAGAATGCTTCTGTCTAGTTTTAATGTGAAGATATTTCGTTTTCCACAATAGGCCTCAAAGCTCTCGGAAAGAACACTTGCAGATTCTGCAAAAAGAGTGTTTCAAAACTGCTCTATCAAAAGAAATGTTCTACTCCGTGAGTTGAATGCGAACATCACAAAGCAGTTTCAGAGAATGCTTCTGTCTAGTTTTTAGGTGAAGAAATTCCCGTTTCCAACGAAGGTCTCAAACAAATCCAAACATTCACTTGCAGATTCTGGAAGAAGACTGTTTCAAAACTGCTCTATCAATAGAAAGGTTCAATTCTGTGAGTTGAATGCTCACATCATAAAGAAGTTTCTGAAAATGCTTCAGCCCTGTTTTTATGTTATTTCCTCTTCCACCGTAAGCCTCAAAGCGCTCTGAATGAACACTTGCACTTTCCACAAAAAGAGTCTTTCAAGACGGCTCCAGCAATATATAGGTTCAACTCTGTGAGTTGAATGCATGCATCATAAAGAAGTTTCTGAGAATGCTTCTGTCCAGTTTTTATATGAAGATATTCCCGTTTCCATCGAAGGCCTCAAAGAGCTCCAAATATCTACTTCCAGATTCTGGAAAAGCACTGTTTCGAGACTGCTCTATCAAAAGCCAGTTTCAACTCTGTGAGTTGAATGCACACATCTTAAGGAAATTTCTGAGAATACTTCTGTCTATATTTTATGTGTTGATATTACCGTTTACAATGAAAGCCTCAAAGAGCTCGAAATATCCACTAGCAGATGCTGCAAAAAGACTGTCTCGAATGTGCTCTATCAATAGGAAGGTTCAACTATGTGAGTTGAATGCACACATCAAAAAGAAGTTTCTGAGAATGCTTCTGTCTAGTTTTTATGTGAGGATATTTCCTTTTCCACCACAGGCTGCAAAGCGCTCTGGATGAATACTTGCAGGTTCTACACAATAGTGTTTCAAAACAGCACTAACAAAAGAAACGTTCAACTCTGTGAGTTGAGTGCACACATCACAAAGTGCTTTCAGAGAATGCTTCTATCTAGTTTGTATGTGACTAAATTCCCGTTTCCAACGAAGGCATCAAAGAGCTGCAAATATCCACTTCCAGATACTGCAAAAACACTCTTTCAAACACTTCACAGATTCTTTCAAAACTCTTTCAAATCTCCTCACAGAGTCAACACTGTGAGTTGAAAGCACACATGAGATAGAAATTTCTGAGAATGGTTCTGCCCAGTTTTAATGTAAAGATATTTCATTTTACACCATAGGCCTCAAAGCACTCCGAATGGACACTTGCGGATTCTACACAATAGTGTTTCCAAACTGCTCTAACAAGAGAAAGGTTCAACTCTGTGTGTTGAGTGCACACATCACAAAGCAGTTTCAGAAAATGCTTCTGTCTAGTGTGTATGTGAAGAAAATCCCGTTTCCAACACAGGCCTCAAAGAGCTCCAAATATCCACTTGCAAATTCCGAAAAATCACAGTTTCATAACTGCCCCATCAAAAGGAATGTTCAAACCTGTGAGTTGAATGCACATATCTTAAATCAGTTTCTGAGAATGCTTCTGTCTAGTTTTCATGTGAAGATATTTCGTATTCCTCTATAGGGCTCAAAGCGCTCTGAATGAACACTTTCCTATTCTACAAAAAGAGTGTTTCAAAACTGCTCTATCAAAACAAAGGTGCAACTGTGCGAGTTGAGTGCAAACATCACAAAGCACTTTCAGAGAACGTTTCTGTCTAGTTTTTATGTGACGAAAGTCCTGTTTCCAAAGAAGACCTCAAAGAGCACCAAATATCCACTTTCAGATTCTGCAAAAAGACTATTTCAAAACTAGTCTATGAAAAGCAAGGTTCAACTCTGTGAGTTGAATGCACACATCACAAAGCAGTTTCAGAGAATGCTTTTGTCTAGTTTGTATGTGAAAAAGTTCCCATTTCCAAAGAACACCTCAAAGAGTTCCAAATATCCACTTGTAGATTAGGCAAGAGACTGTTTCAAAACTGCTCTAACCAAAGGAAGGTCCAACTCTGTGAGTTGAATGCACACATCTCTAAGAAGTTTCTGAGAATGCTTCTCTCTAGCTTTTATGTGAAGATATTTCCTTTTTCACCAAAGGCCTCAAAGCGCTCTGAGTAAATTCTTGCAGATTCTACACAAAATTATTTCAAAAGCGCTCTAACAAAAGAAACTTTCAACTCTGTGAGTTGACTGCAAACATCACAAAGAAGTCTCAGAGAATGCTTGTGACTAGTTTGTATGTGAAAATATTCCCTTTTCCAATGAAGGCCTCAAAGAGCTCCAAATATCCACTTCCATATTCTGCAAAAACACTCTTTCAAAACTGCTGTATGAAAAGGAAGTTTCAAACCTGTGAGTTGAATGCACAGGTCAGAATGAACTTTCTGATAATGCTTCTGCCTATTTTTAATGTGAAGATATTTCCTTTTAAACAATAGGCCTCAAAGTGCTCCAAATTAACACTTGCGGATTTTACAAAATAGTGTTTCAAAACTGCTCTAACAAGAGAAAGGTTCAACTCTGTGAGTTGAATGCACACATCACAAAGCAGTTTCAGACAATGTTTCTGTCTAGTTTGTATTTGAAGAAATTCCCTTTTCCAACGAAGGCCTAAAAGAGCTCCAAATTTCCACTTGCAGATTCTGCAAAAAGACGGTTTCAAAACTGCTTTATCAAAAGGAAGGTTCAAATCTGTGAGCGGAATGCATACATCAGAAAGAAGTTTCTGAGAATGCTTCTGTCTAGTTTTAATGTGAAGATATTTCCTTTTCCACCGTAGGCCTCAAAGCTCTCCGAATGGACACTTGCAGATCCTGCAAAAAGAATGTTTAAAAACTGCACTACCAAAAGAAATGTTCTACTCTGTGAGTTGAAAGCAAACATCACAAAGCAGTTTGAGAGAATGCTTCTGTCTAACTTTTAGGTGAAGATATTCCCGTTTCCAACGAAGGTCTCAAAGAGCTCCAAACATTCACTTGAAGATTCTGCAAAAAGAGTGTTTCAAAACTGCTCTATCAATAGAAAGGTTCAACTCTGTGAGTTGAAGGCACACATCATAAAGAAGTTTCTGAGGATGATTCTGCCCAGTTTTTATGTGATGATAAATCCTCTTACCCCTTAAGCCTCAAAGTGCTTCGAATGAACACTTGCACAATCCAGAAAAAGAGTGTTTGAAAACTGCTCCAGCAAGAGGAATGTTCAACACTGTGAGTTGAATGCACTCATCATAAAGAAGTTTCTGAGAATGCTTCTGTCTAGTTTTTATATGAAGATATTTCCTTTTCCACTGCAGGCCTCAAAGCGCTCTGTACAAACACTTACAGACTCTACACAATAGTGTTTCAAAACTGCTCTAACAAGAGAAAGGTTCAACTCTGTGAGTTGAGTGCACACATCACAAAGTAGTTTCAGAGAATACTTCTGTATAGTTTTTAGGTGAAGAAATTCCCATATCAAAGGAAGGCCTCAAAGAGCTCCTAATATCCACTTGCAGTTTCTGCAAAAACAGATTCATAACGGCCGTATCAAAGGGAATGTTCAAGTCTATTAGTTGCATGCACACATCTTAAAGCAGTTTCAGAGAATGCTTCTGTCTAGTTTTCATGTGAAGATATTTCGTATTCCACTATAGAGCTCAAAGCTCTCTGAATGAACACTTGCCGATTCTACAAAAAGAGTGTTTCAAAACTGCTCTATCAAAAGAAAGGTGCTACTGTGTGAGTTGAATGCAAATATCACAAAGCTGTTTCAGAGAATGCTTCTGTCTAGTTTTTATGTGAAGAAGTCCCGTTTCCTAAGAAGGCCTCAAAGAGCTCCAAATATCCACTTGCAGTATATGCAAAAAGACTGTTTGAAAATTGCTCTATCAAAAGGAAGGTTCAACTCTGTGAGTTGAATGCACTCATCAGAAAGATGTTTCTGAGAATGCTTCAGTCTATTTTTTATGTGAAGATATTTCTTTTTCCACCATAGACCTCAAAACGCTCCGAATGAACAGTTGAAGATTCTACACAATAGTGTTTCAAAACTGCTCGAACAAGAGAAATGTTGAAGTCAGTGAGTTGAGTGTAAAAATCACACAGCAGTTTCAGAGAGGGCTTCTGCTAATTTGTATGTGAACAAATTCCCTTTTCCAACAAAGGCCTCAAAGAGCTCAAAATATCCACTTGCAGATTCTGCAAAGCACAGTTTCTAAACTGCCCTATCAAAAGGAATATTCAACCCTGTGAGTTGAATGCACACATCTTAAGTCAGTTTCTGAGAATGCTTCTTTATAGTTCTCTTGTGAAGATATTTCATATTCCAATATAGGGCTCAAAGTGCTCTGAATGAAAACTTGCCGATTCTACAAAAAGAGTGTTTCAAAACTGCTCTATCAAAAGAAAGGTGCCACTCTGTGAGTTGAATGCACACATGACAAAGCAGTTTCAGAGAATACTTCTGTCGAGTTTTTATGTGAAGAAATCCCGTTTCCAAAGAAGACCTCAAAGAGCACCAAATATCCACTTGCAGTTCCTGAAAAAAGACTGTTTCAAAACTACTGTATCAAAAGGATGTTTCAACTCTGTGAGTGGAATACACATATCAGAAAGAAGTTTCTGAGAATGCTTCTGTCTAGTTTTAATGTGAAAATATTTCCTTTTCCACCATAGGCCTCAAAGCGCTCTGATTGAGCAGTTGCAGATTCTACACAATAGTGTTTCAAAACTGCTCTACCAAAAGAAAGGTTCAACTCTGTGAGTTGAATGCACACATGGCAAAGCAGTTTCAGAGAATGTTTCTGTCTACTTTCTATGTGAAGATGTCCCCTTTCCAAAGAAGGCCTCAAATTGCTCCAAATATCCACTTGCAGATTATGCAAGGGACTGTTTCAAAATTGCTCTACCCAAAGGAAAGTTCAACTCTGTGAGTTGAATGCACACATCTTAAAGAAATTTCTGAGAATGCTTCTGTTTGGTTTTTATGTGAAGATATTTCCTTTTCCACAATATGCCTCAAAGCATTCCGTATGAATACTTGCAGATTCTACACAATAGTGTTTCAAAACTGCTCAAAGAAGAGAAAGGTTCAACTCTGTGATTTGAGTGCACACATCACAGAGAGGTTTCAGAGAATGCTTCTGTGTAGTTTGTTTGTGAAGAAATTCCCCTTTCAAACGAAGGTCTCAAAGAGCTCCAAATATCCACTTCCAGATTCTGCAAAAACACCATCTCAATACTGCTGTATGAAAAGGAAGGTTCAACCCTGTGAGTTGAAAGCACATATCAGAAAGATGTTTCTGGGAAGGCTTCTGTCTAGTTTTAATGTGAAGATATTTCCTTTTCCACGATAGGCCTCAAAGCGCTCTGAATGAACACTTGCAAATTCTACACAATAGTGTTTAAAAACTGCTCTAACAAGAGAAAGGTCAACTCGGTGAGTTGAGCGCACGCATCACAAAGCAGTTTTAGAGAATGCTTCTGTCTAGTTTGTATGTGAAGGAAGTCCCGTTTCCAAAGAATGCCTCAAAGAGCTCCAAATATCCGCTTCCAGATTCAGCAAAAACACTATTTCAAATCTGCTCTATGAAAAGGAAGGTTCATCTCTCTGAACTGAATGCGCACATCACAAAGAAGTTTCTGAGAATGCTTCTGTCTAGTTTAGTGCAAAGATATTTCATTTTCCACCACAGGCCTCAAAGCGCTCCAATTTAATACTTGCAGATTCTGCAAAAAGAGTGTTTCAAAACTGCTCTATCAAAAGAAAGGTGCATCTATGTGAGTTGATTGCAAACATCACAAAGCAGTTTCAGAGAATGCTTCTGTCGAGTTTTTATGTGAAGAAATTCCCGTTTCCAACGAAGGCCTCAAAGAGCTCCAAATATCCACTAGCAGATTCTGCAAAAACACATTTTCGTAACTGCCCTATCAAAAGACATGTTCGACTCTGTGAGTTGAATGCGCACATCTTAAATCAGTTTCTGAGAATGCTTCTGTCTGGTTTTCATTTGAAGGTATTTCGTATTCCAATATAGGGCTCAAAGCGCTCTGAAGGAACACCTGCAGATTCTTCAAAAAGATTGCTTCAGAACTGCTCTATCAAAAGAAATGTGCAAATGTGTGAGTTGGATGCAAACATCACAAAGCAGTTTCAGAGATTGCTTCTGTCTAGTTTTTATATGAAGAAAGACCCTTTTCTAAGGAAGGCCTCAAAGAACTCCAAATATCCACTTGCAGTTTCTGCAAAAAGACTGTTTCAAAACTGCCCTATCAAAAGGAAGGTTCATCTCTGTGTGTTGAATGCACACATCAGGAAGAAGTTTCTGAGAATGCTTCCGTCTAATTTTTATGTGAAGACATTTCCTTTTCCACCATAGGCCACGAAGCCCTCCGAATGAACAGTTGCAGATTCCACAAAATAGTGTTTCAAAACTGCTCTATCCAAAGGAAGGTTCAACTCTGTGAGTTGAATGCACACATCTTAAGGAAGTTTCTGGAATGCTTCTGTCTAGTTTTTATGTGAAGATATTTCCTTCTCCACCTTAGGCCTCAAAGGGCTCCATATGAACACTTGCAGATTCTACCCAATAGTGTTTCAAAACTGCTCTAACAAGAGAAAGTTTCACCTCTGTGATTTGAGTGCACATATCACAGAGCAGTTTCAGAGAATGCTTCTGTCTAGTTTGTATGTGAAGAATTTCCTGTTTCTAAAGAAGACCTCAAAGAGCTCCAAATATCCACTTCCAGATTCTGCAAAAACAGTTTCAAAACTGCTCTATGAAAAGGAAGGTTGAACCCTGTGAGTTAAATACACACATCAGAAAGAAGTTTTTGAGAATGCTTCTGTCTAGTTTGTATGTGAGGAAGTTCCCGTTTCCAACGAATGCCTCAAGGAGCTCCAAATATACACCTAGAGATACTGTGAAAACACTGTTTCAAAACTGCTCTATCAAAAACAAGGTTCAACTCTGTGAGTTGAATGCACACATCTTAAAGTAATTTCTGCAAATGTTTCTGTCCAGATGTTATATGAACACACTTCCGTTTCCAATGAAAGCCTCCAGGAGCTCCAAAAATCCACTTGCAGATTCTGCAAAAATACTGTTTCAAAACTGGTCTATCAATAGGAAGGTTCAACTCTGTGAGTTGAATGCACACATCAGAAAGAAGTTTCTGAGAATGCTTCTGCCCAGTTTTAAAGTGAAGATATTCCCTTTTCCAGCATAGGCCTCAAAGCGCTCTGAATGAACACTTGCAGATTCCACACAATAGTGTTTCAAAACTGCTCTAACAAGAGAAACGTTCAAATTTGTGAGTTGAGTGCACGCGTCACAAAGCAGTTTCAGAAAACGCTTCTCTATAGTTTGTATGTGAAGAAAGTCCCTTTTCCAACAAAAGCTTCAAAGACCTCAAAATATCCACTTTCAGATACTGCAAAAACACGCATCACAAACAGTTGAAAGGAATGTTCAACTCTGTTAGATGAATGCACACATCTTAAATCAGTTTCTGAGAATGCTTCTGTCTGGTTTTCACGTGAAGGTATTTCGTATTCCACTGTAGGACTCAAAGCGCTCCATATGAACACTTGCAGACTCTACAAAATACTTTTTCAAAACTGCTCTAACAAGAGAAATGTTCATCTCTGTGAGTTGACTGCACACATCCCAAAGCAGTTTCAGAGAATGCTTCTGTCTAGTTTTTATATGAAGAAATTCCCGTTTCCAACAGAGGACTCAATGAGCTCGAAATATCCACTACCAGATCCTGCAAAAACACTCTTTCAAAACTGCTCTATGAAAAGAAAGGTTCAACCCTGGGAGTTGAATGCACACATCAGAAAGGTGTTTCTGAGACAGCTTCTGTCTAGTTTTTACTTGAAGATATTTCCTTTTCCACCACAGGCCTCAAAGCGCTTAGTGTGAACACTTGCAGATTCTACACAATAGTGATTCAAAACTACTCTAACCAGAGAAATGTTCAACTCTTTAGTTGAGTGCACACATCATAAAGCAGTTTCAGAGAATGCTTCTGTCTAGTTTGTATGTGAAAAATTTCCCGTTTCCAACGAAGGCCTCAAAGAGCTCCAAATATTCAATTCTAGATTTTGCAAAAACAATATTTCAAGACTACTCTGTCAAAAGCAAGGTTCAAATCTGTGAGTTCAATGCACACATCTTAAGGAAATTTCTGAGAACACTTCTGTCTAGATTTTATGTGAAGATATTGTGGTTTCCAACAAAAACCTCAAAGAGCTCGAAATAACCACTAGAAGATTCTTCAAAAAGACTGTTTGAAAACTGCTCTATCAAAAAGAAGGTTCAACACTGTGAGTTGAAACCACAAACCGGAAAGAAGTTTCTGAGAATGCTTCTGTCTAGTTTTTATGTGAAGATATTCCCTTTTCCTCCATAGGCCTCAAAGTGCTCCGAATGAAAACTTGCAGGTTCTACACAATAGTGTTTCAAAACTGCTCTAACAAGAGAAAGGTTCAACTCTGTGAGTTGAGTGCACACATCATAAAGCAGTTTCAGAAAATGCTTCTGTCTAGTTTGTATGCAAAGAAATTCCCGTTTCCAATGAAGTCCTCAAAGAGCTCCAAATATCCACTTGCAAATTCTACAAAAACAGACATTCATAACTGCCCTGTCAAAAGGAATGTTCAACCCTGTGAGTTGAATGCACACATCTTAAATCAGTTTCTGAGAATGCTTCTGTCTAGTTTTCATGTGAAGGTATTTCGTATTCCACTATAGGTCTCAAAGTGCTCTGAATGAACACTTGCTGATACTAAAAAAAGGGTGTTTCAAAACTGTTCTATCAAAAGAAAGGTGCAACTGTGTGAATTGAATGCAAACATCACAAAGCAGTTATAGAGAATGCTTCTGTCTAGTTTTTATGTAAAGAAAGTCCCGTTTCCAAAGATGGCCTCAAAGAGCTCAAAATATCCACTTGCAGATTCTGCAAAAAGACTGTTTCAAAACTGCTATAGCATTAGGAAGGTTCAACTCTGTGGGTTGAATGCACACATCATAAAGATATTTCCTTTTCCACAATAGGCCTCAAAGCGCTCCGAATGAACAGTTGCAGATTCTACACAGTAGCGTTTCAAAAGTGCTCTAACAAGAGAAAGGTTCAAGTAAGTGAGCTGAGTGCACACATCACAAAGCACTTTCAGGAAATGCCTCTGTATAGTTTGTATGTGAAGAAATTCCCTTTTCCAACGAAGACCTCAAAGAGCTCTTAATTTCCACTTGCAGATCCTGCAAAAACACGGTTTCATAACTGCCCTATCAAAAGGAATGTTCATCTCTGATAGTTGAATGCACACATCTTAAAGCAGTTTCTGAGAATGCTTCTGTCTAGTTTTCATGTGAAGTTATCTCATATTCCACTATAGGGCTCAAAGCAGTCTGAATGAACACTTGCCAATTCTACAAAAAGAGTGTCTCAAAACTGCTCTAACAACAGAAAGTTTCAACTCTGTGAGTTGAGTGCACACATGACAAAGCAGTTTCAGAGACTTCTCCTGTCTAGTTTGTATGTGAAGAAATTCCCGTTTCCAAAGAAGTCCTAAAAGAGCTTCAAATATCCACTTCCAGATTCTGCAAAAACACTGTTTCAAAGCTGCTCTATCAAAAGAAAGTTCAACTCTTTGAGGTGAATGCACACATCTTAAAGAAATTTCTAAGAATACTTCTGTCTAGATTTTATGTGAAGATATTCTCATCTCCAACGAAAGACTCAAAGAGCTCCTTCGAAATATCGATTTGCAGATTCTGCAAGAAGACGGTTTCAAAACTGCTCTATCAATTGGAATGTTCAACTCTGTGAGTTGAATGCACACATGATAAAGAAGTCTCTGAGAATGCTTCTGTCTAGTTTTTATGTGAAGATATTTCCTTTTCCAGCACAGGCCTCAAAGCGCTCTGTATGAACACTTGCAGAATCTACACAATAGTGTTTCTAAACTGCTCTAACCAGACAAATGTTCAACTCTGTGAGTTGAGTGCACACATCACAAAGCAGTTTCAGAGAATTCTTTCTAGTTTGTATGTGAAGAAATTCCCCTTTCCAACAAAGACCTCAAGGAGCGCCATAAATCCACTTGCAGATTCTGCAAAAACAGACTTTCATAACTGCCCTGTCAAAAGGAATTTTCTACCCTGTGAGTTGAATGCACACAACAGAATGGAGTTTCTGAGAATGCTACTGTCTAGTTTTCATGTGAAGATATTTCGTATTCTAATATAGGGCTCAAAGCTCTCTGAATGAACACTTGCCGATTCTACAAAAAGAGTGTCTCAGAACTGCTCTATCAAAAGTAAGGTGCAACTCTCTGAGTTGAATGCAAACATCACAGAGCAGTTTCAGAGAATGCTTCTGTCGAGTTTTTATGTGAACAAAGTCCCGTTCCCAAAGAAGGCCTCAAAGAGCTCCAAATATCCACTTACAGATTCTTCAAAAACACTGTTTCAAAACTGCTCTATGAAAAGGAAGGTTCAACTCTGTGAGTGGAATGTACACATCAGAAATTGGTTTCTGAGAATGCTTCTGTCCAGTTTTAATGTGAAAATATTCCCTTTTCCACCATAGGCCTCAAAGCGCCCAGAAAGAACACTTGCAGATTCTGCAAAAAAAGTGTTTCAAAACTGCTCTATCAAAACATATGTTTTACTCCGGGGGTTGAATGCAAATATTACAAAGCAGTTTCAGACAATGCTTCTGTCATTTTTTAGGTGAAGAAATTCCCGTTTCCAATGAAGGTCTCAACGAGGTCTAAACATTCACTTGAAGATTCCGCAAAAAGAATGTTTCATAATTGCTCTATCAATAGAAAGGTTCAACTCTGTAAGTTGAATGCACACATCATAAAGAAGATTCTTAGAATGCTTCTGCCCAGTTTTTATGTGACGATATTTCCTCTTCTACCATAAGCCAGAAAGCGCTGCAAATGAACACTTTCACATTCCACAAAAAGAGTGTTTCAAAACTATTCCAGCAACGGAAAGTTTCAACTCTGTGAGTTGAATGAACACATCATAAATAAGTTCCTGAGAATGCTTCTGTCTAGTTTTTAAGTGAAGATAATTCCTTTTCCATCACAGTCCTCAAGGCACTCAGAATGAATACTTGCAGATTCTACTTAATAGTGTTTCAAAACTGCTTTAACAAGAGAAAGGTTCAACTCTGTGAGCTGAGTGCACACATCACAAAGCAGTTTCAGAAAATACTTCTGTCTAGTTTGTTTGTGAAGAAATACCCATTTCCAACGAAGGCCTAAAAGAGCTCCAAATATCCACTTGCGGATACTTCAAAAACAGACTCTCATAACGGCCCTATCAAAACGAATGTTCAACCCTGTGAATTGAATGCATACATCTTAAATCAGTTTCTGAGAATGCTTCTATCTAGTTTTCATGTGAAGATATATTGAATACCACTATAGAGCTCAAAGTGGTCTGAATGAACACTTGCCGATTCTACAAAAACAGTGTTTCAAAACTGCTCTATCAAAAGAATGGTGCAGCTGTGTGAGTTGAATGCAAACATCACCAAGCAGTTTCAGAGAACGCTTCTGTCTATTTTTTAGGTGAAGAAATTCCAGTTTAAAACGAAGGTCTCGAAGAGCTACAAACATTCATTTGCAGATTCTGCAAAAAGACTATTTCAAAACTCCTCCATCAATAGAAAGGTTCAACTCTGTGTGTTGAGTGCACACATCATAAAGTAGTTTCTGAGAATGCTTCTGCCCAGTTTTTATGTGATGATATTTCCTCTTCCACCGTAAGCCTCAAAGCGCTCCGAATTAACAGTTGCACATTCCACAAAAAGAGTGTTTTAAAACTGCTCCAGCAACAGAAAGGTTCAACTCTGTGAGATGAATGCATACATGACAAAGCAGTTTCAGAGAATGCTTCTGTCTAGTTTTTATGTGAAGAAATTCCGGTTTCCAACGATTGCCTCAAAGAGTTCCGAATATCCACTTACAGATTCTGTAAAAACACTGTTCCAAAAGTGCGCTATCAAAAGCAAGGTTCAACTCTGTGAGTTGAATGCACACATCTTAAAGAAATTTCTGAGAATACTTCTGTCTAGATTTTATGCGAAGATATTGCCGTTTCCAACGAAAGCCTGAAAGAGCTCCAAAAATCCACTTGCAGAATCTGCAAAAAGCCTCTCTCAAAAGTTGTCTATGAATAGGAAGGTTGAAATCTGTGAGTTGAATGCACAAATCATAAAGAAGTTTCAGACAATGCTTCTGTCTAGTTTTTATGTGAAGATATTTCCTTTTCCACCACAGGCCTCAAAGCGCTACTTATGAATACTTGCAGGTTCTACACAGCAGTGTTTCAAACCTGCTATAACAAAAGAAACTTTCAACTCTGTGGGTTGAGTGCACACATCACAAAGCAGTTGCAGAGAATGCTTCTGTCTAGTTTGTATGTGAAGAAATTCCCTTTTCCAACGAAGGCCACAAAGAGCTCCAAATATCCACTTGCAGATTCTGCAAAAAGATAGTTTCATAACTGCCCTATCAAAAGGAATGTTCAAAACTCTGTGTTGAATGCACATATCTTAAATCAGTTTCTGAGAATGCTTCTGACTAGTTTTCATGTGAAGATATTTCATATTCAACTATAGGGCTCAAAGCGCTCTGAATGAACACTTGCCGATTCTACAAAAAGAGCGTTTCAAAACTCCTCTATCAAAACAAAAGTGCAACTGTGTGTGTTGAATGCAAAAATCACAAAGCAGTTTCAGAGAATGCTTCTGTCTAGTTTTTTTGTGAAGAAAGTCCCTTTTCCAAAGAAGGCCTCAAAGGGCTCCAAATATCCACTTGCAGATTGTGGAAGAGACTGCTTCAAAACTGCTCTATCCAAAGGAACGTTCAACTTTGTGAGTTGAATGCACACATCTTAAAGAAGTTTCTGAGAATGCTTCTGCCTAGTATTTACGTGAAGTTATTTCTTTTTCCACCATAGGCCTCAAATCGCTCCCAATGAATACTTACAGGTTGCACACAGTAGTGTTTCAAAACTGCTCTAACCAGAGAAACGTTCAACTCTGTGAGTTGAGCGCACACATCACAAAGCAGTTTCAGGAAATGCTTCTCTACAGTTTGCATGTGAAGAAATTTCCGTTTCCATCGAAGGCCACAAAGAGGTCAAAATATCCACTTGCAGATTCTGCAAAAACAAAGTTTCATAAATGCCGTAAAAAAAGGAATGTTCAACCCTCTGAGATGAATGCACACATCTTAAATCAGTTTCTGAGAAAGCTTCTGTCTAGTTTTCTTGTGAAGATATTCCTATTCCAATTTAGGGCTCAAACAGCTCTGAATGAACACTTGCCGATTCTACAAAAAGTGTTTCAAAACTACTCTACCAAAAGAAAGGTGCAACTCTGTGAGTTGAATGCAAAGATCACAAAGCAGTTTCAGAGAATGCTTCTGTCGAGTTTTTATGTGAAGAAGACCCGTTTCCAAAGAAGGCCTCAAATAGCTAAAAATATCCACTTGCAGATCCTGCAAAACCACTGTTTCAAAACTGCTCTATCAAAAGGAAAGTTCAACTCTGTGTGTGGAATGCACACATCAGAAAGAAGTTTCTGAAAATGCTTCTGTCTAGTTTTAAGGTGAAGATATTTCCTTTTCCACCACAGGCCTCAAAGCCCTCCGAAGGAACACTTGCAGAATCTGCAAAAAGAGTGTTTCAAAACTGCTCTATCAGAAGAAATGTTCTGCTCTGTGA
Source organism: Pongo pygmaeus (assembly GCF_028885625.2). Classification (NCBI taxonomy): domain Eukaryota; kingdom Metazoa; phylum Chordata; class Mammalia; order Primates; family Hominidae; genus Pongo; species Pongo pygmaeus. The sequence continues at coordinate 103,206,492 of NC_072373.2, read as the reverse complement.
TTTCAATGCAAACATCACAAATGAGTTTCAGAGAATGCTTCTGTCTAGTTTTCAGGTGAAGAAATTCCCAATTCCAAAGAAGGTCTCAAAGAGCTCCAAACATTCACCTGCAGATTCTGCAAAAACACTGTTTGAAAACTGCTCTATCAACAGAAAGGTTCAACTCTGTGAGTTGAATGCACACATCATAAAGAAGTTTCTGAGAATGCTTCTGCCCACTTTTTATGTGAGGATATTTCCTCTTCCACCATAAACTTCAAATTGCTCCGAATGAACACTTGCACATTCCACAAAAAGAGTGTTTCAAAACTAATCCAGCAACAGAAAGGTTCAACTATGTGAGTTGAATGCACAAATCATAAAGAAATTTCTGAGAATGATTCTGTCTAGTTTTTAAGTGAAGATATTTCCTTTTCCACCACAGGCCTCTAAGCGCTCTGAATGAATCCTTGCACGTTCTTCACAATAGTGCTTCAAAGCTGCTCTAACAAAAGAAATGTTCAAATATGTGAGTTGGGTGCACACACCACAAATCAGTTTCAGAGAATGCTTCTGTCTAGTTTGTATGTGAAGAAATTCCCCTTTCCAACGAAGGCCTCCAAGAACTCCAAACATCCACTTGCAGATTCTGCAAAAACAGTTTCATAACTGCCCTATCAAAAGGAATGTTCAAACCTCTGTGTTGAATGCACATATATTAAATCAGTTTCTGAGAACGCTTCCGACTAATTTTCATGTGAAGATATTTCGTATTCAACTACAGGGCTCAAAGCGCTCTGAATGAACTTTTGCCGATTCTACAAAAAGAGTGTTTCAAAACTGCTCTATCTATAGAAAGGTTTAACACTGTGAGTTGAATGCACACATCAGAAAGAAGTTTCTGAGAATGCTTTTGCCCAGTTTTTATGTGATGATATTTCCTGTTAAACCATAAGCCTCAAAGTGCTCCGAATGAACACTTGCACATTCCACAAAAAGTGTGTGTCAAAACTGATCCAGCAACAGAAATGTTCATCTCTGTGAGTTGAATGCACACATGACAAAGCAGTTTCAGAGAATGCTTCTGTCTAGTTTTTATGTGAAGTAATTCCCGTTTCCAAAGCATGCCTCTAAGAGTTCCAAATATACACTCACAGATTCTGTAAAAAGACTGTTTCAAATCTGCTCTATCAAAAACAATGTTCAACTCTGTGAGCTGAATGCACACATTTTAAAGAAATTTCTGAGAATGATTCTATCTATATTTTAAGTGAAGATATTCCCGTTTCCAAAAAAAGCCTCAAAAATCTCTAAAAATCCACTTGCAGATTCTGCAAAAAGACTGTTTCAAAACTGCTCTGTCAATACAAGGTTCAACTCTGTGAGTTGAATGAACACATTATAAAGAAGTTTCTGAGAATGCCTCTGTCTAGTTTCTATGTGACGACATTTCCTTTTCCACCATACGCCTCAAAGCGCTCCGAAAGAACAGTTGCAGGTTCTGTAAAAAGAGTGTTTCAAAACTGCTCTATCAAAAGAAATGTTCTACTCAGTGAGTTGAATGCAAACATCACAAAGCAGTTTCAGAGAACCCTTCTGTCTAGTTTTAGGTGAAGAAATTCCCGTTTCCTACGAAGGTCTCAAACAACCCCGAACATTCACTTGCAGATTCTGCAAAAAGACTGTATCAAAACTGCTCTATCAATAGAAAGTTTCAAATCCGTGAGTTGAATGCACACATCAGAAAGGAGTTTCTGAGAATGCTTCTCTCCAGTTTTTATGTGAAGTTATTTCCTTTTCCACCATAGGCCTCAAAGTGCTCCGTATGAACACTTGCAGATTCTACACAATAGTGTTTCAAAACTGGTCTAACAACAGAAAGGTTCAACTCTGTGTGTTGAGTGCGCACATCACAAAGCAGTTTCAGAGAATGCTTCCGTCTAATGTGTATGCGAAGAAATTCCCGTTTCCAAAGAAGGCCGCAAAGAACTCCAAATATCCACGTCCAGATTCTGAAAAAACACTGTTTCAAAACTGCTCTATCAAAAAGAATGTTGAACTGTGTGAGATGAATGCACACATCAAAAGGAAGTTTCTGAGAATGCTTCTGTCTAATTTTAATGTGAATATATTTCCTTTTCAACCATAGGCCTTAAAGCGCTCCAAAAGAACACATGCAAATTCTGCAAAAACAGTGTTTCAAAACTAGTCTAACGAGGAATTTTGATCTCCGTGAGTGGAATGCACATTTGAGAAAGAATTTTCTGAAAATGCTTCTGTCTTGTTTTAATATGAAGATGTTTCCTTTTCCACCATAGGCCTGAAAGCTCTCCGAAAGAACACTTGCAGAATCTGCAAAAAGAGTATTTCAAAACTGCTCTATCAAAAGCAATGTTATATTCTGTGAGTTGAATGCAAACTTAACAAAGCAGTTTCAGAGAATGCTTCTGTCTAGTTTTTAGGTGAAGAAATTCCCGTTTCCAAAGAATGCCTCAAAGAGTTCCAAATATCCACTTACAGATTCTGTAAAAACACTGTTTCAAAGCTGCTCTATCAAAAGGAAGGTTCAGTTTTGTGAGATGAATGTACACATCTTAAAAAAATTTCTGAGAATGTTTCTATCTAGATTTTATGTGAAGATATTCACATTTCCAAAAAAAGCCTCAAAGAGCTCCAAAAATCCACTTGCAGATTCTGCAAAGAGACTATTTCAAAACTGCTTTATCAATACAAGGTTAAACTCTGTGAGTTGAATGAACACATCATAAAGAAGTTTCTGAGAATGCTTCTGCCCTGTTTTAATGTGAGGATATTTCCTTTTACACCATAGGCCTCAAAACACTCCGTATGAACACTTGCAGATTCTACACTATAGTGTCTCAAAACTGCTCTAACACAAGAAATGTTCAACTCTGTGAGTTGAGTGCACACATCACAAAGCAGTTTCAGAGAATGCTTCTGTCTGGTTTGTATGTGAAGAAATTCCCGTTTCCAACGAAGGCCTCAAAGAGCTCCAAATATCCAGTTCCAGATACTGCAAAAACACTGTTTCAAAACTGCCGTATCAACAGGAATGTTCAACTCCGTGAGTCGAATGCACACATCAGAAATAAGTTTCTGAGAATGCTTCTGTCTTGTTTTTATGTGAAGATATTTCCTTTTCCACAATAGGCCTCAAAGCACTTCATATGAGCACTTGCAGATTCTACACAATAGTGTTTCAAAACCGCTCTAACAAAAGAAAGGTTCAACTCAGTGTGCTGAGTGCACACATCACAAAGAAGTTTCAGAGAATGCTGCTGTCTGGTTTGTATGTGAAAAAATTCACCTTTCCAACGAAGGCTTCAAAGAGCACCAAATATCCACTTGCAGATTCAGCAAAAACACTGTTTCAAAACTGCTCTATCAAAAGAAAGGTTCAACCCTGGGAGTTGAATGTTAACATCAGAAAGAAGTTTCTGAGAATGTTTCTTTCTAGTTTTAATGTGAAGATATTTCCTTTTCCACCATAGGCCACAAAGCACTCCGAAAAGGCACTTGCAGATTCTGCAAAAAGAGCGTTTCAAAACTGTTCCATGAAAGGAAATGTTATACTGTGTGAGTTGAATGCAAACATCACAAAGCAGTTTCAGAGAATGCTTCTGTCTAGTTTTTAGGTGAAGAAAATCCAGTTTCCAACGAAGGTTTCAAAGAGCTCCAAATATTCAATTGCAGATTCTGCAAAAAGACTGTATCAAAACTCCTCTATCAACAGAAAGGTTCAACCCTGTGAATTAAATGCACACATCATAAAGAAGTTTCTTTGAATGCTTCTGTCTAGTTTTTATGTGAAGATATTTCGTTTTCCACCATAGTCCTCAAAGCGCTGCAAATGAACAGTTGCTGATTCTACACAATAGTTTTTCAAAACTGCTCTAACAAGAGAAAGTTTCAACTCTGTGAGTTGAATGCATGCACCACAAAGCAGTTTCAGAGAATGCTGCTGTCTAGTTTGTATGTGAAGAAGTTCTCATTTCCAAAGAAAGCGTCAAATTGCTCCAAATATCCACTTGCAGATTATGCAAAAGACAGTTTCAAAACTGCTCTCTCGAAAGGAAGGTTCAACTCTGTGAGTCGAATGCACACATCAGAAAGAAGTTCCTGAGAAACCTTCTGCCTAGTTTTTATGTGATGATATTTCCTCTTCCACAATAAACCTCACAGCGCTCTGAATGAACACTTGCACATTCCACAAAATGAGTGTTTCAAAACTGCTCCAGAAGCAGAAATCTTCACCTCTGTGAGTTGAGTGCACACATGAAAAAGCAGTTTCAGAGAATGCTTCTGTCTAGTTTTTAGGTGAAGAAATTCCCGTTTCCAAAGAATGACTCAAAGAGCTACAAATATTCACTTCCAGATTCTGCAAAAACACTGTTTCAAAACCGGTCAATAAACGGGAAGGTTCATCTCCGTGAGTGGAATGCACACATGAGAAAGAAGTTTCCGAAAATGCTTCTGTCTCGTTTTAATGTGAAGATATTTCCTTTTCCACCTTAGGCCCCAAAGCGCTCCGAAAGAACACTTGCAGATTCTGCAAAAAGAGTGTTTCAAAACTGCTCTATCAAAAGAAATGCTCTAATCTGTGAGTTGAATGCGAACATCACAAAGCAGTTTCAGAGAATGCTTCTATCTACTCTTTGTGTGAAGAAATTCCCTTTTCCAACGAAAGCCTCAAAGAGCACAAAAAATCCACTTGCAGATTCCGCAAAAAGACTGTTTCAAAACTGCCCTATCAAAAGGAAGGTTCAAATCTGTGAGTTGAACATACACATCAGAAAGAAGTTTCTGAGAATGTTTCTGTCTAGTTTTATGTGAAAATATTTCCTTTTCCACCATAGGCCTCAAAACGCTTCGCATGAACACTTACAGATTCTACACAATAGTGTTTCAAAACTGCTCTAACAAGAGAAATGTTCAATTCTGTTAGTTGAATGCAAGCACCACAAAGCAGTTTCAGAGAACGCTTCTGTCTAGTTTGTATGTGAAGTTCTCATTTCCAAAGAAGGCGTCAAATTGCTCTAAATATCCACTTGCATATTATGCAAGAGACTGTTTCAAAACTGCTCTCTCCAAAGGAAGCTTCAAATCTGTGAGTTGAATGCACACATAAGAAAGAAGTCCTGAGAATGCTTCTGCCCAGTTTTCATGTGATGATATTTCCTCTTCCACACTAAGCCTCACAGCGCTCTGAATGAACACTTGCACATTCCACAAAAAGAGTGTTTGAAAACTGCTCCAGCAACGGAAAGCTTCAACTCTGTGAGTTGAATGCACACATGGCAAAGGAGTTTCAGAGAATGCTTCTGTCTAGTTTTTATGTGAAGAAATTCCCGTTTCCAACGAATGCCTCAAAGAGTTGCAAATATCCACTTACAGATTCTTTAAAAGCACCGTTTCAAAGATGCTCTATCAAAAGCATGCTTCAACTCGGTGAGCTGAATATACACATCTTAAAGAAATTTCTGAGAATGCTTCTGTCTAGTTTTCATGTGAAGATATTTCCTTTTCCACCGTAAGGCTCAAAGCGCTCTGAATGAACACTTGTCGATTCTACAAAAAGTTTGTTTCAAAACTGCTTTATCAAAAGAAAGGTGTAACTGTGTGAGTTGAATGCAAGCATAACAAAGCAGTTTCAGAGAATGCTTCTGTCTAGTTTTTAGTTGAAGAAATTCCCGTTTCCGACGATGGTCCCAAAGAGCTCCAAACATTCACTTGCAGATTCTGCAAAAAGACTGTTTGAAAACTGCTCTATCAATAGGTTCAACTCTGTGAGTAGCATGCACTCTTCACAAAGAAGTTTCTGAGAACGTTTCTGCCCAGTTTTTATGTGATGATATTTCCTCTTCCACCATAAGCCTCAAAGCACTCCAAATGAACATTTGCACATTCCACAAAAAGAGAGTTTCAGAACTGCTCCAGCAAAAGAAATGTTCAACTCTGTGAGTTGAAAGCAAAAATCATAAAGAAGTTTCTGAGAATGCTTCTGTCTAGTTTTTATGTGAATATATTTCCTTTTCCACCACAGGGCTCAAAGCACTTCGTATGAATGCTTGCAAATTCTATACAATAGTGTTTCAAAACTGCTTTAGCCAGAGAAAGGTTCAACTCTGTGAGTTGAGTGCACTCATCACAAAGTAGTTTCAGAGAATGCTTCTGTCTAGTTTGTATGTGAAGAAATTCCCGTTGCCAATGATGGCGTCAAAGAGCACCAAATATGCACTTCCAGATACTGCAAAAACACTGTTTCAAAACTGCTCTATCCAAAGCAAAGTTTAGCCCTGTGAGTTGAATGCACACATATTAAAGAAATTTCTGAGAATACTTCTGTCTAGATTTTATGTGAAGATATTGCCGTTTCCAACAAAAGCCTCAAAGAGCTCCAAATATCCACTAGCAGATTCTGCAAAAAGACTGCCTCAAAAGTTCTCTATCAATAAGAAGGTTCAACTCTGTGAGTTGAATGCACACATCAAAAAGAAGTTTCTGAGAATGCTTCTGTCTGGTTTTTTGGAAAGATATTTCCTTTTCCACCACAGGCCTCAAAGCCCTCCGTATGAATACTTGCAGGTTCTACACAATAGTGTTTTAAAACTGTTCTAAAAAAAGAAACGTTCAAGTCTGTGAGTTGAGTGCACACATCACAAAGCAGTTTCAGAGAATGCTTCTGTCTAGTTTGTATGTGAACAAATTCCCGTTTCCAACGAAGGCCTCAAAGAGCTCCAAATATCCACTTGCAGATTCTGCAATATCACAGTTTCATAACTGCCCTATCAAAAGGAATGTTCAACTCTGTGAGTTGAATGCACACATCATAAAGAAGTTTCTGAGAATGCTTCTGCCCAGTTTTAATATGAAGACATTTCCTTTTCTACCATAGGCCTCAAAGCACTCCAAATGAAGTCTTGCAGTTTCTACACAATAGTGTTTCAAAATTGCTCTAGCAAGAGAAAGGTTCAACTCTGTGAGTTGAGTGCACACATCACAAAGCACTTTCAGAGAATGCTTCTGTCTAGTTTGTATGTGATGAAATTCCCGTTTTCAAAGAAGGCCTCAAAGAGCTCCAATTATCCACATCCAGATTCTGGAAAAACACTGTTTCAAAACTGCTGTATGGACAGGAAGATTCAACTCTGTGAGTGGAATGCACACATGAGAAAGAAGTTTCTGAGAATGCTTCTGTGTGGTTTTAATATGAAGATACTTCCTTTTCCACGATAGGCCTCAAAGCGCTCCACCAGAAGAATTGAAGATTCTGCAAAAAGAGTGTTTTGAAACTACTCTATCAAAAGAAATGTTCTACTCTGTGAGATGAATGGAAATATCACAAAGCAGATTCAGAGAAAGCTTCTATCTCGTTTTTAGGGGAAGAAATTCCCGTTTCCAACGAAGGTCTCGAAAAGCTCCAAGTATTCACTTGCAGATTCTGCAAAAAGACTGTTTCAAAAGTGCTCTATCAATAGGAAGGTTCAACTCTGTGAGTTGAATGCACACATGACAAAGCAGTTTCTCAGAATGCTTCCGTCTAGTTTTTATGTGAAGATATTTCCTTTTCCACCATTGGCCTCAAAGTGCTCCGTAGGAACACTTGCAGATTCTAAAAAACAGTGTTTCAAAACTGCTCTTACAAGAGAAAGGTTCAACTCTGTGAATTGAGTGCACACATCACAAAGCAGTTTCAGAGAATGCTTCTGTCTGGTTTTTATGTGAATAAATTCCCTTTTCCAACGAAAGCCTCAAAGAGCTCAAAATATCCACTTCCAGATTCTGCAAAAACACAATTTCAAAACTGCTCCATCAAAAGGAAGGTTCAACTTTGTGAGTTGAATGCACACAAGACAAAGGAGTTTCAGAGAATGATTCTGTCTAGTTTTTATGTGAAGAAATTCCCATTAACGAATGCCTCAAGGAGCTCCAAATATCCATTTCCAGATTCTGCAAAAACACTGTTTCATAACTGCTCTATCAACAAGAAAGTTCAACTCTGTGAGATGAATGCACACATCAGAAAGAAGTTTCTGAGAATGCTTCTGTCTAATTTTAATGTGAAGATGTTTCCTTTTCCACCACAGGCCTCAAAGCACTCCGAAAGATCACTTGCAGATTCTGCAAAAAGAGTGTTTCAAAACTTTCCTATCAAAAGAAATGTTCTACTCTGTGAGTTGAATGCAAACATCACAAAGTAGTTTCAGAGAATGCTTCTGTCTAGTTTCTAGGTGAAAAAATTCCTGTTTCCAAAGAAGCTCTCGAAGAGATCCAAATATTCTCTGGCAGATTCTGCAAAAAGGCTGTTTCAAAACTGCCCTGTCAATAGGAAGGTTCAACTCTGTGAGTTGAATGCACACATCATAAAGAAGTTTCTGAGAATGCTTCTGTCCAGTTTTTATGTGAAGTTATTTCCTTTTCTATCATAGGCCTCAAAGCGCTCCGAATGAACAGTTGCAGATTCTATACAATAGTGTTTCACAACTGCTCTTTCAAGAGAAAGGTTCAACTCTGTGAGTTGAATGCACACATCAGAAAGTAGTTTCAGAGAATGCTTCTGTCTAATTTGTATTTGAAGAATTTCCCATTTCCAAAGAATGCCTCAAATTGATCCAATTATCCACTTGCAGATTATGCAAGAGACTGTGTCAAAACTGCTGTATCCAAAGGAAGGTTCAACTCTGTGAGTTTAATGCACACATCTTAAAGAAGTTTCTGAGAATGCTTCTGACTAAATTTAATGTGAAGTTATTTCCTTTTCCACCATAGGCCTCAAAGTGGACGGAATGAACAATTGAAGATACAGCAAAAAGAGTGTTTCAAAACTGCTCTATGAAAAGAAATGTTCTACTCTGTGAGCTGAATGCAAACATCACAAAGCAGTTTCAGAGAATGCTTCTGTGTAGTTTTTAGGTTAAGAAATTCCCGTTTACAACGAAGTTCTCAAAGAGCTCCAAATATTCTCTTGCAGATTCTGCAAAAAGACTGTGTCAAAACTGTTCTATCAATAGAAAGGTTCATATACACCATGGAATACTATGCAGCCATAAAAAATGATGAGTTCATGTCCTTTGTAGGGACATGGATGAAATTGGAAATCATCATTCTCAGTAAACTATCGCAAGAACAAAAAACCAAACACCGCATATTCTCACTCATAGGTGGGAATTGAACAATGAGAACACATGGACACAGGAAGGGGAACATCACACTTCGGGGACTGTTGTGGGTTGGGGGGAAGGGGGAGGGATAGCATTGGGAGATATACCTAATGCTAGATGACGAGTTGGTGGGTGCAGCGCACCAGCATGGCACATGTATACATATGTAACTTACCTGCACATTGTGCACATGTACCATAAAACCTAAGGTATAATAATAATAATAAAAATAATAAAAGAAAAAAAAACTTGGAGGGGTTGGGGAGGGGGATATGAAAGATAGATTTTGTCAAAATGGAATTTTCTTTTTAAAAAATTGATCTGTCACTCAAAAAAAAAAGAATTACTCATGATTTATTTTGTCTTCTTTAAAAGAGGTTTATAATTTTTGCTTACAGATATTTCAGTTTACACTAGCCACATCTGAAGTACTGAAAGCCAAATGTGGCTAGAAAGGCTATTGAACAGAGACACTCTATGGTACGTTTTCTTATTAGATAACTATTATTTAAGGAAGTAGCATAAGAAGATATTTTAAATGCTAATTTAAAATTCTAATGACAAAGCCATGTTTTATATCATATGTGTAAATAAAACATAGTCAGATCTTTTAAGTGAATGCTGTCTTTGTATATAGAGAGAGCTGTTTCTGTCTGCAGAAAATTTCTGCTGAGGAAAGGACTGACAAATGAGGAAAAGAAGGGCTTTGCCTGGGACAGTAGCAGAGAAAACTAAGAAAAAGGATGTCCTAAAATGAGTTAAGAAAATTTTTACTTAGACCCTGGACATCATAGATTATAAAAGGAGAATTTAGTGACAAAAATATCATAATGTCTCAATGTACAGTGAATCAATAGTACCTTGTGGGACTGTTATCTGATACTAATTGAAACAGTATTTGAAAGCTACAATTGTTTAGTTTGAGTATGACTGTCTTCATCAGCAAGAATACCTTACATAGTGTCTGTTCTATTTGCTATTTTTTTCTGTTCTTAACTTTTATGGGTTTATCTTTGGCAAAAGCTGATTTTATAAGAAGAAAATCTATAAACTGCATTCATGGTTATGTCAAACTCCTCAGGTACAACTATCAAATACCAGCACTTTCCAGGGAAGATTGTCTCCAGGATCTGATCATTCAGCATTTTACCAGAATTGTTGTTGGAATCTATGGAGCCACAGTCTCTGTTGGGCTCTATATAACTTTCCTCCAACCTGGTCAGAACCATAGCTAGTCAAGTAATAAGACATTATTACAAGAAATACCCCTTACAAAGACAACCAAAAGAGTAAGCAACCAGTATTGTTAAAAACAGTTTCAAGTGTAACCAAATGTTTTTACTTCTCAATATTTTTTTAAAGTAACATTATTATATGTAAAATATAAGCTTTGTATGGCAGTAGTTTTTGCATTAAGCCAGAACTTACTATTTTTCCTGAAAATACTTACTAATGTACAGAACATTTTTATTAGAAAATAATGATTGGATTAGAATATATCCTAATGACTTTCAAACATTTAATTTTATTATTTTCTAAAATGTTATTAATTTTGCCACAGATTATTCTGCCTTGGTGTACTGTGCAGATAAGTTATCAGCAGACAGGAAAACAAAAAAAAGAAGACAAATTTTTTTAAAAAATAAAAAGAAACTATTGACATGAAAAAAAAAAAAGAAAGGTTCAACTCTGTGAGTTGAATGCACACATAATAAAGAAGTTCCTGAGAATTCTTCTGCCCAGTTTTTATGTGATGATATTTCCTCTTCCACCCTAAGAATCAAAGCGCTCCAAATGAACACTTGCACATTCCACAAAAAGAGTGTTTCTAAAGTGCTCCAGCAACAGAAAGGTTCAACTCTGTGAGTTGAATGCACACATCATAAAGAAGTTTCAGAGAATGCTTATGTGTAGTTTTTATGTGAAGATATTTCCTTTTCCACAATAGGCCTCAAAGCGCTCCGAATGAACAGTTCCAAATTCTACACTATAGTGTTTCAAAACTGCTTTAACAAAAGTTCAACTCTGTGGGTTGAGTGCACACATCACAAACAGTTTCAGAAAATGCTTCTGTCTATTTTGTATGTGAAGAAATTCCCGTTTAAAACGACGGCCTCAAAGCGCTCTAAACATCCACTTGAAGATTCTGCTAAAACACTCTTTCATAACTGTCCTATCAAAAGGAATGTTCAACCCTGTCAGTTGAATGCATACATCTTAAATCAGTTTCTGAGAATGTTTGTGTCTAGTTTTCTTGTGAAGATGTTTCGTATTCCAATATAGGGCTCAAAGCGCTCTGAATGAACATTTGTCGATTCCACAAATTGAGTGTTTCAAAACTGCTCTATCAAAAGAAATGTGCAACTCTATGAGTTGAATGCAAACATCACAAAGCAGATTCAGAGAATGCTTCTGTCTAGTTTTTATGTGAAGAAAGTCCCGTTTCCAAAGAAGGCCTCAAAAATCTCCAAATACCCACTTCCAGATTCTGTAAAAAGGCTGTTTCAAAACTGCTCTATCAAAACGAAGGTTCAACACTGTCAGTTGAATGCACACATCAGAAAGAAGTTTCTGAGAATGCTTCTGTCTAGTTTTAATGTGAAGATATTTCCTTTTTCACCATAGGCCCCAAGGCGCTCCAAAGAACACTTGCAGATTCCGCAAAAAGAGTGTTTCCAAATTTCTCTATCAAAAGAATCGTTCTACTTTGTGAGTTGAATGCAAACATCACAAAGCAGTTTCAGAGAATACTTCTGTCTAGTTTTTAGGTGAAGAAATTCCCATTTCCAACGAAGGTCTCAAAGAACTCCAAATATTCACTCGCAGATTCGGCAAAAAGACTGTTTCAAAACTGCTCTGTCAATAGAAAGGTTCAGCACTGTGAGCTGAATGCACACATCATAAAGTAGTTTCTGAGAACGCTTCTGCCCAGTTTTTATGTGATGATATTTCCTCTTCCACGATAAGCCTCAAAGCTCTCTGAATGAATACTTGCACTTTCCACAAAAAGAGTGTTTCAAAACTGCTCCGGCAACAGAAAGGTTCAATTCTGTGAGTTGAATGCACACATCATAAAGAAGTTTCTAAGAATGCTTCTGTCTAGTTTTTATTTGAGGATATTTCCGTTTCCACCACAGCCCTCAAAGCGCTCCGTATGAACACTTACAGATTCTGCACAACAGTGTTTCAAAACTGCTCTAACAAGAAAAACGTTCAACTCTGTGACTTTATTGCACACGTCAAATAGCAGTTTCAGAGAATATTTCTGTCTAGTTTGTATGTGAAGAAATTCCCGTTTCCAACGAAGGCCTCAAAGAGCACAAAATATCCACTTCCAAATTCTGCAAAAACACTGTTTCAAAACTTCTCTATCCAAAGGAATGTTCAAATCTGTGAGTTGAATGCACACGTCTTAAAAAAGTTTCTGAGAAAGCTTCTGTCTCCTTGTTATGGGAAGATATTTTCTTTTCCACCATAGGCCTCAAAGCGCTCCATATGAAAACTTGCAGATTCTACACAATAGTGTTTCAAAACTGCACTAACAAGAGAAATGTTCAACACTTTGAGTTTTGAGCACACTTCACAAAGCAGTTTCAGAGAATGCTTCTGTCTAGTTTGTATGTGAAGAAATTCCCGTTTCCAACGAAGGCCTCAAAGAGCTCCAAATATCCACTTCCAGATTCTGCAAAAACACTCTGTCAAAACTGCTCTATGAAAAGGAATTTTCAAACCTGTGAGCTGAATGCACACATCAGAAAGATGTTTCTGAGAATGCTTCTGCCCAGTTTTAATGTGAAGATATTTCCTTTTCCAACAAAGGCCTCAAAGCTCTCCGAATGAACACTTGTCGTCTCTACACAACAGTTTTTCAAAACTGGTCTAACAAGAGAAAAGTTGAACTCTGTGAAATGAGTGCACAGATCACAAAGTAGTTTCAGAAAATGCTTCTGTCTATTTTCAATGTGAAGAAAGTCCCCTTTCCAAAGAAGGCCTCAAAGAGCTCCAAATATCAACTTGCAGATTCTGCAAAAAGAATGTTTCAAAAATCCTCTATCAAATGGAAGGTTCAACCCTGTGGGTTGAATGCACACCTCAGAAAGAAGTTTCTGAGAATGATTCTGTCTACTTTTTATGTGAAGATATTTCCTTTTCCACCATAGGCCACAAAGCGCTCCGAATGAAGAGTTGCAGATTCTACACAGTAGTATTTCATAACTGCTCTAGCAAGAGAAAGGTTTATCTCTGTGAGTGGAATGCACACATCACAAATCAGGTTCAGAGAATGCTTCTGTCTAGTTTGTTTGTGAAGAAGTTCCTATTTCCAAAGAAGGCCTCAAAGAGGTCCAAATATCCACTTGCATATTATGCAAGAGAGTGTTTCAAAACTGCTGTATCCAAAGGAAGGTTCAACCCTGTGAGTTGAGTGCACACATCACAAAGCTGTTTCAGAGAATGCTTCTGTCTAGTTCCTATGTGGAGAAATTCCCGTTTCCAATAAAGGCCTCAAAGAGGACTAGTTATCCACTTCCACATACTGCAAAAACACTGTTTCAAAACTGCTCTATCAAAAGGAAGGTTTAGCAGAGTGAATTGAATGCACACATTAGAAAGAAGTTTCTGAGAATGCTTCTGTCTAGTTTTAATGTGAAGATATTTCCTTTTCCACCATTGGCCTCATAGCACTCCGAAAGAAATCTTGCAGATACTGCAAAAAGAGTGTTTCAAAACTGCTCTGTGAAAAGAAATATTCTACTCCGTGAGTTGAATGCAAACATCACCAAGCAGTTTCAGAGAACGCTTCTGTCTAGCTGTTAGGTGAAGAAATTCCCGTTTCCAACAAAGGTCTCCAAGAGCTCCAAACATTCACTTGCAGATTCTGCAAAAAGACTGTTTCAAAACTGCTCTATCAATAGAAAGAGTCAGCTCTGTGAGTTGAATGCACACATCATTAAGAAGATTCTGAGAATGCTTCTGCCCAGTTTTTAGGTGATGATATTTCCTCTTCCATCATAAGCCTCAAAGTGCTCTGAATGTACACTTGCACATTCCACAAAAAGAGTGTTTGAAAACTGCTCCAGCAACAGAAAGGTTCAACTCTGTGAGTTGAATGGACACTTGACAAAGCCGTTTCAGATAATACTTCTGTCTAGTTTTTATTTGAAGAAATTCCCGTTTCCAACGAATCCCTCAAAGACTTCCAAATATTCACTTGCCGATTCTGTAAAAACACTGTATGAAAACTGCTCTATTAAAAGCAAGGTTCAACTCTGTGAGTTGAATGCACACATCTGAAAGAAATTTCTGAGAATAATTCTGTCTATATTTTATGTGAAGATATTTCCTTTTCCAACGAAAGCTTCAAAGAGCTCTAAAAATCCACTTGCAGATTCTGCAAAAAGCCTGTCTCAAAAGTGCCCTATCAATATGACGTTTCACCTCTGTGAGTTGAATGCACACATCTGAAAGATGTTTCTGCGAATGCTTCTGTCTAGTTTTTATGTGAAGATATTTCCTTTTCCACCACAGGCCTCAAACCGCTCCGTATGAATACTTCCAGGTTCTACACAATAGTGTTTCAAAACTGCTCTAACAAAACAAAGTTTCAACTCTGTGAGTTGAGTGCACACATCACAAAGCAGTTTCAGAGAATGCTTCTGTCTAATTTGTATGTGAAGAAATTCCCATTTCCAACGAAGACCTCAAAGAGCTCCAAATATCCACTAGCAGATTCTGCAAAAACACATTTTCGTAACTGCCCTATCAAAAGACATGTTCCACTCTGTGAGTTGAATGCGCACATCTTGAACCAGTTTCTGAGAATGCTTCTGTCTGGTTTTCATTTGAAGATATTTCGTATTCCAATATAGGGCTCAAAGCGCTCTGAAGGAACACCTGCAGATTCTTCAAAAAGATTGCTTCAGAACTGCTCTATCAAAAGAAATGTGCAAATGTGTGAGTTGGATGCAAACATCACAAAGCAGTTTCAGAGATTGCTTCTGTCTAGTTTTTATATGAAGAAAGTCCCGTTTCTAAGGAAGGCCTCAAAGATCTCCAAATATCCACTTGCAGTTTCTGCAAGAAGACTGTTTCAAAACTGCCCTATCAAAAGGAAGGTTCAACTCTGTGTGCTGAATGCACACATCAGGAAGAAGTTTCTGAGAATGCTTCTGTCTAATTTTTATGTGAAGATATTTCCTTTTCCAATATAGGCCACGAAGCCCTCCGAATGAACATTTGCAGAATCCACAAAATAATGTTTAAAAACTGCTCTATCCTAAGGAAGGTTCAACTCTGTGAGTTGAATGCACACATCTTAAAGAAGTTTCTGGAATGCTTCTGTCTAGTTTTTATGTGAAGATATTTCCCTCTCCACCTTAGGCCTCAAAGGGCTCCGTATGAACACTTGCAGATTCTACACAATAGTGTTTCAAAATTGCTCTAACAAGAGAAAGTTTCACCTCTGTGATTTGAGTGCACATATCACAGAGCAGTTTCAGAGAATGCTTCTGTCTAGTTTTTATGTGAAGAAAATCCTGTTTCCAAAGACGACCTCAAAGAGCTCCAAATATCCACTTCCAGATTCTGCAAAAACACTCTTTCAAAACTGCTCTATGATAAGGAAGGTTGAACCCTGTGAGTTAAATACACACATCAGAAAGAAGTTTTTGAGAATGCTTCTGTCTAGATTTTATGTGAAGATATTCTTGTTTACAGCAAAAGCCTCTAAGATCTCCAAATATCCACTTCCAGATGCTGCAAAAAAACTCTTCCAAAACTTCTCTATCAATAGGAATGTTCAACTCTGTGAGTTGAACACACACATCATAAAGAAGTTTCCAAGAATGCTTCTGCTTAGTTTTAATGTGAAGATGTTTCCTTTTCCACCACAGGCCTCAAAGCACTCCGAATGAACACTTGCAGATTCTACACAATAGTGTTTCAAAACGGCTCTAAGAAGAGAAAGTTTCAACTCTGTGAGTTGAGTGCACACATCAGAAAGCAGTTTCAGAAAACGCTTCTGTGTAGTTTGTATGTGAAGAGATTCTGTTTTCCAATGAAGGCCTCAAAGAGCTCCAAATACCACTTGCAGATTCTGCAAAAACACATTTTCATAAATGCCCTATGAAAAGGAATGTTCAATCCTGTGGGTCGAATGCACACTTCTTAAGTCAGTTTCTGAGAATGCTTCTGTCTAGTTTTCTTGTGAAGATATTTCATATTCCTCTGTAGGGCTCAAAGCGCTCTGAATGAACACTTGCCGATGCTACAATAAGAGTGTTTCAAAACAGCTCTATCAAAAGAAATGTGCAACTGCGTGAGTTGAATGCAAACACCACAAAACAGGTTCAGAGAATGCTTCTGTCTAGTTTTTATGTGAAGAAAGTCCCGTTTCCAAAGAAGGCCACAAAGATCTCCAAGTATCCACTTGCAGACTCTGCAAGAGACTGTTTCAAATCTCCTCTATCCAAAGGAAGGTTCAATTCTGTGAGTTGAATGCACACATCTTACAGAAGTTTCTGAGAATGCTTCTATCTAGTTTTTATGTGAAGATATTTCCTTTTCCACCATTGGCCTCTAAGCTCTCCAAATGAACAGTTGCAGATTCTACAAAATAGTGTTTGAAAACTGCACTAAAAAGAGAAAGGTTCTACTCTGAGAGTTGAGTGCACACACGACAAAGCGGTTTCAGAGATTGTTTCTGTCTAGTTTCTATGTGAGGAAGTTCCCGTTTCAAACGAAGGCCTCAAAGAGCTCAAAATATCGACTTGCAGATTCTGCAAAAACACAGTTTCATAACTGCCCTATCAAAAGGAATGTTTAACACTGTGAGTTGAGTGCACACATCTTAAATCAGTTTCTGATAATGCTTCTGTTTAGTTTTCTTGTGAAGTTATTATGTATTCCAGCATAGGTTTCAAAGCTCTCCAAAAGAAAACTTGCAGATCCTGCAAAAAGAGTGTTTCAAAACTACTCCAGCAACAGAAAGGTTCAACTCTGTCAGTTGAAGGCACACATGACAAAGAAGTTTCAGAGAATGCTTTGGTCTAGTTTTTTTGTGAAGAAATTCCCGTTTCCAACGAATGCTTCAATAATTCCAAATATTCACTTACAGATTCTGTAAAAACACTGTTTCAAAACTATTCTATCAAAAGCAAGGTTCAACTCTGTGAGTTGAATGCACACATCTTAAAGGAATTTCTGAGAATTCTTCTCTCTAGATTTTGTGTTAAGATATTCCCGTTTCCAAAGATATCCTCTAAGATCTCCAAATATCCACTTGCAGATTCTACAAAAAAAGTGTTTCAAAACTGCTCTATCAATACGAAGTTTCAACTCTGTGAGTTGAACGCACTCATCATAAAGAAGTTTCTGAGAATGCTTCTCCCCAGTTTTAATGTGAAGATATTTCCTTTCCCACCATAGTCCTCAAAGCCCTCCGAATGCACACTTGCAGATTCTACCCAATAGTGTTTCAAAACTGCTCTAACAAGAGAAAGGTTCAACTCTGTGAATTGAGTGCACACATCACAAAGCAGTTTCAGAGAATGCATATGTCTAGTTTGTATGTGAAGTAATTCCTGTTTCCAACGAAAGCCACAAAGAGCACCAAATATCTACTTCTAAATACTGCAAAACCAGTGTTTCAAAACTGCTTCTTCCAAGGAAAGTTTCAACTCTGTGAGTTGAATGCACACATCAGAAAGAAGTTTCTGAGATTGCTTCTTTCTACTTTTAACGTGAAGATATTTCCTTTTCCACCATAGGCCTCAAAGCGCTCCGTATGAACACTTGCAGATTCTACACAATAGTGTTTCAAAACTGCTCTAATCAGAGAATGTTTCAACTCTGTGTGATGAGTGCACACATCACAAAGCAGTTTCAGAGTATGCTTCTGTCGAGTTTGTATGTGAAGAATTTCCCGTTTCCAACGAATGCCTCAAAAAGTTTGAAATATCCACTTACAGATTCTGTAAAAACACTGTTTCAAAGCCGCTCTGTCAAAAGCAAGGTTCATCTCTGTGAGATGAATACCCACATCTTAAAGAAATTTCTGAAAATGCTTCTGTCTAGGTTTTATATGAAGAATTTCCCATTTCCAAATAAGGCCTCACATGGCTCAAAATATCCACTTGCAGAATATGCAAGAGACTGTTTCACAACTGCTCTATCAAAAGGAAGGTTTAACTCTGTGTGTTGAATGCACACATCAGAAAGAAATTTCTGAGAATGCTTCTGTCTAGTTTTAATGTGAAGATATTTCCTTTTCCAACATAGGCCTCAAAGCACACCAACAGAACACTTGCAGATTCTGCAAAAACAGTGTTTCAAACTGCTCTATCAAAAGGAAGGTTCAAATCTGTGAGTTGAGTGCACACATCACAAAGCAGTTTCAGAGAATGCTTCTGTGAAGTTTGTATGTGAAGAAATTCCTGTTTCCAAAGAAAGCGTCAAAGAGCTCCAAATATCCATTTGCAAATTCTGCAAAAACACTGTTTCAAAACTGCTCTATCAAAAGAAAGGTTCAACTCTGTGGGTTGACTGCACACATCAGAAAGAATTTTCTGAAAATGCTTCTGTTTAGTTTTAATGTGAGGATATTTTCTTTTCCACCATAGGCCTCAAAGCACTCTGAAAGAACACAAGCATATTCTGCTAAAAGAGTGTTTAAAAACTGCTCTATCAAAAGAAATGTTCTACTCTGTGAGTTGAATGGAAACATCACAAAGCAGTTTCAGAGAATGCTTCTGTCTAGTTGTCAGGTGAAGAAATTCCCGTTTCCAACGAAGGTCTCAAAGAGCTCCAAATATTCAGTTGCAGATTCTTCAAAACGGCTGTATTAAAACTGCGCTATCATCAGAAAGGTTCAACTCTGTGAGTTGAATGCACACATCAGAAAGAAGTTTCTGAGAATATTTCTGTCTAGTTTTAATGTGAAGATATTTCCTTTTCCATCATAGGCCTCAAAGCGCTCAGTATGAACACTTGCATATACTCCACAATAGTGTTTCAAAACTACTCTAACAAGAGAAAGATTCAACTCTGTGAGGTGAATGCACACATCACAAAGCAGTTTCAGAGAATGCTTTGTGTAGTTTTTAGGTGAAGAAAGTCCCGTTTCCATCGAAGGTCTCAAAGAGCTCCAAACATTCAGTTGCAGATCCTGCAAAAAGATTCTATCAAAACTGCTGTATCAACAGAAAGGTTCAACTCTGTGGGTTGAATGCACACATCATAAAGAAGTTTATGTGAATGCTTCTGTCCAGTTTTTATGTGAAGATATTTCCTTTTCCACTATAGGCCTCAAAGCACTCCGAATGAACAGTTGCCGTTTCTACACAATAGTGTTTCAAAACTGCTCTAAGAAGAGAAAGGTTCAACTCTGTGAGCTGAATGCACATATCAGAAAGCAGTTTCAGAGAATGCTTCTGTCTAGTTTGTATGTTAAGAAGTTCTCATTTCCAAAGAAGGCATCAAATTGCTCCAAATATCCACTTGCAGATTTTGCAAGAGACTGTTTCAGAACTGATTTATCCAAAGGAAGTTTCAGCTCTGTGAGTTGAATGCACACATCAGAAAGATGTTCCTGAATGATTCTGCCCTGTTTTTTTGTGATGATATTTGCTCTTCCACCATAAGCCTCAAAGCGCTCCAAATGAACACTTGCACATTCCACAAAAAGAGTGTTTCAAAACTGCTCCAGAAAAAGAAAGGTTCATATCTGTGTGTTTTATGCACACATGACAAATCAATTTCAGAGAATGCTTCTGTTTAGTTTTTATGTGAAGAAATTCCCGTTTCCAACGAATACCTCAAAGATATCAAAATATCCACTTACAGATTTTGCAAAAACACTGTTACAAAACTGCTCATCAAAAGTAAGGTTCAAGGCTGTGAGTTGAAAGCACACATCTTAAATTAATTTCTGAGAATGCTTCTGTCTAGATTTGATGTGAAGAAATTAACATTTCAAAATAAGACCTCAAATTGCTCCAAATGTCCACTTCGAGATTCTTCAAAAACAGTGTTTCAAAACTGCTCTATTGAATGTAAGGTTCAACTCTGTGAGTTGAATGCACACACCAGAAAGAAGTTTCTGAGAATGCTTTTGTCTAGTTTTTAGGTGAAGATATTTCCTTTTCACCATAGGCCTCAAAGCGCTGCGTACGAACACTAGCAGATTGTACACAAGAGAGTTTCAAAACTGCTCTAACAAGCGAAAGTTTCAACTCTGGGATTTGAGTGCACACTTTACAAAGCAGTTTCAGAGAATGCTTCTATCTAATTTGTATGTGAAGAAATTCTTTTTTCTGACGAAGTTCTCAAATAGCTCCGAGTATCCACTTCCAGATTAAGCAAAAACACTGCTTCAAAAGTGCTCTATCAAAAGGAAGGTTCAACACTGTGAGTTGAATGCGCACATCAGAAAGAAGTTTCTGAGAATGCTTCTGTCTGGTTTTTATGTGAAGATATTACCTTTTCCACCATAGGACTCAAAGCGCTCCGAACGAAAACTTGCAGATTCTGCACAAAGAGTGTTTCAAAACTGCCCTATCAAAAGAAATGTTCTACTCTGTGAGTTGAATGCAAACATCCCAAAGTAGTTTCAGATAATGCTTCTGTCTAGTTTTTAGGTGAAGAAATTTCCGTTTCCAACGAAGGCCTCAAAGAGCTCCAAATATCCACTTCCAGATTCTGTAAAAACACTGTTTCAAAACTGCTCTATGGAAAGGAAGGTTCAACTCCGTGAGTTGAATGCACACATCATAAAGAAGTTTCTGAGAATGCTTCTGCCCTGTTTTTATGTGATTATATTTCCTCTTCCACCATAAGCCTCAAAGCGCTCCGAATGAACACTTGCACTTTCAACAAAAAGAGTGTTTCAAAACTGCTCCAGGAACAGAAAGGTTCAACTCTGTGAGTTGAATGCACACATGGCAAAACAGTTTCAGAGAATGCTTCTGTCTAGTTTTTATGTGAAGAAATTCCTGTTTCCAAAGAATGTCTCAAAGAGTTCCAAATATCCGCTTACAGATTGTGTAAAAACACTGTTTCAAAGCTGCTCTGTCAAAAGCAAGGTTCAAATCTGTGAGTTGAATTCACACATATTAAAGAAATTTCTGAAAATGCTTCTGTCTAGATTTTATGTGAAGATATTCCCCTTTCCAATGAAAGCCTCAAAGAGCGCCAAAAATCCACTAGCAGATACTGCAAAAATACTGTTTCAAAACTGCTCTATCAACAGAAAGGCTCAACTCTGTGAGTTGAATGCACACATCAGACAGAAGTTTCTGAGAATGCTTCTGTCTAGTTTTTAGGTGAAGATATTTCGTTTTCCACCATAGGCCTCAAAGCGCTCCATATGAACACTTGCAGATTCTACACAATAGTGTTTAAAAACCGCTCTAACGAAAGAAACGTTCAACTCTGTGAGTTGAGTGTACACAGCACAAACCAGTTTCAGAAAATTCTTCTGTATAGTTTGTATGTGAAGAAATTCCCTTTTCCAATGAAGGCCTCAAAGAGCTCCAAATATCCACTTGCAGATTCTGCAAAAAAAATTTCATAACTGCCCTATCAAAAGGAATGTTCAGCCCTCTGTTTTGATTGCACACATCTTATATCAGATTCTGAGAATGCTTCTGACTAGTTGTCATGTGAAGATATTTTGTATTCCACTTTAGGGCTCAACGTGCTCTGAATGAACACTAGCCGATTCTAGAAAAAGAGTGTTTCAAAACTGCTCTATCAAAAGAAAGGTTCAACTGTGTGAGTTGAATGCAAATATCACAAAGCAGTTTTAGAGAATGCTTCTCTCTAGTTTTTATGTGAAGAAAGTCCCGTTTCCAAAGAAGGCCTCAAAGAGCTTCAAATATCAACTTGCGCATTCTGCAAAAAGACTGTTTGAAAAGTGCTCTATCAAAAGAAAGTTTCAACTCTTTGAGTTGAATGCAAACATCCGAAAGAAATTTCTGAGAATGCTTCTGTCTAGTATTTATATGAAGATATAACCTTTTACACCATAGGCATCAAAGCGCTCCAAATGAGCAGTTGCAGACAACACACAATAGTGTTTCAAAACAGCTCTAACAAGAGAAATGTTCAACTCCATGAGTTGAGTGCACACATCACAATGCAGTTTCAGAAAATGATTCTGTCTAGTTTGTATGTGAAGAAATTCCCGTTTCCAACGAAGGCCTCAAGGAGCTCAAAATATCCACTTGCAGATTCTGCAAAAACACAGTTTCATAACTGCCCTATGAAAAGGAATGTTCCACCCCGTGAATTGAATGTGCACATCTTAAATCAGTTTCTCTGAATGCTTCTGTCTAGTTTTCTTGTGAAGATATTTCCTATTCCAATATAGGGCTCAAAGCGCTCTGAATGAACACTTGCTGATGCTAGAAAAAGAGTGTTTCATTGTTCAATTCCCACCTATGAGTGAAAATATGCGGTGTTTGGCTTTTTGTCCTGTGATAGTTTACTGAGAATGATGATTTCCAATTTCATCCATGTCCCTACAAAGAACATGAACTCATCATTTTCAAGGAGAACACATGGACACAGGAAGGGGAACATCACACTCTGGGGACTGTTGTGGGGTGGGGGGAGGGGGGAGGTTGAGCATTGGGAGATATACCTAATGCTAGATGACGAATTAGTGGGTGCAGCGCACCAGCATGGCACTTGTATATATATGTAACTTACCTGCACATTGTGCACATGTTCCATAAAACGTAAAATATAATGATAATAATCATAATAATAATAAAGAAATTAAAAGAAAAAGAAAAAGAGTGTTTCAAAACTTCTCTATCAGAAGAATGGTGCAACTCTGTGAGTTGGATGCAAACATCAAAAAGCAGTTTCAGAGAATGCTTCTGTCGAGTTTTTGTGTGAATAATGTCCCGTTTCCAAAGAAGGCCTCAAAGAGCTCCAAATATCGACTTGCAGATTCTGCAAAAACGCTGTTTCAAAACTGCTCTATCAAAAGGAATGTTCAACTCTGTGAGTGGAATGCACACATCAGAAAGAAGTTTCTGAGAATAATTCTGTCTAGTTTTAATGTGAAGATATATCATTTTCCATCATAGGCCTCAAAGAGCTCCGAAAGAGCACTTGCAGATTCCGCAAAAAGAGTGTTTCAAAACTGCTCTATGAAAACAAATGTTCTAATCAGTGAGTTGAATGCAAAAGTCACAAAGCAGTTTCAGGGAATGCTTCTGTCTAGTTTTTATGTGAAGATATTCCCGTTTCCAACGAAGGTTTCCAAGAGCTCCAAACATTCACTTGCTGATTCTGCAAAAAGACTGTTCCAAACTGTTCTATCAACAGAAATGTTCAGCTCTCTCAATTGATTGCAGACATCAGAAATAAGTTTCTGAGAATGCTTCTGCCCAGTTTTTATGTGTTGATATTTCCTCTTCCACCATAAGCCTCAAAGCGCTCCGAATGAACACTTGCACATTAAACAAAAAGAGTTTTTCAAAACTGCTCCAGCAGCAGAAAGTTTCAACTCAGTGAGTTGAAAGTCAACATCATAAAGAAGTTTCTGAGAATCCTTCTGTCTAGTTTTTATTTGAAGATATTTCATTTTCCACCACAGGCCTAAAAGCGCTCCGTATGAATACTTGCAGTTTCTACACAATAGTGTTTCTAAACTGCTCTAACAAGAGAAAATTTCAACTCTGTGAGTTGAGTGCACGCATCAAGAAGCAGTTTCAGAAAATGCTTCTGTCTAGATTGTACGTGAAGAAATTCCTGTTTCCAACGAAGGCCTAAAAGAGAACCAAATATCCACCTGAAGATCCTGCAAAAACAGACTCTCATAACGGCCCTTTCAAAACGAATGTTCAACCCTGTGAGTTGAATGCACACATCTTAAATCAGTTTCTGAGAATGCTTCTGTCTAGTTTTCATGTGAGGTTTTTTCCTTTTCCACCATTGGCCTCAAAGTGCTACGAAAGAACAGTTGCAGATTCCACACAATAGTGCTTCAAAACTGCTCTAAAAAAAGAAACGTTCAAATCCGTAAGTTGAGTGCACTAATTAAAAAGCAGTTTCAGAGAATGCTTCTGTCTACTTTGCAGGTGAAGAAATTCCCGTTTCCAACGAAGGCCTCAAAGAGTTCCAAATATCCATTTGCAGATTCTGCAAAATCACAGTTTCATTACTGCCCTATCAAAAGGAATGTTCAACACTGTGAGATGACTGCACACATCTTCAATCAGTTTCTGAAAATGCTTCGGTCTAGTTTTCATGTGAAGATATTTCGTATTCCGCTATAGGGCTCAAAGCTCTCTGAATGAACACTTGCCGATTCTACAAAAAGAGTGTTTCAAATCTTCTCTATCAAAAGAAAGGTGCAACTGGGTGAGTTGAATACAAACATCACGAAGCAGTTTCTGATAATGCTTCTGTCTAGATTGTATGTGAAGAAGTTCCCATTTCCAAAGATGGCCTCAAAGCGCTCCAAATATCCACTTGCAGATTATGCAAGAGACTGTTTCAAAACTGCTCTATCCAAAGGAAGTTTCAACTCTGAGAGTTGAATGCACACATCTTAAGGAAGTTTCTGAGAATGCTTCTGTCTCCTTTCTATGTGAAGTTATTTCCTTTTCCACCATAGGCCTCAAAGCGATCCGAATGAACAGTTGCAGATTCTACATAATAGTGTTTCAAAACTGCTCTAACAAGAGAAGGGTTGAACTCTGTGAGGTGAGTGCACACATCACAAAGCAGTTTCAGAGGATGCTACTGTCTAGTTTGTATGTGAAGAAATTTCCGTTTCCAAAGAAGGCCTCAAAGAGCACCAAATATCCACTTCCATATTCTCCAAAAAAACTCTTTCAAAACTGCTCTATGAAAAGGAAGGCTCAACAATGTGAGTTGAATGCACACATCAGAAAGAAGTTTCTTAGAATGCTTCTGCCCAGTTTTAATGTGAGGATATATCCTTTTCCACCATAAGCCTCAAAGCGCTCCAAATGAACAGTTGCAGATTCTACATAATAGTGTTTCAAAACTACTCTACGAAGAGAAAGGTTCAACTCTGTGAATTTAGTGCCCACATCACAAAGCAGTTTCAGAAAATGCTTCTGTCTACTTTGTATGTGAAGAAATTCCCTTTTCCAAAGCAGGCCTCATAGAGCTCCAAATATCCACTTGCAGATTCTGCAAAATCACAGATTCATAACTGCCCTATCAAAAGGAATGTTCAACACCGTGAGTTGAATGCATACATCTTCAATCAGTTTCTGAGAATGCTTCTGTCTAGTTTTCTTGTGAAGATCTTTCATATTCCAATATAGGGCTCAAAGCGCTCTGAATGAACACTTGCTGATTCTACAAAAAGAGTGTTTCAAAAGTGCTCTATCAAAAGAAAGGTGCAACTCCATGAGTTGAATGCAAACATAACAAAGCAGTTTCAGGGAGTGTTTCTGTCGAGTTTCTGTGTGAAGAAGTCCCGTTTCCAAAGAAGGCCTCAAAGAGCTCCAAATATCCACTTGCAGACTCTGCAAAAACACAGTTTCGTGACTGCTCTATCAAAAGTAAGGTTCAACACTGTGAGTGGAATGCACACATTAGAAAGAAGTTTCTGAGAATGCTTCTGTCTAGTTTTAATGTGGAGATAATTCCTTTTCCACTATAGACCTCAAAGCCCTCTGAAAGAACACTTGCAGATTCTGCAAAAAGAGTGTTTCAAAACTGCTCTATCAAAAGAAATGTTCTACTCAGTGAGTTGAATGCAAACATCACAAAGCAGTTTCAGAGAATGCTTCTGACTAGTTTTTAGGTGAAAAAATTTTCGTTTCCAACGAAGGTCTCAAAGAGCTCAAAACATTCACTTGCAGATTCTGCAAAAAGACTGTTTCAAAACTGCTCTATCAATAGAAATGTTCAACACTGTGAGTTGAATGCTCTCATCATAAAGAAGTTTCTGAGAATGCTTCTGCCCAGTTTTTATGTGATGATATTTCCTCTTCCACCATAAGCGTCAAAGCGCTCGGAATGAACACTTGCACATTCCACAAAAGTAGTGTGTCAAAACTACTGCAGCAACAGAAAGGTTCAATTCTGTGAGTTGAATGCACACATCATAAACAAGTTTGTGAGAATTCTTCTGTCTAGTTTTTAAGAGAAGATATTTCCTTTTCCACCACAGGCCTCAAAGCGCTCTGAGTGAATACCTGCAGGATTTACACAATAGTGTTTCAAAACTGCTCTAACAAAAGAAACTTTCAACTCCATGCGTGGAGTGCACACATCACAAAGCAGTTTCAGGGAGTGCTTCTGTCTAGTTTGTATGTTAAGAAATTCCCGTTTCCAACGAAGTCCTTAAAGAGCTCCAAATATCCACTTCGAGATTCTGCAAAAACTCTCTTTCAAAACTTCCTATGAAAAGGAAGTTTCAACCCTGTGTGTTGAATGCACACATCAGACAGAAGTTTTTGAGAATACTTCTGCCCTGTTTTAATATGAAGATATTTCCTTTTCCACGTTAGGCCTCAAAGCACTCCGAATGAACACTTGCGGATTCTACACAATAGTGTTTCAAAACTGCTCTAACAAGAGAAAGGTTCAATTTTGGGAGCTGAGTGCACACATCACAAAGCAGTTTCAGAAAATGCTTCTGTCTTCTTTGTGTATGAAGAAATTCCCTTTTCCAGCGAAGGCCTCTAAGAGCCTCAAATATCCACTTGCAAATTCTGCAAAAACAGACTTTCATAACTGCCGTATCAAAAGGATTGTTCAATCCTGTTAGTTGAATGCACACATCTTAAATTGGATTCTGAGAATGCTTCTGTTTAGTTTTCTTGTGAAGATATTTCGAATTTCACTATAGAGCTCAAAGCGCTTTAAATGAACATTTGCCGAATCTACAAAAAGAGTGTTTCAAAATTACTCCATCAAAAGAAAGGTGCAACTGTGGGAGTTGAATGCAAACATCACAAAGCAGTTTCAGAGAATGCTTCTCTCTATTTTTTAGGTGAAGAAATTCCCTTTTCCAACGAAGGTCTCAAAGAGCTCCAAACATTCACTTGCAGATTCTGCATAAAGACTGTTTCAAAACTGCTCTATCAAAAGGAAGGTTTAACTCTGTGAGTTCGATGCACACATCAGAAAGAAGTTTCTTAGAATGCTTGTGTCTCGTTTTTATATGAAGATATTTCCTTTTCCACCATAGGCCTCAAAGTGCTCTGCATGAACACTTGCAGATTCTACACAATAGAGATTCAAAACTGCTCTAACAAGAGAAAGGTTCAACTCTGTGAGTTGAATGCACACATCACAAAGCAGTTTCAGAGAATGCTTCTGTCTAGTTTGTGTGTGAAGAAGTTCCCATTTCCAAAGAAGGCTTCAAAGAGCTCCAAATATCCACTTGCAGATTGTGCAAGACACTGTTTCAAAACTGCTCTATGCAAAGGAAGGTTCAACTCCATGAGTTGAATGCAGACATCATAAAGAAGTTTTTGAGAATGCTTCTGCCCAGTTTTCATGTGATGATATTTCCTCTTCCACCATAAGCCTGAAAGCGCTCCGAATGAATATTTGCACATTCCACAAAAAGAGAGTTTCAAAACTCCTCCAGCAACAGAAAGTTTCAACTCTTTGAGTTGAATGCCTATATCACAAAGAAGTTTCTGAGAATATTCTGTCTAGCTTTTATGGAAGATATTTCATTTTCCTTTGCGGGTCTCAAAGCCCTCCTTCTGAACAGTTACAGGTTACACACAATAGTGTTTCAAAACTACTCTAACCAAAGAAAGTTTCAACTCTGTCAGTTGAGTGTACACATCACTAAACAGTTTCAGAGAATGCTTCTGTCTAGTTTGTATGTGAAGAAATTCCCCTTTCCAATGAAGGCCTCAAAGAGCTCCAAATATCCACTTCCAGATTTTGCAAAAATACTGTTTCAAAACTGCTCTACGAAAAGGAAGATTCAACTCTTTGAGTTGAAGGCAGACAGCAGAAAGAAGTTTCCGAGGATGCTTCGGCCCAGTTTCAATGTAAAGATGTTTCCTTTTCCACCATAGGCCTCAAAGTGCTCCGTATGAACACTTGCAGATTACACACAATTGTGTTTCCAAACTGCTCTAACAAGAGAAAGGTTCAACTTTGTGAGTTGAGTGCACACATCACAAAGCAGTTTTAGAAAATGCTTCTGTCTAGTTTGTATGTGAAGAAATTCCTGTTTCCATCGAAGGCCTCAAAGAGCTCCAAATATCCACTTGCAGATTCTGCAAAAACACAGTTTCAGAACTACCCTATCAAAAGAAATATTCAACTCTGTTAGTTGAATGCACACTTCTTAAAGCAGTTTCTGAGAATGCTTCTGTCTAGTTTTCATGTGAAGAATTTTCATTTTCCACTGCAGGCCTCAAAGCGCTTCGTATGAACACTTGCAGATTCTACACAATAGTGATTCAAAACTACTCTAACCAGATAATGGTTCAACTCTGTGAGTTGAGTGCACACATCACAAAGCAGTTTCAGAGAATGCTTCTGTCTAGTTTTTATGCGAACAAATTCCCGTTTCCAAAGAATACCTCAAAGAGCTCCAAATATCCAATTCCATATTCTGCAAAAACACTGTTTCAAGACTGCTCTATCAAAAGCAAGGTTCAACTCTGTGAGTAGAATGCACACATCTTAAAGAAATTTCTGAGAATAATTCTTTCTAGATTTTACATGAAGATATTGCCGTTTCAAACGAAAGCCTAAAAGAGCTCTAAAAATCCACTAGCAGATTCTGGAAAAAGACTGTCTGAAAAGTGCTCTATGAATAGGAAGTTTCAACTCTGTGACTTGAATGCACACATCAAATAGAAGTTTCTGAGAATGCTTCTGTTTAGTTTTTATGTGAAGATATTTCCTTTTCCACCACAGGTCTCAAAGCACTCCATATAAATACTTGCAGGGCCTGCACAATAGTGTTTCAAAACTGCTCTAACAAAAGAAAGGTTCAACTCTGCGAGTTGAGTGCACACATCACAAAGCAGTTTCAGAGAATGCTTCTGTCTGGTTTGTATGTGAAATAATTCTCGTTTCCAACGAAGGCCTCAAAGACTTCCAAATATCCACTTCCAGATTCTGCAAAAACACTGTTTCAAGACTGCTCTATCAAAAGCAAGGTTCAACTCTGTGAGTTCAATGTGCACATCTTAAAGAAATTTCTGAGAATACTTCTGTCTAGATTTTATGTGAAGATATTGCCGTTTAAAACGAAAGCCTCAAAGAGCACCAAAAATCCACTAGCAGATCCTGTCAAAAGACTGTCTTAAAAGTGCTCCATCAAAAGGAATGTTCAACTCTCTGAGTTGAATGCACACATCTTAAATCAGCATCTGAGAATGCTTCTGACTAGCTTTCATGTGAAGATATTTCGTATTCCACTGTAGGGCTCAAAGAGCTTCGAATGAACACTTGCCGATTCTACAAAAAGAGTGTTTCAATACTGCTCTGTCAAAGGAAAGGTGCAACTGTGCGAGCTGAATGCAAACATCACAAAGCAGTTTCATAGAATCCTTCTGTCTAGTTTTTATGTTAAGAAAGTCCCGTTTCCAAAGAAGGCATCAAAGAGCTCCAAATATCCACTTCCAGATTCTGCAAAAAGACTGTTTGAAAACTGCTCTATCAAAAGGAAGGTTCAACTCTGTGAGTTGAATGCACACATCAGAAAGACGTTTCTGAGAATGCTGCTGTCTAGTTTTTATGTGAAGATATGTCCTTTTCCACCATAGACCTCAAAGCGCTATGAATGAGCAGTTGCAGATTATACAAAATAGTGTTAAAAAACTGCTCTAACAAGAGAAAGGTTCAACTCTGAGTTGAATGCAAACATCACAAAGCAGTTTCAGAGACTGCTTCTGTCTAGTTTGCATGTGAAGTAGTTCCCATTTCCAAAGAAGGCCTCAAAGAACCCCAAATATCCACTTGCCGATTGTGCAAGAGACTGTTTCAAATCTGCTCTATCCAAAGGAAGGTTCAACTCTATGAGTTGAATGCACACAGCAAAAACAAGTTTCTGAGAATGCTTCTGTCTAGTTTTTATGTGAAGTTATTTCCTTTTCCACCATAGGCCTCAAAGCGTTCCAAATGAACAGATGCAGATTCTACACAATAGTGTTTCGAAACTGCTCTAACAAGAGAAAAGTTAAACTCTGTGAGTTGAGTGCAAACATCACAAAGCAGTTTCAGAATATTCTTCTGTCTAGTTTACATGTGAAGAAGTTTCCATTTCCAAAGAATGCCTCA
The DNA here is from genome assembly GCF_028885625.2 of Pongo pygmaeus. Lineage (NCBI taxonomy): Eukaryota > Metazoa > Chordata > Mammalia > Primates > Hominidae > Pongo > Pongo pygmaeus. Next base: position 103,176,073 of record NC_072373.2, on the reverse strand, counting down.
AAGAGTTCCAAATATCCACTTGTAGATTATGCAAGAGACTGTTTCAAAACTGCTATACCCAAAGAAAGGTTCAACTCTGTGAGTTGAATGCACACATCTTTAAGAAGTTTCTGAGAATGCTTCCGTCTAGTTTTTATATGAAGATATTTCCTTTGCCACCAAAGACCTCAAAGCGCTCTGTATGAATTCTTGCAGATTCTACACAAAATTATTTCAAAAGTGCTCTAACAAAAGAAAAATTCATATCTGTGAGTTGTGTGCACACATCACAAAGCAGCCTCAGAGAATCCTTCTGTATAGTTTGTACATCAAGAAATTCCCATTTCCAAGGAAGGCCTCAAAGAGCTCCAAATATCCACTTCCAGATCCTGCAAAAACACTCTTTCAAAACTTCTCTATGAAAAGGAAGTTTCAAACCTGTGAGTTGAGTGCACACGTCAGAAAGAAGTTTCTGTGAATGCTTCTGCCCAGTTTTAATGTGAAGATATTTCCTTTTAAACTATAGGCCTCAAAGCGCTCCGAATGAACACTTGCGGATTCTACACAATAGTGTTTCAAAACTGCTCTAACAAGAGAAATGTTCAACTCTGTGAGTTGAGTGCACACATCGCAAAGCAGTTTCAGAGAATGCTTCAGTCTAGTTTGTATGTGAAGAAATTCCTGTTTCCAACGAAGACCTAAAACAGTTCCAAATATCCACTTGCAGATTCTGCAAAAAGACTGTTTCAAAACTGCCCTATCAAAAGGAAGGTTCAACTCTGTCAGTGGAATGCACACATCAGAAAGAAGTTTCTGAGAATGCTTCTGCATAGTTTTAATGTGAAGATGTTTCCTTTTCCACCATAGGCCTCAAAGCGCTCCGAAAAGACACTTGCAGATTCTGCAAAAAGAGTGTTTCAAAACTGCACTATCAAAAGAAATGTTCTACTCTGTGAGTTGAAAGTAAACATCACAAAGCAGTTTCAGTGAATGCTTCCGTTTAATTTTTAGGTGAAGATATTCCCGTTTCCAACGAAGGTCTCAAAGAGCTCCAAACAATCACTTGCAGATTCTGCAAAAAGACTGTTTAAAAACTGCTCTATCAATAGAAAGGTTCAACTCTGTGAGTTGAATGCAAACATCATAAAGAAGTTTCTGAGAATGCTTCCTCTTCCCCCATAAGCCTCAAAGCGCTTCGAATTATCACTTGCATATTTCACAAAAATAGTGTATAAAAACTGCTCCAGCAACAGAAAGGTTCAACACTGTGAGTTGAATGCACTCATCTAAACAAGTTTCTGAGAATGCTTCTGTCTAGTTTTTATATGAAGGTATTTCCTTTTCCACCGCAGGCCTCAAAGCCTTCCGTATGAACACTTTCAAACTCTACACAATAGTGTTTCGAAACTGGTCTAACAAGAGAAAGTTTCAGCTCTGTGAGATGAGTGCGTACTTCACAAAGCAGTTTCAGAATATTCTTCTGTCTAGTTTGTATGTGAAGAAATTCCCATTTCCAACGAAGGCCTCAAAGAGCTCCTAATATCCACTTGCAGATTCTGCAAAAACACAGTTTCATAACTGCCGTATGAAAAGGAATGTTCAACTCTGTTACTTGAATGCACACATATTAAAGCAGTTTCAGAGAATGCTGCTGTCTAGTTTTCATGTCAAGATATTTCGTTTTCCACTATAGGGCTCAAAGCGCTCTGAATGAACACTTGCCGATACTACAAAAAGATTGTTTCAAAACTGGTCTATCAAAAGAAAAGTGCAACAGTGTGAGTTGAATGCAAACATCACAAAGCAGTTTCAGAAAATTCTTCTCTCTAGTTTTTATGTGAAGAAGTCCCGTTTCCTAAGAAGTCCTCAAAAAGCTCCAAATATCCACTTGCAGTATCTGCAAAAAGACTGTTTGAAAACTGCTCTAGCAAAAGGAAGGTTCAACTCTGTGAGTTGAATGCACACATCATAAAGAGGTTTCTGAGAATGCTTCAGTCTAGTTTTTATGTGAAGATATTTCGTCTTCCACCATAGACCTCAAAGCCCTCCAAATGAACAGTTGCAGATCCTAAACAATAGTTTTTCAAAACTCCTCTAACAAGAGAAAGATTCAACTTTGTGAGTTGAATGCACACATCAAAAGGCAGTTTCAGAGAATATTTCTGCCTAGTTTGTAAGTGAAGAAATTACCGTTTCCAAAGAAGGCCTCAAACAGCTCAAAATATCCATTTGCAGATTCTGCAAAAACACAGTTTCATAACGGCCCCATCAAAAGGAATGCTCAACCATGTGAGTTGAAAGCACACATCTTAAATCAGTTTCTGAGAATACTTCTGTCTAGTTTTCTTGTGAAGATATTTTTTATTCCAATATAGGGCTCAAAGCGTTCTGAATGAACACTTGCCGATTCTACAAGAGTCTTTCAAAACTGCTTCATCAAAAGAAATGTGCAACACTGTGAGTTGAATGCCAACATCACACTGCAGTTTCACAGAATGATTCTGTCGAGTTTTTATGTGAAGAAGTCCCGTTTTCAAAGAAGACCTCAAAGTACTCCAAATTACCACTTGAAGATTACACAAAAAGACTGTTTCAAAACTGCACTATCAAAAGGAATGTTGAACTCTGTGAGTGGAATGCACACATCGGAAAGAAGATTCTGAGAATGCTTCTGTCAAGTTTTAATGAGAAGATATTCCCTTTTCCACCATAAGCCTCAATCCCCACCGAAAGAACACTTGCAGATTCTCCAAAAAGAGTGTTTCAATACTGCTCTATCAAAAGAAATGTTCTACTCTGTGAGTTGAATGCAAACATCACAAAACAGTTTTAAAGAATGCTTCTGTCTAGTTTTTAGGTGAAGAAATTCCCGTTTCCAACAAAGGTCTCGAAGAGATCCAAATATTCACTTGCAGATTCTGCAAAAAGACAGTTTCAAAACTACTCCATCAAAAGGAATATTCAACCCTGTGAGTTGAATGCACACATCAGGAAGAAGTTTCTGAGAATGTTTCTGTCTACCTTTCTTGTGAAGATATTTCTTATTCCAGTATAGGGCTCAAAGCACCCTGAACGAACACTTGCCGAATCTACAAAAAGATTGTTGCAAAACTGCTCTCTCAAAAGAAAGGTACAGCTCTGTGAGATGAATGCAAACATCACAAAGCAGTTTCAGAGAATGCTTCTGTTAATTTTTTATGAAAAGAAAATCCCGTTTCCAACAAATGCCTCAAAGACTTCCAAATATCCAACTACAGATTCTCTAAAAACACTGTTTCAAAGCTGCTCTATCAAAACCAAGGTTCAACTCTGTGAGCTGAATGCACACATCCAACGTAGTTTCAGAGAATGTTTCTGTCTAATTTGTATGTGAAGAAATTCCCATTTCCAACGAAGGCCACAAAGAGCTCCAAATATCCACTTCCATATTCTGCAAAAACACTGTTTCAAAACTGCTCTATCAAAAGGAAGGTTGAATTCTGTGAGTTGAAGGTACTCATCTTAAAGTAGTTTCAGAGAATGCTTCTGTCTAGTTTTAATGTGAAGATATTTCCTATTCCACCACAGACCTCAAAGCGCTCCGTAGGATTAATTCCTGGTTCTACACAATAGTGTTTCAAAACTGCTCTAACAAAAGAACCGAACAACTCTGTGAGTTGCGGACACACATCACAAAGCAGTTTCAGAGAATGCTTCTGTCTTGTTTGTATATGAAGAAATTCCCCTTTCCAACAAAGGCCTCAAAGAACTCCAACTATCCACGTCCAGATTCTGCAAAAACTCTGTTTCAAAACAGCTCTATCAAAAGGAAGGTTCAAATCTGTGAGTTCAATGCACACATTTTAAAGAAATTTCTGAGAATACTTCTGTCTGTATTTTATGTGAAGATATTGTCGTTTCCAACGAAATCCTCAAAGAGATCCAAAAATCCAGTAGCCAATTCTGCAAAAAGACTGTCTCAAAAGTACTCTATCAATAGGAAAGTTCAACTCTGTGAGTTGAATGCACACATCAAAAAGAAGTTCCTGAGAATGCTTCTGTCTAGTTTTTATGAGAAGATATTTCCTTTTCCACCACAGGCCTCAAAGCACTCTGTATGAATACTTGCACGTCCTACACAATAGTGTTTCAAAACTGCTCTAACAAAAGAAACGTTCAACCCTGTGAGTTGAGTGAACACATCACAAAGCAGTTTCAGAGAATGCTTCCGTCTAGTTTGTATGTGAAAAAATTCCCCTTTCCAACGAAGGCCTCAAAGTGCTCCAAATATCCACTTCCAGATACTGCAAAAATTGTCTTTCAAAACTGCTGTGTGAAAAGGAAGATTCAACCCTGTGAGTTGGTGCACACATTAGAAAGAAATTTCTGAGAATGCTACTGCCCAGTTTTAATGTGAAGATATTTCATTTTCCACCATAGGCCTCAAAGCTCTCCGAAGGAACAGTTGCAGATTCTACACAATAGTGTTTCAAAACAGCTCTAACAAGAGAAAGGTTCAAGTGTGGGATTTGAGTGCACACATCACAAAACAGTTTCAGAAAATGCTTCTGCTTTTTGTAGGTGAAGAAATTCCCGTTTCCAACAAAGGCCTCAAGGAGCTCAAAATATCCACTTACAGATTCTGCAAGACACAGTTTCATAATTGTCCTATAAAAAGCAATGTTCAACCCTGTGAGTTGAACCCACACAGCTGACATCAGTTTCTGAGAATGCTTCTGTCTAGTTTTCATATGAAGATATTTCATATTCCACTATAGGGTTCAAAACGCTTTTAATCAACACTTGCCGAGTGTAAAAAAGAGTGTTTCAAAACTGCTCTATCAAAAGAAAAGTGCAACTGTGTGAGGTGAATGCAAACATCACAAAGCAGTTTCAGAGAATTCTTCTGTCCAGTTTTTATGTGAACAAAGTCCCGTTTCCCCCGAAGGTCTCAAAGAGCTCCAAACATTCACTTGCAGATTCTGCAACAAGACTGTTTCAAAACTGCTCTATCAATAGAAATGTTGAACTCTGTGAGTTGAATGCACACATCATAAAGAAGTTTCTGAGAATGATTCTGCCCAGTTTTCATGTGATATTTCCTATTCAACCATAAGCCTCAAAGCGCTACAAATGAACACTTGCACATTCCACAAAAAGAGTGTTTCAAAACTACTCCAACAACAGAAAGATTCAACTCTATGAGTTGAATGAACACATCATAAAGAAGTTTCTGAGAATGCTTCTGTCTAGTTTTTATGTGAAGATATTTCCTTTTCCACCATAGACCTCAAAGCGCTCTGTATGAACACTTAAAAATTCTACACAATAGTGTTTCAAAACTGCTCTAACCAAAGAAAGGTTCAAATTTGTGAGTTGAGTCCACACATCAGAAAGCAGTTTTAGAGAAGTCTTCTGTCTCATTTGTATGTGAAGAAATTCCCGTTTCCAATGAAGGCCTCAAGGAGCTCCAAATATCCACTTTCAGATTCTGCAACATCACTGTTTCAAAACTGCTCTCTGAAAAGGAAGTTTCAACTCCGTGTGTTGAATGCATACTTCAGAAGGAATATTCCGAAGATGCCTCTACCCAGTTTTAATATGAAGATATTTCCTTTTCCACCGTAGGCCTGAAAGCACTCCGAATGAACACTTGCAGATTCTACAAAATAGTGTTTCAAAACTGCTCTAACAAGAGAAAGGTTCAACTCTGTTAGTTGAGTGCACACATCACAAAGCAGTTTCAGAAAATGTTTCTGTCTAGTTTGTATGTGAAGAAATTCTCGTTTCCAGCGAAGGTCTCAAAGAGCTCCAAATATCCACTTGCGGATTCTGCAAAAACACAGTTTCATAACTGCCCTATCAAAAGGAATGTTCAACTCTGTTAGTTGAATGCACAAATCTTAAATCAGTTTCTGAGAATGCTTCTGTCGAGTTTTCATGTGAAGATATTTCGTATTCCACCATAGGGCTGAAAGCGCTCTGAATGAACATTTGCCGATTCTGCAAAAAGAGTGTTTCAAAGCTGCTCTATCAAAAGAAAGGTGCAATTCTGTGAGTTGAATGCAAACATCACAAAGCTGTTTCTGAGAATGCTTCTGTCTAGATTTTATGTGAAGTTATTCCCGTTTCCAATGAAAGCCTCAAATAGCACCAAAAATCCACTTGCAGATTCTGCAAAAAGACTGTTTCCAAACTGCCCTATCAATAGGAAGGTTCAACTCTGTGAGTTCAATGCACACATCAGAAAGAAGTTTCTGAGAATTCTTCTGTCTTCTTTTTATGTGAAGATATTTCCTTTTCCACCATAGGCCTCAAAGCACTCCGTATGAACACTTGCAGATTCAACACAATAGTGTTTCAAATCTGCTCTAACAACAGAAATGTTCAACTCTGTGAGTTGAGTGCACACATCACAAAGCAGTTTCAGAAACTGACTCTGTCTAGTTTTTATGTGAAGATATTTCCTTTTCCACAATAGGCCTCAAATTGCTCCGGATGAACAGTTGCAGATTCTGAAAAAACAGTGTTTCAAAACTTCTCTATCAAAAGAAGTGTTCTACTCTGTGAGTTGAATGCAAACATCAGAACGCAGTTTCAGAGAATGCTTCCGTCTAGTTTTTAGGTGAAGAAATTCCCGTTTCCAACGAAGGTCTCGAAGAGATCCAATTATTCACTTGCAGATCCTGCAAAAAGTCTGTTTCAAAACTGCTCTAGCAATAGGAAGGTTCAACCCTGTGCGTTGAATGCACACATGAGAAAGAAGTTTCTGATAATGCTTCTGTCTAGTTTTAATGTGAAGATATTTCCTTTTCCATCATAGGTCTCAAAGCGCTCCATACAAACATTGGAGATCATACACAATAGTGTTTCAGAACTGCTGTAACAAGATAAAGATTCAACTCTGTGAGCTGAGTGCACACATCACAAAGCAGTTTCAGAGAATGCTTCTGTCTAGTTTGTATGTGAAGAAATTCCTGTTTCCAATGAAGGCCTCAAAGAGCTCCAAATATCCAATTCCAGATTCTGCAAAAACACTGTTTAAAAACTGTTCTACCAACAGGAAGGTTCAACTTTGTGAGTGGAATACACGCATCAGAAAGAAGTTTCTGAGAATGCTTCTGTCTGGTTTTAATGTGAAGATATTTCCTTTTCCACACTAGGCCTCAAAGCGCTCCGAAAAAACAGTTGCAGATTCTGCAAAAAGAGCGTTTCAAAACTGCTCTGTCAAAGGAATAGTCTACTCTGTGAGTTGAATATAAACATCACAAAGCAGTTTCAGAGAATGCTTCTGTTTAGATTTTAGGTGAGGAAATTCCCGTTTCCAACAAAGGTCTCGAAGAGCTCCAAATATTCATTTGCAGATCCTGCAAAAAGACTGTTTCAAAACTGCTCTAGCAATAGGAAGCTTAAACTCTGTGTTGAATGCACACATGAGAAAGAAGTTTCTGAGAATTCTTCTGTCTAGTTTTAATGTGAAGATATTTCCTTTTCCACCATAGGTCTCAAAGTGCTCTGTACAACACTTGCAGATTCTACACAATAGTGTTTCAAAACTTCTCTAACAAGAGAAAGGTTCAACTCTTTGAGTTGAGTGCACACATCGCAAAGCAATGTCAGAAAATGCTTCTGTGTAGTTTGTATGTGAAGAAATTCCCGTTTTCAACGAAGGCCTCAAAGAGCTCCAAATATCCACTTGAAGATCCTTCAAAAACACAGTTTCTTAACTACCCTATCAAAAGGAATGTTCAACTCTCTGAGTTGAATGCACACACCTTAAATCAGTTTCTGATAATGCTTCTGTGTAGTTTTCATGTGAAAATATTTCGTATTCCAATATAGGGCTCAAAGCGCTCTGAATGAACACTTGCCGATCCTACAAAAAGAGTCTTTCAAAACTGCTCTATCAACAGAAAGGTGCAACTCTGTGAGTTGAATGCAAATATCACAAAGCAGTTTCAGAGAATGCTTCTGTCTAGTTTTCAGGTGAAGAAATTCCCTTTACCAACGAAGGCCTCAAAGAGCTCCAAATATCCACTTCCAGATTCTGCAAAAACACTGTTTGAAAACTGCTCTATTCAAAGGAAGTTTCAACTCAGTGAGCTGAATGAACACATCTTAAAACAGTTTCTGAGAATGCTTCTGTCTACTTTTTAGGGGAAGACATTTCCTTTACCACCATAGGCCTCAAAGCGCTCCGTATGAAAACTTGCCAATTCTACACAATAGTGTTTCAAAACTGCTCTAACAAGAGAAAAGTGCAACTCTGTGAGTTGAGTGCACACCTCACAAAGCAGTTTCAGAGAATGCTTCTGTCTAGTTTGTATGTGAAGAAATACCCGTTTCCAACAAATGCCGCAAAGAGCTCCAAATAGCCACTTCCAGATTCGGCAAAAACACTGTTTCAAAACTGCTAGGTAAACAGGAAGGTTCAACTCTGTGAGTTGAATGCACACATCAGAAAGAAGTATCCGAAAATGCTTCTGTCTAATTTTAATGTGAAGATATTTCCTTTTCCACCATAGGCCTCAAAGCATTCTGTATGAACACTTGCAGATTCCACACAATACTGTTTCAAAACTGTTCTAACAAGAGAAAGGTTCAACTCTGTGAGTTGAATGCACACCTCACAAAGCAGTTTCAGAGAATGCCTCTGTCTAGTTTGTTTGTGAAGATATTCCCGTTTCCAACGAAGGCCCCAAATAGCTCCAAATATGCACTACCATATTCTGCAAAAACACTGTTTCAAAACTGCTCTATCAACAGGAAGGTTCAATTCCGTGAGATGAGTGCACACATCAGAAAGAAGATTCTGAGAATGCTTCTGTCTAGTTTTAATGTGAAGATATTTCCTTTTCCACCGTAGGCCTCAGTGTGCTCCGAAAGACCACTTGCAAATTCTGCAAAAAGAGTGCTTCAAAGCTGCTCTATCAAAAGAAATGTTCTACACTGTGAGTTGAATGCAAACTTCACAAAGCAGTGTCAGAGAATGCTCCCGTCTAGTTTTTAGGTGAAGAAGTTCCCGTTTCCAACGAAAGTCTCAAAGAGCTCCAGACATTCTCTGGCAGATTCTGCAAAAAGACTGTTTCAAAACTGATCCATCAATAGAAAGGTTCAACTGTGTGAGTTCAATGCACACATCATAAAGATGTTTCTTAGAATGCTTCTGCCCAGTTTTTTTAGGTGAAGAAATTCCCGTTTCGAATGAAGTTCTCGAAGAGCTCCAAATATTCTCTTGCAGATTCTGTCAAAACTCTGTTTCAAAACTGCTCTATCAATAGAAATATTCAACTCTGTGGGTTGAATGCACAATCATAAAGAAGTTCCTGAGAATTCTTCTGCCCAGTTTTTATGTGATGATATTTCCTTTTCCACCATAAGCCTCAAAGCACTCCGAATGAACACTTGCACATTCTACAATAAGAGGGTTTCAAAAATGATCCAGCAACAGAAAGGTTCAACTCCATGAGTTGAATGCACACATGACAAAGCAGTTTCAGAAAATGCTTCTGTCTAGTTTTTATGTGAGGAAATTCTGTGTAGTTTTTATGTGAGGAAATTCCCGTTTCCTATGAAAGCTTCAAATATTTCAGAATATCCACTTACAGATACTGAAAAAGACTGTTTCAAAACTGCTCTATCAAATCAAGGTTCAACTCTGTGAGTTGAATGCACACATCTTAAAGACATTTCTGAGAATGCTTCTGTCTAGACTTTATGTGAAGGTATTCTCGTTTCCAATGAAAGCCTCACGGAGCTGAAAATATCCACTTGCAGATTCTGCAAAAAGACTGTTTCAAATCTGCTCTATGAATAGGAAGGTTCAACTCTGTGAGTTGAGTGCACACATCAGAAGGAAGTTTCTGATAATGCTTCTGTCTAGTTTTTATGTGAATATATTTCCTTTTCCACCATAGGCCTCAGAGTGTATGAACAGTATGAACACTTGCAGATTCTACGCAATAGTGTTTCAAAACTGCACTAACAAGAGAAAGGTTCAACTCTGGGAATTGAGTGCACACATCACAAAACAGTTTCAGGGAATTCTTCTGTCTTGTTTGTATGTAAAGAAAGACCCGTTTCCAATGAAGGAATCAAAGAGCTCAAAATATCCACTTCCAGGTTCCGCAAAACCACTGTTTCAAAACTGCTCTATCAAAAGGAAGGTTCAACTCTGTGAGTTGAATGCACAAATCAGAAAGAAGGTTCTAAGAATGCTTCTGGCTAGTTTTAATATGAAGATATTTCTTTTTCCACCATAGGCCTCAAAGCACTCCGAAGGAACACGTGAATATTTTGCAAAAAGAGTGTTTCAAAACTGCTCTATCCAAATTAATGTTCTACTCTGTGAGTTGAATGCAAACATGACAAAGCAGTTTCAGAGAATGTTTCTGTCTAGTTTCTATGTGAAGAAATTCCCGTTTCCAACGAATGTCTCAAATAGTTCCAAATATCCACTTACAGATTCTGTAAAAACACTGTTTCAAAGCTGCTCTATCAAAAGTAAGGTTCAACTCTTTGAGTTGAATGCACACATCTTAAAGAAATTTCTGAGAATGCTTCTGTCTAGATTTTAAATGAAGATATTCCCTTTTCCAACAAAAGCCTCAAAGAGCTCAAAAATCCATTTGCCGATTCTGAAAAAATACTGATTCAAAACTGCTCTATCAATACAAGGCTCAACTCTGAGAGTTGAATGCACACATCATAAAGAAGCTTCTGAGAATGCTTCTGTCTAGTTTTTATGTGAAGATATTTCCTTTTCCAACATAGGCCTCAAATCGCTCCATATGAACAGTTGTAGAATCTACACAATAGTGTTTCAAAACTGCACTAACAAGAGAAAGTTTCAATTTTGTGAGTTGAGTGCACACATGACAAAGCAGTTTCAGAGAATGCTTCCGTCTAGTTTTTATGTGAAGAAATTCCCGTTTCCAAAGAATGACACAAAGAGTTCAAAATATCCACTTATAGATTCTGAAAAACACTGTTTCAAAACTGCTCTATCAAATCAAGATTCATCTCTGTGATTTGAATGCACACATCTTTAAGAAATTTCTGAGAATGCTTCTGTCAAGATTTTATGTGAATATATTCCTGTTTCCAACGAAAGCCTCAAGGAGCAGAAAAAAATCCACTTGCAGATTTTTCAAAAAGACTGTTCCAAATCGGCTCTATCAATTGGAAGGCTCAACTCTGTGAGTTGAATTCGCACATCAGAAAGAAGTTTCTGAGAATGATTCTGTGTAGTTTTTATGTGAAGATATTTCCTTTTCCACCTTAGGCCTCAAAGCGCTCCATATGAACACCTGCAGATTCTACACAATAGTTTTTCAAAATTGCTGTAATTAGAGAAAGGTTCAAATCTGTGAGTTGAGTGCACACATCACAAAGCAGTTTCAGAGAATGCTTCTGTCTGGTTTGTACGTGAAGGAATTCCCGTCCCCAACGAAGGCCTCAAGGATCTCCAAATATCCACTTCCAGATTATGCAAAAACACTGTTTCAAAACTGCTCTATCAAAAGGAGTGTTCAACTCTGTGAGTTGAATGCACAAATCAGAAAGAAGTTTGTGAGAATGCCTCTGTCTAGTTTTAATATGAAGTTGTATCCTTTTCCACCATAGGCCTCAAAGCACCCCAAAAGAACACTTGCAGATTCTGCAAAAAGAGTGTCTTAAAACTGCTCTATCAAAAGGAATTTTCTAATCTGTGAGTTGAATGCAAACATCACAAAGCAGTTTCAGAGAATGCTTTTGTCTTGTTTTTAGGTGAAGAAAGTCCCGTTTCCAACGAAGGTCTCAAAGAGCTCAAAACATTCACTTGCAGATACCGCAAAAAGACTCTATCAAAACTGCTCTGTCAACAGAACGGTTCATCTCTGTGGGTTGAATGCACACATCATAAAGAAGTTTCTGAGAATGTTTCTGTCTAGTTTTAATGTGAAGATATTTCCTTTTCCACCATTCGCCTCAAAGCCTTCCGAAAGAACACTTGCAGATTCTGCAAAAAGTGTGTTTCAAAACTGCTCTATCAAAAGAAATGTTATACTCTGTAGGTTAAATGCGAACATCACAAAGCATGTTTAGAGAATGCTTCTGTCTAGTTTTTAGGTGAAGAAATTCCCTTTTCCAAGGAAAGCCTCAAAGAACTCCAAAAATCCACTTGCAGATTCTGCAAAAAGACTGTTTCAAAACTCCTCTATCAATAGGAAGTTTCAACTCTCTGAGTTGAACACACACATCTTAAATAAGTTTCTGAGAATGCTTCTGTATAGTTTTTATGTGAAGATATTTCCTTTTTCACCATAGGCCTCAAAGCGCTCGGTATGAACACTTGGAGATTCTACACAATAGTGTTTCAAAAGTGCTCTAACAAGAGATAGGTTCACCTCTATGATTTGAGTGCACACATCACAAAGAAGTTTCAGAGAATGCTTCTGTCTAGTTGGTATGTGAAGAAAGTCCCCTTTCCAACGAAGGAATCAAAGAGTTCCAAATAGCCACTACCAGATTTTGCGAAAACACTGTTTCAAAATTGCTCTATCCAAAGAAATGTTGTACTCTCTGAGTTGAATGCAAACATCATTAGGCAATTTCAGAGAATGCTTCTCTCTAGGTTTGTATGTGAAGAAATTCCCGTTTCCAACGAAGGCCTCAAAGAGCCACAGATATCCACTTCCAGATTCTGCAAAAACAATGTTTCAAAACTGCTCTGTCAACAGGAAATTTCAACTCCGTGAGTGGAATGCACACATGAGAAAGAAGTTTCTGAGAATGCGTCCATCTAATTTTAATGTGAAGATATTTCCTTTTCTGCCACAGGCCTCAAAGCTCTCTGATAGAAAACTTGCAGATTCTGTAAAAAGAGTGTTTCTAAACTGCTCTATCAAATGAAATGCTCTACTCTGTGAATTGAATGCAAACATCACAAAGCACTTTCAGAGAATGCTTCTGTCTGGTTTTTAGGTGAAGAATTTCCCTTTTCCAACGAATGCCTCAAAGAGCTGCAAATATCCACTTGCAGATTCTGCAAAAAGACTGTTTCAAAACTGCTCTTCCAATAGGAATATTCAACTCTGTGAGTTGAATACACATATCAGAAAGAAGTTTCTGAGAGTGCTTCTGTCTAGTATTCTTGTGAAGATATTTCCTTTTCACCATAGGCCTCAAAGAGCTGCGTATGAACACTTGCAGATTCTACACAATAGTGTTTCAAAACTGCTCTAACAAGAGAAAGGTTCAACTCTGGGAGTTGAGTGCACATATCACAAAACAGTTTCAGAGAATACTTCTGTCTAATTTTATGTGAAGAATTTCCCGTTTCCTACGAAGTCCCCAAAGATCTCTAAGTATCCACTTCCAGATTCTGCAAAGACAGTTTCAAAACTGCTCTATCAAAAGGAAGGTTCAAGACTGTGAGTTGAATGCACACATCAGAAAGAAGTCTCTGAGAATGCTTCTGTCTGGTTTTCCTGTGAAGTTATTACCATTTCCGCCATAGGACTCAAAGCACTCTGAACAAAAACTTGCAGATTCTGCACAAAGACTGTTTCAAAACTGCCCTATCAAAGAAAGTTATACACTGTGGGTTGAATGCAAACATCCCAAGGTAAGTTTCAGATAATGATTGTGTATAGTTTTTAGGTGAAGAAATTCCCCTTTCCAACAAAGGCCTCAAAGAGCTCCAAATATCCACTTCCAGATACTGCAAAAATACTGTTTCAAGACTGCTCTGTCAAAAGGAAGGTTCAACTCCATGAGTTGAATGCACACATCATAAAGAAATTTCTGAGAATGCTTCTGCACTGTATTTATGTGATGATATTTCCTCTTCCACCATAAGCCTCAAAGCGCTCAAAATGAACACTTGCACTTTCCACAAAAAGAGTGTTTCAAAACTACTCCAGCAACAGAAAGCTTCAACTCTGTGAGTTGAATGCACACATGACAAAGCAGTTTCAGAGAATCCTTCTGTCTAGTTTTTATGTGAAGAAATTCCCATTTGAAACGAATTTCTCAGAGTTCAAAATATCCACTTACAGATTCTGTAAAAACACTGTTTCAAAGCTGCTCTATCAAAAGCAAGGTTCAAATTTGACAGTTGAATTCACACATATTAAAGAAATTTCTGAGAATGCTTCTGTCTAGATTTTATGTGAAGATATTCCCTTTTCCAATGAAAGCCTCAAAGAGCACCAAAAATCCACTAGCAGATACTGCAAAAAGACTGTTTCAAAACTGCTCTATCAACAGAAAGTTTCAACTCTGTGAGATGAATGCACACATCAGAAAGAAGTTTCTGAGAAAGTTTCTGTCTAGTTTTTGGTGAAGATATTTCCTTTTCCACCATAGGCCTCAAAGCGCTCCATAGGAACACCTGCAGATTCTACACAACAGTGTTTCAAAACTGCTCTAACAAAACAAACTTTTAACTCCGTGAGTTGAGTGAAGACAGCACAAACCAGTTTCAGAGAATGCTTCTGTCTAGTTGTATGTGAAGAAATTCCCGTTTCCAACGAAGGCCTCAAAGAGCTCCAAATATCCACTTGCAGACTCTGCAAAAAAAAAATTCATAACTTCACTATCAAAAGGAATGTCCAACACTCAGTTTTGAATGCACACATCTTAAATCAGTTTTTGAGAATGCTTCTGACTAGTTTTCATGTGAAGATATTTCGTATTCCACTCTAGGTCTAAAAGCGCTCTGAATGAACACTTTCCAATTCTACAAAAAGAGTGTTTCAAAACTGCTTTATCAAAAGAAAGGTGCAACTGTGTGAGGTGAATGCTTACATCACAAAACAGTTTTAGAGAATGCTTCTGTCCAGTTTTTATGTGAAGAATTCCCATTTCCAAAGAAGGCCTCAAAGAGCCCCAAATATCCACTTGCAGATTCTGCAAAAAGACTGTTTCAAAACTGCTCTATCAAAAGGAAGGTTCAACTCTGTGAGTGGAATGCAATCATTAGAAATAAGTTTCTGAGAATACTTCTGTCTAGTTTTAATGTGAAGATAATTACTTTTCCACCATAGGCATCAAGGCCCTCCGAAAGAAAACTTGCAGATTCTGCAAAAAGAGTGTTTCAAAACTGCTCTATCAAAAGAAATGTTCTACTCAGTAAGCTGAAGGCAAACATCACAAAGCACTTTCAGAGAATTCTTCTGACTAATTTTTAGGTGAAGAAATTATCGTTTCCAACGAAGGTCTCAAAAAGCTCCAAATATTCACTTGCAGATTTTGCAAAAAGACTGTTTCAAAACTGCTCTGTAAATAGAAAGGTTCAACACTGTGAGTTGAATGCACACATCATAAAGAAGTGTCTGAGAATGCTTCTGCCCAATTTTTATGTGATGATATTTCCTCTTCCACCATAAGCTTCAAAGCGCTCTGAATGAAAAATTGCTCATTCCACAAAAAGTGTTTGTCAAAACTACTCCAACAACAGAAAGGTTCAACTCTGTGAGTTGAATGCACACATCATAAACAAGTTTCTCAGAATTCTTCTGTCTAGTTTTTAAGTGAAGATATTTCCTTTTCCACCACAGGCCTCAAGGTGCTCCGAATGAATCCTTGCAGGTTCTACACAATTGTGTTTCAAAACTGCTCTAACAAAGGAAATGTTCAACTCAGTTAGTTGTGTGCACATATCACAAAGCAGTTTCAGAGAATGCTTCTATCTAGTTTGTATGTGAAGAAATTCCCGTTTCCAACGAAGGCCTCAAAGAGCTTCAAATATCCACTTCCAGATTCTGCAAAAACACTCTTTCAAAACTGCTCTATGAAAAAGAAGGTTCAACCCTGTGTGTTGAATGCACACATCAAATAGAAGTTTCTGAGAATATTTTGGCCCAGTTTTATTGTGAAGATATTTCCTTTTCCACCATAGGCCTCAAAGCGCTCCGAATGAACACTTGTGGATTCTACACAATAGTGTTTCAAAACTGCTCTAACAAGAGAAAGGTTCAACTCTGTGTGTTGAGTGCTCACATCACAAAGCAGTTTCAGAAAATGCTTCCGTCTAGTTTGTGTGAGGAGTAATTCCCGTTTCCAACGAAGGCCTCAAAGAGCCTCAAATATCCACTTGAAAATTCTGCAAAATCAAAGTTTCTTAACTG